>NC_136689.1:50060978-51423705 GCF_903797595.1 Erithacus rubecula | reverse complement strand
AGGTTAAGAATAGGGTTTGTTTTAGTAAAGCAGAGTGCATAATACCTGTTTAATTTATGAGCAGAACTGTTCTTTCCTTGGGCATCAGAAGGAATGTATTTGCAGAATTTTCAAAATCATCTGTGGTGATGATTTCCCTAGATTTTAAATGAATGGATCTCTCACTGCTAGCTAAGTGTCTTTAACAAATCTGGACCCTTACATACAATACCTCAGGAGATCCTGGAGGTTGTGTTAATAAATACATTCCACCAAGAATCCTGGCAGGAATAAGTAGCTGATGCAGCAGCAGGAAGAAAACAAATTACTTGCTGCAGCATATTCAACAGACAGTGATGCTTTATCTCCTCAGGGTGGCCTTGTGGTTAAGATAGGGGAGTCTTGGTCCTCAGTCTATGTGGACAGCTGTATTCAGATGTACCAAAGTGATACCAATCACCTGTCACAAAGTGCTGTCTATTAGATATATTGTCTATCTTTTATTGAAAAAATTCCTTAACTGCAGCTTTGGTTCAGTTTCTACCACTCTATGTATGGAAGGAAAAAGCATTTCTGAAACTGGAAAAAGTCTTTCCTCAGTTCCTTGCCCCACATCCCCTCTCCTCATCCTGTATGGAAAGTATTTTGAACTAAGTTTATAACAAAATTTCCAGCTGGACACTTTTTTCTCCTTTATTGCCATTATTAGAAAAAAAAAATAGTTTTTGTTTTAATCTCAGCATGGATTACTTCAGGGAAATCAAACCAGATGTACAATTCAGTGTATGGCAATCAACAGTAGGTACCTGCAAGGGCATGTACTTGTCCTTCCAGATAAGGCTTTGAGTTGCAATGTAGGCATTGGAGATAAGTGCCAGTATTTCTAAGCAGTTTGAAAACTTGATGGGTACAAGGAGTGTAAGACTATTCCAAATCCTTGTGGAGGCCTGAGCACTATTTCGAAGTGTTTAAGTATCTAATTTAATTTCTTAAATTAGTTTCCCTACTTATGCCTTGTATAGTCAACAGTGAAGCCATGCTCCTGCTGTTATTTCAGAGCACCCTTTTCTCTCCCTTAACTCTACAACCAATATAGAAAAGTTACCCTCATTCAAGTGCTCAAATCGCAATGCAGGCTATAAAAACTGGAAGGAAAATATAGAAACACGGCCAAAAAAAATAATGTTATTACACAATCAAACTAATACTAAATCTGTTGGTGCTCTAGTGCATGGTGGCTCCTCTGCAAGTAATTTCTGCCTTTGAAAAAGTCTTCTCTAGATGAGATACAGAATAGCATATTAATCTTTTGCTTTGGATTTAGTCCTTCATTAGGGAAGAGGCCAGTAAAAAAAATCATCTCCAGTGTGAGTTTTACTTTATGTTTGGTCTATCAGGTACCACTATAGCACATGTGCTTTTTATGGTATGCTGTGTATTTACATTAAGACACACAGCAATATTTTATTCTTTAATTAGAGTTTATCACGTGGAGTTTATACTTTCAATAAAAGAAGCTTTTTATGGGAAAAAGATCCATTGGTTTTCCTATGCCAAATGTTGCTACTGTGTAGTTGTTACCTGGGGTTTATTTAGGACTGAACAGACAGAAACTTTTCAGATATCCTTTTGCAGTGTAATTCTTGAGCACAATAAACAGAAACAATGAATAAGCTATAGGAATTACTTTTTATAAAACAGCACACATTGGTAGAACCTATACTGAAGGCTATTTCCAAGACAAAAGCACTTTCCCATACCCAAAATAAAGCATTTTGCAATCCCTTAGTTTTAAGTTGTGTCTTATATATTTGCATTGCCTTTTTTAGTGCTAGTGATAACCAAAGTATGTAAAGAGTGTGCTTTGAACTCTGCAACTTTTCTTATATATTTGTCTGATAGGCAGAAGAGTCAGCAGATCCACCAAAATCCATTGGGTGCAAAAGGGATGGTGGTTAACCAGCCTGCAAGGATGAAGGAAACCCTGGCTCTTCCTGTGGGCTCTCAGCTGAGTGCTGGTGGTCCCAGCAATGCCTGCAAAATATGGGAGAGGGGTTGGAGGAGACGTGGAGCTGTGAACCAGAGCCCTTGCTATTCTAATGTCATTTTAATTAGAGTACATAAATATTGGCTGGGATTGCAGTTACATCTTAATGGAGAAATTAAGAAACAGATTCATTTTTGGCATGATTCCCTTTTCCTGCTTACGTTGGTCTCTATTTCCAGCACCGGTTTAATTGAAGGAACAATTCTCTGTATTTGCTTGTTGTCTCCCAGACATATAAGGGAATAACTATACATTTGGAAAAACACAAAGGTGCTTAAGGTTACCACCAGAAATTAAGACACGCTTTAAAAAGCAGCACAACTGACCAATATTATCATCCAGGTTATTAGGAAGGGAGCACTTAATAGGAAATTTGATGATGATTGCCATTCTGCCCAGTATATCACCTAACTGAAACATTATGAAGATGGTGCTTTCCATCTAACTTCAAGTATTTAGGGGGACAGGAGTGTGGACAGAAGTTGTTTCAAGGCCTGTTGAATTCAACAGAGCTTGAAACAACCTAGGCCTAATCTTCCATCACATCCAAGATGTGATGAGGCCTAGGCTCCATTCACTCTTGCACTGCTCCATGCCTATGTGCACAAGCCATTGTCCATACTGGATAAAATTGAGGACATTGGAAATGACGTGTGCCTTTGGAGTTTTGATGCCACTTTAAAATTTCTGGTTGCTGTACTGGCTGTTGTCAGCTAAAAACTCATGGACTTTTAAAAAATCTGAAATAAAAGGCATTATAATTTCTTTTGGTAAAATGTATATATGCTTATAACTTCCAGGTTTTCCATATTCAGAATCTACATTGTTTTGACATGAAAAAATATTTTTATTTTACTGGAAAATTCAAATATGTTCTCAAAATGTGGCCCATCTCTTTAAAGCAGAAAAACTGGCTGAAAAAAATGTATTCTTTTTTGAGCCTCTATGTGATAAAAGTCTAATTAAAGTCAATTGATGTTTAATTTTATTAATATTATACCATTTATAGAACTAGTTGCATAGTGAAAAAATTATTCTACAATACATCAAGAAAGCTCTGTTAAATACATTATCTCTGACTCTTTATGTGAATATATACTTTAATTGAATTGGGAATTTAAAAATGAAAAATACAAATGAGATTTTTTTTGTACTTTGCATTTTAAATTAGTCCATTTTTCATGACACTGCAATTTTATTTCACCTCTATTAATTTCTTTGCTTCTTGAAGAAAAATTATGCACTTGATACCTCATGCTATATAGGAGAAAAAATTCACACTAGTTTTACTAGTAAGCTGGAAATCTGTCACAAAATCCATACAGAAAGTATAAGCATATTTTGTTTAATTTGTAGCTAAAATTTTCCACCAGGATGAGAACACACTGAACTCTGAATGACAAAATACTAATTAGGAAGAAGGGAGCTGGAAAGGGAGTAGTGTTGGGTTGGGTATTTGATCAGGTCCTGTTCCCACTGAAGTCACTTGGATTACATTTATGTTGAGTGTTTCTAATGGCCTTTGAAATACCATAGCACCTATTTCTGCAGTTTTCTACACAGAAGGGAATTCCCTTGTGTGAGTACTCAATTCAATCAAGGGAAGCTGTGTATAATTTTTTTTTTATAGCCTACCTTCCTGGGATGATCAGACTTCTGGTTGCCCTTTCTGTGTGTCAGTCTCATACCTAATTACTTCTGAAGCCAGTGCTGATTTCAAGGGAAACAGAAAGAAATCTTTGAGATAATTAGGTTTCTCCAGGCCTCGGGGGCTGGGGAGAGGAGAGAGAACCAAGGTTGGGACTGGAGGAAAGACAAGTAGAGTCATTTGTCACCTGCTTAAGCAGCTGGCAAAGTCTCTGGGATTATAATTTCCTTTTATTTAGTTGGGTTTTTTGCTTTGAAATGGACAGGAAAAGGTGGGATTTCAGGACAGGTTTGGTGATGATGAAGGATCGAGCTCTGCAGGAAAACAGATGAATTAATTCCACTGCTGGCAGGGCTATTTGTTTTTATTTCCAGGAATACTTTTGGAATCATACCTGAATTTCTTTAATGCAAACATTTAGCTTCTGGTTAAAGGCTAGAAAAATACAGCAATCAATTTATCGCTAATACTGAGAGAAAAAGTACCAGAAACATTAGCTATTGAGCTAATGTGTTACAAGTGATAAATTTGTTAAACTAGTGTCTGATTGCAGGTGTTACTGGACATCAGGTGCCCACAAGGGTTGTTCTATCATTCCCCTCCTTAACTGGACAAGGGGAGAGAAAATATAACAAAAGCTTTGTGTGTTAAGATAAGAACAGGGAGAGATCACTCACCCGTTACTGTCAAGGAAAAATCAGATTTGACTCAGACAAATTAAATTTTTAGCAATCAAATCATAGTAGAGTAATGAGAAATAAAACCAAATCTTAAGAAACACCTTCTCCCCCTGGGGTTGTGGTCAATTCTTCACATGTTTTTTCTGCCATTCCTTCCTCCCCAGGAGGGAAGGACTCCTTAACTTGCTCCAGCTAGGGGTCTCCTGTGGGATCCCTCCCTCAGGTCTGCAGTTCACGAACTGCTCCAGTGTGGGTTCCCTGCAGGGTCAGAGGTCCTGCCAGCAAACCTGCTCCAGTGGTAGGCTCCTGTCTCCATGGACCTTCAGTTCCTGCCAGGACCCTGCTCCATTGTGGCCTTTCCTCGGGGTCTTCAGGCATCCATTTGCTTTGGCTTGGGGTCCTCCTTGGGCTGCAGGTAGATCTGTTCTTCACTGTGGGCCTCCAGTATTTTCTGGGACACAGCTGCCTCACCGTGGTCTGTATCCCAGCCAGTCTCTGCTCTGATGCTTGAAGCTCTTTCAGCGATCTTGGGTTTTGCATAATTGCCACACTTTTTTTCACCCTCTTGTTGTCTTGTCTTGTGCTGAAACTTCTTACTGTGTTCACCATGTTATCCCAGAGGTGCTACCACCATTGTTGGTGGGCTTGGCCCTGGCCAGAGGTGGAACCCTCTAGGAGCCAGCTGGCACTGTCTCCATGGGACATTGGGGAAGCCTCTGGCAGCTGCTCACAGAAGTTGCCCCTGTATCCCCAGCTACCAAACTTGGTTGTGCAAACACAATGTATACACAGAAATTAATTCCTACACTGCTTTGGAACCCCTAATGGAAAGGCCTGCTCACAAGTCAAGTTTTAACATTGCTGACTTCAAGTTTTACTGCCTAGGGTTAAGTTGACTAGCATTTCGTCTAGCAAGCAATATCATCAATTTAAAGCAGCATCTGTGGTCCAAAGCATATTTCATTGAATTATGCAGACAGTTGGACAGCAGGAAGTTCTTGTTGTGTTTGGAAGAGAGCTGGGTGCCATGCCAAGACACCCAAGCAGATCATGGCTGCTCGAGTGGCCACAGCCTCGTTGCAGGGCGATGTGTGTGTCTGCCTTCTTCCAGAACTCATGTTCAAGGCCTGCAGAACTGAACAGTTTTCCAACTTGCTTACTTGTGCAGTCTTCTATAAATACTAATTAATGAAATCTTAGACTTATATTACAATGCCCTAAAACCTAATCCTTGATGAATTCAGGACACTTACCTTGACAGAGGATTTGTTACCAGAAAAACAGGTTTAAAAAATTTCTCCTTTGGGCCTTACTTTAAATGTATTAAAAACTGTAATTACTTTTCTTCTGTGAGGATCCAATGGCAGCAAAAAACTGTTAAATCTAACTAATAGTCCTCATTAGAATTAAATTAAATTATTGTTTAATCCTTCATTCAGAACCCATTTTCATGCTTTTGTCTGTGAACATGTGAAATAGAATATTTCCATCACCTTTGCAGATACTCTTCTTTGAAAACTCTCACAAGACCTTTTGGACACAGAACTAGAAACCCCTTTGTGCTGGAGTAAAAAAAGAAAAAAGTAAATTAAAACCTCATGCAGTTACATAAGCAGATATACAGGCCTTTACACATGGTAGTGTGATACCCCATAGTAGTATTTAATTGTTGTGTTGGAGGTGTACTGGCAGCCAGCTCAGTATGGATGGAGTTCAGAAATCAGTCACCATGGGGCTTGCCCATCCCTGTGCAACTACAGGATGTTTTGGAGATCGTAGTCACAGGGCTTGTCTCTCTTCTATGGTTCTGTTTGCGTAGTGGAACCTGACCAGTTTCCTCTTCTTCATCTGCTTGAACTAGACTGCTCCAGTTGTTATGGATGGTTTCTGCTTTGAAAATCTGCTTTATGCCTGTAATTGTTTTCCAGGGGGAAACTACCAGGCTGCATTTCATCTAGCCTTTGCTAGCATTTCCCCAGGAAACCTGAGATTTGTGGCTAAGATTTGTCTTACGGTGATCTAGATGAAAACAGAGTCCCTGAGCTCAGCTTCTGTTCTGTCATGTAGGTTTTTTTTGGGTCCAAGATAAAGCCACCACATGTTCTTTTTCGTAAAATCTGAATCTTGTTCCTCAACTAGAGATTGTAATACCAGAACTGCTACTTTTTCTCTAGGCATACTTTCCCCAGTTTTTTGCTTTCTTATGAATATAATTATAGTAGCAGCTTATTATGATTTATACAATCAACACATAAACAACTTTTAATAACTATGAAACAGTAAGTAGCAGCCTGGTTTGAAAATACTTCGTAGTTTTACCTGTGCAGGAACAGAAGCATCTCACCCTTTAAACTATGCTTTTTGGGTTCAAAATCACTAGTATTAAGTTTTTAGTTGTATCAGAATTATTTATAAGAATAAAATATTGGATCTGTACCATTATTTAGCATAAGTCAGTTTTTCTTTACCATTCTTCAGTGCAAAACAGGAACTTTTGATCCTCAAATGTTGGTCATTATTATGAAGAAACATCTACTGATGTTTCTTTAAAAACAACAAACTTTAGTATTTTGTTGTCAGTCTCCCCAAAAGTGCACATACAATCTATTAAAAATAAGCATACTTAAACATGGAATTCAAACTTTTAGTACATGCAAGAATTTTCCATCCTGTTATTTTCACTGACATCCAGTGACATCTGACAGAAAATGCAGTAATGATGACTATGCTTCACTGTCTTATGTTCCAGGCTTTTTTAAAGAAAAAATGAAAATGCGTTGATTTCTATTCTTATAATTGCAAAGGTAAAAAAACATTCAGGTATCATGGTCTAAAACTAATTATATTTTAAATTAATCCTAACCCATCAAATCACATGTTTGTTTCTAGGTTTTGAGATCTCATTCTAAGAGTAATTGCTGTGATCTGTATTCCAAAATGCAGCTTGCTGCTCTATGTGTTTTGTGATGTTTTTTCCAAAAGAATAGGTTGTAGATGGATGAAAGCATTTGAACTGTTTTAGTTAAAATATGAACTCTTTAAATTCCAGGTCTGGATTAGTCCTTGTTAGCTGCAGCTGTTGACAGCTATATGGGTTTTCCTTTGCTTTACAAAGTCACTTTGTTCCCCATTGAAACCAAGGGGAGTTTTGCCTTTATTGTAAGTAGGATCAAGCCCACTCAACTGGATGGCATTTCTGTATTTGTCTGGAGGTGATATGGTAATAACAGGAGTTCTGTAGCCAATTAATTGTAAAATGTCAGGGAATATTCCAGGCCTCGTTGAAAAGGAGATGATGGAGCTGAGGGCATGCTCTGAAGCTGGAATCTGGTTGAGAGACTGGTTTGTTGTTGTTCATAGATCAAAGGAGTGGTTGATACAGGCATTAGTACTCGATAGACTGCTAATGGCACCTACCTGCCTTACTGCCTGAGGAGGCTGAGAGACTGACACTTCAAAACACACTCTTAAAGAAACACAGATGGAGGTAAGAAGCATGACAGAGTCTAGCAGCAGTGAATGAAATAGCACATTTTTAATCTTCTCTTTGCTGGGGAGTGGGGCTTAGCCACCATGGGCAGCTGCAAAGAACTATGAATGAAAGGAGCTTCCTTCCAGCCCTCCTGGGTTTTGCATGTTTACTGTCCCCACGAGTTAATCCAGTGCCTGTGTTATAGCTGGTACAACAAGTGATGCTGTGTCCTGTCCCTTCCTACCTACAAGTGTTGGGACAGTGATATTGACAAGTGAAAAAGGAGAGATAGGCCTTGAGAATAAATAGGGATGGGGAGGAGAAGAAGGTGCATGGTCAACTGGAATATGGCTATGGCATGGGCTGTGATCTGAGAGACATGGCGCAGAGGAACAGGGTAATTGCCAGCAGCTTGGAATAGAGGGAAGAGGAAGGGCAAGTGCACACAGCTCTTTCAGGGGATGGCACTCACAGAGTCAACCAAAGTTTAACAGGTCATGGTGATAAATATCTTGTGTGTATGGATCCACCTGTGCTGCACAGGAGTGTCTAGGAAAAAAGAGAAGCATGGGTGGTGGGCGTGCTACATGCATGGATCTGTAGGATAAATCCTTTGATACATATACACATGAACCTTTCATTTGCAAAGATTTATATTTGTGTTTGAAAGAAGGCTAATATTAAAAACTTATCTTTTGATATGTGTGCTTAGTTGCTTTCAGCTGCCTCTTTTTTGTGTGTATATTTTATGCATAATAAGTTATGCCTAACACCTGTGTAATACATTAGACAAGTCTTTTCTTCTTGTGTCTGGTAGTAATATACACTGCAGACATCACACAAGGCTTGTTTTCTAGCAAAACAGTTGTCTTAGTGGAAGGTGTAATGCATTCTTCAAGGTAGAGAATGGTAGGATTTTTATAACTCTCATGCAGCATAAGAAATTAAGAGTGCTTTCCACAAAAAATGACTCCTCCAGACACTGAACTTTGGGGAAGAGATGTGGGAAATCTCGGACTGCTTCTGAGCAATGACTGAGAAATTACTATACCTGACAGTTCTGGGAAACAGTGTATATTACTGGATATCTTTCTGCAACTCATATTTACTCTACATCATTTCACTGTTAGTCTCTTAAATTGTGCAGAATGTCTTCATAGGTTTTCCTGTAAACCTCTGCTACATTTACTGGTATTGCATTTTTTTAAAAGAGCTGTACATAGAGTGCATCTACCATACTAAGTATTTCATTTTCTGTGTTCTTTCTCTGGATGTACCCTCTAGTTTGCAATTTTATAGTTGTCTAGAAAATTAGACTATTCTTAAGTAACCAGATAGTAGTTTAGTATGTTTTTAAAATTTCCCTTATGATTCTATTTTACATCAAGTAATGTAATTAAATATAGATGTTCTACTGCCCTCGGAGTGCTTTGCCCACTTACCTTTATATATTACAAAATTCTACTGCTTGAGAAGTCTGACTCCTTCCTACCTAACGTAGCATGCCTGACCTAGGATCCCAACAGTCAGTGACTCCTTAAAACGTGATAAAGAGAGATGGAGCTGAATTCTCTCTAGGAAAGCCTTACCTGGATTTTAGGAACCTGTCCCTTCCCTCTGAGTACTGAGGGAGTCTTATATTCATAAATTGGGTGGCTCAAGTACTCAGAACTTCAGCTGAATGAATCTGGACCTCTGTACACCTTGATCTTTTTCATGCACAAAGTACTTGAAGAACCAAAGCCACTGGTTATAAAAATCCATCAGGTAAGCAATGCCTGCTATTATGTTCTGTGCAGAACCTGAAACAGAGCATCCAGCATGGTCAGGGCTTCTCAGTAGGAGTATCAGTGGATCACCTCACAGAAGAGCAGCAGTGTTTTTAGCCTGTAACAGAGAAGAGCATCCCTGTTCTTAACCTCCTCCTTCCTGAAAGCCCTTTGGATTAAGTACTGTTCCTGGGGTCCAGCAGAGTCCTGTTTTGCAGTGGATCGTAAATGTGGTGGTGATTCTTAAACAGATCAGTGTGGGACACACAGGCTTTTTGAGAAACCCTATTCTTGGAATGATGATGCTTTACTTTAAAAGATAGATTAAACTAATACTAGTGCCTGCTACAGGACATTTGGTTTTCTTCCTGCTATGATTGTTGGCCAAAAATATTTTCCTTGGGTTTGAAATGATGAAGAATAGAGGTTTTTAGTCTTTGGCACCAAAGTCACGAGACTTGTGTATCTATGAATCTGGCATAGTCCCCACTGGCCTTCGTGGATACTAGGATTCTTGCTAAGAGGGGTTGTGTTGTGCTATGTGCAAATGCTTCATCTTGCACCTGTTGAGATACAGCCACTGTCCTTCCTCTGTCTGGTACTGCTGTAGAATTCTCTGCCTGCTTCTGGTATTTAAAACCAACCAAGTAAATGATACAAATTTCCTATTATGTGCATCATAAAGCATGAACAAATGCGAGCATTGTGGACTTTGGAGAATTTGACTGTAGTGTATGAGTATAATGATCCTAAGTTTCTTTCTTTCATTTTGTAGTGTGGAAAGAACAGAATGAAGCTGTGTAATGTTATCTTGATTAACTATAAAATCTTAAAGATACAATGTTGGCCGTTTTCTAATTTCCTTACAATTATCCTTTTGATATTTTATATTCAGGCCATATTGCATTTTTTCTTGTTTTTGTGTTCTTGAATGTCCTTTAAAAATGCTGGCAGTGTTTTTAGATCTTTTTTCTGTAATGGGTAAGTCTGATGGCTGTTTCTCATCCCCTGCTGTGCTAAACTGCTGAGACAAGACTGTTTTTGCCGCTACCGATTGAACAGAAAATAAGAAATTAATTTTGTATGTAGTTGCATTCCATTGCAGAAACTTCCTAGTGTTTTATGTAGTGAACTGTGAGTAGATTATCACTGACTCAGTGCAAATGTCTTGAACATAAGATTTTTAATTTTTCTTAGATGTAAAGTGGAGAATTTTAGGATCAATTCATGTAAAACTGGTAAAATATCTTTTTTGCTCTTGTTTTTCAGAAAGTTGTTTGGTTTATATACTTACAGGTTGTTTGGTTTATATACTTACATGAGTACAAATCTTAATGTGATCTGTGTGTCTTTTAGCACATTCTCTTGGGTTCAGGCATTAGTCTTTTGTAGTACTTTCACAAAGAGAAGAAAAAAAAGCATTATTAATTTTCTTCTTTTATCTGAACCCCAAGAATTTCACTCTAATCATTGCCCCATGCTCCATTTTCTATCTTCTTGTCCCCAGGACATTGTTTAGGTGCTCTCAGAAAATATGGACTGCTCTTAATTGTGCTTTTGCTCTGTAGATGGAAAGAGTACCCTCCCTCATTACTGTGCTACCACTTTTTTCTGCCTTAAGACTAATAGGGCCTGCATCAGGAATCAATCCCACCCACCAGCACCAAACCTTGCCAGGCTGACCTTCAGGCCAGCTCTTTCATTTTTGATTCTAATTTGTGCGCTGATTTGCACATCACTGAAGCAAAGTTAAATGTAAGAGGATACATTAACATAGCTGTACAGCTGGACTGGAAATGCACAAAGGTCAGAAAATGGAAAAATGAACTGCCTAATAACATCCATTTTCCCTGCTGCTGATGTGTTATGGCTTTGATTTCTGATTAGTGGTCATTACAGTCATACATATATACATACACACACACACACACACATATGTATATATACATATGTGTGTGTGTGTATGTATATGTATATATGTTGCCATAGATGTGCAATATTGAGACAAAGTTCTCTAGTGTTTCTATGGCTTGCAGTCCTCTGAAATGTTTTCAGCTTTCCTAAAAGCAGCAGTTTCATCTACATGCTCTGTAATATCTTGCAGGGAAAAGGGTGTCAGTAGACCATGTAAGCTTGCAACTCCCTTGGGCTATTAAACTATTCCTTTGGAGCACTGAGAAGCCATTCCTGTGCCTCTAAAATAAATGGACTGCTGCTACAAATGTTCTCTGTGTTTTCCAAATCCTTTGGCTTCATGGCATTCTCCAATCCCTCACTTCATGACTTTCATGTTGTGATTTATGTTTACAGTGTTGGATACTGGATGGGATGGAGAAGACTTTGCATAGCATTTTTCACTCTTAAGACCTTGTTTACTGGATTTGGCTGTAGTACAAGCTATGCTTTAAAAATCCATTTTTTTCTAAGCATTATATTAACTATTCTTCCAAAATTTAGATGTCCAAAGGGATTTTTTTTCTCACAGGATGATAAAGAAATAGTTGAGATAGGTGGCAGTAGGTTCATGGGAGGTGGTTATGATAACTGAAGCTGTAGCCTTGATTGCAGCTTACTTTTGAACTGTGTTCTTTCTTACTTCTGCATTGCCTTGCATTTTGTATAGTCAATTGTACTGTGCCCACAGTGATGGAAAATGCAAATGTTCTCCTGGTTAAATTTGCTATGCAGGTACCATGTGCTGTGTTGAGGACTGTCCCCAGGCAGAAAGGAAGAAATCAGAATATTTCATTTGCCTTTTCCTGCCTCAAGAGTCTGATGGAGGGATGGTGTAATTTCCCTGAAAGCAGCTGAGTGGTGAAACTTAGGGGCCCTCAGGGCTATGGATGGGGAGAGCAGGTGGGGAAGAGATGCCCCCACAGCAGGCCTGCAGTGGTGGTGAAGATGAGAAGGTTCCTGGGAAGAGCAAGAAGCAGATCGTGCAATAAATATTCAGGGCTGTGGCAAGTGAGAGAGTTGGCTCTGAGGAAAGACTTCACATTGCTGAGTTGAGAGCAGGGCTGGAGGGGAAAGAGCAAGGCTTCCTGTGAGGAGCAGCAGCAAGGTTCATTATCATATACTTTTGCTTTCAGCCAGTTCTTTTACTCTTCCATGCAACAGAGGTGAGTTCTGTGTCTTTCAGAACTTACCCGATTCTAATAAAACAGTTGTACATGCTGAAAGCCCTTTCAGCAGCTTCACCTGCAAGTTCCTTGAAGCTCTGCCTTCCAGATTCCCATCATATCATCTTTTGATGACTGTAGGCACCATTGTTTTCCTGCTTGTATTTCTTGTGGGAGTCCAGGGTTTTTTCCTGGCTCCTTTGGGGGTGCAAAAACCTCCCTGGCAGACCCCTCAGAAACCCCTGAGTGCTGCCCAGGAGCTGCAGGGCCTGGATTTGGCTCCTTGGGAGAATCTGCCCACATTGAGAGAAGAGACACAGAAAATAATGATGAGTAGAGTGTAAATTAGAATGTTAAAACGTAAATAAATAGGTTTTCTTCAATGTTTATGGTGAGGGACACGTGGCCAAGATGGAGAATTTGGGAGGTGGACACCTTTTCCTCCTTCTTCTCCATGTCAGCCATGTTAGGTGACACATTGGCCTCTTGGATTGGTTGGGGCCAGGACTGGACCATTTAATAAAATTGTATTGTATTAGTAAAATTTTGTAAACATGTAATACGTAGTACTAACTATATAAGATAAGCCCTACCTTAACCAGGCGGATTCCACCATAGATGCCAGGCTGAGCAGACCGCTGCTGGCCAGGCAAAGTGTCCCAAAGATAAGAAACAATAAACTGTCCTTGGAAAAAGAGAAAACTGTCTCCGGCAGTCTCTCTTCGGCGGCTTCGGAGAAAACCAGGTTTTGAACCACCTTCGTGTCCCTCTGGGGTGATCTCGGGTCAAAGAAAGAACCCCAAACTAAGACAATTTCTGGCCCAGCCTCAGGATTTCACCCTGGGTGTTCATACTGGCCTATGACTAGGTTTTCTAAGTCTTTTTAGGTTTTTTCTCATCTAGCTGATCAAATCTTTCACACTGTTACTGGCTGTTACCACATTACTTACTGTTCTGTTAGTACAATATCCTTGTTGACACACATGCTCTTACCTTCTTGAAAGCTGATCTGAAGAGTTCTGCTGAGGTAATTTATCACTTTCACCAGACCGCCCTAATATTTTACTTTTAAATCAGTCTTAGCTCCTTCTTGTCTTTAAAAAAACACATAAGCCTTGCAAATGGCAGCTAAAAACTTATCAAGAGAGCCTTAATTTCTGGTGGACCAACCAAAAGACTGACTCTACATCTGATTTGCCTATGATATCAGACTTGATTTTCAGATGGATAAATGCACTGTGTCCAAGGCTTCCCATCCCAGAAAGCTATCTCTTCTTTCTAAGCTCTTACCCTTGAAATTTGGGTTGTAGTGATGCTTGCAGACATTGGAGTGACTACTTGGACTCCACTGTCGTGGTGACTAATATTGTCTCTTCAATTTCTTCATCTGCCATGGCTCCAGTGATGAGTTATGTTTCAATCATATTCTGTCTTTGGTATGAGCAGTGAAAGTCCATTTTACCACCATCCTGACCTGCACAAACCCATCTTCCAGCAATTGGAGGTAAATTATATCAGTCCAAGTTTCTGGAAGACAGAATTGTCTGAATGGAGAACAGAGCTGGATCCTTGCAGATATTTAGCTGAGATCTATCTCTTTTTGCTAAAGCATCATGGACTTTCCTAGCATTTAAAATAATCCCAAAAACCAAACAAAAATAAAGCAAAAAATAAAAAAAAAAAAATAAAAAAAAAAAAGGAAAAAAAAGAGAGAGAAAAATCCCTAACATTAAAACCTACAGATTTCAGGGGACACTTCAGTGGCAGCTCTAAATCCTGTAGTGAAATTCAGCTAGCAATAATGGTGTGAAGCCTCTCAGCCAGAGGATTCTTCTTGTCTCAAAGTACTATTGCTGGTACATTTTTCTTCAGGTGGTGGAAAAAAAGGCATCGGTGACAACAGCTTTGTGCTTTCCAAGTGCCAAACAGCAGTTGGGAAAGGAGAGAGGTGTGAATGAGAAAGGTGAAAAAATGTGGGAAAAAGCTGTGAAATTCATTTGCTTGGTATTTACTGGTTGCAGGTTTTGTATGTTTATATTTTCGAAGGTTTCAGTCAGATCTCATCTGTCATTTCTTTTAGGCTACTCCTTCCTGTTTTCCCTCTTAGTATTGCAGTTGGATTTTTAAAGGAGGGGAAAAATATTCAGTTAATTTTTCTAGAGTTTTTTGCATTAGATGGACTAAGTGAGATAAATAAAAGGCAATGGCTGCTCATAGATAATCTTCCAGATGTCTCATTTTGGGTAGGACTCATGTAGCTGCTAGATCTTTAGAGACAAAGCTTTCCAGAGCTCTTTGAAAATCAGCAGTGAGGTGAGTGAGTGGGAAAGTGAAGCCTGGGGGTGATTTTGTGCTGAGTGTCGCTGGGTGGAAATTCCCCTGCAAGGACTGACTGTAGAAGCAATTGTAGAATGACCGTGTTGAGGCAGGGATGAAGAGGTGTTTGTTGACAACCAACATTTGGCCTTTCTTTGTTCTTGCTTTATAAATTACACTCTATATTAGAAATGAGTGTAGTGTACACACCTCTGCAAGAGGATTGAGTAAATACTAATCTCACACCCCTAAAAAATACATATTTTTAAAAATATGTTATGTATCCATAATACAGATACATATACAGATTGTTTTCACAAGACATCAAGAGGACGTCTTTACGGTTTTTTAAACTGTCTCAGCATGGCTGGAGCTCTGTCACCAGGGCTTGGGGACTTTACATAGTTACATAGAAAACACAAAAAACTGGTAATAAAATGTGGAATAACTATTTTAGCTAATCTCTTTTTTACTTACTCATACTGCCATGCTTGTATTTTGATGCCATTATTTAATCCAGATAATTATGTGTGACTATGTAATTAATGTGGTTTTGAGTTTGATTGGGTTTTTTTGTTTATTTGTTGGGGGTTTTTTGGTTTTTTTTTGGGGGGGTGGATTTTCTAGAAATACAAGACAGTTGGATTTATGGAGAATTTGGCTTTCTGGGTTGCTTTAAAATTATGCCATTTGTTGCATTGGCATCAACATAGAAGAAAACAGGAACTTACAGAATTCAAACAGAGTGATAAATATACCATTTTTATTAAAACTGCTTAAAGTCATGCTGAAGCTGAAAAAAATGTTTAATTTAATTTTAAGGTACGCAGTTAATTAATACTCTACATTCATTAACATTCAGAAATGAAAGTATCTGCAGAACCACTACTCCCTGGAGTAATTTGTCACCAGAAATAAAATGTCTGCCTTTGAACTGAAGTAGCTTTTGGGTAGCGCAGTGAGCAGAGGAACCCATGTTAATGATACAGACTAATCCAGAAGAGTGAACTTCAAGTTCGTTACGTTGATATCTCACAATTATAAAACTAATTCTAGTTATGTCAGATACTGTTTTGACAGCCAGTGCCTTCTTTGCTAAGTGACAAAACTACCAGCAATTTCAATTTACTGACTAGAGCGTGATAGTTTGTGTGCCCGCTTGTACATCCCAGATTAGAAAATGTTCACAGCATGCTTCTTGATAAAAAAAAGATGCATTTTCTGTTTACATGGTATTTTGGTCTTTATACTGTGAACTCTCTTTCCAAACAATGAATAAATCCAAGAAAAGAGACAGCAAAAAAATATAGGATGGGATTCACAGCAAATGCAACACAATGACCCGATCCCTTCCCTTCCCTTCCCTTCCCTTCCCTTCCCTTCCCTTCCCTTCCCTTCCCTTCCCTTCCCTTCCCTTCCCTTCCCTTCCCTTCCCTTCCCTTCCCTTCCCTTCCCTTCCCTTCCCTTCCCTTCCCTTCCCTTCCCCTTCCCTTCCCTTCCCTTCCCTTCCCTTCCCTTCCCTTCCCTTCCCTTCCCTTCCCTTCCCTTCCCTTCCCTTCCCTTCCCTTCCCTTCCCTTCCCTTCCCTTCCCTTCCCTTCCCTTCCCTTCCCTTCCCTTCCCTTCCCTTCCCCCATTCCTCTGCCTCTAGTAGAGGAAAAAGTACCTTTTGCATTATTAGCTTCAGTCTTGCAGCAGTTCCTGTAATGTGTTGCATTCCCACCAGAGCTATTTTTGCTTATAAACCCTGTTTAATGCAGTAAGTGAGGATTTGGGTCAGCGGATTGTGAGCATTGTTGGGCAGTGTTTGCAAAGTGACAGCATATTCTAGGGGTGCAAACATGCCGGTTGAATTTTTTGCTCTCTGTACAGTTTTTATGCAATGGAATCCTAAGATACAATAATAGATTGCTTAATTATTACCCCCAAAACAGTATTAATAAAGAAAATATTTGGGTTTTTTTAGGACTTACTTGTTCTTCTGTGCTACCATAGCCTAAATAAAGCCAGTGTTAAATAACTGCTTGGCTGGACAAAGGAACTGTGATTTTCTGCCACTTAATTTGTTTGAGTTCAAAAGGACGATTTGACTTCTGGTCATGAGAAAAGCATTTCGTTGCATACTGGAAAGCTGTCTGGTTTAGCATCTAACAGACTTGACAGCATGGTTGGCAACAGACGGATAATGGAAGGCTAATGAATAATGAAAAGCTGAGTGATTGAAACAGCAGAGCTGCAGGGAGAGAAGAGTGAAAGCTGGGATGGAAAATGAAAAAACAAGCAGTACAGAAGTCAGGAATAATAGTATTTTGATCAGTATCAGAGAGTGTCTTCACGTCAGATTTTAACCCGGTCATAACTTAAGTATTCTCTGTTTGCCATCTCACAAAAGCTCCTAACTCATGCACCAAGACACATTTTGTACAAGTCATTCAACTTGCCTTGAGGAAGGGTAGGTTGAAATGAAAATATTTTTTAGCTGCTATGATGATGACTACTCTGCAGTAATCTTCTAAGTTGTCATTAATTCTCTGGTGCATTCATAAGTTCCTACCTGAGTGGGGAGTGCTTAGTATCTCACAATCTGCTGCAAAAACCAAATCAGAGCTGTAGCATTGGAAGCTATCAGCTGTACAGAGGCACATTGCAACACTTACTTTGTATTTATATTTCTGTGAAGACTTCTCTATTTTTGTAGCAGGGTTAACTCTGTTTACATGACCCTCACACTTCAGATACCCAGCAGGTAGGAACAGCTCTTATTCACTGCTAACTGGTCTCTCCAGGTGAAATATGGTCTCTAGAGTGACTGTGCCTTAAGAAGGATTCCTCTGCAAATGTAGCAAGATTTACTGGGGCTAACATTTAACTCCAGGTGTCAAAAGTGAGGAGAATATCTCCTGACATCGAAGGAGGGTGGCTCTCTGGCAGTTCAATAGTCGTGGTGTTTATGTCTGGATATGTGCATTAACATGGAAGATGCAAGCTCCTGTTAATTTCCCTACACTGCCAGGCTCAATTGAGGCTGAGCTTGGTGGTGCAAGGCTTGCTCTTACACTTGCTTTCACAGTACCCACAGTTACCAGGTAAGAGTAAAGTTAGCACTGTTCTTGCTGCCTCTTTTCATGACTCTTTTTTGAAATGATAAATGGAAAAAGATCTGCTACTTTCTTGCTGTAACTTACTACTTTTCCTGAGCTCTGATATCACTGTAAATACTATCCTTTCCTTTTTTCTTCACAGAATCTGTACCAAAACAGGTTCCTGGGCCTGGCAGCCATGGCATCTCCATCTAGGAGCTCACAGAATCGGCGCCGGTGCAAAGAGCCTCTCAGATACAGCTATAACCCTGACCAGTTCCACAACATGGACATCAGGAACAGCCCCCATGAGACAGTCACCATTCCTAGGTCTACCAGTGACACAGACCTGGTCACTTCAGACAGCCGCTCCACCCTGATGGTCAGCAGCTCCTACTACTCCATCGGGCATTCACAGGACCTAGTGATCTACTGGGATATAAAGGAGGAAGTGGATGCAGGGGACTGGATTGGCATGTATCTCATAGGTAAGGCCCCCTTCGGATTCCTTACTGCTTTTTGTAGTTGTAGGCATTAGAGTAATGTGGGTTAATGATAGTAGTGAGCTGATATAGCTCTCTTAAATGTAGCCTTAAAATGGGTTTATATATGATAAGAATTTTTTCCTTTCCGAATTACTGGTTCCAGTCCTTGCGCTCACTTTTTCTTCAGCAAAGCTACCAGAAAGTTTTCTGTTGATGCTTTCTTGACATTTCAGGATAAATTCATTTTAAAGTCATTTGGATGTTGGGAAAATACCTCCTGTATCAAGACAGTATAATATTTTCAGGGTTTCCTCTTGAGAGTCCTTGAATAATCTGTGACAGATGAGAGGTTTTACAAGTTAAGAATATGAATCATTTAAAAACCTTGTGAGAATGCCTTTTACTCTGTAGCCACAGGGTATGTTGATATGAACAATAATTATGGACTGAGACATTCTGAAATTATCCCAGAAAGTTTTGCTGTTTTTTCCCTTTTATTGTGTATTGGAAGCTATATTGAGCCATGTACATTAGCATATTTTTGGCAACTCCATCTAGTAAATTCAGCCTCATATAAAAGTAATAAGAAATGGTTTCAATCCACTTTTATGTGATTGTTTTACTTCAGTATAAAATTAGCTTTTCTTAATCTGGTTTGGTTCCTATGGAAATAGTCCTGCTGCTGAGACTGGAGTTTATGTTAACTCTGCTCTCTGGTAAATTTTGAAAATGATGGATCCATTTCAGACACATTTCTCTTTTTATTAGGGGTCTTAAAGATGTGACATTCTTAAATGTTTCTTGAAAACCAGTGACTTTGTAAAGAATTAGTGCCCCCACAGAAGGAAATGTTGGTAAATTTCTTTTATTGTCTATTTAGAAGATATGCCTAGCATTACGCAGATATTTCAGTTCTAATAGCACTGTTTCATCTTGCCCAGACAAAAAACCGCAACCAGATGAAGCATATGATACTGTGAGATGACAGTATCATATGGACTGGGCATAGGGGACATTATAGGGAGCCATGGTGTTGCTGAAGTGCTTTAGTGGATAAAACCCAATGGCTTGGCTTCACATACTGATGATATTGGGAATATAAATGTTGGTGACATAGGGGATATGGGAGAAAGTAGTAGATAGTAGGTCTGAGCATGTAGAAGAACCATGGTGGCAAGGTGTTAGGCATCAGAAAGTAAGTTCAGGGTGTTGAAGAGACTATAAAAAGGGGTACACAAGGGTGGCTATTTAGGACATGGAAGGAAAGGAGTGGAGGTTACCATAAGCCAAGCTGCAGTACTTTTTCCCATGAGTAATCTCATAAAATGTCCTTCTTTGAGAAGAAAAGTAGGCTTCTGAAATTTAAATCTTTTAGGAGAGCAACAGAGTCTGGATTTAAAACAGATGCCTTGTAAACAGCCTGGTTTGTTGGCCTTAACAGAAAATTGCTTTTATTTTTTTACAGTTAAGTTTGAAGTGAAGTGTTTTGCTGGAATAGATGAGAAGAAACAGCAACCCCCAGCACTGAGCACTAAGAAATACTGTACACTTATTCTGAAGTAGTGCAGGCAACTCATAATTCTTGCTTCAGTGGACAGAGGCAAAGTATTCCTTCTGGTGGTCTGAAGTCAAGAGAAAGTGCATAGGGCTGTTTCACACTGACTGAACTTCTTCAGCCAGGTTTCACAGCTCAGACATTGCATCCAGGGCTATGAAGACACACTTCTAATTTTTTTTATTTTTTTTTTTAATAGGCAGCGTGAACACAGAGAAGTTTAAGCAAAATAAAAATACACCTTGATATTCTTGCTTAATTTACCATATCAAACAAGATACATTGCCCCAGACACCCCAGTAAATTATAGGTGCAAATCTTGAAGTGTATCCCACTGGCTGAATGCCTGTTGTTTATGACAGTAGTCGATGGCTCATTCCAAGGAGCTCTGCTGCCAAATGAAAAATGAATAGTATGTCCAATCCCCAAGAAACCAATAGCTGATCCTTGATGTCTTTGAAGGTGTTTTGTCTTCACTCTCTTAGGTTTCCATTCTAAACAACTGAGGAAATAGTAGGCAGCAGCATCCCTCATTTCCTTTTTTCTCTTCCCCTCCCCGTTCCCACTCCTGCCACCCCTGCAAAACTCATGTAATATGAGCTTTGGGTTTGGTTCCCTTTAAAGAACATGAAGATCACTTGGCTTTTAGAGTTTGTTTGACATGGAAAACACTCAGAATCTACAAAGGTACACTGTGGCTGTGTCCACATTTACAAAGCAGGGCAAACCAGTTGGAATGGGTCTGTAGAAGCAAACATCTGATGACGGCCTGTTGAGAGCTTGGCAAAATGAATGCCCTTGAGTTGCTGTAGTGCATCTTTCAGTTTGGTTTCATCAGGACAGAATCGAGTTCATGTGGCTGTATTACAGCACAGTCTCATGGTGACAAAGTAGGGACAGTTAGAAGGGTCAGTGCAAAGCACCCTTCTGACCTGACATAAAGCACTGGTGCCTTCTGTTCGTGACCACTCCATAGGAGTGTGAGATCCAGACATCTGTAATGGCTTAGATTTGTGTCTGTGTTTGCACAGATTTTTCTCCTGTTAAGAGAAGGAATGTTCCTGACCTTGTGGGTATGACCTTCACAAAGTAAACTGATCTATAGCTATGTTTTGAATTAACAGCCAGACTGGAACAAGAGAACCAAAGAAACTATGAGCTTTTCCCAGTCTGCTCAGGAAAGGATTAGTGTTGAAGCCTATTATTATCACTTGTCTGGCAACTCTGTTAACTGTTGAGGTGCTGCTGGTCGTTCTAATGTTAGTCTCAGTCCTGCTTGTGGATGCAGCCTGGTCTTTTCTGTGATTGTTTGGATTGGTGAAATTTGAGCTGAAAGGTTTGAATGTATCATTGTGTAGTACTGGGGAGAGTCATGAGTACTAGGAAATTATTTGCATCCTTAGGATATCAGGCAGTGTGTTGTGGATTTTCTTTAAGCCTGGTGTTGAGACCATTTGAGTTGGTATTTGTTATTTGTCTTGCAGGTGTATCCCAGGAAGGGACTATGTAGAAGCAGAAAGCAGTTCTGTGTTATAGGAGTTTAATCATTGCTATTGTAGTATTCTTGGAAATATCTCTAAATAATTTTGTATGAATGTTGGTTTTGAAATGCATAAAACCACCACTGCCATCACTAAAAATTTGATGATACCCAATAAACTTTGGACTTCAGAATAATGGTATTCCAAGTCTGGGGGAATAGAGATGATATAAAAAGCTTCCTGAAAAATAGAAATAAAAGCAGAAATAATGTATTTAATATGTTTTTATTCTGTGGGACATTTTGGGGTGCTATTCAAAAGGTAAAGTAGCCTGAAAGAGGAAAAAATAGCAGTCTTTGCAGAAGCAGGTAAGAGCTGGATTTAGCACTGCTTATTAGATGTAACCTTTGCTCATGGTCTCAGGAAATGGACTAAGCAGCCAGTCAGTCTCTCATAAAACTGTGTGAAAAATGGTGGTCATGTGTCTCATGGCAAAAAATAGTACCCACACTGAAGCTTCCTGAGAACATCCATGCACACATGTGCATGATTTTCATGAAGGGCCATAGAAAAACTCTTTAGCTGAAGGGAGAATAGTAAATGTTGACTCTCTTAAAATGTAGATGTTATTACTTCAGCACATTTTAAGATTAGCTGTGGTAAAATGACCAAAAAATGTAAATTGGGAAAATAAGCATTTCTTAAGACACACTGTGCCTTCAGGAAGAAGAATTACATTTCATTCCTGCTAAGCTTGAACTCTAGAGATGCTCTAACTTCCCCTCTATATACTATCTATCAGCTCTGAGCAATGCAGAGGAACCTCTACATTCTGTAAGAACTCATCTGAAATGTGCATTTGTCTTCCCTCAAGAGAACTATAATATTATGAACATTAAGCAATTTTTCAGAAACAGACCTGCAATCAAAAATATGTGTAAACACTTAAAAAGAGTTCTTTAAGAAATTTAAACATAACAAAGCTCTGTTGCTATTTAAAAGTCTCTGGAATTTAAGTTTTCTTTTCAGAAAAGCTATTTGTTAAGACATGGCCCTTTGGGAAAAAAATGAAACTAAAACAAAGTTATGAATAAATGAAGAAAGGGTTTATTTTTTAAAGTAAGGATTCTCATTTAATGGCTACTGTGAGGCAGTGGAATATTTGCAGTTATTTATCTCAAGGCTTTCTCTTTCTCCCTTATCTCATTTGCTATTGCTATTTGCTACAGTATGAAGCCCCTTCAGATAAATTAACATGGACTGCTGGCAGCTGCCTGTAGATAAAGAGCTATCCTATAATTACTGTAGTGCCATTTTAGCTGCTACTAGATTTCACTTCTGTCATCACCTCCTATCTGATGTAAAGGAGCTAATGAGAAATGTTTAAAGCAGACTTTTTAAAAAATCATTTGCTCCAGTATCTGTGGACACTGATGTTAGGGGTTTATCAGGGCTAACATTATACTTTTCTTATGCATATAAAGTAGGCTTCCTTTCTTTCATATTTCCTTATATGAAAGCAAAACATTATTAAAGGCTATTTATTAAAAATGCCTTCATAGGCAAATGTTTGAAGTGTCCAATTTCCTGTCCATAGTTGGCTTTTTCCAGGGTAGCTCCTCTCAAATTTATATAAGTAGAAATGTCTTCACCTGATTAGTGACTGAAGTTTAGCTTTAAAACTGTTTTCTTCCTCTGTTTCATCCTGTGATGTTATTTCTCCCCCAAAAAGGCAATTCAACACAACCTGACAAATCTAATAACTATTGGTTAACAGACATTCAAGCATTTGTTTAAACACTCTCGGGGTTGATTTTAGGCTTATACGGCCTGTGTTCCTGTTTTGCCTGCTGAGACAAATGGAAAAAGGTACATTTTTCCTGCCATCAGACTTGGAGTAGAACTTGTTTATGCAGCTATTTCACCAAATATCCAATACATACAAGCAGAAAGCATGTCAGTGTTGCCAGCAGAGATGTAAAATGTTAAAAAAAGTAAGTGCCTTTATGGATGGGAGTTGTAGGTGTCTTTGTTAGGGGTCTAATCCTCAACCTAGGCTCTCTCTGTGTTTGGATGGTTGCTCTACCTCTCTGCTTCAGATACAGCCATCTATAAAACAAATCTCTTTACAGTGTGCCTGATTAGAGTGAATTTTTTTGATACTTGGATTTGTTGTGTCTTGGGACTCATCTTTCCAATCCTTTTATGGCCTTTGGAAGAGAATTTAATTGTGGTCTTAGGGCTCTTCCTCAGTAGGTCGTCTTGTAGTTGGGTCTCTTCCCAGGCTGGGGATGGCAACCATGGCTGGCTGTGATCACCTCAGCAGGTTAAGCTTTGCTGGACACCTGCAATTCTGCTTCCTGTGTGAAACATCAACAGAGGTGCCCAGTGGCCAGGCAGCTTTCACTAGACACAGCACAATTTATTCCAGGAACAAAAAGTGTCAAAGGAGCAGGTGTCACAAGCCTTGGCAGATATAGTAGTGCAGCAGTATCAGTTCTTTGTTCCAGCCTGGCTTGCCTTCACCTGGCTGCTCTTCGATCCAGTGAGAGTGATTTATCAGGCTGAGTCACTTTTCGCCTTTCCCAGTTCTGTATGTGGTTCACCTCTTCAGCCAGACAAAACCTGGATGTGCTGTTTACAGACCCAACTGTGACATGAACACAGCTTTTACATCTGATTCACCCCTTCACAAGTAGATACAGTCAACACTTACATGCAAGGATTTCTGAATATTCCCAACACATATGGTTTCTGACATATCTTCCCTCTCACTGTTTCCAAGGTTCAGCTGTCATTTGTGTTGGTAGTAGCAATGCACCAAAAATCTTCTGCAGAGTGTTTAGTGTAGTTAGTAGTGTGCTTTATGGTCTTTCAGTGAACTTGTAGTAAAGAGGCCTGCAGACTGCCAGTTCTTTTCCTTAAATATATTTAATATGTGATAGAGGTGTTTACTGTGTGCCAGAGGATTCCCATTTTCATGTATTACTTCTCCATCAAACAGCAGCTCTTATGAGCATCTTTCTAGGTGAATGGGTAGAAAAGAGTTTTCCATTGCAACTATTCATGCTGAAAATCAGGAGAGGGAAATAATGCAGAAAGGGAATACTGCATCCTCATGCCTACTCAGTGATTTCTAGGGTCCTTATGCCTATGGATAAACTGCCTCTGTGCTGTGCAATTGCCCATGGCTCATACCTCTGTATAGCCCAGACTTACATTAAAGATGGTAATAACCACCTACTAAAATATTTTGTAAAAAATCAATTGGGGATATTGGTGCACCAAATCCCAGATTCTGGCCTCAATCCTGCAAAAGAAGCATATTCCATGCAGTACATTCAGACCATTGACTGGATAGAATCAATTATGGTGCAAACAGTGGACAGAACAGACATAAAATTCTTGGCAGAATAAGGCTTAAAGCAGAAAGATTTGTTATGGAGAGGTTGTCAACCCAGCCATGTGGATTTTGAAGGTTCAGCATATGTTTTTCTTCTCTTAATTTTCTGGTTTAGAACTAAATCCTTCCCATCCCTTAGTGTTTAAAGCACTTACATTGCATTGTTCATAACACTGGAATATTCCCATGCTGTCTTCCACAACTACTGTAATGACTGTGTATGCATTTAGCTTCTGTAATTTTCCTCATCCATTGATCTCTCCAGCCCTAAAGGCTTTTTTTTTTTTTCTTCACTGGAGATTTTTCACTTTGTAATAAGTTTATAACTGAATACCATTTTTCAGATAAAATCAATCCAGATTCTCAAGAGGTTCTTTGCACTTTGGTGCTTCACTGTGTACATCTCAGTTGTGTTTGGATTTTGTTTTCCTGCTGCTTTATCAGATCACAACCTCCTGTCTAATTTACTGATTGCTGTTATGTCTTTCAACATTTCTGTAAATCCATTTTTCAAACGCTGCAAATTATTTCCCCCTTATTTAATGAACATTGTTAACCTGGAAAAATGTCATCTTTGTTCACATTTCAGATCATCCAATGTCCCTTTATATCTTGTCTTCATACTGCCTTGGGCCTGCAGCATCTCTTATTTTAAAATAATTTTCTAGCAGATTTCATGGCTGCACTCCTCTGACCTAATCCTCGTTTTCCAAATTGCACTGTAGTCAATGGGAAGGCTTCCACTGGCTGGGAGAACATTGTTGTTATATTAAAACCAAGCAAACAAAATTCTTCTATGTTGTACCTTACTACACATTAGTATGCACTGGGGAAGTTCAGGATCATACTTGTTTGGATTCCTCCCTCCCATCTTCAATTCTGTGTGCAAACTGGACATCATTACTTGTAGATAAGTTTATACAATGCATAGGTGAAGTACAGCTCACCTATGCACAGCTGTTGCTGTGAGACACAAATGTGGTGCACCTGCTGCAGGGATAAGAATAAATCTGGAAGTGCAGGAGCTTAGGAGGAGAAGCCTGTATGTGGGATGGGCACAGCTGAAGTAGCTCTGACAGCTGTGGGGTGCTGTCACACTTTTAAGGGTGTGCAGAACCAAATGACACCATTATTATTGGGCAGATGCCCATCCCACTGCAACCTAACATCTGCTGGGGGCACATAATTGCCAAGATTTAATAAGGTCTCTGTAATGGCTAGTCATTTGCTTTTTTAATTGTTGTTGGTGTCATGAAAAATGAGAATGTTATTCCCCAGCAGTACTTTGGAAAGTGCTGGAGTGGTAAAGGGTGATAAGTGGCTCTGAAAATAAGCTAGATGTTCAAAGATAAAAGTTTCTCTGAAAGTTGAGACTCCTTGTTTTTGGGAGTGGCTGACATGTCATTTGGGCTTAATGCATAATTCTTTCTGCTTCAGGTTTGAAATCCACCGTGCCTGGGTTTCTAATGTGCCTGGAGCAGTTTTACTTATGGCCACCATCTTCTGCCCTTGGTGACCAATACTTGTTCTAACTTTTTCAATTCACTCCCCATTTTATTACAGCTTACCCCTTTCCACCTTCCTTTTGTCCTTCTCTTGACATGTCTTCCTCATACTGCTCTTCTCCACTCATTGTTCACATTTATCCCTCCCATGTTATTTTTCCTCTAGCTGGGCAAGGGGCTATTTTTTGTGGGATTAAAATGGAACATTCATGTGCTGGAAAAAAGCATATGCAAAGCTCGTAGACAATTGAGCTTGCAGCACCAGTGAAGGATTAGGCTCTTGTTTTCCAGAGCTCTTCTCCCTAAGAAGTTATAGAAGGAGGGATGGTAACTGTAAATTGCAGTATATTAATTGCCTGCAGCAGAAATTGGCAAATGAATTAACAGTGAAATTTCAATCCACACTGGAGCTTAATATGTAGCAGCTGAAGTCAATGGAAATGTTCCTAACTATTTTTTTTTAATTTTTTTTTTTTTTATTGTGGCATCTTTGTGAAGAAATTGGGATCTGTGTCTTTGGCATATGTTTCTCATTAATAGTTTCTATTCTGCAGAATGATGACTGCTTGTATTATACAGCTCTTTGGAAGAGCAGCTTCCAAGGATTGGGATATGCAATGCTAAAGGATTGCAGAAGGAAACACTTTTGTGACCTGATACAAATCACTACAAGCTCCACTTATGAATTGCAGAGGCTTTTGTCATCATTTTGTGTTTTTCTTCAAGTGATAGATTGTGTGGTAAGCAAATAAACATAAGAAATATGAAGCTTATTTATGGCTTACCCCTTCCACTATTATTTCGTAATTTTATTTTCTTGATACTTTATGGAGGGTCTGGAGGACACATCCTGTGAAGAGTGGCTGAGGGAGCTGGGGATGAGACTTAGGGAAGACATCATCACTCCCTCTAAATACCTGGAAGGAGATTGTAGCCAGGTGGGGCCCATCCTCTTCTCCCAGGCAACCAGCAATAGGATGAGAGAACATAGTTTCAAACTGCTCCAGGAAGGTTTAGGTTGGGCATTAGGAGGAAATTCCTCATAGAAAGGCTGATTAGATATTGGAATGGCTGCCCAGGGAGCTGGTGGAGTCACTGTCCCTGGAGGTGTTCAAGGGAAGACTGGACGTGGCACTCATGGAATAGTTGTCACGGTGCTGTTAGGGCACAGGTTGGACTCGATCTGAGAGGTCTTTTCCTTCTAATTGATCCTGTGATTCTGTGATTTACGAAATCTCGTTCCTGCAGCTTTCCATGCTAGTTGCAGAACAGAACAACCAGAGCTCAGCCTCTTTCTACAGAAAATATTTTTTAAAAGCATTTTGCTAGCTATTGTTGTATGCCATAATACAGATATACATATTGACCAAAAACACTTTTAAATTTCAAACTCACTAGATTTATTTAGCTGAAGACTAGAAATCCTTATATAATTTCAGAAGTAAAGCATTTCCTTTTCAAAAGGGATCAAGACATGAAGTTTAGCTTTTATTTTTGTGCCCTAATTGCATTACATTTACAGGAAGGAAATGTTGTAGTATGTAGTGTTAAATCAAATTAGTGATGCATAAGAGACTGGAATACTGTATCAAGTTAAGGAACCTATCTGACGTCGTATTCCTGTGTCCTGGTTTGAAAGGACAGGTGTCTGCCAGTAAGGGCAGAAGTTTCCCTCTGGAATAGAGACTTTGGTTCCACTCCCCTCCCCCAAGTATTATGATTGTTTGAATCAAGGACTCTGAGGCAGAGATAAGGGGATGGGAATAACAGCTCTTTTACTAATATATCTAACTATACAAACAGAAAACAATAACAGTTAAAATTGCTAACAGAATGAAATAGGTAACTTGGTGTCAGTCCCTTTAGATGCAAGCACGCTGTCTCTGTGCTTAGTCCAGCGCCCGGATCTGCTGAAAAGCAGGCGGGAACGGAGGCAGGAAGGAGGGGGGAGGGGCAGCAGCGGCCACACCGGTCCCGGGCGGGAACGAGCTGGAGCAGCGGCTCCTCGCTCACCGTGTGTGTCCGGGGGATCAGCTGTGTCTGCAGAGGCAGGAGGCTGGAACGGGGCAGA
Organism: Erithacus rubecula; assembly: GCF_903797595.1. NCBI lineage: Eukaryota > Metazoa > Chordata > Aves > Passeriformes > Muscicapidae > Erithacus > Erithacus rubecula. The sequence continues at coordinate 51,395,097 of NC_136689.1, read as the reverse complement.
TGCAGGGCAGGTGATCGCAGAGGGTCTGGCTCTCCTGTGCTCGGCCGCGTGGCTGAACGATCCCAGGCGTCCTCTTCCCAGCTCGCCGGAAACGCGAGTGCCCTCCCGGAAACCTCAGAGGCCCCTCCGGGGCCCACCCCCACCCACCCCTTTGTCTGGACCCATCAGGGACCCTGGGTGTAGCCCGGCCAGCTCCATTGGCATGATAATGGGAAAAATTCTTTCAATTGACACAGTAACAGAAAAGCACTCAATCCCCAACATTATCCACCCCGAATTTTTTCCATGCCAACATGCTACATCATATTGAAATCTTTAAATTATATACATACATGTAGTTACAGGCACAGTATCAGAGATAGTTCACCCTAGAACAAGGTCCCCTTGGGGTATGCATCGGGTCTCTCCATCCTTTTGCATCACCCACCAAGTGCAACCTGGTCCTTGAGCGAAAACCACCCCACAAACAGAATTGTCTTTGCTGGAAGCAGAGTTCACCCAGACAGTTTTCCCTAACATGCCTCTCAGGTGTACCACTGGAACCTTATCTCCATCTGCTGCTCCCAAGGGCTCTGACTGGGCAGGGCCTGCTCGGTTAGTGGAACCTCGGGTATTCACTAACCATGTGGCCTTTGGTAGATTGATCTCCCAGTTCTTGAAAGTCCCCCCACCTAGTGCCTTTAAGGTGGTTTTAAGCAGACCATTGCACCGTTCGACTTTCCCAGCCGCTGGTGCATGGTAGGGAATATGGTACACCCACTCGATGCCATGTTCTTTAGCCCAGGTGTTTATAAGGCTATTTTTGAAATGAGTCCCATTGTATGACTCAATTCTTTCAGGGGTACCATGCCTCCAGAGGACTTGTTTTTCCAGGCCCAGGATGGTGTTGTGAGCAGTGGCGTGGGGCACAGCGTAGGTCTCCAACCATCCAGTGGTGGCTTCTACCATGGTCAGCATGTAGTGTTTGCCCTGGCGGGTCTGAGGCAGTGTGATATAGTCAATCTGCCAGGCCTCTCCATACTTATATTTGGACCATCGCCCCCCATACCAGAGGGGCTTCACCCGCTTGGCCTGTTTGATGGCAGCGCACGTGTTACAGTCATGAATAACCTGAGAGATGCTGTCCATGGTTAGATCCACCCCTCGATCTCGTGCCCACTTATAGGTGGCGTCTCTGCCCTGATGGCCTGAGGCATCGTGGGCCCATCGAGCCAGGAACAGTTCTCCCTTGTGTTCCCAATCTAAGTCTATCTTTGAGACCTCTATCTGTGCAGCCTGATCTACCTGCTTGTTGTGCCTGTGTTCTTCATTAGCCCGACTCTTGGGAACATGGGCATCCACATGACGGACTTTCACGGGGAGCTTCTCTACCCGAGTGGCAATGTCTTTCCACTCATCAGCAGCCCAGATTGGTTTTCCTCTACGTTGCCAGTCAGCCTTTTTCCACCTTTCCAGCCAACCCCACAGAGCATTGGCTACCATCCACGAATCAGTGTAAAGGTAGAGCTTTGGCCATTTCTCTCTCTCAGCAATGTCCAAGGCCAGCTGAACAGCTTTGAGTTCAGCAAGTTGACTCGATCCACCTTCTCCTTCAGTAGCTTGTGCAACCTGTCATGTGGGGCTCCATACGGCAGCTTTCCACTTCCGGTTCATCCCTACAATGCGGCAGGAACCGTCGGTGAAAAGGGCGTAGCGTGTTTCATCTGCTGGCAGCTGGTTGTACGGTGGAGCTTCTTCAGCCCGGGTCACTTGCTTCTGCTCCTCTTCATCAGCGAGACCAAAATCTTCACCTTCTGGCCAGTTCGTAATTATCTCCAAAATCCCAGGGCGATTCGGGTTACCAATGCGGGCGCGCTGCGTGATGAGGGCAATCCATTTGCTCCATGTGGCGTCGGTGGCATGGTGAGTAGAGGGAACCTTTCCTTTGAACATCCACTCCAGCACTGGCAGTCGGGGTGCCAGGAGAAGTTGTGCTTCTGTGCCAATCACCTCTGAGGCAGCTTGAACTCCCTCATAGGCAGCCAAGATTTCCTTCTCTGTGGGAGTGTAGTTGGCTTCAGATCCTTTGTAGCTTCTGCTCCAGAATCCCAGAGGTCGGCCTCGGGTCTCACCAGGCACCTTCTGCCAAAGGCTCCAGGACAGACCATGGTTCCCAGCTGCAGAGTAGAGCACATTCTTTACCTCTGGTCCTGTCCTGACTGGGCCAAGGGCCACTGCATGAGCGATTTCCTGTTTGATCTGGGCAAAGGCTTGCTGTTGTTCAGGGCCCCAATGGAAATCGTTCTTCTTGCGAGTGACCTGGTAGAGAGGGCTCACAATCTGGCTGTACTCAGGGACGTGCATTCTCCAAAAGCCGATAGCACCTAGAAAAGCTTGTGTCTCCTTCTTGCTTGTTGGTGGGGACATTGCAGTGATCTTATTGATGATCTCAGTGGGGATCTGGCGCCGTCCATCCTGCCACTTCACTCCCAGGAACTGGATCTCTCGGGCAGGTCCTTTGACTTTGCTCTTTTTAATGGCGAAACCGGCTCCCAGCAAAATCTGGATTATCTTCTCTCCTTTCTCAAACACCTCCATTGCTGTGTTCCCCCACACAATGATGTCATCGATGTACTGCAAATGTTCTGGAGCCTCACCCTTCTCCAGTGCAGCCTGGATCAGTCCATGGCAGATGGTGGGGCTGTGCTTCCACCCCTGGGGCAGTCGGTTCCAGGTGTACTGCACGCCCCTCCAGGTGAAAGCAAACTGAGGCCTGCACTCTGCTGCCAAAGGAATGGAGAAGAATGCATTTGCAATGTCAATGGTGGCATACCACCTTGCTGCCTTGGACTCCAGCTCGTGCTGGAGTTCCAGCATGTCCGGCACGGCAGCGCTCAGCGGTGGAGTCACTTCATTCAATGCCCAATAGTCCACAGTCAGTCTCCATTCTCCATCAGATTTCTGCACAGGCCAGATAGGACTGTTGAAGGGTGAGTGGCTCTTGCTGACCACCCCTTGGCTCTCTAGATCATGGATCATTTTGTGGATGGGGATCACAGCATCTCGATTTGTCCGGTACTGCCGGCGGTGCACGGTCATGGTGGCAATTGGCACCTGTTGCTCAGTCACTTTCAGGAGTCCTACTGCAGAGGGGTTTTCTGACAGTCCAGGCAAGGTGTTCAACTGCTTAATGCTCTCTGTCTCTACAGCAGCTATTCCAAGAGCCCACCTGAACCCCTTTGGGTCTTTGTAGTAGCCGTTCCTGAGGAAGTCTATGCCTAGAATGCACGGTGCCCCTGGGCCAGTTACAATTGGATGTTTCTGCCACCCCTTCCCTGTCAGGCTAATCTCAGCTTCCAGCAAAGTGAATTCCTGTGATCCCCCCGTCACCCTAACAATGGAAACAGGTACCTTCCCCACATGTTCTGATGGTATCAGGGTGCATTGTGAACCAGTATCAACTAACACTTTATGTTTCTGTGGCTTTGATGTGCCAGGCCATCGCACCCACACTATCCAATAGATCCTGTCATCCCATGCCTCTCCCTGGCTAGAGGCAGGGCCCCTCTAGCCCTGGTTATTATTTCTTTCCTGGGCATACATAGTGGAGGTTCCTTCCAGGGGATCTGACAGAACATCCTCCTTGCTGTAATACCCTGCACCTTGCTTGTGGGAGGTTGAGGCTACCTTCATTTTAGTGCAGCTTCCTCGGTTAGCATTTCCCTCCCTGAGCTGACGCACCCGTGCTGCCAGGACAGAAGTGGGTTTCCCATCCCATTTTCCCATGTCTTCCCCATGGTCTCGCAGGAAAAACCACAGGTCAGCTCGTGAGGTGTACCCTCTCTCCCTAGCTGGGGGACGTGAAGCTCTGACTTGGGGGCCTGTGACTTGTACTGCTTCTACGCTCATCTTCCTCACCTCCTCCCTCACCTCCCTCATCTCCTCCATCATCTCCTCCCTCATATCCCTCATCCTATCTTCGACCTGTTGGAGGTCCCTGGCCACGGCAGAGACATTAGCCTGCATTGGGCCATTCATCATGCTCTCAAAATTTCTGAGTTTGTTGGCAACAGAACACACTGTCTCTGGACTGTTATCAGCATTAATCATTGCTATGTAGGTGGTATATTGAGATAGACCCAAGGTTGCCAGATTCCATAACATCTGCCCTGTGCACTTGACCTTGTCAGGGTCATTGTCATGCTGTCCATCCCTCCCAAAGAGTACCTCTAATACTGCTGTCTCTCTCAGCTGCTGGATCCCTTCCTCAAGGGTCTTCCAGCGCATCCTACGGTGGTGCTCCTGCATTCTCTCTCTGTGTACAAACTTCTCTCTCACACTCATTAAAAGCCGGTCCCAGAGGGAAAGGAGGCCTTGCTCCCTTACGAATATCTGGTCCACACCTGAATCCTGGGCCAAGGATCCCAAATTCCTGGCCTCAGTTCCATCCAGTTGAACACCTGTTCCCGTAAGGTCCCAGACCCGGAGTAACCAAGTTGTGAAAGGCTCACGGCCCCGCCGAGCAATGTCTTTACGCAGGTTACGGAGACTATCGTATGAGAGGGACTCGGTGACAATCTCAACCTCTGGCTCCCTTGCTGGTTGTGAGGACCCTCCTTGCTGATCCCCATTATCTAAGTGCCTCATTTTAATCTTAGATTTCCTAGTTTCCACAGGAGCAACTGCTGCTGGCTGTGGCTGCTCCTGTGATCCAGCTGGAACCTGGACAGATACAACATCTACGGGTTCCACTGCAGCACCATCTGACTCTCCCTCTTTAGGGCAGAGTTTCTCACCAGCTGGAGAAAAATGCTCCTTCATCATCTGGCTATGTTCCTTCAACATCTGGCTTTGCTCTTCAACATTTGACCTATATCCTTCATTAGAGCCCCCACCCACTCTGGGTGGCTCATTTCTGCGGTGGGCTGTGGGGCAGCATCAGGCTCTGGGGCAGCATCCCTAGCCCCTGGGGCAGAGGCAGGTTCTGGGGCAGCATCCCTAGTCTCAGGGGCAGGCTCTGGGGCAGCATCCCTAGTCCCTGGGGCAAGCTCTGGGGCAGCATCCCTAGTCCCTGGGGCAGGTTCTGGGGCAACATCCCTAGTCTCTGGGGCAGAGGCTGCTTCTGGGGCAGCATCCCTAGTCCCTGGGGCAGGTATCAGAGTTGTCGTCCAAGCCAATATTCCCTTGTTTCTGAATGCTAAGTAGAACAAGCCTACCAGCAACACCAGCCACTGTATAATAACACTGGCAATTAAAACAGATCTGAAATCCTTGAGAACCAGTGGGGTAGCCTCAAAAAACTGGGTGATGGGTTGGGAGAAAATTTCCCTTGCACTCGTTATCTCACAGTAAGTACCATTACTGAAATAGCCCCAGAAACACGCAGTTAGAGTACGATAGCTCCGGATCCATGCAACCGCTTCCCAGAAAAAATTAAAAACCCATGAATTCCTGACATAATCAATCCACCAAACCAATCGGACAATAGCCACAGCAACCTTGGTGAGGGGGCCCAAATTCAAAAAAGGGCTTACAAATGGGAGGGAGATGGCTGTGACCACATGGAACAAAAACCAGATTAAACCAGACAACATATTGTCAGTTAAGAGAGCTGTTATTCCTGTCTTAACTCTCAACTCAGTGCCCTCGAGCCCCACGTTGGGCGCCAAAATCTGTCCTGGTTTGAAAGGACAGGTGTCTGCCAGTAAGGGCAGAAGTTTCCCTCTGGAATAGAGACTTTGGTTCCACTCCCCTCCCCCAAGTATTATGATTGTTTGAATCAAGGACTCTGAGGCAGAGATAAGGGGGGTGGGAATAACAGCTCTTTTACTAATATATCTAACTATACAAACAGAAAACAATAACAGTTAAAATTGCTAACAGAACGAAATAGGTAACTTGGTGTCAGTCCCTTTAGATGCAAGCACGCTGTCTCTGTGCTTAGTCCAGCGCCCGGATCTGCTGAAAAGCAGGCGGGAACGGAGGCAGGAAGGAGGGGGGAGGGGTAGCAGCGGCCACGCCGGTCTCGGGCGGGAACGGGCTGGAGCAGCGGCTCCTCGCTCACCGTGTGTGTCCGGAGGATCAGCTGTGTCTGCAGAGGCAGGAGGCTGGAACGGGGCAGATGCAGGGCAGGTGATCGCAGAGGGTCTGGCTCTCCTGTGCTCGGCCGCGTGGCTGAACGATCCCAGGCGTCCTCCTCCCAGCTCGCCGGAAACGCGAGTGCCCTCCCGGAAACCTCAGAGGCCCCTCTGGGGGCCACCCCCACCCACCTCTTTGTCTGGACCCATCAGGGACCCTGGGTGTAGCCCGGCCAGCTCCATTGGCATGATAATGGGAAGAATTCTTTCAATTGACACAGTAACAGAAAAGCACTCAATCCCCAACATCCTGTCTCATGTTAATTATATATTTCTTTGAAAGTAGCACATGTTATTCTAAATTTCATTGGTTTTAGTCTTTGAGAATTGTGAAAAGATGGGCTAGTCATATATATGAGCAAAATACAGTATGAGAAAGAGGAGTTTGTTTTTAATTTTTGCCTCCTAAGTAAAGCCAAACAGACCTAAAGGGTCACTCAGCTATTTGTAATTTAAACTGCATCAGTCTTTATGAGGAAGATGTATTGACTATCTAATTGCTTCTCTGTGGGAATTTCAGACAAACTTTCGAATACCAAGGTCCTGTCTGTTTAATGTAGCTGATGACAGCAGTTAAGTCCCCATTAGATTATTCACAGATCTTTTTGAGGGGTGGCCCTTATCAACATTTTTCCTCATTCCTCTGAAGAACAGCATGCTTTTTGTCAATTGGATTCTGTCTTTCATCTGAAAGATAATTTTCTTTGGTGGCCATGGTTCTTTATCTCTCTTTAGTGCTTGTGAATTATACTAGGATGCTCAGCACAGAAGTGACAACACAGGATATTTTTAGCAGTAAAAGGCTATGCTTGGCAGTGTCTGGTTTGGTGAGGAGAAGCAGTCCATCAGATTGCTGCTGGTTCCCAAAGCCATTGCTGTCGTTTGCTGCTAGCATGCCTCGGTCCCTCTGGCTGCTATTTGGATCTGGGCTCCCTGGCTCCTGGTCGTGCATCACCTTCCCAGTTTCCCCTAGGGCCCGTGGGAGGTCTGTGGAGCTGAGGCTCCTCTCCCAGCAAAGTCCTGTAGGTCTGCAGCCGTCTCTCCTCTCAAGCAAGAGGCAGCCAGCAATTCTGCTGCCCAAGGGCAGGGGGGGGCAGAGAGCAGTGTCTGCTCCCATCTTAGACACCCCCACCATCCCCAGCTCTAGCTCCAGGGGCAACTAATGATGTTCAAAGTGCAGCACATCCCAAATACTCTCCCTTTTAATCCTTAATTAGTAAGCTGCCTACTGCCCAGAGAAATGAAGCCAAAGACCTGATAGCAATTGCAAAGTGGTTGTTTTTTGGTCAAGCAGGGCCAAACCCAGGCTATGCAGAGGAAGCAGATAGCTGGTTTAAAGGTTAATCACATTTCAAAAATAGAGGGAGGGAGATGCATTACAATGCTTCATTGGAAAAATGTCAAAAGGCATTAGCTGCTGCCTGAAATATGTAAAAGGGAACAGCATTAACTCTGCTGTTCATTTTGTGCGGAGGTGAAACAAAGTATTTCACCGTTTACCTTTGGGAATTAAGATGCAACATGTTTTAAAGGTCATTTCCTTTGTTACAGGGATTTTCAATAGAAACAAGAAATAAAATTAGTCTTCCTTTGCAGGTACTCTTTCTTCTTAGCATACTATACCATCTATTTTCTTACCTATGGCATGAATGTTGATAAATACATGTACATACATATGCACACAGTGCACTAAGCAGTATTGCATTTCACATGCACAATTTTCTTTGTCAATGTGCTACATACATAATGTGATTGTTCAGGGAATAGCATGCCTGGAATAGTGTTACTTGCCAATTAAAACAGGTCGACCAGGCATATTCATACATTCCAGCCTCCTGACGAGTTTCAATTACTGCTATTTTTAACTTGCCAGAGGTTATTTCTTTCTTACCTTTCACCTTCCTAAAATACATGCCTTCAAAAACAGAAAGAGCAAGACTTGCCTTTTGGACCTGAATGTATTCTTCTAGAGATAAAAATTTTATGGCTTAAAAATCCCAATGAACATAAATTTCTATAAGACTAAAAATAATTTTCATTTCTTTGGAATTAGGGACATACCTCTTTCAAAAGAGACAGAGTTAAAACTGTGAGAACAACCTACATACTGGATTTCTAAATCATGGCATTTGTAAATACGTTTTGTATACAAATTTGTTTTATATTTAAAGGTTTCACTGCCCCTGTTCAGGTATTGCAGAGCTCCATAAACTCATATTAAATTATCCTTTCTGATGTCTGAGCCTGTATTCCATCAGTGGCCACTGTCCATGAGCTATGTGCACGTGACTCACTCCATCCCTTCCCAGGGGACCTGCTCTTGTCTGGATGCTTCCCACATGCCCCTGTCTCTAGCCTCCATGGCAGGAGGCAGTGTGCAGGTGTTACTCAGTGGGAGCAGCTTGTTCCAGGTTTCCTGTGGTCTCACCTGTCAGCTGTAACCATAGACTGGCTTGCTTGTCCTTCCCTTCCTGTTGTCTTCCACCTTGGACATGCAGATGGACAGTGGCCCTTCTTCTCAGCCTGGTTTTCCAGGCTTCCTACACCTTTTCAACAAAATAGAGGAAAGGGTTTTCTGAAGTCATCCCCATTGGCTCAGCTTGCCATAGGGATGTGATTTAGTTTGGATATGGGCATATGTCAACATCTCTGTCAAATTAGAGGGATTATGTATGGCAGAGTTCATGCTGCCTTTGTGCCAGCTGCGGGAAGCAGCAACAGTGGAAGTGCCAGCTGGTCCCCACAGATACTAACTATGAACACAGTATTTTAAAGCTGATTCTGGGATCTCTGTGCCACTAAACTCTGGCCTAAAATGCCAGCTCAATTAAGCCTCCTTAAGCAAGCATGGAATTTTGTAAACAGTATATCTTGAGGGACAGTAATTACCCATGTATCATCACAACATGGCAGGTGTTGGAGCATCTCCAGCAGCTTACAGACATTAAATATGACAAATAAACATCACAAGTGGTGAAGCCAGTGAGCAGCATGCTGGAACTCTCTCTGCCCCATCAGGATGAGAGCTAGGCAGAGTTCCCAGGCTCTAGCTCAGTGTAACATTTCAGTATATGTCCACCTTTAAGTATAAAGTGTTTTCCGTATCAAACTAATGCTCTGAGAGTAACAGTTGTATACTTACCTGCTTTTTTTAGATATATATAATTTGGAATTTAAAAGATGATGCAACCAACTATAAGGTACAAAGTGATAACAGAAATCATACCATGGGGTTTTGCTATTGAAGGATTTCATCAGAGATGCACTTCAAAACAGAGCATGAAACACAGCTGGTGAAATAATTCCTGACAGTTAGCAAGTCAGCAAAGGGAAAATTTATTGTAGATAGCATTGCTATTTATAATTATCCATTGCAATTGTTAATGACCTCATTAGAAGGATTTCTGTTGTAATCCCTCATGAGAATAATACCAAAGAGTTCAGTGCTGGTACTCACTCACCTTCCTCCTTTGAGAGAATGACTATGTAAAGCCAGTGGGACAATATTGGCATCTGTTGGCTTCTTTCTTCTTTCAGGGAAAGTGTAGTTTCCTTCAATTTAGTCTCCTTTATTAAACTATTGTAATAGTCTTTGGGTTTATCAACTTTGTCTGTTGGACTCTTCTGTTCTGCAGTTGGTCACACCATCCCTGTGTCCTCAGGCACAGTGTCCCTTGTTGTATGGCATTATCTTGGTTTTCTCCTTGAAACAAAGCCAATTCTTCAGAGCATTTACAATGGAAGTATTTTAATGTCAGATTGAGTGGTTCACATTATTTCTCACTTTTAATGGAACTAATAATTAACATAATTGTCTTCAGAACTGGGTCTCAGCACCCACCCAGGACTTCTTCCATAGCAAGCAAGGCTGGGTTGGTTAAAGCACATTTGTACAAATCTCTGTTAAAATTAAAACTGTTGTTATCATTAAAAGGAAAAACCCAGGACGTTGCTGACTGGTCTCTGCAGGTAGAGATTGTGGCTTTTGCTTTGTCAGAGCACAGATATGAAATCCATTTCATATCACTGAAGCAATGAGCCCATGGCCCAGCCCATCCTGGGTTGCTGCTTCAGCTGCGTTGGTTGAACTTTTAAATACTAAAAAATGAATGATAAATCTGATTTCTCAACATATCATGCCAAGCTCACTAGTAGCTCTAGGATGTTCTGCCAAGCCAAAGGTGTATTTTTGCCTGACTCTCTGTTGTCATAACAGGCACTTACTGAGACCAATCTTCTTTGTTTATAGATGAGGTTTTGTCAGAAAACTTTTTGGACTACAAGAACCGTGGCGTCAATGGCTCTCACCGTGGTCAAATTATTTGGAAGATAGATGCCAGCTCTTACTTTGTGGAGCGTAAGTATTTTACCATTTCTGCTCTGATTTAATTCAATCACGCCTGAACGATAATTCAGCTGTTACTGTTGATTTCATGATCTTCTTTTGCCAAAAATGTCCCTTAGGAAAGGCCAAAAATGTTACCAAAATCGCTGAATGTTTTAATAGAAACTGAAACACTTGGTGAAATAGTAACCCACAGTTTCTGCAAACAAATTTTGTGGGCATGAAGACTTAATTACTGGTTTGTTTTTTTTTTTAAATAAAGTTATGTATATGCATTTTACTCAATTTGCCGTTATTTGGACTATATCATTGGTAATGAGCTGCATTAACTTGAATGTGGTTTTAAGGAAAACAGGAAGTCCGGGGCATAATATCATTCCAGGAAGAATCATATTGGCTTTTAATTGGAAAACTTCATAATGCATCTGGCTTCTAACAGATTCAGGTGAATTCAGAAGTTGAAAGGGTCGAGTTCTGATTATCATCTACACTAATAAAAGTGTAACTGTATGTAGTTGCAGCAAGGTACATTGATTTTAAATTAGTTGCTCCTCATTATATTAATATTTTAACCAGGGCATTTGATGCAATGCAGTATAAATCTTTCCACCCTCTTACCAGTGAAAATACAGAAATACTGGATTTGTTTCTGCAAAGTACAAGATTCCTTATACAGCAAGTTAATATTTCCAGCCATGATTGTCCCATCTCCCTGACCATTCAAATCCTCCTTCTTTTCAAAGATTTGCCATGTGTTGGTGTAAATGCAATTTATGATCATCTTTGGATAGAAATAGGGCACTCAAAATACTGGACTGAAATCTATAGCAAAACATCTGTGGTGAAAGAGCTACAAACATCCTTAAGGAGGAGTTAAGCATGAAGAAGAGTAGCAACTGAAGCAATTTCAGTTTTTCAATTGAATTGTGTATTTCCAATAGTCTGCCTTAGCCTCCTCAAAATTCAGAATTTTAGTAAAAGCATTTATAAATTGCTTGATAGGTATATCTGTCTAAGACTGTCTACATTTGGGAGCAGTCAAAGGAATCTTTCATATAACCTATATTTTAAAGGGTTTGTAAAGGACATGAGTTGTGCTTGACCAATCTATGACTTTGATCTTAAATATCTGGTATCATCGAGGATGCTACATGCAAGCATTTTACAGATGCTCAGTCCTAGAAATAGGTTCTCTCTTTGCAGTATGAAGTATGCTGATGGAATGTAATTCCTAGTGTTAAACTGAGAATGTTGTTCTAAAGAATTTAGGGACCTGCTGAAATTTCTACAGGACATACAGGATGTTTATATCCGGTGTTTTGAAAAATACATAGATGGGAAACTGTTTAACAAATAAGAATATCAGGTTTTTTCAGTTATCCTGGTTTGGGGGCAGAAATTTATTACAGGATCTAACCTTTAAAGCAGGTTCTACTTTGCAGAGGCTTTGAGCCGTGGTTGCAAATTCATGAGACTGATCATACTTTCTTTTAGCCGTTAAAGAACTGCAGGAAGGAGATTAAAAAAAACCCAGACTGGGTATTTAAAGATACTTCAGTACCTTGGATTATGGAGGACGGGCAGAATTGTGACAGGAGTGCTGGTAGCTTTCTTGGCTAATCCACAATACGAAACAAAGAGGCAACATGAGAAATGCTTAGGAGATAGCCTCTTTAGGTGGGCCACTTTTCATTAAAGGCTCAAGTGCACAATGAATTATGTCAGTTTAATAGGTTGCCCTCATTAGCTGAGATAGAGTAGCTGTTGTTAATTGATTGCATGTACATTCTTCACTTGCCCTACTGTTAGAAAATGCAAATTAGCATAACCATCCTTCATTGATGCTTGGAACTAAGTTGTACTGCACCACAGTTGGGCAGCCCATGCTTGATGAGTTGCTCCCTCTTGGTAATTTGTTATACTGCTGCCATTAGGTTGTGACTGTCAGCCCTGAGATTTTGTACCAGTGTGCTCATCAAAGACAAATCATAGCCCTGTCCGGAATAAAAATATGAGAAAATGGAGTAGGCAGTAGTAAATACCAAAGGATGCAGATACTCTGAGAGCCACTTGACTACTTAAGTGGGAAGATAAAGCAGTGAAGAATCTTTATGTATGCTGGTTTCATATATCAGCATTCCTGGCCATTGCTGAGACTTACATATGAAAACACACAGCTTTGCAGTTGATTAAATTTTAATATTACAAACTGCAGTGTCTGAAAACCTTGTGTATTTTCTATCCAAAGAGGGTGGTGTAAATCATCTTCCTTTAGACTTTTATTTTTTGGACAGAGATAGTATCTCCCTCTTATGTTGCATAGCATAACATTTGCAGGGATAAGAGATACTGGTTATCAAAATAAAACTCAGCTAAAAAATGTAGCTAAGGTGTGGTAATTTATTTTTGAGGTATCCATTTTGTTTTGCCATACATTGTTATAATCTGCTTAATTTACTATTGATTGAAGTCTTCCTTATTATAGCAATAATTCTCAATAAAACAGAGTAGCTTGCTGATAAAGGCTCTTAATTTCTGCTTTTGCTTTTCCTGTAACTATTCATACTTTGGTACCTTTTTACCACATGAGTTAACATTGGCTATCGACTACAAATTTCTTCAGAAAATACTGTGGTACAAATCGCATGTTTATCCTGGAGCTGTGATAAAGGGGAGATCAGTGTATGGCCAAATAAAGAATCAACCTTACATAGAGAATTTAAATTTCTCAAGAATTTCAAGTACCTCATGCAGATTGGTTTGTACCCTGGCCTTGAAATATTAAAGGTTAAATATATTTGATGGTGCTATTGTTTGAGGCTCATTATAGGGAGACCATGGGAATCATCCTGTCAACCTCAGAAGCCAAAGTTTTTCTGTCATCAACAGTTAGACTGCAGGACTGCCAAAAATCAGTGATATTAAAGACCAGCTGATTTGCAACAGTATAATTCCTATTAATATGAAAAAAGACGCATTAGAACTGAGGTCAAATAAATAGAGGATTATTACTAATTTCTGTATTTTGACTATGGAGGCATATGTAATATGTTTAGGAGCATTTTGTTCAAATCCATAACATTCCACAGTTATTTATCCTTTCTTTCCTGCATTTTTTGAAAATTAACAAGCAAATGAGATATGATGCTCTAATTATGTAACCTGTAGTCATTATACATAAACCCACTCTTTAGGTACTTAGCAGATTGCTGACATATTATAACTGCAAATAGTAACTTGTATGCAATGGGCAGGAACCTGGAATAGGAATGAGTGAAGGGAAAAGCCTCTGATAGTTATTTTCTTCATGGCAGCAGATTATCACAATGAAATCTGTCAAGCACAGTTGTAAGATAATTACTGGCTAAATCCACCAACCTACAGGATCACACTAGAGAGAAATTGTGCACAGGGGCAGAAGAAACTACTAATATATTGTGAGATATTTGTAAAAGTGCACTAGGAGTGGAGAGTACAAAGGAAGACGTGGAAAGAAATTTAAACCATTTTCTACCTTAATTGCACTTCTTTTATAAAACTGAAATTCTGCAGTTTCAGATGCTGCTCTGTTTTTGAAGCTATACTTCCATGCTATTGTCAGTGGATTGCCCCATCAGAATCTTTAAGAGGTCTTTCTTTCAGGTATATTTAAAATCTCACCAGTTAAGAAAATGCTTTCTGTGAGTTCAACAACAAAGCAAGATTGTTTACTCTTTTTGGAACATGCTTCTGTGCTTTAGGAGTACTTGGGCAAAATATGTGTTGCTTTTGAATGTGCTAATAGCTTGATTTAAGACCATCTACAAAGCCCTGTCAGTTTTCAAAATACACATAATTTCTTAACATGTACTGTGCAGCATTTTCAGATACCACGGATGTTTAACGTTTGCATTTATTTTAGCAATCTACTTTTTCACCTTGAAAAGGACTAGTACCTTTCCCAGAGAAGGGTATGCCTTAGCACTTTGCATGTCACAAACTTGCAACACAATGTTGCCAGATAGATATGTCATTGGTAGGAGCCAGAGAGAGAATTGCTTCCAAATATCAGCAAAACAGAACTCATCTCCTATTAATATTCAGCAAACAAAAAGCCCAACAGCTGCAGAGGCAATGTTGTACTACAGCCAGTTTTGCATTTCTGCAGAAGTCTGAATATTTGGGTTTTTCTGACAGTCAATGATGAACAGTAACCACCCACTGTGGCCATGAACTGGTCTGAATTTGAGGGGAGGAAGAGGGAGTGAAGAGAGGCTTTATGCCAGTAGGGATGTGAACCTTGTGTTAAGGCTTGGAGGGCACTGCAGTGAAAGAAGCAGCCTATAATGGGCTTTCCAGGAAAGGAAATCTGCTGTGCTGCACTGCAATTTCTGGCACAATTTTGGTTTACACAGCAGTACAGAGAGAGGGTATCCAAGAGAGCATTTCACTGAGGTGTGTTGCAGCAGCACCCTATAAAGATTGTATCAAACTGGCATATCCTTACAATGATGAGTAAAGTTTTGACACTATTTAGAATTACACTGAAGACAGCCATATAGCTGGGATCCCCCCTAATCTACTGGCCTCTCTAAAGATTGTTCACTACCTGACAGCTAAGAACCACTTCCAAGGGTAGCCTGTATCTGTGTTGCATTTTTGTTTGAAAACTTATGGAGCAGTTGTTTGGTTAAATTTGTTGCTGTTGTTGTGGCTGAGTTTTTAATAACAAAGATGGATGACAAGCCCTTGTAGAAAGCAGAAATAACAGACATTTATTCCAGTTGACTAGAAGGGAAATAATGGTTAAAAAAAGGTGCAGCTAAAATCAGATATCTGAGAGATCCTGGTAGTATATCTTCAGATAGAAGATGTATATTCTGTGTGTTTATATGTGCTGTATATGTGTGCATATACAGAGTATTTAGAGAAATGTCCCCAAACTGGCAATCAGCCCTTTCATCTGGGGGTCTTGCTAGAAAATATATCTTTAGAAAGCTGATATAAAGTTGCCTTCAACGTACAAATAAGTGAAGGATGTTCCAGACTTGAATATTTCCAAATAAATGAGGGACATTCATGTCAATAAAAGGTTTAATGAAGCTAGAGTATTTACAAATTTTTCCTTTTTATGGACAGATTGTTGACAAGTCCAGCCCACTAAAATAATTTCCTGTCTCCATTTTCATTGCCACAATATCTCTAAATCATATATTCTTCACTTCATGAAAGAGTACATGAGAAAATACAGATTAAGGCTGTTATAACTGATATAACTTTTATCATGACCTACAGTTATGCTGCATGACTTTAACCTTCATGAGTCCACAGATAGTAAAAACTGGAGCAATACAGAAGCATATTCAACGGTGTGAAGATTAATCAAAAGCAAAATTATTAAAGGTGTCAGGGAAAAAAACAGATAGGAAGGAATAAGACAGACGTGCCCCAAAAGGTGTAACTATTGCTTTCATGTCCTCCAAGGAAGACATACCATTGTTTTACAGTTCTTTCTCTTCATGTCTTTGCACATCTATTGATGCTGTTTGGGTGTCTTCCACCCTACACACAGTTTTTAAATTCCTTGTATTTTTCCTCAGCCTGTTATCCTGATAGTAGTTTAATATTCATACTTAACCCAAGTTTAGCTTTGGGAAGACGAGCACAGTCTGAAACCAGAAGTTGAGATTCTTTAAGAACCCTGTGCTTGGGGTCCTTTGGTCAGCCCTTTAATCTTTGCCTTTTTCTTGCACTTCTTGTTAATTCTCCCCTTACAAAGTCTGTCTGTGCCTGGATTGTAGGCAGCAGCCTATCATAAATGGAAGTGTGGGTCAATCCACACAAGGATTTCTCAGTTTCTGGCATGGTTTCACTGTGGTACCTTAACCAAGAGACTTGTCTGCAAATTGGGGTTTTTTCAGTCTTTCTCTCCCTTTCTTAAAGTGTTTTGACACTTGGAGATATTTTGTTTGGAGTGTGGACATCACAACTGTTTGTGTTTTCATTCTCACACAGGAAAGGAGATGTCTCTGTTGCAGCATCTATGCTTGGTGACACCATGCTGGGGCACCTTGCTGGTCCCCGCACTACCTGCCCCCTGTTTTTCATGGCAGTGCTTAAAGAAATTACAAGGACTTTGCTTGCACAAAGCTAAGACTGGGGTGAGAATTTTGACAGGTTGGTAATAGGAGTTTCAGGAAGCTTTGAATGAGAAATAATGCCTGATTTTAGGCATCGATGTCAGAGCAAGTCTATCTTCACTAAGCACTAGATCCCTGTGTCCCAGAGAGCACAGCTTATATGGACCCTTCCCAGCCACTTAAACAAGCACAGACATTGTATTGATGCTTCAGAGGCTGGACATCGTCCAGTTCCCAAAGAAGTGGTCAAAAAGATGCAGTAACATTTAACTGAAATTTTAGTTCAAGTCTGGAGGAATCTAACTGTAGGTGCCAAATTTTGAAAGTGTGGGTTCACAAATGTGTTCATTTTGGTCTTCCAGCAGTATCTTCAGCTGCATTGTACTTGCTTTAAATTCAGAACTCCTGCACATGCAGTATGTTTTGTGCTTAACCTCTGGTATCAGCCAGTATACCATTGAACCTATCATGAGCTTGAGGAAATTAAGAGAAATTCCTGAAACACAATAGTGCAGCTAGTAGCTGTCTTTTTCTAATCTAACCTAGTGCCTGATGAATGTGTGAAGTGACACCTATTGTTCTGCTGCTTTGAGCTTTGGGTGTGCAGTATTCTGCACAATGGGTGCTGAAGTTACATGTTTTATTACAATGGATCACTATAACTCAGTGATATTTTGTCATTGATGATCTTTCAACTATTGGCAGTAAGATATTACAGTGTCACCTCCAACTCACACATCAGTTAGTCTTTGCCACTGTTAAATGATTCTGGAAAGTATTTTCAGATAATGCTGTCTAGGGATTTGGTGGAATTGCGCTGGAAGACTGATCTCTCTTTGCTCCATTGTACCCTACGCTCTCCCCTTGGATATTTCATTGGCAGTGTTTCTGAAGCTGCTGCAAGCCAAGTGAGACGCCACTGAATTCTGTAGGAATTGCTTGCATGCAATTCTTGCATGTGCCATCAGCCCCAGATGGCACCACGTGCAGATTGTCTGGTGCAGGCTTTGGCCCAAGTGGTTTTATTTTGTGGAAAAGCAGAAGAAAAATGCAATAGAATTGTCAAGCAGCTGTAATTGGAAGGGTATCAGCACAGGCGTCAAAAGGTCATATTTATTTTGAAAGAGTGTCAAGGTACTGAGGTTTGCTTCAGTTTTCTTAATAAATAAATCATAATATGAAAGTGCTGCATTCAGTAGATCAGTGTTAATAATTTACCATTTCTAATTTTGGAGAATTTTACAGCTGTGGGGGTTTTTTTTGTAATTCTGTTAAAGCATACCGTGAAAGTATGGATCACAACAGAACTGGAAGTATTAAAGATAATTTTTCTTTTCTATTTATAGAGGCAGAGAGTTTGCTTCACACCTTCATGCTTTCTTTTACAAAAGATTTTATATATCTCTCTGCAGTAGTGAAGCATCTCAAGAGCTCTTCTTAGATTCCCAGCAGGACACAGGAAGATCTCCATATAAAGGGAGATAAATCCCTTCACCTCATTCAGAAACTTTTTTGTAACCCTGCTATCTTATTGATTTCAGGCAGCCACTCTGTTTCTTATGCCTTCTGGTAGTTATAGCAATATTTATTCAACTCATACAGCAGTGTTTGGATAGCTTTGTTCAACAGACAGAACTTACTTTGCCTTCCATGAGGAAGGCAGAATTACATCTGTGTTGTAGTGCTATAGTAACTCCTCCTGCTTCTGAAATAGTGCACCTGTGATGCAGGAAACCTTTTGATAATTGTTTTTTCTCGTTAACTAGCCAGTGAATCTAGCCCTGTTGTTACCTTACTCCTGGGCCACAGTATCCTGCTGTAGGGACTTCCATATGTCAAGAACATCATCTGTACCTGGAATAGACTTCCTCAGAGAATGGAAGGGATGAATTCAGCAGGGATTAATTAGGATCTCCTTGCAGGGTTCAAACACTTCTGCCCAGCAGAAACATCGTTCTGCAAGGTCTTTGATATTGGTAATAGGATCTTCAGGGCCTCAGACAAATCATGTTTTATATTTTCAAACTCTTGTGCAACCCTTTCAATACTTCAGATGTTCACTTTAACCAATCAGTAGCAGGTATAATTTCCTCCTATATCTCTGTACTAATAGCTTTTTACAATTAAAAACGAAGCAAAACAAAAAACCACTATCAACCTCAAAATAGATAGTTTTGCTGTAATTGTTTACTTAATTAAATTTCCATTAGGATGTTTCTTTCTGTTTTCCCCCTTTCACTAAATTATCTATGTTAATTTCATTATAGATTCTCTCATTAAATGTTGTCCTGCCTGTGGATTTTTTTAAAGTCTCCTTTACCAAAAACACTCACTGCTACAGTGAGACTTCTAAGAGTAGACAGCAATGTTTATTCCAAACCCTTCCCTTTCCCTGGCATCAGAGCTTTTGTGCCTGGCAGGTACTTGGTCACTTCTGAAGCAATCAGAAGCAGAAATGTGGGGAAGTGACTTGTTTACTCACCTATGGTGAGCTGTCATCTCTCACTTGTAGCTCTAGACTCACTCCTGAGAGTAAGAGCTACAGATCTGATTGCTTCTCACTCTGGGGCCATTTTGAGGCAGCTTTGCATGGTTAGGCTGCATGTATTGATAATCTTGCTTCCTTCAGTGATCCCTTCACACTGTAAGACAGATATTCTTACTATTGTTCAATGATCTTGGGTTGTCTGGCCAGAGCAGGTTGCTCTTGCTGCTGTCTGATTCTAAATGTAAATGTGTCTTGGGCCCCAAATCTAAAAGTAGAAAGTTGCATTTAATTTTCAAACATGATCTTTCTCTAGGCCTCTCAGTTGTTCTTTTTTTTCCTGACCCATTTCTTATTCATGTCTCTCAGATACTTTAAAATTCAACAATGATGTCCTTTCATTGGAAATATTTCCAAAGAAGAAATACTTTAAAAACCCTAGAAATTGCATATTTTTAAAGAGAAATTCATTTACACCATAAGAAACAACATTGAATTTGATTTTAAAGTACATTGCTGCAGTGTTCCAAATGTGAGGTGTAGCTGGGGTTAGAAACAAGGTGAGCAATGCATGTATATCAGAATTTGAGCTATGAATGTGGTTGTTGGAATTTGCAAATAGTGTTCCTTCAGACACAGACATCTGGATGGCAGAAGTACAAAACCAGGAACGTAGAGAGTGCAAGCACAAGGGTGAAAAAGGACTCTGAATAAATGTGCAATCCTTTTGATGCAGATGAGTACCAGAGAGCTTTTCCAGACAAGAGCTTTAGGCTTCTGAGGGTCCCACTCAACAGGCAGATTCTGGGAGGTGAAGCAGCTTTTGATGCAGCCCACATCTCTGAGACACCTCCCTCTCCTGTCTCTGGCTCAAAAAAATCAGTCTACAAACAGAAAAGTTTCTTAATACTTCCATTGTCTAACACAGGTATTATAGGTGTGTGAATGCAGTTCTAATTATCTTTTCTACTCCATTATGTTAAACCTATTTGGAACACTTTGAGGTCTATCATGGGCTTGCAGAGATTTCAGTCTTGGTTTGTTTTCCTACTAACTTGCTGTTTATGCAAGCTGACTAGCAGTACTTCCTGAAGGAAAAATATCACTTCATAATCTGTTGGTCCTGGGTTGCTCCAGCTGGCATGTGATTAATCTCCTTGAATTGCCAGGCAACACTTGGACAGCAGATTTTCCAAATGTTATATACCTACACTGAATTAGATTAATCTCCATGCTTGATTGCTAGACCAGATCTAGGGGTGAAATCATATATTTTAAACCAAATATAAATGCATTAGTAAGATTTTGTTTTACAAGAAGGAATTCTCCTTGCCTCCTGAGATGTATTAACTAACATTTATTTTTACCTTTGGACCTCCACAGTCTGTGTTAGCCCAAGACCCCCAGGAAGTGTCTTTTTCTTTTTCCTGTTGATAAGATGTTATACGGTGGTAGAATTAGCCAGCCATGCTCACTAAGAGAACACTAAGAAAAAATATTTTCTCTTTTTGGTTTCTCACTGTGATATCTTATGGCCATGGGGAGTGACAAAACACTTTGCTTCCCTCTACTTGCTAGGATTTCATGATTTACATATAAGTGGTGTTTATAATTAGAATGAATGTGGATTCAGGCTTTCAAATGTTTTCCTGTTTACAGGATATTATGGTAAGCTTTATTAGCTTCCTGTGAGGAGTCCTAAATCTTCATGGCTAATAGAGACACCATTTTCTTTTCCCTCTGTGAGCAGCTTGATGTCTTATGCACGCCATGTCACAAAAACGAGTAATATATTTTGATACCAGCATACTTCGTCTTTATCCTTGATTTTCTTCTTTTCCCTGTGTCCTCCTTATATTTTGGAGAACTCACCATAAGCCTGTTTTGTATTAAGGTGAAAATGTAAAAGAAAAGGTAGATAGTGGTAAGTTGGATTCTAGGGGCTCAGTTCAGGGACAGCCATAGCAGAGTCAGCTGTGGTGCTTAAGATGGTGCTACCTCAGTTAGTTGTCTGTGTTGGCAGAGTCAAGAGCCACCACCACACCTTTTTTGGAGTGGCTGATTTGTACTCAGTTTTATTTGCTGGATTGCTTGCTCCAAGCCTGGTAGTTCAGATCATCTCTGTGTGTTGTTTCTAAGGACCCTGATATGTTAGTAGACTAGCTAATGCAAGCAAATATTTGGGGCTGAATCAGCTGGCATTACACAGAAACTTAAAATGTCGGGGGTGGGGGGGACAGTTGTGAGAAAGCCTCTGACTTGGTTTTTTGGTTTATCACATTCTGGTGCAGAGGCAATTTTTATGTGGATTCATGCTGCTTTTCCATTCAAATTTTTCTTTAATGTTTGAGAGAAATAAAAGGAAACTTAGCCAGGAGGCATCTCAGCTGCAAGTATGTTGACTCCCTTTGCCAAAGAGTAGGAGGCAATGGAGCAGATCAACCAAATTTCCCATGATTTCTACCTCAGAAAGGTAGAGGGTTCACAGGCAGAGTCAATTCAAGCTAAAATCTTAGTTTAAAGCCTTATCCTGGAAAGTCTGCCAGTTTTCAACTGTGTTGCAGAAGATGGTCCTTTTTGAAAAACGTTGACAAGACTGTCAGTATTGTTTGTTAAGTCCCCCTTGTACCCAGTAGCAGAGCAAAGCTCTTTTGTCCCTAGTGGGCTGTGCTGTGTGTGTCACACAACACAGGTGGTGACTGTGTCTGGGGAGGGCACAGGGATTAAACCATTGCTGGTTTGTGCAGCGTGTGTCTTTCAACATATGTGAGCAGCCATCCAGAAGTTAACATCCAGATGTTACCTAGAACATCTCTTTCAAAAGATCCTTTCTCCAGTTATATCAGAAACACTTAGCAATGCTCAGAACAGTGAGAAGTGTGACAGTGCACGAATGTAATGAATGTACACCCATGTCTTTCAGTGGGATTTGAGCTAATTCACATTATATTGCAGATAGAACAGGCTTAAGAAAGAGACAGATTAAACAGGAGAAGGCACTTGGTCTTGCTGAGCAGCTCAGTGGATAGCAGGATCTAAACTTCTCCAGAATTCAGACTGAAATCCTGTCCTTCAGTAGTCAAGAGAACTAGCTGTTAATTTAAACATGGTAAGGATTTCAGCCAGAGGTGTCAGAATTTGCTGGTTAAATTATTAACTCTTTCCCCAGTGTATATTTATAGAAAAGCATGAAAATTTAATATAGTTCCCTTTTCCCTTTGCATTTTTACAAGAAGAAAAACCAACTAAATAAACTGCTAGTGGGATAACTTTTTTTATGGTAGTTTAAGGCCATCACATGGATGTGTTCTAACTGAGGTGTGAAACCATGAAAACTGGGTTAATAATGAACCCCCTGACACAGCCTTAACAGTAGCACTGCTAGCAGGCACCTCTGTAATTACTTCTCTATGAAGCGTGCTGAGCTTCTACAACAAATTTAAAATCTCATATTGTGCTTTCTTCTCTTAGAAAATGACTCAGTGAAAGCCTTTTATATATATATAATATGTACAAAGATAAAAGTTTCTGCCTCTGAACTAGCCCATCTACATTTTTTAGTGTGGAAAATAGAATCTGGTTTTGCTTTAGCAGATCTATTTCTTTTTCTAAATTTCATAAATTTGTTGCATTTGAGATGCAGTGAAATGTCAAATAATACTTCTGTGACATGCATAAATTATTTTTTAGCTGCCCTATGCATGATACGTGCTGTGGAATATAAATCCACTTGGTAGTGCATTTAACAGTTCTTACCTGGATATTTTCAAACAGAAAGATTGCAGGAGCTTTATAAATATTTTTGAGGAGGGCAGGAGGACTGAGTGACATGTGGATGTGCAAGGAACAGATTACAGCTGAGATGTGTGCTTCTTTTGGAAGGAAAATGAGGAGAGGTAGGTGTGGTCTCTGTCCACTGAGATCCCACTGAGTGGGAGTTTTACTGTTGGCTTCAACAAGATGAATCAGACTTTTGACAGCTAGTGAGGAAGAGGGATACAGTCTAGATGCTGGGAAATGTTTAAAAGGATGAAAATTTGTAAGCAGTTTTTGTTGAGCAGTGAACTAAAAGTTACTTAGTCCTTCAAAACACTTTAATTTTAGAAACCGCGTCTTGTCAAGACTGACATAAAGACTCCTGCATGATGGCAGCTGACTCAAAGTAGCATCTGCCAGCCTTCTCTTAGGTCATGATTGTCAGTTTGTGATACGTATATTCTCCAAACCAGCAGAGAGGTTGAAAAATGAACCATCAAAACTGTGAAACACCAATACTGGAAATAATTCTGCCTCTTTTGGACTCTTAGAGGGGCACTTAGCAGCTGGAAGTCCACAACAGCACTATACAGATGGACAATGTACATGCACATATGAAGGCTTCCTTTGTCAGACCAAATTGACATGCTGGTCTTTTGTTTGGAGGTAATTTTTTTCATCTTCAGAGCCTACTTGAGACTTCAGATTTGGAATATAAGTATGCTAGTAAAGGATTTCTAATTGAAAACAGAGAGGCTGAGTATTTTGTGTGCATGAACTAGAATGGATCCATTAGTTTATATGAGGTAATAGTCAGTTCACAGCAAGTAAGAGTTTGGTTTTCAGACTAGAAATTCCCAGAGGTATCAGGGGAGAAAACCCAAACCTACAGGGCTATCTATTGCAAACCCATCCTGGAATCATTATCTCCCTTCTTAAAAATGAAAAATTTAAACCAAGAGGACAGCTTGTTCCTCTCCTGTAGTCTCAAAACTTCATTCTTGGCTCTGTTCTTAATACCCTTTCTTTTTCTGCTCTCAATATTGCCAAAAAAAAAAAAAAAAAAAAAAAGACATGTTTGCTGGTGGTAATTAGTAAGAATAATACTAGCATTTGCAATATGTTTTTTGAAAATTCTTTTTTGACCTGGTGAGTGAACTAAAACATGTTACTTGCAAGTATTTTGTATGGCATTGTTTTAAAACATACAAAATACAGGATCATGTATAGGATATGGCCTGACTGTGTTTTTGAGCATGTCAACAAAAGAGATTGGTTTCAAAAGACAGTTACAGCTACAATTCCCCTGACAATGGTGAAACCCACCAGAAGATGTAAAGGAGTTCTTTGGTTACTGCAACTGCAGTACATTCGGTAGAAAGAGCAGACCAAGCTTGTGTAGCAGTGCATCTGTTACTGTTATTGCATTAGTTGTCCATGACCATTTGCTCTCTTCCATAGTAGTTTTTCCCTTGATGTGTTGGCTATAAGCACCTACAGCCAGCCAGTTAGACCAGTAACTTTCAGTCTCACTTTCCATTCCTTCCTTTTTCCTTTGTCATTACTGGGCGACATGCCTAATACAGTCCACATGCTTTGCTCTCTCAGTGGGATTTGTAATACCAGGAGTGACAGGGTTACAGCCCAGGAGTTTTTAAAGCACAAACCTGTTGGAGACTTAAGGGAAAATAAGTGTAAGGCAGATTCAAACAAACAAATACTGTAAAAGAAAATGGGGATATAATTTTCAATTTTAGTGTGACCTGACTGATTACAGCTTAAGGAATAAGTAGAGCTAAATCCTGTGATGACCTGCTTAATCCAATCCAATCCTCTCAGATCAGTAGAGAAGTGTGTATGTAGTGCCTCACCTCTAGAGAGGCAGACTGACCACCTGCACCATATTCCTGTTGGGAATTTATCTGTTATCAAGCTGCTGTTTTCCCAGATTAATACATTTGTTAGGACCTCTACCTATGAGCATTGCTTTGAAGCATAAAATACTATTCTCCTGAAGAGCTGCCATATTGTTATAAAAACTGACTTGTGGAAGGAGTAGCAAACACTCATATTCTTCTCTCCTTAGTGTGGGTTGCTAGAAGTATAATTTCCTTCATGTTATAGAGGAGGAAATTACGTTGGAAAAGAGTGAGACTGCTGCAGGCAGGCAGAGGCTTGAGCAAAGCCTAGATTTCCTGGTGTTGGAGCATCTCATCTGAATGCTCAGTATGTTTCTTCCAGAGATGACAACGTGGTGGCCCAGGTTCTGCAGGACACGAAATCTTCAACCCTGCCTCAGGCAAAAGAAGCTGACATCTGTCCTACAGACTGTGAGGAAAAATCAGCATTTTTCTTTCCCAGTGTTGCTGCATATAGGGTATAGAATCTCTCACTTAGGAGTCAATATAATGCATTACTTTGAGTGTGAAGATAAGGACTGTCATATTTTTGTGTATTTAACCAGCAAATTAGGGTAAAAATGTAAATTAAATACACTTAGTTATAAACTAACAATAGTGAAAGTTACAAATATGCCGGTGATTCAAAGGAAACTTACTCCAGAATCATCTTTTCTCTATTATGACTTCATTTTTTCAGATGTCCTTTGCCTCCGCTTTGGATTTTGTCAAGGTCTTCTAAAAGCTTACTTCTGAAAAAATGTGTTTTAATAATAGTCAGGTTATCTGTAGTCTGGACTGTGTAATCATCCATGTTAGGTTGTTACATAACAACTGTTGGATCTTGCTCAGCCTATTGATGATTTGCAGTGGGGTTTCCTTTTCACAGTGCAGCAAATCCCTTGGAAGTTAAGCATGCTGTGGTTGGAGACCTTAGCCTCTACTATAAAAAATTAATAATGTTTCCCGTCTGTCACCTGTGTGACTGCAGCAATTTCAGCTTGAATGGGCTTGAGTGAGCCAGGAGGTGCTGATTTTGGGATGGCAGCTCTGAAGGCTTGCAGGTGTTGTCAGCCCTGCCAGTGGAGCAAGCATCTGCAGCTCACACTGCTGGGGCCCTGCACCTTCAGCAGTGAAGTGCAGAGTCAGAGGGAATGCACACACCTGCAGGGGATGGACAGGCTGCCATCTGTGTATGGCCTTGTGATCAGTAGGAACTAACAATGGTTTGGAGACCATTTTTCTAATGTACTTCTTGATGTACTTTGCCAGAGAAGAAACCTTCCTAGTCTGCAGTATCTTGTCTGTGCTGCTTAGGATTCTTTGTCCCCTTATTTGTTGAAATTTCCATTCCTTTTTACCGCAACATATGTTAGAAGATAGCAATTTTTTAACTTGCATAAATGCAGAATCTATTTCATAGCAACTTTCCCCCTACAGTTCCCTTTTTTATTGCACTGGAAAACAAATGCACTCATCCAATGTGCTCAGCATTAGATTTACTGGTCTTTTTACAGTCAGGGTATTTTATCATGCCCTTCAACCTGCTGTAACCCATTTGTAGACCTTTCTTTCTATCAGTATCAAGTGAGATACTTTTGGAATTGCTGGACTTTAAAACATTACGTTTCATTTTGTGGCTATAGCAATTTTCTTCCCTAGCTATCTGACTGTAAATAAATGGTGAACGGAAGTTGGTATTTTAAAAAAGAAAAAAAAGCAATGTTGAAATAGGTGATTGCAGAGGGAGTTCTAAATTGAGATGCAATACTAGATATAATATCTCTTTCCTAGCAGCCTTTTGATATTTTCCTTCTTGATAATTTGTGCTTTGTCTTATAAATGTCCAGGCAAATTAACAATAAGCACCATAGCAGTGGCACCTAATCAAAAAGCCCTTGTGAAAAGGAGTTTTCTGAAAGGGTGAGCAGCCACTTGTGGGCATCTCAAGAAGTGGCACTGTTTTAAAGAAATAAGGCAAGGTTTTTGTCCACTATACCTAGATGCATATTTGCACAGCATTTGCAAAAGCATCACACTGAGTTCTTTTCACCAACCAGTGTGATGGCTCAGAAGGCTCTGTGAAAACCAGAAAAGCAGGCTCTGTGACCCTGCTTTCTCTACCAGTGGTTTCTCAGCAAATGGAAGGAAGATAGGCCCTGGTTTTGTAAAGAAGGGTGTTTTTAAAGCTGTAAGGAGAATAGAGGGAAAATACCCATACCTCAGCAGCATAGCTGGCACAGAACTTTTATTCAAGGCTCATGATTCTGAGTGGGTGAACTCAATTAATTATAAATGGTTCAGCTGTGTAAACAGGAGAACAGCTCTGTGTTGTGAAGACACAGAAGTCTCTTTTCTTCTGTTTAATTAATGCTTACAAGACCTACGCAGGTTAAATCTTTGGTGTACTAGGGAAAAACCTCAAAGCACTTTTTTTCCAGAACAATTGAACTTTGGGAAATTTTGGTCACTGGGTAATTGCAGTGCAGGGCCGTTGATCTCACCCTGTATTTAATAAAGTAAGAAGTATTTAGTGTTAAAGTTAAGTATTGTTTGTTGCTGTTCATTTCCTTTCTGTAAAGAAGGAAGAAAGTAATGAGGAAAGCAATAAAGTGGTTTTGAGATGGTGAAACCAGGAACTAGTGTGCCAGAGATGTCAAGCTCCACTGCCCCATTATCATGCTTTGACTGTCTTCTGCCTTTAGTAGAGTTAGAGTAGTGCCAAAACTCAGGTGCAACTGTCCTCATTTTCACCTCACACTGAGTAGACCTGTTACATGCCTTGCAAATAAGACCAGATAATTCCAAGATGAAGGAAGTTGTGCATGCCTCCCCTTGTGTTGCTTTGTTGCACATTTGCCTTGACTTTAATGGCACAGCCTGAACTACTGGCCTTCATTTTGGTCTTGTGTATTTTAAAAATTATTCTCTTCCAAAACTGTCTGCAGGTAGTTCTGCTCTGAGTTAGAGTCCAGAAAGGGAAGAGTATGAGTTGTCATACTTGCCATCGTGCCCTTTATGGCACACATAAACCATTACCACCTAAGAGAGTATCACAATATCTTTTCTTATTCTTCTTTGCAAGCTCTTATTTCAATCAAAAGGAGTGTTTTGATGACTTCTTTCACTTGTATTAGTGTGTTTGTACTATGACAGCAATGAACAATCTTTGTTGTATGATGCATAATTCCCTTAGTCACTCAAAATTAGTTCTTTAATTTGATGATTAAAAGTAGCAGCAGTGAAGAATAACGTGCTTAGTGTAGTGGGTAACTGAAACCATTTGAGCATTAGAAACTTGCTTCTACAAGCATGTTGAATATTCATTCTGCCATCATCTTAAATTGACCATTTTTGCTTCATTTTCATGGAAATATTAGGTTAAAAATATATTTGGATATGAGTAGAGACAAGGAAGGTGTGCATACTGTGTTATGATAAGGGTATTAAAATAGAAAAGCAGCCCTTATTATGGTATTGCAGGTAATAGTGCTAAGGTCTTGGATTCTCTTTTACATCAAGTGCAAAGGATTTTTTTCTGGGTAACATTCACATCTTGTTGCTTAAGGACTTGATTGCCAGACTCTCTTTGTGTACTGCCTGGCACATGCTTGACTTGCTGTAATAGCTCCCAATCAGCGAGAACGCTGAGTTTTAATATTGCACGGTCTGGCTGGTAAAAACATAAACTGTTGTTCTAAGGCATTCTTATAGTGACTGAGGAGGTCTGAGAAATATGGATAGAGATTCTGATTGGTAGAGCTGTCAGAGTTAACGAGAAAGGAAGTAATATGTAAGAGGATCTGGGAGAATGGTGAACCCTAGGATGGTTTCTTTTCGCACTGGTCATCAAAAGTAACTTTCTTGGGGGAAAAAAAGACTGTCTCAAGGAAATGTTTTGTTTCTAAGGTGAAATCAAGTTATGCTTCTCAGACTGCGATTAAGAACTAGCTCAACAAATGCCATAGCAGGTGCTGCTGATGTAATGAAAAGATGAGTTGTCCCTGATTTCTTCCCTAACTGGCCAGGTTTGGAGTTGTAAGGTATCCTTTTTCATGTTGTCCTCTGCCATCACAAAGCAATCATGGGGTAAAGTTATGGTTTATGCCTCCCTAAATACTAATTGTTGATCATAAAGCCAATGTAATTTTCTGCTTCTATAAATCCAAAAGTACACCCATGTTTTGAGATCAAGGAGAAGAAACAGAGAGGGCTGTGTTTGAGGCACTTGGCTTCTGAAGTTCACACATTATCTCTTGCTCACGGCTGTGCCTGAAGGCATAATCCAGTCATATGTATTTAATTAAGACTTTAAACTACAATTGCCCTGATAAAAGCAAAGAGCTGATGGTTCACAGGCATCTCCTCTACGAGGCAGTTAACTTAAGGAGACATAATACCTGAAAGCCTCAGGGATATATTGCAATAGGGGCCATTGATAAGAGCTGGCTTCATCTGGGACACCCCAATGGCTGCACATCCAAGTGAAGAGAGAGGAGAGGTTCCCAGCTCTGCCCATCCCTCCTCTTCTGGGGAGCTGTGCATTACTGAACAGAGTTTGTACTTTTGTCATCTCTGAGTCATCTTCACAGTGCCTCTGATGACACTTAGGACAGAGCTCATGGTGTCAGTGTATACTCATTTTCTGTCTGTCTTGTGGTTTAATATATATTAGTGTAAATTAAAACACAGACACTATATTTCTAGTTCAGATTATTTTCCTGAATACATCAGTGACTCTAATGCAGCGAAGGGACCACTACTACAGTGAAATAGATGGCTTTCTGCATGGAGGCAGAAAGGGCTCATTTCCAGTGGACTGAAGGCATAGAGATTTTTTGTCTACTATTATTATTTGATAAAGAACTGTTGAGTCCATTGTAACCAAGATGATGAGCCATTTTAAAACAAAAGTGGTGTTTAAAAACTTAGTCTGTTGTAATTGTACCATTTCAGAAGTAATTTTAAATCATCTCCCTGAAATAAGATGGACCATGTGTTAGGTTTTGCCTACAATGTTGATTTTTATGCAATGTGCATGAGTGCTAAGGACCAGAGAGAAAACTTTGGGCACGTTATTCAGTTAATATGGACTCAACAATCACACAGTTAAAGTACTTTGATGATCACAAGTTTTTCTCAAATAAATTGCTTGCTTGCTAATGCTTATGATGAAATAGTCATCCTTAAGCTGATTTACATAAAAACATTAGATGCCTGTAGGCTCCAGAATTTCATTAAAGTCTCAGCTCAGCCCTTGTAATTTGCTGTTTGCAATGACTAAAATATATCTCTCAAAGAGCCTTTCCTTCTCCTGATGAAAGACAGGTAAGTTGTTCCAACCCTCCCATTTCCAACTGTCATTCTCCTAAACTGGTGCGTATCAGTCCTTTCTTTGCAATAGTCCATAAAGGCTGAGCAGATAGATATCACTGTGGGGTTAACTGTAAATAAACAGATGAAATTCTTGCCTCTTCTGGGCTGAATCCTGCTGTCCATATGAATATGAAAGAAATAGTTCTGTTGGTTTAAATGGGATGAATAATGACTCA
The DNA here is from genome assembly GCF_903797595.1 of Erithacus rubecula. Lineage (NCBI taxonomy): Eukaryota > Metazoa > Chordata > Aves > Passeriformes > Muscicapidae > Erithacus > Erithacus rubecula. Next base: position 51,364,826 of record NC_136689.1, on the reverse strand, counting down.
GTGCCAGCAATGGTAAGGCTGTGTCTGCCCTCAGTCCCCTCCCTTACTTCCCATCTGAAGATAATATTAGGAGGACATTATTATTTTCAAGACTGCAAACTGTCGGAGCAAAAAAAAAATCAAGTTCACTATTCTCATTACTCAGTAAAATTTAGGAACTGGGGTAACAGTTGCAGAACATGTGCCAACACAAACTGCAGGTTCTTGTCCCAGCTACAAAAGGGCTAAGACAACTTTTTATTATAGACATTTAACATCTTTAACTACTGTATGGGCACTGGCATCCTTCCACTGGCCTTTCCTGTGATGGCTATCTGTGGAAGCTTTGGCTTGATCTACTCTAGCCCACTTGACCTGCCTTGACTCCAGTTGTCAATGTAAATGCCAGATTTACTGGGCACTTGATGGTACAGACCCTTGTCCATGATGAACTGGATTATTGTGAGGGATGCTGGACATCTGCAGATTTTAATGCATTCCAACTCCTGCCTGTCTGGAGAGTTTTAGCCAGCAGACTGACCTTAGATCCCACTGCCATCCCCCTGTAGTTGCTTTATTGGGAGCTTGAATACAAAAGCCCCTGTATATACATTATGTTCCCTCTGTGAAGGCAGCTGGCAGAGCTCATTTGTTCTAGCAAGACTGAAACAGTGCTCTGCTACCTGCTCCCCTTGATCCTTCTCTACTCAAGCCTGTGAGCGCCTCAAATCACAGTGGTTTTTTCTTCACCATTTTACCTGGTTTTGTCCTTGCTCCTGTTTCCCACTCTATGCTCATAATACCCCTGGCCTCCTCTATCTCTTCCTTCAAGGGGGGAAAATTGAGAGTGGATTCATATTCTCCTCTATCCTGCTGCTTGGGTACTGGGAAGATACCCAGAGATGCAGTCCTCCTGCTTCCAGATGGGGCACAGCCAGGGGAAACCTAGATCTGTATTGCAGAAAAAGCCTGTTTTACTGCCAGTTTGGAACATGCTTAGCACAGCTAGGATTTCCTGGGCATTTAGATGGTAAAATCAAAGATATCTCAAATGAGCATATCAAACTGAATTTTTTAGAGAGGCTTATAAGCTAGATGAATTTTAATGTACTTTTACAGGAACACAAGGAGGCATGAAGCAGAAGTCACTATATTAAGCACATATTAACTGGGGGGTAAAAAAAAAATCTTCAGAAAATTTTAATAAGTAAAACATCATGGTTTTTCCTTATCCTCAGCTACAAATTTCTGGATGAAATTTTCTCTCTGTGCCTTTCTGTAGATATGAGGTGAACATCCAGCACACAAAATTTTATTCCCAATGTATGTATATTTGAAAATGTAGAATCATCTGAAAACAAGGTTTATAATGGAAAATGTAAAACAACTTTCATCAGCAGCAGTGCTGGATGTGCTGCCTGTATGGAGAAATACATAGAAGTGCTGAAATGTATAAGCACACATCCATTCCAGCTGGTACCACTCTTCAGTAATGAATCTTGCCAATAGGACAGCTTTTATGAGGGCAGCACATAAGCAGCAGCATATTGAAATGAGATATGTATGTTTTCCCTCAACAGCAGTTTACAGAGCCATTTTGTTTTATCTGTCCTGCAGTAGAAACTCCTAGTTGCCTTTATTTTCATAAGGCAAACATAGTGTGATTTTGTCTTGGGCTCTGGAGTCCACACCTGAAAATCTTCCCAGTGCAGTCATGGGTAAGCAGATACATGTCACTTCCTATAAACAGCATAGTAACAGAGGTGGATTGTACAAAGCTAGACTCAAAATCACTATAGTATGGAGTTACAACACTGAGGGCTCTAGCAGGTGAAGTTAGGACAGAGGAGATTGGGCCACTGAATATGAAGATTTGTGACTACACATTTATTAGTGTAGTGATTTTCCCTACTACTGTTGCCATGGCAGGTAGCTGCTGAATCAAATTATCAAGCAAAGGAAATAAAAATGAAACTCAATAGGGGAGAGTATCTTCAGATCAACAGAACAAAGAATCAATGATATAATAAATGATAATAATCAGCTCTCCTGTTATAAAGGAGATAACTCCAGCCATCAGTGTGCAACCCTTGGGAAGGAACAGTCTGTGCAACAACTTCTGAAGATAAAAGAAAGTACTAAGATCATCTTATCTGCTCTTCAAATGTCAGTTACAACTACAAATACTGAAATATATTATTGTGCAGAATTAAGGTTATTTGAATGTTTAACTGTGCATTTCTGTATCTTGACAAGTGTGGATTTTTGGCATAAGTTAAAACTTTATTAGAAACTTTCTGAGTGTTCTACTGCTGGTTTTGAGCTATTAAAATTTTCTTGCAAATATCCTTGTGTCTCAAATTTATGAAATGTACTGTCAGCTTTAATTCTAGCACCAGATACTTCTTTCTTGCTGGAAAACGTTATAGTTATCTAAAAGGTGAGATTATAAAAATCTCAAGTCTTGCAGTTTCTTCAAAGAAGCCTGTTAAGTGTTTGTGCACATTTTAGAGCACAGCAAGGAAAAAGTCATCAGAAAATTGGATGAGATTCTGCAACAGGGATTAAAGAAACACATCTCTTTAGATGTTGTTTGGTTACTAAACTGTTGGCTGTCTAAAAGCTGAGGCGCTTTTGGAAAGCCATGGGCGTCTGTGATACTCAACAAATACTGTGAGCAGATGCAGTCTACAGCTTGAGGAAACACATGGTCCATAGGCAGCTGAGTAGCAAACCAGGCTGTATGTCACCATTGCATGTTGGAGGCAGCCAGTGCCTGGAACAGGCAGTTTTTTGTGATAGAGCACCAGAAATAGGAACCATTGTTTGCACGGAGCAGCAGCAGGCCTACATGATAGAAATAAACAGTACCGTGTATCAACATTGTAACTACAAATTAGATCTGCCACTAATAGCTTTACCTTTTATCTTCATTATGAGTATTCTTTGCTGACAGGGCAGGTACAATATCATGAGAAACTGCCTAAATTTATCTAAAAACTATTAATGCTTAGGGAAAGGCTCATGCTGATGCAGGAACACTGGGTTTCACCTCTTTGTGTTGCACAATTTACCTATTCTCTACACTTTAAGTGACATTCATAAAAAGGAGATGGGCACTGGAGGCAGCAGCAGGTAGAGAAGGGGGGTCAGGCATGAGAGATGGACGCGACCTGTACACCAGGTTTTCACAGGTAGCTGCTGATACAGTTTATACATTGTGCCACTCCATGCTGCCTGAAGGTCTCAGTGACTCTTTCTTCTTCAATTTTGACTTTTTGCTCTTTCCCTGTCTACCTTTCCTTGCTTTGTTTCCTTTTCCCTGCCCTTTTATTAGTGTCTTCTAGTCTTGTGTACACAGTTGTAGTCTATCTGCTTTCTCCCCTGTCCCATTCTGTGCAGTGATTTCGTTATAATCTCAATCCTCTCCTCCCCTCAAGCACACTGTTTAGTCACTTAGTTCTGCATATAAACTGCCTTTAATCTCTGTTTTGGCTTCCCATTGTAATTCCTTGTCCAGTTTTTTTTGTACGCCTCTCCCAGTTTCCCCATTGTATTCAAATAGTTCTCCCCCTTCATTGACTCATAGTCTTTATTTTAACTAAAGCTGTCTCCACGTTTAGAGATCACCATGGCTACTTAAATTCAGGATGGTCCCACAGCGATTTGATTGTAGCACAGCATCATATATTTGTTTATTCCACTTCTGGCTCCTCTCTAGGGAAAACTTTATGACTCATAACTTAATTGCTTTGCTGTCTGATTTGGTTCACTTGGTTCCCAACCACTTACCAGAGACAGCTACCTTTTCATTACAGGTTTTGACACCTTTCATTTTTTTATGCGCAACGTTTGCCCAAAAGAGCAACAACAGCTCTTTTGGTAATAGATCGAATTGATCAAAAATGACTCAGTTTTTAAGACTGGTATTAACCTTCCCTGAAGGTTTTTACAGCAGTGAGAAATGCCTACCTAATGCCTAGTCACCTCAGCTATTTAATTGAAACAAAAAGTGTCATGGTAGTAAATCACAAGCTTGTTGAAGTGCCCCAGGTGCATCTCACACTCCCAGCAAACACCAAATGATGCTTCCTGCCTCCCCTAAAGACTATAGCGTTCCTTGAAATATCATTAGGGTGTTCTGCGTTTTTTTTAGCTCAACAAGAGAAACTGTGTAATGTAGGCAGAGCTTTTTTTTTTTTCAAATTTTAAAGAATAAGTCCACCTTTAAGTGAAAATTAGGCATCTGAGATGAGGTCGACCTTAGTAAGCAAGGAACAGAGAATTAATTATAAGATCAATTGAACTTTTGAGAAGACATTTAAGGCAATTTTAACAACTATGAAGGAATAAGGAAGATGAGTAGGAATGGAAGTGTTTTAAAGAGAAAGAGTATCAAATAAACCAACAGGACAAATAACACTGACAGAAAAGTGGCTGGATGATGGGAACTAGGAGAACTAGGAGACCTCTTTGAGACTTCCAACCTTCAGTATCTCCAGTTGCAATTCACTTACAGACTCTACTAGATTTTATCTCCTCTCACTTCAGTTTCATAAGGAATTGGGTGCTTTCATGGGCTGGGTGGTTGCAGAGGCAGTGTAAACTATTGCCTGATTTGGTAACTGAGATAACTCAGGGCTTTGATAGTGGAATAATTTTTTGTGAAATTAGCTTTTTTTTCTTGTGAGAGGGGTGAAGCCCTATGGCAAAATTTCTCTGCCACAAGTCAAACTTCTCAGTGCTTTCCTCTGAATAGGGAGTGGTCTCTATGGTGTTCAGGGATGAAGTGCATCTCAGTTCCCCTCCCTTCCTCATAACCTGTGTGGCCCATACAGATACTTGGTGCAAGGAAGAAAACAGAATCATCCATCCTGTTGCCTGGTTCTGATTATCTTGCCTTGCTGTGCCTTGAGGGCCTTCCTTTGGGGCAGCTGTATTTTTTGTGCACCTATAATAGTTACAGTGGTGAATCTGAGCGTACAACTGGGGGTTTTCTTATTTGCACCAGTGTAGTAGATGGCTGTAGCACAGCCAGTGTAGAATGGTGTCATGGTTCAACCCCAGCCAGCAGCTGTGTCCCACACAGCCACTTGCTCACTTCCCCACCAGTGGGATTGGGAGGAGAATTGGAAGGGTAATAGCCAGAAAACTCGTGGGCTGAGAGAAAGACAGTTTAGTAGGGAAAGCAAAAACTGTGCACACAAACAAAGCAAAACAAAGAATTCTATCACCACTTCCCATTGGCAGCAGGTGTTCAGCCATCTCCAGGAGAGCAGGACCCCATCTTGTGTAATGGCTGCTTCGGAAGACCAACATCATCACTCCAAACATCCCCCCTTTTGTCCTTCTTCCCCCCTCTTTATATACTGAGTGTACTGTCCCATGGTCTGGAATATCCCTTTGGTCTCTCTGGGTCACCTGTCCCAGATGAGTCTCTTCCCTCTTTTCTACACACACCCAGTCTATTCCTCAGTATGGCAGTACAAAAAGCAGAAAAGTCCTTGGCTCTGTGTGAGCCCTGCTCAACAGCAAAATATCTTCATGTTATCAACCCTGTCTTCAGCACAAATCCAGAACATAGCCCCATACCAGTCACTGTGAAGCAAATTACTCCAGCCAAAAGTGGCACAAATGAAGATACCAACCCTGGTTTAAAGGGAGTACAATGCTGTTTTGTTCTTTATCCATGTGAATTGCTGAGTAGTTTAGTAGTTGCCACAGGCATGACTATTCCTGAGCATCTTTAGGCATCTCATCTCTTGGAAGATTTACCAGTTTCACTGACATTTTTGCTAAATGAGAGAAGAATTTAACCTCATTACTTCCTGACTTTAACATCATGACTTCATTGCTGGGTCCAGTGATCTCTAAATAATTAGAGATGCAAAAAAACAACAGCACACATTTATTTATAAGTAGGAATTAATTGGACAACACCTGCTCCTGACCTGTGCACTCTGCCATGTAGCTAGGGCAGCAGGACAGAGTTAAATGGTCTCCTCTATTTCAGAACAAGCTAATCTACAAGACTACTATCCAAACAGTCTTTGTAATTGCATATTATTTACAATAATGCCAGCTGGATAATATTCAGGTTAATTTAGATCAGTGCTTTACCAATACTTGAAGTGCTTTCTGTTCATCTGCAGAGGCAGTGGTACCAAGCCCACAGGTTTCTGCATCGGTTTTGGAAGTGTCTCAGAGGTGATTCAGGAATGCAAGAGCAGTCTTCAGATGGATTAAAATGTTAGGACTCTGTAACAGTGAAAATCATGGCACCAACAATGTTATTTGGAAAGAATGGTTCACGGCCAACTAGGATCCTAATGGTATTTTTACACATAAAGAAATTATATATAATTTTGCAAGCTTTATCCTTGCTGAAATTTCATCTCTCCATTGAAAACACATATTTGCATAATATTTTCAATCTGAAAACAATATGATCTAAAGGGGGAGGGAGAAATCTAGAAAAGAGAAAATGTTGTTCCCCTGAAGCTTCTAGAGCAATTTCTCAAACTATGAAGCCTCCATATGGCATTTTCTGTCAGATATGTTTTCTGAATGAAACTTTTGATGTTCATTAATCACCACCTCTACCACTGTTTGATGAATGGCTCCAGCTGTGCCACTGTTTTGGATTGGGTGTGACACTTGCATCTCTCTTGAGTTGCATTCTTGCAGTTTGCACCTGTATGTGGGCAGCTTGGTTGCAAATTAGATGAGAAATAGTAATGTGAAACTTAGAGGAACCTGTAATAACCACATGGTTTTTTTCCAAATACATATTTGGTTATCTTAGTTATCCTTTGGCCTTGAAAGTGGTACTAATATCAAGATTAACAACAGATGAATATATTTTCTCCTTCTTTTCTCTCTAATATTTTAGTTGAATTAAACAGATTCTTTTAAAATTTTCCAGATGTACGTGGCAACTGATTTCCTATTTGTCAACCTACGACAAGATTTCCTGCTGTGGGGTCTGAACATTGTCATACAAGCTAATACCTGAAGTCATATTTTATTAACTATAAAAGTTAATTTTTTTAAAGGTTTCTCTTTATTCTAGCTCTCAATGTTCCATGCAAACTGTAGCTAAAAATCTCCAGGGGAGAAGAAAATTAAGATTTGAATAATTGGTGAGAACTGCATGTTTTAGCTATTGTGATATCCTCAGCTTTTGCTGTCCTCTCAGCGAGTAAATGAGTTTGCTGCTGAGCTGTTAAAAGTCCTGTAGAGAAAATTACAGCGTGAAAATGCAATCTGGACTTGCAGTTTTTCTGTCCCACAGGCTCATCCAGCTTTTGTTTCTGCCAAAAGGAAACAACTGCTGCTCCCAGGTGCAACAACAGGGTCGCTTGCTCAGCTGCACTGACACCTCAAGTAAATCTCTTGAAGTTGCAGAATTTCATCTGGGAGTATAGTTATGAATTTAACCCCAGGATGGGCCCCACAGCCCCTCGTGGAGGTGCTGAAGGACTCTGTATTCTGTTCCAATTCTTGTGGAATGCTGTGAAGTAAATGGGACACATGTACACATTGTGGATATAGTGGGAAAGGCTGTATTTTCCCTGTGGGAGAAGAAATGTGCACCTGGTCATCTGGTGAACAGCAGGCTGTGGGGATGGAAAATGTGGTGACAGATTAAGTGCGCTGGCATTGTGCTTCTCATGGATGGACTGTGCATTTCTGCAGCACAGCACCCTGCAGGATAGAGGACTGGGAAGCCACCTGAAAGCAAGTAGTGCTTGAACTGCTTGGAAACATCACCTCTTTGCTTTTCATTTCCCAAGTGACATGTGAAAGTTGGGAAGGCTTTTCACTTCTAAAATGATTTTGTCTTCCAAAGAATACCAGGATTTCTCTTTCCACCTATGTTCCTATGTAGGTATCAGGGTAAGCAATTCAAGCCTGAGGTTTTGAGGGTCTTCACCACTTTCCATGTCCCAGGTTTTGCTTCCACCTGGAGTGCTACATGGTTGTTTCTTGGATCTGCAAGCAGCAGGTCTGTGATCATCATAATCTGTGATTGCAGTCTCAGCTCTTAACATTTTTTGTTACAGCTGCAGTGAAATGAGTAGTTTTGTTACTAGTGTTAAAACTGCAATTAAATGTCTATGTTAAAACAGGTAAATGGCATTTTTTATATTGTTTTCATACATAGGCACTGTAGTCACAGTGGGTGTTTTTGTGCCTCTGCTGGCAAAGGCTGGTGTTTTCCCTGAGCTACAGCTGCAGCTGCAAAGCAAAGTCTTAAGGAAAATCTTGGAACAGATGAACATTTCCATGTCAATATCCTGCTAAAACTAGAAGATTTGAAAGCTGGTTTTATTTAAACAGGCATTTCTCGAATCCCACAAGCATACCTGTTACATATGCAACACTGCATAATGCTGAGTCCCACTCATAGGTACCTGGCCAGTTCACATCTAGTTTACTGTGGAAGATAATTCTTGCATGCCAGCCAGCAGGCCAGGATGAGCTCCAGCCAGTCACCAGTTCCAGGCAGGTAGGCAAATAAGCACTTGCATCTGTTTGTAGTCACAGACCAACACAGAAGCTGGCTGGAACTTTTTCCTTCTTGTAGCAGACAAGAAAGTGGGTTGTGAGGAGCTGATTAACAAGAAGCTGTTTTCACTTCTATGCCTTGATACAGTTATTGAGATGAGTTTCCCTCAATATTATTTATTTGAATGTCAATGAATGTTGCAAAAAGCAGTGTTATGAGTATCAAAAATCATGACCTTTCCTGTGTTACTCACCTAATTAAAATCTTTAGAAGTCATTGGAAATACACCAAGGCAGAGTCTGGTAGTACTCTGCTATTCCTGAAAATGCTTTAATGTAGTATCTGGCAGAGCAGTTAATCTGTGGAGATCTACATCCTTGCCCTGACCAAGGCCAGAACAAATTGGCATACTGAAACCTGTCAATGAGCAGCTTTGCAATCTTGTCCTTGAGGAAGTTCCTCAATTTCTCTGCACATTAGTGGTTGATATGTCTGAACAGGGAAGATTTATATATCCTTACTTTTTTTCTTCCTAAAGAATATCACATAGGTGCTATAAGGTCTGTCTGTGGTAACTTCTACTCAGAAGAGGTTTGGATTTTAACTGTTTAAAATCCATGAAGCAAGCTCTAAGTTTCCCCCTGGCAAAGGGGAAAATCAGAGGCAGGAGGTATCCTGTTGTGCCATCCAGCCAGAATGAACCATTTGCAATTTAACTGCTTGCCAGATTTGTGCCTGTGAGCTGCAGCTGATCATGCAGATTACCCTTGGCAGTTTTTCTAACCCTAAATATCCCTTGTGGGTTGTTTGTTTGTTTTTTTTTTAGCTGAAACAAAGATCTGCTTCAAGTACTACCATGGCGTGAGTGGGGCACTACGAGCCACGACTCCAAGTGTGACAGTGAAAAACAATGCAGCTCCTGTAAGTTATGCTGACATTTTATTTTTTCCCATGTATATTCCATTGTCACTGTGCTATACCTTGCTTTCCCTGCCTGTTTTATATATATCAAAACTGAACATAGTATTTGCTCTTCATTGGTTATGGTCCAAAGAAATGGGTAGTCTTTCCATGAAGATGTGGATTTGTATGCCAAGAGAATGTAGATTCAGCTCTGAATCTGTCGCTGATTACCCCTGTGATTTGGGGTAAGTCCCACATCCTGGCTGTATCTTGTTCCGTAAAGTTGTCTTCTCTTTGCTGGGTGCTGTGACATTTGGGTGGTATCTCTAGAGGATTTGGGATCCTTGGACAGTAAATACAGTAAATGTCCAGAAAGGGAGGAGATTTTCCTCTTTTAAAGTGCATTTTTCAAAATGAGCATTTTCACAGTGTCTCTGAGTTCCAGGAACAAGCACACTGACATGCCTCCATCAGTGGTAAGAAGTGGGCACTCAGGACCTGATCTATCAAAGGACCGAGCATCATTTTTGACAGATTGAGGCTTCACTGAGAGCAGTTTTGATTTGCTAGAACCTAGCAAAGCTCTGTGGCTTAGATAGCTCTAAAAAGCTATATATCTTGTCTGCTATTGGGAAATTTTTTATCACCATCAGAGTGAAACATCTTTTAAAAGCCCACAAAGAGACTTGATGACCTCCAAAGCTTGTCTGGCCTTGCTGACAGTGTTTCACTGCCTGCCAGGCTTGGCAGAGACCTGCATGAGCTGAGGAGTTGTGTTCCAACCAGCATAAGAAAAAGACTAGTTCAGATATTGTTTAATCTGGAAGATGGATTCGGAAAAGAAAAAGAAAGAACTGTCTTACCTGTGGGTGTATGTAGGTTTCAGTGGACATCACTGAAGCTTAATTTTTAGCCTTTTTTTTTTTTTTTTTTTTTTTTTTTGTTGTTGTTGGTGTTTGTTTTTGTTGCTCTTTTTGGTGTGGGTTTTTGATTGTTTTTTTCCCAGTCCAAAGTTAATATTTCTAGAAAGGCTGAAAAGTCTCCCATGCTGTGTGTTGGCTGCATCTGATTCCACCAGAGCCAGAAAGGATTCATTTTTTCACCCTTGAGCCATGAAAAGACTTTTAGTGATTTCTCTTTGCCTTCTTTTGATACACAATGTAGGTGCAAACTAGATGCTGGGTAGGGGCTGCTGGCACATCCTTTAGGACTAAAAAGCATTCATGTCTTCTTGCACCTTTCTGACATACTCAGGCCATTCACCAGTTTTAGTGCCTGGAGAGTTTCCTTCAGCTGTCTTCAGAAGAACATTAGGATGTGGCCTTGGATATCTCTTCATTCTGAGGGATGCTGAAAAGTTCTTTTTAGTCTGTAGTGACTCCTTGTTGCCCCAGGACTTCTTGCTGCTTTCCTAGTTGGTGTAATTTGCTGGGATAATGTCTGTTGTTGATTTAGTCCCTGTCTTCTTTGAAAGGTAAGCCAGCCAACCAAGGCAATAAATACCAGTAGGCTGGGAGATTAGAATTTATTTTTGCATTACTCCCATTCATGTCTTAGACCTGAGTTGGAGCCAACTTCACAAATTTTTCAGGTCTAGTATGGAAGGGTTATTCTTTCATTATTAAGTACCAGCAGTATGTATGAAATCAGTAGAAGAATGTCTGAGGACCTGTGCTTTTGTAATATGCAAATAGGTAATCTCTCCAAGTTCTTTAGCTGAGACCTTTACATACATATTTATGTGTTATGGGAAATAAACAGCCATTCACTTTAAGCCAAGGCAGGACTTGTGTTTAAAAGAAAATCCTCTTCATGTAGTACTCATGGTCTTCACAGAAATCAGATGAGGACTGCCTGTTAATGACCTTTAGTTAGGTATACTATACACAACTAAAAACCAAAATATGATTAAAAGTGGTATCAGATAATAGTTTTCTGTTTGAGAACACAACCAGTGTCCTTGGAAATAGCATTCTTTTTCTATAATCTTCTATTTTTTCCTGCCTTCCTGGGTTTCAAAATAGCCTGTGTGGGTTTTTTGCAGACCAGAGAGGCCAGCAGTGTTGTAGGTACAGAACCATTTTGTCTGCTGTTTTCTTCTTCCTTGTTTTGCTGCATGACTTATTGGTGCATTGAAACGCAAATACTAGGTGAAGACAACAAAAGCAAGGGAATGGCAGCAGAATGAACTTGGATGGACCCTTCTGTATGAGTGCAAAGAGGAGGAAAAAGTGCCATAGGTTTGAAAATTCCTTCAGAGTTTGGAAAAAAATACTGGGCTGACTCATGCCTGTGTGAAGGCTTTCAGCAGAGTGTGATCCTCCAAATTCTAGTCCCAGCTGACACCATCAGATGTCTTTCTCCATCTGTCTCTCTGCAGTACATGTCCAACCTTTATTACTGAAGTATTTGAATGTTTTATAGCATCCTGTATCATTCATTGGCAAGTGGTGTTACTCCCACTACACAGGTGGGGAAGAGGATAACAAGAGATCTGCCCAGCCCTTCTCTTTTCTTGGTTTTTGTGGGCCTCTGCACTAGCTTCTGCTGGGGGTGGGTATTACCATGCAAAGTGCAGACATTACAACTGCAAACACTCACCTTTGACTGTGATTTCACTATTTTGTGCAATCACTTAAGCGTCTAGCACCATGCCTGTAGCTCATCTGAGGGCCCTGACACTTCTTACCCCAGTGAGACTTGACACATGGGGCCCCTCTTGATGGAAGGGGGATGCATCAAATTCCTCAGTTGTTTTCATTGCTCCAGTGGTTCAGAGCACTGCCCCAGGGTGCCCACCATGGCATTTCTTACAGTACCAACAAAAGCTGTGGTCTTCCAACTGCTGTGGCATCAGTGCAGAGAGGGCTTCTGCTGCTCAGAGAAAGTCTTCTTCAGATCCTGGGACAGCTTCCTGCACATCCTTTCTGCTGAAAAAAGCCATCCTGTGGTCCCTGCTTAGAAACTTACCCTCTATTGCAGCCAGTAGGAGTTTCAGCAGTGGCTGATGGACCTGAGTATGTTAGAAAAAAATAGCTTTACAGGGAGATTATCTCATTGGGGATCCTACTGTGGGTGTTGAGGCTGAAGTTTGAAACCAAAGAGAGTTTTGCCATCATAGTAACAGTGTCATAAATTCACTGACTTTTAGGCTGTCAGTAGGGGGACAAAGGGAAGGAGGCTTTGTGTTTTTGACATAAGCAAACCTTTTTTTTTGGCACAGCTTAGGAAAAGGTCCAGAGCAGGTGTCCTTTGAGAAACAGCATTTGGGGACAGGTGACCTTCTGGGGACAGTGTTTTACTGCTAGCACTAACTCATCTGCAGCTGATACCAGAGCCAAGTGGGTTCTGTCCAAGCCTCCAAGCACGTGGCAGCTTCTGCATCGGGACAGCAGCTGGCATATTGGCTGCTTGGTGTGTGTCCTGTCAACCAGTCTGAAAACACTGATTACCAGCAGTAAACTTAAAACAACAGCAACAAAAAAACCCCTTCCATTATCTGCCTGTCTGCAATTTGCTGCAACTGAAAAGGGAAAAGAAGCTGGAAGTAGTCATGCTGGGGGCTGTAAGCAGTTGCCATTCTTGTTCATGCGCTGCTGAGGCCACCTTTAACTGGCAGTTGAAAGGAATCCCGCTTCCAAAGGGGGAAAAAGCTGCTGTGTAAGTTGGATGTCTTTGTATAGCACCAGTGCTGCTTTAGGCTGAGTAGAATCTCACATTTCTTGTCTTACAAATGTTCTGCTCCATTTGAGTTTATCTCCAGTTATTAGAGCTGCCTTGCCTGCTGATTATGATGCCCTGCAGTTCGTTTGTTGGTGAAAAGTCCTGTCACATTTTATTGCCCGTGAATCATCAAGCTTGAATATCTGGGAATGAAGAGCTGTGCACTTTGGCCAATTCATACATGGCAGAAGCTTAAATGTGAATTTGGGGCAGCAGATAGGCCTGGGGGTAATGACAGTAAAAAAGAGCACCTGCAATTGCGGAAAAAAAGACAAGGAACATCCTGGCTGGCTCCTTTTTTTCTGGACTAGTGGAAAGCAGTGTTGCTTGTGCACAGGAATTTATACTACTAGAGCATAAACATTATCATGGTATGGATAAGCAAACAGTTTTCTTAGTAGAAAAGAACATTTTCACAACCTCTGGAATGTTCCTGTATTTGTTACTCTTCATTTATTCATAATATTATCACCACTGATTCAACTTTACATCAGACATTGTTATAGAAATACAGGTTACAGCAATTAATTCTAGCAATAGGGAAGTGTTATATTGTTAATATAAAAATCATTCAACCTGAACAAGGTTTTCTTGCAGTAAAATGAGAACAGCATGCAGAAGAAAGAAGAAGAGGTTTTTTTTTTCCCTAGGAGTTTATAGCTTAAAAAAGATAAATTGGCTACATCACAATTAAAAGGCAGTAAGTGGAGAATCAATGCTTTAGCCTCAGGACAAATGTCTTCACTAAACTGGGAGCATTCACTCACTGTGTATTAGATGCAGAGAACCTCAGCTGATTGAACCTCTAGAGCTTTCATGCCACTGTTTCTGTCTCACAGATCGTGGTGGGACTCATCACATGCACTTAGATTGTGGGAAAAGCTGTGTAAATTGGAGCTGATTATTGAAAGAGACCCTCTCTGTGTTGTGTTTGTGGGGAAGTGCTGCCTCAGCTGGGTTTCCCACAGCAGGAATTACTGCTTGATAAGCAGCTGCTATTTGGTGGTGACTGATCCTTCCCTAGAACTTCCTGCTGTAAATATTTGCATTACGTGCTGTCACGTCAGAGCATGGGCTGCCAAGGAGTGTTTGATAATGAAGGATTCTGCTTCATTTCCATGCATGTGCTGCAAGATGAGATTTTATGAGAGTGTTCACATACAAGCAGCTGTATCTCTCATTCTATTGGAAGGCTGGATTTTAAAATTTCACCTGTGTCTTCTTTTTCACTTCATGTCTGATTCTGTGATGAGTTTTAAAGCCGTCCGTGTTTCTAGGACATTGCTGTGGAACAAATGTAACAGTCTGGTTTGGATGGTATAGGTGTAATTATACTTCAGCAGACAGCAAATAAAGAGGGAACAGAAATTTCTAGTGGCTTCTGCACTGTTCAGCAATTGAGGTTAAAAAAAAGTTTATGGAAAACACAACATGAGGCTGCTGCAATTAATCACAGAAGAGAATGCAAGCCAGGTACATCTTCAACTAGTGTAAATGTTGTACCTTGAAAGGCTCAGCTTTACAGGGAGGGAAGCAGCACCTCTCTGCAAGCTATGGGTTTGCTTAGGTGATTATTTGTCAAAAGTGAGCAGAAGAATCCCCTTTCCTTATCTTGACCTGAGAAGTAGCCAGAGTTCCCCCAGCTGCAGCTGCCTTCTAATATAAGGCAGGGAGCAGCACTTTTAGTACCACCAATGTTCTGTATGCATCTCCCCCTCTTACCTGCAAAGATAAGTCATTCATAAGCCAAAATGAGAAGGGGAAGTGACTGGAAATATTCACTCAGCTGGAAGAAAGCAGTCAAATGCAAAGTTCTCTTTGCCAGCATATGGTCCCTTTCCAATGTAAAAGGGCACTTAGCAGAAAATATATATGCTAAGAAACAATTGCTGAGAGAGGATTCCCCATTTAACCATTTCAGGTGAATAATTCTGAAAAAAGTAGCTGATTCATAAACTCTGGAAGGAAAAATGGTCTCTGTGGGTTTCTCATCTGTTGGAAGTACCTGCCCATTTTGGGTTGTCCCTGATGCAGGATTTCTTTCACAACAGCAGCAGTGCTGTCCACACCCTGCCTGCAGATGTGCTCTTACATTGGTACTGGTGTAGGCTAACATAATGAAGTGGTCTGACATGAAGACATAAGTCTTTAAATTCAAAGAAATTATTACACTGACTGGGGAGTTGTTTTAGTATTTGAACAGACAGTTACTATATCCTTGGTTTTCCATAGGCATTCAAGGAGCAGTTTTGTCATTGTCTGCGAAAGAACATTATGGTGTCTGGAGTAAGGAAGCTGCCATAGTTCCCAGAAGCTGATCAGAGAAGTTTAGTAGTACTTTTAAAAAGGGAATCAACAAAGATTTGATGTGCATGAGGAACACTAGCACTTTCATGTTACACAGTCCTGTCTGTACCCATTGTATACTTCCTTTAAAAGTTCTAGAGAAGTGATACACCAGCTATTTCAGTGGCTACAGCTAACATGCATTCAGAGGGAAGGAGGGGCTTTCCTGGCAGAATTTGACCCCACTAGCTACATAATATAAGGGAATGACTTTTGATACCAGAACAGCCCTCAGCATGCTTCTTACATCTGAAAAATGTAATTAATTTTTTTTTCACTTCCACATTGTTTCATTATAAACCCATAGTAGTGTTTTACAACCTGATTTGGTCATACTCAGTTCATGTTCAAGCACACTTACTCCCATGAGCAGCTTCTTAATACTTGCACAGTTGAGCCCTTAGTTCAGTGTAATTACATTTTTGGTTATGCTTTTCTATATCCTAATTATCACTGATTCAGAGAATTTGAAGGTTAATGACACGTCCAAATTAATTCTCATTGCCACCTCAGTAACACAGACTCTTTTTCAGTATCCAGTTATATAAAGTCTATTGTATTTACACTGCAATTACCCTGCCATGTAGCAAGCACTTCATTTATATGAATTAGTGGAGTTGGAAAGCATAACCAAGATGTAATTGGTCCTCCAACTGCAGCATAACTATAGTCACTGTGTTATAAATAATAACCATTTTCTTCCTTTTAGTTTCCCTACTCTCATTTTAAATAGGGGTGGTTGAGATTTTCTTTAAATATTAAGAAAACTCATTTGTAATGAAGGTCTCCTCTGAGTGCAGTTTAATAATACTTGCTTTTACAGTTCCGACTTAGTAAAGGTGTGGGGCATGTGCTGAAACCCTACTGAAATGTTTAATTATTTTCCTTCAAATTGGCAGTGTCTTTCAAAATAGATAGAACTGTAAAGTTAGGTCACTTGCATTTTCATTATGACAGATTTCAGATGTGTCAATGGCTAAAGTAAGAAATTATCCAGGTCCATGCTCCTGGTGGCTTTTTTCTCTATCTTGTTATGGACTTTTCAACTTGGTGTGGTTGAAACTCCTATTATCATTCATCAGTAGATTTACACCCTTTTTGAGAGGTAAGTACTCCTAATTTATTATCTAACAAGCAGAAATTGAGCAGGGGAGGTACAAACAATTTTCTCTGTGAACATTGATTTCCTGAGCAGCAGCCCATAACTCTCAATATGCAGGTAGGTATGTGTGTTTTTATTGTTCCATCCCAGGAGGAATGTCTCTGCTTTCCAGCACACAGCTGCTTGCATATTTAAATGTTATTTAATTTGCAGTCTTCATAATTTCCTGATTCATCCATATGAAAGACATGTTATTTGATCATCTTAATGGAATTGCAAACACATGTACTTAAAATTAGTCTTGGCATCAAAAAAATCAGAATGGATTGGAAACAATTTTATGCAACAAATGCTCCCAAAATACTTCTCAGTGTTTTTCCTGCCCAAATGCACCTGCATATTTCAGACAGACCTTCAAGAAGTGCATATCTGGGAGAGGAGGGGAAGAGCCTCTTGCATGGTGCGTGTGGGATGCAGAGCAGCAGGTGAGCAGGGATCGGTGCTATCCCTCTCTGGGATGCAGTGCTTGTCACCAAGGAGGCACTGGCCATGCTGCCTTGGGACAATCACCATGGAGTGCTGTGTCAAGCAGCAGCCCTGCACATATTGCTGCATTGACAGCCAGTGCCCTTTTCCATCCTATGTTGAATCCAGGGAGTATATGAGAGCATGGAGGAACTAGGCATTGATATCAAATGTATCCCTGGCAGAGTACCAGGTGCTTGAAGCAGGGAAAGGCTGTGTGCCTGTACAGACAGGGTGGCTGGGACACTGTCCTGTTCAGTGCACTGAAGAGTGGAATGATCTGGAGTGGAACTTGTGGAGATCCTGACACATGTTTAGTCCTCTCTTACCCACTGCAGACATGTTTAAATTCCTTGTTGCTTCACACATGATGTGTTGCTTTAGACATAATGCAATGGAGTTAAACAGGAGAGAGGTGACGTAAGAACAAGCTGGCATCTTTTAATTAAAATTATTCTTCAAGTGTTCATCCAGCAGACTTTTTCCTATTGTGGCAGTCCAAATGTGATGTTCTGCAGATTTAATGCAGAGTAGGACAGAACAAAAACCAACAAAAAGCAAAAAAACAAATGCTACCATTTGCAGGCTCTGTTAAATTGTTGTCTATTTCTTGCCCTCTCATGGATTCTAGCTAAGCAGCACTAATTGTGGAGCTGCTGAGCCATCCCCAGGTATCACTGGCTACAGCGTAGCCTTCACTGTGCAGGCCCAATTTTGGGCTTCTTCATTGTTCTAATTTCTTGGTATGTATTGTTTCAAAGAAGACACTTGGGTCATACTTAACCTTAGTGGGCATCTGATACTGTATGAATTTCCAAGTGTAGATTTAGAATGGTTTAATTAGCAGACTTGCAATACAGCACAGAGTTGAAATGAAGAAATAAAAAGCATGACAGATGGGAACTGGAGTGATTTTATTTCAGCAACACCGAGAAGACCATTACAGAAGCCATTTATTTGTTAATGGGTTCAATAAGAGTCTGGTATTTCCCAGCCACTTGCTTTTGGAATGTCTCTTGTTACAGTCACATAATGGCCATAGTAATATCTGCACATCATATTGCTCCCTTCTGTGGTTTAGTAAATTATGGAGAGATCAGCAACTGTTCAGCACACTGCACCGGTGTAATGATCCTTGCTTTGGCCTTCTGCATTCTTAGATACTCTCTTCTGCATCTGGTCAGATTAATGAAAAACAGTGCACTTCCTGACATTACACTGTGGGTCTGAGGGCAGATATTTTAGTTTTTGAAGGGGGAAGGAAAGAAGGATTTAGACCTGGGGAGCAGCTCTTTCTTCCTCCCTTCTAGGAATTACTTGCCTTTAATAGGGCATGAATCTGATTGTGGCTGAGCACCAGATAAATTACCAGGGGTAGTTTAGACTAAATGACAGAGCTTTCCAGTATGTTTTAGTTCAGAAGTTGCAAAAAGGTCTGCTTTGATGTTGCTTTACAAAATAGATTCTTTCTACCCTTTTCCCCTGCATTTGCCAGTTAGATTTGTTTTTGCCAATTTTGTACACATTGATTTAAATCTCATTGGGTGCACTAGGGGCCTGCTAACGAAATTAGAAAGAGAACATTGTGTTCTACCCATTTTTTGTGTGTGTTTGACTATTATTTAGTGAAAGCACTATTTATACTTGGCACAATCTTAATTTTTTTAAAAAATACATTTTTCACTCAGAAAAGAAAGGAACAAGAATGTTGCCAGGGCAAATCCAGTATCCAGCTAGTCCAACAAGACCATAGAAGCTATAACAATCTTGCAGTGCATGGGCATGAAATCCTCTGGGTCATATCTGGTATGTCTACAGTACTGCCTGATGGGGCGTAGAGAGAAAAAGACCAGGGTTTGGTGTTCTGTGTTCCATTTTCTTTCCAGGACTGCTGACCCACATCATGACTTGCTGTAATGTTTTCATTAGCTGTCCTTTCCTGCCCTGCACTGGACCTGCTGGAGAGGCAGCTGTTGGAAAAGCTTGTGTTCCTGTTGTAAGTGGGAGACAATGACTGCAAGCCACTGCAGCAGGGAAATAATTTTGACCTTGTCAATTGTAAGCTTTCTGTGTCCCCAACAGGGTCAATTTTTTTCCTTTAATTAGGCCTTGCAAGTAAAAAAACCCATCTTTGCTTTCTTCAGGTTTTGCATTTACCTTTGTTCAATTTTATTGTATTGTCCCATGTTCCAGGCCTAGCAAAGATGGAGGGAAGAAGCTGTTGATCTCTCCCATCTCTGTGTCAGTTAGCTCTGCTTACAGCTTTACCATGTTTCCTTCTACTGAAGTTCTTCTGAGGTACACTTAGATGCATCAGGTGACACGTGATTCTGATTTGCATCTTCTCTTGGACAATTCTTAATATAAAATTAAATTCCTGTTCAAGGCATAAACAGACATTTTCAGAATATCTTATCTCTGCTACTCATGAGTTGAAGATCTTCATGTGTTTACATAGAAATATGAGAAGAAATGTTGAGTGTGGGTTAAAACCTCATGGTTCTGTATAGAATTGCAAGTGACGTATGGAATCATAGGATTGTTTAGGTTGGAAAAGTCCTCCAAGGTCCTCAACTCCAACCTTTAACTGATCACCTTGTCAACTAGACCATAGCACTAAGTGCCAAGTACACTTGTTTTTTGAACACCTTCAGGGATGGTGACTCCACCATCTACCTGGGCAGCTCGTTCCAATGCTTGACAACCTTCTCCTTGAAGAAATTCTTCCTGATGTCCAACCTGAACCTCTCCTGCTGCATCTTGAGGCTATGCCCCACTTGCCACAATGTCCTTGCAGATTGCTGTAGAGAGCAATAAAGCCACCACTGAGCCTTCTTTTCTCCAGGCTGAGCAACCCCAGCTCCCTCAGCTGCTCCTAGAGGACTTACCCTCCAGACCATTCACCAGCTTTGTTGCCCTTCTCTGGACTCACTCCAGCACATCAATATCTTACTTTAATATTTTACTAAGTGAAAGACCCAGAACTAAACACAGGACTTGAGATGCAGCCTCACCACAGCCCAACAGAGAGGGACACTCACAGCCCTGGTCCTGCTGGCCCGACTATTTTTGATCCAGGCCAGGATGCCATTGGCCTCCTTGGCCACCTGGGCACACACTGCTGTTCATGCTCAGCTGCTGTCAATCAGCACCCCCCAGGTCCTTTTCTGCCAGGCAGCTTTGCAGCCACTCTGTCCCCAGCCCATAGCACTGCCTGGGGTTGTTGTGACCCAAGTGTAACACCTGTCACTTGGCTGTGTTGAACCTCATACCATTGGCCTCAGCCCATCAATATACCTGTCCAGACACCTCTGCAGAGCCTTCCTGCCCTCCAGCAGATCAATGATTCTGCCTAACTTAATGTCGTCTGCAAACTGAGGGGCACTCAATTCCCTTGTCCAGATCATCAATGAAGATACTGAGCAGGATGTGCCCCAATAACCCCTCTAGTGACCAGGCAGTAATTGGATGTGGCTCCATTCACCACAACTCTCTGGGCCCAGGCATCCAACCAGTTTTTAACCCAGCATAGAGTGCACTTATCCAATGTGTATCTATCCAAGCCATAGGCCACCAGCTTCTCCAAGAGAATGCTGTGGGAGACAGCATCAAAGGCTTTAATTCTGCCTTCTGGGGTAGAAGACCTTTGATGCAGGAATGGTGATAATTAGCTAAGAAATCTGAATCAGCTGAGATGTGCCAATTTTTGTATCTACTGGCCTCCATGATTTGAGCCCAGCTGTAAATAAAGCATCATGCAGTCACTCACTTAACCTGCTCCCCTCCCTACCAGCCCTATGGACTAGGAAGGAGAATCAAAGTTAAACTTGGATATTGAGATAAGATCAGTTTAATAATTGAAAATAAATTAAAATACAGTAATAATGTTAAATGATGATGATGAGGATAATAATACTACTACTACTACTAATAATAATAAAGGTAAAAGCAAGTGATGCACAATACAATTGCTCACCTTTTGCTGACTGATGCCAGACCCCCTTTCCCAAACCCAGATCAATTTTCCTGCTAGGTAACTCCCCCCAGTTTATATACTGGGTGTGACATTCCACAGTAATCTCTTGGAATATCCCTTTGGATATCCCTGGTCACCTGTCCCAGGTATGCTTCCTTCCAGGTTTTTTTGTGAACCTCCTCACTGGAACAGCATGAGACAAAGAAAACAAAGTCATTGATTTTGGATAAAAACAACTTATCAAAAACCAAAACATCAGTGTGTTATCAATACCATTCTCATTCCAAATCCAAAACACAGCACCTCTAATGGCTATTGAGAAGTTAACTCTACCCTAGCTGAAACCCAGACACACAGGAAGTAATTTCCAGTCATGTTTCTGGGAGGATGTTGTGCTTTCATCAAGACAAGAAGCCCGTGTTCTGGTTATTGTTCAAATCATTCTGACACTTTTTCAAGACTGTCTGTCTTAATGGACAAATTCTAAATGTTCAGATTCTAATTTCTTAATGATGACTCATCTTCAGTACCTGTAATTTCAAGCTAATTTTACCTTTTTTAATGTCTTGTTCAGCTTTGTTATATAGCACTGCCATTGGTCATCTTTATATTTCACCTCAGATGTGGGTGGCAAGGGTTTACTTCTTGGGTATGTGCTAAGAATTGATGTTTTCCCAAAGGGTTACAAAGTCTCAAACAAAAGTTGTTATCATAGATTTTAATCCATTATTAATTCTTATTAGCTGATGACACAAAGCAGAAGACTAAATAGTAAGTATTAGCTATGCTGAAAAGCACAGTGGTCAGGTTTCTGACTGACATGTCCATTCAGGGAAATTGGCATACTAAGCTGTGCTGATTAGTTCAGAACAAAGAAGAAATGGCCCATGTTGAAGAAGGAATGCAAATATTAGCTGAGAGACAGCTGTTTGTGTGGATAAGCCTTCTTAAGATGTTGAATAAATTCTAAAAGATGTACAGGGAAAAACATGAACTCACTGCTTATCCAAAGCAATGAATAAAATCCCAAATGGCTCTTTAAGAGCTTGTAATGAATAAGGCAAAGTAAGTAGATAGAGATGGGACAGTAAAGGACCTTGTTTTGTAAAATTCTTGTGATGACTTCTGCAACAATAGAAAAATAGGACATCAGGAAAACATTATTAATACAGCAGAATTACTATCTTAAGGTTTTATTTTTTAAAATATCTGTGATGTTAGAGGCTTATTTTATTTCTTGAAGATAGTCTTTCATTTAACAGTATTTATTACTCTGTCTCAAACACACTGCCAAGGGAAAAGGGAAGTGGAAGGATAATCTGCAGGGAAGATGATAACAAAGGTGTGGCTTAAATCTATTGCTGTAGATTACAGTAACCTGAAAGCCAGGTGCACTGAAGTAATGGAGTATTTTAAATTACTCAATGCTATAAGGCATGTCACTGTGGACAATCTGCTTTGGAGTCTAATGCAAAGTTGAGTTTAATTTTTTTTGGTGGTTGTTTTGGTTGTAGTTTTTTCCTTGTTTTCTTTTAGGAAAGAGCGTGGGGACTTAGTTGTGGTTTCTGTCTGAGGTCTCCTGTTGCACTGACCAAGCTGCCTGTGCTCTCTGGTGCAGAGCTGTAGCCTGCAGGTTTTTAGATGGGAGGGAAATATTTAGGGCACACAGATGAGAAATAAGCTGAACATGTAACTTGTGAATTTGCTGTGCAAAAGCAAAGTACAATTTTACAAAGCTTCGATTTATATCTGAGAATACTGATAAATTCTTGGGTAGGTGTACAGATTATAAAGTTTCTGAACCACCCACAAATTGAACACAGGTTTTAGTGGAATCACATATTCATGAATTAAAGGATGCTGTGCTCTCTGTGTCCAGCTGGAAAGCTGGCACAGTGGGAGGAAAGCTGGGAAATAGGTACAAGACCTGTTCTTCTGTCCACATATCTGTATCACAAGTATCTGAATACAAGCTAAGGCATGAACTTAAGCTGAGATGGGCAGTTGTGTGCCCAGTCCCCCACTCAGCAATTTTCAGCAAATTTCAGCAGCTCTCCTTTACCACCATGCTTGTTTTTAAGCACTTCATGGATTTCTTTACATCAGAGCAGCAGCCAGACAAGGAGCCAGACATGAAGATGGAAAGAAGGAGGTCATAGAATTTGTTAAAGCCACATCTGTAGCCTGCACTGAACCTGTGTGTAGCTATGCAGTGAAGTTTCATATCTTCTACAGCTGATAGATGCCAGCAATTTAATCCTGATTGGATTTTCAGTAACCAAGGACTTTCCAGCAGCCAGAGTAATAGAGAAAAATAACTTAGTTTTCTTTAAATATCTTTCTTTCGTTTTCTTGAAATATTTTTCTTTTGTTTTCTTGATTGCTTTCCTTAGTTTTGGAAAGAGGAGGGGCAGGGAGAAAGATCTGGGGAGAGAAGAACAAAAATAGCCATTCAGAAGCATCTCTTCTGAAATAACTCCTACCCTCAGATAACCTAAAATTAGCACACATGACTGAGGAAATGACTGTGAGATGAAATTGCACACATTTATAACTGGTGGATTTGTAGGTCATTCTGAATGTTTGTGGATAACCTGCAATAACTTGCAGGTTGTTTCAGTAGAAACACCCTAAGCAGTGATAGAGAGGAGCAAGTGGTGACTGAAAGCCAGAAGGTTTTTCTACATCCCAAGAGACACCAGTGCCTGCAGGTATGTTCCCTATGAGTTTAGTGTGCATGGATGTCCATGTGCACATGTATGCAAACCCTATCATGATCATGCTATCCTTTGTTTTATCTGTATGTTGAGTATAGCTTGGATTGCCTGTACTTAGCTTCACACAAAACCTGGGTGATCCAAAAATACATTTATAATGTTGCATTGGGAAAAAGTTGTGGTGGGAGACAGCTAAAACAGAAAGAAGCATTAAAATTTAAATATAAGGCAGACTTTGTGCTTCACAGTTTTCTTTTAGGTTTGCATTTCCTGATTTCTTGGAGCTTGACAGGATAATCATGTTCCCTTAACATACTTGTGTTGAAAGAAAAAAGTTATATAATATTGCACACTTTTTAAAATAATTTTTTCCTGTAGCTATTACTCAGACCTCTTTTGTTCTCAGGCTTTTTACAAGTGGGGAAATCAATGTAGGTCAGTATGTTATATACCAGCAGATGTGCATAAGAATATTTCTTTAATAGAATTGTGAACCCTTTGTTCATTTTTAATCCTTGAATCTCTTGAGAAGCATTTTCCTTTTCCATTAAATATCTGGGACTCTTTCCCTGGCTAGCTAGCTGAGTTCTCAGGAAAGTTTGTTTCCATCTGTACTGAAAGCATGCAGCATCTGGACACTCAGTATCTCCACTTCAAAAAGAGGCTTAAATTCTTACATCTGTAAAGTCTGATGGAAAGCAACTAAATTGTTCTTACACGCTTCCCTTTTTAACTCAACAAGTCTGATTTTCATTTACACTGAGGCAGCCTTTGCCCTTATGCCTGTGTGGTGA
Source organism: Erithacus rubecula (assembly GCF_903797595.1). Lineage (NCBI taxonomy): Eukaryota > Metazoa > Chordata > Aves > Passeriformes > Muscicapidae > Erithacus > Erithacus rubecula. The sequence continues at coordinate 51,340,249 of NC_136689.1, read as the reverse complement.
CTGTGGTGAACCTAAGTATAAACCATGTTAATTAGACCACATCTTGATATTCTTAGCAAAGGACAGCCCACACTGCTCATAATAGCCAACCAACCCTGGCTAATTGTTTAACTTCAATTCACAAAATCCATAATGGGCTATATCTCAGATATCAACACATTCATGACATTTTTTCTGGCCAGGCTGCAGCTGTACTAGCACTTTGATTCCAGAGGTGAAATGTTTGAGCACAGCCCAGGGATGTTACTGTGCACCTGAGTCAGTTAATTGGGAATATTTAAAATGTAATACCAGAAAAGTCTGGAAGTGCCACTGTTGTCAGGAGACCCTGGTTTTTAAAGCAGCCTGTTCATTTCTTTTATTTTTTCCCTAAAGGATCTCAACTTTGTCATGGTCAAGTTTGAAAGTTGCAGCTGTCAGGTTTAAGTTCTAACAAAGCTGTAGTGATCACTGTTGGGGTATTGGAATTTTTCTGGTGTTTGGCTTGGGTATTTTGAGATGTATCTGAAAGGGAGAAAGGGAATTTTTTTTGAATGTAAAGATCTGAAATTTTAGAAATTAATTTTTTGCTTTCCTTATAACATCCTCCACTGTTTTATCTTTGTTTTATACACCCTTGCCTTTTTTTTTTTTTTCCTCTTTTCTAGTTCCAGTTTTTCCTTTTCTAGTAAATTTATTTCACCTTTTTTTTCCTTTTTTTTCCTTTTTTTTTTTTTTTTTTTTTTTTTTTTTTTTGGCTTCCTCCTTCCAAAGTTCTGAAGAGCTTCTGGATTAGGAGAGGTCTACACTGCCTGAAAAGCATACTGAGCACTGACCAAAACCAGCCTTTAGGACCATTTGGCTGCCTCAGGCAGGCAGCTGATAACTACCTGTGTGAGACTCTCAGTGGGCTGGTCAGAGCTGGCAGGAGCACCCAGGCATGTGAGACATCTCCTCTCTTGCTGTGGAGGCAAGCTGTGGCCTTGTCAGGCTTAGCTTGCTGTGGTTAATGATTTCCCTGAAATGACAGCACTCCTGCATTTAGCTGGCACCACTTTCCCCTCTTATTGTATTCAATGACTTTATGTTCAGAAGACTTGCATCCAGTATGGTTTGGTGGTGACCAAATTTCTGCAATGAATTCATCTCTTACTGGAGATCAGATTTTGTAAAAACTTCTCCCCAGAAGTCCTTCCTATACCTCCGGTTTGCTTAGTGCCCTGCCACACTCATATTCAGAATGAGTCTGGCCTCTGTTTTCTTCATCCTTCAGACTGGACTTTACATATGAGGAGTGGCAGAGGTAGAGTTGGATTTATTTATTCAGTCTAAGGGAATTCTTATGTGAAATGTTACTGATTCCTTTAACTGCCTAATGGAATATTGTAGGGAAGGAGGCAGACTCTAGTCACAGCACATAATAGCAGGTCATGGACACAAGTTGCAGCAAGAGACATTCTGATTAGGCTTCAGGAATATCTTTTGTCTCAAGGGAGTAGTCAAACATTAGAATGCGTTGCCCAGAGAGCTTGTGGGATCTCCACCCTCAGAGATACTCAAAGCTGAACTGGACAGGGCCCAGAGCAGCGTGCTGTAATTTGGAGCACTTTTTGACTGAAGGGTCAGGTGACTTCAGGAGATCTCTTCCAACATTGTTTATTCTATGACAGTTTGATTACAATCAGTATTCCCCCAACCCCACTTCACTGGAGAAGGCTGTTGACTTTTTAAAGCCTGCTGTTCTAGAAAACAGCAACCTAAGAAAAACAAAACATCAAGTGCTGTAGACAGCAGAAGCCAGTTGGAAAACAAAGACTATTTTTAAATAGAAAAGATTAAAATAGAACAACCACAAAATCAGACAAATAGCAAAACAAGCAAACAAACAAAAAATCAAACCCATGGGTTTGCTAAGGTGAGAGAAGCAGTTTCTGCTGAGTCTAAGGGATCTGCTAAAAGGAGAAACACTGAGTGTGAATGAGCTGCATTAACTGACTGTGGATACTGTAAAAGCAGATTTTTTTTTCTCAGCTTTAGCCTTTCTGTGGCATCCCAAGTTGAAAAATGCTCTGCGTAACAAAATGTTTTATTAGGAATTCAGCAATATTGAGGGACATCTGATCTGTAGCACAGATATTTCTCTGCTTTTAAATTCAGACTATAAATCTACAGTTGCCTCATTTCTGCCCAAAGTAGGACTCAAGGTTGAAAGTAAAGTGTCTTTTCTAACTCACTACTGGAAATAATGATACTCACAGTTGAACTGGTATTTGAGGCATTCATTTAGAAGAATGGGCATTGTTCACTGCCTTGCTGCTTATTTTATGGTTGTGAAGGTTCATTGACTCCATTCCCTTGTCCAGAGCTTTGACAGCATGACTAATGCTCTGAGCCTTCTTCAAACACAGCTTAGCTGGAAGATAAGGTTCTCTCCCTCAAGTGTCAGCATTACTCATATTTGCACTCCTCCCATCCGAGCCATGCTAGAAGAGTGAGGAGTTTCTGAAGCTGTAGTGAAGGTATCTGCTATCTAATATTTCCTGCCTTCCAAGGACATAATTGGATGTGTCAGTGTTTCCACTATATATGCCCTATGTTTTGGTGATTCCAGTCATTTCACAGAGAGAGAGTAAAGGTGTTGGCAGCAATTTTTTAATTCTCCATACAAACAAAGTGTTTATATTAAAAGTTTGAATTTGAAGTCTATGGGATAAATTTTATGCAAAATTACTTGATCCAATCAGTGTCCAATGGACCTCTTCATCTGTCAATGGCAAACCTCCCAGTTATTTCAGTGGATTGCAGGATATTGCTTAGGTGTTCCAAAGAGGATAATATTTACAAGCAGTTCATGCTGTCAGAGTGCTTAAGCACATTCATAGTCTATGTATGGACCTGTCAGATTTACAGGGCCAATCCTGTTCTGCATTAGGCAGCTGCCTGGTGTAAATCTGATCATAACACCAGATTTTCTTGGAGGCTTTTTTTCTGGGTGTTGGTAACACTGGTGGTAACACTGCTAAACAAAGCTGTTTAGCAACCATAATGAGCCATCTTCCCTGCTAACTAAACTGGAGGGTTTTTTAACATTGGTTCTGTAAAATACTGTAATTCTTTGGACCACTTTAAACTTGCAGAGAGACTTCTTAAGGTTCACAGGGTCATTGGCACCAAATAGCCTGCAGCCTCAGAGACAGTGTGGGGGAAGTTGGTGGGATATGCTGCAGAAAACAGTCCTCCCCAAAGTTTGATAGGTGTAAGTGAAATATCTGCTGCTTAGATGTAGTCCAGCCCTCAACCCAGAAACAGCAACCCAAACCCTACCACATGCAAGTTTCAAAGAGCGAAGGAAGATCAGAATCTCTAATCAAAGCTGTTCCTCTGCTATCAAAGGATAACAGAAGTTTATTAGGCAGAGCTGTTGAAACAATTAAAAAGCTGAATTAAAAAAAAAAATTTGGAAGAAAAAGGTATTGGACTGTGTGGGAGGTACTGATGTTTTCCCTCAGTCCTTGATTTTAATTGCAAGTGTTTGCTCCTAGCATCCCTGTTTGAGATTCTGGTTATGCTGAAAGAGCATTCTATACACATAGGATTGGTTGGGGCATGTGAAATAGCTTCATGCCAACATGGAAAACTCCAAACACTTGGTGCTGTCACTGGATGTCCTCTTGCTGTAAGCCTGTTGACAGTTGCCTGCTAGAGGACATCACTGATGCACTTCACTAAGCAGAAGTTTTTTTCCAGTATTTTAGTTTGGCTGCCACATCTAGAATGTAGTGAAAGAATTCATAACATTTTCCACAGGGGAAAAAATGTTTATTCACTTCCTTGCTACCTATTTAAGAGGTTTCTACGACAACAGTTTTTGGAATGAAAAACTTCTGTCTCCTGGGAATAAATAGAGAAATCAATAAACACTGCTGCAGGGTGGGGCAAAAGATGTGTTCTGCCGAGAGAGGGCAATTGTCACATGCCCACAAAGCAGATTCTCCAGTTAATTAGGGCATGGCATTGAGAAGGTGTTGTGTTACAAGGCTGGAGTGCTGCTGGCCGTGGCACATGGGGAAGCCTGTGTGTGTGTGGTCGCAGCCCCTCGGGGACTCTGCCGGCGGCTGAGCGCCCAGCAGGAGTTCGGCTGCTGCCGGAGACGCTGGCAGCTGTTAGCAAGCACCTGATAGAAAAATACCACTGTGCCAGCACAATGGCTTAACAAGCTAACAGGATAAGTGGAATATATTGCATTCAAGAGCTGGATAATTCTGTTAGCAGAGTGGGGGTTGCAGCTGAAGCACTGCCACTAATTAAGGGTAGATTTTCAAAGTGGTGCCTGGGATTATAGACATAATTCTGTCAGTGGCAGTCAGGGAGCTCAGATCTGCATTTGTTCCTTTCAGAATTCGCCCCTTCTATCCCAGAGCAGCTTCTTCACTGATGAAGCCAAGCAATGGTGGAAGGAAGCACTTAGTCTGTGTTTGCTTAGTCAGATTTTTTACAAAAAAGTTTATTTTTAAATTCAGCACCTGGGTGGAAATGGGAATAGTCATCCTTTTTCAGATCTACTGAGCAATTCCCTCTCTAAAGAAGATAGTAGAATATGAAGTGTGAATTTAGGATGATGTCTGATATTCTCTTACTGAGATAAGATGCTTCACCGCTGAGCTGTGGAAAATGTAATCATTTTTTCACTTGTTTTGAAGAGTTGGCCTAATGTTAAGCATTCAGTGAAATCAAGAGTGCAACAGTAAAAGCCAACAGAGATAGGTTAGGGAAGAATCAATTTTTTATGACTGTTCTGGACTCCTGTGCCATGTACACTCCAGTAAATTAAAACAATAGCTCCAAGCTGGTTTAAACTGAAATCAACAAGACTGTTAACTTAATTTGATTTAAATCTGCTGGCAAGTTCAGTGGTCTTAGTGCAGGCAGTGACTGGACAGCTTGTCTTTTGCATTGCAAAACCACATCTGTAGCTCTGACACATCTAGCAATAACTTTTCTGTTTGCTGGTGCACAGTTTGGGGCTAAGTTGAAGCTATTTTTCACTTTTGATTTGAATCAAGCACAGGTTGTAGCCTTCCCTTTTTGCAGTGCTCTAATCTACTGCCTTTTATCCCTAGAACCAGTGTGTACAAACAGAAAGCATTTTGCTGCTTTATGTTTGTGGTTTCCAGTCTTCTTTCATTGTAGACTTCCATCTTGATTATAGGTCTTGATGGTATTGCTTGGAAGTGTGAGCTCTTCTGAATACTTTGATATGTTCTTAGATCTACTTTTTAAAAGAAAAACTCTTGTGAATAGATAGTATTGCCTTGGCTAGAGCTTTGCAAGTTTACAGTACCTGACTGTTTAATCTGTGTTAGATATTACTGTAGTTACAATCTGTGCTCTCAGTGTAAAATATTCTAGGATTTAACTAGTGTCTTGTAAATGGGAACTGGATTATATTGAGCAGTAGGTCATCTCCATGATGTTCACCATGATATAAAGTCAATGAAAGCAAATATGCAGTGCAGCACCGATTTTAATATCACTGTAACTTCTCTGTTTAAATGGAAGAAATACTGACCTGTGGGAGGTAATTTCTATCAGTTAAATGTCACCATTTTTTTGCAGCAGAAGCTACTGATACACAGGTGCTTTGGCTGTCAGTGAAGAGTAAGATTACTTAATCTTGGTGTTTCTTCTAGTTATGGGAAAACAAAATTCACTTAGTTTTGTTGAATCTCTTTATGTGAGTGCAATGGCCAAAAATGTTCTCTTCCTTCTGGTGGAGGACAGAAATCCTCTTCCTTCTGGAGAGGAAAAGTGCTGCAGAACACTAAGACATAAGAGTGTTTTCCCCTGCTGTGTGTGGGAAAAGCAATAAGTATTGCCTGTATTTGTCAGCTGTGCATGTCTAGCTGTGGTGGATGCAATAAAATTATATTTATCCTGTTTTGTATCAGCAGGACTTTAAGAATAGTTAAGTTATGCTGCACAATAGACAAACATGCTAAAAGGATTTTAATGGTGCAAAGGAGGCTTTGCCAGCATGCTGCACTATTCCTGGTCACTGTCGTGTCCAAAAGCAGATTTTCTAGTACAGCACCAGGTAAACACAGTTACAACAATTCGTCTTTTCCAGACCATATTCACACCGTACCTGTGTCCAAAAGTATTTCCTTCATCATAACCTAGAGCAACAGGGAGGCTGAATAGGAGCACTCTAAGGGTGGCCTGTAAGCCACTTTATTTTCAGGAGCAAAAGTATTATCCTTGTTACCCTTCCTCATATTTAGGTGGACTAGTGAAGGGAAATGTATTTTAGGGGATAATTTTCAATTAGTTCTAAGAGTCTCTGTTTCTGGCTTTCTGCTTAGACAAATTTTTAGTGATGCACTTGGAATTCTGCCTCAGCAAGAACTGATGGGCTGTAATACTCTGATATTTCTCAAGATGGTTTTTTTTTCATAACACATACTATGGCTAAAGAGAAATGGAGTCTCAAGGGCACCCTCTGCTAGTGTGAAACCTGCTTCCTTTCTCATTCAGGGTCACATAACTTCCTTCTAGCATTTGCACGAACTACTCACAAGGAAAAGTGATTCCAGGACAAGACTGCTATTTTTAGCTTTCAGTCTTCTCCTTTAGTCTTCTTTTTTCTCTCTACTGTAAAAATGAGAAGCGCTGCCAAAGATGGACTGTTTCCTGAGCTCAGCAAGTCCCAACAGGCTTCAATCTGGCCTCAAGTTACCTTCCCATGTTTCACAGTTACCCATAACAGGTACTGGTAGTCATCTTTTGCTTTGCTTCAGAGGTTGGGAAACTCTGTCACAGACCAAAAGATTTTACAGTGTGTGTTTACTGGAGAATATTTCAAAGCAAGTACTGATGCTTCTCTAGCTGTTTGAATATATGTGCTGATATCAGTGGCAATGATGCTGGCTCCAGTTACATTCAAAGAAGTCAAAAGGAGGTTTGAACTCAATTCAGGAAGCCTTTGGTTTTTGGAGAGAGATTCAGCTAGGCTTGAAGTTGCAGCTTAGGTCCAATCTTCATGTCTAGATATAGTGTGTAGTAAAACATATTAATTCTGTTTTGTATCAGTAGACCTATAAAATAATTGGGCTGGGTTGTGCAATGTGTAAAAATGACATTATAAACTAAAAATACCGAGTTAATTCAGACTGAACTCTCCCTTCAAGGGCATAAAAAAGCATAGAAGTTATGGACAGAAAATCATATTTGCTCCATTTCATGTGAAGGACTTCAAGCCCATAGGATGTCAAGTGATGAGATGAATGTTGTCTGTCTGTCAACTAAGTGTGTTTTAAGTGGCAATTGAGAAGATAGAAGGGTTTTTACCTCCTGATGACTAAACTCAAGATTTACTTACAGTGACAAAACTCCCAATGTAATTATATTGCAGCCATTAAAATCAGTCTAGATTTCCTTCATGATGAATGGCAAGCAGGAACAGTATGGCCTGTGCACATCCCTATCCCAGGTCTCAAGACACTGAAACCCTTTTGATATGGCTGCTGATGAGCTCTGGTGACCACTCACCCTCTTTTGCCCTGCTCTGCATCAAGTGCAGCCTTATCCTCATTACTGGGGACAGTCTGGTATTGCATTAGAAAACAGTAAATCCAAACTGCAGTAAATAGCTCTTCTTATTTTCAGAAAATCAGACTTAATGTTGGGAGATTTGTCTCCCTTACTTCCTTGCTGTTCCTTCTGACTTCTTGAAAGTCAATACTAAACTGTATTCACTTTCATGGCCTTCCTATTACCCTTCCTGTTCTTTGAGAGAGGATGTTTGCCTGCTCCAGAGCCTGCTCTGGCATGTGTCCTGGCATTTCTAAGTATCTGTATCAAGGGTGAGGAGGTGCTGTCTCTGTGTGAGGAGAGTAGCATACCAGTGCCTTCAGACCACTGGAGGATGAGGAGCACAGGTTTGTGATGGTGGAGCTGCACAGGAGGCTCAGTTGTATGAAGCCTTTAATGATGCATCACAGGTCTCAAACCAAAGGACAAAAGCTTCTCTCCATCAGCCTTTCTGCTGTGCATTCCCTTTCTCATCCACCTGGCCAGGAGGAAAATGGGAGAAGCTTCCATCAAATGTTTAATTTTGCTAAGGTTTAATTGTTAGGCATTCTCAGAATGGCTGCTGTGCTGATGTAGTGCTGCCTCTCAGAGAGTTATGCAGGGGTCAGCTACTGAGGATGGAACTCATTTGCACAGCAGGGCTGGCTTTTAGTACCCCTGATGGTATGGTGGAGTGGTGAGCACTTGACAGGACACTGTGGGGTGCACCTGCTTCAGAGAACAGATGGACCCTTCAGGGGCTCATAAATTTATTTTGTTGTTGTTTCACTTATGGGACTGGATGTGTTATTACTCCCTTTGTGTAATGGCAAGCTTGGCTAGTGCAGGTTTGACCATGCTGAGGATGCTTTGCTTTTTGTCAGGATTTGTGACAACACTCTATTATTAGTCTCAATATAGTTTTACTAATGTAGATATGGCCCCTGAAGGGTCATTTAATAGCAAATATTTTAAAGTTTTGAACAGGTTTGCAGGAATCCATCATATCCACTCCAGTTTTTTCAAAGTGTAGTCTGTTGAACTATTCATACTGGCGTGATGTATGACATCCATGGCAGGTCTAAATAAAACCCCAGAAAAATGTTGAAGGACTAGGAAAAAGCAAATATGCACATATCTAGGTTGGCCCCATTACTCTCCTGGACAAAAGCATGAAAAGACCATAAAAGTAGGCATTAAAGCATAATGAGTAATATCAGGCAGTGACATAATATGAAAAATACATGTTGACCAGGAAATGTCACTGTTACTTGATGGGATCACAATTTTGGCTGGTAAAGGTTGCTGAGTACTTGTCATAAAGTTCCCATAGTCACATATATTCTGATTCAAATGTGTCTCTATTTTGAAATCAGTGGTGGCTTCAATAAATATATTGAAACCTACTTTGCTGAGAAGGCCAATAGTGCAATTAGGGATGTTTCCACTGGAATTTATTTGTAGTCCTGCCCTACTCAGTACCTTTTATCCCATTTAGATAGCCTGGAAGAAACAAAGTGATTATGACTAAAAAGCAGGTCCAGCAGAACCAATTCTTTTATAAGAATATCTGAATTCAATCCATGTATTTTTGATCTGGGTCTCATCCATGTGTGGTTGTTTAATCCCTGCTAGCTGGGCTAAGTACTCACTTGCCCAGGTTTTGCACTATCTGGGGGCAGAGAACAGCTTGTTTTCTAAGTTAAGCTTGACTACACAATATTTAATATACCGAGCAATGAGTCACAGCTGAGTGGGACTTCAGTTACTGTTTCCCGTCAGAAATTGGAACTTCACTGCATAAATGCTGCTTTTGTTTTTTGGCTGAAAGCTGAATGGCAAGAGTGACATGGAGCTGCTGCTTCCCAGGGGCAGAGCAGCAAAAAGACTTGGTGTGACTCCAAAGTTGGTGGGAAGCAGTAATCATAACACCACCTCCCTGCTGAACTTGGAGTCTGACACCCGATGGCATCTCCTCTGTCCTGCCCTGTGACTCCACACAAAAACTGCTGGTGGTGAGCTTCTCCTAATGCCCCAGGCACTGACCCATGTGTGTCCTTACTTCTCAGTTCTGATCACAGCCAGAAGGCAGCTTGGGGCTTGATTTGTACAACAGCACCTCACCAATAAACTTGCTGAACCAAAGACTGACATTAAAAACTGAACTGTGGAGTACAAAGAGTAATCTATGGATTTTTAATTTTTTTTTCCCAGCTCACCCTCAATGCATATTGTTAGCATAATTCACAGTAGGTTTTTTGTGCAGGGTACTAGTAATCTCTCAGAAGTCTTTCTCAAAGGTATTTAATAAAGTTTCTGGAACAAGATTTCCCACACAAGTAATAAGGTATTATAAAGATGGAAGTTGTTTCAATAGGTGATAGCCGCATCCCCATCCTTATGTGCTACTTTTATCTCTTGATTAATAAGTAGTTTATTTTTGTAAAGAACTGGTATATTCAAATTGCAGTAGTATTTTTGCATCATTCGGGTTTTTCAAGGGAAAGCTTCCAGGCAGGGATGACTTTATCTAGGTAAAATTGTTGCCTAGATTAAAACATGGTTTTGATCTCTGGTCATATAATTGATTCTTTGTTGTAAAACTAAGTAAGAATCTGTAAAAAAGACAGTTACTAAGCAATTCTCTGTTTAAGAGCTGTTGGAGACTACTCTTTCTCATAATTCTTTATCTTCCTGCAGATTTTTAAAAGCATCACCAATGAAGATTCAGTCCAGGGACAAAGCAGTCGGCGGCTGATAAGTTTTTCATTGTCAGGTAAGTCACTGATGATACAAAAGGTTTGAGCCCAAAGAGTTTGGGACTGAAGTTACTAGAACCTTTCATGTACACAAATGTGTAAGTATATGTTTGTATATATTTGTGCATGGGTTCTTTGTCTGTTGCTCTAGAAGTGATGCTGAGACAGAGAATAAATATCTATGATTATTGCCACACTCTATTCCTTCAATGTGAGTTACATGCTGAAGTAGCTTGTTCAAGTAGAGTTCTGGGGCCATATTATGTTTTTCTGCTCACAATTAAGTATGTAGGTCAGGGAAAGCAAGATCAAAGGCATGTACTTTATTTCCAGAGCACAATGTGATTTGTGGTAGTACTCTGTTCCTTAGAAAGCACATTCCACAGTCATGGTCTGGACCTGAGGCAGATCCATGTGCTGTGGTGCAGAAGCTTCTCTGTATTGCTCAAAAGTGACTCTCAGACTTCTTGAGCCGGAAGACTGCTCTCACTTATCTGCATTTCATGAAGAATGCTCAGCCTCATTAATTGGCATGTCATTGCAGGCTTTAAAGGTTTAATATGTTTCCATGTAACTGCTATGAACCATTTGATCTGCCTTTGGCATGAACAACATGTAGATCACATCTGTAGACAGAAACCAGTTTGTCAAAAGAGACAAACTTATGGTTTGTCTTGTAATCATTGTTATAACAAATAGTTATGAGCATGACTCTTATTTTGGAGTCCTATGCTTGCTAGTTAGTTTCCATATTTTTTTAGCTCCTGTAAGAGAAAGATGCTTGACTTGACTTGGAAATTCTTTGAACATGTAGTACACATTAAAAATGTTACCTTAAAAAAGTTTTACAGGCATAGGATTTAAGTGTAAAGTCCTATTCTTGGACAATCGTCTTGTATGATTTGTTTTGGCCATCTGATTTTTCAAGCTTCCCTCTATTAAGGATGCATGTCAGTGCTTTTCCACATTAGGCAGCCAGTGTGGTTCTTGAGAGGTTGTGTATGATACATGGCAGATCAGACTGACATTGGGCAGGGCTTTTTTAACACATGACTTACTTTTGGCAAGTTGCACATTGGACATCCACCCGTCATTTGATAAAACCACAGGGTTAGCTCAACAGAAAAAAAGTAAACTTAATGTTTTTTAATGTCCATAAATAATCTGATACAGAAAATGTGGCCCAGAACTAGTCACAGTTTTTCATTCTCTCAGATTCTTTGGCCTAGTAAGCCAAGAGGTGTCAAGAGTAGTAATTTGTGAGACTGCTAAATAATGTGGTGTCAGTGCACCCTTTTATAAACTAGAGTATCTAATTTACAGCTTGATTTAAAGTATATAAAGACCATACCTCATAATATGTTTGGGATATATTATTCCAGTGATTCACAAGCAGTTAATCTGCATATATCACATCCATATTAACAACATCATCACAGCCAGGTATATGAAAGGTTTTGATAAAATAATTTGGCAATTGTTTTATCAAAAATCTAAGTAATCAAAATAGCTCCATTTCAGTCTTTCTGAAATTAATAGATTAACATCACAACAATTTATTTATTACCTTCTTAGTCAACACCACAGCAAGAAAATGTCGTCTCTCTCAAAGCAAAATTATTGCTTTTCCTATATCTATTATGTTAGCTAATAAAATGGAAATCAAGGCACACCGCACAGAGCCATCAGGAGGAACCTGGATTCCTTTCCATTTGCACCACTATCTCAGCAGTAACCTCTATTTTCACCTCGTTTTCTCTCATGCAGAATTTTTCTTTTCAATATCTACATTTTGGTGTACTGTCATCTTCACACATTAGTTAATACAGGCATTACTTAAAAGTTAGGTTTTCTAATTATGGTTGATTCAGTTGCAGTTAAAAGAAAAGTGGCTGGAGTGTCATTAGTCTGACTGGAGCCCATTGTGCCAACACAGAGGAATCATGTCCTAAGCAATCTGTAATTTAAGAATTGTAGAAGAGCTATGCCTTCTGCCATATAATTTTATAAGAAGAAAAAGTTATAAGAGTGGGAAAGAAAAATCTCAAAGTAGGCCAAATCACAACAAATGCTGAACAACATGAGTGTATTTCAGTTGACTTATATTGCTTTCTCTACCTCTGAGAGAAAGTGAGACCCCATGTTAAAATGAACTGTGTGGAAACAGTTGTTTTTTTTAAAGCTGTTGACAAAGTGCTTTATTCTTTCTGTAGTTTATTGAGTATTAGGTTGGAGAAAATCCAGCTGTTTCACTGGAGGGTTTTTTTGAGAAAGGATTTCTGGATTGAATAAAAATGTCAAACAATTGAAAAAGATGTAAAATGATCCTTCAAGGCACAAGAATATGACTAGCTTCTTGAGAACAGAAATAGCAGAGAGTTTGCACTGTGTCATTAGGAGGGTTTTTTTACTTCATGTTTGCTTCCTTGAAGACTGGAAATTGGTCCTGTGAAAGGCTGGTTTAGATTAATAGGTTCACTGGCAATACTGATCTGAAAGAAGATAATTTCCTGTGATTAAGCTTTTTAATAATTTTTATGATGACTGTATTATTGCAGCTTTCATTATTTAAAGTTCTAAAAGAAATATTTTAAGCCTAATTTAGCTAAACTGAAAAAAGCCTTTAAGGAAAACTCTGCAGTCCACTTCACATTTACTTTTCAAACATGCCTTTTCCACTGTTACCAATGAATGTCACACTTGTGATAAGGTGGCTGAAAAGCATCAGAGCTTTCTTGCATGAAGTACAGAAGGAAAAAATGTGCTAAGCTTTCAGGGATGTACCAGCTACTTCCCTTGCAGGTTCATGGTTTAGCAGCAGTAAAATGCATTTGCTGAAGGCCCTTAAAACCAGTCTTATTGGCTGGTATATTTAGAAAGTGTTATCATGAGGTTTGCATAATATGCTCCTAACTCTATATTGCACCAAATAAATTTTTTCAGGCTTTAATATTTCACATATTTCATGGTTTTGCACACTTTATTTATAAATGTCCTTGGGGAATAAATTACCAGAAGATCTGAATATTTCACAAACATTCTGGCATTTATTTCCTTTACACTTCTCTGAGAATCTTGTTAGTTGTTTTTGTGTGGTTTTCAGACCAGGTATTCAATAACAGTTGTCAGTTTATAAAAGTTAGGAGCATAAATCATAACTGAAATTAGTATAAGGTATGCTAAGGGTCATTATGACAGCAGTTGTTAGCATTAAATGCTTGTTCAGAATGTAGATATATAATGCACTTAATTTTCCAAGATTTTTTTTTAAATCCTGGTGACTGACTATATAACTACTAATCCCACACCTTTTTCTTACTTGTCAGATCTTGTGTCAAGGTGAGGTGGCTTTTTACCATGTCCAGTACACGAAGTGCCTGCAAAGTGTGCCTAGATTAGCAGTTTGAGAGGCTTCAGAAGGCTTTGAATTCAACTACTCTGTTCTCCTGTTTAGCACAGGACACCTTGCCCTGTGGTGAGAGCCTTGTGTGAGTTTGGCTCAGGTGTATCTCACAGACAGGTGTGTAGTCAGGATCCAAGGATACCAAGATGGTACTTTGCTCCAGTGGTTAATCACTTGCAGTGTTAAAAACACCCCCTTGCTGTGATGGATGTTCACATTCATGGTTCAGACGTTTTCTGAAAATGATTTAAAAGGTAGCCTGTCTCTCGGACATTTTAGAATAAGTAATTCCACTACTGCTTTTCTGTATTATACTGTATTTATTAATAGACCTATTTTCTTCCTAATTACCTCTACTGCCCTTCTTTTAAACAAATGAGAAACTCTTTTGTTTTTATTTGAAGCATTTACAGCTAGAAAAAATATTTTCTTCTCTTTTTCACTGTCTTTAATATTTTGCATGAGAGTCCCATGACAGAAACATTTTGGTTTGTCTGATCCACTTAGTATTTTTTTTTTTAATCTCAGACCTTAAAATACCTTCTACACTAGCCCTTTCTATTTTTTCCTGCATTTTCTTTTAAAAGAAAAGCAAAGTCCATCTATATGTCTGTAATTTCTGAGAGCAAAAAGAAGCACTTTATTTAACTTCTTGCATATGAATCTCATTCAGTAGCTGATCAAGTCAGTCATCTCTTATACTTTAAGTAGTATCTTTCTCAATTGCACTGCATTTGTTTGCTGTGTTGGATCTTAAGGCTTTCTATCATTGCACATTACTGTTTGATTTCTAGAATTCCTAAATATTTACTTCTTGAAATCTAATTAATACCAGATGCAACACTTCTGCAAATCCATGCTCACCTTCTTCCAAAAAGGTGATTGCCAAATAAAGTTTGGTATCATACACTGCTTCATGAGTCAAATTAACATTTCAGTAAATGCAATATTGCTGTGCTTTTACTATTGAAATATTGTACCACTGACAGTAACTAAAAGTATTGCTTTAAAAGCACATGGCTGAGGGGCAGTACCTGTGCCTTCCACTGAATCTTGAGCAAGCAGAGTTTTGTAGTTCCTTTCTTTGAAGCCATGCCTATATCCTAGGTAGCTCAGCTCAGTAAATGACCTGCTGCCCTCTAAAATAGGTTCTTCTTGTTCTGCCCAAGGTCTACAAAAGAAACACTGACATATCAGCACCTTGGCAATTACCTACCCTCATTGGTAGTCTGTCCAGATACCAGTCCTGTTCAAGTATGTTTTTTCAGTGTCACAAACAGAGCTGATATCTCTCTGAATTCACAAAGGAAAGCTGAAGGGAAGTGAGGGAGCTGTCCACTGACATCCTAATTAGCAACTCTCTTGTAGTGATAGATTATGAAGCTGGTTTATTGTGCTTTGATACATGAACTGTCAGGATCTCAGTAAGATCATAGTATTTTTTTCTTTCTTCCATTAATGAACAGATCATAGAATAAATCAAATTTGATATTCCTCTGGCTAGATCATAATCTAAACTCACTGTGCTCATTCCAGTAACACTGGGGTCTTTCCAGGGACCTGTTAACTTCATTAGTTCTGTTTTTAGGTATGTTCTGGGCAAGTTTGGCATTTCTCAAGATGTCTTTATTTTCTCAAGGGGTCAGATTATTCATGAGGAATATGTCTCATTTCCTGGTCCTGACTTCATGAGGCTAGTATGCTAAATATGAAAAATGGGAATTTGATGGGTTAACCATAGATTTTATTAGGGTTAATAACCTCTGCATATAGATACCTGCAAGACATCATTGTCATCACTTGGATGGTGCTTGGGAACACAAAGCACATTCAATATTTGGCATTTGTTGAAAGAAATTTGCCATCTGTTTTAAAATATCAGTTTCAATTTCTCAAAACTAGTAGCTCTGCTACTTACCAATCTTTGACTCTTCTGTTGGGTTGTAGACTCTGGAATCTTCAGTAGAATATTCAGTAGAATATGCACCATCAAGAGACTAGATGGACTGAGTCTTCTTGAGGCACATCTATAAACTGCACAGAATATCCTTGTGTGTTATTTCTAGGAAAACTCAATTGGCAAAGTTGTGTCCCTTGGGGAGAACAGCTTCCAGCTCCCTTAACTTACTCCTGACATATTGATGACCAGACTAAATGTAGTTAATTTAGAAAACAGACTGCTCCAGGGTCTAGTTCTCTATCTGATTCTCCATCCTTTTCTGTCATGCTACTCTATGGAGCATGGGTCTGGTTGAATACCTTGCTATGTCTGTGGGGAATTGAAATAACATCTTTATGGTGGTTTTGCTCATCATTACTGTCAGAGAATCCTTGCTGAACATGACAAAACATGACTCTTCCCTGAGCTTTAGAAAGCTTAATGATTTGTATTATGGCAAAATCAATCATTGTAAAATACATATGTGTTCTCAACTGTTTTGTTGGAATTTGCATCCCCACATGGCTCCAATATATAGACTGGTTCACCACAAAAATAGTCTCTGTCACTATCCAGTCACCAGAGCCCCAAAGTTTATGAAGGTGCATGGCGAATAGATTTGCTGAATTATTGTTTATAAAGCAGACAGGGAAGTCTACAGCACACCTTTGGGACAGAGGATACATTCATGTAAGTGACCCAGTGTAAAGGTTTCTTAGGTCTCATCCAGGCACCTGGAGATCAGCATATAGGGAAATAAAGCTCTGTAGTTGGAACTAATTCATGTCATTTGAAGATGGCAGCAGGCAGCAGTTAGTACAAGCTGTTTTTCTCCAGTGAAAAGAGCCTAGCTGAAACAGGATGCATGTACCTACAAGTACTTCAAGTCTGTGGCAGTGAAAGGCTATAATTATTTTGTCTTTACCTGGATTTCTTCATTCTGTCATGTGTCATGAGAGATGGCCTGACATTATTAAACTGTTAGATGTACATAACCTCTTCCACACTGAAGTGTGGTTTATGACTAAATGAGAAACTGACATATGGTATATTAATAACTTTTTTTAAGAGACTTGATGAAAATACACCTTTGCAAATTATAGGTGAGTTATCTTTGTGCCATTTCCTCATATGCCTCTAAGAAATGCACTCTAAAATTACAGTGTACAGCAGAGTATGTACCAGCCTTCTGGAATTCATTCATTCAACCAAAGATTTAAATTCAGTTAGCTTTAGACCTTCACTTAAAAGTTTAATATCTTCTGAACCTTTTTTCTGAAGTTGATAGAGAAAAATATTTGCATTTGGGAAGGCAGAATAGCTGTGATTCTTCAGTTGGGGAGTTATACTGGAGGGATAAGAATTACAACAGCAAGCTACAGCAGATAGTTACAGGATCTACAGATAGGTTTTGCTTCAAATGATATGAAATTCTGCTTATATGCAGATATCCATGTAGCTTTATTAAGACCCTTTTCTGTTTTGGTGCTCTGTTTTTCACAGTGATGAGAATTTGTGGTGAGATACATAATTGGGATATTTGTCCTTGGGAAAGCTATTTCTGCTAACCCTATTCATACTTCAGACAATAAAATTGAAGTTTCTAACTTACCTTTTAAAAAATGTTGTTGTATTATGTAACTCCAACAAGAAAACTATACAAATAAAATGTCATGCCATGTGCTTAGCTAAATTAATTTTTTTCCCTCATATGAATACAAAAATGAGACTATTAACTGAGGCTATGTGTACCTTCATCTTCATGGCTGTGCTCTAATTCCCATAACTGAAAAGAGGCTAGTAGGTTATTCTAAATGTATTTTCTTTATGATACATGATATATAAGTATACATAAGTAAGTGCTAGACTATTTTGTTACTCAGTGGTACCCAAAGATAGTGTGGTCTCTCTTTGAAGAAAAAAAAAAAATCAGAAACATATATGGCAATGAATATTTCAGTTTCAGACTCTTTTGAGTAAGTATCAGAGAGAAAGAAAATAAGATCCCAGAGGTCTTTCTCTACTTTCATGTGTTAGCAGCCTGAACTAATACACTGCTGGCCCTTGTCATTCATATTCTTTTTGCAATCTTGATTTCTACTTTTTTTTCTTCTGCATTTCTAACAGTACAACTTCCAAAGCAAAAGAGTTTGCCATATAGGATTTCAGCAGGGCTGTTAAATGAGATACATGCTGGTTACCCAGAGGTTGTGCACACAGAAAACAAAAAAAGGAGAAAAAGAAAAATCAGTGTTATCTTTTTGAAGCAGATAATTTTCTTTGTGTGATAGCATTGCTAGGACCGTGGCAGTACATCAGCACATGGTTTCAGCAATGTACTTTCAAATAGGCTCTTACTAGTGATGCCCCTTTTTTTGGGTTTGTTTTTTTTAATTGTCTCAAGAATGAGATTCCTAAAATACAGTCTGTTTCAGGACCATCTCTCCAATAGCTTTTGAGTATCTGCAACATGAACCATGTGGTGGAATAGATGAGTAAAACCAATGGAAAGAAAAGCAATTCCTTTTCACATGCATGTTTTATTGTGTTGGCTATTACTATATGTTGAGGAAGCAACCACAAATGAGTTTCATACAGATATTTTCTGGAAAAAAGTACTGATGATGGTGTGTTCTGTGTATGATTTTCAGAGTCATCCAAAATATCTGCCTTGAGGGTTTTCCAGAACTTGCTGGAATAATTGGGTTTTTAATCAGGAGAGAATTAGAAGACTGTGAAAATTAATGTTTTCAAAAACTGCCAGAAGAAAAAAATATGTGTTTAAATTGTTTAGGTTTGCATCTATGCAGTTTTAGAAACCATTTTGTCTAATACTTTTTTATCTCTCCAATACAGCAAGAGAAGATAGACAGAATGTAGTACAGTGCTTATAGCCCAACGTGAAATAAAGCTTTAAACAGGAGAATCTCCATGCAAAGAGTGGTGGAAAGTAAATTAGCTACTGAGCTCACTATTAGGAATAAGTGCTTGTATGTTCCAAAGAAAGATTGGAAATGCATCTGAAAAAAGAGAAGACCATAGGGGTTAGTCTGTCTCTGTCGAGCCAAAATTAATGCTATACCAGCAGATTAGTTTGCATTTCATCAGCTTCACAGGGATAGATCATAATGGGCATTGTATCTTTCCTCAGAATATTATGGGGAAATTTTCAAATAAGTGCCTGGGCATTTTTTGTGTGTACAACACATATTATGCTCCGTGAGAGTTCTGCAGCTGTAAAGCCCTGCTTAAAATTTGGACATTATAGACAAGAGTTTTTCTAAAGTGAAATTAACCCATGCAGGGAAGAAAATTATATAAAATGGGAAAAAATGCAAAATTACTTATCATGTAGAAAGAAGTGGTGTAAAAGCTAGAATCTGTACAGAGGTAAAATTGATGCCTAGGAGAAATTACATCCATTGGGTACCAAATGCCATGACTTTGACATTAAATGATGGGATCTCTTTTTCAGAGATTTCCACTACAGTCAGGCTGAGCAAGCTGAATCAGTCTGCATAATCAGGCTGTAAATTTGCAGTTTCATTATGTAATAATTTGTAAATCCTAAATCACAAGATCATTATGGTTTGGCATTACATGGCCTCACAATAAACATAATGAGTTTTTTCACATTCCTGCCGTTATATTTGAGTTCGTTACCAGTTTGCTATATACTGTTCCTAGCACCCCAAAGAGATGCCGGGAATGTGAAAAATAATCAGGTTCTTTACTTCTTTCAGATTTCCAGGCTTTTGGTCTGAAGAAAGGGATGTTCTTCAATCCAGATCCTTACCTGAAGATTTCCATTCAACCTGGAAAACATAGCATCTTCCCAGCCCTTCCTCATCATGGACAGGAGAAGAGATCTAAGATCATGTGTAACACAGTTAACCCCATCTGGCAAGGAGAGGTAAGCAGCTGGAGAGTTAAGCTGAGACTTTTCTTATAACATGGACATTACTCTAGTACCATCCCTCTTTTTTTGTTTTTTAAATTGAGTTGTTGGCTATATAGTTGTTGACCTAACTGTAATTGATGTGTTTCGTGATTACTTATCTCAGTACAAAAGGCTTAATTAGCTACAAAGATGGGTGGTACATTAAAAGTATACTTTCAGTGTAGGCTGTACTTCATTGGTGTAATTTATGAAGTTGTTAATTATTGAAGGCAGGCATAAAACAGAATTGAAAAATAAACTTGCATAGTATAAAGCCTGCTGCTAGATTGTCATAGTGTTCATACACAGAGACATTATATAAAGCAGAACAGGTACAGCATGCAAATAAAGAGAAGCAATGTGATTGAAAAGCATCAGTGGCAATATAAATCGAAGACAACTTTGGCACGGTTGGCCATCACCTTGAAGAAATAGTCTCTAGTCTGTTTCTTTCTGTTGGAAGGCCTTGTACGTATTAATGAGATCTGAGAGTTCAATTGCTGCCTGCTGTTTTTAAATTACATGCGAAATGGCAATAGGCAGCAAAGAATAAGGAATCTCTTTGGAATTAAAGGAGCCTGACATACTGGGTCTGATTTACTGGTGTGCTCTGTCACAACAATATCTTCACTGCAGGGAAGAGTAAAAGTAAATAAATACACTGTACAGATTTATTCAAATTAAAATGCAAATTGTAAAGTAGCTGAGGGGATATTTAGGTCAGACTCTATAGACATGAGACTGTGAGTGGGCAAAAAGACAACAGAAATAGGGTTGAATTCTCCTACCTGGAGAAACTAGATACCACATCAGGTTATGTGGCAGATGGGGGAGGTTATATGACTGGGGAAACAACCTTGAAACTAGTCAGAGAAAAATGCCTTCTAGCAGGACTAAATTGAGGACATTGTTATGAGGCATTCTTCAAGTCATAACTTGTCTGTGGAGCCAAGCATCAGATGTATCTGGTTGAGAGGTCCCAGGTGCAGCTGTGTACATGGTCAGGCTAAAACTGGCATGGAGGATCAGGCAGCTGGCAGAGATCTTTCAGTGAAGTGCATAAGACACAGAGCTAGAAGGAGCTGGTATGAAGGGGAACTTGCTGTCTGTGTGTGATGCTCAGTACATAGCGTTGTTGCCCTGATAAAATGTCATGGGTGTCTTCTCCTCAAGCCATGCCAAATGGCTGAGTTTGTGGGCTGACATTTCTTTTCCCAGTGGAGTTTGGTGGCAAGAAAAAGAGAAACAATGAAATGGCCGTAATAATAAGGACATGGGAAAGCAAAAGAGCACAGCTGGCTCCCAGCTTTGCTGTTCAGCCCCCAGGTTTTCTTGATCGCGTGCAAGCGTGCTGCTTCTCCCTTTCTGTTGTTAGCCTGTGAGGGGCAAAGGAGTGTAAAAGAGCCAAGCCATGGTTCAGCATGTTCTCCTTCTGCCTGCCCCACAGCAGATATTGGGATATTTAGCTGTGTGCATTTGTGCTGCAGTCTGTGCAATCAGCCTGTCTGAACTCTTTGTTTTGTTACTGAAAAACTGCATTGGTTTCTGCTGCACAGAACACGACAGGCCTGATTTTCTGCAACTTTATCTCTTCATGGGACAAGGGGAGAAGGAAGACTGAAAACTGTTGCTGAATCATGCTGGTAGCCATTCTTCTGTCCACCCTTTTCACTTATGGATGTGAATGTATGAAGTGACAAAATACTGAGGACACGTAGCCATCTCATTAAGAGTATCAGTCATAAGTCGTTTTTGCAAAAACAAATTTTAGGCAATGTATTATTTCAGAAGGGTCATTCTTTTCTGAGATTTTCTGTCACTCCATGTGAACAGAAGGCAAATGTTCTTCTTTTTTCAGTTGAATGACCTCTCTGATTTGTATTGGTTGCTAAACTTGAAAAGATCTGGAATAGGAAAGTAAAATTACCAAAATATCTGCAGACTAGGATCTTCCTATATGTTCTTGATTACCCTTGAGCAAATTCAGAAAGAGTCAATTCAGTTTTGCTGGGCTTCAGCACTAAAATTCCTATAGACTAAAAGATGACTGATTTACTTACATGAATTTGTTCTGGTATTCTTCCTCATATACTTACCAGGCTGTTCTGTTTGTATAGTAACCACCTGCATTATACAAGCACTCTGGGAGCACCCTGGTACCTCAGGCAAATTTTCATCTGTCTTATGTAATATTGATGATCATCTTCATTTCATAGGCTATTCAAATGCTGTTCAGCACAAGATATCCTGACTTAAAGCTATTCTTCAGTTACTCTGATTTGCAATACTTTATACAAGGAGACATAAGGAAATGGAAATTTCTTACAGATGAGGAGTAGCAAGTGACAATTTGCAGCAGCAACACTTGCAGCAGGGTTCACTGCAGAGCTGAAAGAGCCCTAACATTGAGAATTGTTTGCTGAGATTAGTTAGAGCCCAGGGTGGTAACTTCTATTCATTGAGAGATGTCATTTTGAACATGCTTCTGTATGTTTTCACATGTTCTTCAGACGTATCTGTAGTGTTAAATGAGTGCCTGGAAACCACATGGCACTGGACAGTTTGACTCTACAACCCCAGATTAGGCAGGTTCTGCCCTGCCAGCCCAGGCAGTTGCAGAAGCACAAAGGGTGAATAGTCCTATCATGCTGATTGCTGGTAAAATACAAAGAAAATCTGAGAAGGAAGTGCCCATTTCCCAACTCTAATGTATATGTAGTAGAACTGAGAAGGGCGGATACTTATTTTTTAACATAGATGGTAGAATAATAATGGCATTATTCCCATATTGTTTCATATTGAAACAATGCTTGTGCTGTAACATTGTGCAGAAGCAGCTAATTTAAAAAAAAAAAAAAATTCAACAATCAGTGAAGTGATACACAGTTCAAACAAGTAATAGATCGCAGGAACAAAGCAAAGTGTTTTAAAATATAGTTCACATACCTCCAATTGGATAGGAAATTCTATGATTTGGCAGATAAAGTATTTCAGGTTTCTGGACTTTACGTTAGACATATTTAGGGTATTTCTTTCTTAACTATGTGTGTTGGTTTCACGTGCTAGGGGGTGGGGTGGATTCCCCTCAGGGAAAGCACCATGAGGCAGGGGAACAGGAAGGGCTGTCCTGTATCCATGGGCTGTGAGCTGCGGCGACCAGTCAGAGAGCTGATTTGGTGATTGACAGCTTGGGAAACCAATTAAAAGTTATTTTACTTTCACAAATCACAGTGGATCAAGTTAACTGATCTCTCTTTCCGCTCCTGGCCTTGGGAGGTGCGGAGGCCTCTGGCTGGGGTCCTAGCCCAGCTCCAGGCTCAGCCTTGGGCCCAGCCTGGCACCCCGGCCCCTGCTCTGCAGGGGACACGGCCCGACACCCCAGCCTGGCTCTGGTGGGGGGCCCGGCTCATCCACATGGTCTCAGCCCCCAGCCCCCCGACCGCATGGCTCCAGGCAGCCCCAGCCCTGGCCTGGTGGCACCCACCTCCGCATGGCTCCGGCACCGGCTCTCCATGTGGCAGAAGAGGCCTCCAGCTGCCCATGTGGCTTCTTCATGATCTGGATACAATTTTAACTTCTTAATTCCTGGATAAGATTATCGATCTCCTGAGCTCCCCTGAATGAGAAGAAATAAAGCATGGAGACTACAGAGGTCAGTGGAATGAAGATAAAGTTCCTGGTGGGAAGAGACTGAAAAGATGTAACTGATAAGTAGCTGAAAACCTTTTTTGCAGGCTAAGGGGACGGTGACTACACTAAAATTCCTTTAAACTGTGAAATATACTTGGGGAGGTTTGGGTGCTTGAGAAGAAGACTTTTTGCCTCAGGGAAATGGATCTCTCTGTTTTGGGACTGTAATATAAACAGAGACATTCGATAGAGAAGGTGATGAAGAGAATTTTGTTTTTCAGCAGCCTGCCTTTAAAAATGGTACCCCATGTGTGCATTATAACCCATAGCACAGCTCTGGAAGGACTGTGAAAATGGAAGGAGAGTCATAATCTGCAATATTTTCCTGGGAAGATGTAGATTGTGAAAGTGAAGACACCCCCTAAGCTTAAACTAAAAAAGGAACTTTTCTCTCTTAAGTGAACTGAACTGATTGTTTGGGTGGATAACTGACTGAAGTGTTCTCTGTATGTTGTTGGTAAGAAATGTGGAATGAAGGGAGGAGGGAATAATCTAGGAATCTTATTCTGAATTATTTTTGTGTTATTAATAAATTTCTTCTTCTACCTTTTTAAGTTTTGAGCCTGCCTTGTCTCTACTCCTGGGTCCTGTCTCTAAAAGAAATTAAATATATTAAGATTGGCAAACCCAAGTCACACTGTGACACTATGGCAGCTTGTAGTGAGTTTAGCACAGGCTAAATTGCCAGTGCACCCACTAGAATTATTTACTCATTTCTTCCTGTGAGATAGGTTTAGTAGGAAGGCAAAACAGACTCAAACTTTGAAGGGTAAAAATAAGAACTTTATTAACAGAAACTAAAAGAAAAAATAAGAAGAATCAGAATAAAACTTTCAGAACCCTTCTCCTGCCCCTTTCACTCTCTTCTCATTCACACTGACAACATACAGAAACAAATCGTCAATGTGCCATCTCTAAAACAGTCTTTCTCCAATTTGCTTAGGGCGAGGCGTCTCTCTTCAGTCTGTGGAGACTTCTCCACAAGGAACAGTTATCTCATGGCATCAATTTCCACGAATAGCAGCCACCTGGGAAATCTGCAATTGTGAAATCCCTCCCATTTTTTCAGCCTTCCCACAGCTGAATTTGTGGGCCATGTCAACTTATGGGGCACACTTTATTAATATAGCAGTTCAAAAGCCTAACTCTGAGATCTTCATCTCTGAGAACAGAGGTCTCTCTTCTTCTTCCGGGCAAAGGATCTCTATCACTTCTCTCTCTCTCTATTCAAACTTTGTGGGATCACAGCTACTTCAACATCTGCTTACTTCAGCACAAATGCCTCTGCTTATGTCTACAGTTAGAACATTTCATCCACCCCATATGCATTTCACAAGTTACAGAGGAAAAAAGAGTCTTAATCAATCTTATCTTCTCCATAGCTTACAAGAGAATTTCAGTCCAAGACATCTTCCCATCTCCTCTCTCAATTGGGACCTGACTCTTCCTTCTTGTCTGACCTCGATATCTCCGTGCTGTTTTGGTGCATGTCTTCATCTCTGTCCATTTCTTTCACTCGAGAGAGAGGATGGGAGGTTTGCTGGTCTCCTCTGTGCACTGAAGGAGTTCACACCTTGCCCAGGCAGCTGCTGGCCATGTGGTCCCTGCTGGGAGCAATTTACGGTGGAAAGTTTTTTGGCGGCGGTGCTGGGAGCTGGGCCAGGGTCGCAGGGGCGCAGCCAGAGACGATGGTGGTTGCTCCGGCTGGACTCCATTCCAGGGGGAGCCCGTCTCGGCAGGGCAGGCTGGACCAACCTGGATCTCAGCCTGGAGCTGCTCCCAGGGCCCCTCGGACCCCTGGCTCAGCCCAGGCTAGCGGCAGGGCAGGGCTCAATGTCGGTGAGATGTCAGCAGCCGCAGCATTCCAGCCACACCATGGCCACATCTAGCTGCACTGGGGGGAAACTCGGCCCTGCTGCTGCCTCCCACCCGGCCAGGGAGAGTAGAGTTCTACATCAAGCCAGAGAAAGAAGAGACTTTTCTGGGGTTTGTTAGTGTTTAAATGTCTGTGCACAGAGAGCCATCTAGCCTTTTCATTGGTGTAACAATGTGTCAGTATTAAAAGTCAGATACTGATTGGCTTTTGTCAGGTCTAGAGGAAGCTGCCAAGGTTCTTACAGGGAATTATTTTCCATAAATGGTTCCTTCCTTTCCTTACCTGTCCTGGTTTGAAAGGGCAGGTGTCTGCCAGTAAGGGCAGAAGTTTCCCTTTGAATGAGAGACTTTGGTTCCACTCCCCCCTAAGTATTATAATTGTTTGAATCAAGGACTCTGAGGCAGACATAAGGGGGTGGGAATAACAGCTCTTTTACTAATATATCTAACTGTACAAGCAGAAAACAAGAGCAGTTGTTAAAATTGCTAACAGAACAGAATAGATAACTCGGTGTCAGTCCCTTTAGATGCAAGCACGCTGTCTCTGTGCTTAGTCCACAGCCCGGATCTGCCGAAGGGCAGCCGGAGGGCGCGGAGTGGGGGGGGGGCGGGGGGGGTGGCGGCCACGCCGGTCTCGGGTGGGAACGGGCTGGAGCGGCGCCTCCTCGCTCACCATGTGTGTCTGGGTGATCAGCTGTGTCCACAGAGGCAGGAGGCTGGAACGGGGCAGATGCAGGGCAGGTGATCGCAGAGGGTCTGGCTCTGCTGTGCTCGGCCCCGCGGCTGAAGATCCCGGGCATCCTCCTCCGAGCTCGCCGGAAACACGAGTCCCCTCCCGGAAGCCTCCGGGGGCCCCTCTGGGAGCCACGGCAATTGATACCTTTTGTCTGGAGTCATCAGAGACCCTGGGTGTAACCCGGCCAGCTCCATTGGCATGATAATGGGAAAAATTCTTTCAATTGACACAGTAATAGAAAAACACTCAATCCCCAACATTATCCACCCCGAATTTTTTCCATGCCAACATGCTACATCATATTGAAACCTTTAAATTATATACATACATGTAGTTATAGGCACAGTATCAGAGATAGTTCACCCTAGAACAACGTCCCCTTGGGGTATGCATCGGGTCTCTCCATCCTTTTGCATCACCCACCAAGTGCAACCTGGTACTTGAGCAAAAACCACCCCACAAACAGGATTGTCTTTGCTGGAAGCAGAGTTCACCCAGACAGCTTTCTCTAACATGTCTCTCAGGTGTACCACTGGAACCTTATCTCCATCTGCTGCTCCCAAGGGCTCTGACTGGGCAGGGCCTGCTCGGTTAGTGGAACCTCGGGTATTCGGCCTTTGGTAGATTGATCTCCCAGTTCTTGAAAGTCCCCCCACCAAGTGCCTTTAAGGTGGTTTTAAGCAGACCATTGCACCGTTCGACTTTCCCAGCCGCTGGTGCATGGTAGGGAATATGGTACACCCACTCAATGCCGTGTTCTCTAGCCCAGGTGTTTATAAGGCTATTTTTGAAATGAGTCCCATTGTCTGACTCATTTCTTTCAGGGGTACCATGCCTCCAGAGGACTTGCTTTTCCCGGCCCAGGATGGTGTTCCGAGCAGTAGCGTGGGGCGCAGGGTAGGTTTCCAACCATCCAGTGGTGGCTTCCACCATGGTCAGCATGTAGCTCTTGCCTTGGCGGGCCTGAGGCAGTGTGATATAGTCAATCTGCCAGGCCTCTCCATACTTATATTTGGACCATCGCCCTCCATACCAGAGGGGCTTCACCTGCTTGGCCTGTTTGATGGCAGCGCACGTGTCACAGTCATGAATAACCTGAGAGATGCTGTCCATGGTTAGATCCACCCCTCGGTCTCGTGCCCACCTATAGGTGACGTCTCTGCCCTTGCCTGAGGCATCGTGGGCCCATCGAGCCAGGAACAGTTCTCCCTTGTGTTCCCAATCTAAGTCTGGATGATCTTCTCTCCTTTCTCAAATACCTCCATTGCTGTGTTCCCCCACACAATGATGTCATCAATGTACTGCAAATGTTCTGGAGTCTCACCCTTCTCCAGTGCAGCCTGGATCAGTCCGTGACAAATGGCGGGACTGTGCTTCCACCCCTGGGGCAGTCGGTTCCAGGTGTACTGCACGCCCCTCCAGGTGAAAGCAAACTGAGGCCTGCACTCTGCTGCCAAAGGAATGGAGAAGAATGCATTTGCAATGTCAATGGTGGCATACCACCTTGCTGCCTTGGACTCCAGCTCGTACTGGAGTTCCAGCATGTCCGGCACGGCAGCGCTCAGTGGTGAAGTCACTTCATTCAAGGCACGATAGTCCACAGTCAGTCTCCATTCCCCATCAGATTTCTGCACAGGCCAAATAGGACTGTTGAAGGGTGAGTGGCTCTTGCTGACCACCCCTTGGCTCTCTAGATCACGGATCATTTTGTGGATGGGGATCACAGCATCTCGATTTGTCTGGTACTGCCGGCGGTGCACTGTCATGGTGGCAATTGGCACCTGTTGCTCTGTCACTTTCAGGAGTCCTACTGCAGAGGGGTTTTCTGACAGTCCAGGCAAGGTGTTCAACTGCTTAATGCTCTCTGTTGCTACAGCAGCTATTCCAAAAGCCCACCTGAACCCCTTTGGGTCTTTGTAGTAGCCGTTCCTGAGGAAGTCTATGCCTAGAATGCACGGTGCCCCTGGGCCAGTTACAATTAGATGTTTCTGCCACCCCTTCCCTGTCAGGCTAATCTCAGCTTCCAGCAAAGTGAATTCCTGTGATCCCCCCGTCACCCCAACAATGGAAACAGGTACCTTCCTCACATGTTCTGATGGTATCAGGGTGCATTGTGAACCAGTATCGACTAACACTTTATGTTTCTGTGGCTTTGATGTGCCAGGCCATTGCACCCACACTATCCAATAGATCCTGTCATCCCATGCCTCTCCCTGGCTAGAGGCAGGGCCCCTCTAACCCTGGTTATTATTTCTTTCCTGGGCATACATAGTGGAGGTTCCTTCCAGGGGATCTGACAGATCATCCTCCTTGCTGTAATACCCTGCACCTTGCTTGTGGGAGGTTGAGGCTACCTTCATTTTAGTGCGGCTCCCTCGGTTAGCATTTCCTTCCCTGAGCTGATGCACCTGTGCTGCCAGGACAGAAATGGGTTTCCCATCCCATTTTCCCATGTCTTCCCCATGGTCTCGCAGGAAAAACCACAGGTCAGCTCGTGAGGTGTACCCTCTCTCCCTAGCTGGGGGGCGTGAAGCTCTGACTTGGGGGCCTGTGACTCGTACTGGTGCTAAGCTGATTTTCCTCACCTCCTCAATTCTCTCCATCATCTCTTCCCTCATATCCCTCATCCTATCTTCGACCTGTTGGAGGTCCATAGCCACAGCAGAGACATTGGCCTGCATTGGGCCATTCATCATTCTCTCAAAATTTCTGAGTTTGTTGGCAACAGAACACACTGTCTCTGGATGGTTATCAGCATTAATCATTGCTATGTAGGTGGTATATTGAGATGGACCCAAGGTTGCCAAATTCCATAACATCTGCCCTGTGCACTTGACCTTGTCAGGGTCATTGTCATGCTGTCCATCCCTCCCAAAGAGTACCTCTAATACTGCTGTTTCTCTCAGCTGCTGGATGCCTTCCTCAAGGGTCTTCCAGCGCATCCTACGGTGGTGGTCCTGCATTCTCTCTCTGTGGACAAACTTCTCTCTCACACTCATTAAAAGCTGGTCCCAGAGGGAAAGGAGGCCTTCCTCCCTTACGAATATCTGGTCCACACCTGAATCCTGGGCCAAGGATCCCAAATTCCTGGCCTCAGTTCCATCTAGTTGTACACCTGTTCCCGTAAGGTTCCAGACTCGGAGTAATCAAGTTGTAAAGGGCTCACGGCCCCGCCGTGAAATGTCTTTACACAGGTTACGGAGACTATCGTATGAGAGGGACTCGGTGACAATCTCAACCTCTGGCTCCCTTGCTGGTTGTGAGGACCCTCCTTGCTGATCCCCATTATCTAAGTGCCTCGTTTTAATCTTAGATTTCCTAGTTTCCACAGGAGCAACTGCTGCTGGCTGTGGCTGCTCCTGTGATCCAGCTGGAACCTGGACAGATACAACATCTACGGGTTCCACTGTAGCACCATCTGACTCTCCGTCTTTAGGGCAGGGGGAGGGTTTCTCACCAGCTGGAGAAAAATACTCCATCATCTGGCTATGCTCCTTCAACATCTGACTCTGCTCTTTCAGCATTTGGCCTATATCCTTCACTAGAGCCCCCACCCACTCTGGGTGGCTCATTTCTGCGGTGGGCTGTGGGGCAGGGTTAGGCTCTGGAGCAGCATTCCTAGTCTCTGGGGCAAAGGCAGGTTCTGGGGCAACATCCCTAGTCCCTGGGGCAGAGGCAGGTTCTGGGGCAACATCCCTAGTCCCTGCAGCAGGTATCAGAGCTGTTGTCCAAGCCAATATTCCCTTGTTTCTGAATGCTAAGTAGAACAGGCCTATCAGCAACACCAGCCACTGTATAATAACACTGGCAATTAAAACAGATCTGAAATCCTTGAGAACCAGTGGGGTAGCCTCAAAATCTGGGTGATGGGTTGGGAGAAAATTTCCCTTGCACTCGTTACCTCACAGTAAGTACCATTACTGAAATAACCCCAGAAACACGCAGTTAGAGTATGATAGCTCTGGATCCATGCAACCGCTTCCCAGAAAAAATTAAAAACCCATGAATTCCTGACATAATCAATCCACCAAACGAATCGGATAATAGCTACAGTAACTTTGGTGAGGGGGCCCAAATTCAAATAAGGGCTTACAAATGGGAGGGAGATGGCTGTGACCACATGGAACACAAACCAGATTAAACCAGACAACATATTACCAGTTAAGAGAGCTGTTATTCCTGTCTTAACTCTCAACTCAGTGCCCTCTGTCCCACGTCTGGGCGCCAAAATCTGTCCTGGTTTGAAAGGACAGGTGTCTGCCAGTAAGGGCAGAAGTTTCCCTTTGAATGAGACACTTTGGTTCCACTCCCCCCAAGTATTATAATTGTTTGAATCAAGGACTCTGAGGCAGAGATAAGGGGGTGGGAATAACAGCTCTTTTACTAATATATCTAACTGTACAAGCAGAAAACAAGAGCAGTTGTTAAAATTGCTAACAGAACAGAATAGATAACTCGGTGTCAGTCCTTTTAGATGTAATCATGCTGTCTCTGTGCTTAGTCCACAGCCCGGATCTGCCGAGGGCAGGCGGGACGGAGGTGGGGGGGGGGGGGGGGGGGAGGGGCGGCAGCGGCCACGCCGGTCCCAGGCGGGAATGGGCTGGAGCGGCGCCTCCTCGCTCACCGTGTGTGTCCGGGTGATCAGCTG
Source organism: Erithacus rubecula (assembly GCF_903797595.1). Classification (NCBI taxonomy): domain Eukaryota; kingdom Metazoa; phylum Chordata; class Aves; order Passeriformes; family Muscicapidae; genus Erithacus; species Erithacus rubecula. The sequence goes on along the minus strand of NC_136689.1, from coordinate 51,309,711 downwards.
TGTCCACAGAGGCAGGAGGCTGGAACGGGGCAGATGCAGGGCAGGTGATCGCAGAGGGTCTGGCTCTGCTGTGCTCGGCCGCGTGGCTGAAGATCCCGGGCGTCCTCCTCCGAGCTCGCCGGAAACACGAGTGCCCTTCCGGAAACCTCAGAGGCCCCTGCGGGAGCCGCGGCAATTGATACCTTTTGTCTGGAGTCATCAGAGACCCTGGGTGTAACCCAGCCAGCTCCATTGGCATGATAATGGGAAAAATTCTTTCAATTGACACAGTAATAGAAAAACACTCAACCCTCAACATTACCAAAAGAATAAATTAATATAAATCACCACACAGCTTGAGCAGACTGTTTCTTCAATTCTTCTTTTATTTACTGATATGTGGAAAGAGGGGTCTGAGGAATGGCCAGTGGGATGACTAAAAAAATTGGCTGATGCAACCACTCAGCATATTTAAAGTAGTAGGAAGTGTCATCTGTTAAATAACACATTGAATTTCAACTCTAATAATCTAACTCTGGAGGAGTAGATAGCCCAAGATAGCCACTACTAGGTTAAAAACAATCTCTACTTCCTGAAGTTTCACTCCTTGTTTCTTGGCCTGAGCTTTTACAAACAGTGTTAGATTATAGTTGAGACAAAAGAGTGTTTGGGAACGGCTTCCTTACCTCTCTGAAGACAGCCACGTTTCACTAGTGAATTAATTGATATAAATAAGTAGAGAGCAAGAGCACTCAACAAATAGCAGTTAGTATGTCAAATCTGATACACAGATTTACAGTATTTTCAGCTGAGTAGCTTATTCTCTCTGCACCTCAGATTACTCGCAACCTTTCAAAAACATTGCACTTGAATAATTTCTCACGTAAGCTGTCTCTTGAGATTACCAATGCAAAATCAGAAGAAGGAAGCACTCAGGCTTGAACGCCAGCGGGAGGTGGTAGTGCAGGCCATCATCAGTGATAGAAGCACTGGGTTTGGATGCCGCCTGCAGGAATGCCAAGATGCAACTGACTATCTGAGTGCTGGTGTGTGATTGCTTTTCTTAATGCAGAGTTATGACTTGGGTACTGATTCTGTGATCCTGAATGCTGAACTGGTATGTGACAGACTACCCAGCAGTTCTGGTTTTAAAAATCACTTTGCCAAAGTAGCCAGATCAGGCAATAAGGGGTTTATGTTAGCTCTCTGCCTCTCTAGAGGCTTTATGTAGGCTGATACAATGGGTGCTATGTGATGTAGCCCAAACATAGTGTCATACAAGCAGGGAATGAACTTGAGCAAAGCTGAGTCTTTCCAGAACAGAGTAAAACCATTGAAGGAAGATGTTTTAATATATTTGAATCAACAGTATGAATTTAAACTAAAGTGGATTGTGCTTGATCTGATTTTCATCCAATATTCAGAACACTAGAATGCTGACCCTCCTACAATGGCCTCACAAAATCATTCTGTCATTTCAACAGAAGACCAAAATAAAAGCAACAGAAACATCACACTGCCCGAACTGCTTATTGTTTAACCTGGATAAGCTTTTCTCCCTACTACTGCCAAATACAAAAGAATATGCTGTAGAAACTTTAAGGCCTTCACACCTAAGCATAGAAACAACAAATAGGTGAAGTGAAATCCAGATCCTGAATTTAGTATGGGTTTCACCAAAAGTGTTGTCAGGACTAAGTGAAGCTTGCGGGTGGTAGCTTTCCTGTATAACATTTTTGCACATATGTCCAGACAAAGAGTAAAACATTGTTTGACTACAGAGACAAGCTGTAGCTTTACAGCTACAGATTTTAATATCTGTTGATGACTGAAGTGTGAAAGCCCAAGACAACTTTGGCTTCTTCAGGAATGGCTTATGGTGTGAAAAATCATCTAGTTTTTTTGGGGATGTTATTCTTCTAGAACTACATTTTACTTGCAACTTCTGTGTCTAGAAGACATTCAGTCTTGCTAGCTTTATATACTAAATGATGAGTCTTCAAATGTTTTCAGTCTTTGCTATGCTAATAAATGCGTAGACAATTCTGAGATGAATAGGAGGGAGAAATCCAGAAAGCAAATTTGCTGACGGCCCTATCTGACTTTGTTGGAGTTCAGTAGAAAGGATTGAATCAAACTTTAGAACATCAACATGTGCATTTATGTGCATCCCTTTTATGGTAGGATCCCATCCCCCAACAATTGTGCAATGCCAGAATAATAAAGAACTGCACTGATTTTGGACCCCTGCAGTCACTGCTGTGTTGCAGCAGTCTTTTAATAGTAGGCATATCTCCACCCATGGGACCATGGAGCTCTGCTCTTGGCACTACTGACTCTTTGTCTTGTCACTAGGATTACTGTAGAAAGCTTAAGAAACTGGAATTCTTGATGCATTTATCCAGCTGTTGGTGCAAGTAGTGTTGTATGGGAAAGTAGTGACATGTAGAGGAGGTTTTTGAATGAAGAACAGAGTAATACAGACAGAGAGTGGCATGTGCATTAAGACTAAAATTGTTTCACTAGAGTATTTGAAACAAAACCCACTAATGAAATATTCAGCTGAAAGAATGAATTTATCTTCATCCATCAAATGTAATTCACAGCCTTTTAAGATTTTCTTCTGCTTGTATCATCCCTGTACATGATGGATATCACAAATAAATTTTATTTTTAATTCTACTGCTTATTCAACTCCAAGAGCCCAGATCTTCCTGTCACCAGTGTTTTAATTTATGTATCTTTATTGTACTGATTTATTATACTGTCTACCAATTATTATACTGACTGTTTTTAAAGAGTTTGACTTGCCCATAACTTCTCTGATTGATGCTCATGGACATACTCTGTTCATTTCAACAACTTCCTTGATAGTGCTATTGAGTCACTGGGATCCATCTGTATTCAGGGATGCAAACAACTTTGGCAAAAATAAAACATGGAAATGAATCATCACCAGTATCTGGCTTTCTATGAAAATTATTCCAAGCTCTGGAAGTGGTTCTGTTATCTTATAAATGGATACAGATGCATTCTGCCAGGCCAGTGTTAGCATGGGCATTTGTTCTTTACCTTGTATGTCATGCATTAAGGTCTCCTCAAGATCTGTTCACATTAATTAAGTTAATCATCTGTGTCTGTAAAACCATTGTTGAGCCTGGAAGCAAATAGGCATGAAAAGTAGGTTACTATCTGAACCTCTTTCAGTGGTGTTTACTACAGTGTTTACAGATCGTGCTTGAAGATGCCAGCAGTAATGTAAAATCAGACTTACATTTAGATCATTGAAATGGGGTGAGAGTATGAATGTTTCAGCTGATTCTAGGTAACTTTGATACTGATTTGTGTATCTGAAAGCCAATCTGCAGGAGGCAGCTATGTAAAATGTGTATAAATTAAAGGAGAATCCAAATGACTTGTTACTGACCAGAGCCAAAACTGATGATATACCCAAGAAGACTTCATATGTTAATATGTTGCTGTGATTTTCTTTATAATGTCACTTTTGCTCTTTACTCTCCCTCCATTTCTGTATTTCTATGGAAATAATTAATTAAACATTGTTGATTTTTGTTGCCTGAGAAAATGTCAGCTAAAGCTTTTCCATTGGCACAGCCATTTTAAGGATGAGTTTGGCAGAGATTCTCCAGTGTTTATTAAGACATGTTATAATGATAACAGCTCTTCTCTTAGTGAGGAATTAGAAGGCTCTCTCTTTCTCCTGTGCTATTGCCTCTTTGCATTAAATGTGTAGGAACAAAGCAATCATTCCATATCTTGGCACTATAAGAAGTGGAACAGGCACAGACAAATGGCTGAAGAATTGGGGAAAGTAGAGAAATGTGATGACTTTGCATCTACAGCAAATCTGTTTCCTCCTAGACATAATTCCAGACATGCAATTGCACCCTAAAAAGAAAATAATTGAAGAAGACACTGGGGAAATGATACACATGCTACATATTGTTATATTGATCATGTTCTTAACAATTCTCTGGGTCCATCTATAATAGTATTTGTGTTCCATTCAAGAGATCCATTTCAAAGCAAATCCCCTGCTCTCCCCACAAAAGATACCGCTTGTCAGTCCAGAAGTACATTAACTCAGTTCCTCTCTGCAGAAGGGAAATGAACAGGTGTGCTCCAGGAGTGCACCAAGCACTTTTCCAACAGTAATGGGAGTTCAATCCAGGGCACCAGCCTGGAGTCACTTCATAAAAAAACCCTTGAACATGTCTGGGTGAGGTAGTCAGGTGCACAGCACCAGCTGCTTTGCTCTCCAGATCCACTCACATCTTACCATAAATCTTAATGCAGTCATGGCCAAGACATTCCAGAGTTAGGAAACATCAGCCTCCACAAGGCCTCCTTTCTGCAGCTCACAAGTGCTATTTTTCCCCAGTATACCAGGGATTGTCAATCATACCTTGTGTTCAGACTTTATGATTGTAACTTCTTTTTAGGAATACATGTGACAGACAACCATTTCTTCTAGCAGTCCTAATACATTTCTAGAGGAAAATAAAAAGATTTTCCCTTCTGGAGGTCTGTACTCTTTTCCAAAGCCTCTAAGTCAGGGTTTTTTTCAATCTGGCATTCTTCCAGATTTAAGGGCAGCTGGTTCACTACTTCATTCTTTCAGTGAAGGACCTCCTCATCTTTCCTATAAAGGAGAGCCCTTACATCCCTAACTGGTATGGATCAGATACCACATTGATAAGATGGGGTCAGAAGCTATTTCTAGGGCCATGCCCTCTGTGAGAAACAGTTTATTCCTAAATTTAATTCTGCCGAGGCAATCCACCATCTCCTCTGTGGAGTATGCTGTGTCATGTGTCATCTCAAGTTCTAAGAGTTTTGCACCAGGGCAATGCACTGGTAAATACTGGCTTGGGCTAATCAGAGAATAGAGATTTAACTTCTTGTTTGTTACCTGTTCATCCACTAACTGCTGTAGATCGTATATCAGTTTGGAGTCTGCCCATTACTTGCAAGGGTTTTGTATTTTATATAATGCATTTTACATGAATTTTGGTTGTGGATCAGGTGAAAACTTCATGTTCTAATAATGACTTAAATAAATTGCTGTATATTGTTTTTAATAGGCGTCCTGTTGTCTGCTATTATCCAAATGAGCACATAATCAGTCACTAGACAAATTTTTCTTCTTGGGCTTTAGACTTGAAACTGTAGCTGTTCTGGTAGGTGAGTTCTGCCTGTGTTGAAATCCATTACTCCTTTGAGATTTACTTATCTGACTAAAAGAAAGGCTCAGACAGTGTCACAAACCACTTCTGTGAAGCCACTGGCAAATTTGATGGACCTCTGAACAGCTGGAGAGGCTAAAGCTTTGGAACAAGTTAAGTCATGACATTAGAATTTAAGAACTACCAGAAATTATACATTAACTTCATTTTTTGACTGTGGAAAAAAAGCCCATTTATATAAACTTTGGTATATTCTTCTACAGTTAGTCTCAGTGTAAAATTTAGTTTAATGACTTTGTATTCCAGCAGGTTCCATGAAGTTCTTGACCAGTCTTGCAGGGTTTGTCCTAGTGCTTGTGATTCAAAAAACTTAAATTTTTGTAGGGAAGAATAAAAACAACCAATGAACAAGCCTGCTGTCTTGGTTTGATTTGGGTTTGCTAATTTTAATATATTCAATAATAATAATATCTTATTTTAGAGATAGGATTTAGGAGCAAAGACAAGGCAGGCTTAAAACTTAAAAGGGTATATAGAAGGGATTTATTAATAACACCAAAAAAAAATTTGAGAAATTAAGATTTCCAGATAATTCCCTCTTCCCTCCACCTCACCCTCTATATTTCTTAACAACAACATACAGGGAACACTTCAGTCAGTTTTCCACTTAAATAATCATTTCAGTTCACTTTAGAGAGAAAAGTTCCTTTTTTGGTTTAGGCATAGGGGGTGTCTTCACTTTCACAATTTGCATCCGCCCGGGGAAAATTTGCAAATTGTGAAACTTCCTCCCATCTTCACAGTCTTTCCAGAGCTGTGTTATGGGTTATGCCACACACATGGGGTATTACTTTTAAGAGCAAGTTGTTCAAAGGCAAAATTTTCTTCATCTCTTTTTTCCGTTAAATGTCTCTGTCCATCTCTCCAGTCTCTAGAACAGAAAGCCCCATTCCCTCGGGACAAAGGATTATTTTCCTCAAGCACTTTAACCCCCCCAAGTAGTCCTCCACAGTTTAAAGGAATTTCAGTGTAGTCCAGTCCCCTCATAGCCCACAAAAAAGGTTTTTCAGCCACTTATCAGTGGCATCTCTTCAATCTCTTCCCATCTGGAAACTTAGCTTTCATTTCACTTATTTCAGTAGACTCCCTGGTTTATTCACCTCATTCAGGGGAGCTCAGGAGATCTGCAGTCTTATCCAAACATTAGAAGGGTTAAAGTTGCACCTGGAAGGTGAAGGAGCTTTTTCATTTAATCAGGCTGTCAGTCATTAAATCATCCCTCCGATTGGTCCCTGCTGCACACTGAGGAGGGAAGCTCCACAGGGAAACATCCCTCCTCTGCTTCTGTGCCCCCTGCTCCCCCTCTCAGGCGACCCCCCTCCATGCAAAACCAGCACACTCACAATGAGCTGTAGCCCCAGTGAAAACATAACATAAACATGCTGGCTTAGATTGTGAAAGAAAATACCCAGTAGTCATTGCCAGATGAAAAAGATAAAACAATCTGGCTTCAGGTACTGATTGTCAAAAAAACCAAAAGTCTCTTAAAAATAATATACTTGGGCTTATTATGCTAAGGTTTTTGTATTCTTGCTCTTCTGCTGCAACTATGAATATTATACTTGTTTTAAACATGAAAGCTGAACTTCTGAATTCATTCTGTAACACTTAGAATTGTAAGAATAAGAAAAGTTCCAGATAACAGAAGATTACAGTAAAAATTGCAATAGTAACATCAAAAAGTGACAGCAGACTTGTTCTTAAAATGTAGCTCTTTTGCTTATCAATGGTGAAGTTTTTGGGCAAGTGTTAGAAGCTTCATCAAACTTCCCTCCTGCTGCAGACAGTTGATTTTTACCTCTGTTATGATTTTGCAGCCTCCTTTTGTTACCCCTCCTTGGGAGGAATTATTAATCACAACATCCCTGACTGTAAACCTAAGGGTACTGCAGAATTTGTAGTCAGTGTCTTTTATGTTTGTTTTTTGTTTGTTTTTTGTTTGTTTGTTTGTTTGGGGGGCTTGGAGGTTTGTTGGGGTTGTTTTGTTTTCCTTTGTTTGGGACTTTATTTGTTTTTCAAACTTAAATAATAAGCTTATGCTTTCAATTTCACAAACTTTCATTTTCACTGTATGACAGCAAATATTAGGCAAGGAAAAGATTTCATTTATTCCATCAGTAATATATTACTACTTTATGTTAGTTATGTTGTATAAGACCATGAAACACAGAGTCCATTCTCTTCCTGATAGACAGGATAGTAGAGGCCAAGCAGGGTAGTAAAGGCCAAGGCTTTGAACAGTATAAGTCCAATCAGTATTTTGTGGCTAAGGTACAGGGTCTGGTGAGAAGAGATGGTGAAGGACGAGAGGGAAACTAGGATTTGGTGATGATTTGCTTCCACATCCAACGATTGCATTCCAATCTTTAAATGTCACCACAAACATTTTTAAAAGTGGTCGGTGGCTTTTGAAAGTGTGTTTGTAAGTCTCAGAGTTCTCAAACCAAGGTGGTGTGCTGGGATCCATTATTTCAGAAGGCTAGAGGCCCATTTGTTCTACAAACAAGGATTCCTTTTGGATTTTCGGTGTGGATGGCATGAGCCTGAGGCACCTGAAGTCAGAGATTGCCTTAGAAAAATCTTGCCCGATAAGAACTAAACTGGATGAGAGCAACAGCAGGGGCAACTTCTTCGATAATGAAAAACTGAACTATGTAAAATTATCACTGTTTTGCAAGTTGTGTCCAAGCCCATTTCAGTGAGTTCACTTTTGATCCCAAACTGTAGTTGACTCCAAATGGTAAAGCCTTTCAGCTCTGCCACAGGACACTTCTGGTCTTAAAGACAATTGTGTTTCCAAAATGCTGCTGGTTTGATGTGTGAGAACATCCTTCTAGAGGAAACATTTGGGAACATGCGCCAGGGCCTGGTCCAAGGGCAGTCTTGTTATTGCCAGAACGGAATGATTTGACAGGTGATGAAATCTGAACACAGTTGGATTTTACACTTTTTATGGAATATCCTGGTTTGTATGTCTTGAGGCACAGCTGTTCAACAAAAAAGGAACATTTATTTGGCTGATTCCAATACACCTTGCTCCTTGGGTCCATACTCTCTGCTCAGGTGCTGATGATTACTCTGGAAAAGGTCGATGTGTTTCCTGTGCAAGGAAGGAGCTCTCAGCTGTCAGGAGCTGGCTTCACATGACACTATGAGAATAAATTTCCATACAGATTCTAATTAGCTTCAGAATTGCACCACAAGACAATATATTATTGATCTCAGAAGTTTTGGATCATTAAACCTACACAGTACTTTTCGCTTGTGGGCAGTTCACTCTTTACCTGTGTGTGTGCATGCTCCACCCCACAGAGAATTTTTCAATATAGGAGTCAGCAACACAAAAATGGAGAATTCATTAAATGGAAAATTGCTCTATGTTACAGTGCTTCACTTTAAAGTTAATTCCCCTCTTCTGGTTTCAAGTATCATGAACTGGCAGTTTTTCAAGGTTTTTAGCAGGTGAAACAGTAATAGTAAGGCAACTTATTTTTTAAGGCAACTTTCCGTTATACGTGGGGAATTCGTGTTCTCCTGTTTGGTGAATTTATCTTAATTAGTAGCCTGCTGCAAAGATGTAGAAGAAAATGAGAAGAAAATAACGCTTTAACTCTTGTTTGAATTGTACTTCTCTGATGATTTGGATTTTTGCAGGGTGTGATTAACATAGTATCCCACTATGTTGCTTTCACTTGAAGCTGTTTAAACTAAGCGTCTCTGAATTAGACCATGATTCAATAGAGCAAATGATTTAGGGCTTTAACTCCAGACCCTGATAACCATTGATAACAAGAGAATGAGTCTGTTGTGAAATTTGGGTTTGGCAGGGGGAAAGCTAGAAAAATCCTTTCATCCATCTCAATATTCACTTACTACAGAAGTTGTCTTCCAGATCAATAGTGACCTCTCAGGTGAACAGTGGTTTGACAGTTTTCCTACTATTTTGTACCTCAACACAAATGTGGTTTTTTGATTGATGATATTCTGATAGTAGCGGATGTTTGGAAAAAGTATCATGACCTGTGTCACCAGCTTCGCACCTGTACTGAATTTAGCCAGTCTAGGAGAAAGCAAAGCCAAGTTACCTAATGTATTTGCTCTTCACTACTATTTTTAAATTGATCTTTGGGATGTCTAGACATCTCCAGGTGCCCTAAGCTCCCATGCTTGTTCCTGTAACCTAAAATATCACTCTCCTTGTTCCTACCCCAGATTTCCACAGACAGTCTCTAAAAGCTTATTGAAACATTACTTACAAATAGATGTTCTTACAACCAGACCAGCTGAGACAGCAGTCAACACATTTCAGTGCCCTTGGTGACAGGAGCAGTTTTAGATGGTACTGTTCCTGTTTTTCCCAGTATTGTTTGTGACAGTAACCTGTGCCATGGCTTGCCTTCTGGTTGAGCTCTTTGTGAGACTGTGGAGTGAACCAGGTTAGGAGGCTGATCCAGATAAATAGTGTTCTCAGCGTTCTTCCCCTTTTAGCTGCAGCACAGATTAACAGAAAAGGAAATATTTCCAAACAATCTGTCTGAAAAGTGTATCTGGAAAGAGTGATCACATATCCTTCACCTCACTAGTTCCTCACTTCTCTGTGCTGAGGTGTGCCTTACAGCTGTAGTACTCTGTGTTGCTGTGGCCGAGCCACCAGTTTATTGTTCTGTTTCCCTTCTTTTATTCCAGCAATTCAGCTTTGTCTCCCTGCCCACGGATGTCCTGGAAATAGAAGTGAAAGACAAATTTGCAAAGAGCCGACCGATCATCAAACGTTTTCTGGGAAAACTCTCTATGCCGGTTCAGCGCCTCCTGGAAAGACATGCCATAGGGTAAATTTTGCTGCTTACATTGTTTAACAAGCGTGTTGTTGTTCTGAAGTCCCTGGTGATATATCATTATTGCAATATAATGATGTTGAGGGGAAATTACTAGACTGACAGTTGTCTGCTAAATGGCATTGGTTTTAATTAGAATATATAGTACTATGGGCCAGACAGAACTCCCTCTATAACCCTATGCATGGCATTTTGAAAAGTGAGAGCTGGCATTTAGGGAAGAGGATTTTTTGTGTGTATCATGGCTGCAAATTTGGAGAGTGCAATATTTTCAATTTGAATATTCTTTTAATGTTATCAGCAGGCTGTTTTCATGTTTCAGGGAATTACCTATGGGCTAAAAACATGCCAGATCTGTTCCTCCTCCTTTTGATCTCTGGAAAGGGGAAATACTATAAAAATATATATGTGGCATGTTGTAACTAATGCTTTCTGGTCCTACCCTGCTGCCAAGGAACAACCTTGAGCTCACAAGCACTGCCCTGCTTCCCCATTGCATGAAAGTCCTGGGAAAGTGTATGCTACCAAAATAACACAAACCAGTTTAAGGAAGATGGATAGTAATCAGAAAATGCCAAAAAGTTGGCTCCAAGCCTCTAATGTTCAGACCTTGAAGAGCAAGGGAGTAAAAGAATCATCTTCTGAGGAAAGCATACACAATGCAGTTTCCAAGAAAGCATTTCTGATAATTGGGTCTCAGTTCAGCAGAACAGTGGGAAGATGAGCTTGTTGGAAGTCTTTTTGAACAGCTGTTTCGGAAACTGGCTGTTATATTGACAGCTGAATCTACCAGAAGGGTCTAAGCTACCTCCCTGTTTCTCAAGTAGAAAAGATAGAGTAGCTTTGTAGAAACCAGATGGATAAGAACAGCTTGGGGAAGGTAGAACCCCGTAACTGGTATCACTGGCTTTCCTCTGTATGAGAAGATTTCTCATCATCTTCTGATTATAGCTTCCTATTTTACTTCCATGTTGTAAACACTGTCTATCTAAGGATATGCTTTGCCAAGAGCAGTGCCTCCAACCTGCACTAGATCTGGCTCAGTTTTAATACCATAGTGATATTTAAATCTCAGGCAAGCTCAGTGAGAAGTATGCACACAAGTTCAGAGGTCATACACAAATCTTGTCGTCTCATTTATATGAGTTTCTTATGCATGTGAAACTATGCTAGCAAGTGTATTTGGCCCCACTGGAAGTGAACTATGTTTCTTTCAAAAGATGTATAAGTATTACTATTTAGTGAACCCGTTACACTCAAGAAATGCTTTGCAAAGATTGATTCAGCCTCATTTTGGGCAGCTGGGAAGTTAATCTCTTCTATAGTTTCATTCTGTTCTGAGGGGTGGATGAAGTGTGGCAAAGGGAGGGACCTGCACAAGGACAGAATGGAGTCATTGATCAACCTTGTCAGGAAGGTGTTCTCCTGATATTTCAGCTTCATAGAGGTAAGAGGGGTGGAAAGAGATGAAGAAGAGTCACTCAGCCAGTTTAGAGAGAGAAGGTGGTATGCGGGGACTGGCCTGCACAGGGTTTTGTAAACAAGAACAGGAAAGCTGAATATTATGGACATGGTGAAGGGAAGAAAATACAGAAATGTGAGGTTCTACGAAAAGGCAGATGATCAGATCTGCAGGAAAGAAAGTCTTATTACAATAGCTGAAGTGGGAGTTGTTTGCTTCCCGTGTCGCTATTTTCATATCCATACTGCAGAAGTTTCATTCCCACCATTCTCTCTATATTTATACATATGTGCTTGTGTATCCCAGCAGCCTGTCTTACTCACTTACTCAGCTGTTCCATTGTAATTGAAGACATTGTCCTCTCCTCTGCCATTTGTTCTCTCGTATGCAAGTCAACATGCCCTCATGGCTGGGATGAATAGCCTTTATGTATTTTATTATGTATTCCTGTAGGACACAGCAGATTTATTTATGCACAGTAGACATAGGGTAGGTTATAGTCTATTGTGACAATATTTGTTTTCTTTCAGGGACAGGGTTGTAAGCTACACTCTGGGTCGCAGACTTCCTACAGATCATGTCAGTGGCCAGCTGCAGTTCCGATTTGAGATAACTTCTTCCATCCATCCAGGTAATTCTCAGTCTTAACCCACCATTTATCTAAATTTCTATAATTTTTTGCTTCTTTGTAGATTGGTTGGTTGGTTGATTGGTTGGTTGGCTGGTTGGTTGGTTTGCATTCTTTCTCTTCAGAAATCTGCATTAGTTCCTGGCTGCTCTAGGGCTTTAGGTGCAGTCATGGGCAAAGGAAAGTGCATAAAGGATACATCGTGAGTCACAATTTCTTCCCTCTTTCCTCTTAGGACAGAACTACTGGTGTCTCATATTCCCCTGTTCTTGGCTGTTCCAAATACTCCACCACATCACTGGGAGAGAAGAGAGTATAAAACTAAAGTCTCATCTGCTTCTCTGTCAACTGCCCTAGTGAAAGTGTTTTATGGGCTGTTACTTGTAGAGTCATCTGCATTTGAGCACTTCTTAAGTAAAAATGGAGGATGTAATAGCAAAGATGATTAGCAAATTTCTCAATTTAATTATTTTTAATGAAAAAAGTAAAACAGAATTCTGTATTCCACTTCTTCCATTCCTTTTGACTTGGTTTTGGTTCCTTTTCTCTTTTAGCTATTTGGAAGTGACTGTCATGATGGTCTAAGGCTGAACCTTGGTTTTCATGTCACAGTCTCAACAGTATTTCTCAGGGACTCTTTGCTGGAGGGGCTTTCTGCCCTCTCTGCTACAGTTTGTCAAGCCAACAGCAGCTGTATTAGTGGCTGGAAATCATTGCTTTTCACTTGTTGGAAAATCCTGATTTCTATCTTTTGACTATTTGTATGGCATGAAAGAGCCCAGGTTGTTTGACCACCTGAGAAGAGGTGGTACAGATGAGGATCGTGTCAAGGGATATTTTGGGGGAAGTTTTTGCCTTTCAGGGATGGCAAACACAGTTTTTCACATTCTCTGTTGTGGAGTTTTGCTAGCTTCAGTGTGACAAGAAGAATTCCGTTAAAATCTCAGGGAAGACTTCCCTGATTCCCATAATATTCCCTTATTATTTCCATAATATTTCCATGATGTCTGTTCTCTGATGCCAGTTTGGCTCAAAGAGAAGTTTCAAGAAGGTATTACCTTCAGGTAATGCTGCAAGGAGGCAGGGTGCTGCATACAGATTATCACCACAAGTAAATCCATTATTAAATCCACTGTACAAAGACTGCCTAGCAAAAAAAAACCTCATCACTTCTTGATAGTTGTTCAGTTGCCCACTCATTTCACACTGTAATTTATGCTTTTAATTTTCTCAGATTGCTGTGGATGCTTGTGCCCCCACAGCCAACCCTCTGGTTCAATCAACACTTCTTGTTAAAAGAGTAAGTAATTCCTTTTCCTATCTCATACAGATGATGAAGAGGTCTCCATTAGTGCAGATCCTGAGCCAGCTGACCTCCCGGAAAGCCCTGTGAACAACCCCACAGAGGAAAGCCTCGGTGAGCCTCCATGCATCAACACAGTGACCTCAGAAAGTGCAGCTCCAGAACAGCTAAATGGATACAGTGTGAACAGTGTCGATAGCCCAGGGGCTGTCAAACAACCTGGGGAAGTCAACCAGAACAGCTTAAATGAAGAGCTAGCAGGAGATGGGGAGGTTGATGCGGTGCCAGTTCCTGAGCCCTTGGAATCCATCCCAGGAGAAGCGCTGCCTTCTTTGAGTGCTACGGACCTCGTGGAGCAGTCGGATCTGATGGCTTGCATGTCTCCTCCTGAGCCCGAAGTTAGGGAAAGTAACAAAGTCAATTCTGGTATTCAGGGAGATGGTGGAGACTTGACCAGCATAGAAACAGGAGATATTGATGAGGTGAGTGCAGATGTGCATGCTGGCAAAGACCTAGAGAAGAGTCAGGAAGAAGAGGAAGAAGGGGCTTCAGCCCAGGAGGAGGAAGACAACAAGCTACAGCTGAGGACCACAACAAAGAGGAAAAACAGACCATGCTCCCTGCCTGTGTCTGAACTTGAGACAGTCATTGCTTCAGCTTGTGGTGAGCCAGAGACCCCTCGCACACACTACATACGGATACACAACCTGCTGCACAGCCTGCCCTCGGCACAGATGAGCAGCGATGGGGAAGAAGAGCAAGATGGTGGTAATGGCAGGGAGAACGATGAGGAGTCTACTGTCAAGGAGGTGCTGGATAAGGAAGTGGTCAGTGAGAGTGAGACCATGGCAGCAGAGCCTCCTCTGGAAAATGAGGCTGAAGAGAACTTCAGCCAGAGCACGGTGCCTCCTGGGACCTTGGATGAGCAACTGTCTGACTTGAACGATGGGCTGTTGGATGGGGAACCCCCCAGGACAGGAAGTGAGAGCGAGTCGAGCTCCAGGCCCAATGGTGACAACGAATGTGAGGCGTGTGACACCTCTTGCTACAGCCCCTCCTGCTACAGCACCTCCTGCTACAGCACTTCGTGCTACAGCACCTCCTGCTACAGCACCTCCTGCTACGACAGTAACAATCGCTTCTCCAGCCACACGCGCTTCTCCTCTGTCGACAGCGCAAAGATTTCGGAGAGCACAGTCTTCTCCTCTCAGGATGATGATGAGGAGGAGAACAGTGCTTTTGAGTCAGTGCCAGATTCAGTGCAGAGCCCTGAGCTCGACAGGGAGCAAGTGGATGGCTCCTCCCAGTGGCCAGATGAACTAGTAGCTCATGGTGGGAATCCACAGAGAGCCACAGAGGGTCTAGACACCCCAGTAGCAGGTCCAAGCAGCAGAAGAGAAGGTTAGATCCTGAGAACTGATGTGCTGGGCAGCCCTGATTATCTAGATGTCACAGAAGGCATCAGATAATTGAGGTCTCAGATAGATCATGGTTTATTTCTCATGAACTCAGGGGCTTTGAGCTGGGCCAGATACCAGGGAGGGTTGGATAATTGAGCCTGTCCTTAAAAATCCCAGCAAAACCAACTAAATTGGGAGGAGATGCCTATATATGAATTACTGTAGATACACATGCATCATTATAAAATCAAGATCAGCTACTGTAGTTATGTAGCAGATCAGCATTATCACATCCACCAACTCATTCCTTTTTTCCTGGGATTTTTCCATATCACATATCTGATGGACTGCCATGTTTCTGATAGTCAGCGAGAGGACCAGCTTGTGCTTATCAAAGGGCAGATATGCTGATTTGCACCACATGAAGGTCTGGGCCAACCTCTGTAATTGCTCGTTAACCAAACATAATCATAAGCTCTTACACAGTTTTCAAGCCCCATTTGTTCCAACTCTCCAAGTGTCAAACAAATGATGTCACAGATGATAGGACTTAACAGAGATTTATATTTTTGTTAGGTACTTTGGAAATTTAAATATATCAAATAAAATTCCCATCTCCCTATCCTTCCCTAGAGATAGAATATACTTTTAAAGAATTTTTTCTTTGTAATTTAGGTACTATTTTTTCCAATTCCTTCACAGTTACATAAAATCCCTCTCTTTGGTAACTCCTTTCATATTCTCTGCAGTTACACGAAGGGAAGTTGATCACTCCTCTCTTCTTCAACTAGTGTATTGTTTTTCTCCAGCTGAAGAAGTGAAGGACTTAGGTTCAGCTCAGGAGTATGCAGCAAGGTCAAGAGGAAGTTCTTTGCACTCCCTAATTGTGAGCCATCTGTCTCCCTCTATGACACCAAATTAAAATGGCAGCAAAATGATAACCTATTTGGGTATCACCAAGGAACTCCAATTAAAGCATTCATCTATGTTTTCTTTCTCCATTCCCAATTTATTTACTCACACCTTCTTTTGCCACTGACCCTATCCCTGCACAAAAACCGGTGTAAGGGCATCCTTACATATCAGCTGGTGTAAATACTTTGTAGGCAGCTGGGACTATGGAAATATTGAGTCTGTGGAGCAGAATCTAGCACAAATAATTAAATGTTCAGAAGTACACAGGCATAGAAACCCAGCTTCCTTCCTTGCAGGTGAGAGCCTTTCCATGTGAACAGCATTTACATGCAAGTATAGCAAAGGGGGCACGAGCTCGTGTATGTGTGACACCAGACATACAGATTTGATGGTTGTTTTGAACTGTGTGAGCTTTTGACACACAAAAATGTGGTGGGAGAGGGTATCTTCTGCATATGAATTCAGTACAGCACCAAGACTTGAGCCTCCATGAAGGGCACTGCAGTGTCCGTGGTGGCTTTGCCTTGTTTAGCTGTGTGTGTGTCTGAAGGGCAGCCCAACTCTTAGCACTTCCTCAGTGTCACTGGGGGCCTCAGTCAATGTGCTCTTTGCTTCATGACTTGGCTGCTGTCACAAATACAGTAGATGTGGTCACCTCCACCCACTCCAGGTGACTGACACTATCATACTCCCGCTGGCTTGGCGTAACTATCTTGACTAGGGGAGAGTCAATTGTGGTGAGGTAAGTAAAGAAACACAGAGGGGTGATCTGGTAGTTGGTGCTACAACACCTGTAGTAACAGCACAATATTTAAGGCTGTGAGAGATGGACTTTTAGCACTGAGTCATAAACTTATGTAACTCTGCTGTCTGTTCAAAACATACAGCAGATTTATCTGTGAGATACGCCTATACACAAGTGGTTTAATGAAGGCATTTAACAGACCATACAGTATCACAGTATCATCAGAGCACCTAGAAGAGGGAGTATTTTTGTCTAAGTGATTTTTCTCATTTCTGACTGGTGTGAGGTTTTTTAGTTTTTGTACAAAATTGGCTTCTGCCTTCTAGCTGTTGTAATTTTTAAGAAAAAACATTTTTTTTTGTCTTGATTGGTATATATTTAGAGCTTTTACAAAATGTTCATCCTTAGGTTGTTAAGATTCTAACATTAAAGAGAGCTAAACCATCTAGTGCACAGTGAGTTTGGCTTAGCATTCCCAAAATCATCAGAACCATTTGGCTTAATATATATTTTTCCATAAGCTGGATCTTTCTGATGCATGTAAATACTATGTTTATGCAATTCAGAGTGTATCTGTAGTAACAAGCCAAGCTGGAAGTTATAGTCAAAAACTGTTAGCACACAATAAGAAAATGTGTCCATTAGTAAGATAAATAGTCCTGGTTACTAAGATTTTAAAGACAAGCCAAGAAGGAATCTTTCTTCTGGAACATGTGAAGTTTTAGCATGTTAAATCTAAGAGAAGGACTTAGAACTAGAACTTCTTTGTTTCTTAAAGGATTCTATAAACATTGACTACAAACAAGTTACCTGTTGCTCTCAACAGAACCTGAGTTTGGATATTTACTTAGGTTTCATTTATCTCATATTTTAATATGGCAGGGCTATTGGAACTACGTGATCTTTAAGGTCTGTTACAACTCAAGCCATTCTGTGATTCCATAAATTGACATATATACAATGCTAGTATTTAAAAACTTCTGCACTGTATTCTGTGTGACTCTCTTTCTTATTCTGCTTCTTCTGCTTCTTCTGCTGCTTCTTCTTCTTTTTCTTCTTTCCCTCTTCTCTGTCTCAGGTCTTCCTTCCTTATCTCAGATCCTGACTATATCTCACTATCTTTTGTGCTTCTTTTCTACCACCTGTCTCCTACCTGTTTCTGGTCCTCTCATTCTCCATCTTTCAACCCAAGATGGACTCTCTGAATTTTGAAAAATACCCATGAAAGGTGATGATCTTCTGCTTTGCAGGGACTGCAAAATCCTGCCATTACAGTCTACATAGGCAGCCACTGTTCTTTTTGAAAAGGAAATATCCAAGGCAGCTTTTAGCCTTTTATTCTACTGATGGAATTACTTAGAAGTTGGAATCAGGATTTTGCATGTTCCTGCCAGTTGCTGCAGAAGCTTGAGTTCAGTTGTACATGAACAGTATTTCTCAGAGATCAAGCCTGATTCTTCTATCGCTTACACTTGTGTGTCTGTGAATCCAGAATCTGGCCCATAACTATTTAGCATTGACTCAGGAGACTTGACTGCATAATTTTAATACTTCTTTGCCATACAGGTTGCTATTAAAATAGTGCCTTGAAAATTGGAATATCCAGAGATGCTAGTACATCAGGTTAACCTATTTTTTAGATAATCACTTATTTTACAGTAGCACATTTTTTGAACCACATTGTAAAAACAGTGAATGACTGTCAATGTCTTGAATATCTTGTCCGTAGGTGATTGTCCTTTACTCCATAATTCTCAGCCAGTCAGCCAGCTTCCTTCTCTGAGGCCTGACCATCATCACTACCCAACTATCGATGAGCCTCTTCCACCAAGTAAGCTTTAGTTTTTTTTTATTGCATTGCATTTTTTCAGCTTTTCCTGTTAACTCAAATAGTGTAGAGGTCAGTATGTCTTTCTGAAGAACCCCGTCTGTTCTGTATATACATTCTCCAGAACCCAAGCAATATGCCCTTTTGTTTCCCCTATTTGATCCTGACTTCAAGTGTTGTTATGTTGTTTTGGACAAGCTCCATAACCTCCCTTGTTGCCTTGGTCCATCTTCTTCCCTGAAATGAAAATATTATTCCCTTTTTCCAGTCGCTGTGTTCAGGCTTGAATGGTTTGGATCTGTTATTTGTTCTGGAAGCCTGAATATAAGGTTTGCTGGGTGGTGTGTCAGTAAAGTAGTCTGATTTTTCTGTAATGTTTGTCTCCAGGCTTTCTGTAACCAAAGATGGTTTAGGATGGCAGTCCCCTTGGTCTGTCAAGTCTGCATACAGGTCCAGCAGCAGCCCTTTCACACTGAGGATGCTCCTGGGACAGACAGGTCCAAATCTGAACCAAACCAGCAGAAATTGGGAAAAGGCAGCTCATGTACAGTGGGCTTGTTACACTGTCCTTGGATTTGATAATCAGTGAATTTTATGTTCATTATGGACTGTAGTGGAGTCTACACTTGCATTGAATAAAAACGAGAGGGTTTTCAAGAGTACGATCGATTAGCAAACTGATAATACGGGATTTTTACCAAGTTGCTTTTCCTTGTCTCTGTAGCCGTTCTTTATGGATTCCCAGAGGACTGCTGCTTGCACTGGCGCTCGGTGCCCAGCAGAGTGCACTCCGTGCCCTGCGACGCGCGCCTGGCGCCTTCCAACCGAGCGCGGGATTTCACAGCCTAAGTGCGCAGCGCCCCACAAAAACAGCCGGGCCTGTCAACAAAGCACTCTATTTTCTTCAAAGCCCGAGATGGGAACACACTTATTTGGCCTGTGGTGCCCTTGACAAATAATTCATCATTTGCCAACCATGCTGTCAGTATTCCCTGAGCTGAAAATAGCGCCGGTGCTGGCGTCAGCCGCACAGTAGCATGAATGATTCAAATGCCTTTAGCCCAGTGAAGTCTTATTAGAGTCCCACTGTGGCTTGCCAGTGAATGATGAAATGGGAACGGTTACCTCTGTAACAGGGAAATATTTTTCTTCCTCCCACTCTTACCACAACACTTTGTGGATCGGGCACATTCCGTGTTAGATGACTTAATGACAGCACATTAACACCAGCTCAGGTAAACAGAATACACTGTGAATCTATTCCATATTCTTCCATCACAAATTTAATACATTTTTCCTCTTTCTTATAGTTTTCCTCAGAAGGCAAGTATTTCTACCATTGGTTTTCTCAAGTGCTTTCACAACATGAAATGCAATATGTGATGATAAAGTACAGAAGTTATATCCTTTTGTAGGATTTTTTTCAGCATTAGCATATAACACCATTTTTACAATAAAGGCTGACACTTGGGCTTAAATGTATTGATCGTTATAGGAATAGACGTACTTAATTTTGAGTGGGAAAAAAATTGAATAATATAACTTAGGAAACTGGTTTCAAAAAAACTCTCCATGGAATTTTACTGTAATTTCAAAATGAAAACCATAGCCTTAATCTAGAAATGTTTCTTCTCCTTAAATTCAGTATCACTATCTCAGTGTCTTTAATAACTTATAATCCTAGATAAATAGTTCTTCAACCATATTAATAGAAAAAAAAATATTTTAAACCCTAGTTATATGATCAAAGCTGGCTTACTTCTCATATGCAATGTTAGCTTCCATCTATAAGAAGATGGTGGTGAAGAGGTGAAAGTAATCTGCCAGTGCTGCAAGTTCAGCATTGACTGATTTTATTTAGGTCATGGAGAATCTTCTGGACAGTTTTCTTTCTCTTTTGAATAGCTTTCTGCATAGCTGGATTTCATCATAACCTCACAACAACTGGTCTTGGGGAGGAAATATACTTTCAGACAGTTTTATTTGGGAAAATAAAGTAGAACAGATGCATTATTTATGCAGGAGTTTCATAATGACCAGTCTGAATGCTAAGTCTGATACAAGATTAGCAGAAGACTTGCAGTGTTTGCAGGGCCTCATGACAGCATTACCAGTCACCACTTATTGTGCCTGTGTTTGGAAACCCTACAGAACTGAAGCCAAGAAAAATACATGTGCCCAGTTCAGAGTTGCTCTTTGCCAAAGGTGTGACTCAGCTTGGAGAGGAAAAGACAATGTATTTTCTTTGCCCTGGTGGTTCTCCCAGAAGAAGTTGGATCTTCTGATATAAATCAGAGCTGTTTCAGAGACTGCTGTGAAATATGTCTTGACTGATGGAGGGGGATCACTGGAGAACAGAACCAGTACTGTCACATCCCTAGCCCATGGTCTAGTGCGCTCTTACTGTGAAGGTTAGATAGTGGTTGGTCTTTGAGTAGTCACAGTCTTATTTTACCTGGAAAACTTGACAAAAGACCCTGAGGAAATAGCATGAAGGGACTTGAGCACAGCTTGGAAGCAGACTTTTGCCTGTCTGTTCACCTGTCAGTCTGTTTGTCTCACTGTGCAGGTATCCATCCATCTGTCCATAAATCTGGTATCATATTCAGGCAGCTTCAGTGGCTTGTGTGACTTGCAGGCTGTCTTATGGGAAGGGAGGATGTACACCTGCTACCAGCATACAACTGAAGTTGTACCTGCCCCCCTTTGACTTCCCAGTCTTTCCAGGAGACCAGGAGTTACTCAGCTGACTAGAAATGCTATTGTAAGGAGCATGAGACACACCGTTTCTAATATTTTAGCATGTCAGTGTCAGCCCATGGTTTCAGGTGGACATACCCATAAAGCAGTGAATAAAGCAACACTCACTAACAGGTGTAGTTCGTGTCTCTACATACTGCTGCTGTATGTCTGACACATCTGTCAGAGACAGATGAAATCATAATCCACTCTGACCTGATGTTTTCATTGTGATCTCCAAGTTCTGAACAAGCTGCCCTACTCCTAAATTTCCAAATATGCTTAGGGCTTAGGAACTCTAAATTGTACTTCGTTAGACAGCTCAAAATAGCCTATAGAGCTGGTAGTGCACAGGGATGGATTATAAAACCTTGTTTTGCTGGATATATTTATTCTGGCTATATTAACTGGATATATTTATTCTTGCTAAGCATCCATCAGCAGGATTTAGACTAATAGGACCAGTTGGTGTCTTCTGTAGGCTCTCTAGAGTGTGGTTCTGTAGCACTGCCTACAAGCTTCTAATTCTCCATTGACTTGTATCATCCTTAATTTGTTTGAGGTATAATAATAGTGCAGAATGAGGGCTAGAATTCGTCCTTTGCCAGAAACAGCAAGGAAAATTAAGATCTTCGTTCTGTGAGCTGGATCATCTTATCTTTGATCTGGCCAAGGTTATTTCCTCGAGGATACTGCAGATTATGCATAGCTCCAGAAGGGCCATTCCCCACCCACAGTGGTACACCTGCCACAAGTGCCAGCATGCTCAGCAAGGCTCTGGCCTTCGACCTGCCTTATGTGTCAGTCTGATTTACCTCAATGTGCATATGTTGATGTGCTTTTTTCACTGTCTTATGTTTTAGACATTATGCTCACAAAGCTGTGATCTTGTTCTTGAAACAGCTACCACATCTTTGGCAAACTTTTCCTGGAAGAGGAAGAGAGAGTCCTCTCCTTAAATAATGTAGTGATTTTCACAGTGAGAGATGCTGCATGTATGCCCATAGTGTGGCTATAGGGTTTGTGTCTTTAAGGACTGTGGTACTTGTCATCTTTGAAAGAAGCAACGTATGTGCTTATGGCTCTTGTTGTCTTGGAGTCTTACAGGAAATTTCTCCAAGGATTCCCATCACCTATCTTTTAAGGTCTGTGGGATTCAACTGTCAGGGGCAGCTAGCCATGGATTTCACACAGCCTACACTTGTCTGCTATCAAATATGGGATGTGGGTTTTGCCAGGGCCAGCATTCAAAGGATGGGAACTGGTCATGAAGGGTGGGTTTCCAGATATAGTAGGAAGAGGTGCAACTTCTGTCCTTCTCTTAGAGAATAGGAAATGAAATACATAAAGTATGAAATTCAGATAATCCTGAATTTGATCATAGAAAACCATAGGAGGAGTGAACTCATCAGGGAAGATGGTATCATAGTAAGAATATGGGAACATGAGGAAGTGTTTGCCCTCAAAGGTAATCACCATATATGGATTTGTGTGTGAATGCGAGTGAGGTTTGCATCTAAACTCGTGTAGAAAGTATGTGCATGTATTTACATAGATATGTCATCAGCTGATGGGTCATGTGGGAATATAAAACTAGCAAGCCTAATTTATTCCACTTCTCCATGCATTCCAACCAGTTTGGTACGTGGCTTTGCTAGCTAATTCACTTATTAATTTATTCTGTTACAAACACAATTTTTTTTATCAACATTACCATTTTCCACAAGCCATCATATACCAAATAATTTTTAGTTTTCAATCATGGGACAACATAAACAGTAGCAGGAAGCAATAATGATGGAAGGCTCAATATTATACTGCAAACTCTCAATCTAGTTTGCATTCATGAGAGCAATACTCTGTTGTTTAGAGAGATTTCTAAGGTATGTCCAAGGAGTCTGTATTCAGTTTTCAGTGAAGCCTTTAATTGCTGTATGGTGTCCTTTGAAGCCACTTTTGCAAAAGGGAGAGAAATGAAACATATTTGTTCTGAAATGTAACAAAAAAAGAAAACATTAGATTTGCCATATCAGCTCAGGTGTAATCTTCTTGTGAGGGTGGGTTCTTTGTGGCCACTCTGACCTGCTGTGAATCCAGCCAAGCAGGACCACTAATTGAAAAATTACCTCATCCTTTTAAAAATGGTGTCACTGGTTTTTCATGGGCTGTGGCAGTGAACTCCATGGCCTACCTGTGTGCTGTGTACGAAATGTTTCTGTATATGCATATACCGCATATATGTATATATAGACAAGCAAATAATATATACACACACTTGAATGTGTACTTGGAATATATACACATGATACGTATTGCATGTAGCTATATATATATGTGTATATATAGTATCTCCCGTGTGTATATACTGTCTGTGTGTGTGTGTGTGTGTCTGTATATCCCTCCCACAGGCAGGTTTTCTGGAAGGCATCACACTGACAGCATCACCCCTTCCTTTTTTCCCCACCCTAGATTGGGAAGCTCGGATAGACAGCCACGGGAGAGTGTTCTACGTGGACCATGTCAACCGCACCACCACGTGGCAGCGGCCCACGGCCGCGGCAACGCCGGACGGGATCCACAGGTCTGGCTCCATCCAGCAAATGGAGCAGCTCAACCGCCGGTGAGCATTTGCACCTCACTTCCTGTGGCATCTGTGCTCTCCTTTCCTACCCTGCTCCAGTAGCTCCCTTCCTCCTCCTATGCACCACACTGACTCCCACCTCGTCCAAGTTCTTGTCCCTCCTGCAGGTCTCTCCCAGCCTGCTGATGTGCCTGCTGAGGGTGTCTGCTGCTCAAACCTGCCTGCAAGAAAGGTGCTGTTGGGTGAATGATGGTGCAAAACGTTTCTAACAGCAAAAGGAGGCTTTTGGAAGACTTTTCTGAAATAGCTACTAGAAGGGAAGGGAGTATTCTTCCAAAACATGGAGTCCAAAACATTTGCTATATAACTGTAGGAGTGATATTAATGGGTCATCAATTAGTACTGTGCTGCAAAGCTTTCTGGACCTGACTGCTACTGGAATTGCTCCCATACTGTGTGACATTTTGTATCCAGCTAATTAGACCTGTTGAAAGGTCTGTCTCCTTTTCCAGGGCACAGCCTTGCTCTAATAGGACTGTGAACATTTCTAGAGGTAGGCAGGTCTGCTTACTGTTGCATTGGGCCCTGTAAATCTGTCAGTTCATTCTGAGTTGGCTAAGATACCTGTTAACATCATTTATATTTCAGTTTTGGTTGACTAGTCCACACATATATTTATTTATCATTTTTGTCTCATGCTTGCTTTTTAGACTGAATTTAAGAAGAAAGAAATAAAAATAGTCAAAAATCTTCCATTTTTGCTTAAAGGAGTGTTTGGGTTTTTTTTTAATTCCCTGCTTACTATAATGATGCCATTTCTAGAAAAGGATAAGCAAGACTGAAATTATAGTTTAATTATAGCATGTCAAATACCACAAAAGTTTTTTGGCCTTTTCTTCTGTGCTAAGAGAAAGATCTGCAGCTGAGAGAACAATGCAGAGTTTAAAAGTGCTGTTTTCAGAATACTTTGAATAATTTGGAAGCTGCTGTGCCCTGAATGAGGCAGTCTGGGAGAACTGGGTCATCAACTTAAACTGACACCATCACCACGCTCTCGAAAAACAATCCTTTTTTTACCAAAATTCATTATTTGAGTAGTTTTTCATAATATGTGTTATGTCTTGCAGAAATGAGAGAGCCTGCTCAGTATTTGTTTTCATTATAGGTTTGCTCATAAAGCCTTAAGCTACCATAATAATATTAAAACAAACAAACAAACAAACAAACAAACAAACAAACAAACAAAAAAAAAAAAACCTAAAGAAAGTGAAAATTTAATGTAGATGACTTCTCTGCCATTTGGCATTGGTCTTCAAGAGGGATTTTAGTCATGTCAAAGTTTCAAAGTTCAGACTGTTTGGCTGCCACTTAAGCAACTTATCCACCACAGAAACCAGAAAGCTGTTGCAGAGACCTTAATTTTTTTTTTTTTTTTTGAGGTTGAACTCATGTAAATGCAGAACAACCATGAAAGGAATAAGTGGTTATAAGAGAGATTTACCATTCCGTTAGTTAATTCAGGTTCATCATTAAACCAGCTATCACAGCAGAAACTGAAGGGTAGGCATTGTCTTTGTGACCTCCTTCCTTCATATTATTCAGTGTTTTCATGTAGGCTGTCTGTCTGTCTGTCTTAGCTATTTCTTGGTTGTCACTGGTTTGGGTTGGGAATTGAGGGTTAATAAGATTCATCCTCTTTGAATCTCTCCATTTTTAGTATTCATATATCCAATCACAAAGGGAGAAGTATGAAAAGTTTTCATCAGTGGCAAATCTCTACTTTTGCAAGTTCCACTGGAGATTCTGCAGTTTATTAAACATGAAATGTCATGTTTCCTTAGTTCTTGGGACTAAGGAAAAAAGCTGTGATTCTCTCCTCTCTGCCAAGGAGCTCTATTGATTTGAGAAGTTGAATACAAAGATCTCCTATTGTCACCTGTGATGAACTTTTCCTAAGATTCTAATGAAAGGGATTCATACTTAATCTCCTGAGCATTTGCCCAGTGGCAAGTAATTTCTGTAGTTTTCATGTGACTGTTATACTTTTTAAAGTTATTCTAGTCCTAAATCTAATTTCAGATATTTCATGTCTCCACATGTCAGGAAAGCTACTTTTCATTAGTTGTTATCAACACTGTGTGGGATTGGACTTTGTTTTAAGCCTTCATTTCAGAAATGCTATTTTCTTGTGTTTCAAACTTAATGATTTGAAATGTTTTTCAGCAAGCACACCTGAGAATCATTTTAGGCAACAGCAAACAAAGACTTTGATGATAGAATTAGCAGCAGCCTGAACTTTTGCTCTAACCTCAAACAAAATTTGGACTCAACATCACTCTGCAGTTTGGCAAAGCTTGGTGACTTTTCTTTTAAACAAATTTACTCCTTTCTTTGGCTTCCTGGTTTAATTTGTGGAAGGGAATGGAAAGACCAAAATATTACAAGGAAGCTTGGTATTTCCAGCTCAGCCAAAACCACAAAGCTTTGGAAATTCAGCTTGAAAAAAAAACCAAAAACATAGCAGTGATTAAACCTAGTGCTGCTTTCCTTGTGTGCTCCAACCTTCCCTTTAGCTGTACGAGCCACTTGAGGATACAGGGAATGCAAAACTGGAATCCAGGTGTAGGGCAAACACCAGAGAGACATCCATACTTCTAATTTTAAAGGCTCTTGCACATTTTCAGCAGCACTACCTGACTTGCTTACTTGTTGGCCAAGCAGATAACAGCCCTTGTTGTTCAAGCTGTGTTGAAAGGATACTTTGCAGCATATGCATGACTAAACTTGTCTTTGCACAAGTTTGAAAGATAATAATCAAACTAAGAAGTTGTAACCATCATGGTTGGGACAACCACAGTGTGGTATTTCTTAAGCTCCATTTCTTTGACAAATCACTTTGAAAGGAGACTGAAATTTCCAGAGGCATTCCCATAACTTTTGCACTTCCAATGTTTTCTCCAGCTACTTTGGCATTTTTTTTGTATTTATATAAGGTGATTTTATAGTATTGAGACGCAAAAGAAATGCATAGCCTTTTGTTGGCATGCAGCTGGTGTTGCTCTTTGAGGTTTGCCAGTGGGGATTTTCTACCATCTAATTAAATTGAAGGTACAGGATTTTTCTATATGTGTGCATATATCCCTTGATTATATGAACCTGGGGGGTTTTGTGGTTGGTTTTTCTTTTCCTTTCTATTGCATGTGGGTGTTGTAAAACTCCTCCAGTACTGGAATGGAAAGTTCATTCAGTTGCCTGCAGTCAAGTGAATAAAGCTGTAAAATATAAGTCTAAAACAGAGGGTTTAAAACAGTAAATTAATTCTGTTGCAAAACCTGCTATCAGAATTTCCTTGTAAAGATGGATATTTTCTTAAACTATCAAAATATACACTAAATATAGCTTTAAATGATTTTGAGTACTGGAGGAGGACACATAACATTGTGAAAGTTTAGTATAAATCTATTAAAACTTTATTTTTTCCTAATTATCTCCAGTCCTTTTGCCTAAGATTGGCATGCAGTGGGCTGCTGGAGATTATGTCTTTTGAGACACCAAAAAGGCAAATCCTAACTCTTGTCTTTAATGATCCTGTGTCACTTTGAGGAACTTACTCATTACTAACTTCTATTTTGGAATAAAGTGGGCATTAACAAATAAAGAGAGAGAAAGTAAGTAAAATCTGTAAGTCAGAGCTTGAGCTGAGGGGAGAGAAGAGTGTAAGTCAGAAAAATTAAAGACAAACAATGCTTTATCAGATTAAAAGAAGGCAATAAAGCCATCCTATCTTAAATACACATGGAAATGCCATGAAGAAAGAAGAATTAAAAATATTGGGATTGAATAAAAGATAATTTAAATAATTAAGAGAGTCTGTTTTCTAGGTTTTCTTTTCTTTCTCTTTCTAGCTCTTTCTTTCTCCTTATGCTTCCTTTTTCTTTTCCTCGTCTCTCTTTCTGTATAAAATGCATTTATAATACACATAAGACATACTCATAATTTGCCAGTAGAACCAAAGAAAACTTGTTCACCAATTCATCTGTCACCTTGAGTGAACAAGTTAAGGAGAATTTGGTTTCTGTAGTGTGAATTCAAAACACTCCAGGCTATTTGTTCTTCATCAGGTAAAGTATTTAGGATTGGGCTCCTTTACCTTTTCAGGGTTCAGGATGTGCATCCAGTAATTTAATAAGACTGAAAATTACTCAGTGCATCACAGAGTTGATCCTTACTTCACTGGTAATGCTTCCATAAGGCTAAATGAGAGGAGGAACCACGACCTGCCTCTAGTTTTAGGTTCCAGGTGTCCAGATGTTTTAAAGGGAAGCCTTGAAGTAGCCACACAGCCTAAATATGTGTCTGAAGTTTGAGTATTCCTGACTTGGCACCCTCTGTGGCTGTTTGTTAGTCTGAAAAATGCCAGGTTTGCAAAGTGTTGGTTGGCCCAAATGTGAGCAGCTGCACCAGCTGCAGGAGAAGAGTCAGCTCTGCTCTTACTCTGTTGTACACTGGAGATAGAAATACTGGAATCATTCAGAAACAGTGCTGATTGTTAAGGCAGAAAACAACAGAAAGCACCTCTGTGAATTAAATCTTGTTATTCCTTTCTATGAATCTAGGTACCAAAACATCCAGCGGACCATCGCAACAGAGAGGACTGAAGATGATGCTGTGGTAAACAACAGGGTGGAGAGAGTTCCCACTGGAGGAGGAAGTGACTCTGAGGCAGAGCCTTCCCAGCCAAGCCCAGGTATGGGGCAACAAAGCTTCTAAGTGGCATGTTCAGTGCCATTCAGTTCTGGGGAAAACTCTATTTCCAGTGGAGACTGGAGTTTTATTATACCAGGTTGCAAAACTTAATTTTAAAAAATCAACAAAACGAAAGTAAAAACAAAAAAAAACCCTGAAGATACATTTTTTAGATGTGAAGCTACAAGTACAAAGCTGGATACAACAGTTTCAGTTCTTCTTTAACAACTACTAAGACAGACAAAGCATTTTTACCTTAGTTAAGGGCCATTTGAAACTAAAATGGAAGAAGCATTTTGCCACTACTGGGTGAATACCATTCACCTCGTAGCTGCAAAAAGAGGTGCTGTCTTATTTTTATGGCCATGTGATTTTTAGCTTGGGTCATTTGCAGTTTATTTTCTCTAGGCCTGGCTTCTGCACTGCCACATTTGTGTGATTATGCTTGCATTGGCCCTGGCATCATATATGAAATATTTGTGGTTTCTAAAGGTGTGGTTTTGTGATAGCTGTGAGCTGAACTAAGTGTGGACTGTCACTGAAGAAGGCACAGCTGTCTTTTTGGCCACCACTAATTTATGTGACAGGACCCCATACCAGAGGGGAGAACTGAACTGCCTGAAAAACAGCCTGGCTTCTTGTCCTTGTCTTTTACAGCCAGGTTGGATCTTTCATCTGGCTTGTTAGATAAGGAGACAAGAATTGGTGTCACTACAAAGCAGAGGAAGAAGATGTGTACCCAAGGCAGTATGGGATGGCCTTTTGGTGGTAGTCACACTCCTACCAAAAGTGTTTTCTCAAAACATTTGGGAAACCATAGTCTTAAATGTTTCAAGAGGCCATGCAAAAGTAACTCCCTGCTTTGTTAGCACCAGCAGAATGATTCACCAGTTCTCTTCCTTTGGATTACTTTTGCCTCCACCTAACTATGTGTTCTGTATTGCCTGCCATGAGTAAATCCAACTTCTTGCCATCCTTTTGCTGTCCCTCTGTAAATAGGATTGGTAATGGGAAAGAACCAACATAGTATCTTGCTTGAGTTTTCTAAGTTTTTGATGTTGGATAGGGAAAATTACATAGAGAAATAAGAAACTTTTTTAACAAGTTTAGAAGAATAGTCAATTTTGTTTGAGAACCAACATAGTATCTTGCTTGAGTTTTCTAAGTTTTTGATGTTGGATAGGGAAAATTACATAGAGAAATAAGAAACTTTTTTAACAAGTTTAGAAGAATAGTCAATTTTGTTTGTTTTGATCCATCAAAATCAGTTTTGGCCAAGGATAGTTAACATTTGATGCTCAATGTTTCCTTGCCATCTTTTGTATTGCAATTGAAGGGAGACTTCTGCTTACAGTGGATCTTATAAGGAGATCCAAGTTCTCTATGTTAGGGAAGTGGAAACGAGGTACACATTGTATTATTAGTATTTTAAAGTAATGTAGTCATTACTTCTAATATGTGCAATCATTTAGTATCACATACAATAAAATAGTAATTTAATAGGAGTTCCCACCACTAAGTGTTTATTTCAGTTTATTATTTAGCATGCACTCTTTTGTTTTAAACTCAAAGAGCTAATGAGTGTGATAAATCTTTCCATAAGTCACTAGGAAATGGTTTTTGCTATAGATAATTGCTTTGCTTTTAGAAGAAAACATCAATATTGTATAAGATTCCAAGAATTAGAAGATCAATGATGGTGTAAACACATTAGGGAAAGAAAAAGCTGCAGTATTATACATTTGTTATTTGTCTTTTAATTTAAATGAAAAATTTTAGAAGAAATACAATTAAGGCACATTAATCCAGGTTCTAAACCAGTATAAATCAATTTAACTCCAGCAACTTATCCAGTCTGCAGTTTTAAATTGATAAAATAATATGATGTGTGCAGCATGAAGAAAAAAGAAATTAAACTGATAAGAAAAAAAAACTATGAAAGTGTATTTATTCTGTTGGTGACATCTGCATCTAATTTTCCTGGATTGCAAATAAAATGTGGCTTTATTTGAAAATGCCAGAACACCAAAGCCATACTTCAATGGTAGGAAGAATTTTTCTGGTAGCTAAAGAACATGAGGAGTTTCTACTTCCATAAAGTTGCATTCTGAATACTCAGTTCTGCTCCTGTATTTCATTAATTGATACAGATTAAAAATGATGCAATTGTGTCTGGTTTTGTTTTCTTTACCATACAAATCCCCAAAACCTTAGATTTGTCAAAAACAATGCAATTAAAGTAAAGGGTAATGCTGGATTGGGAGATCAGATTTCTCTAAAATCAGCTGCAGGGGAAACCAGAATGGACCTGGGTGCCTGAACCAAACCATCAGCTGGTAAAAACCACTGTGGTCACATTACATTTAGGGACAGCATCAGACTTGACCCAGAGTTTCATAAGCTACAGTTCAGGAAACCATTCTGCTCCTGCACTGCTGTGATAAACACTGCATTACTAACCATAAGGATATCCATCAGTTTGCCAGAAGGATTATCTTGGGAATGCCAAGGTAGGTGCATTGGCCAAGTGGTTGGTTGGTTTTTTTCATCACTTTTAGTCATTTCTGAAAGATTAAATAATAGACTTTGCTTGCCACTACATTAATAAGGTTTTTCTTTGGTTTTTTTTTTTTTTGTCCAGAGATTAGGAGGGAAGGTTCCCTTTCTCCTGTGAATTCTCAAAAAATCACCTTGTTGCTGCAGTCTCCAGCTGTGAAGTTCATCACCAATCCCGAGTTCTTCACTGTGCTGCATGCAAACTATGTGAGTAATGATGGTTTGCTCTCTCACACTATTGGTTTTTGAGTCCCAGTGCTGTGTCCCACACCTTCAGGGAGAATGCGCAGTGAATTGCGTGACCTGGGGCTCAGTTGTCCTTTCTGAGCACCAGGCCAGGCTGGGGACACTACAGCCAGGCTGCTCCAAGGAGGCTCTTGCTGGAATTCTGCCTCACACAAGAGATTCCATGGTACAGAGAAGTCCATTAACATTATCCTCCCAGAACACCCAGGAACCCTTGGTTTCAGCTTGGTTGATTCTGTTATCTGTTGCTGTAGACAGTGAAGTTGTTGCCTTTTGATCCAATATCCTGAGAAATCTTACTCAGATATCACCAAGTCTCAGATAAATAGAAGGAATAAAAATTAACTTTTGCAATTTGTTTTCCCAAAAAGGGAGCAGGCATAACTGAGTGAAAGAAATACTGACTTATGTCAGTGTAGCTATTTTGGAAAAAGCACAAGTAAAAACAAATTTTCAAAATTCAAATAACTTTTTTTTTTTTTCCATTAGGGCAGTAAAATCACACATTTTCTTGCAAACCTGGAGGGAGTGGAATAAATGTGTGTCAGGAGGAAGTAGATAGGGAAGTCCCACAATGAGATGCAGTCCTAGTTTGCCATATCTGGAATATAGTTCAACAAGGCATCTAAACATGACTTCTGACTATTTGGAAAGTTATCCATTTCTGAGTAAAAATGACCTTCCTTTTCAAAAGGAAAGGAAAGTAAAACACTGAGAGTTGCCTCAGCACAGCCTCTCAGCTAACTGCAGGCATCAGGTTCTGGCTGTAGCACTTTGTGGATGGAAGCCAGCCATCCATATCCAAGCATCTGCCAGAGATTATCGCCCATGAGATCCTGACAGGGAAGGGATGTATTAACTTATCTGACATTCCCTGAACTAGGTTATGGAGTGCAGATAGTTACTTCCATTGGCAGGGTGATATCTGATGATTTATAGCTGGGAGCAATGTAACCAGCATAGTTGATGGGAAAATGAGCAACTGATTCCATAGTTGTGTAAAGAGCAGCTAAATATCAATTTTATTAGGCACTGAAATTAAAAACAAAAAAAAAAAACCCCAAAAAAACAAAACAAAAAAAAAAAAAAAGCAGAAAGAGGGCCCTCAGTTTTATCTTAAGAACTTGTCTCTAATGTGAGAAGCAGAATAATTTATTAAAACATCTGTCAAATGGTCATACACATACCACTTGTACAGGAATAATGGCCCACATAATTTTTGCCTTAACATGAGTGTTATATTTTAACCACAAGCCCCTATTAAAATTTCAAGCTGTTAATTATGTCACTGAAGCTGGGATTGGAAAATATTATCCAGCAGTTAGAATTAAAAGGGAAAGGCTCTCATTTTTCAGGTATTTTATTTCCATGAAGAGATAAAAATACATTGCACTCCTTGTTTCCATAATGCAGCTTAGAGATATTCGGGACATTCATTGATCATACATTAGATCAAAATACAACTTTTGTTAGATAGTAGGCTGGGATCTTAAAAATCTGTGACCATGAAGCTTTCCCAGGTTGTAAGTAGGTCGTATCTGCAGGGCAGAGATCATATCTCTGTGATTTCATAACTTTTACCAACCCTTGTCATAATTAGGGACCCTGTGCTACAGGGAGCATTCTCAGTGGTGTCACCACAATAAATCCTTACATAATAAAGATTATACCTGTAGATGTTTTATTGCATTATGGTGGTTGAAATGCACTAAACACACATAGAAATTGAGAATTCAAAACTGCTGGGTCAAATTCTCTGGACATATTCCAGGTCTGCACACTGGAGCTCACTTCACTGAAGACAGGAGTCCTCCAGTGATCCTTTATTACTCTAATGGATAATTCAATCCTTTTGGCTGACCAGCAAACCAAGACACTCATTTCCTCTGTAGTAAAAGGCTCAGGAAATTTTTGTGAAGTTTCCTACTCTGTCTTGAGGAGCCGAGGAGCCTTTTCCCTGAAATTAAGGATACAAAGAGTAGCCTGTGAATGGGCCTGTGTGTTGTCAGCATGAGTATTATTTTGTGCTCTGTCATTGAACACATTTGTAACAACACATACAGTTCACTGGGCCCCTATTCTGCAATCAGGTCAGTTCACTCCCTTGGGCTGCCTCAGGCCACATTCCCCTAAGAGGTGTATTTAATGCCCATTGTGGGATACAGCTCGCTGCCTGAAGGGTGGCATGTGTCCATCTGACAGGCTTTGTAGTCATCACAGAAACAAGCAGCAGAAACAAATTCTCCCTTCCAGGAAACAATTCACACCTTCTAAAAATAGACCATTAAAAAGTGTCCTGTGGCTGTATAGTCACCATAAAAAAGGTAGCAAGCTCATATCTGCACTGGGGTTCTCTTAAGTTCATGAGTTCTATCATGCACATCTTGATATCACTTTTAGCAAAAACAGATGTTCACAGCTGTCTTTGCATCTCTCTGGCACTGCTCAGGCACACAAGCAGTGTTTCTGTCAACCAGTAAGAGCAATGAAAGGGGCAACTACATGCACCTTGAGTGTGTGATGTTTCAGCTGACCATATTTGAAGTGCATTAAAACAGCAGTTCTTGCACAGGCTAACTGTGCATAATGTCTGGGATGTTTCACTATCTAGATGGTGTGTCTTAATTATATGTGTAAAGTAGTTGCTCAAATCTAAACAATGAGACAGAAGTGTTTCTTGATTCTAACAGGATTTGTTTCAGTTCTTTGGGCATGTGGCACATGAAATAACCATGTTTTGACATCAGATCTGGGTTTCTTCTGTTATCCATCTCACAGAGTGCCTATCGAGTCTTCACCAACAGTACCTGCTTGAAGCATATGATTCTGAAGATTCGTAGAGATGCTCGCAATTTTGAGCGGTATCAGCACAACAGAGACCTAGTAAATTTTATCAACATGTTTGCTGATACCCGGCTGGAGCTTCCTCGTGGCTGGGAGATAAAAACTGACCAGCAGGGCAAGGTAAGAGTGCCAGCAAAACTATTCACTTGTTTAACACAGCACTACAGGCTACATGTTTATTAAAAGTTTCTTCCTTCTTGACTTAAAATCAGTAAAGATTTGGTTTTAAACAACACAAGCAGCAGGGAGAGTAATTTTAGAAGCAGGGAAAAAGCTTCAAAGTTTAAAAGCATTTCTAGCTTTCTGTAGAATATTCACCAAAGCCAAAACAGCATGGACTGACAACAAAGTTTGAGACAGAGTAGATCTGTTGTGACTGCAAAATTTGACTCAGTGTCTCTACCTTCAATGAAGCTTTGCTAACTGACCGCTGGAACCACCAAATAGGTTAAAGCTGCATTTCCCAAAAATATTTTTCTCTCCTGTCTTGCTTACATCATGGCCATTGCACATGATTTTGGCCTACACAGCTTCTGGTATTTTCGAAGAGCTATTCTAGCTTTGAGTAGGCCAGTCCTGTTGTTTTCAGGTGCCTTCCATGGACTATACTTACCCCAGGCATTTCCGATGTACAGATGCCAGTGGTTTTCCTGCTGTGTTCCTGCAATGCTATCACAGGCTTGGCAATCTTCAGATTAAAGAAACCATTGTCCCTCTGTGTTTCAGTCTTTCTTCGTTGACCACAACAGCCGTGCTACCACCTTCATAGATCCCAGGATCCCGCTGCAGAATGGGCGGCTCCCAAATCACCTGACTCACCGGCAGCACCTGCAGCGGCTTCGCAGCTACAGCGCTGGAGAGGTAACTGTGCTCATATCACCTCAGGAGCTTTTGGCAGCAGTCTCCTCTAGAATTATAAGAACTTTTATTGTAAAAGCATTGAAACAGACTGTTTTGTGAATGTCTGTCTTCCAAAGACAATAAAACGGGTATTTTTGTCTTTCTAAAGGGTTTATTTCAGAGCTTGGTGGTTTAAAATTTGATGGTTTTCAGAATAAAATAATAAGTAAGTGAAGTATAACTGAAGTGAAGTGATGGCAGAATAGATTTTAAAAGACGAATTCATAATTGACATCCTGGCCTTGCTTTACTAAAGTTATTCAATTTATTTTTTATTTAGCCTGTATCTCATATGTTTCTTCATTCCCCATTGTGATACTGTGCTCTGAAAAGATAGAAGTAGTGCATAGAAGTAGTGCAGTAATGTCTGTTGAGGTTTGCTTTCCCAGCTTTCACTCACATTAAACATTTTTCCTGGGGATGATTTTTATCACTTAGGGCCACAGACAGGATTGAAAAAAGCATAAATACTGTGTTTGTATTGTGGATTTAAGTAGGAAAAAATACCAGCAATCAGATTCTTCATATAGCAAATCCATAAAGTTAAACATTTATAAAGATTGTTGCTGAATAGAACTAGAGATGAAATCTGGTGAAAGGATCTTTCTCTTCCACAAAAATATCCAGAGAAATGCTTCTGAAACTAGCATCAAAATTTATTACAGCAGGGCCAGTCTGAATACCTCTCACTGACAGGTGGATTGGGATCAGGAACTGAACAGGGTGTGAGGTCAGTTTTTCAGGACCAAAGGCAAATCAGGCATGAGCAGCTTGGGCATGTTTTCTCCATCTTGGGTGAATACAGCACCATATTTTCTGAAGATAGAAGTATATCAATGGATCTGTTTCAATCAAATGTTCCCACCAGCTTAGCAACTTCCCTCTGCCAGCAGCCTTCTGTTTAGTGTTCCTGCTGTGATTGAATTACTGGCATGACTGTGACAGCCACCTGCACCATCATTCATGATGGGGCCCGTGCTTGCCTGAGGCTTGTTTGCAAATTCACCATGTCAGGGCCAGAAACACCACTGAGCAACTCAGATGACCTAGCCCAAAAAATACACTTGGTTTTGCAAGCACTGGCAAGGCTGGCAAGGAACAATATGCAATAAACCCAGAAAAAACAGTACAGGGTAGACAGTCAAAAGTATTAAATAGTTTTGAGTAATGATTATCTGGGGAAATCAAAAACTGTTCTTTGAGGCTACTGTTCTGGCATCATCAGCCAATGAAATAATCATCACCCAGTCTTGGTGACCCAGGTCCCACACTGCTTCTATGCCCTTGTCATAGTCAAACTTCTTTATCATAGTCAAACTTCTTTATCATAGTCAAGTAGCTTCCCATTTGGGAGTGTCGGCTGCTCCACTGGAAGGACTCCCATTGATTTCCAAGGACTTTGGATTGGTGCCTGAAAGTCCCTCATTTACAAGGAAAATATTCAACCCTTTGCAACTCGGTCCATTTATTAAGAGCCTCATGTTTCATGCCATTTCCTCCAAGTGCATTTGGATGTTGTAAATCATGTCTGTAGACTCACACGTGGGGCTTTGTCCTGGCCATGTGTCAGCTGTCTGCAGCCTTGGCAATTTCTTTGCTGAGCAGATGGTGTGACCTCTGGAAGCTGTCGCCAGGACAGTATGAAGTACCACAAAGGACAGCTCACCAGTTTTCAATGTCATGTACATGTGTCAGAGGAGCCTGAAGGACAGCAGAATAGTGAAGTTGTGGTTGCCAGAGGGGACACAGAAAAGAGCCGGGGTAATGAAATAAGAGACTTCTGCAAAAACTTCCATTGTTATATTTAGAATACTGTTATTAAATGGTATTATATATTAATTTGAAAAAAAATGCTACAAATTCTTTATTTAGCATTTTTTTAAGGTTATCAGTCTTTTACAGGAGAAAGAGAGTTGTTGCTACTCTTAGTTAGCTGATTTTTGGAAGAAAAGTTCAGGTAGCTGTAGTGGCCATCAATAACTAAAGTATAGATTACTAAGTGATTAATTTCCTTCCTCCACTGCTATAAACAGAACAGTTTGTCAGCCCTTTCTGTTCCCTCTAAATGACTTCCCATCTGCAGTGAATATCAACATACATGATTACAGGGGAAGGAAGCAGACATCCACAATGGATAGGCAAGAGGTGCTGGTTAGCAAGAAGAGCAGAGAAGGTGCTGGAATATGGCAGTATATAAATCTCCTTGCCAACCAAACCACACAAACAAGTAGCAGGATTCAAATGGGCCTCTGAAATCCAGCAGCAATATAAATCCCAGGAAAAGGTATCACATCTTGAAAGGCTCCTCTGGTAGTTTGGACTCTCCACTCTGGTTGCAACTTCCAAGTATCAACTTCAAAGCTGTTAAAACCTGACATAAATCTGTCAATTACTCTGGACTACATGAATCAGGTCACTAAATCATTAGAGGGGTCACTCTTTATTTTTTATTTGAGAATAATGTGTGAATCAAAATTAAATTATTCAATTAGAAAGCCAAAGTAGACGAGATGATTGTGACCGAACACTAAATTGGAGCAATCAATTGTACTTTATTAGCTAAGAGTGAAAAGATAATTGTTAGCAAAATGGAAGTTAATTAGAGGGCTGGGAATTTTCCTGTCGTGTTGCCAGAGAAAAATTGTTTGGAGGTGTAAATGTGTAAAGAGCAAAAACAGCATGAGCAATGCCTAGAGATGGTGATGAAGAGAAGTACATCACCACTTTATTGAGGTGTGTACAGAACTGGATTCTTACAATGTAGATGATTTTATCTCTTCAACCAGAACTGGGAAGATGGGAAGAAGGGAGTGAAAGTTTCTTTCACAGGCACTCTACACATTTCCTTCCAAAATCCTTGATCCAGGAGAAATATGTCCAGGCACTGGAAAGATAACCAAAAGTAATGGTGACAAGAGCAAGAGGAAGATCCAGGCCCAGGCTGGGCAGAAGTACCATGCAGTTCCCAAGTGATGAGCAAATACCACCGGGTGCTAATTTTTATGGGAGATATATGTTCAGCTCCTCTGTTACTCCTCCCTTTCCCCCTTTCTATCTTCTGGTCAGTAAAATTATGTGTAGCAAAAGGGTGTAGGATTTATCTTTGTCAAGGATAAATCTGCAATCCTCCTTAAGAGCAGGCTCACCCACCATCCGCATTCCCTTGCAAGTTTGTTCTACAAGGACCTGAGGAATAGAAATCCTCACCTGAACCCCAGGGCTCCCTGGAAGTGGAGAAGCTGAGCCCAACAATGCCTTTGCACCTCCCACACCTTCTAACTAGTAAAACTGGTCCTGGACCAGTGTGTGATCCTGGCTGTGCTGCCCACAGACATCCCAAGAAATAGCTGCTCCCACAGGGAGCCTCATGCCCACTGTGGCAGTGGATCATAGGGCACCTCTTGCACCTAGGTTCCTCCCTGTGCCACAGCATGGAGTGAATGCCATAAAGGCCACAAAATGCTTGCTGGGGTTGATGCCTGGGTCACAGGGGAAAAGCTGCCTATGCCTGAGCTAAACTTTCATTGTGAGTTGGCCTGTGCTGTGAGGAGGAGACAAAGGCAAAAGATGGGTGCAGGTTAAATCCTAAAGGAATGATGAAGCAAAACATTTGCCATGCCCTTGTACATCAGTTTTGTGTTTTAAATTACAATGTGCTTGATTAGAATAGTTATTGTTTAACCTGTGTGTTAACACGTTTCAAGTGCATTGACTGGGATCTTGTTACATGTACACATTCTAAGCTTTACGAGTTCCAAAAGGCAGCTTGCCAGGCACATTTAGCTTCCCAGTTTTTGTGTATATCCAGTTGGAAGACCTGGCATTTGGCTGTACCACTGAAAATGGATTGGCAACATTTGCTTGGATGCAGAGTTAAGCATTTAAAATATTGGATAGGGGCGATTTCTTCCTGGAGTGGTTGCCAAATGCTATAATTTGTGCACTGAGAAAGGAGCAGCTATTAGCCCAGTAGAGTGGCAGTTGGCATTCCTAATGCATCTTGTCCTGATGCAGCCTCACACTGTAGTCACAGAACAAGGGGGAATGTCTTTAAACTAAAAGAGAGTAAGTTGAGATCAGATATTAGGAAAAAATTCTTTACTGTGAAGGTGGTGAAACACTGGAACTGATTGCCCAGAGAAGCTGTGGGTGCTCCATGCCTGGAAGTGTTTTAAGACCAGGTTGGAGGGAGCCATAGCAACCTGGTCCTGTGGAAGATGTCCCTGCCTGTAGCAGGGTGGTGCAACTAAATGATCTTTAAGGTCCCTTCCAACCCAAAGCATTGCATGATTCCTCTCTTGGCCTCACTGTGGCTGTATTCTGGAGGAAAACAGGAGAGACAGGTGGGTTCCTCTCAACTTTCACAAGTCCCCAGAAAGTTACCCAGCAAGTAATACCTTAATGCAAACATTGCCAGATGTCACTGTTTGGCTTTTAATATCTTCATAGCAAAGTGTTTCCCCACCTTTTAAGAAATCTGCCTTCCTGACATGATTCCCTTCATTAGGTAGTGCATTTAGAACAGTGGCTTTCTTTAAGTGCCTCGGTTAAGGGGTAGTGAAAAATTTCATTGTTACTACTCCCTTTATCAGCTCTTTGGATTATGTTCTTATTTTCAATGTATACAATTCAATTTCTGGTTATGCAAGTTAGGCAGCCTTCTGGGACAATACAGCCTTTTTCTGTGCTGTGATCTACCTTCCTCATGTTATTTCCACTATAAAATTTCCCTTAACAACAAGTGAACATTGCAGCATTGTGTGTTTTTTCTCTTTTCAAAAACAGTGCTGTAAT
Organism: Erithacus rubecula; assembly: GCF_903797595.1. Lineage (NCBI taxonomy): Eukaryota > Metazoa > Chordata > Aves > Passeriformes > Muscicapidae > Erithacus > Erithacus rubecula. The sequence goes on along the minus strand of NC_136689.1, from coordinate 51,269,943 downwards.
AACCTTGAAGTAATGCAGTTATGCTAAAACAAGATATGTTTGATACTACAGAGTATGTAGTGTGATACATACTCTGTCCTTCAGTCAGCATCATGGGCCATTCTGAAGGTTACAGAAGTAAAGATGACACATCTTTAACTGACTGGTGAGCTACTGGTGGTCGGTTTTGACCATTCTTTTCCTTTTCTCTATATTGTAGGCCTCTGAAGTCTCTCGAAACAGAGGAGTTACTCTGTTGGCCAGACCAGGCAATAGTCTTGTAACAGCTATTCGAAACCAGCACCATCACGAGGCATTACCTCTGGGTAAGCCAAGTTTGTTTTTCCTTCTCAAAGCAGTGCTCACAAAGCTGGGGTTTAGGACTTCTCACCAGCTGCATGCACTGCCTCATGTTGCCCTGTGCCTCACTGGCAGTGCAGTCAGTGTGCCCCTGCAGACTCATGGTGACATGACAAATAAAGCCTCTGGGGTTTTTTTTTACCTTTTCCAGCTTACAATGACAAGATTGTTGCATTCCTACGCCAACCCAACATTTTTGAGATGCTGCAGGAGCGTCAGCCCAGCTTGGCCAGAAACCATGCACTCAGGTACCGCTTTTTTCCAGACTGCTCTACCCTACTTCCAGGAGAGCTTTTTGCAGTGGGGAAAACCAAATTCTAGTAACTGTAGTACGAAAGATGGACTTGAACTGTCACCATTAAAGAGTAGATGGGAACCATCATGTGGTTACTATAGTTATTTTCCACAGACATCCAAGAAGTTAGAAGAATGAAAATAAATATAATAAAATAGTGACATGTCTAATTTCTATTCTAAGTATTACTGAATAGCAGAAACTTTGTCTTCACCTGCAATTATCACTTTGCTTTTCAGAAGATAGAGTTAAATGAGTGTTTGGATGGAAGTCAGCAGCAGAACCCCAATAACTCCAGCAGAGCCAGGATTTTGCTTCATGGTTGGATTTACACTCCTGTCATGGATATAGTCACCCTAGGTTTTATAAAGAAATAGGAGCATTATTATGAAGTGGATTGTGCTCTTGTCTTTAATCTTTTTCACTTTTTGACTTAAAGGTAGTCATTTCCAAAGTAGTTTAAAAAAAAGTGTCTTTCTTTTTATTAAGCTCATTCCTTTCCTGTTAGACTTTTTAGAAACAGAAAAAAAAAACCAAAAACAGAACAAATCACCAGTACAACTTAAACTTATTCAAATTCCAAAGTTTGCATTATCTGTTTTTGGCCCAGATCTCAAGCTGGCGTTAATCTATGTCAGCAATGCCCATATGCACCAGCTGGGAGTTTGACCAAGAGTTTAGGTTGTACTGTGCAGTACAGAGCTGTGGCTGCAGTACAGACGTGTGGCTGAAGGAGGAGAGGACCTCCAAATTCTTGCAGAGTGCTTTCTGCTGTTAGTCTTACTGACTCCTCATTTACCTCTGAAGGCCAGACAAAGAATTCTTTGGGTGTAAGGATTAGACTTTCCTTCTGGAGGAATTGATACATGTAAATAAAATGAGAAATAGAATGAAAAATAGTCTCAGTATTCAAAATGTGCATTTATGTAACTGAGAATTTTTTATCTTCGCCACCAAATTATTCCAGACTTTTTTTTTTTTTTTTTCCTCAACTGTAACTTGAATTCTCATTTCCCAGAGAACAGATAATGCTTTTATCTCCTTTTGAGCAGAGGACAAAATTGACCAGTGATAGGGACTGGACGGCTTAGCCAGTGCATAATAAGATTTGTAACAGGATATTGAGCCTTTTGCCTCCAGGTCATTGCTGATTATGCTTGGGCCAGGAGTGATCCAAGCTACTGTCTAATCCTCAGGCAGCAGGTAGCAAGCAAACTCCTAGGATGCAAATGTCCATCTTTTATGGACCTTGATTGCAAGGTTCTAAAGCACATCCTTGACTTAATACTAGAATAAAAATATTTGGACACTGCAATGCTTTAGAAACACTCTGATAGGCTGGAGCGTAGATGTGTATCTTCCATGATCCTAATCTGCTGATGGGATCCTATCCTATGTTTCCTAGTCCTTATTAACAAAAAGTATGATTTTACACATGCAACACGTATTATACTGTATAACATCTGTGTGTGTAATTCTTATCAAGTATATGATAGAGTGTTATTTGCCAGATGGAAGTGACAGAGGAAAAAGAAGTGATAATACTGCAAAAAGGTGCTATGTTAGTTGTAGACTTTTTTAAGTCTGTTTTTGGTGACCTGATGAACACATGAACCTGGAGGATTACAAATCACTCTGTTGTCTAAAATAGGGAATAAAATCTCTTTTGGATCAGTAAATTGAATGATAAAGATTGAACTTTTTTTACAAGTTTGTTAGGAAGATTAGAAAATGAATCAGGCATATAGGATGTTTGCCATTTTTATAAGGAGATAAACAGGAACTGGCAAAATACCAAAGAATAACAACTCTATGCATGGCTCAAGAAGTGATAATGGCATGGTTTTTTCTGGTTTTGTCTTTTTTTTTTTTTTTCTTCTCCATTTTATCAATTGTGTTTCAGGGAGAAGATCCATTACATTCGGACAGAGGGTACACATGGTCTTGAAAAGTTGTCGTGTGATGCAGATTTAGTAATTCTGCTGAGGTAATCAGTTTGATCAATAGCATAATATCATTACTTCAGTACCAGAGAAACTATCTGGCTCTTTCTCAGCATAATTGTAAAGATTTTGTTAAATCAGGTCATACTGATAGCCATCCAAAATGAGTCAGCCAGAGTGTATCTGTCAATTTGTATTTCCTGGAAGGCAGCCTCCATCAGTGCAGTATATCCAGTCTGCTCAGTCAGTATGGTTGTTACCATGAAGTAGCAGATAAAAAAGAATCAGATTTTTTGCTTTTAATGGAAAAGAAATCTTGTTTTTAAAAGAAAGAAAAAACAAAAAAGAGAGGAAAAAATCCCTTGTCTTTCTCACTACAACAATGTAACTGCTCATGAAATTGATAATTTTACTGAAGCAGTGCTGCCGCACATGCATGAAACCTTAATGCCCAGTGCAGTGAGAATTGTTTGGGTAATGAATATAAGGCTTCAGTTTGTACTGGAATCAGAGAGATTGGTTTTCAAGTTCTACTTCTTCTCAGTACAGCTAATAACTTATTTTATTGTCTGGGTCTGAGGTAGGAAATGTTGCATTACCCAGGTGGGATTGGTGTGCTGTAACAGCACTGCCTATTGCAAGAAGTGTACAGCTTACTCCCATAATTTAAATTAAAGGAGTCAAAGCACTGAACTACATGAAAATGACCCTAGGAAAACAGCCTGGGAGACAGAGTGTGCACCTTTACTTCTCTCTGCTAATGTGTTGAAGGTGTTCCTGTTTCCTACATAGTCTTACATCTTTGCTCTGCATTAGTGGGCTATCATGTTAACATAAAACATTTATTAAAATTCATTTTGTTCTTCATTGCTGGTGACCAGGCTGTCTTTGGGAAACCTATGGATTTTTTTGAATCCATTATTTCAGCGATGCACCCAAACATCTGACACAGTGAATTTGCCCCATACTGCATATTTACATTCCTTCATGTGATGAATGTGAACTAAATCTCTCCCTATGACTTTTTGCATGCAGCCTTTTTGAAGAGGATATCATGTCCTACATACCATTGCAGGCTGCCTTCCATCCAGGTTACAGTTTTTCTCCTCGCTGCTCACCCTGTTCATCACCCCAAAACTCTCCAGGTAAGGAGACGGGAAAATGAAGACAAAATCTTGCATTTGTCATGTTTCTTCTAATAAATAGAAAGGAGCAGATTCAGAGCCAGCATCAGCTGTCAGCCTGCTAATTCCAGTGCCCACTCTGAATTTGATCCCAGCTGCATTTTTTGTTGGATCAGTTTCCAGTGCTGCTATGTATCTATTGAAGTGTTAGCAGTAGCTGAAACACAGATCAGAATTTACCCATATGGAAGAAGGTATTTTCCTGCTTTTTATATCATTGGAAAGGATTAGGATAAGAGAATGGTGTTCTCCAAGCATAAGTCACTGATATGGAAGCACATTCATTTTATGTGGGAGAAGCAAAGAGCACCTTCCAAATTGAAGGTGAGTTGCAGCACTTCAGTACCCCTGTAAAGTTCAGTCTCCTCCTCTTGATGTTCCAAAAACTTCTCTTCTTCCCAAGGCACATCTATTTTGAGACCTGAGGGGTTCATCCTCATCGTCTAGCCTGACCTCCCATGTTAAGTCCATTAACTTAAATTTGACAGGAAACATATTTTCCAGAAAGACATGCTGTCTGAGAAGGTTATTTCCAGCTGTGCTGTGTCACTGTAATTATTGTTTGTGCTATAGAAATTTGAGGAGCTTGTGTCTCTCTTTTGCCAAGACTGCAGTCTCGCTGAGTGCGAGATGTCCAGTGGCCATTTTGAGAGAATCAACAGAAATGTGATCTGAAGAAATCCATTTTTGGCTGAGCTTTTTGAGCATACATTTAAATTACCTGATTTCAAACAAAATTAATGGACAAGAGAAGTTCAAATCTTGGATGTGGCTGTGGAAAATGGAAAGGTTTTTGATATGATGAAGTTAAATGCTAAACCCTTCTCTCCAGGAGAACAGTGTTCTGTCAGAATGTCCTATTTTCATTAATGAGTTTTAACATCATTGTTAATACAAGTTCCCCTTGTCTGTATCAGGACAGGTCATAAGTTTCCTACAGGACGAAAAAAAAAATCCAAGTATATGGCACAAATGTGACTTAGGAGACTGTTCTTGTGAAAACACAAGGGCAAATACACATTTCCAGCTACATGCTATCTACTTGCTAATTTCTGTCCTGGTTATAGAGCCCATGAGAGCACTCCTTCTCTTATTTCCTGCGGTAAAACAAAAGGCTGACAGAGGAAAGAAGTGTTGCAAGTGCTTCTCTTTGTGCTGTGTGTAAATTCTGTTTTACCAGCAGAGACAGTAATGTCCCTTCCTCATGGCAACCACGATACTTTGGGCTCCCACTAAATGTGATGGGCTTTTTTTTTCTTTCCTGTGGAGCATTTGCTGCCAGATTTCTCATAAAAGGCCCATTTTTATAGTCTTTTGTAATGAGATAGGGAAATGGGATTTCATTAATCTATTCTTTGGCCTTTTATGGCATGCCACTTGTTTGTACAAAAAGAATAATCACCTACTTTGAGAATGCAGCCTTCAAAACAAAACAGGTTCCAAATTGCTGAAAAATCTGTTGTATGTGTGAATTGTAATAGGGAAATGTAGCGTTTCTTGCTGACAGAAATGCTTTTTTGATGCCACAAAGGGGTTTTGTGTTGATAGCTGGAAGTGTTTAATATACAGTCAGATTAACACAGGGAAACCTGACTCTCAGCTTGGCTGGGGTGCTAGGCTCCAGTGGGAAGTATTGCTCTGAGTTTCAGAGGTTAATCCTGCCAAGTAAGGAGATCTCCTATAGAATGCAGAGGAGAGAGATCTCTTAAAAGTGCAAAAGGGAAAGAAAACCTTAAATGCCTCTGACCATGAGAGGCAGATACACATCAGTCTTTTTCGTGCCTTTCTGATCCTCAGTTTCCATTCAATCACGGCAAAAGGCAGAGGCAACTCAAGGGCAACACAAGGTGAGTTTTACAGTACTTTTAGTGAAGAGGATGCAGTCTCTGGAAGTTCATTGCAGTCACTGAATTACAGGAACTTACAACTCTATTGATACCAGATAGAGCAAAAATGACATTGAGTGCACTGTATACCTGCAAAAAGTTCCTAACGCATTTATTAACCCATTCTGTCTGGAAAAATAAGCTGCATGATTTGGAAGAATGTCAAGCCCCTTACACCTTAGGATGCTGTTCATTTTCCCTCAAGGGCTGCAGCGAGCAAGCGCAAGAGCACCTTCTCCATACAGGAGGGACTTCGAAGCCAAGCTGCGCAATTTCTATCGAAAACTTGAAGCCAAAGGATATGGGCAAGGTCCAGGGAAAATTAAGTGAGTATTAAAATCACTCAGTCTAACAGGGCAGAACTTTGTGGTTTGTCATTCATTATCCATGAAGATAGGGATAGGGAGTGTAAAACACCCTGGATTTGCATTTTTTACATAACCATCAGGGAAAGATAAGATCTTCTTATAATCTGCCCAAGATTGACCTTCAAGAGGCTTTTGTGTGGAAGTTCTACTTCTTAAAGTATTTCTTTTGTATTCTCTTATACTCCAATTTCCTACCTATTTAAGAAGGATATTCCCTTTCCTATAATTTGCCAGTAGCAGAATTATCCTTCCAGGCAAACACCCACCAGATATTAACAACAGCTATATCATTGTAATGGCAGGATGACTCCAAATTATTTGGATCTACATATCAGTAGAACTCAGAACCAGAACATGATCCTACAGAAGTTAGTCTGTACATGCAGGTTTCATTTTCCATAGTTCTTTGTGTTGGTAGCCCTCCTGGCTTTGAACTGGAGAGTTTTCTGCCAGTCTTTATGTATTTGGGGTTCTCTGGCATACGATTGTGGAGTTTCTTCCCATACATCTTGTTACTTGGCTTTTGAGCCCGTACCTACTTGTGCTAAATCTAGTTATCCAACTTTGCCAAAGGGCTGTGTGTTTCTAAGGTATTTCCTGGGCATCTGGTTGAATTTATGCCTCAGGTTGGCTTCCTACCAAAGGACATCTGTTGTGGGGGAAAAAAAAGTATGAAGCCAAGCAATTTATTCCAGGCAAACGTCATCAGCAAAATGATCTTACAGAGCTGAGGAGTCCTAGCTGGTGGTTACCCCTTTTGGTGTCCTGCTAAATAGGTTCAAGAAAGACACAAAATATCTTTTAGGTCTGTTTTAAAATGTCCATGAACATATGAACAGGAAGGGTTTCTTGCACAGGTGGTGTGTAAAAGTACTATTCATTAAGTTGTTTTAGAGATTAGTAAGGGAATGAGAGATGTGTTGTATAAACAGAGGCTGATACTCCCTTTGCTTCCCCTGCTAGAGAAGCAGTATTTCCATGGATATTCACAGGATTAAATCCAGGAAGTGTTTGGGGCCAATTCCAGAAAGCTGTGACTTTATATAGACAGGAAACTCACAGCCCCCTCTACCATATAAATTTGTATGTATGGGTTGTTGCAGAGTCTTAGCAGTAGAGCAGCACTTTGAACCTGATCATGGTATTGTGAAGGAATTCGCTTTGAGGCACATAGCAGAGCCAATGGAACAACTCATGAAAACCTGTAGTGGTCAAGTAGCACGTGCACCAGCAGATGCCATTTTATTAAATTCTCTGAGAGCAAATGTCTCTCTACAGCTGTTGTTTACCTTCTGCCTCCCAAGCTCACACAAGGCTCAATCATCAGATCTTTATTTCTGCTGCCCTGTGCAGGTTAATTATACGGCGTGACCACTTGCTGGAAGGCACCTTCAACCAGGTCATGGCGTATTCGCGCAAGGAGCTCCAGCGGAACAAACTCTACGTCACGTTTGTCGGCGAGGAGGGGTAGGAGCCACACAATGCTCTGGGTTATGAAGTAGCTGCTATGTTGCAAAACACCAAGTTGACTAAGGCTGAGCCTCTCTTGCTATGTAATGTTTCTTTGGTTTTGTTTTACCACTGAGTAAGTGATTTATCTTAATCAACTCAAATGCTTGCTAAAAATGACAATAAGAATAATGCTGCATTTTCCTATAACACCTTCCATCTAGCTGTCTCAAAGTGACATTTTAAGTGGCTAAATCTATTGTTATCTTGTTTGTCATAGATATTTTGACAGGCTGGAAGGGAAAACTCAACTACAGGCCAGTGTTTACATACTGAGCTAGTCTCAGGACTACAGTTAGAGACCAGGCCTTTATCCACTTTGTTACTCTTAACTCTTCACAATAAATCTGGTTTTGCTTTAAAATTTTTTACTTTGCATGCCAGCTAATGATCATTTGTTATCCATACATGGATTTCTTGGTTCCATCTTAAATGAGAAACATAATTGCTGTTTAGTCCTTACAATTTAATTTATGCTGTTGGAATCTGAAAGCAATAGAAGTTTCTTGAGAAGACCTTTTCTCAGGAAGCTTTCTACAACTCTTAAAATCCATAAGCCATTCTTGTATGATGAAAGCCAGCTCCTAACCTATTGTTTTTGAATATAAGCACAACCTTTCAAAGCTACCCTGGCTCACCTCAAGAGCTATGTTATAATTGAGGTTTAATCCAGATGCTTTTATAATGGAAAGACTATTATGTGTGTGTTTCCAGTGTGCCATATTACAAAGGCATGAAATTGTACTTCAGTAGCTTTGCATGAAAAATTTCTTTTTTTCAAAAACCACATGTGTAGGATTTCAGTCCCAAAGATACCAGACAGTACCTGAGGCAGCTCTCAGCATGTCCAGCAACTGCTTGACACTTTCAGCTCTGAGGTGTCATGGAAAGTGAAGGGCTCTATCCCTTGTCTCAGGACAGGTTACATCCAGTGGAAAACAGAACTTCCCAGTCTCAAAGAGAGTCACTCAGTGACCTCAGTATCAGGGATTTTTTCACTCTTACTTTTTATTCTCTATGGATTCAATATTTTGTAACAGAGGTCATCTTTCACAGCTGGTTTTGCCTCTGGCCTGCAAGTAAAGCATAAACATGTAGCACACTTAAGTTTATGATTTTGGAATAGCGTTCTGGAGTGCTAATACTGTCCGAAGTCATATTGTTTTCTGTTTGGTGTGGTGTCCTCAGGAGAAATTGCAAACCAATTTGATGTGCAAATTCATTCATTCTTCACTGATTCATTTACATCTGAAGATACATTCCTCTAGAGTTTCTGCTGCTTAATGCTAATATACATTCTGCTGGAAGAACTCAAGAGGCCAATTCCCTACTGAAGAGTAGAGGCTGTATGGCCATGTGATGCTGTATAGGCACAGCTTCCCACATTTCAAAGAAAAAGGACATTGAAAATTAACTATAAAGGCTTTGTGATGAGTTACTGTGTTGCCCAGAAATGCAGTCTCCTGTTGGAGGTTTTTGAACATAGACAAGTGTTGTTTGTAGTACTTTACTGCAGCCATTGGCAGGCATAACCCAGTATTTTGGTGTCCATTGAACCAGACCTGGTCCATGGCTGTCACTCATGGGTCATGTGGGCTTGTTACCATCCTCTTTACAGGTGTGGCTTTCATGTCATAACATGATCCTAGAGCTAAAGTTCCTCAAAGAGAGAAGTACTGAATTTCCAGACATAAAACACAGGAAGATGGGCCCACCTGCCCTTTATCATCTTTCTAGTTACACAAATCAATCATTCAACCTCTTTCACTTATGCTTCCATAACTTCATAGTACAGAGCATTCTGATCCAGTTGCAGAGCTTTCCACTTAACAACTGTTCACTAGAAGGAATAGTGTCTACCTCAGAAAATCTTTTGGCACACATGATACATGGCTACAGGTCATTTATTCATATTGCTTCATGTAGGTTTATTTTAGATTGAAAAACCTACCATTATTAGAGAATGATCTGTTTTTAATAAATCTGCCACAGTTTTTATTTAATGCATTCAGGGAAAATTTTTCCCTTTATTTCCAAGTTGAATGTAAAAAATTCAAAGGAAAAAAGAGGATCTCTACAGAGCAAATTCATATAACAGAAAAACACAGTTTAGGGTGTACCACATGAAAATAACAGAAAAGTGGAAGGGCTTGGATGGAACAAGCAAGGAATCATCATTCTGTCTTAAGAGACACAATTCTGCTGGGACTTGGTCTTGTTCAGCTTAAACCTTTATGGTTCCTGTACCTAAAAAAGCATCCTTGGGGCTAGATTTGGGTACACCTTGATATAGGAGGGTCAGAGCAATTTCTGCTTTAGGCCAGGCTTTCTGGTCTGTGAATCCGTGTTCACAGGCAGTTCAAATCCACTCACCAGAAGGCTCCCCCTCTGCTGGCCAGCCAGCTGAGGCAAGGCTGAGCCTTGTACCTCTGGTTTGCTAAGCTTTTGGAGCAAAGGAGAATACATTGCTTAAGGCATGTGTCCCAGTTATTCCTCCCAGATCAGCCTGGATATCGGGGAAGTTTTAGCATCACAACTTGTTCAGGATTCAGAATCAAGTTTGAGAGGAGAGATAAATCATGTTAGAAACACTTCACTACACAGGCTGCTGTGTTAAGACAGCAGCTAATGTAGGCAAACCCAGGAAATCCACTCAAATGGTAAGGAGCCTCATTTTATCTTTTGTACCTTTTTCTTTCCAGGTTGGACTACAGTGGCCCTTCCCGAGAATTCTTTTTCCTTCTGTCTCAGGAGCTCTTCAATCCCTATTATGGGCTGTTTGAATATTCAGCCAACGACACTTACACTGTACAGATCAGCCCCATGTCTGCCTTTGTAGAAAATCACCTGGAATGGTAAGAACATTTTATGCAGAACTGAACAATTGTTTCAGAGCAGTAAAAAAAATGAAAAACAAAACAAAAGCTGCCAGTTTTGACTGGAGTACATACAAATATGGCTAATTCTGGGAAGAGGTGGGGAAGTAGGTTGCTAAAAGGAGGAGATGGGGTAAATATAAATACAAGAGCAGGCTCTGAAAAGAAGTTGTGATGAAGTACTACTATTAAAATGTCCTGCTGGCATTACTTGGGACTTGATGTTTGTGAACTTCCGTGTGAATGTAAAAAGGACAGGGAAAAGAGCTCTGTTTAATCCAATCTTCGTCTGCTTGGTCCGTTTCTAAGAAGAGCCAGTGTGGCCTTTCAGTGTATCACACAGCATTGCACTTGGAAGCTGTACAGTATTCTCTGAGAGCTACATTGATGCTCTGTTCCTACCACAGACCTTAAAAAAGGCCCAGTGAAAGCAGTTTCCCTTTTCTTCCCTGACAGAGTGTCCCTGCTTGTCTGGGGCAACGCAGCAGATATTTTAATTTACTAAGTGTGCATGCAAACAGACAAGTTGATGGTCTTGTTTATCAAAAATTCTGAAAGCATATTGTCATGTCCTCATTTTCTCTTTCTTCCTCCAGATCTGTCTGTCTTTGGGAGTTGTTTTCACTTTGGTAATTTCAGATGTAGTTAAACGGAGCATAGGCTGCGAGCCTTGGGCATTGCTTGGTCCCTTGTGGGATTTTATTGTGTCAAAGAAGTGCTGCCACATGGGTTTTCTTTGTCAATCTCACAGGCTCTTCTCAGAGATCCTTTATTTCAAATGGGAGACCATTCAGGCCCCTTTTAAATTGCAAACAGTACATGTTCCTCTGTTCTTGTGAGCAGTTCCTCCTTTGCTTGGCTTACAGCAGGCGGGAGATCAAGACCAGTTGTACCATCACCTCTGTTAAAGTTGCCAGGGGTAAAAGGGATTTTGCTTGGGACTAGCATGGTTTCTGAATTGTTGAATTTTTTTTTATTATAATTTCCAGCAGTGGAGCTAACAATGATCGTGGCTTTAGAGTGTTTCTCTACTGACATGAGCAGGAGGAGAGCAGCTTAGTTCTTACCGCTTGTTCACCTCTCACTGCAATCTTGTTCATTAGACATTATGTGGTGCTTTCCTAGTTTTCAAGAAGAAATGAAGTCTGTCCTATGTCCTGTCTTAACAGACAGCATAGATAAACTTCTGATTTAGGAAGTTTAGGATTTAGGAAGCTGTTATTTGTGGAGAAGTATTTTGACTTCCAGTCAGAGGACCAACTAGGCACGTGCAAACCCATGATCTTTCTGCCCAAATTGTGACAAAGCTGAATGCAGATCTCTGTTTGCAGAGATGGTGTTGCCATGTGATCTCAGCAGCAGGTGAAACAGGCCCTTACTCTTATGTGTTATAAATATTATCCTTGCAAAGACATGCAATTTTCTCAAGTGATAAATTCTACTACAAAACATATATGCTGTGTTTGATCCCTTTAATTTGTCTTTCTGTGCCTTGAGACATTTCAGCATGAAGGAGGCAGGTTTTTAAAGGTATCCTGGGTATAGAGAATAGACACCTATATGGTTTTCCTGTAGCAGCATTTAACTCAAAAATCAGCAGCAGTTAGACATGTAGGCTTTTCTCCAAATACACATATCAATCCAGCTTTTTGCATGCAGAATGTTATTTGGCCTTCAGACATTTTTGTTTTCCTATTTTTAAGAAAGATAAATTTGATCTCTTGGCCTGCAGAAGGAAATAAATGCTGTGAATGAAGAGGTTTGCACATGCAGTATGGTAAATAGGGCAAGATTGCAGAGCCCAAGGGAAAGATAAACAATCCAGTCAGTGCTTGGAAATACTTCTCGAACCTGTTATGGAAATAATTGCCCGAGACCAGCAGTTTATAATTAGCCTGACAGGTTTCTTTGATTGGCTTGTAGATATCTAGACATTCTAAATGTTTTTATGCTGTGTGACTAATCTCAGCTATTCATGTGTAACCTTGGAGTCCCTGTGTTCAGAATTCTGTGCAGCCAGTGAAGATAGGAATTGGACCAACATTTTTGAAACTTGGAGTTTGATTCTCCCATTAAGGCTTTGCAAGCTAACTTCTGTGAGGACACTCTACTAACTGCCTTATCACTCTTTGTTCCTGAGGAATAAGGTTTTCTGATGTTCCCAGGCTTTCTTCATTCTCATCAAAGTCAGAGCTAGAACTTCTGTTTCTCATATTTACTTGTTGATAAGATTCCAGCAAAGCCTCCTCCCTGTAACATGCCAAAAATAGATATCACTTTCCTGTTCTCAAATCTGTTATGGAGCACCAGCTAACATAGACAGATGAATCGGTTTGAGAGTTCCAGGGTCACAGATAATTAATATTCATAGACTTTTCAAAGCTTGAAGTCTGATGTCAGTCATGAAAACCACACAACCACAATTGGTTTAGATTTGCAGATTTCTTCAACTGTATACTTTTTGGTGCTGTGGGGCTTGTTTTTTATGTGGAACCTACCCTTGGCATGTTTTTCTCTCTAACACTTCTGCAAGACCTCTCCAGACACAGCTATATTGAGAAACAGAGCTAGCAAAAAAAATGCTCTCAAAATTGGTTTACATTTTCTCTTTCTTAAGTGAACAGTGGTGAATTTGAGATAGATACTGCAAAATGCAAAGATGTGAAGTTGTATTCATATTGGCAGAATGGAGAAATACACTGCTCTTTTTCCCCAGCCTAAAAGTTACAGTTCTGCTCCTTTTAGTGGCTTATTTCATGCTTTGCTCTTTGTACAAACAGTATTCTGAGTCCAAAATGAGCACATCAAAGCACAGACTAGTTGTATATATGCCAAGTTAAGAAAGAGACATAATGACTGGAAAATATTTCTCATTTATGGAGAAACAGAGATTTAGCACCTTTCCTGCAAGCTTCCATTGAATAAAACTTTTTCCTTCAGTTAACATATGTGCAGACTGAGCACACAAAATACAAGATACCACACATTTTTAAAGTTAAAATATTTTAAATCCCCTCATATATGAGAGGACAGTTATAACTCCCTAGACAAAAAAAGTTTGATGATACATATTTTTATCTGCATGCTACAGGATGTACCTGAAGCTCATAGCCAGAAAAGCTGCTTTTAATCCATGCCAGTAATGAGCCATTCTATCTGATCTAGGTAAACATGTCTAGCTTTTTGCCTAGATATTTGAAAACATCTTCTGAAATACACCCACCCCCACTGGAGGTAGTTCACCCTTTTCTACATAAGTGGGCAAAATGTGGAACCAAAGAAAGAAATGTGAAAACAAGCCCAGTCTCTGCATAAAAGGCCAAGTGGCCTAGACAGAAAAAATCATTCACAGACATTCATTTGGAGATCTGAGGGATCTTAACTTGAAACATCTTTTTTCTGTATTTTCCTTGTGAATTAATGACAGCATGGGTTTTTGTAATAGTAAGGCATTTGTGGACCTTGCTGTGACATTTATGGAGCCAGAGAGCAATACTCCAGTGCTACAGTTATATTAGAGGTATTTATGGCTTGCCAATCATACTTAGCATTTTGTATCCATCTCAGAGAAGCCTCTTTGTGTTTTGTTTGATTTTTTTTTAATATGAAAATTAATGCATTTGTTTAGCAGAACCTTATTAGAAAGTTGAAGACCTGTGGGTAAAATGATTTTGTGCAGAATCCTACTGAAGACCACAGACATGATACAGTCAGATCAATGCTCAGGTCTCCAGAAGCTGCAGATTGTTGCTGGCCACATTGTCCTAAGGAACTCTACTAACCTGATGCTCATTTAGAACTGCTTTGGGGCAGGAATTTTTTCATTCATTTCCCATAATGAACTTTTCTTTCTTCTCTCCAGTACCTCTCCTCATATTCTAGTGTGTGCCACTGAGCAGTCAGACAGAAGACTTGCATGTATTTCTGCATCTCATTCTGCGGGCAGATGGAAGCCTGGTGCACCCACTCTCCATGCAGACAAGATCTTGCTTTCCCTGTGCTCCAAGTCAGCTGACATGGTCACTGCAACTGGTTGAGTTGGGCAAATGCACACTGTCTCCCATGAAGGCTGATTGCCTCAGGCATGGCACTGCCTGGGCTGCTTTTACGTGCTCTGGCACATGGGCACAGGCAGCTCCCTTTGCCTACACGGTGCTGTGGGGGCACAGCCTCAGCCAACCTCTGAGCAGCCCTTTTATTTATTTTGTGTAAACAAGAAACCACATAACCAGCATTATCCAACTCTAGTGTGCCAGAGAATGCAGGGTGTTGTTTTTCCTCTTTCTTGTTACAATAAACCCAAGGAGAACCGAGAATGTTGCCATTTCAGCTGTCTTTTCTCCTTACAGAGCTTGGTTGTTTTTCTTACCCCAATTTCCTTATGAGTTGTGCCTTGTGCAATTGCCCTGCCTATCCATCAGACAGATTCCTAATCATTTTGAGACCTGTCTGACAGGAAGGTAAACATTTTGAAGATATTAATTTCCTAAAAGCTTTGTGAAACTTGTGCCTGGGTAAAGGACAGATGTGCAGAAGAGTGGCTCGGGGCGGGCGGGAGGGCTCAGCAGGGATCTGTGCTGTCTGTGCTCACAGCTGGTCAGGCAGTGCAGTGAGCCATGGCAGGTCCATCACAGGCACAGGCTGCAAACCAGCCCCATCATCTTGCTCAGTAGCTTGGGGATGTGAGGCAGAGCTGTGCAAGCTCAAGGGAGACAGAAGGGACAAACTGGAGGTACTCCAAAGTCTAGGAAGTGCTATCAGAAATGCATAGGAGGAACTGGGAGCTACTGCAGTACGGTAACGTAGGGCCACCAGAGGCAGATCTAGAGGGAAAAAAGCTCCATTAATCCTTCACACAGAGATTAACTTATTTCATTAAAGTGTTTTTAAAGCAAGTGACAAATTGCCTCATGACCTAATGGGTTTTATTCCGATGAGGACCAGCTCATGGGATGGATTTAGGCACATTCAGTGGCTCTTTATGGAAACAGTGGAGAAATGTAGTCACAGCATCTAAGCAGGAGGTCTGCAAACAGCCATTACTCCTCTCGAGTGACTGGAGGGAGCTCTTGGAAATATGTGGTCTGAATTACTCATGAATCTTTCAGACTTTTCAACTGTTGTGGCAGGCAACCTGCATACGGCCCCAATACCTGTTTAGTCAGGGAGTCAGAAACTGGGTTTGGTTTTGGACTTAAAAGGGCCACTTGTGTGGGTGTACGTTTGGGGGAGGAGTTAATTTAGGAGACCAATTTTGGAGAAGTCTTGAAAGGGCCTTTTTATGCTAAACACTGAAAAATCATCCTCTTAAAAATCAGATAAAGCACCCCAGAGTGAGGCATCAAGCTACATCCAGTTGTTTTTGAAATTAGATGACTGCCTGTTTGCCTCAGTTTCCATTTGAAGAGACTTCCTAATATGTAATCAACTTGAATTCCATTTGATGTACAGTACTGCTCACAATTGCTTTGAAATTCTCAGATGAAAGGCACCATAGAAAACCAAAGCATTTAATGTTATGTTAGACTATAAATTTTAATTACTAGCAATATCTTATTTTAAATAAATTATGTTTGCTTGAGAAATTTTCAAGCACTATTGTAAATCTTCTGGACAATAATGATATTAAAATAAATGTGCAGCTGAAATAATTTATAAGACCTTTTCCCTGTGTGAAAAGGGTATGTTACTGAAATGTCTTGTTGCTGTTGTACTGCAATCTCTCTCAATGCCTCCTGTACTTAAGTAAATTTTGATTTTCCTATAAAGTTTGATGTATGACTGTATCACAGAGCCTGCCTCAACAGCTGGTTAATTATTTATTAAGGGTCAGGAGGAATTGGAAGATTAAAGGCAAACAAAAAACTGAAGAAGAAAAAAGCATTCTTCTTAACTGAGCTTGTACAGCAAAGATTTTTTCTTTAGAAAAAGGTTCTGCTTTATATTTACCTTATTCTTGACTTTTTGTCCCTTAGTAGAGAATCTTTTTTCCAAGCTCTTTTGAGGATCTGAATCGTGTTGCTTTATGAGTTGAAAGAGAACTCTCACAGTCTCTACCCCTTTTCCCTTCCCTGAGTCTGATAGTCTCTCTAGAGCTTTTTCCAAATTAGAGTTTGGTTTGAGGGAAAGGCGGCTGTTCTGTTTTGTTCTGTATTTACAAAATTCATATTTATGGGTTTTTCCCTTGCTTAGGGCCATTTAGTCTTTTGCAACTGTGCAGATTAAATCTGCCCATAGATGGGAGGCTTCACATGAAAATCTCTGTAGTGTCTGCACCTTGCATGTGGCAGAGAAGGCCAAAATCCACGTTGTCCCCAAGCACAGGGAAGCAGTAGGATAGGCAGTGATTGTCAGTATTGTCAGTGGCAAAAAACCTCCAGAGAGTGGTGAATGTTGTCATGTGTCCTGTTCCAGCCACACTGGAAGGGCAAGGCTGGGCTGTCACTATAAAGTATTGCTCAGTCATAATTCCCCTCCTTATTTCTCACTACATTTTATTCAGACTTCAGTAATGTAAAGAAAATTCAGCTAGAGCAGGTGCAGAAATTCCCAAGATAACTTTTTTTTGTAAGTAACACAATTCATACATCAAAAGAAACACTACTTGTAGAACAATACAGTAAATCACTCAAATTCATTTTGGGTATTTTTGAGTAGCAAAGGCATTTCTCTTTCTGTAGGCCTCTCCCTGGGATGTTTTGAAAGTTAAAAACTTCATTTGTTCGCTGAAAATTATTATTTGTTTCTATATGTTACCTTAGTGTTACATTGAATTTCAGAGAAGGGGAATATTAAAGATTTAATTTGATCTGATGTCTATGTTTTTTAAAGAGAGAAAGGTAATGTTTGTCAATTTGCCCCAACTTGGAAGAGGAATATTTTTCAAAATCCCAGTAAACTTATGGAGGATGAGAAAAATCCTAACCTGTGCTCCCTCTATGAGAAAAGTTCTTGTGATAGCAAGAATGCAGAAGTGTGCATTCAGTATCTTGTGGCTCATTGAAGGAAGCTTTTTACACTGCGACTTCCATTCTAGAACATGGCAAACTAGAAACTGGAATTTTTTAATTGTGTTGGAAAGATTTGTAAAGAAAAGTAAAAAAATTTCTTAGACTTCAGAGCACAAATGCAAAGGTTCCACTGTTCTGCGTGTTCCCAGAAGAGGATCAGAGTGGTAAGTTTGCAGTGGTATTAATAAAAATTGGAAGTATTCAATGATTTGCAAAACAAGACCTAAAATAGACTGCCAAGCAATTTTATAGCATGTCTGAATATCAGTACGCAGATTTTTGACTTTACTAAATTGAGGATTCTTATCCTGAGAGACAGGTTGCAATACAATGCAAACCCAAGTGTGTGACTCCTGGACAGGGATGGTCAGTCCAGAGGGCTCTGCACTGCCCATGAGCTGTTTGCAGTTAGCTCAAGGATATCTGCATCACCCCTCATCAGGCAGGGTTAACATTCCTGGGTGCTTACCAGGACTTTATGACAGACAGTCTCTCTCATGCTTAAATACCCCAGACAGGCTGGAGAGGATGTGCCTCCTTTGGGAATAAGTCAGTTATTGTGGCTGCAGTCTTTGTAGTTAGCCATGAAGGAAAATGTGCAGTCATTCAGCTGGTGTTTTTATGACCCTTTTGTCTGGAAGATGACTAAATCTGTGGATTTCCCTGTAGCTTGACTAGTTTATTTCAACACATGGCAAAGCTATGGAAAGCAAACATATGTCGTGCAATGTCTGAAACTTCACCAGTTCATGCAAAGTGCCCACCAACAACTCTTCCAAAATCTTTGACTGAGAAATCAAAGTCTGTTGATAAAAATGTTCTTTGTTTGCTTGAAATAAAACAATCCATAACCATCAGACTGAACTGATCTACAAGGAACTGATGATAAACTGGAGCTGATTGATTGGCAAAATTACATATTATTTTATAGAAGGTGAGAAAGTAAAAAAAAAGTTAGACTAAACAACTACAATGGAGCATGGACTCAGCAGACTGTGATTCCATTACTGTCTCTATCGTTTGTTTTCTGGATAACTTCAGATAAGTTATTTTACTTTTTTATTTAAGTTTTGCTGGTTTTCAAATGGAATATTATTGTTGATCTCCTCTGGAAACTGAGCTCTCTGCTTTGAGATTTGCCAGTCAGCAATGAAGTCTAGGATCAGAGAATCACAAAGTGTAGAGGTTTGTTGTCTGCTAGCCATAGTTCATACCTCAGTCTGTATCTCCTCTGTGGCTACAAGGCAGGGGAGTATTTGCCAAGAGTTTCCCAGTCCAGTGTCTTATCCCTTGAACCAGCCAGAGAAGCTGCTTGCAGGCAGCCTGGTTGCTGATGGAGGTTAGTTGTGCTCGTGCTGCTGTGTTCTGGCAGAACACAGAGGAGGATGACTGTACATTATGGTCATGAGGCTGAGAAATGGCTCTGCAAGCAGAGGTGACCACTTCAGCACTTGCCACATTCCTCCTCCAAACCTCTGCATTCATGGAACTTGTTACTGGTAAAATGATGCCTAGCATAGATTTCTTATTACAGACTGTGTTCATTTTTCAATCTCCTTGTTAGTGAAAAGGCAGGCTTGGAAATGAGCTCTCCATTTCCAATATGTGGTGTCTCTGGTGCTCAGACAGGGCTGGCATGCCTGCAGTGGCCCCACGCAGAGGAGTTCCTGTGCCTGCAGTAAGAACTTCTGACACTGTTCAGCTGATGTGCAAGAAGCCAGTGCCAGCCACTCCAGCGTGGGGCTTCCTGCAGTGGCTGCAGTGCTGAGCAAGTGCAGCTGTAACCCTTTTCCTGTGTGAGCACCTACCTGGAGCTACTGTGTGGAGGAAAGGAACCATTTGATAGATTGTGTTGAAGAGAAACCAAGGGGATCCTGTGAATTTCCCTATCTACATTATCTTTGCCTTTCATTTTTCTGGGTAAAGCAGAATAGCCTGCAGCTTTTGCCATAAATTCATGCTTTCTTCTCCATGACAAAATTGGTCTTTTAACCTTTTCTGTCTGTTCTTCTGTGGTGGATATAGCCAGGATATGAGAGAAAAAGACATTTTAAGCGAGCAAATAACTAGGTTAGGGACAAGGAAAATACTTGAAAGATCTGATTAGGCTAAACAAAGAAGCAATAAGGTTTGGATTATGTCTTTGTTTTTCAGTTGCTGGTAATTTAGGCTTCAGGAATGGTTTGAGGTTTAGTTGCTAATTTAGGATACATGAGCTCCAGAGATTTAGAAGGACATGGATAGTCCACATTTCCATCACATGTAAGCAATAGTTCTTTTTCATGTGGTTACTCTTTGGAACTGAGAAACAGAAATGTGTTCTACTTGCAGATAGATTCAGAATATAGGAGAACCACTTACTGACAAGTATTGTACGAGCCTTTTGCTGCAGAGAATATATGCACAAATTAACAATAAAATGAAAGATAAAAATCTCACATAAATTTACTCGTCATACGAAACTCCAGTGCCCACCAAAAGTAAAAATATCTAAAGAAAGGCTTATTTTCACCTAAAGAAAATTATCTGTTCAGGATTTGAAATGAAGAGGAATTTTATTTGTACCAAGTTGCTTTTCTTTCCAAAAATCATTTTTCATCCTTTTTCTTTACTTGTTTAGTTTCAGTTCTTGGGTGATGGACCTATATTTCCCACCCATTCTGAGCATTCTCTTTGTATTTTATGGCACTGCACAAGCAGGTCTGTTCCACTTTACAGTTGGGGCTACTTAAGAGAGGCCAGTGCTTTCTTAAATGAGTGTAACAAATTTTCTTGAAAATATAAATAAAACTGCTAAGTTTTATAGGCTTAATAAGCAGACAGGATTATCAAAGAGTGGCTCATGGAATATGCTTCTTGATCTTTTGATGCCTGAATTAAATGCCTTGGCTCTGAGTAGAATGTATCCTCTATTAAATCCCAGTCACATTTGCTGGGGCGGCAGGGATCAATCCCTGTAGACTCTTAACTATTTAAAGTTCATCAGTTTCCAGGCTGGAAATCTGCACACACAGTTGCTCCTTGTCAGTATTCCTAAATATTTTCTTTAAATTTTAATTAAAGAATGGATTGAAAATGAAGGTTACCTGACAGAATTTTCTGTGATTTCACAGTGAGGAAATATGGAATTTCCCCTTAAAAACTCAGTAACTGTGTGAAAACCTGGAATTAATTTTGATCATGTATGAGATAAGATCCATTTCAGTATTTAGAACATAATGCATGGGAGGTAAAACCAAAACCTGGTTGGGATGAGTCATTACCATTCCTTCAAAAGAAGCTTGTGGGGATCTAGAGTAAGCTCTTATGTGGGATGCCAATGTGGTTAGATACCAGAGTCGCTGCAGCATTGGGAGATGCCCTGCAAAGGTGGCTAACACTATCTTGGTCTCTCAGGATTTTTCATGTTAGTGGTGGATGTAGGAAGAGAAAGCGAGCTAACAGTACTCATGTTACTCCTTATATTGGAATTCTCCTCTCTGACTAATTTAGGAGTTATTTTACCTTTTCTTTTTAATGTGCTGAGACTTCATGAACTTTTGTCTCCAGCCTGTGTGAGAGCCGTTTCTTTCATACTGATGACGCATGAGGTCATCAGATTCCTGAACTGAAGAGGCATGGTGCTGGAATGCCACAGCATCCACCTCTGAGCCTGCAGATACACAGAGCACATTTGCCAGGAGGCCAAATGACACGGTGTTGAAGAGGAGTCTGCTGGGTTTGCAGATGCAAGTCAGATAAAGAGAACACATGACCTGTCCCAGCCTGCATGGCTCAACCTTCCTGACAAAAGAATGCTCCATGTCATCCCATTAGTCCCTTCAAATGTTCTCTCATTTGAGTGAGTAGGGGTTAAATATGCACACCAAATTAAAGAAAGGTATTTGTTAATGAAGGCTGATAGATAGAGGTGTGGATTTGATCCACTGACAAGGTTTTGTAGAGGTGACCTGATCTCCTGCACTGAGCCAACACAAGGATGTGTACAGGCAACATCTAGACACAGACCTCTGGAGCACATGCCTGACACACTGCCAATATTACTTAAAATTCATAATGCAGGAATCCAGGCAGAGTTGTTGTAACCATCTCACTGGTCAACTCTTTTGCAAAATACACATTCTTATAACTTTCTTGAATTTAAAAAAAAAAAAGTTCTTTGTTTATGAAGTGCTAGTGCTGGTGATAACAGCAAAATTCAGAAATGATAGACTCAGTACATTTTCCTCTGCATGTCCTGTCCCTCTTCATATCAAAAGATTGCAAATCACAAAATTTCAGGCTATAATAATTGATTTTTGGTTCCTTTAATCAGCAGTTTCTGGCCTTCAGGTTGTTCACAAGCATCTTCAAGTGTTTTAACACTGCTTTAAAACAAGCTGTACCACAATCTCTTGAATCCATCGTGACCAGTTTCCTACAAATCTGTGTTTCATGACTGAATTCTCTGTTGTCTATTAAGATGTATGTTCAAGGTGAAGTATTTCCCATGTTGTCCCTTTCGAAATATTTTCTTCTTGTTAGATTCTCTGGTATCTAATAACGATCAAGATTAGATCCAATCTATCCCACTGTGAAAGGACTAACAGACTCTAGCCCCATCCACCTGACAAACACCATTTGTCCTCAGAAGAGCTGCCAAGGACAGACCCTGGACCACAGTGTAACCTCATTTGTTCAGCTTGTCTTTCCGGTGGCAAAAATCTCATCTGCACAATTAAACAGTCAAACCCTTTAAAACTGGTGCCACAGATTGTGTAAATTTCCCTTACAAATGAAAGCAAGTCTTGTGAAAGTGACATTTTCAAATTTGATGTGAACCATGCTGTATTTATCTCTCTCAAGTCCTACTTTGAATATTTTTTCACAAGCTACTGCATCAAGAAGGGCACACTTAAATGCAGCTCATGGGTTTGAGTGAGATAAGGTTTGTTGGTTTTTCAATCTTTTAAATCTCATCATGTGCTTCCTCTTTTTAGGATTTGAAGTTTCTTATACCATACCTAATTTAACCCACAAGGCATGGTTCCCAAAGCATTCCCAACAGAGTGATAAAGACCATTCTTCCTCTGTACACACAGATTACAATCTCTTCAAGATACATCATTATCCATCTGAATCCAAGGAAGAACTGTCACATAAAATAGAGCTCCATTCATTGAACCACTTGAGAGAGAGCCCTGTACCAAAGGGTCATTGTGGGTCCTGCCTTACTCTGGTGCTGGATGATAAGGACCAGAGTACATTAAATCTCCTGTGACTCAGCTCCAGTTGGAGGAAAATTAATGGCCTAGGTGCTGCTACAGGACATGGGTTCGTCCCTCCCTAGGTACATGGATATGCAGTAAGTATGCATAGAGTCCCACCGAGGAGAGTGAGCCTGTTATTTTGCTACAGGCTGTTGTGGCAGCTTCAGGGGCACCTGAAGCCTCCAGAAGGAAAAGGAATTAGCTAGGTACAAGGGAAACTTCTGCAAATGGGTCAAAGAGTAGTGCTGTTAAAAGCCAGAAAGCAGGTGCACACAATGTCCTTTTTGAGTGGACGAAGGGTGTCAATGGGCAGTCAAACCAGAGCAGCTCCACTGCTCATTAATTCTGTCTCTCGTTCCACTATTTCCTGTTCATTAACTCCCTCCTGCATGTTCCCTCTCTCTGGAGCACATTACTCAGACTCAATCATTGTCTCCAAAAGGGAAGGGTGTTGAAAGAAAAGGCCAGAGCAATACCCTGCATTCCCCACCTCTCCCAAACTAGCTTTTCTGCAAAAAGAAACCAAACAAGCATTTTACACTTCCTTGGAAAGATAAGTGTAATACAGGCTTAAGGAAGGTATGTGCCCTCCAGCCAGAATTTACCTTTGTGCTGCTTATTCTGTCAAGAAAACTTGTTTTGTTCTGAAAGGACTGTTTTACACACCTCTAAATCTCACCCCTGCTCTAAATCTTTCAGGCAGAAATAAACACAAGAGTCTGGCTTTTTTTTAACTAGCTTTTGTAAGGAGGGCAATTTGTTCCTTCTTGCTCCTTTTGTAAGTTTTGATATGTTCTAAGTGGGACTGCTATGCTTGTCTGAGGGTACTGGAAGGAAGCTTGATGAACTGAAGGGAGCCACACACAGATAAATTGTATATTTGTTCTCTGAAAAAGGCAGCAAATGCCTCCTGTTGATAAGTATCGGTTGGCTTACCATGGTCCATGTTTCTAGTGCTGGACTAGAGAAGTGTAATGTCTGGTCCCAGGCCCCTGTCCAGCGCAGACAGGGGGCAGAGAACCTTCTACACCATTCCTCAGAAGAGAGTCAAGTATAGCAAGTCTCTGCAGAGATACCAAAGCTCTGTACAGGGGCAGAAGGGTCTGTGGGCTGGAGAGCTCACATGCCTTGGCCACACAGCATCGTGTTTTTCTGGGGTGATATGGGGCTGCCAGGGAATATGGTCTGCATAATGGCTTTTTTACCCCCTGTATTGATAGGCAACAGCAGTGGCAATGTTTTGTTAATTATTTCAACTGACTTATCTCACATGTTCATAGGCTGGTGCACCAGGCTTGGCCCTTTCACACAGAAATGCTGCCCATGGCTTTGGGATGGTTTGGTACAGTTCTGCCCTAAGGTATTGATTCCAGTGAAACTCTCCATTAACGGCCCCCATAACATGTGCCTGTAGCTGTAAACACCTTGGTGTAGATGCATGACCCTTTCATGTCAGCTTTGCAGGAATGCCCTCCAAGCCATGCAGAAGTGAAACAAGCAGCAAGGAGAAAAGGGACGCTGTTCACACATTCAAGCAGTTTCTTAGGAGAAACCATGTTCCCAAATCTTTCCTGGCAGTTCATTTTCTGCTTTATTCCAGGTGGCTCCTGCCTGCCCAATCCCACAGTTGAGCAGCTGTGGGGTGAGCACTGTGGTGAAGAACACCCCCAGCACTTTCATTCAGAGCTCAAAATGTACAGGGATGGATGGGGGTGAAGAACAAAACAAAAAAAGCTGACATGCATTATTTGGGACAAACGGACTTGATTATGGATCCTGAAGGTGCTATAAAACTGACGGATTACAGGTTCAGCATTTCTGGGATTTGAGCTGTCTGGCTTCCACTGTGCTTTCATTGTGTCAGCTCCCCCTCGTTTCCTTGCTTTTTGCTGGAAGCACTGCACTGGAGCAGGAGTGAAGTGAAGCAGGCCCTAACTAGACCCTACAGCTGCCTTTTGTTGCTGCTGTGGAAACAGCTGTAAGGGGTAATATAATCGTTCTTCTGTGGCCGGTCAGCTGCGTATCATAAGCACCTTTCTCAGATTCAGGGGACCCAGAGGCAGCTCCTGTGGTGATGTAAATGCTAATTGGGCTCACAGCAGGCTGTTTTGTGCCCCATTTGACATACTAAGCACTTGTTGTTCTGTCCCATGAGCATAAAGTAGACTGAACAGATATCCTTTGCTACCTTTATTACGATCAGACTCATGTTTCATTCATGTGGAGAGGTCTTTGCACTAGTTCCTGTGAGTGGAAGGAATGGTTTCTACACTTTTTGATATATTTCTCATCTTTTGTGCAGTAAAACTTTTCTGTGTTATCAATGAACTCAGTGCTCACATTTGGGGTGCTGGATTTTTTTCCTTTCCTCTCTTACATATAAGCAAGTTTTGAATGGTTTTTGGGGGTTATTTTTACAAAAATCAAACTCACCTGGACTCACACCATTTATGTTTTTCTGTCTGAGATGATTGATTTAAAAGCAGGTTTAATGCAAAAATATAGAATAAGTCATAGAAGAAATCATAGGAAGAAAAAATTAACAGTTTATCATCACAAGTCACAGACTATAATATAAACAAATAGGGCCCTATTTGAGTTTACTTGTAGTGGGACTGGGGGTTGTTGTTCTTAGAAAAAAACACAGGAGTGTGTAAATACTGATAATAGCTGAGCAGCAGAATTAAGAAAGTGGTCTGGGAACAGCATGCCTGAACTTTAGATGCTGATTTTCATGTGTCCTTAGTCACAACAGTTAGCTTATGTGGACTTCAGTTTTCCTTTATCAACTCAATTCACTACTCTTTTAAAGTACTTTAAAACCCCACCTCTGGCAGGATTGTAGCTAGTCAGAAACTGGATATACTGAGTCTCCAAATATCCTTTGCAAGCTCTTTTGAGATAGTGTTTGTTCTGCTGAGGTGGTAAGTATTTCCCAGGCCAAATACTGTGTTGGATGTAATCAGTTTGTATCAGAACGCTGAACAAGAGATTACAGAAAGTGAGTGTTCATTGGTTTGGCACAGGACAGCACAAAACATGCCAGCTGCAGGTATGGGTACAGGAGGAGTTGCATCAAGGAGATCCATTATTGATCAGACATGGGAGGAGTGGCATTAAGTGTCTGTTCTGAAAAAAAATCAGGGAATAAATGTGAAAAACTAATTCGGAAACAAACCAGCCAAAACCCCCTGGTTGCTACCTGTGTAAGTTTCTGCAGTGGACGTCCTGAGTTACACTTCATTCACTCTGCATTTTCATTTCACAGGTTCAGGTTCAGTGGTCGTATTCTTGGCCTTGCTCTCATCCATCAGTACCTTCTTGATGCTTTCTTCACAAGGCCGTTCTACAAAGCACTGCTAAGGCTGTGAGTATAACCATGCAAGCATGCAGAAACAGCGATCCCACAGCAAGTCCTACAGAGACACAACCCTGCAGGGGGTTGCTTTGAGTGCACTGACCTTCAAGTTCTTTCTGCTGTTGGTTTGTTGGTCTGCGATAGAAAATGAACACATTTTAATCTTTCTTTGTTTTTTCCAAGAATTTGCCATTCATAAATATTGTGTTGTCAAAAATAAATAACTATGACATTTAGAAACACACATCAGAAAGTACTGACACATAATTCTGGAGTTTACTACTGATGAAAAGTTATGAAAATTCAACCAGGTAAAAGACTGAAAAACATCTTTGATGGAATGAAACAAAATAATGTCAAAAGATAGACATAGGTTATAGTAAGCAAAAATACACCATTTGTAAAGCCTAACTGGTGGAGTAGCTTTTCATTCTAAAGCATAACTAGGGTTAAATAAGAATGTTAATGTAGATATAACCAGTGTATGGGGTTTTTTTTATTCTTCTCCTGTCTTTATTTTAGTAAGTATAAACTACCAATAATACATTACCTTCAATTTGAAGTTTATAAGGTTAATTTGGGTTGACAATCAGTCCCTCTTTGACTAATAAACTGAAGTAAGACAAGGTACATAAAATTTTTGCAGCAATAAAAAATGCCATAAATACTAACTCAAGACTGCAATTAAATGCTGAAGAGTGGAATAAAGCTTAGCTGAACCAGTTCATCAATTAAGATGATTCCAAATCAGCAAAGATACCTGTCTTTTTAAGTTCTTTATCATGTTGGTCTTTTTTGGGTTTTTTTAATTATTGTTATTATTGCTGGGGTACAAACACTCATATCTATATTGTACCTGATCTAGTCTGAAAATAGGCTGATAACCTAGGGTTATCCCTGCATCCTTATTGCCCCTGTAGGGAATTGAAAACTAGGCTGCTCATAACATCCACCTGTCCTTTCAGCAGACAAGGATGGCTCCTTATTAGCTGAAATTTAGGCTGACTGGTCTGCCTGGTGTCAGTCCTGTGTGCTCACCTGGCAGATGATAGGTAATGGAAGCACCCAGGCATAACATGGTGGGGCTGAAGGAACACATGTGCTATGAAGTGCAGTGCATCCTGAAGATCCACATAAAATCAAGCCCCAGGGATGTCTTTTGACAGTAAATAAGGCAAGTAGATTTGGCCTTGAGCCCAGCTATGCAAAGCAAACAGTTGCAGAACTGCTTGAACTGTGAAACAGCCTTTGATGTTTAAAAAAATTAAATTAACTTCAGTTTTATATGTTGAATCTTCAGTAAATTTGTTCACATACTTAGTAGGAAATCATCCTGCCAGTAGGTCATATCTTTTTTCTGGTCTCACAATCAGGCCGTGTGATTTAAGTGACTTAGAGTACCTGGATGAAGAGTTCCATCAGAGCTTGCAGTGGATGAAGGATAACAATATCACAGATATCCTGGATCTAACCTTCACAGTGAACGAGGAGGTGTTTGGACAGGTGAGCACAGCTATGCAAAACATCTGAAAAGCAAATTTGAAGCTGACAAAGTTGAGCATGATGAACATCTTTCTGTCAGAATAGATCCTTTAGCCTTGCAAAAACATTTTCTTCTCCCACCTTCTGTTTCTTTCAAGCCACCTGTTCCAAGACATATGTTTATTCTTAGGGTGTATAATATACAATACAGACCCCCTACAGGCCTGTTTAGCCACACACACTGATGAACATGAGGAATTCTCTGGAGTGCAGCTCTTCTCTCCAGGGTGTAGTTCACACAGATGTGGCATTTGGTGAATGCAAGCAATGTGACTTAAAGCTGATGTGACCGAAAGGATGGGTTAGGAGGGATAAAAAACATTTGACAGGTGGTGTAGGACCTGGCAGCCCTCACCATTATTTTGTTTAATATCTTCCTGTTAGATTCTGTGTCTCTCACTTACCTTGCACCTATTTAACAACTTGGTATGTACGTCCATTTATTGTGCTTTCTACAGCTCAGCTCTACCTTAGACAGTTTTCTATAACCTGGCTGATCACTGGTTTAAGGGCAGTCTGGCCTGGAACAAATGTCTTCTGTGGGATTCTTTGGGTTGCACTGAAGCCCTGGTGCTTTTTGCTGCTGCAAACCATGCTGGATTATAACTGTCTTTGGGAAGCCTTGAAGGGAATCAAAACAATATTCAGATCTTGATTAAGATCCAAGGAGAAACTGAAAACTAGAGAAGCTGAAGAACCAAGCTCACCAAGCACTGCAAAAGTTCAGGAGATGGAGATACCTTGTAAGGAGCAGACACACAGTGTCAAAAGGAGCAGAGGAATCAGGCAGAATATACAGAGAAAGGCTTTCACCACATGACAGTAAAGTTTCCTGTAAGGGTTTGCATAAGCCATAAGGGTAGTTCTGTGAGCTGAGGTAGAGTTAGAAAAGTTTCTGAGGGGAGGAATTCCAGCCCTGCTCAGCTATGAGCTTTAAAGTAACAGAAAGCAAGCAAGGCTTCAGGGGGTATATTAAAAACTGAATTTAGCCTACATATAGCAAAAGGTTACAAAGGGTGAGCAGACTTAAGGGTAGATGAAAAGGACAGGGCAGAAGAATTAAAGTAGGAAGCCTCCGTAGGAGCAGTGACACTGTTTTTCCACAGACTCAAGTGCAGGACTTTTTCATGGACTTGGAGCTGAGATCTTGCATGACATTGAATTGACAGTACAGTGGTTTCCCTGGAAGGTATGGCTGAGACTAATACACAAAGGCAGACAGAAACATACAGACGTATTCACAAAGGCAGATGAGACAAGTTTGTATTTAAAAGGGACGACTGCAAAGTTGAGTAAGAACTGAGTTGCCCTGATGCATCTGAAGGTAACATTTGGCCTGCTAATTACTTGTTACACTCTCCTTAAAGGAAAGAGAAAACAGTTACAATGGAGTCTGTTGTGGAAGATAAGAGATGGCTCCAAAGAGAATAGAATAAAAATCACAGTCTGTTGTAGATACTGTGATATGAAAGCAAAACAACACTAAAAGACAGATTTTGATGCTGTTGTCTAGTACTTTATTTCCTATGTATTGGACACTGACCTTGCTAGAACTAATGATGAGGGAAAAGGTTGGTTCTCACTGTGAATTACATCAGAATCCAAGTGCCCTGAGTGAAAGTAAGATATTTATCTTGAAATTTGCTACGTGCTGACAGCAAAATAGCAAAGAAATTACAGTCACATTTTATGCTCACAGATGGATCCTAATTGGAAATTCTTCCATGCCAAGAGTATCTGACCACTTAAATGCCATCTGAGCATTGCTTTGCTTGGTACACGTGCAAGTGCAGATCACAGTAGGAGCTCTGCTAATATTTGGGAAGTTGGGTTTCAAGGGCTGGGTAAGGGAAACAAGAAATGTAATGACTCCTTGAGAAGCTGTATGTATGGTAGATGGTTACAGACAGCCCTTTTGTCCTGCTTCCACAATGACATTATTATGGACCAGTCACTGCTGCTTTCATATTTTCTTTCTTGTCTCAGCTCTGATGTGTGTTGATCTTCTAGGGCTTTCAGGCCAAATCCTCTTTCTTGGTACTTTCTAGAGTAGAATTTACTCCAGGTCAATTCCAGCCTTCTTGAGTACTGGAACCCGGAGCATTCCTGTAACAGCAGTGATACAGCATCCAATCGAGAATTACACATTTTTACTGGGGGGACTGAATGGCAGTTTGAGAATTTCACTTATAAGACAGAGATGTGTCAGTTGCTTGTGACCCAAAGTACTTTCTCATGTGTTTTCCCAGTAGAAATTGTTCTTCCAGGCCTTACTCTGAGCTCTCTTTGTGCATACAGTATGTTGCTGAGCCCTGGCAATTGTTCCCATCAGGTAAAAGGAATGAGCTAGATTGGTTGAAATTGGTTGCTACTTTGAAAGCTGATTCTGAATTGTAGCTCACAGCTGCAGTTAATGCCCTTGAGAACAAAATGGCCAAAATAGGACCACATTGCTATTAATTGATAGCTTCCAGTCATAGATAACTAATAGTGTTTGAATTTATATGGATAATGAGAAGATTAAAACATCAATAGTTTTCTAGGTGTTTATGGGAAATCTTGCTGGAGACTTTGAACATCTGAATTTTATGTTTAGTCATAAAACATAGTCATGTTTAGTGCTAGACAACATCTAATCTTTGGTTTGGCAGACAGACCTTAATACTTCACAGCCTTGACGAATACAGCATGGTAGCTGAGCCAGAGCCTTGCCTTCTGGACAATGCAGCATTGCTTGTATAATGGTGATGCAACGATTTATGTTTGGGATTTTAACCTGAACCAGCTAAGAATTCCTAACTCCTTCCATCCAGCTTTACTTGTTCTTGCTGTTTCTCAACAAAGCTACTGATTAGATGACTCAGTCAATGTTTCTTAATTCATAATATTGCAATAGGTCCGTCAGGTAAGGTGACCTAAATACTGCCTATGCTGTGTGCTATCTGTTGGGCTAATAAATAGATAGTAATGTGAATAATACTAGTGATGAATATGTATTCATACAATTCATTTACTGTCTGTGGTGGACATCATTGTTATAGCAGCAGAAAACTGAAGAGAAGAACAACATCTTCTTCCTTTTAAATCCACTAAATTGAATGTGAAAATAATTTAAGGTCAAATACAATTTTCTGTCACATGGGAGGAGAAATATGTGCTTGCTGGGTAGGAACCAGACTGATTCCTTGAATCACCTCTCAGTCTCTAACCTTAGTAACCCAAGTCAACTAAATAAACTATTAAAATGCAAATAAATGCTGCAGCTCCTGCTTAAAATAAGGAGAAGTTATTTACAGTACAAACTCTTCTCAGCTTTGGATAGTGACTATTTATCTGTGCAAGCGGTCTGCCTACTCCAATACTGTACTTGCCTCTCCATCCTATTGTTTCCTGTACTGTTGCTTGGATGATCTCATGTTTGAAGCACAACATGATGCATACAAGGCTGTTTATCTTATGTTATCCATACACCACTGTTTATTCTGTAGGTGACAGAAAGAGAGTTGAAATCTGGTGGGGCAAATACAGCAGTGACAGAAAAGAACAAAAAGGAGTACATTGAGAGAATGGTTAAATGGCGAGTGGAACGAGGAGTGGTTCAGCAGACAGAGGCCCTGGTCCGTGGCTTCTACGAAGTGAGTAACAAAGTGATGCTTCCACAGTCATCCCTCCTTCATCTGAATGAGAGTAGCACCCTGGTTAAACTGTGCTTCATTGGTACCCCAGAAATCAGCTAAACAGACACAAAGAGCAAGGAATTGGAGTTCTTGGATCTCTACAGATGGATCTCTGTCGAGGATTAAAAGAGAAAGGAAAGAAATGTGTCTTCTGAATATGATAAAGCAGTATTTGTGATCAAGTGTTAAGAACGATACTGCTTCCATTCCCACAGTTAGAGAAGTAGGCATTTGCAAATTTTGCTCTACCATGTTGTGATTTTGGGCTAGGGGTCCCTGACAAAGAAAGATTGTGAAGAACTGTGCACTGCGATGAGAAGCTGAGGAAACACATTGTGTTTCAGGGGATTTGTTCCAGTAGAGTCAGTCTGTGGGTGCAGTCGTCCAAGCTGTTATTTTGATGGAGGTGTTCCTGGATACTGCTCCATTGTTGTCCCTGGATTTTGCAATTTATCTTTGCTGAAGACCTGGATCTGAGAACATCCTTCTGGCAGAGCTGTTACAAGGACTGCATGAAAACCTGTGGTGACCAACCCATGTAGTCACATATTTTTGCTCCTCCCTAATCATACTCAAACATGTGAATGCCAGCATTCAGACTTTGTCAGGATGAAGAACTGGCCACCAGAACCATAAGTTTATAAGACTGCTTCATTTCAGTCTGAACTGTGCTTACAAGTGTTTTTTGTTCCAGGTTGTAGACTCCAGGCTTGTCTCTGTTTTTGATGCCAGAGAACTGGAGCTAGTTATAGCTGGCACTGCAGAAATAGATCTCAATGACTGGCGGAACAACACAGAATATCGTGGAGGTAAACTGCCTGCTCGTGTTTACTATTATCTTGACTGTTTTGGTCTAAAACATGGAAGTCTTGCTCCATCTTTTCCTTCCCTCTTTCCTGAGGGAAATGCCCTATTTTCTCCAGGAAGTTATTGTGAAGAATAACTCCTGAAATAAAAAAAAAGTAGGATCTCAGGTTTGGATCAACAGAAGTTGTGATTATACTACTGAAATTGCTTCTGTTATTTCTATCCAGATTTTATCTGTTCAATCCTTGCAGACTCAGCAGAGTTTTGACTGAAAAGGATTTGCACAATTAGATCTAAAAGTTACAAGTCATCTAAGATGACTGTGACTGAACTCTTGGCCTCACAGAAAGTAGTTCCACAAGTCCTCTTGGCTTCAGCAGGGAGTTGAAATCAGGAGCTGAATTTCACAGTTCTCAATTACATTTCAGCAACATACAGATCTTGCTTAACTGTCCCCTCAGCCTGAATTATATCAAGTTGGATTTTTTTTTTTTTTTTTGTTTCTGTACTGCTTGGTCTGGTTTTGCTTTAAACAATGATTTATCCAGGCTGTCTTGGATGATGGAAAAATGTGAAATCCACAAGTTTTGCACCACAAGTGGAAAGTTCCTGAGGTTCACATATCCTCCCCTGAAATACAAGATTTCAGTCTTTGCTGGTAACTGCCCAATCTTTGGGTTACCTGGAAATTATGCAGCTTACGACAAGCACAGCTGGTCCCCAATGTTATTCTCCTCCTACATTTTTCTATTTAACTTTTGAAACAGATTCAGCCTGGTATATGCTGGCTCTCACTGGCACAAACCAAGGCTCAGAGCCCTCAGGTGGGAAATTTGCCAGGGAAGGACTTGTGCTTGCAAACTCCTCTCCATATGTCGAACACTATTGCAATCCAAAAGAGAATTTACTTGGGAACCAGAAATTGTTAGGTTGTTAAGACTCACACTGTGTGGCATATTGCTGTTGGTCTTTAATATCTCATGCATGTAACCCCAGATCTTGCCAAGAGATTTGTGAGAATCTCAAGCAGATATTTGAGTTTCAAGGTCTGAAATGAGTTAGTGATATTATAGCATCCACAGCCAGGACAAAATGGGAGCTGGGACCTACTGCCCATGAAGCACAGATATATTGTTAGGCCAGAATCTTTCCAGTAGGAGATCTGCTGCCTCGTGCTAATGGGAACATTTTTCAGTGTTGCTCTTCCCAGTTAGGAGAGAGTGATTTTTATTTGTTTTACTTGGTGTAGGCTACCACGATGGGCACATAGTGATCCGGTGGTTCTGGGCGGCCGTGGAGAGGTTTAACAACGAGCAGCGGCTGCGATTGCTGCAGTTTGTCACGGGAACGTCGAGCGTGCCCTACGAGGGCTTCGCCGCTCTGCGCGGGAGCAACGGCCTGCGGCGCTTCTGCATAGAGAAATGGGGCAAAATAACCTCCCTCCCAAGGTATGTCCCAGCCAGGGCTTTGCACCAGAACTGCTGCTAGAAACATGGGCCTGCTACTTCATTGCATCTCTCTGTCCATTAGTGAGTACAGTAAGGACACCTAAAAAAAAAAACACAACAAAGAAACAATTTTCAGGGGTTTTTTCTGCAATTATAATCAGAGAAAAGTCTTTTCTTTTGCTGCCTTTTTAATTTGCAGGCTTAATTAAAACTACTTGGAATCTTTGGAAATGGTTAAGATTAAGATTTCCATAGGTTCAAACCTAATTCTTTAATTTTGATTCTGGAACAGATTCACATCAACAGTTCATCAACTTATTCTGTTCCCTTTACTTCCAAAGTGCTAGTGAAAATACTTGTGAATTTACAGAGATATGAAAGCCAAATTCTGTCTCTAAGTTTTGGCTGGAGACCTGAGTGTAATCCCTTCATTTAGTCTGATGGTTCCACTGTTTTGTAATGAAGAAGCTTAGTGACGGAACTTCAGACCATGTGGTGATGATATCCAATTTGTTGTATCTAGTTCAGTCAGCCAGCTAGGAGCAAATGAGCTATAATGTCATACAGAATCAACAGAATTGGCAGTGATTCCCGAAGAAGGGGTCATCTTCCTTTTCAGGACAAAGGGGCAGGGACACAAAGGGGTGTACTTGCCTCAGGCCACCCAAGAGAGCCATGGCTCTGCCAGTGATGGTTTCAGCTTTGAGTTCTGCTTTACCACTTTATGGGTGACCAACACTCACTCTTCCTTACTGAAGCGAGTCACCTTTTCTTGAATGTCCTGACAGTTGCCTGAGGCTCTGCCCCATTGGGATTACAGAGCATCTCAGTGCTTCTGAGCATCTCAGTGCATTCCTAAGGATGCTTTCTTCCTGCTCTTATAATTTGCTTTCATCTACACTCCAAAGGAGGCCACTTCTATGGCACAGACCAAAAATTTCATCTCATAGACCTCGCAAATATAGTCAGACAATCAATTAACAAAGGGTCTGGTCCAGTTTTCTCATTACTTGCTCTCCGTGTTGTTTACCCAGAAGCATACCATAAGGCATGGACTTGAGCAAACATCTGGAGCCCTCTGGAGAGGCAAAGTCCAAATCTGGTCACCCTCTCAGTTCAAGCCTGCTCAAGCCCATGTTTATACAGTGGGAGATGCAGAAACTGGAGCCAAGGCACTATATCAGGAGGCATTCAGAGCTGGCATCTCGTGTGGACTCCCTCTAAAGTCAGAAAATGGGAGTAAGGGTTTTAAAGGAACAGTTCATCTCACTTGAACACAGACTTTTGAAATAGCTCATCTGAGTCACAGCTAGTACATTTGGTTTGGGTCCATAAGGACTCTACAGAGATTATATGGAGAGTTAGAGCCTACATGAAGCTAGATGTGGCCACTGAGGTTTAAAACCAGATAAAAACATGTAAGGTCAGTGAGATGATTTACATCCTCTGAGCTTCATCCAGCAATGTGGTGAGAAAGCCTGAGAGCAACAGTTTGCTATTTGTAGTCCAGATCCTCCTTTTGCAGTGTATATATATATAGAGTTAGGTTCTATGTAAGGGTTTCAGAGGTTATCAAGGACATTCCTGCCTGCAGACAGTCAGCAAACAGCAGTCAGATTCTGCAGTATTTCTGCAGAGCTCTCTTTGCACTCCTTCCGGGGTGCAAAGGGGTGAGAGGGGAGGGTGGACCTTGGTGCATGCACAGAGAATGCCCTGGTCTGACCCATCAAGTTCTGAAAAGGTAATTGGCCCCTTTCTGCTCTGTTTAACTTTCTTTGTGAACCTAGGCATTACTTCTGACTCAGATTCAGTTAGCCTCGAGATTTTATGTTTGTCTGCTGATCTGTGAATGAGCTCTCCCTGAAAGAGGCCTCCTTTCCAGGTGAAAGTTGGTAGCACTTGTTAGAAGTCTTAGAGCTCTGCATTCATTTTAGCCAGGGGAAAAAGAAACAAAACTTGCTCATGGGGAATAAACACAGCTTGATCACCATGAATTATTGCCTGCATTTTTATAAAATTATGGGGTGCTGCCAAGTATACACAGTGCTAAGAAATGCATAAAACACACAGGCTAAACCTGGAGGTTTCCTAAATCCTTAGTTAAGCAACTAAATTAGTATTATTTAAAACTTGTTTTTAAATACCTGATTATGGTTTGCCCAGATTTATTTAGATTTATTTACATACTTATAGGCTAAAAAAAAGTCGTGTCATATCCTGTCATCCTTTTAGCCCTGTGACATGAGTGGAATTAACTTTACAATAAACCATGACAAATTCCCTTTCCACTTTAACTGCTGTATAAAATATTGAGAACTTTTAGCTCTATCAGGGGAGTCCATGACTCTTTCTCTGTTCCCTTACTTCTGCTCCAAATGGCTAAAGTAGTTAGCTAAATATTCCTTACATCCTGTCCATACACTTAGGCAATGGACCACACAACTACCATTTGCTTAAAGTGAGCAGAGATATGCTAACACCTAAACTAGATAGGTTAATACTGTTTGGACTTGTTTAAACTAGGTAGATTAATACTGTTGCAACAGCTAAGTGGCAAGCCCAGAAAAAAAAGGCATGGTGTAAATTTCTAAAATAAAACATTTTTTAAAGCATAATCGTAACACATGACACACAGAGTGCTTCTTGAAAGCACTGAGGGTAAGCAAGACTTTTTCAGAAAGGTTGAACATTAAGTAACTTCATTCTAAATTGGTGGATTTGTTCATTAATACCGGTTCCCTGCATGAACAGGGTAATTGTAGTGTACTGTGTTCATCTAAGATAACAAAGAGTAAGATTACACCAGTATTTTATTTCTGGAAGCATGCACATGTGCCAGACACTTTATTCCTATCTATATTTACTTATGAGATCACATGCATTAGAAAGCTGGGGCACCATGCAGCTCAGAGATGTTGCCCTAATCCCAGATCTCCAGGCAATGACCCTAAAGCAGGTTCCAAAGAGATTGCCAGCTTTGTAGATCTGTCAGTGTAAATCTGCATCGTGGTTTCTTTCAAACTGGTGTAACTTGTCATATAAAATAGTGGGTACAATCACTTGTTCATCAAAGCTGAGTTTTACTCTTCTTATATAATATTCAAAGCTTTGCCTCAAAATGAAGGCATTGCACATTTAACTGGTTGCCTGAGTAGAGATGGCTGGAGAATTCTTGCAGCTAAAGCCTCTTCTGAAGCAGAAATCCTCTTCATCTCTTCTGGGTCATGTAGGTTTGTAAATGGAATCAGTTTTAGTAGTAGTTCTGCAAGAATGCATTCTTGTTCCCCACCAAACATTAATGAAAAGCCACTAGTTTTCTAGCTGGAATAGCATAGCTTCATTTGGTACCATGGAAGCAGAATTCCTGGCCCAAGACAGACGTGTGCTAAGAACTAGTAGTGCTTCCTACTGTAGCTGTCAGAGGCAACAGTTCAGTCCTTTTAAATCCTCATTTGGCAAAGGTGTTCCGTGCCTACAAATGCCACGGTCTACCTTGTGGTTGCACTCCTCAGCTGGCAAAAACTCCTGCCAGCTCCAAGATTATGTCTGTTTGAGTATCAAGTAAGTAAGGACCTCAGTATGTATCCAAGAGATTCAAATAATCACATTTGACTCAATGAGGTCACTTTTCCTGACAGTGCTGAACTGCAGCTACCCTTTCATCAGAAGAGATTTTCATTCAGCAGTGTAATGTGTGTTACATATGATAGATGTTACCAGTGCTAGTAAATATCTGACTTTTTGTAAGAGAATTTTGTTCCTCTCTATTGGATGATCAAGTATTTAATCACCACGGAATCCCATATAATAATTTTTGAAAATGTTGTGTATAACTACAACAAACTTTATTCTCATTATTTCCTTCTTTCCCAATGGACTCAGTGCATGGGCTTTGCTGTCTTTTACCTTTACTTATGTCCCACCCATCTTCTCTTTCCTCTTTTTTCAAAAACAATAGCAGTATCAGCTACAAATCTCCATTCATCTATTAAATACTGATTGCTTCTTACAGGCAAAAGGAACAAAAGCTGCTACTTGTGGGTTCTCAGATTGAGGGGTTTGTGGGTTCATTTAACAAAAGCAAGGTGAAAAGGAGAACTGCCCAGTTTCTGCCTGACAGGCATGATTATGTTAGAATGTAAGCCTTACTTCAGAAGATAGTTTCAAGCTGTAATTAAGATAGGAGGGGGTTCTGTGCCCACTGTTACTGGCTTTGGACTCATCTTTATGGGGAATAAAGGAAGTGACAAAGAAAAGAAGAATGCAAAAATCTTAAAAGCTTATACTCATAATTTTCAGAAAGAATTCTTAGAAGAAAAGTAATAGCATAGCACTATGAACAATGTGCAAGATTAAAGGTTCAAGCCCACCAAAACTATATTAAGCAATAAAGACAGACTGCCAGGAAGAATGAAATTTTAAGTGGTCCATTTACTGCTTAACTTACTGGAGGATGAGGGCATATGAGGGTTAGAGTTGGTTTACATTACTTTATCTTGCATTTTCTTCTGGAGAAGCCAGAAACCTTCCCATAAAAGCTCTTACCAATTTAATTCTTACTCCAGGCCTCACATTCCCAGAATACCCTCTCAAATGCCAGCAGGCTTGTGTGGTAGGAGGCTTAAATCAAGGGAATAAATATTTTCTCTTTCCTGTGACTGCTTCTTGCACTACTGATATAATGTTTTCACCCCAATATGTGTGGCAAGTGTTCCCTGGATTATGCTTACTGTAGTCACTCTCACTGGGATCAGCAGTAGAAGACCAACAGAATCCAGGAGGAATTTACCACTTTAGAGGATGGAATCTGATTAGACAACAGAGGGTATTATGGAAAGTATCACTGACTCTTAATTGCCCTGTGTACTGCAATATCACACATTATATGATGAAAACCAGACAGTTTTGCACATAATTATCTTTATGTAAGATTGAATGGGCTTCAGAGGCATCACTGAAGTTGCATAGATCCATATTTGCTTCACAAACTAGAATATGAACTGAGGTTTTGCCCTTAGCAATGTATTATGGTTTGCACCGTAAGTAGGTAGAAGTGTAGAAACCTTACCTAGATAGAGCCCCTGAAATGTCGTTTTCATTTCAAATTTGATGACCTTTCTTTGAAGTGCAAGGATTTTTTTTCTGTGAAGTTGTTGAGCTGGGTAACACAAGAGAGTTGCTTAGCAAAATGTTACAGTGTTTCTACACACATCGACATTTTTTCCTTTCTTTGCTCCCCACAATAAATTTCTTGAAACCTTCTATAGAAGAGCCCACATCTATAAACCTCATAATAAGAAAAGGAATTGATCTTTTTTCTGAGTTTGA
The DNA here is from genome assembly GCF_903797595.1 of Erithacus rubecula. Classification (NCBI taxonomy): domain Eukaryota; kingdom Metazoa; phylum Chordata; class Aves; order Passeriformes; family Muscicapidae; genus Erithacus; species Erithacus rubecula. Next base: position 51,231,124 of record NC_136689.1, on the reverse strand, counting down.
CTAGGTCAAGGATGATTAAAAGTCAGCAGCATTGCAAAGTTGTTTCATAACTAGTGTGAAATCAGATGGATAATGATCAGTCAAGATAAATGTCTGCAAGAAAGTAAACACCAGAGTCAGTGGCTGTGGATACGCCTGTACCACACAATAGGATGCGCAGCAGCAGTGTCTGAGATGCTGTTGTCTCAGACAGTTAAATGTGTCATGGTTGAGTACCATACAGAGGTCTGGTTCTGCAAAACTACATTAGAAGAACTCACACCTGAGCCACCATGGCTGTGCTGCTTCCAATTCTGGAGCCCAGCAGCTTTGCTCCTCAAGACTGGCTGTCTCTGCTTGGGGTTGTCTTGCCTGTGATAAACACCCTCTGAATGGACTACAGGAATCCTTCTGTTAATTAACTCTTAGTGGTTGATACATATTGCCAATGGATTGTAGAAACTATTTATGTTGCCAAAGATTGTTGAGATGAACAATAAATGGTGCAGGGCTACTCATGGGTAATACACATGAGCTGCCATGTTTAATTTCAAGAGATTAATTAAATAATGGCTTTATTAATGTTCCTTTTTCACTAACTCAAGCATTCCCTGCTCATTTCCTCAAATTCTGTGTTTATTGTATTCTCTTCTGAGACTAACCAGCTAACAAATCTTCATTCAGAAGGGGAAAAGGATGGCAAAATCACTCCTAATTGAAATTCTGTAAAGCAGTGAAGACTACATGCCTCTGGCTATTTCGGTTGCCTGATTGTTTTTAATGATTCACCACTGGTGCTTGATAAAACTCTCCCTCTGAATCTACAAGTCTCAGGCCAACCCATTTACTAGCATTACGTCTTTCCCACTTTGTGGGTGGCCTAAGAGATGACTAGCATGGCTTCATGTAATTTTCTCCAAGATAGCTCTGCTGCTCCAGTGTAAGCGAAATAGCATTGAGTTACAGTTTGAGATAGAAGATAGAAGAGATAGAGGTTAAACAACTCCATGGCTTCTAAAAGTGCTACGGGCTGGAAGCTCAGACATTGTTAGCCACTGAGGCTACATTTACTTCTGTAAAGTTTTGACAATTCACATTTATCCCATTGAGCAAGAGAAATATTGCTATCATCATGTAAAACTATAGGCTGACTGAAAAAAAAACTGAAACAATTTTACTGAGAATGTGCCCCTTCCACATCTATTTGTTGAATGAGCCGTGCAGTTTCTCAGTCAGTTGAAATGGCTGAACTGTTGGGGCAGAGACTGTTTCTTTACTCCACATTTATATAGCACCCCCCACAGTGAAGTGCTGTCTGCCTCTGGGTCTAACTGCTACTGCCAGAAAAGCTGCAACAAGGTGAAGGCACGCATAGCTTCTTTCAAAGGTGCTGCCAATGTAAATATAATGGCAGGTAAATATAATGGTAAAACTGGGAAAAGAGATGGTCATCGAGTTTTCAGCTTGCTATGCACAGAGTATTTTGCTTTTGTCTTGGGTACTACAAATAAATAACACTTAAAGGCCAGACTTGCAGCAGATGGCCAACAGCTGACTTGCAGGAATATTTTCAGCAGCCCTCCTTCCTCAGTTAGCAGATCTCTGAATGGTCTTTTAGCAGTCAGGCCTGCCTCACTGCAAACATATGCTGAGCTCATTCTGTCACTTTAGTCCATCGCATTGTGTTTGTCCACTGGTGCAAAACTTATTGGCAGCTCACGTTGGATATACAGATGAGTGCCATTTTTTAAAAAAATCTTGAAGCAACCAAAATTATAATAGTGAACTTCTCTATCAGGCCGTAAACCCCAACTCCTTGGTGACCGCCAGCATTCTTCTCCATCAAGATCCGTACAAGATCCCTGCAAAATCTGAAGCAGGGATATCAGATGTTATGTTGATACTTAGCTTGTGTCTTCTATATAAAGTATTCATGTGTGTGTGCACATGCATTTCAATACCTCATATTTTGGTGGATTTCAAAAGTTTTACTTTGAGTGAACTTGAATGTCATGAGTCTTAGTAAAAATTTGTTTTCTCAATTCTTATTTTCTCAAGTTTTTAGATTAATCTTAACATGCAGCTTATTTTCCTTTTGCAGGGCACACACATGTTTCAACCGTTTGGATCTTCCACCTTACCCCTCATATTCTATGCTGTATGAAAAGCTGTTGACAGCTGTTGAAGAAACTAGCACCTTTGGACTTGAATGAGGGGGTTCAGGCACTTCTGGTGTTTTTATGGCTGATGATGTCACCTTTCCTGTCCACCATTTGATCTCGGTTTCCCATGTTTTTATTTTTGAAAACAAAACAAAAATCAAGATTAACAAAAGCTGTGCATGAAGAACTGCCACCCTCTACAGTCTAACCTTCATGCTTTCATCCTCTGTTTCCAATGGACTGCTAGTCTGTATGCAATAGAAAAACAACTGTCTCAAGGTTTCTGTATATCTCTACATACCTCCATTAATAACAATGAAAATACAAATGCAAGTTACACTACACTTGACCAAATGTTAATAAATGTTTACTTCCACCTACGTTGATTAAAAAATAAAAAAAAACCTCATCAAACATTCCAAGCTTTTATATACACATATCTTCGAAATCAATTCATAGCCCATCTTACTTCTTAATCATTGAATCCAGTACTAGGAGCTGGTCAAATATATCATCATCCATCCCTATTTTCCCTGTATTTATTGTCCATCTGAAAGACACCTATGAGCAAAACTGAATTTTTTATATATGAACTCGTGATCCACATCAGTTGCATCAGCTGGAACTGGCCCAGATACATGGTGCAGATAAGACCTTCAAAAACAACCTGTAATGCAATGCAAAGCATAACGGCAATTGTTATGATTGTTGCTTGCCAGTACTGGAGAGAACTTGCACTTCAGAGCTATTGGGAGGGGCATCTCCATTGTAATGTTTACCACACAAGAAGCACAAGGTTGTGCACACTCAAGAAGGATGTTTTATTATGTAGCATAAAGGACAAGGCTCCCTTACCTTAGCATTGTGTAAGACAAGGAAAAGGGGAAGTAAGAAGAATGTTCTACTCCTATGAATGCCCTTGGATTCTGTTTACCAGATCTTTGTTTTCTGATGTTTAAAATGTTCCTTTCCAAATGACAGGTCTAGACAATCCCATCCCCTGTGTCAGAAGCCATTTATTTTCTGTTAGGTTGGGCTAATCTATGGTTGTTGGGAGCATTTTTCAGTTTTGTTGCTTCTCTTTTCTTGTTCAGTGGAATAGTCCATATCCTCAAGAGTGGTTGGTTGTAGACAGAATGTTTTCATCTGGAGTCTGTCAAATGAGAAGCTGCAGTGAATGAGGGTATTTGTGAGGTATGAAGGGAACTGTAACTCTCTGGGGGGTCAAGATTTTTGTGCACATCCTGTTGGAGGAAGCCCAAAGGCCCTCTGGTCATACTGGGTACCACTAAACTAAAGATCTTGCTCTTGTTACTGCAGACATAACCCTCTTCAGTTTGGTGTACTTTCCAACTCTATCCAGGGGGGAGAAAGGAAAACAACAGTAGGCTGTGTTTGGATGGATTTTGCTGAGGCTATTGCAGTCATCCTCGCTGTTCTGATTACATTCTAGTTATTAATCTTTTCTGCCCTTGTTTTCCAAGACTAATCTCAGATTGAAAGTGTTTGTCTTAACTGGGAAACAGAAATACAAAGTATCTTCTGACACTAAATATGTTAAAGGATGCAAGAAATGCAAAGTGAGAGATTTGTGAAGGTAAGTGAGAAGGTAGCATAGTAGTGTCTAGCAGCTTGCATGAAGTATGACACCCCCTTGGGGGCTTGTTGCTGGTAGTTTTGTGTTTGTTATGCTTTAGATCACTGTAAAATCAGGAAACCAGTTCAAGATCTAACACCTCTAATTCATCTTAAATTTTCTCTCCAGAGAAAAAAATTGGACTCTGCTTTCTTACATTTTTTATGGTGGTTGTGCAGAACCTCATCACACTTGAAAAACTGCATTCTGAGAGTTTTCGATTTTTCTCCTGCTTTTATTCTTAGGTCAGTAGGTATTTGAAAGGTGATGGACCCAAAAATATATTTCTAAACAAAGAATTTTTTTTTTTTTTTTTTTGTTAATGGTACATAAAAAATTTGAAATACTTAAATTGCCGCATTCATTCAATTTCTGTGGAACTTTGGCCACTTATGCTAAATTACTGTATGGCTTTTGTTGAGGATCTATGTTTTAGCTTGTTGTTGTTATATTGCAGTTGCAAACAGAGGCTGCAGCTTCATTGTACCACACACCAAAAATGATGTTTAGTGTTTCCATAAATGAGCTGTTACCAGCCCACTGCACAGGAGAGATGGAAAAATTAATGTTTTTCTCAGCGCGTCTGTCATATGCACAGGAATTTCATCAGAACAAGCCACACCAGGAGACACTGAACATGAAACCTTCCAATATGTGTAATTCCTGCCTCTTCACCTCTGCATCCCCAAATCCAGTGATTCTTGTATGGTTCCTGATTTATTCCTGGTGATGTTATAAAGTTACCTGTACTATGTCAAATGTTGGATGTCTTCCAACATTAGAAGAGAGAGAAGCACCCAACTGGTTTGTTCATGTTTGGCCAAGGAGAGTCAAAAGCTGTCTCATTAACATATCAAAAAGTGGGGAAAAAAACCCCAATCTTTACAATGATGTATAGTCAATTTTTTTAAGTGTTTTAAAACTATATTTTATTACAAAAAAAAGTGAAACTATTTTTTGTAGCATAGTAAAAGATGTTTGTATTTCAGAGACAGCATCAAAATCCACTAAAGGAAACAGTGAAGGCTTTCTCCTGAAATTCTTCTTCACAACATTTTCTGGCACTCGTCACACACTAAACTAGATTACGTTTGGCAGATGCCATCTTGAGCACCTTGTGTGTTGCTCCCCTAGGAAACACAGAGCATAGCCAGCAACTTCCCATAAAAATTTTGATCCAAGTTGTCTTTCAAGCACACAGCCTAATGTTTTTCAAAATCTGCTTTCTAAGTTCACACAGTCCTGCAGATTCCTGTGCAAGTTTTTTGGATCTAAGGCTAGGAATAGAGATGGTTGACTATTTTCATAAAACAATGAGTAAGAAAATGCCATATGTGGTTTTTCTTGCATTCTGCCATTCCAGCCCTTTCCCTCTCTCTTCCCAAATGCCCTACCCAAATAGGTTTTCAAACTGTGACATCATCTTTCTGGTACCCAAACACTTCACAGTGTTTCTCCATTCCTTGTCTCATGCCATGGGCAATCTAGTCCCAACCTGGAGTGAAGGGGAAGCCATGCATCTGAAGTGGTATTGCAGTGTCAGAGGTGAGGCAGTGAGTGGTGCTAACAGGAGAGAGGGAGGAACCTACCTCCCTGTTACTGAACCAGCCCATTTAATGCAATTAATTGACTTTGCTTTTGTTGCTGTGCATAAGCAAGACATACCCTTCCTTGTTCATCTGTTGATTCAAGTGCTGTTACTCCCCAGGTCTGCATTCTCATTTGTAAAACTGACTGTTGATTACAGAAATTCTGGTTTCATTGTTTTCCACAGGAAAGACAAGAAGATATTCCTAGGACAGATTTACAATGAAATAATCTTTTCAGCTCTTTCACTTCTGTTCTCTTTAAACCTGGTGGTGGCTAGATATTGTGGTGGCTAGATTATGATACAATATCAACATCAATAGATTTTTCAAATGCAAGTGAAACATGGAAGAAGCAATCTGACAGCTTTCATGAATTCTGGTTTTCAGTCAGTGCAATGAATGCTGGCAACAGTTTCAGAGGGTCCATATGTTTCTCAAAATGTTTGTCATGATGGTATTAATGGTAGAGGGATGGAAGGGATAATTTTGTTTTTAAAATCCTGTTAGCATTCATCTGGAGATGAGAATGGAAATAGGTATTTTAAATCATCAGTAGATCTTCCACCTTGAAGTAGTCTTACTGACTGTTCAACTGCATCAGCTATGCAGGATTTGATCCGGTACAAACATCTATATCTCAGTGTTAACAGTGTCAGGTTTAAACCTTACAAATGCTGTCATTTCAGTCTGCAGTAAGTTACTCAATTGTTCAGTTTCAGTTTGTGTATATGCAAAACTTGACTTTTATGTTCCAGAGAGGTCCATGGCTATCACAAAGCAAGAAGTGAGTGGTCCAAACTACATCTAACATCTAATGGAAAAATCATGAGTTTTGTACAGGTCTGACACAGGGGACTTTTTACACCCGGTTTGCTTAAGTGCCCATGAACTTTTGAATGAACTGTAGCTGAGGTTTGAGTTTGTAGTCTAGTCTGAAAGATGGCCTGTGGGGAGGGGAGTGTTTGTTGGGATTGTATTTTGTTGTTCTAGTTTCACTGTAACAAATAGTTGACATACCTCTAGTTGGAAACAATAGGATACTGAATTTGACATGAAAATCAAAACTGAAATAAGCTAAAATATAAACGCACAGGGGACGGGTTAAACTCGTCCTTCACTATTAATCCTTTGACAGTCTATGGAATTTCAGAATGACAAATTTGACTGGAGATCTGTTTAATTTCTGTTGAAATTACATTTGCCCTTTCTCCATATTAATATTAATAGGGCTTCCCAGTCAAGATTAAACACTTTCAGTCAAATGCAGACCAACAGATCTTTCTACAACAATTGCGGTGCTTTTTTATTATTCTTGCTGTACCTCAGTGTTCATTATGAAAAGATAAAACTACTGCAATATACTAAATCTGGGATAGGTTTTCCAGTTATCACAAGGTCCAAAGGATTGGATTGTTACTTTCTCACTTGTGAGTCATATAGTTCTTTTGTTCCAGTAGAAAAACAGATGCCTGTAGGTAGTAGATACTAGGTATAGTAAATATTGTACCATTAGCCAAATTCCCTGCAGCTTCCGATTTATCTAACGGAAATGTCTGTTACAGTTTTTGTTGAAGACTACATAAAGTCAGTGGCAGGAAAGGTCCTCATTATTGGACTGATTTTGCTTTTATTGACGGAAAAATGTCACATGATACTCAGGCTGTGCTTTCTATTCAACCATATCACTATGGAGGAATGTCAATAAAATCACTTTGTTATGGCATTGTGTGGACTGTCTATTACAAATAAACTATTTCATAGAGGATGTATGTAAGAGTGGGTGGAAACTGGCATTGTCAAAGCCCACTAAGTTCAGAAATTGCAGTTCCAGGATCATGTCCTTTCCCACTATTGCGTTCAGCTCCTTCCACTGCTTTCATTCAGATTTTTGGGGCACATGTCTAAAATTTGAGGTTCTCCATATAGGTTTGCCTGACCAGAGCCCCCATGCTCTCCTGCCTTGAGAGCATGGGAGCTTATTCCTCACTATAGGAAATGTCTGGTCAAACAGAGGGACAAAAGCAGTGCTACTTACACATACCTTGCTTCTAGGTGTAATTACTGCATTATAGGGATGAAATGCAACTGCAAGAATGATTTCTTAATAGCATATGCTGGGTCTGCACTGTGTTGACAGCAAATACATAGTGAGATGCTCCAGCATCTCAGTATGTCACACCCATTTCTCTCCTGCTCGTCACTGTAATATCTTTGGCGTGTTTCATTAACACATTCCAGGATAGATTAACACGCCTCAGATACACCGTCAGCAGACACCTTCCTGACCAGACCTGTTTTCTTACATAAATGGCACACATGAGGGGTTGTGGTAAAATAGGAAGGATGGGAAAGCTTAAATATGAGGCATTGTTTCTATAAGGAAAAATATAAATCCATGGAAGATACTCCAACAGAAGTGGTGAGCATATCTTGCACAAGACAAATCAGTAAAAAATGAGAAACTCTGTGACTGTGAGAACTCTTGAAAGCCCCTCGGGATCTGGCACTTAATTTCATTCCATATGGAGGAGCACAGGTCCAAGAGATCCAGGAGACACTGGCCCTCCTTCAGCAGGGATTGTGGTGCTGGTGGCAAGAGCAGCACCCACCCATACACATGCTCAAGAAATCCAGGTCTTACAGCTCAGCCTTTATTCATATCCTGTGTGTGTGATTGTGCACGTGCGTGAGGAAGAAGTGAGCAAGAGGGCATTTTGGCACTAAGCTGGATTTCTGTGCACTGTTCACATATAAAGGAAGGGAAAATCCATATTGATTAAAAAGCAGTGAGATGAGCTGCTGATCATGAGGGTGCATCAGAGGTGTCAGTTTCTGCAGCAGTGATCTGTGTATGTGACTGGACCTATGCCTTTTACCAGAACCCATTCAGTGATTCCATTCAAAACCAATGGATTCTACAAACCCGTTCAAAGCCAAGTTGGATATGGTCTTAAGCAATCTGGTCTAGTGGGAGGTGTCCCTGCCCATGGCAGAGAGGCCTGGGGCCAGCTGGTCTTTAAGGTCCACTCCAATCCCTTAACATTCTATGATGTGACAATTACTGAATTAAAATAGAGCAGCAGTCCATGTGAAGCCTCCATGGGTACATCTGGTGTCTTTCTTGGCATGCTAACAAAACTGTAATAATTCTGTAGATATTACAAGTCAATAACAATCTCTTCCTGCCCTGTGGTAGCAGTGTATAGTTTTTTTTCTGCAAAGGACAATAAATCCATGTGCAGCCTGATATTCATCCTTGTACAAGAGGCCAGACTGGACAATAGCTGTCATGTCTGGAGAACAAAAGCACAAAGGATCTGCTGTGTCTCCTCTAATCATAAATCCTCCTTGAGCTGCAAAGACAAACTCTTTTTACTATTTTTAAATTTAATTCTGGTAAACTTGAAAATAATTTTTGACTGAAAATACCTTTCATGTATTTATTAAGGTGAGCAATATGTGGCTGTGTTTAGTTCCTACTCTCTTGAAAAGAATACCCAGTATATTGTCCTACCTGAAGTACAAGCCGTGATTCTTATTTGTATTAGGCTTTGATGTAGAGAGATTTATATTGTTTTAACTGAGGTGTAAATGAAATTCATCTGCCCAATGCTATGTTATAGCTTTTTAAGATGGGATAGAATAGAAGTCACTTGAACACACAAAGAGTGCAACTAGTGGGTTTTTTTCCCCCTGAACTTCTGACATGTAGGATTTCATGTAATTAACTGCTATGGTACAAGAATATAATGGAGCTGCATGGGGGAGTTTTCTGTGCCTATGATAAGCAATAGTAACACTGAGGTAACTTGGCTTTCCTTTTGTGAAGAGTAATACATTTTAGGAACATTTTACTTTTTGATTTTTTCAGCATGAAAATAGAAGACTGATTTGGGTTATCTTTGTTTCCCACTTACAAAATAAACCAGTTGAAAGGAAAAAGTAATTCTGTAAATACTCTGCAGTGTGACACTGAAAATGTATCCAATCAGTTTCAAAATGGACTACAGACAACAACTGTAAAAGTGTTGTTTGATGTGATCTCCTAATGTTGGTTTTCCAAGCTCAAAACAGCATACAAATATAAATTGCATATCCTCCAGTTTTTCTATTTTCAGCACTTCATATGCTTCAATCTGTAGACAAAGCAGTACAGGTTCCCAACCAGCATGCCACGTGAAGTCATCATGTTTAGGTAACAGCTTTTCAGGAATGCAGCTAGGGCAGTGCAGGAATCTGCTTAGGAACTTTGTTACAAGCTGTGATTTGACTTCAGTACCTCTTAGGTATGTCTTGGTACTGAAGTACGATCAATGACTTTTTAAGAATGACTGAAATTAGTAATACAGATTGCTATAAAAGATTATACTTACAGTGTGTAAGGATATGTTTACTGACAACTTTGGCCTCTTTGGCAATGGAAAATAAGTTTCCCTGCTTTTGGCATGTAAGTTAACAGCGTTAGTGATATGTGCACTGATTAGCACAACTGGGACCTTAGAGTTTAACTCCTGCTTCTATAGTATGTAAATCCTGTGACATGACTTTTGAACACCATCATTGTGCTCTGACAATATCCTCAAAATGTACAAACTGAGACAGTTTGTGCTCTGGACACAACCATAAAATAACTAGGGATGCATCTTGGATTTTGTAAAATACAATCTACCAACTTTGTAAAAGCTGAATTAGTGTTCAGGACTGCCTAGGCACTGCAGAGAAGCTGTGAAACTGATCTGAGGAGCACTCAGTGTAGTGCATGGGGACCTCTATGATGTGGTTTTCAACTGGTAAGTTAATATTATAATAACATATGTAAAATTCGTATTCAAATGAGAATTTCTGCAAAATATAAGCCTGTGAGAGTATTTTAAAATGCTACTGGTAGATTGCCTAAGCACAGTTTTATTCATCAGTCTTAGAAATGATGCAATCAAACCCTATAAGAGAAAAGAGGAATAAATCTTATTGTAACATGAGCACCAGTTTATATTAAATCTCTCATGAATATAGAAATAATTCAGTAGGGTGGCAGTAATGCTTACTGCTGCCACTTAGTGGAGCCGTGCCTTCCTCCCTTAAACTAGAATAAAGAAGAATAATAACACTTTGTTTTTGTTGCAGCTGGTAAGAAACATCCATTTGTACAGAAACATAGGAGGGGACAGTTTTTCAGTGGTGCTGGGTACTCAGAGTTCTTATGTAAGTGCTTTTATGTGATGACAAGAAGCATTTGATGAATACAGGAGCAACACCCCTCAGGTAAGGAACATGTACGCTTCCTGTTGCTTCATAGATAAAACCAACATGTCAAGAAATAAGTAGTTTCAACGCAGAATAACTAACTTCAAAATGGAGTTGAAAAACTTCAACAGTCTGCAGAAATCCCAGCCACAGAAGATCATGTTTCTCTACCAGTACAGAAGTTGAAAGGATGAATTTAGCAATTCAAAATTAAAAACTATTTTAAATTATATGTGCTCAGCTACATCTATAGTGAGCTACAGACAGTAAGATTTCATATTTCTATAACAAATGGACTGTGGTGATGATGATTTCAGGTATCTCCTCTGTCTTGTTGAGCTGCCTGAATACATTTGTATTGGGAAGAAAAACATCCCGTGATGATCAAGCTGGATATAACTGAACAAAGCTTATGTCCCTGTGCAACAGTTTTGATCCAAGTCTTCAGGGCAGAATAGAAATCACTCTCTTACTCCAGTGCATGCAGATATAAATTTAAAGGGACATTGTTTTTAACAGAATACCTGTGGTGGTGTCTTTCAGTTCACCTCCTGCTTCTTAGCTTACAGGCCAAACACAGCTCATGAGAATTAATTCCTTGGATGCTACTGCCAGAAAGAAAAAAGTATATTTTGAAATGTAGAACAGTTAATGTTACCTGTACCAGCAGAAATGAGTATTTGCTATGCCATCTGAGTACAATTGAGCATAAAGCTAATAATGTTTAAGTGATTGAAGCCAAATATCCAAGCAGCAGAGAAAAAGCGTATAGTTTTTCAGGTAACATATGAGAGCAAGTAACACGTGAGAGAAACCAGCCTAGATAGGTATGTTAGATTATCTCTACACAAGCATTGTTCATATCCACACCTATATCTCCCTGTGTAGATAGTGCAGATTAAGACTGAGATCAGGGGTGTTTTAGTGCATAGGTGGAACTACACTGAGTCATGAAGCTTTTATTTATCCTTTCTAGAAAGACAACTGAAATTAATACAGCATGTATCAGCTGCACAATATTCTGTTACTACTAGGCAGAGCATCATCTGTTCTATGGCTAGTGCATAACAAAGTGGGAAAAGATGTCAGACAGCCAACACGGCTTCACCAAGGCAAGTCCTGTCTGACCAACCCAGTGGTCTTCCATGATGGAGCGATTCCATCAATGGAAAAGGGAGGAGTTACGGTTTCATCCAGTTTTATCTGGATTTCTGTAATGCCTTTAACATGGTACCCCACAACATCTTCTCTCCAAACTGGAGAGATGGATTTGATGGGTAGACTATTAGGTGGATAAGGAATTGGTTGGACAGTCACATCCAGAGGGTGGTGGTCAGTGACTCAGAGTCCCAACAGACATCTGTGACAAGTGATGTCACTCAGGAGCCCATACTGGAACCTGTGCTATTTGATATCTTCATTAATGACACAGTCAAAGGGATCGAGTGCACCCTCAGCAAATTTGGCAATGACACCAAGCTGGTGTCATTGAGTGAAGGGTGTGGTTGCCACACCTGAGGAATAGGATGCCATCCACAGGGACCTCAGCAGGCTCAGCAAATGCCCCCATGGGAGCCCCATGAGGTTCAACAAGACCAAGTGCCAGGTGCTGCCCCTGGGCTGGGGCAACCCCCAGCACCAACACAGGCTGGGAATGAACAGATGGAGAGCAGCCTTGGGAGAAGGATTGGGGGTGCAGGTGGATGAGAGGCTGGACATGACCCAGCCATGGGCACTCACAGCCCAGAGAGACAAACGTGTCCTGGGCTGCCTCCAAAGCAGGGTGAGGGAGGGGATTCTGTCCCTCTGCTCCTCTCTGGTGAGACCCCACCTGCAGTGCTGCATCCAGCTCTGGGCTCCCCAAGATGGATCTGCGGGAGTGAGTCCAGAGGAGGCCACAAAGCTGCTCAGAGGGCTGGAGCACCTCTCTTGTAAAGACAGGCTGAGAGAGAGTGGGATTGCTCAGCCTGGAGACCTTAGAGCAGCGTTCCAGTACTTGAAGGGGGCTACAAGAGAGATGGGGGACAAACAGTTCAGCAGTGTCTGTTGTAACAGGACAAGGGCCAATGGTTTTAAGCTGAATGGGGGTTATTTTAGATTAAATATAATGAAGACGTTTTCTACAATGAGGGTGATAAAACCCTGGCATTGCCCAGAGAGGTAATAGATATCCCATCCCTGGAAACATTCAGGGTCAGGTTGGATAGGTTGGTCAACTGATCCAGTTGAAGATGTCCCTGCTCATCGTAGGATAATAGGACTATTTGTATTCTGTGGATAGTTCTTTTTAAGAATGCAACAAATCTGTCTTCCTAAGCCAAATATAACCAATTCCTAGATTTTTAACTGCAATTAAGAATCTAGAAGTTATTTTAAAATACAAACAGGGAACCTTAAATATCCCAAAGGATTCTGAGGAAGCTATGTTCATATTTAAGAATCAGTAATTACATTAATTTTTATAAATTTTTAGCGGGGTCCCCCCAGAAAAATGAGATTGAAGAGGTAAGTGAAGTAGTAGAAAATGTCACAAGAATTAAGTATCTGAAACCTTCATTTAGGATTAACACACTTTCAAGATCCAATGTATTGGCAAAAACCTCCTCCCTTAGTAAATGCCACTGATATCTACTTTCAGATGTAACAATTATATCATCTCCATTTAATCCAGATTTTAATGTTCAGCAGAAATATCCTGCTTCTGCTACAACTTTCACAACTTTTTGAGGGGAAAGCCCATTGATACCAAAAGTCTTTAACCGTATCTTACTTGACATACTGGTTCTGGAATTTATTCCTGAACTATAGATGATTAGCAGGATGGACCACCTCTCCTAGGAAGAAAGGCTAACAGAATTTGGATTGTTTAAGCTGAAAAAGAAAAGGCTTCAGGGTGACATAATTACAGCCTTCCAGTACCTGGAGAGACCCCACAAGAATGATGAAGAGGGAGTTTTAACAAGGGCATGTAGTGACAGTGACAGGACAAGAGGGAATAGGTTTAAACTGAAAAGGATGTTTACATGGGATACTATGAAGAAATTCTTTACTCTGAGGTGGTAAAACACTGGAACAGGTTGCCCAGAGAAGCTGTGGATGACCTGTCCCTGGCAGTGTTCAAGGCAAGGCTGGATGGAGCTCTGAGCAACCTGGCCTGGTGAGAGGTGTCCCTGCCCATGGCAGGGGGCTGGAACTAGGTGATCTTTAAGGTCCTTTCTGATCCTAACCAGTCTATGATTCTATTTTTTTCTACAAATCAGATTTGGCAGTGAGTGAGTGAGGGAATTTTAGCATGATGCCTTGTCAGCAACTGTACTCCCATCCTGGATTGATGACCCAGGTTTGGACTGAATCCTTTCCTGTATGTTGGCCTATTTCCTCAACAGTCTTTTCTTCTCCATGCTCTGGATGTTGGCAGGAGGTTACATGCCCTTAAAAGAGAAAAATGCCACGGAAGTGCCTTGCTAAATAACAGCCACGCAGAACAGGTCTCTTTAACATGTACATTAAGTAATCGAGACAGTGAAGGGGTTGAGAAGTGAGCACATGCTTTCCTCAAGCCTTTCCAGTTAGGCTCATGCCAAATCCATGAGGCAATTCCCACCAGCCTGCACAAAGCGATGACTGGGAGGCAATTCCTGCACACCTCACAGACACCTGGATTTCAGGCACGCATGGAGGAGAGGCACTACACATGCCCTGGCTGTGGGAAAGGCTTAATTGGGGCTTGTGCCTCAGACACCACAGGGACTGAGGCTTCATCAGGTGGGCCCAGATGCATTTGCCCCACACAGAGCTGCTGCTGCCCCTTTTGTCCTCGCCCTCTGTCAGCCTGGCTTCCCAGTGTCCTGGGCCTGGATGTCCCACACGGCCAATGCCCTTCGCCTCCTGGGGTTCACCCAGGCCCCTTGGAGCACACCCGAGTGCCCACAGGGCTGGGGGATCACAGAATCAGAGAACACTCGGGGATGGAAGGGACTTGTGGAGATCACGGAGGCAGGGGCAGCTACAGCAGGTTACACAGGAGAGCATCCAGGCTGGTGTTGAATGTCTCCAGTGAAGGAGACTCCACAACTTCCCTGGGCTGCCTGTTCCAGTTCTCTGCCACCCTCAGTGTAAAGAAGTTCTTTCTCATCTTGAAGTGGAACTTGCTGAGTTTTAGTTAGTGGCCATTGCTCCTCATCTTGTCACTGGAGACCATTAAAAGGAGTGCTCTTGACACCCACCTCTATCATATTTGTTTGTATTGATTAGATCCTCTCTCTGTCTTCTCCTCTCTAGATTAGATAGGTCCAGCTCCCGGAGTCTCTCCTCATAACAGTGATATTCCTGACCCCGATCATATTTGTCACCCTCCACTGGACCCTCTTCGGAAGCTCATCTCTCTTGTCCCGAGGAGCCCAGAACTGGACGTTCCAGAGGGGGAGGATCATTCTGCAGCAGTGACACGAAGATATCCAAGTTAGGGAGGGAGGCAAGCCGGTCTCTCCTCAAACACAACCCCGGGGCTGTTTTCGGGGTTTATTTAAACCCCCTTGAAAGCGAGCGGGGCCATTGACGTGGCGCTCCCCGCGGTCGCCGCCAGGGGGCGCTGCCCGCCGTCCCTCCCTCAGGCCCGCCCGCCAAGGTGAGGCGCGCGGGGGGCGGGGCCTGGCGGCCGCGCCCCGCCCCTCGGCCGGCGCGTGCTGCCCGCAGCCCCCGCGAGCAGCGGCAGCGCCCGGAGTGAGCGCGGGCCGGGACGGGCGCGGACACCGGCACCGGGAGGGAGACGGGAAGGCGAGAGCAAAGGGAGAAGGCATCCCCCTGCCGAGGGAGAAGCCCCGCGCCATGAGCCCCGACAAAAAGCCGCCGCCCGGTCGCTCCCGCGGCGACCGGCCGCCGCCAGCCCAGCCCGCGGCCGAGCGATCCCGGCTGCGGAGCGGGCTCCTGGCGGAGATCCGCACGCCCATCCGCACGGAGCCCTTCCAGGAGCGGTACAGCCTCAGCCCCGGCCGGGAGCTCGGCAGGTGAGCGCAGCCTCCGGGGGAAGCAGCGGGGCCGGGGGGTGGCGGTGTCCCCGCCGTGGGGTCCGTGCCGGGCCGGAGCCGCGTCCCGGGGCTCCCGGCGGTGAGCACTGGGCGCTGGGGCCGCCCGCGGCTTGGCTGGGCTGGAGGAGGTGCTGGCGGGCAGCCGTGCCCCGCGGCCGCCTGCCCCTCCTTCCCATGAAGAAGGCATCCTCCGCTCCCCAGCCTCGCGGATCTGGCTGGGAAGATGCTGTGGTTCCTGGGAGCCCGCGTGGAGTAGTGGGTATTGCGCTGGATTTCCACTAGAGAAGAAAACCTGCCTCCCCTGCTTTAAAAAATGAAAAAGGAAAAAAAACCAAAAACAATGTTGTTTCCTCGAGGTTTGTAAGCCGTGGCATGGGAAAACAATTTTACGGTAGTTTGAGGTAGCATATACTTGAGAGTAATCTAATGGTGGAACTTTCCAAGGGGTTAAAGCTGGTCTTGGGTTTGGAAGGGATTCTGCATGTTAGGTTTACTCCATGTGTAATTTCAACGCCTGGCTGATAGAAAATAAGGCTTAGGGCAAAAAGTCTCATTAGAAGGTTTTCGCATCTTGAGAACTACATATATGGAATTTCAGCACCACGTAACCAGTATTTTTGTCTGAAGTTCTTGTCACTTCTTGTTAAAGCAATGATAGTGTTCTTAGAATTACATAGGCTTCATCCAAAGAGTGGATATACCCCTGGATATATGGAAAGATATTTTCCTCAATGTATGTTCTATTGCAAATTATGCTTGCTGTGTAGCTCAGTTTATACAGCGGCAAAACCAACCCCTTTGGAGATAAGGAGGAGTTTCAAGGCAAATGTAGCTGCTGTAAGTACCTCTAACAAATATTTAGATTGCTTAGGTGTTAGCTTAATGCTCACTTAGTAATTCTGATGTACCAGTAGGATAATAACTGTTTAAACATAGTGGTCTGAAGCATTCTCATGGTAAGCAGGTGGGAGAAACCTCTTTATGTACATTGTTGTGACCACAATGTCCAAGGCTGGGAAACTGAAGCTAGCTAAATGCAGGCTACAAATCTGCCTAAATTCTAAGAAACAGTCCAGAAGGTGTAGGAGCAGTGTAGCACATGATGTCCTGGTATCACTGCTGCTTTGGTTTGTTGGGGTTTTTTTGTTTTTTGGGTTTTTTTTAAGTTCAGATAACTTCCGAAAATATTTTGCAGTTCTTCCATGGAACAAGCATTTCCCTGAGAGCTGGGTGATAGTCACTGGCCTAATCAGAGCACAGAATAGATGAAGGTTCCTTCTGGGAAAAAAAAAGATTATTTGCTTTATACTAAGAAGAAGAATTGTGTACTGCTGCAAGTCTTAGTCTGCACTTTAAACAAGTAAATCGTAGCATGGGTTTTTGTGTGGAATTTTTTTTAATATTTTAAAGATGACCTTCAAATAAAGGCTGTGACTTTGCACCTGTAGTTAAAATGAGTTAAGTTTCTAAGTGTTTGTCTTGGTTTTGAAGAAGAGTTCCACATATTTTTGGTTCACACTATCTCTCCTCATCTTCACAAGTGCTTTCTCTATCTTCTTTTTTAGCATATAGAAATCTCTACATTTGAATGCATACGTCTATTTTTTTAATTCAAATTTTAAACTTTATGTTTTGAAAAGCATTAAATACTCCCATTAAAGACTATTTTTTGCTAAATCTGCCATTAAACATAGGTGGGAAGTCTCTCTGCCACTTGTAACTGTAATTTTATTGATAATTTATTAACACAAATTATTTCTCTTTTATATGTTCATAAAGTGTGTATTTCTCTCTTTATGGGTAGAGTTTATCTTTGCAAAGAATAAATTAGCACCCAGGTATGGCAGATTTTTGTCTTGGATGAAAAGCAGTCCTTGTATACACAAGATAATCTGTTTTAGCATTAAGATTTGGTAGAAAAAAGTTTATACACTCTGTATTTGTCCATTGTATTTCCCAGAATTAGAGAAACAGTTCAAAAGCGGAACTTCGGGTAGGTTTGAAAATAACAACATTCATATGGATTTTTTTTAAAACTGAGAGAATGGAGAAAGAAGCAAGTAGGTTTATCACCGTTGCTGAGATCAAGGCTGCTGCATGAGCTCAACAGGTTTGTGCAGTCTTTGGCCTCCCATTCTGTCATTAGTGGAACTTCCCAGGGCACTTGGAGCCTCTGTTTTCTCTTCTCTGGTCCCCTGCATTGGGGGGAGGTGGGAAGACAGTAGAACATGGCAAAATGTTCAGGCATTGTAGTTCTGGGAAGAGAGGTACTCTGGCTGCAGGTAGCACTTTAGGGAGCAAAAATCCTGCAGGAAGCAGTCCTGAAGGACATGGACGAATCTAGGAGAGCCTTGGTCACAGTGTCACCAGAGGAACTTGGGTGCAAACCCATGGGAGGTGAGGCTTCATTAGTTCTGCTCACAGGAGAAGAAACTGCTTTCAGAATGTAGAGCTTATGTGCTTCAGAAAGTGCTGCCTCGTTCAGTAGCTGAACAGGCATTTGCAAGTCTGTTGAAACAGCTGTTGGGGAACCCAGGTTCAATCAGGGAAAAATATCAAAAGCTTCATCATAATGGCCACTCAGGAAAGGAAATTCTTGCAGGTTCTTTAGGATGACATGGAAATAGAAGTTTTTAAGTGGAATTATTTAATATATGACATTTTGGTCCAGTATTCACACCCTCAATAATTTCACTGTCCTCAAAATCACTATATTCTCACACACATCTGCACTTGCATGAGGTTTGAAATCAAACTTACCTGTGATGATTGTTTTAAGGGTGCCACTTCTCATCCCCTCACTGAGATTTAAATGTTTTCAGACAGTGCTAGCTTGAGTTAGCTTAGTTTGAAGAAGTGTAACCTTTGCAGAGGACAAGACACCAATTGCTTAACTCTTCCCTTTACCATTTGTGCTTAAGCCATAATTGTACTGTAAAATGGGGAACAACATATTTTTTACTACCAAGAGCTTCCTTAAGGAGTCTATTATAATTATATTTAGTCACTTTGCTCATTTTCCTTGAGAAAAAAAACTCCTAATTGCAGACAAAGTATTACTAGGCTATTAATTCTTCAGCCTGTTGATGGAATGTTACACTCCTTTTTTTATGTGAAACAAGCTATGCATATATTGGAAGTCATTTGTGTGCAGAAAATAGTGCTCTCTAGAGCTATCTGTCTTTCTTCTGGGAGGTAACAGTCACCTTAAATGATTGATCCAAATTAAAATTATCGTCTAGCAAAATGTGTGTGCACATGTAAATATGTACAGTGCAACTCAGTTGTTTCTCCTCATTCCCAGTTTTTTTGTTAAAGCATGCAAGCTCATTTCTCCACCCAAAGGTAAGAATAAGAAATATTGTGATGACTAGTGATGTGGCTGTAGTTCCATGTGCAGATAATGCATGTCTTGGATTTTTTTCCCCCAAAAGAACAGCTCTGGCATGAACTCAATTTCTCAGGTAGCTTTCAGTTATGTGTGTCTTAGCAGTACATGACACTTGTACCATTTTGTGCCGACACTGCTGTCCTCAGCTGCTCTCTGCAGTAGCACAGTTGGGGTCAGATA
Source organism: Erithacus rubecula (assembly GCF_903797595.1). Lineage (NCBI taxonomy): Eukaryota > Metazoa > Chordata > Aves > Passeriformes > Muscicapidae > Erithacus > Erithacus rubecula. The sequence goes on along the minus strand of NC_136689.1, from coordinate 51,211,916 downwards.
GCTGTGGAACTAAGCAAAAGTGGAAAAGAAAAGAAAACAAAGAGTTGCAAGTAGTTGGCTTTGCCGTTTGAGAAGAAATTTATGTGACTAAATTATTCATGAGCATCAGAAATGGAGCCCTTGTACTTTGTACACATCAGAAACAGTGTTTGATATGAGTTACATAATAAACTGGATATTGTGGATCTCAGAAAAGTTTTTTTTCTGAACTTTATAAAAAGTAAATATCTTTACAGGAAGAAATTATTCCTGCATTTGTTTCAGTGACAGTGTTTTATAGGTCACTTTAATAAGGTTAGTTATTTTAAATTATTTAGTTCTTAGTTATTTTTATGTGTTATAAATAAATCAGTAAGGTTAGTTCTCTGTTGTTCTGAACCTAGGACAACAAAAATTAATTGGTATGACATGAATGTTCCTGCTTATCTGATTTGACATTTGATTTGTAACTTGACAATTTTCCTTTGAGCTATAATGTGTGCATAATGAAACAAATCAAATTCTGTTGGCAATCTGAAAAGGTGACATTGAGCTTCTTTGTAATCAGATATGATTTATCTTAAATCATAATTCTTGAATAAGACTCTTGTGAGGACTGAGAGCTAGTTAGAGTTTCCTATGGTCTCCCTCCAAAGCATTTGTATTTGTGATTGGATGTCTGTTAGTCTGTGTTCAGCATTGACAAATATGCATTAAGATTTTAATCTCAAAATTATTCCTCCTTCCATGCAATGTTCTCACTGCTAGCTCTTCTCAATACACAAAAGTAGCAATGATGTAATCTAACACCATTTTATATACTTTATATAGTAAGTTCTGAAAAGCAGGATTTTAAGAAAAGCACTGATGAAGTGTATGCAATGTATAGTTGATAAGAATGCTTCTTTATATCTGTCTTATCTACTATTCTGTCTCATTTGAAAAGAAATTCTTTAAAATTTATCTGATGCTATCTTTGGATCTTAGCTCTGAAATTTTCTCAGACATGAATCTAGATCACTGTACAGTAATTAGTTCTACTGGTTATAAACATCAGGTTTGTCAAGTTTGATCTTTTTGGGGATTGTATTCAGAAAAGATGAGTTCCAACAGGCAGTAGTTATAATAGCTCTAATTATAGGCATAACCATAAGGAATCTGGGCAGGATTCTTGGTCTGAAACAATTTAGAATTAGTGTTTGTCAGCTGGCTGAACTCCCGTGTAACCTGTCCTTTGAATGACGTCACCTGTCAGGCTTCTGGCCAGCTCAGCTACACAGGTCATGCATGGCCACACACAGGGTGGCTCTTGCCATTTCTTGTGCTCCATGAATACTGTTTTATTTCCATAGTGACTAATGAACGGTGAATCGGCAACATCAGTGCTTATTAGGCTAATTAACTTGTTTCCAGATAGATTTGGTATGTAATTCAAAGCAGCACACTACTTGAAAGCTGTATTACAGAGATTTCAAACTTTTCTAAGCCACTTTCTCTAGGTCCTTCCTGGTGCTAGAATTCAAAGCTTTTGACTGCACTAAGGCAGCATTCAAGAGGAAGTACACAGTGCATTCAGAGGCTGTATAAGGAAAACAGAGAAGGCAGAATCCAGGCAGGGACCTAGATTTATTGGGGTAAGGCTTAGTATCTATCAGGTATTTAAATAACTTGCTGTTAAAGGGCTTCTCAATTTATTTTTGTGTTGTTTTTTGACAACATACTCACCAGTTGATTTTTTTTTCTTGAGATATTTTTTGGTGCTAAGACCTTGAACAAGGGTCTTAACACTTTTAATAAGTGCATAGCTTTGTTTTACATAAATTTTGTGCAAAATTATCTTCCTGCATTTAAAAACCTCAATAGTTTTGTCTTCATATATGTATTAGTAATTAAGAACAGGTTCCCGAAAAAATTCAAGACATTGAATGCATATTCTTACTGTTTGTCTGCCTTTACTGGACATCTGGACTGTGCTGTGATCTAGTCTTAATACATATTGTGCTGTAGATAATGTGCTTATGCAAAATATTATTCCTAGAGGAATAACTGTGGCTGTATCAGTGGTTACAAGTCCAATTATGTTATTGAGATTGCCTAGCAAATATCCACTTTGTGGGTACTTATTTGACTTGATTAATTTAGACTGATTTTGAAACAAATGCTTATTAAAAGCAAGCTAACCACAACTTTGTTTAGCAGTTTTATTTCATGGATAGCAGTCTTCTGTAGGCTGGGAGAGTGAAAACTTTGACGTGAGCTGAAGTAGTTAATTCTGTGAACTTCAGCTTGGAGATGGGAGAGGCAAAACCCATATTTATTGTATTCCAAAATAGATGAGGACTATTATTTTGGTTCCAGCAACCCTACAGTAAGTCAAGAACCAAAATAAAGATCTCAAAGCTATTTCTGCAGCTTTATAAGAAAATGTTTACATATAAATAAAAAAAGGTTGTTTTCATGATGATTATACTTGTATGGTAAGAGCTAAAGTAAGATTGCTATACTTCAAAGTGTGAGAATTCATCATTGCATTAGTGAGAGGCATTAATTAAAATACCTTTTCAGTCTGAAAATCAGCCCTGCATGGATGGAACCGAGTGGAGCAGGTGGTGTGGGACTCTTTGAGGGAAGTTACGAGCTGGCACTTGTGCAGAGTGGTGTGACGCAAGCGCTGCAGTGTGGTTTGAGCTGGCCTGGTGCATCACCAGGTGTGTGTCCTGCCGAGGTGACGCTCATTAATGTGGGCTAAGCACAGGGCTCAGCTCTGGGTGCCTGTTCACCTTGGCATTGCTGCAAAAATCGTGCTACAGAGCCTGATGTTAGTCAAGCTGCCTCACTGTATTTAAATTATCTGTGCTCCTTATTCTTAGTCTCACTGTATAAGTAAGGGGTTTGAGAACGGGTAATCAGAAAACTCCAGCTGTTATCATTTGAGACCTGCCATGATGAAAATACAAAGTGCCATCCTGAAAGATGCAGAGTATTGATAATGTATGGCAAATTAAGCAGGATTCAATTAGAGTGCTGTTACCGTGGATATGGTGGGAGTGACAGTGCTGTTACCTTGGATATGGTGGGATACTTCAGAAAACAACTGGGTTACTGTGATGTAGTTGGAGAAAGCATCAATTCCTCATTTGTACATTTTGATTTTGCCAGCTTTTGAAATTAAAGTTTTGAGGATAATGTAGTCGTGGGAACTAACACAGCTTGTTTATTCTGTATTTTTGAAAACTGCGTTGTTTGAATTGATTGGGGGTTTTTTAATTCCTTGTGTTTCATGGAGATTATGTACATTCTTGGCTAGGGTGTTTTGAACACAGGGATCATCACTCAGCAAGGCACCTTTCTAAATTCAGATTTACTTTTAAATGCAGCCATTAATAGTGACTTAGTTCAAGTTCCCTGAAATGTTATTTTATAAAGGTGGTGCTAAAGCTGTCACTAATTATTTGACACTAATGTCATTCTTATTTAATTTCAGGGGAAAATTTGCAGTGGTGAAGAAGTGTATCCAGAAAGACACTGAAAAAGAGTTTGCAGCAAAATTCATGAGAAAAAGAAGAAAGGGCCAAGACTGTCGAATGGAAATAATCCACGAAATTGCAGTCCTTGAGCTGGCACAATGCAACCTTTGGGTCATTAACCTGCATGAAGTTTATGAAACTGCAACAGAGATGATTTTAGTCCTGGAATAGTAAGTATTAGTACTAATTCCTGAATAACTTTCTGCAGTGTTTGTTTAAAAGCAATAATGTAGAAATACTGTGTATCAATGTGAATAATTTAAAAGTTTTTATTGGTTTCCTGTTACCCTTGCTTAACTTCAAGAAGAATTGCTAAGAAAATGGCAATTGCAAGAAGTTATGTGGAATCTCATAACTTCTTCAGACTATAACAAATTTCTCTAATTATGGAGTATCTTTCAAAGCTGAACTATAGTTTATATAGTTTGAAATATGAACTCTGTACCCTCCCTACACATAAAAGAGGAAGAAGAAAGAAACAAGGAGTATCTGTTCAAGAACTGAAGTTCATGTCATTGACAGTGGCAAAGATGGGATGAAATCTGCTGTGGCTTTTTTTACTACTTTTAAAAAAGGTATTGAAAGCAACATCATTGCTGAAAAGAAACTATTAAAACCCTCTACAAAAGAAAACTTGCCAAAACATTATATTTTTGGGGAAAGAAAGGTGAAGGATTGAGACTTAGAATGGTTTCATTCAAAGGACACTTGACTCCACATTTGTCTGTGTGGTTTTCTCCACTTGAGTTTGTCCAGATGGGTGTTCCTGCAGCTGTTGTGGCTGCCATCTCATGCCAATGGCTTTAGATAGTAAGGCATCTAGCTAGCTTCTAAGATTCAGCCAAATACTTGTTGCTACTGAACTTTAAATTCTTGTTAAGCTCTATGGATTTTAAGTAATTAGGAGAGGAGCAGTGAGGCTCAATAGAACAGAAGTGATTTGTTTGTTAAGATAAATCTAGTTTGTGCAGCTCTTCTCTTTCTTGATAGCAAAAAGAAATGATGAAGAATCTTGTGTCCCAATCATATCTTGTTTAGAAGTCAAAAGAAACTGTATCTTTAAAATTCAGTGAAATGGAATGAGACCATGTCTCCTAAGGCAAAATTCTTCTAGAACACGTTTTTTAAACTTCATTGTGCCCTTAATGAAGTCATAATATGTGAAATATTCAAGTATCTTTTATAATACATAGGTGTGACAGAGCTTCTGGGGTTTTAACTGCTGTTAATGAAGACTCGTAAATACCTGCTTTAAACACTGGCAGAAATTTAAATAGTTTCATTTTCGATCCCATAGGATTTAATATGACCAGTGGAATCTAAATGAGCAATGAGTTTTGTGATAATTTCAATGCAAAATTCCTAGTTTTCTTTTAGAATTCAATTTTCTTACAGTTGCAAAACTCTTTTAATCTGAAGTATTAACTAGGTTGTTAAGTAATTAGCAAAATTATTGGGTTTATATGCATCAAACAGTCATACCTTGTTTCAGATAAATAGCTGTGTGCTGGAGTTGTAAATTGCAAAAACAGTCTTTCCCTGACTTCAGCAAGTATGTCTGGATGCTTCTTTAATGTCAATGAGTTCCAAAGACATGTTGCAACAAAACAGGTATGAATGTTAGTGAATTTCTGACATTCTGTATGCAGAGGATTAAAGAACATACCTAAACTGCAAGCTTCTCTAGGGCATTTCAGTTTCGATTAAGCTTGATGGTCTTTGTGGCAGATTTTTATCTCCTGAAGAAGTAAAACAAATACTTAATCTTGGCCACTAACTTCATCTTCTAAGATTTTAAAGTTTCTTGTCTTGATATAGAATCTGCCATAAGGGCTGAAGGTTTTAAATTAGGAAGTGTTTTGCTTTCAGGAAGTGAAATATTAATGTTACATGGAGGGTTGTCTTCCGAGCACTATCAGTTTTTGACAGAAAATGAACATTGGCCATGTTAATATTGAGTGTTGAGCAGTGAGAAGCAAGGAGGCATTACAGTGTTGGCTTCAGATGTAGCATAGCAAACTGGGCCTGTCTGCATCCACCCTCACAACAGTCTCTGACTTGGGTTTGTTTTCATAAGACCTCAATCAGTGCATTTAAGTCAGAGTTGAAGGGGTAACAGAAAGCCTGGAATTAATCTGTGGTTTCTGTATTTCATTGAAAATTGGATGAAAAGAACCTGGAATTTTGCTGAAGAAAGTAGAAGTGCAGTCTGGGAAACTTGACATATCAGGTATAAGAAGAAAAAGCAAATTTGGTAACTTTTGGGCTTGATACCTATATGCAGCCTACCTGCTGTCTTCTAATTTCTTTTGGAAAAAAAAAAAAAGAGCAGTAGAGCATCTGATGCCTAAGAACTGGTCTTTTCATAAGTGTTCATCACCATGTTTTACACATCTATGGAAGGAATATGTGATACTAGTGGGTAATTAGTATAAAAAAATGTATAGAAACGTGTTAGTGGAGCTTCAAAAATCTTTATCTTGATATTTTGTTAGGAAGAGCCTCTGAACTGATCCAGAGCCTTGTGTAAATACAGTTACACTTGCTTTAAAAAGAAGTTGTCTTTATCATCTTGAAGACACAGTTAGTATTTTTTTTTTTTGATAATGCTGGATGAAGTGGTTCTTCACCTGTTGCTATTTGGACCTGGATAATGTAATGGACTTGTATGTCTGTTAATATTAATGGACTTACATAGTTTTGGACATGATTTATTGTCCCACTTACTGGAGGTGTGACTAATTAAAATAAGAGTCTGCTGGCAGGAAGTGATCCATTTGGCGTGGGATTCATCGACAGAACTTGAAACAAACCCACTGTAATCACAAGTAACTGCTGCTCCAATGTTTGCATCTCCTCCATTTGAATAGCAAGCAGAGTTGTTCTAGTTAGCAGTCTCAAATCAAGACAGGAAGTCTAAAAAAATTTTAGGGGAACAATCCTCAAATGTTCTTAGTTACCTTTGTTTGTGTTTCATTCAGTTCTTGTGCTGTCTTATTGGAAAGGTGAAGGCAAAAAAACATAATTTGTCTGATAACTGAGAACTTTTAAGACCAGTATCTACAATATTATGTATTTGGATGCTTCTTTTCCCATGCACTCTCATCAGATATGGATTTACAGTTTTCTCAGGCTTTGAGACATTGGTAAAATACATTGTCTTACACTGGAAAAGCTACCACTAAGTGCACTTACTATCCAGTGGTAAGCCTAGCCAAGGAGAGAGGTGTGGCTGTCAGCAGCAGTGAGCATGAACCTTTGCTGCTAATGTTCCAGCTGCTGTGAACAGCTTGTACTGTAAGCTCCATGTACAGAAAGTAGATGACTTTCCATTATCTTTCAAAGATAACCCTTTCAAGAAAGACTTTTGACAGAGTTGAAGATTCAGGAAGTAAATTTTTGTCCATTGCAGACTATATATAACTCAACATTGAAATCAAGTGTATTTTAGGAATTGGTCTACATATCTGTAGTCCGGTGATTTGTACTTCTGCATCCTTCAGAACATTAGCTTAATGTCTGATCCATTAAAGCTGGGGGAATGGTTCATTTCTTCAGGTGCCCTGAAATGGGTTTGTTCAATCTTTATCTAATGATAAGTTAAATTACTCTGTTAGTGTCTCCTAAGTGTACTTGAAAGAAGTTTGATGCTAAATTTCATACAGTTAATTGTTAAGTTATATTTCAGGGAAGATAAGTAGTCTCCATTTAATCTAAAGTAAACATAATTTAACAAAGATTAGTTCTCTAGACTTCCAAATGACTTTTAACTCATTTATGCTGTTAAGTAGTAATAAAGTGTTAGCATGCTTTTCATTGATAAAGAGCAGTTAGATTTCACTTGAAACGAGAGAAATGAATGGCACAGCAGTACTTTCAGAAGTACATTAAAATAGCTAAAAGAATTATGGTTGCCATAGCTTTCAAGTTCAGAAAGCCTTCTTTTGTCTCACATATTTTTCCTATGCTTAGGGGAAGGGGGTACTAGAGAAATAATGCATTCTAAGTAACACTGGGTTTCAAAATGTTTTGCCATTAAATGTCCTTATCAATTTTCCCTTAAAACTTTGTTGTCCTGAGGATAATTCTTTGCTTTTATCCCCTAAGAACATTTTCTGATTGGCCCAGTCGTTTTCAAGTTATTTCATAATAACAATTAGAAAAACAACAGTTTAATGAAAAATGGGTAAATATAATTAACTCCAGAGAACTGGTCTGCATATATAATCATAACAGTGACAAGCCCATGATCATTTTCTAGCAGGAATTTTGAGCCCTTCTACAGTTAAGTTTTTTTGGGTTTTTTTTCTTCCTGAAATCCAGCTGAGGAGTACAAAATAGTGAGTTGAAAGTATTGTTAAAGAGCTTGGCAAAACTTGCAATAGGTGTGCAGGAAGATCTTTTTCTAGTTCATTTTGACATTGTGCTTCCAACCACTTGTGACTGGCTTGGCTCACAGCTCCCAGACTGTTTTGCTTAAGGGAATCCATTAAGCTCACTCCACAGCAACAATACACAAAACGGTCTTGCAGTGTCAAATTTCCATCTGTTCTTATAAAGTGTTACTAGTTACTTGTTTGAATGTGGTATTTTTGGGACTGAAGGAATTGTCCAGAAGGAGTTGTTCCATCACCATCCTAAATAAGAAAGTGAAGATCAAAACCCAAAACAGAGCATGTGAAGTCCCTTCTCATGTGAAACTGTTCTGTAAAGCCAAGTGTCTCTGGTGCTGAGAATGCCAGTGTCTCGTAAGTTATGAAGAGGGTGTGTGTGTGTGTGTGAGGGCTGTATTTGCATGTCTCACTCTGAAAAATGCTGATGAACCCAGGCATCTTCAGAAGTATAGGGAGAGACTTTTTGTAAAATAAAGTTTCTGGATTAAGGGTTTTCTACTCTCACCATTGGTAGGTAGCACTGAATCTTGATTTCACTGATGGGACAATACTTCAATTTTTATTGCCTTGACTTTTAACACCTATAATTGAGAGTTCTTTAAGTGTAGTATTAAAAATCTGGGTAGCTTACATTTTAGCATTGGTGTCTACCGAAGTTTTAATAAGTTACACTAATAAACAAATTGTAACATATGCCTACCAAGTAGACATGTAGCAAGCAGGGCTTTTTAAAGCCTCCCCCACCCTCAACTTCCACTGGTTTTTCATCTAGGTCTATTAAAGTGTGATCCCAAGTTTTGGGTATAAATTTGATTCACAGAATTAAATAGCAGAAGTATTTTTTCCCATATTTGAAGTGGGAGAGCTTTACCAGCAACATCCCAGGGTTATTGCTATGGAACATACCTTGTTAGTAATTTTGGTAGTAGATCTTATCACTGTACATGCATTATAATTCACTGCTACAAGGAATTAAATCACTCTTCAAGTAACATATGGCATTCTTAAGGCAAAAAGTTCAATTTATGGGTTGCAGTAGATCTTTTTCTATTCCTATCTAGAAAATCCAATTCATGTTGCTTTTTCAAGGAATTTGGTTTAGGATATTAAAATACTAGATGATGTTCATTTTAAAAATGTCATTAGTATTTGAATCCTGTTCAAAGCTGAAATATTACTATTTCCATGAATTAAATAAAAATGGACTGAAGAAAGATGTGATAGTGTCAGGCATATGAAATTTTTCAAAAGGAATTACAGTATTAATATTCCTTTGAAAAACTCATTTTATTCTTGAGCTCTATCATCTTTGATAGATAATGAAGAAAAATAATTATTTAATAGAGGGTTTTTTTGAAAGAAAATCTTAGTTTAATAAATCAAATTGTACTGCTGTACTACTTGGCATATAGGACAAAAGTGTAAGACTCTTTAGAAAAGGTAAAGATTTAACCTTCTTTTAAATTATTCATTTTTTTTGTAAGACCATCTGCAGGGAAAATTTAAAATAATAGCAGTGAGAATACCTTGGAGTGCAAAGCCTTTTTCTAAATCCATGAGGCTTTGAGAAGTACTAGGATTGTAGCAGCAAAGTTAGTATAGGAAAAATGAAAATTTGAGTATATTTAAGTGTCCTTTTCCTGGGGTGCAAAATTTAAATGCACTATTTTTGTACAACTCATTTGCTGTTATGTTCATGTTGAATGTGCTGTCTTTGGGATAACCTAGGCAGTACAAGTCATCAGGAAAAAGCAAGCAAAGGCAGAGGAGATAGGCATGCGTCAGTAAAGATTAATGCTTGTTCAAAGTCATTTTTGCATGTCACAGTTTGGTGTATCTGGAGAGGATTCTGCCCTTGAGGGTTTCACCAGCTTTCCCTCAGGGGTGATTATAGAATTTCATGCAGAACAAAGGGTGTATGTGCTGATTTCATAGTAGGAGTTCAACAATCCATCTGCCAAGTGGCCACATTCTAACATTCTTATGCCCATTCTTGTTTTAAGATGGAGCTTCTGTTCAGTTTATTTTACTTCTGATGCTACAGGGTTATATTGTAAAACAATTTTAGTTCTCTAGAGCCATTGCTATACAGAGCTGGTACTGCATGTGGCTTCAGAGTACTTTAAAAACATTCATTCATATCTAGTTATTTTTATATTTTTTGTTATTCTGTTATTTCTTTAAAGATATATAAACAAAAGAGGATGCAAGCTGAGAGCTAAAATTTTCAGAGCTGTTTTTAGATGAAAGAGGTTTAGAAACTTAATGCATCCCTGTTACCAGAGACTTCATAAACAATTCAGTTGTAGACTTTACATTTATTCTTTTAGGTATGTGTAAAGTGTTTTGAGGAGGATGGGAGGTGGGGCTGCTTTGCTTTATGTTTGCAAAGATTTGCCTTGGCCAAATTTTTAAGTAGTTTCATAGTAATGGCAAAAGGCACATCTTTTATGAAAACACAGTCCTCAAACAATTGTGGCATTCATCTGAAAGCAAGGTCAGGAATATTTCTAAAGTAATCCCCAAAATGTTTGTACTGTTCATATTCTTTAACCTAAATGATTAAAGTCTTCGCCTCTCTTCAAAGCTGCCGTGCTGCAGAAAACACTTCCAAGGCTGTAAAACCTTGCCAAATGTCTTATAACTGAAAATATCAGGATTGTGTTATACCTCCTGCTGATACTGCCTATACAAAAAAAAAAAAAAAAGAGAGTAGGGACAAATGGGTGCTATAATTTAGTCTTTGAACTAACAATATTCCTCCTATTCCACAGTGCTGCTGGAGGTGAAATCTTTGACCAATGTGTGGCTGAAAGAGAGGAGGCCTTCAAAGAAAAAGATGTTAAGCGACTTATGAAGCAGATACTAGAAGGAGTTTCATTCTTGCACAGAAACAATGTTGTTCATCTTGACTTAAAGGTATGATTTGTGATGTATTTTTCTTATTGCTTTCTCATCTGTTAACTTTCTTGCTGGTAATATGTCACAATGATGCCAGTTTGTAGTTAACAGAGTTTTACCTAATCATACCTTGAATGAAAAAATTAAACTTTTGGGATAGAGTAGCCACCAGGTCTGCAAGCCTTTTGGGGGAGTTTTATGATTGTGTTAAATATAAACTTCATTTGATTAAGTGAAATGTAATCAATTCAAAAGGCAATTTGTCTTGCACCTTAAATTGCAAATGTGTGCTTTGAGTAAGACTTGAATTATTTCTACATTGCAGTAAAAATGTCTGGGTATTATATAGCCATTGAAAACCAGGTTTGTTTTTTATGTTGACTTGAGTTTTAATGAAGAGGAAGGGTGGTAGTGACATTGGTGGATGAAGTGTAACATTTCAGAATTAAATGTTATTATTCAAACAGGACTGATAAATTAATGTGTTAAGTACATTTATAGCATTTTCTTCCCTTTTTTCCCCAGTTACTGTAAAACCTAATTTAAATGTCTGTCATTTGCTGCCCAACAGTTGGCTGACACCCTGTTGGTATATAAATTATCATGATTTACTGAAACAAGTTTTTTTTTTTTGTTGAAAAATAGTTTTGACCCAAATCAAGGGAGAAGTACAGTTGCCATCCTATCAAATCATATGGTTAAGAAGGGAATTGTTACAAGGATCTGGAGAAGTCTCCTCTCCTATGGGCAGCAAGCTGCAGTTAATTTTCTTGAGCTTCTATCCATGCTCTCATATGGAAGATGCCACTGTATCTTATTATGAGGTTGAACTAGTTTATTACTAAGCAAGACAGTCTAAAAAGTTACTTGCCTTACATTTCTAAAAATTCTTTTTACATGTCCTATTCTCATATTTACTAAGTATATTGTAAGCTGCTGCATGTTTGTTCTGTTTCTAAGATCCTTACTTATACTTACTTAGCTGTATTTTGGCACTATTATAAACCTACCAGTAGATTCCAGTATCAAGCTGTATGTACTTTATGTATAACTTAGCACGTCATGAACCATTCATCAGCTAAAGCAGATGAGTCATATTTGCACACAAATATGTCACCTGCCTGGTTTTCCAAACATTTATTCAAATTAAATGTAGAATTCTTTGAAATTTTGATTGAGTCATATACACAGAATATTAATAATTATACTAAAAGAACTAATGAAACATTTTTAGCAAGTGATGTGAGAATAAGTGTCCAGAAAGACTAAAAATGAGCAGTTAAAATTCTTCAAAGTTCCAGTATGCTTAAACAAGATATTCAGTGTCTCAATGGTTGGCCATTGAATTTCCTTGAAGCAAACTGTGTAAAATTGAATGTCTTTTGTGGACAGTATCTATTTGTACATGTTTGTAGTTAAAGTTGTGGTGTTTCTTAGCATCATCAGCTTGATAGCTGAAACTGAAAATGTGATGTGTTTTATGACTACTTATTTGCAAAAGTGGACTTGGGATGTTGACTACAGATTTTGTCCAGAAAAGAAATTCATGAAAAACTTACTTAAAAGCTTTCTAATTGGTCAGAAAACTGATGCTATAATATGGAGCACAGGCAGTTCTCACTGAAAAATCCAGCATTGTTTTGCTGCCTGATGGACACTCATTAGCAGAGGAAATTGTCTAGTGATTGAGGTTAATTAACATATTTATACATTACTGCAGTGTGCAATGTGTGTTTAATCGGAGTCCTACTTGCAGTATGATGACTTTCATGATATATAAAACTACCAGTCTTGTGCAAAATAAAGTTTATGGAAGTCTTCAGAGTATTGGCAAATAAAAATGATGGAAACTGTAGAATTAAAAACCATGACTTGCAAACATTAATTGATCCACATAAGGCTTTTAAAACCAGCCCATTTTGACAAAACTTGGGTACCTGCTTCGGCTGCAGGTTTATTAACCCACAGTCCTCATCTTGTATAATGTGTCTCATTGCTGCTCTAAAGCACTGCTTGCAGCTTAAAGCACTGTGGAATTTACTAAGTACTTTGTGATGGCATTTGGAAGACTTCTGTATGTTTACTGTTGCTATGCAAGGTGTTTGCCAATAGCAAAGTTTACAAATTCTTGCTAAAATGGGTTTTTTGTGCTATTAGTTTTACTTTGTGTCTCTAAAGATTTCCCTTTCATTTGCCTGTTACAAATTCCTTTGGAAAGGTCCATCCAATTTTCCATATGTTGCACCTTCAAAAAAATGTTAAATTCTACACCCAGAAGAATTTAAACCTAAGTGGTTGTCTGTATGTAATTGTCAACTTAATATTTATATTATAAATATAATGAGCCAGATATATGACACTGACAGCTACCTTGCTTTAGCTTCTCTTTGTCCTCTGAATAGATAACAAGATTTTTTTCTGAGACTAAACACTGCAGAAAGAAATGGGATATTTTGATGGGGCTTGGCAAGGTTGTCATCTGATCATTTCTTTCCAAAAGCATGGTTCTACTGAAAGACAGTTGAAATGTGTCTTGTTTTTAATGGCAAAATACAATTATGTAGCCTAGTTTTGACTTGGATGAAGAGTAAATATAATGCTACCAAGTGCAAATTAATTATCACTTGACAGTATTGTGTTGATGCTATTTAATTTGTAGGGTGTGCACAGATTGTAGTCAGGAGTCTTTCATCTCCTCTTAATGGTGCTTAAAAGCTGCAGAGTAAGGGAAGTCTCCGTTCTCTGTGTTCTCATTTGCTGTTTGATTTAATCTTGAATTGGTGCTTGGTGAAAGCTTGATGTAGTTGGGAATGGAAGAGAATTTAAGCAGGCATGGGGGCTGAGGAAAAAGATATGAGAGTACGTTACTTTTATTAGAATCACCCTAGTTTAGTGTCTTTAGATGTAATGCAGCTGGGATATTTCAGCTGTTTCTTACCACTATTTCTTGGATAATTCCCGTATTTTCTTCTAGGGATCTGAGGTTTTTGAATATTACATAATTAGATAACCTGAAACATTAATGAAATTAGGTGAGGTGTGGCATTGATTAGATTAAAAACCCGACCTTTTATTTGTGTCCTTAGTCATTCGTTGGTTTCAAGAAGATACATAAAGATGCAAGAATATAAGAGGATCGAAGTGGAACCTTTAAGCCTTGCTGAAGTAGAGGGGGAGGGGTCTTCAAACATTGCCATTTTCATGAACAATTTCAATAGTGCTTGAGGGTAAAAGTGAAAGGCCCTTTTTAGAATGACCACCAGGAGAGCCTCCAGCTGGCATCTCCTGTCCTTGTGGGCTGACTGGCATTAGGCAAACCTGTAGATGTATTCTAGCAGAGAAAAACCAAAAGAGAAGTAACATTACAGATGTGAGGAAATGATCTTCCTTTTCTGAAAGCTTGAGTAATGGTGTCAATCTGAAAGCTATGGTGAGTTCAAAGCTATGGCTTCTTTAAGGTTTCATGCTAGTGTTTAGTCTGGCACTTTGCAAGAATCCCATAATGATTCCTCAAAATAGTAAAATGACTGGCGTTTCATTAATAATTGATTTAGAGTTATGACTCAACTCATACTGTAGACAGGGTTTTTTTTGCATAGGTGTGTTTTGCATAAGAGTTTTAAAAAGACAATAAAAACTATTGGTAACTCCTTTATCTACTAAAATGTTAAAATACAGGGCTGAAGGGTTTCACAAAACTTTTCCTCATTTTAATATAGAGAACAAATACTTTTCTCATGCTTTTAATTTGACTCCTCACAACATAACTTAATTTCTCACTGGGAATAACATCTGAGAGACTAATGAGGATGGCATGGTCAGCTTTTTTGGATGTTTGCTTTTGTAATACAAATAGAGAATAACAAATCTGAACTATAAAGAATGTGGGAATGTGCAGCTCCAAAAGCCTTTGTATAGCCACCAGATCTCAATTTGTAAAGAAAATAAAAAAAGTTCTATTCTTAATATGTAGGTTTACAAACAGAAAATAAATGGACAACATCATGGAGTTAGTTTCAAACAACAGTTTACCTCTGCAGGAATAAAAAAACTTGACTATATTGAAGTCTTGCAGTGAGAAGAACCGGCCCAAGGTTTTTTTAAATTTTCTTGCCCAGATTTATTTCTGTAATCAAAGCAAGTGTTGTTCATCTGAGAGCATGTCTTCAGGAGTGACTCTGGGGTAGACAGAGCAGCTCTGTGATTAGGAAAGAAGTCTAAATGTTGGTGTTACTCCAGCCAGATTATCAGTCAGTGGTTGCTTTGCTGTTCTTACTCTTTTGTCCTCCTTCTTTTTCAACCACTCTGATGCAAGATGATCCAGGTTCCCAATAGACTTCTGCACTTTCATGGAACTCACTAGAAGCATGAATGCAGCACTAATTGTCAGCACAACCATTTGGAGAAGTTAATGATAAAACCCAGTGTGATCATTGGTCTAGGGGTACGGAAAGTCAAACTTTATTTTTTTTGGCAACAATATGCTGCAGTTGCAAAAAGTTTTCTTTTTTCACTTGAGCTAGCATTTAAAATAGTAAGGAACTTCTTAATGACCACAAAGGTGCTTTGAAGGAAGACAGCCAAGATCTAGTGACGTCAGTGCAAACAAGTTTATCCAAAGGTGATGCTCTTAAAAACCAGTTTTTCAGGCTGCTATATTTTTTTTAAAACTGTTCTTCAGTTAGTATTCTGTAATACAGTTGTTTGTACTTTAAACAGGATTCAGGTTGGTTGCAACAGACCTTTAAACAGGTGCAGTCAAAATAGTTTTGTGTGTTCAGGGATTTTTAAATGATTGGGTGTTTTTGGACACCTTTCAAAGGGAGGTTTTTTAGACCATCTATTGGAAAAATCAAGGAGCAAAGAGAAGTTAAAGAGGTGATACAAAGCACTAGAGGTACAAGTGTGGAGGTACTTACATGCTATTGTTGAATGACAGCTATTGGCACATATTTCCAGTATGTTCTAGGCTAACAAAGGTTTGATTCTCAATTCTAAGTTGAAAATCCTGCCACTTCCTTTAGCCTACGTGTCTCTTCAAAATCACTGGGGGAAATACATAAATGATCCAGGGTATCATATTTGTTACAGGAGGCACTGTTGTTGCTCATGGTCTAAAATAATTATGCAATATGTTGTCATAGACATTAGTTTGGGGTGATTCCAAAAGTCTCCTTCTCTTGTTTTTCAGCCCCAAAATATTCTGCTAACCAGTAAGTCTCCTCTGGGAGATGTTAAGATAGTAGATTTTGGCCTTTCCAGAATAATGAAGAGCAGTGAGGAACTAAGAGAAATCATGGGAACTCCAGAATATGTAGGTAAGTTGCTACTATAGGAATGATGAATAGTCCAGGCTCGGGTTGTGTAAGGAGAGTTTGGAGCATGCCAGCCTGGCTGTGTAGTTACTGTGTCGCAAGGTCAGGTTATTACTTGGACGCTGTTCTGCTATCAAAGGTAGAACTGGCAAGTCTTGCCAGTTTAATGAACTATGATTCTGTGCTTATGTTGAAGATGAAGACACACTTTAGATGATTCTTACCAGCAGTGATAACAAGTATCACTTGGATTCAAAGTTTAAATTCACATACTCAGTCTCTGAATACAGTATTTTACCCAGTGTAGGTATTCCATTTTTTTAAGAATAGCCCAAACCACTCCAGGCCTTGAAAATATGCTTGAAAATATCTTTAATATCTTGTGTGTGGTATATCTTCATAGTTATGGGTTACAGTGCTGGAAAATGCAATGTTGGCTATTTCTGTTTTGTCTGTGCAAAACTTGTATACAGATTCCTTAATTGAGAAAGAGAATGGCCTGGCTTCTGAAGATAGGAAAACTTTTTTTTTTTTAATACTTAAAAATAGTGAATTATATAAACCATTTAAATAACCTGAATACAAATATCTTGATTTCAAAAGACTGTCGTGCTTCAAATGGCTTATCTGTTTATCTTAAATTTTCCCACATGACCATTATTAATTTTTAAGCTCAAATGTAATGTCTGCATATGACACAATGCATTCTTTTTTTCCCCCTGAATAGCTCCTGAAATTCTGAGTTATGACCCAATCAGTACAGCAACTGATATGTGGTAAGTTGAACAAATTAATGGTCATCATAACTTTACTGAAAAGGGTTGTTCTTCGGGGACTTTTTTTTTCTTTGTTTGCTTTTAAGAAAAAAAAAAAAGGCTAACTAAAAACTGTTTTTCTTACTTTTAAATTAGGAGCATTGGAGTACTGGCATATGTTATGCTAACAGGGATATCACCTTTCTTGGGGGATGATAAACAAGAAACATTCTTAAATATATCTCAAATGAACGTAAGTTACTCTGGAGAGGACTTTGACCTTGTATCAGAGTCTGCTGTGGATTTCATCAAAACTCTGCTGGTTAAGAAACCCGAGTAAGTAAAATGCTCAATTGTATATGCTAATACATCAGACTTACTTTAAATGCAGCAAGTGCTAGTGTATTCATTTTTGAAGTACAAGGGGATTTTGATTTCATTGTGTTATTGCTTTTTATGTATATGAGAATTCTTCCATTTTCATCCAAACTTGTATATTCCAAATGATGTCCAAGTGTTAGTAATTAAAACTCAAATTATTTTCATTAAACTCTGCATGAACTGTAGCTTGTAGCAATGAACAGTACACCCATTCTTCTTGCAGGTACTTTTCTGAAGTCTTTTAAATGAACTGAGCTTTGAGTCCTTACTTTTCGATGGGTTGGTAGAGAACTTTGCCTTTTCTGGTTCATTAGTACACTTTTCTTAATGGGCAGTGTGCTGGAAATTCCAGGTTCCCAAACAGAACAGGTGTTTTCTGGGGAACTTTACCAGTTCTTCATGGGACGTGTCAGGTATTAAAATTGTCTACTGCTTGTCTATGGGAATATTTGAAAAATGTGAAAGTCAGATAATTTTTCTATATATAAAAGGTATAAACTTCAGAAACTGTTTGGCAACATGGAAATGTAAACTCATATTTAAGGATCTATGAATTCCTTTATTTTAAATGCTAGGAGTTCATCTACTTGAACTGCTGTGGTCTTTTTTGGTACAAGACAGCTATCAGTGCTTTTTTTTTTTTTTTATTTACAGTTCCCTCTGTCTCTAATACAGTCATATCCTTGGAATAATTTTGGGGGATTTCTTCTGCAAGGTTCTGAATTTAGCATTCATTTGGACATTTATTTTAATACTTCCCTTCCTCTGCAGGGACCGGGCAACGGCTGAAGAATGTCTTCAACATCCATGGTTAGAACAAAGTGATAATCCTGCTTGCAGGGCCTGGAATAAGAGTACAGAAGGGGAGACCAGTGATACCATCCAGAAAGATGCAGATTCTGCCTCTGATGAATCAGTAGATGCTGAGAAGACAGGAGAGGAAGAATCAATAGTGACAGAAGAACTAATTGTAGTGGCTTCATACACACTGGGACAATGTAGGCAGTCAGAAAAAGAAAAAGCAACTGAGCAGAAAGCCATTTCCAAACGATTTAAATTTGAGGAACCATTACTGCAGGAAATACCAGGAGAATTCATTTACTGAACTGTGTGGAGCTTCATAGCTATAACTGGAAGGCAGTTTTTTCTACTAAACAAAAGTATTCTAGCAAAGTGAATTTCTGATATGCAATAAATGTTCTAGATAAAAGAAAGTGTTTATAAATGGCATACAACAAAAATGTGCCAAGTTCTTATTTTCATGGAACAGATAAGATTTCAAGTGGCTGACAGGATTTTAACAGAGGATAAGCTTATTTTTGTTTTTTATTTTTATTTCTGGGTTTTTTTGTTGTTGTTGTTATTGATTGGTAACAGTTTTTGTTAATTGTTCTGGTGTTCCTGAGAACTTGACACTGGAAGTGTTTCGGTGACAGATGTCAATAGGAGTATTTTAGGATACGTTTTGGTATTTAATGCAAAAATGTAATGCTGGGTTTTCCTCAAATGCCTCCTGACTTCAGTGGAACTATCTACTCATCTAAAACTTGTATGAGAGGAGAATTTGATCACCTGGTTTGACATACGGATTTCAAAATCAGCCTGTGTGTATTTCTTTGTTTACATCGGGTCAAAGACCCAGACTCCTCTGGTGCATAGCTGAGCTACACACCAGAGCTGAGCTTCTCTAGACAAAGATGCACATGCCCCACTGGGAAAGAAATCTGTATTGGAGATGTCTGATTTGGGAGCACAGTAGAATCCTGCTCCTGGGTGATGTATTTGCTTATTTCAGTCACTTGCGAGCCAGCAGAGATTGTTCCCTTCCCGTGTTGGGTGAGATGTGCCAATAGAATCCAGCTCACTGTGGCCACAGGGTGCTGATGAGAGGAAAAAAGAATGTCAGTCTGATGTAGCTCCTCTGAAGTTATTGAAGTTCTCTCCACTGACTTTACTGTGGTAGGTTAGATAGTTTGTCCAGCTAATCACCCCTTGATTCCACCTCCCTCAGAACCAGCTGGGGTTTTACAGGGATCATGAGGTAATTTCTGCCTTCTTTCTGTTCCTCTAACTGCTGCTTTAAAGAAAAAATGAGCATCCTTAGGCTAAATTGCAACTGTTCAATATAGCTGTCAGATGAGGAAGAAGATACTGCTTCTTCTGAAACGGTGAAGCACAGCTCATGCCTCCTGCTTCCTGATCACTCTCCCTTAGACACTTGGAAATAGAGCATGTTGTGTGGCTGGGCAGAGTGGGATTAGGGAGCAGTATGGATGGGTCACAGTTCTCAGTGGACACAGTCCCTCAGAGGACAAAGCTGGCATCAACTGGGCATCAAAACTGAGTGGTTTTTGCAATGTACAGATCCGAGGATCTTGGACTGAGTCCTAGTTTTCTAAGAAATCTTTCATATTGATGCTGTTCCAAAGTTTAATTTTTATGTAATGGAAGTTTAGTACTATTGTATTGCATACTGTTAACTATTCAACTATTTATTTGGTTTCCTTATGCTGTTCCTTTATAATAAACTCTGACAAAAGTTGTCTTGCTGTAAAACAGTGAATAGAAACTTCTGAGCTAGTTTTTCCCTTTCTTTCCATGTTGGTACACACTTTTCTAATTTCAGATGTATCAAATGTTCTTACTCCATTTAGTGAGTAGGAGTTCAGAGCTTTGTGCTAATGTTACAGTTCCTCCTTCACACAAAAGTTAAATGGTTTAATAAGAGCAGCAGTACTGGGATGTTCTGATCAGCATGGCTAGAAAGATGGGGGAAAGCACTGGTACAGAAGAAAGCTGAACCAAAAGCTGTGGGACAATCAGTGTTTTTCCATAAGGCTTCATTGTCAAAGGTTGGGCTGCCTTTACTTCAAGTCACATCAAGGAAATTGCACCTAAATTTATGAAAAAACTGTTCTATCTTCTTCCCCTCTGGAATTACATATTAAGTATTCGTGTAGGTAGGGCAGCTTCTTGTTCCTCAAAGATGTTCATATAAGAAAACAGCCAGTGGTGCTCAGAATTGAGTTTGGATGTGTTTTTTATTGTAATGCAGGGATGCCTTTCACACTCTGGAGAAAGAAGTCAGTTGCTGACAGCTCTGGC
Organism: Erithacus rubecula; assembly: GCF_903797595.1. NCBI lineage: Eukaryota > Metazoa > Chordata > Aves > Passeriformes > Muscicapidae > Erithacus > Erithacus rubecula. Next base: position 51,191,559 of record NC_136689.1, on the reverse strand, counting down.
TAGCTCTCAGCAGGAGAATCTTTGAGCCAACACCCTATCTGTGTTTTCTGGACTCAGACAGGAGCTGACCTTATCTACAGTGCTGATCTGTTTCAGCCTGGTTAGGCAGGACACTACCTTCATGGGTGTCTTTCCTTCATTTCCAGTCATTTGCCCAAGACAACTTGCTTGAGTAAGGGGACATTGATTCATGGACTTCTTCTGTGTAAGATTGTAATTTCTCCCATCTTCCATCATTGCCATTTTGACATTTTTCCCTCCCCCATCCATGTTTCCTTACTTTACTGAGTTGAGCAGAGCAGTGAGGTTGAAGCATGTTCATATCCTACTCTTACAAAACAATGTCATCAGTGTTGCACACATAAATGTTTAATAACTCCTGGTTGCCCAGAGCAAATTATTTGAGGGATGCATAGATATATACCCATTTCACTTCCTCTTTGTAGCCACAGATAATGTCTCAGATTGAGACTGGTACTAATGGAAAAGTGTAGATGCCAAGCAGTACCTATTTTGTCCTATATATACTGTTTTTAATGTATGACAGTGAAGCTTAACATGTATACATGAAATACATACTTATTTCAAGGCCAGCTTTTCTTGAATTGGCTGCTTTGAGATTTTCAGTGGGCTGCATTTCTGTTTAACTCTTTGTGCCTTAAGGTGGTTTTATACAGTGTTTTTTAAATTAAAAATTTGTATAAAGTTGTGAAAGTTTAATAATGTAAGTTATAAGCAAGGCATCTTAGAGTCACCCTATAACAGGAAAAATTTTCCGTATCATTTAACTGCAGGACTATCAGCCAGACCCACGCCCTTGAGGCTGTTTCTGTTCCACTGTGAATGTAGGTAAAGCTGCAAATGAGGTGTTGGAAGGGGCTGTTGCAGTCAGTGTTCTTGAGGAACTCAGTTATGACTGAAGCAAACCATGAGCTGTGAGGAACAGCTGGTTTTCTGCAGCTCCATGGATAGGGAGGACTGTGTATGTGCATGGGTCATCTGGGAAAAGCTGATGTGTTTGTGGAGAAGGAATCAGATCCTTGGACCTTGTGGGCAATGCTCTATCAATCCCCACTCCCCAGACTGAGCACATGCTGACTGCCTTTGTAGCATGGGGAGCATGGCTGCAGTTTGCTCAGATGCAGGGAGCTGGAGGAAGGGCAGATGTTCCTATAGAGTTGTTACCTGTGGTTCATGGAAGAGCTGTGAACTGTATCAATAGGAGGGGTACATCCAGGCCTAGGCCTTGTTTCAATTGCTGGAATAAATAGCAAAGTCCTAACAAAAAGCATGGCCCTGTCTCCTCTTGTTGCTATATTCATCTCTTTAAGGGAGAGGCTTATAGATTTTATAGTTGGCAAATTAAATGTTCTACAAAATAATATTTTTCTTTTTCTCCAGAGTGAAATTTGCATTGTGATTTGTCTCATTTGTTACATTTTTTGTGTGCAGGTCCCTAAATACAAAAGGGAGAATTCCAGTTTATGATCTACCCCCTGAATCTTGAGAGCTGTTAGGTCATGAATGCAAATCAAAGTTCACTGCCCATTCTCCACTGGTGGTACTCACGGGGGCTGGGGAGGGAGGTGCGCCTTGCATCACATTACTCCGTGGCTTAAGATCTGTCTTGAATATTTCAGGTGTTGTTCCTGGAAGACAGCTCAACATTTTAAAGAAATAGTGCCAGTTTATTGTACTTCTGAAAAAGTGTTTACCGTTTCAGAAACTTTTCAATAAATGAATTTTTGTTTTCTGAACAGCTGATGGGTCTTTTGTTCTTTATGCTGTGGGAAACAACCATTAGTGGGATTACTGATATTTTAGTTTTCTTAATCACACGTTTGTTCAAAATCTGCAGCAAATATAAAATGCATCAGTAGTCTTTTCCATACTAAAGCAATATGCTTCCACTGTAGAGTTCTTCACATGGTACAGATGTTGAATTAAGATGTCATTTGGATTAATAAATACAGTCAGGGGAAAAAATTAAGTACAGATGGATGTGATAACAATCTTTCCTAATTAAGAAAAGGTTAGGATTCATCAAAGTGAAGCAGAGCATATAGGATCAGTCATTACTGCAAAATTAGGAGAGGAAAAGAAACTACTTGAAGAGATTATCTTTTTTCCTGTAAACAGAGAACTTAATTACACTGAGCCTTGCTTGCTTGTGCAAGTAGAATTGCAGCTAATCTGGAGATGTACTGAAATCAGTGTACCTCATCTCTTCAATTAATTTGTAATACCTGCATACAGACTGAATTACACAGGTGTTTTTTAACTAATCCTCACAGAGAAATCTCCTGAGCTGCCAGGATATCACTTAACATCTGCCACTTTCCAGTAGCACCTTGTGAGATCCAGCTGGTCTGGCTGCTGGATGGAAAGTTATGGGCCTTACCAAGTAAAGAGAGACAAAATCGTTTCTCATAAGTTATTGAATGAAGATCCTTTGCTCCTAAATCCTCTAGGAAAGCAAATTAATAGAAACTGCCTTAGATTGGTCAAGAAAATACATTAGTCTAATATTTTTATATAATTAGTGCTACTCAAAATGAACCGAAGGCATTTGGCCAGGTGTGGTTTATCTTCCAAAATAACACCAAGAGCAGGCAAGTCTCCATTGTTCCTGATATTAAAGGACTGCCCAGGCCCTGCTCCCTGTTGTTTCAACTGTTGTTGAAATTTTGTGGAACGCTCAGGGAAATTTTGACAAGCAGGGAAAATGCAACACATGGCAGGAAAGAACAGGATGCATCCTCATTTCTAAAGGGGAGATGGATCCAAGGAACTTGTGTTCCCTGTGCAATGCAAGACATCTGCCCAAAATAGGAAGTGAACTGAGTGGCCCATAACTTGAACAAAATTCTGTTACTCCTTGGAGAAACATACTCCAAAGGGAACATGTCAAGCCTACTTAGCCTTTCTGGTCAGTGCTTTCAAAACATCTAGCTTTACCCAAGTGCTGTGTGCCCATCAGCTCCAAATCAAATAGGTGCAAGTGTTGTAACAGTGTTGTGTATTGTCTGCTGTTCCTCAGCTGTAAATTAAATTATTGCCTTGAACAGTCTGCCACCTTGGTAGTTTCCTTGAGGGTGATTACTGCCTAGCAGAAACTATTAAAATCAAACTAGAGAATAAGAAACAAACAGACAATCCAGCAAAGGTCATGAAGATGATACTTGTTTTAGCCACACCAACTGAAAAAGAAACTGCACAAATTTTCAAGTCAATTAAAAATAAATTTTTTAACATACTGAACATAATTAAGATGGATAAAGGATTGTAGCACCTGTTAATGAAGCTGAGAGACCTGGAAATGGAGAAGGGTTGGGCAAAGATCAGTGTTGGGGCAAAGAGAATGGAGACAGATTAATCTTGGCAGTGTCTAGTGTCATGACAAAGGACAGTCAGCACACCCTCAAGCACACAAAATTCTGTATAAACATAAGAAAAAGCTTTTTTTACTGTGAGAATGATTGAACACTGGTACAGCTTGTCTAGAGGTTGTGGAGTCTCCACCCTTGGTGATCTTCAAAACCTGACTGGATGTGCTTTCAGACACCCTGTTAAAACTGACTCTGGTCAGAGTGAAGCAGTTGGACTAGATGATCTCCCAGGGTTCTTCCCAAACTTAAGTGTTTTGTGGGATCCAGGGTATTTTCTCAAAAGATAAATATTTTCTCCAAAAACCCAAATAAACAACAACAAAATAAAAACAAAAACAAAAACAAAAACAACAACAAAAAAACCCCAAACAAAAAAAAAAAAAAAAAAAAAAAACCCACCAGTGTTTTACTAACATGATGAAGTTAAAGAGAACCTAATCTTGCTCCAGTGTTCCTTAGAAGAAAAAGCTGCAAGAGGGGTACCCAGGTGCCCTTTTGAAGTTATTTGGGCTTTCAGCAGCAGCTGGTAGTTCTGAGACCTTTGCTCTCTCTGTTTTCCTGGCATATTCCATCTCCCTTGGCTGCTCCTGCTGCACCTGTGTCCTCTGTGAAAACAGCCACCTTGGGCTGTGATAAATTTAATGGGAACCACATGGCCAAAGCCGCTTGCACTGAACAGGCCAGCCTAATGCTTTTTTCTCCTTTTGAACATGCACATCCTAAAAGAGCTCAAACATGAAAAAGTGACTTCTGAGGTTCTTTGAAGTCATGAGAAAAGAAATTCTGTGTTTGCTGGCTATTGGGTAGTAGAACAAAGGCAGGGAATTAATTGAGTTTACTCTTGTGCCCTTCGAATGATTTGCTGGCTTCCAACATCACCTGTTGCTTTCTTCCTTCTCTGGGTTTTAAGATTGGATAAAGAGAATCAATGGTATGATATGATGATACTGCCCATTCTCACAGCTCTGGGGAGCCAATGGGGTGGTTGAGGTGACTGAGAGCCCTCAAAATTAGAGGGGTGCTCAGGGGAGAAAATGAGAGATGGAGCCTCCTTGCAAGCTCTGCTTCCCCAAGAAGGCTAATAAAATCTCCAGTGTTACTTGTAAGGTTTGTGTGGCTATCCCCACTCCTCCAGGTCTGGAAAAGCCAGGGCTGGAGCCAGGCCAGGCAGGAGAGTTGTGGTGTAGCAGCTTGTGGTGAAGCCAGCATGGGGACATTGTCTGTGCCAGCTCAAGGAACAGGGAGGTGGTGAGTAAGGGCTGTGCTCTAGGCTGCGGTGGCTGTGGCCAGATTTCTTGGACACTTGAGCACTTTGCAGCCACTGCAGGTCCCAGCTTACTGAGCACACAGAGGTGACAACAGGCAGATGAACAGCAATGTGTGCCAGATGCTCCCAGTACAGACATAGGGAGGGACTGAATAGGCTGGGGTTCCTCTCCACAGCCATGGTATCTTTGCAGATTGGCAACAAACCAAAGCTGCAGCCAAGGAAGCGGTAATTGATGGACAGGAAGTGGTTGATTTGGCTTTTTCTTGTCAGCTGTTTGATTTCCCACCAAACTTCTTCAGTGACCAAAAGCCAGAGCTGATCAAGCTCTGAGGCACCAGGTGGCCAGCAGATCTCCATACCCCTGAGGTGTTGTTCTTGCTAGTTGTAGTGCAAGGCTAATGTTTTCTCATCACATGAAATTTGATTTGGTTTGTATTTTGTTTTGTGAAACCAGTACACAGCAATTTCAATCTTAAAGCTGGGAAATGCTGTCTTTTTTTATTAATTCTAATCCTGTCCCTGGTGTGCTGGGCTTTGATGTGGCTGGATCAGGCCTCAGAAGTGCTGTTCATCATGACAGCTCTTTGTGAAGTTCAAAGTAAAGCAAGCACACGTATATTGTTTTATTCTAAAACTGTTTATCCAAGATGCCTTTGCTGTGGCCCTTTAGCATCTCCTTTCTAATTAGTCATTTGCTTTTCAGGTTTGGTCAAAAGCCACTTTGCCCTGTTTGCTGGGTCATTGTTGAAAAAGAAAATGCTCACTGTTCTCTTAAAGTTCTTTGCTCTAGCTCTCCCTTCTCTAACACTCATGGCTCTCGAAAAGCTTTGCAGTGCCTGTGTCCTTGGTGGATTTCTTGGACTCAAATTTGGAAGAAGAGATGGAGGGGTGAGGGACAGGGAATGGAGTGATTCAAGCTCTGGGCTATCCCTAGCTGCAGCCTTATTAAACACCTCTCTTACAGTGAATTCAAAACACTCTCTTATCTGGATGTTCTAAAGGGTTCCTGTGTTCTTCCTGCTACACACAGGACAGTTACTTGTGTTTTTGCTGTGCTCAGACTGTGCCTTAGGCTTTGCAATTGTTCACACGGGCAGTTTGGGGTGGGAGTAAATAATTTGGGTTTGGGGGGTTTGTTTGTTAGTTTAGGGTGTTTTGCTTATTCCTCAACTTGCTTAGTGATGGGCAATTCTCTAGCTGATGGCACAGTCAAAATCTCTTGTGATAGCCAGAGGAAGCCATGGCAGTGCCTTCACCTGTTCTGCACCCTCCTGAGTGGTTGTCTCCCTAAATGTCCTCTCCAGAACTTGTTGGGCAGTGCTGGTATGATGCAGTGGCTTCTTCTGAGTAACCTTCAGCATGAACAGCAAGTCTCTTCCTGGAATTCCTAAGCTGAGTGGTCTCAGCTATCTCATGAGCTTTGTAATGATAACTGTGAGGGTGCAAATCTACCTGATAAGTGGAGTCGAGAGTGTTGCTGCTGAGCTTCACCTTTGTTGCTCTGTCCTTCCTGACTTAGGCAAAACCTTGTTGAGAAATGGGGGGAAACTGAGGCAGCAAGGCTGCTCAAAGCTTTGAGAAGCTGACTTGTCCTAACTTTGGTCTTCCACTGTAAAACAAAGCCCAGTTTCCTGGCAGTTTGTTTATTTATTTCAAATTCATTATACCAGCACATAGAGGGCATAACACATGACTTCTCTGCAACACCAACTCTTTCGCAAGATATTTATTTCAGGTTTCTGTTAAACCCATGAACAAACCAGCAAAAGAAAGAAATTACAATTACAACAATGATGAGGTCAATCTTGGAGAAAAAATTGCCTTGAGAGCACCCACTTAAGTGAAACTGTCACTTGTGACAACTGTGTACATTCACAGACACAGCAGGATGCAATCGATTAATGGCTCCTTGGCTCAATGGGAGGCAGAGATGCAGCTGTCCCTGATTTTTAGCCCTCTTGCACACCAGTGCTTTCCACCGGAGAGTGGTAAACGGAAATACTCTGACCATCCTGCAGTTTCAAGGTGACATCCTGAAGGCACCAGCTGACACAAACCAAAGAAGATTTTTAACTTGCAGCAATCACTTCTAACATGGTAAAGTCAGTGTAGAAACAGCTGGCACAGAGAAACAAATCATTCCACACATTGTTTATTAAAATTCTCTTAAGTGCTTTAAAATTTGGCTTGTGAGTGCCAGCTTCTGAAAGCTGTTTTCCCTAACATTGTAGCACAGCCCAGATTTAAAGGTCTGGTATGCATGTTCCTATTTGTTGCAATTCAAATAAAAACCTGCCAGCTCTTCTTAGGACATTCCTCCCCCGACCCGGTGCCTTTTTCCTCTCCATCCTGTGGGTGCATTCCTTGCTCCACTCCTCTCCAGCCTTGGAGCCAGACAGTGTTGCTAAGGAATTATTCTGGCTTGGAAGAGTTTGAACACTGTGTGATCACTCAACATGACTGCTGAAAACCTGACAGGGCTACGACAGTGGTTACTCAAAGAAGGAAAATTGCATTTGTTGGAGACTGAGGGGGAGTCTTTTCCTTCCTCTAAGCTCTGCTCCAAACCCACTTCTGAGAAACTGCTCATGCTGCTTTTCCAGCTGGAAAGGACTATTATTTTGGGGTACTAAAACTGGATTTTTTCAAAAGCTCCTGGCACTGGCCCAGCTCTGCATTTGCTGGAGTCAGTGCTGAGTACATACAATTAGGTAATTAGGCTGCTGCCCCTCTGTGCAATGGGTCTGCAGCAGGACTCTGCTCAGCAGCCCTTTGCTCCCACCCCCAACCCAGGCCAAGCAACCAGACTTGGAAGTGACCAGCTCACTCCCTGCAGCGTGGCCTGGGGGCTCAGCCCTTCTCTTGGTCTCTTTGGGGCAGGAGTGATTTTGCAGTGCCTTGGCTGCCCTTCCCTCTGGGCACCCTCCCCCATCCATGTACTGCCTGCCTCTGTGTGAATGCCACTTCCTCCTTGACAAATCGAACTCAGAGACTCTAGATTTTCTCTTTCAATTGTCTTCTCTTTTATAAAATAAATAAACCACTACAGACAGTCTGCACACTCAGAGTCAGATGCATTTCATGGCTTTGGTGCCTCAGCTACTCTTGCACAGAGCACTCAACCCCTGGTGTCATTTAGCTCTGTCTGTATCGGTGTGAGGTACCCTGGTCTCCCCTGGAAAAGCACAAACACACTCTGCAGCATCCCACCAGGATGCCCTGCTTTCCTTCACCTCACTCCCAGCCATTTTACTGTTAGTTGCTCAGGGGGAGACAAGGGCACGAAATCCTGTCTCAGCCCCGTGTGAAGCTGTACATAGGACCCTGTAATGGGTGGATTTGGTGGAATTTGACAGACTTATCTACCACAAATCCTTTTACAAGCAGATGCCTTTTTTGTCCCTTAGGTTTGCATAAATTTGCTAAGAGCTCACTTTAAAACCAAACTCCAAGAGATGTGCATGCACTGCCGTAGTTTAGTATTTTGCAATCTTCAGTTATCTTCATAGTAACTGTGAATGAAGAATGACAGGGAACTGTCTGCGAGGAGGGGCTAAGGAGGAGTGAGGAGATCAGAGCTCAGGCACCAGGGAAGTGAGGTATATAAGAAATGGAGCTGGGAACTTCTGGGGTTATCCCTGGTCATTAGGGAGGAGGCCAGGTTTGAGGCCAGTACTGAGTTTCTCAAGTCCCAGCCTAGTGTCTTTCTCACATCCTTTTACACCTTCCTTCCCATATTTACTCAGAAGACAAATCCAGTAAGTCATGCTCATCTAATTATGAATGGAAAACATCACCATATGGCTAGTGGCAGCTGAGTAAAAGTTTTGTAGCTTTTAGTTCCTAAGCAGAGGTGAGAGAAGTACTTAACAAGAGGTTTGCATCTAGGAAAACTTTTAAGTTCATGTAGTAATTCTTTGCTCAGTTCCAGAAACCAGTTTACTACCGACAAAGGAGGTTTTCAGTCTTCGGTACTAGAAAAATGTAAAGTCACTTATGATATCAGAGTATCCTTCTACTACAATGTATCTGTTCTAGCACTTATAATTAACCATAAGGACCACACTTCTTGGTTAGCTCAAAAAAAAAACAAATCCTGTGTTTTTAGCTCACCTTGCACAGCTGTGATATAATGTGTGATTCCCTTACTGCAATCCATAATACCAGGCTAGAGTTAGGACTGCTGTTCAACAGCCTCTGCACCTCTGTGGGGAGGCAGGGTGGGAGGGGACAACACCTTGGCTCACAGTATTTGTATATGTACTGAGCTACAGTCGGCAGAACACACATAATACAAAGGAATGGCTCATGTTGTTCTTCTATTCATATTCAGAGAGATGGATTCAAAACATTTCTCAACTAACTAGCATTTTTGCCTAATGAAAATATAATGTCCTAATGAAAATAATAAACTTTCACCAGTCCTTCAGACAGGAGTTTCTGCTTGATTTGTGTGCATGACCTCAGCAACATGGATGACTAAAGCAAATATCCTGCTCTAGTCCTTTCTCCTGATACCTCCCCCAGTACGCACCACTGACGGGAGTGGTCCATCTCCGAGTTAATGCAGAGGTAACCCGCCGATTTTGCTCCAGAGACTGGTAACTTTATCTGCAAATGGAAATGCACACTAAAGATACAGCAAAACATATTATGAAACAGACATTTACTCCTTTTAGTTAAAGAGCTCACACCTTTTTAACTTTAACACTATTTTTTTTTTTTTTTACTGTAATTCAGAGCTATCCTAACCAGCTAACACGTGTGTGGCTACACAAGTATGTCTGCTCTGCCATGCATTAATCTCTCTCTGCCAAAAGAATGTTCTGTGTTACAGCTGCAACCCCCAGGGAAAACCACTGGCTCTCTGAAATATTTATGAGCAAACACCTTTCCTTTACAGAATGCATGGTCATCTAGAGGTGACCTGAACTGTCAGAGCTCCCCATAACCATTACAAGCCTGTAGGTTGAGATCCTCTGCATATCAGTCCCTTAATACACACTGAGGTAATGAGATGTTCAGTGAGTCTTTTTCTTCAGTGTCACAAATCTTATCACTTATCTGTTTAACAAAGCTGGGGCTGCAGCAGCAACCATGGCCAATTGCACTACATCTAAAGTCTGAATAAAAGAAATGTTTCAGGTGTAGCATTTGCTGGTGGTGATGCAATCCCAGAGAAAATGCCAGGTGTTTGCCAACAGACCCAGGAGCTGGGAATGTTGTGAAGTCACTAAATCGACCTGTGGTATAATGATGACTAACCAGTTTATTTCATGAGAACACAAATACTTAGGAGCATGAAAAATTAGAGAAGAAAGTTGGTGATTTGTGTCTTGGGTGAGGTCAGTAGAAGGCAGGGTTTTGACTCCATCCTGAGTCACCCAAGCAACCAGCATTCTTAAACAGTGACATAGGAAAACACCCGTGGGAAAGGCAATCCTCTTTTCAGTCAATACATGAGATTGTGTGGAGTTTGCACTATTCTTTTCCTTAGATATGTTCCCTGGTGGAATCTATAAAACACAGGAAATGTTTTGATCCAGGGTATCAGGTAAGTGCAGCCTGGCTGAAGTTAAATGGAAAGTAATTTTATGTGAACTGGTTAAAGGCTGAGGGCTTTTTATCTTACCCTGATAGCCACACTTCCCCATTGTACCACTTGGCCTATTCCTTAATGCCCTTGCTTGGTCCCTGGCACTCATAACTACTCACCAGTAAAGACAAAATTATTCCAATGTGATGAGTTACCATAGTGAAGGACCTGGAGAGATTGCTAGGGGTACTCACTCAGTGTTACTAGCAAAACAAGGGAAGGGCAGCCAGTCCTGGATTAAGGGGTAAAAACACTGATGGAAAGTACTCTTGAGGCATCAATGCCAAGTGGAAGTGGACTTGTGTTTGCAAGGTTTGCCTGGGCCCAGCCCTTGGCCCATACAAGGCAGCCTTGTGCAATACTTCAGCACCCAGCACAGCATTCTGCAGACACTGAGTAACCCTCATGATCAGTCTCAGGCTAGGCAGCCATTCTCAATGACACAAACTTACAGGTGCTCTTAAAAACCACATCATTTATGCTGTACCACAGCATAGCCCATAAGAGGCTGTAAAACTGCTCTCAATAAAGCTCTAAAAACTAGCATGGGACATATCTGGGGGGTAAAGGAAGGCAGGTGCTATTTTAAAGCTGAATCTGATATGCCTATGAAAATTATTTTGTCGCTCACAGGGTGAGGGGAGGACTGACTGTCTTGAGAGGTTCTTTGGCACTCTGTGATGGGCCCATATAGCACGACATGGAGATGCTGCTCTTGCTGTCTCTAGCCTGGTAGATTTATGCTCTGGAAATCCATTCCTCTTCCAGCTCAACTGGTATTCCACCCTATTTCTTTCCAGTGCCCCCGGGTGACTCATGACCCGCTGAAAATCCCCTGGCTGATCTCTTGTCACCTGCCATCTCGGGAAGCCACCCTGTGACACCGCCCGCCCAGCGTTACCCGCGCTCGTTCCGTGTCCACGCGATTGCTCCCATCTGTCAGGCGGATGTTGTGAACCTTAAGAGGGGGGGCACCCAGGGCTTCCAGGGCATCAGCATTGCTGCTCAGCTGCTCCAAAGCTTGCTGGTAGTACTGGGTCCTGGCAAAACTTTCTAGGTGAGAGAAACAGGCTAGTGAAGAGACTGTTCACTTAAAATCAAAACATGAGCTTAAAAAAAAAGAAAAATACATTTTCTCCAGACTACCACACCCTCCCTGAAATAAAGTCCAAAACTATTAATTAGGAGAAAATTGGCTAAAGGAGGAAACACACCCTTACATCAGAGAAGCAAATGTTATTCAGCTCATTTAAGTGAAGAGGCCTCTGAACACAGCCTGCTCCATTCTGATATACAGCTCAGCTTACAGCTGTGTCTCCCCACTTTTCATGCATTTGTACGTTATCTAAAAGGAAGAAAAAGAAAGGTACCACAATGAACATCTTAGAAGTTGTGATTAAAATTAATTTATAATTTTTTTCCTATTAGAGGTACAGTATAGGAGTATATATTAAATATATATTAAATACATTAATCTTAAATACTTTAAGAATGGAGAATATCTTGCAGACATTGAGAGGGGAACAGCTGCTGCAGGGGAACTCTAGCTGTGGTCTTGGTACAGCTTTCCAAGTGGCAGCCACGAAGCTACAACTTTGCTGACAGATGCCTTAGGAGGGAGGTACTAAGAAGCACCACTCAAGTTACTGGTCAAGCAGCCACAACAGCACTGTAGATGGATGCTGCAGTGCTGGCACATGGATGACAGTTGTGGCAAATTAATATTTGTCAACACCTGTTTGGTCTCTATGGCTGTGAAATGCTATACCGTGATTGCCAATGGACAGGGCACAGCTGAGGAGCTGGAGACTTCCTGACCCTCTTTATGGAGACAGAGATTTGCTTATTAAGAGTTTTAAAGCTGTCCTGCTGGGGTTTCTAGATCAGTGTAACTTCATTCTTTTGACATCAAGAAGGGTAGAATTAAGCTAAGAGTGTGTAGCTGTTAAATCCTACTCTGACAACTATGCCTTCACCTTTCATAGGGTTTAAAACAAGGTGTAAAGTTTTTTCTTGGCCTCTTGCCAGTCAGTATTAATCTTGGAACATGAGGCAGAAGGATGCTGCCCCCTCTCCCTAATTAGAGGCATCCCCTGTGAGCAGGCAGCATCTAGTTGGCATAGAAACAGCTTTGCTAGGCTGTCACCTGTGTTGGTCCTCCTGTGACCCCCTGGCACATCCTAAAGAGCTCCAGCCAAAGGGGTAGCAGCATGCCCTTCAGTACCTATAAAGCATGGCAAACAGCCACCCAGACCATGTGAAAAGTATGTTGTGTTCATTCTGCAGGTTGGAGGAGAAATGGATTCTAATTTCCTGGTGCTCCTTCTCAGCTATTCCTTGTTAGCGCGTCATGCATTAGACAATAAATGCCCAACTAATCCATTTGTCCCCACATCTTTTGGTAGAGGAGCTGAAAGCATGCTGGAGTTGGCTGAGCAGACTGCTTCCATGAGAAGGGTGTGGAGGTGATGCGAGTAAATAGAAATAGGACTGCCTGAGTATCTGCACAAGCTTGCACAGAGACCACGTGCATGCAAACCTCCCTCCAGCCTTCCCTTCCAGGGAAGGAATCCTCTCCCACTGCTCCCACCACTAGAGAGGCCAGTTGCTTCTCACTAGTCCATGTTCTGTGCACTGGGCAGAAGGCACTGGGATAGCCTTAGCCACAATCCAAAGGAGCAAGGTTCTAAGCATGGCACCTGTGTCTGCTCAGAGGAGGACACACCTGGCTGCAGAAAGTGTTCTTTCAGCAGCCTGGCTGAGTTGTCAGGCAGCTGCTCAGTGGCCACTGAAATTGCAAGAGAACCAGAAGTAGCCACTGCAATGTGACACTTGACTGCACAGCCAAGGCATGTGGGGAACCAGCCCTCAGGCTTGCTGTGTAGCACAGAGGCTGACTACCCCACGAGATTTCTAGATAACAGTGCTGAAGCTGAAAATTAAAAAATGCTAATGTCCTTGTTAAAGCCAGATTCAATATTTTAAAGTGTAAGGACCATATTTCTGTCATGTACTCCAGAGCTTGGGGGCATGAGCTGCCTAAAATTAAAGCGTGCTTTCCAGCCCTGTCTGATTTGTTATTAATATGTGTAAAATGAAGGGGAGGTTTCAGAGCTTATCTGAGGGCTTGAGAAACAGGCTCAGCTACACTTTTTTTTTTTTTTTTTCTGGCAGCATCCTCTGCTATCAGGGTAGTTTAAAAGCAATAGCATTTGATAGCACCAACAAGGGAGCGGCACTGGGCCAAGAGGCCTATGGCACCCTCTGAGAGAGAGGCAAAGCCTATTTCTGCTCTGATGCTAAATATCTAAAAGCAGTTTTAGAAAAAATAAACATCTATAATTTGACTAATAATGTGGATTCTTGGCCAAAGATACATAGCAACTAGAGATGTCTATAAACAGTAACATCACCTGTCTAGCTTTTCTCTGTCCTGGTCTTCTCAGTGCTGACTGCTCTTACCTGTACTTCATTCAGGAGAAACTCATGATTTCTTAACATTTCACAGGTGTGTTGTGTTTAAGGGCCAGCACCACACAGAGATTTACAGATAAAACTGCTAGACTTTAAGACCTTCCCACAGAATGTCCTCTTTTGCTGCCCAGTTACAAAATCTCAGTTAAGAAATGAAACCTGCAGGTGAAGCTTTCACTTCACCATCACCCTCAGGAAACCCCCAAAAACCAGACTCTTTCTGACCACAACAGCCCAGCCTTTATGCAGTATGTGCCTCTGGAAATGCACACAGCAAACCCTTGGGACAGCAAAAGCCCTGGGGATGAAAAAGTGGAGCCCACAGAGGCAGAACCCAGAAGCCCATCCACATTTCCCTCAACTTCATCTGCCTTTCACAACTCGCATGCTGCTATTTTCCCCACTACACAAAAGCCAGTGAAAGGGGCAGAGGAGAAATAAGGTTGCTAACAACACCAAGACTTACTTTGAATAAGATTATACATCACGATACATCCCCCGCCGCTGAACAGTCCCATGAAAACAGCCATTTGCTGCAGTTTTCTTAGAGAAACTGGCATTTTTCCTCCCTGAAAAGAAGACAGTTGTTGTAAAAGAAGAAAGCCAAAGGGCTACTTGCCCCTCCTCCTCTTCCTAAAAGCCCTTTCCAACCAGGCCTGAATGAAAGCGCAGCGCGCAGGCATCGAGCTCCGGCCTGCTGGGGCCCCACCGTGCGCCCAGAGGGAAGAGTGGTGAGAACAGAGCAAACTGGGAACCCAGCTGAGCTGAATGTGTTTATTCAACTTCTTTTAGCGATGCCACCACTTCGCTAATTGCCGAGGAGAAAACGACCTCCCCGGTGTGGCCGGGGGCCAGTGCCGTGCACGGCGGCGGGGGCTCCCGGTGCCCGAGGGCTCGCTGCACACTGCCGCCATTCAGGCTCCGGGGCCCATTTCTCTCTCGAGTAAACGCGCTAAAGCAAACACGCTCGCGGCAGGGATGGATCTGGCCTTGAGTAGTGAGGGACAGAGCCAAGCCAGCACTGTGCCAGCAAAGATAATGGAGCCAGGGTGTGTGTATTCTGTTGTGTCAATTTTTTTCCCAAGCTGTGGATAAACAGGAAGTCTCTTGCAAGCTGTTTTTCTTCCTTCCTGTGCCCCCCACCCCCCCGCCCAAACTTGCCCTTTTAATGAGTCACAATTTTGACATTTGAATGCATGACCCAGCAGAATAACAAACGCTTCCACAGCTTGGGCAAGAGGGGGACTGAAGAGCCTGAGCTAATGCTCCTGCCCACAGCAGGTTAGTCGGAGTCAAGCTGAGCTGTCAGTGGGGGCGTAGCACTTTGCTTCAGGCTGTGGCAGGACGGGACTTGAACAAGCATCTGAGTATTGGCTTCTGCTCTTGATTCTCTTGGAGCTGGGATGGGTGGGAGGAAGGAATGGTCTTGACAGCAATTCTAAAAAAAAAATAGCAAAAAGCTTTTCTTTTTCAATGGGCACATAGGCATATGAATAATTGGAGGAGCTGTATGGGACTTCTAATCCCAAAGGCTTCACAACCCCAATACTTGTCACACGACGTTGTGGCTTAAGTGCTATGTTCATTGAGAGCTGATTAATAAACCAAGGCCCAAACCAGTTACAGAAATGTGACCTGGGCAAGGCCGTTTGAGCCCTGCTGTGAAAACCACCTCTAGCATCCCTCAGGTGTGTGTTAGTCAGGTATTGTTCAGCTGACAACCACAGCTCAGCAAGGGTGGAGAGACAAGTGTCAGAACTTCTTCCCATTGTGGCCAGCTCAGGGTGACATGGACAGCCTCCCTCTGCTCACCACTCGCCTGACATGCCCTCATACTGACACTTGCATGCTCTACACTGAGGGAAACTCAAGACTCCCCAGGGAAGTAGTCACAGCACCAAGCCTGAGTTCAAGAATAGTATGGATAATGCTTTTGGGCACTTGGTGTGATTCTTGGTGTGTTCTGTGCAGGGACAGGAATTGGACTTCATGATCCTTGTGGGTCCCCTTCAACTCAGCATATTCTATGATTCTACAAAACTGTGAACGCAACTCAGGTATAAATTTCATCTCCTGCCCCACTGGTACTGACACTCAGTTGTAATGTATTACTAGGCTGAACGCTTTCCTTGCTAACTAGAACCCTTAAGAACTTAAGTTAACCTTTGTTAACCTAAGAACCTTTAGTATATAAGTTTACTATTTAAATAATTTCAGATTTCTGGATGGCTAGTAATGTTAGCAACCCAGAGAGGCATGTGGATGTTATGCCTATTTTATGTCCCAAAATGCCATCAGTATAGTTAGTTATCATCTCTCTCACTCCTGATCTGTTTCTCTGATGAGTTTTTTCTTCTCGCTTTCCCTGGGGAACTTGCATGGTATGAGAAGTTACAGCAGAGGAAATGTGCAAGTGTGGTTTTACAGAGAAACAGTGGTAGTCATTTCACAAGGACAATGAGAACTTCCTGCTCGTCTGCTTGTGTTTGCAACTTTCTTTAAATCCCCACAAAATCTGATTAAGAACCAAGTTTCTTATAAGATAGATCTGGCCAGGCAGAGGCTCTGACACCAACACCACATAACAGGGATGGGAAAAAAACCCCATGGTAAATCTGGAGGGAGGATCAGATATAACAGTTTGTGACCTGCAGCATTTGTTTTTGCCCTTTTTAAAGTTGTGGCCAGGCAAAATTTGCTTTCTGTGATTAAATTCAGGGTAATGGAATGCAAATGTCTGGGGGTGGGGGGTGCTGCTGGCAGTTTGCTGAGTAAGGGTGGGAAGTCAGGGACCTCTTGCACCAGTTTTGACTGAGGCTCGGGAGCTGCCCAGTAAACTGCGGAAATTAGAGGCTCTGCAGCTCACTGTCAGTGGGTTTGAGGTTTGTTGAGTCTCACGGTCTGCTCACACCCAGACAAGGGAGATGGATGGAAAGTAAGAAAAGCTTATTGCTGATCAGTCACATGCTCACACACACACTCTAAACACCTCTGCTCCAGTGTTGCAGTGTAGAGACGGTGCCATCTGGCAAGGGAGCTTGGCAGCTGAGCAGTGGTGATCCCATTAAGGATTGCTGCCTCGTGCAGCACGCCTGGCTGCTCCTGAAGTGCTGCCCCTGCCCACAGCTGTCTTCTGTGGCTGCTCCTGCTGAGGCAGAGCTGTGGAGAGCTGAGGTGCACCTAAGTTGTGCACCAAAGTCCTCATCACAGTAACAGGTAGAACATCTCCATTGCTCATGTTCAGTCACAGCTGGACTGCCCCATCCCTGTCTAGCCCTTGATGTTCTGATCCCACTTGTTTCTCAGCTGTTCTCCTAAGACAGTCCTATGTCAGCACACTGTGGGAAAAGGTTCAGAGCTACTCATTTTAACAAGCTTCTCAAGACTGCAAACCGTCTCATCCATCCCACATTTCCTTGCCAGCCTCCAAAACCAAGGATGAAAGTGTCCTTGGAATCCAGAGCATCCCTCTCACAGGGGCTGCTGCTTCCCTTCCCTGCCATCCTGGTCCCTTGTGGAATGGACACTTGAATATTGCAGCCTTGAGCATCCTTTGGCACACAGCTGCTGATGACTTCTGAATGGTGACAGTTTGCAGAAGACCAGAACGTAATAAGGATCTGTTGTCTGCAAGGACTTGTCAGTCAGATTTCTGTCCCATGGCCAACTGTGTTTGCTGCTCCACTGGCTGCTCTGCTGAAGTGCCATGGGAGTGGCTCACTAAAGAAGGGAAGCAGAGTCATGCCCAGAGCTGTGCCTCCTGTCCTGAGTCTTGGTGAACATGACATACAGCTGGCAGACTGGTAGAGGCACACAGGGAAGGACCAAATCCCCTCCACTTCATCTGCCACCAACTGTAAGTAAGTATTTGAAGGAATTGTATAGATACAACACACAACTGCCTCCTAAGGAGAAAGTTCATGTTGCTATCTGTGGTGACCTCTCCTGAGAACCTGCTGTATGACTAAAAGAGTAGGCAAGTCAATTGGTGGAAAAATAGACTTTTCCACAGCTGGTAATGAAAGAAACATAATTTCCAAGCTATGCTGTTCGGCAAAGACGTCTTTTCCTCCATGCTACTTGCAGTGGTAAAAAAGATTAAGTGGAGATTAGCACACAGAAAAACAGTGAACCCACAGTTACCAAAAGAAGAGACCTTAAATCGTTATAACTAGCATTCTCAAAAAATAACTGTTAAAGAGCAGAACACCCTAATAATTGTGACATTCACTTTGTGCCTTGAAAATAGCAGGATATGGAGGAGAAGGATTGACTTTGAAGCTAAGTGGCAGTCAGGCTGTTAACAAGATTTAACAAATTCCCAGGGTCACATGTGAAATGGAGGGTTACTGCAACAGTAAAGGCTGTTTTTAATTAGACTTTGTTTTCTCCACAGAGGATCTTCTAAAAATAGGCTGGCTTAAGAGAATCTCTTATTTTGGCAAATTTGGGTTTTCTGTTTGGTTTCTGAAATTTGTGTGGCAGAGGTTGGTGTTGGGCACTTCCACCAAAAGCAGGTATTGGACAAGAAGGGCATTTTCACCAAGCATGAACATGAATTCCCTGGAATTGAGCAAGGGAGCTGAAGCTGTAGGTTCTATGGGGAAGGCATTTCCTCCTCCTTCTCCTTGTCCTTCTCCTCCTCCTGGTACGACCAAACTCCACCAGCATCTCCAGCCTCTGGGTGCTACCACAGACCAAACAGTAATAGTGGTCTGAAACAAGAGAGAAGCAACTTGATCAACGCAAACTTGGTGTGATCACTGCTGCCTATCTTAATCTGGCCACTGCCTGTCCACCTGGCCAGGACAATAAAGTGCCAGGCTACCAACGGAAGCAACTGGGAGCCTTTAAACTACCTTGAACCACTGCAGACCTGAGGTGTTGGAGTGACACACTAAATAGGTGGAGCAAGAGACTACCATTAAATTAAATTTAAATGTATCAAGACCTGAACACAGACCTGAGCATCTAACTTCAAGGCTGGAATTTCTGCTGACCCTTCTGCAATGGAACTCTCCCTTGGGCTAGTGGGTTTTAATTGGCCCTAGGCACAGCTTTTCAGCAAACCACCCAGGAAGTCATAGGAGATGAGGGGAATGTCAGGCAAACCACACATGAGCACACACTTGTATTTCACATTCTTGCTTTCTTGCCCATCCATTGATCTTCTAAGATCCATAAGGCAGGCATCTGGGTGTAAGCCAATTTCTATACTAATAACATGCTAGGACAACATTTTAGACACATCTTTTTGAAACTCACTGTCTACAACATCCCTTCATCATCAGAACTCTCATCAAAACCAGGATAGTATAGCAGAAGTGTTCTGACAGGATCTCAGCATATTATTTTTCCCTTTTTCCATGGAAATAGCCTCAATGTATTATTTACCTCATTTATGAGAGGTAACAGCTCAAATTTTTGACCCTGACAGCATGTTCAGAAACATCAAAGACTTTGCATGTATAGAGTGCCTTCATCAAGACCTCAGAAACTTGTAGTAAAATTTGCTTAATTCACACTTAAACCAAAAGTAGGATTAATACTTTTTTTTTCTTCTTTTTTCTTTTTTTTCTTCACATGCACTAAAAGCACATATTCTGTAATTTAGGGGGGTAAAACCTCTTTTTAGACAGCTTTGAAATAGTCCCTTCCAGGATCTCCTTGTGGATCAGTTTCTAGATTTGTGTAACTGGTCTTGGTGAGAACGCTTTAAGGGGGCCACTCTACACATGAGAAAGACTACCAGCAAGAAAGCCAAAAAACAGTGTTAAATTTATTATCTGCCTCTGCTACTAGCTAATTAACAAGGGGAGAGAAAGTAGTCAATAAAGTGATTAAGGACTCTAAACAGACACTTCACTCTTGTATCCCTTCTCCTGAGACACGTGCTATAAAGCAGTTGGCCTCAGCATAAAACTTGCATGGTGCCTTCAAATATCTTAGTTTCATTTCATTTTCCTTCTCTCTTGGGCACTCTCATTTTCATGGTTCTGTTCTATTTACAGAGTAGAATTTCTGTTCTGCTGTGACAGACACTTCCTCATGTGCTCTTGAGCTGTGTTGTCTCATCCGGTGGGCTCACCTGTACTGCATTTCTCTTCCTCCTGCCTGTCCACCTTCACCCCTCTCTGTGCCCTCTTCCCTGAAAATATTGCACCACCACCCTGGTGCTGAGCAGACAGAGGCAGTGGGGCCACCACTCCTATTGTCCAAGGAGTCCTATTGTCTCCTGCTGTCCCTCGGTTTATCCCTCTGTGAATAGAGTCTGTCTTCCTAACTGCAGGTAACAAAGGCAGGTGGCAAAATCCTTCATTGGTTTTCTCTAAGTTGGAAAGATGCTACAGGCTGGTTTGTTCAGTCTCTTTGAAGGCCAGGCCCATGTGCCAGCAGTTCAACAGCCTGCTCCAGATCACTCTCCAGTACAACTAGAGCTGCCCGTACTTTGTAACAAAATACAAGGGACATATCCCAAAGACAAGGCACAACCAGGGTGTATTATTAGAGAACCAGGATAATTATACTTACAGTGTGACCCATTTTTGCTGCTATTGGAGGATGGCATTATAGGTTAATGCCTAATAATCTGTCATTAACATCCCTAATTGTATGTTTCTGTAATTGGACACCATGGAGGGGGGAAGAAGGTGTGAATGCTCATCTTTTGAGTTTTAGAGGTGAATTGCAAAGGATTTAAGAGTAAGAATTCATAAGTAGGGTAAATGAAAAAGCTGCATTCAAGGTGCAAGAAAAAAAGATCAGTGGTGTTTATGGGTTTAACAGTGAGTGGTTTACCTGGAAAAGTTGTGGCACAGCTTCTTGGCTTCCTTGCTGCTGGGAGTGAAGTCATGAGTGCTGCAATCCAAGGTTCAAAAGAATTGCTCTATGCTGTCCCTGCACCTCCCCACAGCCTGCAAAGTGGGCTAGCTTCCAAATGGGCATATTAAAACAAAAGAATCGTATAAAGAAACAGCAAATAGAGTCCTTTGACTGTCTCAAACTGTCATGATGAGAGGGAATAGCATTCTGTGCTTAGCAGAAAGGGACTGTCAAGCCAGTGAGGTTTTCATAGTGTGATGTGTGTTTCCCATATATAATTGTCTAGAATAGGTTCACTGAACCTGCAAGGTAAAGGAGCAGGGAAGAGTACAAAATCATTTCTCACAAAAGGAGTTTGCAATTCTTTCTAAGCAGTGGTAACTGCTTATCTTTCTTGGCAGTTTGTGGGCATTTATCATATGCTGAAGACATTGACAAAATCTCAAGTCAACTTACTAGATCCTGAGATGTGTGAAAGAATCAAAAACCACCAGAAATCTGTGATAACCTTCTTACCTAACAGGTTACATTTTACCTTGTAAAAGGAAACTAAAATGGTCTCAGAAGTTCACGACAGTACTGCAGACATCATTGGGCTAGGAACTCTATGTGGTTATGTTAAAAATCAGTACTGACCTGGAAGTTTACTGTCTCTAACTCAAAACATATAATCAGATAACGCTTATGCTTGTCTGTAGTCTTTTTGACTTCAATAATATCATCCACATGCACACATTAAACAGGCATGCAGTAGACAGTGACCTAAAAGAACTGAATGCCAGGGGAGGGCAGTCACAGGGAAAAAAAATGTTTAAAGCAGAAACATAGTGTAAATTATATGATGCTTTCTGCCTTGTTTGCCTCCAGAAATGAGGGGGTAAAAGATGTGGTCTGCTCTGCTGTGATCAGAGCCTGATTTACAAAGCTTTTACAAATATCAGTGGTGCTGGGAAGGTCTGCAGTCCTGTGCCCAAACACCTTGCTGATCTAATGCTTTTTATTACATAGTTTTACAGCAGTACATACTTCCAGCACTTAACAAACACCCTGCTCCTATTCTTACTTCCTACTGAAAACCAAAACTGAAAATAAATGCTACCCTAATTCTTCTCAGATGAGGTAAGTTTATTTCAAGTGCCCTTTTCTATACCCTCACAGAAGGGCCCCTCCTCCACCGTTCTGAAAGTCAAGTCCTTTTTAAATATATCAGATCAACACTTACAGCCCAAGGCTTTAAAGAAAACTAATTACTTTCGAACATCTTGGGCACCTGGATTGGTTCCAGAAGTTGGTCCTTGCCCATTATGAGCAGACCTGGTTCAGTATCAGCTAAATTTGTTAACACAAATTAGGATCTGGGGAAGAGCTAACCTCAAAGACTCATGACTTTTTAATAAGCACTGAGGACCAAAACCAGCACAAGACCAACTGGGATTCTGACCTAGAAACATTCTATTATCAGAAAGACAAAAAAAGAGAAAAATAATTATGATGGGAACCATTAAAAATAAAATAAAGAAGTTCCCATAGTACTTGAAGGTTTCTGTTCAGACAGATCCAGCTTGTTAACTTGTGCATAGAGCTTTGCTAGACTGAGAGTGCAAAAGGGCAAAGGAAGTGGTGGAACCTGCCACACTCCACATGCAGCATCTGGAATCAGACCTTTAACTTCAACTGGGGAGTAGCTACTGATTTATTCATCCACCCTTGGAAAAAGGAAAAGTTATGCTGGATGCTCACAAGATAGACGTATCAGATTCCCTTCCAAATATGAGTCAGGACAAGAGGAATTTCAGAGAACAGCTGACTGCAAACCGTATTTTCCTCCTCAAAATATGTGTGGGAAAGATTTTAAGGAATACATGTTTCTCTGTTTAATAATTTGCATGTGAGTCACTAAATCTTTAGTCTTTCAATAGTTTCTGTTAGGGAAGGCAGGGATTTTTAATTTTCATGTTGCACATCTGTGGCAGAAAACCACAGAACAACGTCACAGGAAGCCAGTTCCAGGTCAGGCACTTGACTCCCAGAGACCTGGGCTGTTCCCTGTTGCCTGCCAATTCCCTCTCTTAGGCTAAAACATGCCAGACTAGATAGATTCAGCACAACTCCAGGGCTGTTTCCTAAAGCAAACCTACCTTTAGAGATATGGGGACAAGCTTTCCTTTATGGAGCTACAGCACAGGACTTTGTCCAGCAAGGAGGCATGATAGCCCAAGAGCTGGACAAAAGCACAGACCACACCTTTATGTACTGGTGATGGGTGAGATTTTTTCAAAATATTGTGTGCTTTATGTGTGCTCAACAGGTGATACCTTTACAGGATCATTGTCTTCAAAAGGATCTTTGAAAATTCAGCATCTGCTTTATAGTATTTTCAAGGCACATCCTCACTAGTAGCTTTCAAACAAGGCTGCTAATAGCATACACCATTTCCTCAGAAAATGGTAATTTTCAAATATTAGTTTGTGGTGTTTGTTGATTAAACACTAGATTACAGAGAGCTCAATACAATGAAATTTGACAAATATGGTATATGTGAGACACATAGGTGGGCTGCGATCCATTTCTGTTTATTTATGTTTTTTTTCCCATACATTTTACTCAGCTCTGTGGTGGTGGGAATTAGGAAGGATGATGGATACCATTGCTTTTGTATAATGTTGCTCCTAAGGACTCTGCCTATATAGAAAAAGCCCCTGCTTAGTGTTACTTATCCATGAGTTTTTCAGTTCATATCCTACCAGCACAAACAAAGCAGAAGACAGAACTCCCAGGTTTCACAAGCAGCTCAGGGACTGACTCACTGTATCACTGTGGCTAAAACAATAAAATTTGGGTGTCTCAATTCACACATGCAAAAATAAGTTACTAAACACTTACTGGTTCCTACTTTGCTGAAAGGATATTTAATGGCTGCAAAGTGGTCTGACAGCCTAAGATGTAATTTTACTTAGGCATGCAATTGCCCATGTGCAGTACACACATGTTAAGAGCATAACAATGTGTTCCAGACCAAAGGAAAAAAAAAATATATAGATTTTGCAGTCTGGCACAGGGCATGTTGTGGGACCAGCAGAATAATTATAGCAGCTGCAGCTGGTACTTATTAGAAAATTAAAGAAGCTGTTAACAGGTTATTAATAATCTACCTGCCTTAATAGTATTCAGTCAACAGGCATGAAGGTGAGGGGGTGGAGGAAGCAGTCACACCTTCCTCTAAGCCACTGTAGAAGACCAATACCCTCATTTATCATCACTTTGTAATCTGCTTGTTTACTTCCCTCCTGGTGTCTCTTCCCACTGGCTCTTCTCTCACAGCTGACTCTCACACCAAAGGACTCCTAGGCTCTTGGCCAGGGAAGCCACCTGCAACAGCCAGTCCCAAGGGAAAGCCAGCCCTCGCTGCAGTGTCTCAGCCTGGTAGTTGTCTCCCTGCTGTTGCCTGTAAACACCTCTCCCGAGTGTGTTCTCCTACTTTTAAAGACTATTTTGTATGTGAGGTATCCCTGTCCATCTACAGCACACTTGGACTTGTTCTCTTGTATCTTGGTCCTTTGTGTAGGCAGATGGCTGGAGGACTAGGGAAAAGCAACTTGTTCCCTGCTTCTTCAGACAAACACACACTTTCCAGAGCAGACAGATGCCTTACAGGCAGATTCAGGGCATCAATCCATCTTCTGGGTTCAGCTGTAGAGTATAAAACATTTGTTGGCTCTGGTCTAATGCTTTTTGACATTGTCAGGCCCCCTTCAGTGAAGTACTGCCTTGTAACCAACTTGACAGCAAGTATTGTTCTACATTTATTAATACTGTACGTGCTATCTTCAAACTGACAGGTTCCAAGGCCAGGCATCAGCTGTGCTCAGATCTGACTTTAAAAAAAATTGAATCAGACAATAGCATAGATCTCCTGCTGCTAGTAAGTAAATAAATAAATAAAAGCATGCCTTCATCATGCTGCTGCCACATGGTTTTACCCTTTCAATCTCAATTTTGCAGGAATTTTTTTCTTTTACATGGAGTCTTAAAATATGAAGTAACTGCTTCCCTGCACCCTCCCATTCTTGGCTTCTTTGGGAAAGGACTTTTGGTTTTTTTTCCCTAGTCTTATTTTATTCCTTGCTCTCTCATTTGGATGCAAACCTGTATTGCAGAAACTTGAATCTACATAAAAGTTAATTAACTTCAAGAACTGTCTCTCCTCTCCTCTCCTCTCCTCTCCTCTCCTCTCCTCTCCTCTCCTCTCCTCTCCTCTCCTCTCCTCTCCTCTCCTCTCCTCTCCTCTCCTCTCCTCTCCTCTCCTCTCCTCTCCTCTCCTCTCCTCTCCTCTCCTCTCCTCTCCTCTCCTCTCCTCTCCTCTCCTCTCCACTCCTCTCCTCTCCTCTCCTCTCCTCTCCTCTCCTCTCCTCTCCTCTCCTCTCCTCTCCTCTCTCCTCTCCTTTTTTTTTTAACTGAAGCCACTATAACTTTCTATTATTTTTAAAATGTTCAGCTTAATGGGTTATGTTTACTTAGTCAATAAGCTGATGATGCCCATGACAGGACCAGAAGTGTTTGGTTAGCAGCAGGGAGGAAAAAAAAATCAATAATTCCAAGCATTTGGCAGCTTTGTGGGCAGGAAATAATTTGTATTCTTTGGTTTAAATCAATGACCTTCTTTTCTTTGCTGTTCCAACAGGAAATTATAAACTCTGTGAACACTATTTGCATTGTGCCTTCTGCAACACACTTGTATATGCCTGGGAAAAACAGTATGTTAACCCCAGCAGTGCTCTCTGAGCTCCCCGTTAAAGAAACCCAGGCACTTTGGCACAGAGCTTTTCAACAGGCACTTGTATTTATTAGAAGCAGAAATAGTCTAGAGAAAGATGTGAAAAGAGCTCCTCCTCCACTTCCAACAGCACCACTCTATTTGATAACTGATGTCTACTGCAGAGTATGAAAAAACGCCTTCTTTGTAACTTGGCAAGATGCTGTATTTTCAGACAGAAACTTGCTGCTTCTGCTTTAAAGCTACATTTGCACTTCTGTATCTTTCTTGTCAAGGTTATGTTAATATGCCAGGTATTATTTGAAAGTGCTGCATTTTTGCTTGAATTCAGCATTACAAAGTTCATGGTTTTGAAAGTTTCAGCCCCCTTGGTGCTGTCCTTCTGCAATGTTCACTTAAGGAAGAAAAATAAATAGATTCCTTGTCTTGCCATACTCATGGGAAGCTGTACCAGGAAAGTGATGATCCAAGAAAAGGACCCAATGTTTAATCTGGCAGTGAACTTGCCTTTCAACCTTTTCAGCTGCCCTACAGTGCATTAAATCCAGTTCAGATATTTTTAACAAGTTGGAGAGCTGGCATTCAAGAAGACAAGCTAGTCACAGGAGAGGGAGGAGGTGTGCGACCCTTCTTACTGTGTGAACAGTGTGAGCACAACACAGCCCAAAGTCTGGGCTTCTTGCCTAGGGCCAGAGCTAAGTGTTGCAGCACCAGCAATTGGTACTATAAAGCTTCTAGACCTAAGCACTCCTTGATGTGCTTAGCTTCATTCTGTGCAGGAGAATGATATGGTAAATCAGTCTGGAGAACATGACTATAGTCCCAGAAACTACCAAGGTCTCAGTTGTCTGCACTGAAATTAAATGTCATAAAATTCAGGCATCCAGATTTCTCTGCTTTGTTTTTGCACATGACAAGTCCTTTTACAGAAGTTCTCAGCATTCCTCCAGTGCTCCCCAAGCCCCTGGCACAAAGCTGTAATCATTAGGTGACACTTGATACATATTTATTAGTTACATCACAGTTCCCTCTCTGAAACAAAAAGGATGGGAATATTTCTCAGAATGACTGAAGTGGAAGTAATATGCAATTTTTGCTCTCCTGCTTGGTTTCTATTAATTTGCCAGATGTAAATTTGCCTATCCTGACCCTACAAGCATTCCACTTCTTCCCACTGCTAACTCTATGTGCTTACTGGGGTCTCTTCCAGATCTGGCTGCTAGAGCACCCTTTGCATTTCTGAAATTTGCTGTTCCTGATTGAAGGGACCTGACCAAGAAAACGAGCTGCCTCCCTTTCTCACTGACAAGAGATCAAAGCAGCATCACAGTATCAGAGCAGGACTGAGGTGACTCTGGAGGTCACTTTGTCCAGTATCCCTGCTCAAACGTGGTTGTCTACAGATGGTTGCTGTCTAGGATGATGTCTAGACTGCTTCTGAGTATCTCCAAGGATGGAGACGCCACAACATCTTTGGGCAACCTGTGCCAGCTCCTTGTCAACCTCCCAGTGAAAAACCATTTATTGATGTTCAGACTGCACCTCCTGTGTTTCAGCTTGTGCCTATCACCTTTGGTCCCATCCCTAGGTATTGCTGGAGAGAACCTGGCTCCATTTTCTTCACATCTTGACATACACTGATGAGATCATGCTTTCACCTCCTCTATTCAGAATGGTTCCAGAAAGCAGAGGGATAAATAATGGGATAAATTGGGTAGGTATTGCTCAATTTACTTTCCTCTACTGAGATGGTCATAAGAAATGTTCCTTTCTTTTCTTGTTGTCTTCCCACTTTCCTTTTTTTCCTCATGCACACATCTTCTAAATTTCATGCTGTCACTTTCTTCCATTGAATATATGTACCTGGAATCTTTTTATATCACTACAAGAAATGTTTAATCTGGAAAGGCATGCAAATAGAACAGCTCATATGAGAAATATGAACTGGTTTGGTTAGTTTTAGGCTTTGGACTGATTTGTGACTGATTTATGCTTCCATGTGAATAAAACATAATCAGAAACTGTGGAGTGATACTACTGTATATACAATGAGGAGAACTGCTGCCTCCTGTTACTCATGGGAACGTATAGGCCATCATCTAATTTTTAGAGATTGTGAAAGGTGTGCTAAGTGACTAATTCATTTCACTAATATCTGACAAGCCACTTTCACAATGGGAAAAATTACCTTCCTAGATAATTTGGTTTTTAACAACTTATCATAGTCGTTATTCTCCTAAGGGTGCATAATTTCCACTATGCAAAAAACTGGCATGGAATAAAAATGCTGATAGACAAAAAAATCTGTGTTTAGCTTTAAAACAGAAGTTTGTGGGTTGTTGGTTTTTTAATATGTGTAACTATGGTCTTTGAGATTTTTGCTCAAAAGATAGCCACGTGTTTCATGTGGTTTCTGTTTACAAAAAGGAAAATGTATTTTCTGGAGAAAATAAACTAGATTACACCACAAGAAAAGGAGGTTTCATGTTTCAATGTTCAAGAGTGCTCAGATGGAAATTCAGCTCCATAACCCTTTACTGAATTTAGGACATGGATTTTTCAGTTGTCTCTGTTCTTCAATATACTGTTGTATTCATACTGAATTGAATGAATTTCTGTAGAAGTAAAAAACAAGATTTTCTCTCTTTTGTGTTTAATACCAGGGAATGACTTTGCTGACTTCAGTAAAATAATTATTGATTTACACCACTATAAGCAGGGGAAAAGTCAGATTAGGAATGTATCTCAAATTGACAATGTTCAGATGCATATTTAATGTTTGTTAAATGAAGCATTTGCAATAAAATGCACTATTCACTGTTTTTACTGTTCTGCCTGTAAATGCATTGTGAAACTGTGGTAGTTTTCTTTAATCTTTTTAAATTTAGTAATGAGGACCACAGTATCCAAAATGTTACTCTCCTCACATGATGCCTCTTCAGCATAAACCCAGTCTCATCTCCAAAATGGCAGAACTGGCTGACAGAGCTAAAATGTACCCGTTTTGGCACTTCTGCCCAAGTCTGGCACAGATGAGGGACAATACTTCCTTTCCTGGATATCTGTATCCATTAGACACACCCTCAAGTGTCTTATTTGTTGTTTTCCATTTATGTTGGCCATTCCTTTCTAACAAGCCATTCTCCTCCACCCAAGACAAGCAGCTAGGGGAGAAAATGGCTGAAAATGCTTGGAAGCTCCTATAAGCATGGGATTTTCCCCTGGGCATGCTTTGTCTGGGTTGCTTTATGATGCAGAGGTCTTACTGGAAGAAAGAACTGGCCCTACAAGGTCTGGATACTTTGCTGAGAGATGAATGCTTGTTAGCATACATAATATACAGTACTGGTGGGGAGAGCAAGAAGAAATGAGCCAGTCTTTTGAGCTTATGCAACAAGCTGCACTCCTCTGACTGTGCTTTTTTCCAAAATCTGCTTGTTAACTATGATCCAGCAAGTGCCATTAGTGCTTCAGGGGACTAAGAGTCTAAGCCAGTTTATTGACGAAAGCAACAACTTTCTCATTAAATGTTAATGGCAATGTTTTGATTAGTCCCAGGATTCTAGGAGGGAGCTGTGCTCTTCCTTCAATAACCAGCAGTTACAGATGCAGCAAGTGTTAATAACCTCATAGGAAGCAAACTAGGCAGGCATACATTCCATCACCCAGAAAATGGATCTCATGTAGCATTTTGAGGGACTGTTCACACTTTAAACCAAAAAAGTGTTCTATTTTTAATAGGGAGATTTGGGCTGTTTGCAGCACCTAAAGTTGCAGTCCCATCATGTTGTTTCCCATTTCTCTCAGACCTGATGCTTAATGTGCTCCCTGCCATACAATTTAAAGCTTAAAATGTCACCTGGTTGAGGAGTGGAGAGGTGAAGAAATTCAAACAGGAGCAGCAACTGTTCTCACACTTTCAGCAACTGTACTCAAATGTCAAAAGAATAAACATAAGAAATCATGAAAGATTTAAATTGCTTCATATCTGACATGAGCTTTTAAAGCCACAAATGGACTTTTATAGGGAAACAAGACTATGCAGGTGGGTTATGTGGAAAACGAAAAGGGCTTCATATGTGAGTGTGGCATAAGTTTTATCAAATGTTGGTCTAAAGGCTGGAGCCTGGATTTCATCTCTATGCCAAATGAGAGCAGCCAGCTGCTCTGCTCCTCCTACCCATCACTGTTGCCTTAAGTCTTAGCTGGGGGAAACTTTCTGTTAAACTGAGCCCAGCAAATGACAAGCGAAACCCAAATGGAGGGTTTTGAATGGTTTGTCTTTAGGGATAGAGTAACCTTAAGAGATACTTTAGGGATACTGTATTCCAGATGAAGTGATGGATTTGGGATTGGTTTTTTTTTAAAGGTTACTTTTGAAAGGTCTCTCTAGATGTACAGTAACCTTTATGGACACCGTGTCTTTAGGAAAATCCAGTAGGTATTTGGATCAGTAACAAGTCTGATCATTCTGTTTTTCATCGCAGTAAAAGAAAAGGTAGACGGAATAAGACCACTTATTCTCTAAAGTAACAAGTCAGCTGAGATGTCTGCTGCACTTCGCATTTTAGGAAATAGATTGAAGCTGCACAAAGAAATCTGGAACCTTTGTCATGGCCAAGAAGCATGTCTGTTTTTTGCAGTGGGCAGGGCTTTTCCAGTGGATCTATTACAGTTTTCTAGCCTCAGCATTGCTATAACTTAGAAGCTCCTCAAATGCAGCCCAACTTCAGCACAGCACTAGGGTGTACTAACGAGATATTATTTACTGTAGTTTTAGCACATCAGGGAGAGATCTGGCAATATTAGTGACCTCTGCATATCACTCCAGTGATTTTTTTCCCTGGCTTCATTTCAAATAGTTGTATGATAGGCTGATAACCGTATTTTAAACTCAGTCATGCTTGATGCAGGCTTGACTTACCTTACTTAAATTGAAGGTCAGTATCTATGGCTTGATTTTCAGGCAGATGAGGAAGCAGGGAGTGCTACTTGTCCTGTAAAGCAGTAAATGGTAACAGGCCTTTTGGTGCCACTCCTCTAAAACTGTGGTTCAAGATTGCTATCACTCTGCCTCAAACTGGCTAAAAAGCCCTCCTGACAGCTCTTATCCAGACTCCACCTAAAACAAAAGAGCAAATGCAGGAGTGGGTATGTATTAGAGACAGGAGAAGAATATTCAAACATTCCTAAGAATTCAACATGGTCACTCAGCCTCCCATTCCAAGACATGTAGCACTGTCAGGCTATTGCCTTAATTTTCCTTATAACCAATTAATAGTATCGAGAGAAGCTGGTACATGACAATACTTTGACATGACAGCAGTGCCATCAAAAACATTAAGGATCTCCTGTAGCCTTCTCAAGTCTTATTCATAAAACCTTATGAAAATAACCACACACTCTTTTGCATGAAACCATGCCTGCTGGCTGCCTGAATGGTGCTAACAGCAGTTGTAAAAAGCAGGTAACAAACCGTGCATGTCAGCCCTATAACTAAATATAATTTTCATAATAGATGTTCTTCCTATACAGTTCCACTGTTTGTAATGACAAATAAATCCACAGTAGTCCATGAACTGGGACTTCTTGTTTGGCAGTTTATCCAACTTTTATGAACTAACCTACCTGAAAATGGCACTTCTAATGACACTTTATGTGTACCAATCTCTGCACATGCAGTATTTTGCTCTATAATTACCAGGAGGAACAAAGTAGAGGAACCAGTGATTTTTAAGTTTTCACTCTGCAACCAAGACCTTAGAATTGTAAGCTGTGTGAGAAGTGGAATAAGAACACCTGATGTAGTCCAGATCTGGGCCTTTTGGAGCCTCCAAGGCTGACATAGAGCTTAGCTCCCTGCAGCCTTTCCCCTGCAGAGAAGTTCTCCAATATCCAGCCATGTGCTGCCACAAAATTATAATATTTTAATTATCTTAAAGACCCTGTGTGTCTCTGTCAGGTCTGTTGTAACAAAGAGGGAGGTTCCTAAATTTTATGTGCAGATGTGGATACACACAGAACACATGCATTGAGAACAGTTGTTTATGTAGAAAACCAGGCTGAAATATGAGCAAGTCAGTAAAAAAAAAAACTTGGGCAATTCTCAAGACAGCTGTTAAAAAGCTTGATAAACATCAGCAAAAGTGAATGGGACTGAGCACTTGCTATAGAACTGTGTGCCACGGCATCCCAACAGCAGCCTCTTGAGTACTGCCAGCCTGCATGGGTTAATCTTAGAGTATCACCAAGAACAGCCTCAACAGAAATGAGACTTTCATTCAGTGGTCACTCACCCTTAATTAAAAGGACACTTTTCAATTAAACTTCAATGACATCTTCTGAAAAGAAGTTTTACACCTACTATATTTCTTTTGGACAAAACAGTCTGCTCAGCTGTATTCCCAGCTGTACACTCTGTTTCTTCCAGCTTGCTGGCATCCACAGCTATTTAGAAAGGAACTTTGTTATGTCAACTGCTAGGATTTTCTACAGTACATATTACATCACCTTTCCTGAGAAACTTGCCTGAGCAGATCCCTTTTCTTACTTTCCTTTTTTATAATGTCTTTCACATTTCTCTTTCAATATTTGTTGTTCTCTCTGTGGAAACTCAGTTGCTGGTATTTTAAGGAAAGGCTACATAGCAAATGGGTCGCTAATAGAGTTTTTTTCTCCCTGCTCCACACTCCTGGAGAAACTCTCTGTGGCACCTTTAAAGAAAGGTTTAGAGAAAGTTTTCCTTAAGAAAAACCTACAGTATTCACTGCCAGTTTCAGAACAAGAAAATAAATTTGAAGGATAAATTACCTTGGACATTTTAATTCTAAAGGTGAAGAAGTAGAGAGAAGAAAGAGCAAGAGACAAAACCAAACAAGGATCAAATTATGCTACAGTGCAAGTAAAAAGCCAGATCCCTAAATTTCATCCACATCCCTGATACCTGCATGGCTGTGCTTCTGATAAATTTGCTCTTGTGCCTCTGATTACTTCTTCTTGAGTCTTGATCTTTATGAAACAGCCTTGGAAATCAACAGTTATACATCTTTCAAAATTCCCTCTACATAAAGATATACCAATTGAAGTGTGGTTTGGAGACAGTTGAAGGTGCTGTGATCCTGCTCAATTCAGGTCCAAAGCCTTCAAAGTAGGCAAGGTAAGAACGAAGTGTATTAACTCTGGGGACAGGATTTTGAATAAGCTGAGAATGAAGCACAGGAATAAAGAAAATATAGATGTTTCTAACCTTAGGTGTATAAATTTGGGTGACTTAATGCACATGCTCACCAGAATACATGCATACACGTGTGGGCTGGCATGGGAGCTGGTTTGTTGTTTATTGATGCAGGCTCTTGTACAGTCCCTCCTGCAGCACGGGTGTGTGCAGGGGACACATACAGCCTGTTGTAGGGCTTCAGCTCAAATATATGCCAAGGATGTTTATTTTGGCTACTGCTAAGTGGCTGAACATGAAGTTGGGAAGTATCTTTTATTCAAATGCAGCTCTTTCTTCTAAAAACAGTGGCTTGCACATGATCTTCTTGAATAGTTTTGAGCTTTTCTATATAAACAATGGAGAAGGAAATCTAATTTCCAGTCTAGGAAAGGAAACACAGTTAAGTGAACACTTTCAGCAAGGGCAAGCATATTACCTCTGCCTGTTTGAGAACCTACTGAATTGAACAAAATCTTTTCATTAGCTGCAGTAGTCTTTATTACACTCCATTTGAATGATCTGTTTGGGATTAAACATTTCTTGAAAGGCACACTGCTTTTATTACCCAAGCATTTTCCATTCCATTTGCCTCATTTTAGCAAAATGCTGAATGATCTGAATGATCTGTGTCATGTTTAACATGAAGAGTAACTGAGGCAACCTGCATCCTGCAGAAGTGCTTTCTGGCCTTGTGCTTTTTAAGATATCTCTGAAAAATCAACATTAACAAACACAAGCAAGCTATTTTGAACAAGCAGGCATAAATTTAGTACAAACAAACCTCATCTTTACTGGAAAATCTTTCAAGAGGTTATAAAAACAAACAAACAAAACAATTCGAAACCACTGTGCTTCCACAGCAAAATCATCTAAAATTTAGCTTAATCATTTTAAGGAGTATGAACAGATAACTAAAGCAATGGATAATAAAATATACCATGCACTGGCATCCAGTTAATATGTCAGCATACTGGTGATGGTATATAAACAACGGTAAAGCAACAAGAAAATTATTAAAGCAGAAGACAATAATTCATTTACTGTTCTGCTGGAATTACTGCTTAGCAAGTCACTAATACACATTCATTATGAATACTAGAAGTGAGCACAGGCAGAAACTTGCCTGTTACCCAAATGAGTATGACTAGTGCTGAATGAGTCTTTTACTAATCTTTCTTAGAGCCTGAACTTCACTTCCAGAAAGGCAAGATTGTTTGGGAGGTTCCATTTTTCCACTTAAATGCAGAATCAGACACAGGGAGTTCTTCCAAGAGGTCTTTGGGTTTTGGTTTCTTCTGAGCAAAAAGAACATCAGAGTAAAAAAGCCCAAAAACCTGCTCCAAACCTCCCAGTTTTATGTTGGTTAGGGAATTTTATTCTCTTTTCTGGAAGAAAGAAAAGAAGAGGGGAAAAAACAAACAAACAAACAAAAAAACCAGAATAAGGAAAACTAGTCCAAAGCAGTATTCTGTACTTGTTCCAGTTGATCTGTTAAGGATTTTGACAGTGGCCTTTGCCAGAGCAGGAAAGACTTCAGTGTATGAAAAACAGCACCCCTCCCATGGTACAGCAGGACCCCCTGCCCTTTTTTGCAGAAAACACCCACGAGACTGCAAGTACTTTCCCACTTTTCCTGTCTTAGGAGTCTCAGGTGAAGAGACAGCTGCATCATGCCAACCTATTGGGAAACATTAGACATGAGGTGTGTTCTCCAAAAGGTCTGAATCAGGATTGCAATGCCCAAATCAGATGCCTAAAGTAGGGTGGCAGTCTCAATCCGGATTACCCTTTTCCCCTTCCTGAAATGCTGAATTTGCTGATATTCCCTACTTGCCTTTTCAGTTTCTAAGGATTGCTGTTAAAAAGAGGTGATACAGCAACTTAGTTTTTACAGCACCAAAAAATGCTGCAATGAGAGATTCAGCTAATGGCACTGAGGAGCACTTCTGTCATACACAGAAACCCTGTGTGGAATGGACTGCTGTCACAGGTAAATCCAGCTGAGTTAGTAACAGTCTGGAAGCTGTGGCTTTTGCAGAAAAAAGGCAGACTCATGACAAGCCAAGGGATGTGACATAGGAAGGGAATTGCCCCTTCCATTTTTACCTCTTCCTCCCTTCATATTTTATTCCTTGTCCTCTCAGTCTTTTGCAAAAATCCAAGATGGTCATGTTATAGTTACAGACCATGCCAAAGATTTGTCTCCTATCTCTCTGTATGAGTTAATCATTCCCAGCAAGCTTTCTGAGGTGATGAGTCAGTGACACAAAGAAATGACAGATTAGGTGTGATATTTATTTTCTTCTGCTTTTTTTGAAGCATGGCTGTCCCCGCTACCTGAAAGAATGGAGGAAGGGGTAATCAAATGCACTGTAGCTGGGAGCTCTAAGGATAACAGGTCCAAACTCTGCAGCTTTCCATAAAAGGCTTGTAGTTTTTGTATTCTTTTTGCTGTATGTTTACTCAGCAACACTGTTTTAGAAGTTGCAACATTCATCTTTAAACATTAATTACCAAGGCATGATTGCTTCAAAAATCCACTGCCTGAGGCCAGGGCCTAGGAAGTGGAAAATGTAATTTCAGAAAGCGATGAGAACAAATGCTGAGCCTTTTAATTGCAGGTTGGTACAAATGACTAACAGTAAAGCAAAACTCATTTTGGATGAATTTGTTGTTCTGCATGTCAAATTCAAAACTTAGCCGTGAGTTGCCTGGGATTTGTTCTTTCCCCCTACTCTCTTTGTAAAAGTCAGAGAAACAGATGAATTTTTGGGAGGTACAGGAAGTACTTTTCTAAAAATCCACTTAAAATTATTTACAAGAGAGAAAGAGAGGAAAATAGCAAGGAAGAAAGAAAAGAAGGAAGAAAAGAAAGACTAAATGATGCATGCAAAGTCAGGCAATATTGCAACAGTCAGACAATTGCTGTGCTCTTTTGGAGCTTCATTTCAGGGTGAAGGCTGCAGTGATTCTCAGCATCTACCTCCCTCTTCCCCAGTTCTGCTGAAATTTATCCGGAATCACCAGCACTGTAACAATGGATCAGGCCTGCTTCATGATATGTGGCAACACAAGTTTAAATGCTGCTGTGACTCAACATTGCCACATGAGATGTCCCAGCCTGATGCCAACAGAACCAGTGCAATAGCAACGGCATCGTCATCTCCACTCTTTTGGCCTTGCTGTTGGCAGAATGGGGACAGCCCTATGCGGGCACCTTTGCAGGGCATCAGCGACACTTCTTTTCACACAAAGTAGAGAACTTGTCCATTCTAGCCCCACACTGCCACACCTGGGAAAACATATCTGATGGGAGACATGACTCACAGCCTGATGGGTCTGAGACTGGTTTCCTGCATGACCACGGAGACACACCATACAAGCAGGCTCTGTGATGGTCCTAAAGTTGCATTTATGCAACAAAGTCTGGAGGCCAAAGAGACTAAAAATTGTAGTAACTTTTTTTCTAATGCTCACGTTTACTGGAAAATTCCAGTTCTGCTTCTGGGTGTTCTCAGAAGCACTTCTGGCCTCACAGCACTACACAGCTTGTGCCTGTCTCCCTGGGATTGAGACATGTCATTCACTTCACTACCACATGGGCCTAAATCAATAGATATACCAGATATACCAAATACTAGATACACCAAAAATCTGCCTAACCCCTCATATTTCATCCAGAGAAGCAGAGCCAAGGTGTTCATGATGATGGTCAGTGCAGTCCACCTCCTCACCCAGTTGCTTTTAACAGTTCTGGACTGGAAAATTTTCCCCTGAGAGATCTGCTTTTGATATGCTCTGAGTACACTCTCTTGCTGATTCATGCTGATGTACCCTTCTGTCAAATAGGGAATAAAAGACCTTCTTTACCTTATTCTCACCAGGCCTGTACTGCAGACCCTTATTCACAGGTCAGTTTCTACAGGATAGCTCATGACCACACTGAAGAGTTTGGTCCCTTCTGACAGGACTGGCTGCAGCCATGCTGCACTGTGCTCAGCTCACATCTCTTCTCATGACCCTGTAGTTAACAGTCAGTATTTTCTATTCATGGGCATGGTGGGTTTTTTCAGTTCAAAGTATGAAGAGTATTAACAGGTGTATGCTGCAGGCAATCAGAGCAGTGCTATGTCAAAAAACTATAATGCCAGAAAAAAAATGTTGTGTGCTCTAGAAAAATGATGAGCAAGGGCACAAATTATGCTATTGCTATAATGATGAAGCACTGTCCTTGATGAAGGAAACACATTTGGTATCTTCCACATCCATCCTATGTGTTTGAAGCAAACCTTGGAGTGTTCTACACAGCTGACAACACTCACATTTCCTATTGGGTATCCCAATGGATTTGTCCAGAAGAGTGCTCTGACACTGATGGGTATCAGGCATACTGACCATGGGTAGTATGAATGACCAGGAAACCCATTGCTGGAAAGAACAGCAGTGTGCCAAGCTCAGCCACAGCATTTTTAAGCAATAGCTATTCTCCTTTGGTAGGATACATTAAATTCAGGAGAGGTCTCTCACTCTCTTAGACAGAGCACCAAGCAGAATATCAAACCCAAGTGAAACGCAGTGATGTACAGCAGCCCTCAGTTGGTGTGTGAATTGGTGGGTAAGTAAAGATGACACACATTTTACACTGCTCTCTCACACTTTCATCTGAAATCAAGATGAGTACTGCATTTGTAGGGTGATGTCTGAAAGTATGCAGGAGAACACCAGAACTTGCACTGTCTCCCATCCTCCCCTCCTTTCCCAGAAATCCAGTGGCCAGTTTCAGCTCTGTTTTATTACAGGTATGATTGGGAGACTAAGATGAGTCTCCTGTGGCTCTGCCCTTCTAAATGTCACTGCTGCTCTATGGAAACCCAGCTGCCACTATGTTTTCCTGACCACCTCTAAAATGAATGTTAAGGACAGAAAATATTAATTAAATTTTAATTAATAAATTGAATACTGTGGGGTTAATTATAGCTATTTACAGGGAGTGTATGGGATTTGGAGGGCCTACCTTCTGGTGTTTTTACACAGTGTTGCCTCTTCCTTTAAGCTCTAATTAGCTGGCTTTTTTCTTTTTAATAGCCAGCCTTCAAATGACTGCTCAGTAGCTCCCATTTTGTTCCTCATCAGCAGTCCTCCAGCACAGCTGCTACAGAAGGGGAGCAGCCCTGCAGTTTGCCTTGAAGGGAGCAGGTGATAAGAATCTATCAGAAGTGGTGTAAACCGACAAAATAGATTTAAAACAAAACAAACGAAAAACAACCCCCCAAAAAACCAAACCAGGAGTCCCAACCAGTAAACTGTGTTAAGCAAGAAAACTATATAAGAAACAAAGAACATGGGAAGAAATAAGAAGGAACTGCAACATCTGAAGCTGCTGCAAGGTCAAAAATGTTCTCTCTGTATGCAGCCCTCTTGTCCAGCTGCATATTCTGCCTTCCTGCATATGCACAATGCCAAAAGCCATCAAGAGCAGATAAGCACCTGGGAAAAAGCAAGCTGTTCCAGCACTAAGTCAGCTGTGAAACTTGACATAATTTCTCCTCTGCTCTTTATTTTCAAACTACACATTTCCTCCCTAGTGGTGAAACCTTTTTAAATTTTAAATGGACCTGATTACCTGTACTTCTAGCTACTCAATTTATACTTCTAAAGAAAAAGGGTCCTTTCAGGACACTGTTAAAGTGAAGGCACACAGTTGCACACTGTGCCCAGATATGAGGAGTTTATTCCAGACAGCATTTCAATCTCATGCCACTAGATGAAAACTAATAGTTTTCAGTAGCCTAAGAACCAGCACAGAAGAAAGCTTTGGAAGTTTGGGGATACTTTGGGCATTGTTTTGTTGGGTTTTTTTGCAATAGTGACCAACACGTTCAGTAAGCAGACCACTGCTTTCCCCCAAGTATCTGCTCCTGGCTGCTATGGGCTCATGACTGAACGGCTGCCACGGAGGGAACAGAGGGCAGTGGCTGGAAGATGAGGGCTGGCATAGGCACCACAACCAGTAGCTGGCCTGGTGCCTGCCTTCTCCTTCTTACCACAGCAGTTGGCTCCAAGTGATAGGCACAGGAGACTGGTTTGGGCTCCTGCTGAGGTGAGACAGGGTGAAGAAAAGAGGAAAGAAAATATGTTGAGTATTGTTCTTTTATAACCAAGAGCAGTGATACTAGTTAGGGAAAGTGGGAATAGAATGGCCAACATGAAGAGCAGGATATCTCTACAATGGAACTCTGTGGTTTCTGAGGTTGGAAAAACACTGCCTAAATTAAGAAAGCTATCTTCCATCTCAAGAAAGGAAACCTAATAGCCAGAATCTTTCTTGCAGAAAAGCCTAACTCATCTGACTCCGCAAGCATGCTCAAAAATCTTATCTATTGTCCTTTGCAGCAGAAGTTTCACCTGCCTAGGGATGCTGAGCTGAGAGCCCCCTCCAGCACCAAGGTGTCTCCTCACCTCATGCTTCATCTGAAAGTGTCAGATCACAGTGCAGAACTCCTGCTCCAGGTCTACCTTTCACATTCACAGAGTTTTCCCCAAAACAGAGAAAATAAAGTACTGTCTTGCAGTATTTGGAGTTGTGACACCTGAGAAATGCTTGCCAGCATGTGTAATAACGCCTCTGTTGCAAGATATCCTTTTAAAAAGCAACCCTGCACAGTGTCTCCAGACAGGCTTTTCTTCACTTCAATAGTAAAACTAATTTTGTAATGAGGAGGTAAAGATCCAGCAGCTTAGAGCTTCTGCTCCTGCCAGGACTTAGCTGCTTATCCCAAGTCCCAAAATGCCAGTTACACCGATGACTGGTCACCCCCACGCCCGTGAGCCGTGGGCTGGGCGGCCTGGCGGCAGGCAGTGAGAGCAGCGGCTCAGTTCCGAGCTCTCAGGAGCCGGGATTAGCGGCGTGTTCGCAGCGGGGCGCGCTGCAGGAGCCAGAGCCGCGGGCGGGCTCGGGCTGCCGCTGCCACCTCCTGGACACCCGCCTCATCCGCCTTGCCCTTCGCAGGGGCAACACTGCGCAGAGAGGCTTCATTTCACTCCCTAGCTCAGCTTTTTGGGCTCCTCCCCACCTCCCTTTGAATCCACCATCATGTAGCACATAACAGGGAGAGCAGCCCAGACAGGGCAGCAGCAGCAGAATCCAAGCCGGCTGCACAGTGCATCCCGCCTCCTGTGGAAAAGGAAGTATTCGTTTTCTTCAAGAATTTCTGTGAAACAGCCAGGCCTCGCAGAAGGACACACAAGACTCATTTAAGAGACACCTGTGCATTTCAGGGATGAAAAGCAGGGGTAAGGGCACCAAGGTTAATGCCAGAAGTGTTGCCTGAGGGGCTCATAGGGTATTTATTTGAGGAAGAACCAGCCTGTGGAGACGGGTCTGACTTGCCTTGGTGGCTGATTAGCTTTAGTGGTCATGTACAAGTGCAGATATGAAATCCTGCCATTTATGCCAACAGCAGTTGTGCTGTCACAGAGAACTGTGCCCTTTAACATCCAAAACACGAACTGTTGCATGTGGCTACACCACAGGCATTTCTCAGAGCAAGGCTAGGGT
Source organism: Erithacus rubecula (assembly GCF_903797595.1). Classification (NCBI taxonomy): domain Eukaryota; kingdom Metazoa; phylum Chordata; class Aves; order Passeriformes; family Muscicapidae; genus Erithacus; species Erithacus rubecula. The sequence goes on along the minus strand of NC_136689.1, from coordinate 51,151,460 downwards.
TAGAGAGGCCACCTCGTTCTGAAACAATCCAAAATTATATCTCCCATGTACAGCAGCTGCAGTTCTTTCTATTTCTTATAGCTGCAGAGTGGGACTTGACCACTGCCTCCCAAATGGCAAATGGAATACATACACTCAGTCCTCAAAATCAGCTTGCAAAATGAGCTTGGGAACAACTCTTAGTGCAGAGATGTCTCCAAGGAATGGTTTAAAGAGTGCAATTAGGAGTGGTAGGCCAGAAAAAAAGCTGTGAGGTTGGAAAAAATGTCTGAACCAGTAGAAAGCAAAATGAAGCCAAAAAGAAGAGTTATGGGTAGAGTCAGGACGCAGGCAGCAACAAAAAGCTGCAGGCTGCAGAGTGCAGGGCTCCACACTGAAGACTCTTCTTTTACCCCAAACTAAGAAGCAACTTAAGAAAAATGGACTTTGAAGTTGTCAAATGCATGCAGCATGTAAAATAAAGGGTTTCAACTTAGTAGCAGCTGTTTTAGGGATTACTATAACATGAGACAGTGGCACTAGAAGCAATGGGCCTTATGAGATGTACACATAATAAAATGTGGTCTGTGATGGGAACTTGAATGATCTAAGTATTATACAAATGCTGCTGCACTCCTATGCTGCAAATGACACTGGTTTCCATTTCAGAGGACAGGGCTCAGCAGCAATGTGGAGTCAGGCTGAAGGACCCATAAAGCAAATGTGCAGCAATGATGAGGCAATGTATTTATTTCAGAATTAAATACTTTTAAAATTGCATTTATTCTTAAACACGCACATAGCAATATGATAAATACCAGCTGTGTGGCAATTAAAGCCACGCTGCAGCTTTGACGTTACCATGTTGCTGTTATGCAACCCAGTTTCAGATGCTGACCCGTTCAGGTTTCCAGTTTTTACAGCTGGACTCTACCTGGGTTTAGCTACTGCACAGCAGCTCCAAATATATGCACTGTTACATATAGTTTGTACAAGAGCTTAATTCAATTTCTTTTAATGTAGATTTATTAAATAGAGCAATAAGCTATCTTCCACAACAGTGTAATCAGTAACTGATGATAACAGAAGTTTATTCATGTCAAAGCATCTAATTCCTACTACTGTTAAGTCTCAGTTCCCATAGCCCTCCAGGACACGGAAGGATATGGACAAATCCTCCCTGAAGTAACTTTCAGCACTGTCTGGGACTCGGAGCTCTGCAGAAAGGGATTTATAAACGTCCTTCTCTCTAGGACTGATACATACTGTTGTATGATCCATAACAAAAGGTATCACTGAAGTACTTCTACTCTCACTGAGCACCATCTCTATTTATAAATTTTATAATTTCTGGTCTGTATTGATTTTAAAAGCATGCAAGCAGCTGTTTAATGCATTTTGACACCAAAGCAGGGAATTTGCACAAGTATTCCCACTAGAATGCTTGTCCTTTCCTGTCCATGCATTAGGGTTTGGTTTAAAATCTGTCCATGTCCCTAATCTCCCTAGGGAGCTTTCCCTGAATATTCAATGATAGTCCACAGTCTGTAACAAAAGAGGGAGGGGAAAAAAAAGAGAGAGACAGAGAACAGTGTTTATGCATAAAGTTCAAGAGCCTTTCCACATAAAAAAAAACATATGCACACACAAAAGCACCTCAACTACAGAGCCTGGCATTTCCACAGCAAAGATCTGACAGCGCTTGCAGTTTTTCAAGTTAACTAATTTACAATAAGGGCATCAGGCATCTGAGCTCCAGATGCACTCATTCAGGCAGCCAAGACCATAAATAAAATAAAGAATACTCTTACCCTAACATAGATTTTATAGAGATGTGTTGAAGGCTTAGCAGATGGGTTTTGCTGCCTCAGCTTTTACCTGTATAACAAAGTAAATGCATAAAGCTGCTTACTGGCTTCTTCAATTCAAGACCTTTGCATTTGCTCCCATAAGCTCCCATAAAGATATGGTTAATTTAAACAATAAGCAAAAACCTACTCCTCATGGAAGCTGATGGCAATACTCCCACTGGTTCCAGCAAGCTCTGGGGGTTGCTCAACATAAATGCAATTGGCTGAACTTGGCTAATAGCATGAGCAATAGTATAACTGAATTTGTATTTTTCAATTTACAGATTTGGCACCTTAATGCCACCCCTGGTTCTGCTTTCAGCCCCTGGTTCTGTGGAAGGACAAAACCAATGACAAAGCTACTGTCACAAAAACTGGGGCTGCTGAAGCCTCAGCCCAGGCTGCCAACCAGCTCTCTCCCACAGAGAGGTGAGAAACCCTCTCTTGAGTTAGGATAAGATATCAAAACATTTTGTCATATCTCTAACTTTGTTTTGATCAATCAGCATGCTGTTCTAACAGAGCAGAAAACTGGAATCAAAATCTGAAGACAGCATATCACATAGCAAATATTTCAGAGTTTTCAAAAGCGTTTGCCAGTTGAGAAATGAGTGTTTTCCCTCACATAGAGACACCATCATCATCATCATCCTCATCATCATCATCATTCAGTCTAGCTTTTATAAACATCTGAGCATTCTTTTGAAGCCAGTGTGCTTTTTGGGCAGATGGCATGGAAATTTTACAGTCCATTTCATCCCTGATGCTTACACTTAATGCTCACTGTTAATAATGTGATACACACAGATACACAGATGAATAAGTATGTTTATACAGACATGTTAAGAGAATAAAATGTTTCTGATATGTTCTTATAAGATAATTAAATTGGTGAAGGGAGATTTCTGAGCTCAACACATGGTAGAAGAGCATCCTCAAAACTGTGTATTTGGCTGACTTTAGGAAATAATGTGCACTGAGAGAAACTGAACATCTAAGGATGTGGCAATGACGGGGAAAGAAATAGCAAGTCTGAGACCAAGGCCTGCATTAGGGGCAACTCCAGGCTTGAGAGGTAGAACAGGCAGTGCAGGGAACAGGCACCAAGGAAGTTACAGGACTAATGCATGGCTTGCATGGTATCCATGGTTGGATACGTCCTTCCAGAGCTATCTTTAAGAGACAGCACTTGACTCAAGCAGCTCTTGCAAACTGGGCTCTGCTTGTCTCTCCATGCCTTGGCTTAGTCTCTATCCACAGTCCCCAACCCTGACTGCTCTCAGGACCACTCCCAGATAATGCATTCCTGATTCCAGTCAGAGCACTGCTTTAATAATGCAGCTCAGGGAAAGATGGAGGAGGAAGAAGAGAACAAACTTAATTGATGATTGATGACTCAGACTAGCTAGAGAATGTGCTAAAAGCAAGTTTGTTTCATCAATGGCAGTACTTTGTTGTTTGCCTTACTCCCATCAGACAAGGTCATCCCAATTCCTTTTCTCCATTTAATGGTGACATAACTAAGTGGCCAGGAAGAAGCTGTATCACCTATCATAAAAATACAGTACACAGTAATCATAGGAGGCTACTGTTAAGACAAAGCCATGACCTCCACATTTAAGAATCTGCTGGTCTGTAATTCTGAAGAATATATTTATTAGCAAAATCCTATTTTTATAAGCTACAAATCAAGACAAAGCTTCCTTCTGCATTGTACCAGATTTATGAATCATGAGTCCTGTAGTGCATGAGATTTTGTTTTAGAAATAAAATTGCTTGCTCAATTGCAGAACATTTCAATTCAGTCTTCTTTTTCTATAACTACTGCATAGCCTCAAACCAGAACAAAACAGCTCTGCAATTATACATGCACTTAAAGTCTTCTTAGTATCTAGCAGATCCAGTATAAATGCATAATTATGAGTTCATAAGTCTGACATCTGCTCTATTAGCAGCATTTTCAATATCTGGCTACTTTGCAACACTTACCAGCTAAGTAAAGCAGGTCTAGCACACTGTCAGATGTGGATTTTTTGTTTTGGGGGATGGTGGTGCTAGAGGTTTCCCAGATATCCCTTATTTCAAAGCAGGAAAAAAACAACAATGGCCAGCTCTGTAGCAAACCACAGGTCAACAGATTTCAATGGTCCAAGGTTAAAACTGGCCTCCAGCTAGCTGCACAGACTTTATCCCTTAGGTTTTAAACAGGAAACTTTTAAAGCATAAAAATAGTTACAGTTATGTGACTTATCCTTCTAAAAGGATTTTTATCATGTACATGAAGACTAGAACCTTTCCTCCTTTGAAATGTTTGTGTTTGACACTTTCTCTAAAGCACAGCAAGTCTGTGTTTTTCTCTTGGACGGGCTGTAGGTTGAGTTTTGTTTTGCTATTCTTTTTTCTTTCACAAATCAAGCTGTCAGCAGCACAGGAAGTAATTCTGTAACTGGGACACGTAAGAGCTCTGTTCTGAGACTGCATTGCTGCCCCCAGTAAAGTCACCCTTGGAAACAAGGGCACTTGAGAATATCTTAGCACATAGTGAAAGGCTTTTTGCTACGGTTTATTTAGCTGAAAAGGAAAAACATAATTCAAGGAAGAAACTCCAGAGCTTAGACATACTGAAATCATGCAGTCTCTCTGAGCTTCCTGCTACTGCAGGCCACAACCTATAAAGAGCACTGTTTAGAATATCCACTTCTGTGGGGACAATGCTTTTGAGCTGGGAGATAAACCTAGTTTTAGGACTGATATGAAAGCTAAACAATACATGCTCCTTTCCTACACAAACACTCCCAAAACTAAGGGAGTCCAGCCCAACAGCAAAGGGCTATGCTGTGCACACAGCTGATTGCTACATTGCTTTAGCCTGCTATCAACTTCTCCCTCTCTGCTTCTGACTCACTACCCCCTATCACAACTCCTAGGTGTTCTCTCCACATGTCCAGGCTTCAAGCCCAGCAGATGCTTCCCATCTGTCCCCAGATGCCACATCTAGCTACCACAGCCCAGGTGGCCCAGTTTACCTAACCTCCATCTCCTGCAGGGCCTTGGAGCCTATCTCCACCATCAGATGCACTGTGCTCACCCAGCCCAGCCGTGCAATTAGCAGTGCAGCTGCACAGCCACCAACCTGCCAGCACACATGTGGCAGACCACTTCTTGGCAACTATTAATCACATATTGCATAAGGAATAGTCCCTTAGTGCAGGCAAGTCTTTCCACTCCCAAATCATGTAAAAGACATAAAAGCTTTTGGCCATGCAGAAGAGAGAACAAAATGAGTGGTAATTAACTCTCATGACTACAAAGGCTAACAACTTCGGCACTTGCAAAGGGGATCAGAGGCAGCTGAGCTGAGAAGGAACTGTAGCAGAACAAGTATTTGCCTGGGAGCAAGCACTGCCTGAGTGCTTATTTTAGAATGAATAGTCATGTTAGTTAACTAGAGCTAACTTTTGAACAAATAGCTCACGTTACAGCATACCGAGGTACACTGGATGCGTCCTTTGATGCACTGACAACCTACTGCTGAGTTCTTTTTTTCAGAAATTAAAAAAAACCCCACAATTTATCCTTCATAGCCGATTCTGGGTTTTGCACAATCTTTTCATAGATTAATGGAAACGAAACTAAAATGGCCTTAATCATTGCAGCATGAGATATTTACATTCAGCAAGAGCATGTGGTTTGCAAAGAAAAAAAAAAAAGGAACCAAAGTATTTGTAAATCAACACGTGTGACTGCTCCTCACCATATCAGGACAGGCAAGTTTTGGTGCACTGCATGACCTTGGTGTTTCTGACCTTTCAGCACAACTGCAGCCTCTAAGCAGCAGGATTTAGTCTGCTGTTCAGCAGCATACTATGCAGCCTGACACACCCTTCATGCCACTTACTTAAAATACCAATGTGGACAATGAATATGACTCCCATGGTTTTCAAGAAGTAGGGGAAGAGAGCTGGGATTTGGGGAGTGATTTATAAAGCAGATAGAATTCATCCTGAAAGTATTAAGTACAATGTGTTATGATTATTGCCATGAAAATAAATGTATCTCATCTGGAAACACATGAATTCAGTAGAAAAAAATCAGGAGTAAAAATTTCTTTTCTATATGAACTACTTCACACTAGTCATAAACTTAAGGGATTTGACAGGGATTAAAGATTCAGTTGTCAGCTGCTATGTCCTTTAATTAGCTTCCTAACATCCATACTGACTGAAGCAGCATGTTCCCAATTTAGCAAATCAGGCTGTCTCTGTCCAAGTTTCACTGTAGCTCTGAAGACCTGAAAAAGAGTATTAAATGCAGTGATTCTTCTGCCCCCTAGTAGACAAAATCTCCTATTTAAATTTTCTTCTGTCCAGGATTTTGCAGAATGGACAACAAAAGTATTTAACCTAAATTCAAGAAGCTGCATAAAGTGTGTGTGGCTCTTCATGATCTTTTGAGGAGAAAGTGGCCATAGGTCTGCTATGACCTGTTCTCGTATCTCCTATTTTTACCTCAGGTCCACACGAAACTTCACCACATACATTCATTCACAACTTCACATCCATACCACAGTTAGGTATGGATAGCCTTGCTTCCAAAGCACTTGACAGGACTTAGGGGTTCTCTGCCACATGCAACTCAGACCCTGACTGTTTAACCCAGCCAAAACTTCTTCACCCCTGTTTTGCACTCCCAGCTGCAATGTGGAGATTACAAAATTCAACATTTCCAGCTAAATAATCTTTTACTTTTTAAACAGTACACTCCTTAGGGCAGAAGATCAACCACATACTCACCCAGAACCAAGCACAAATCACTCTTTAATTTAACTCTTGAAGATCTCTGTGTAAGAATCGGCCCCAGCTTTTGTTTAACAGCATTTTTAAAGTTCAACTGAACTGTAAATCAGACTTTGGTTCATTAGATTTATCTTGTTTCCATCCTCCTGTCTTTCTATGATCTGGGTGATTCCAGGCAAGTTTCTTGCTGGTCTTACACTTGTTTTTGCCATCTTACACTGCTGGAGCCATGCAAGAAACTGTAATAACAATACTTACTGCTCAGCTTTGACAGAACATAGCTATTTTTACTGGATTACTTTTCTGGCATAGCATTTAAAGCACCAAATGATTTGACACCTGTAATTTTATACTTGGAATAGCACAAGGTATTCATACTTCTTTTGTAATATAAGATAAAAGTGAACACTACATATGTTCTCATTCCAGTGCTGCTGTCTGACAGCTATTTGCCCAAGGAGAAAAAAGTACTGTTACATTACAGAATTATGTGGAAAAGTAAAAGCTATGGAAAAGAAATCATTAAATAACTAATGTGTTCCCCTGCTAGCACTGGACTGCTCCCTGCAGCATGTTTTGGAGTGTTTTGTCCAGTCCAGTTTTACAAGCTTCACATTACTTTCATTTATACATTTCATACAGCACTGAGTCCAATGTGGTTTGGTGCTGCTTATTTTCCTTGTCTTTCAACTAGAAGACTCAGTGCTAGACCAGCTGTTTATATAGAGTCAGCTCCAAAATGACTGAAAAAATATCTGGACTCTTTCCACTGACTTCAACAGGCTTTGGATCAGGCTCAGGAAAAGACGACGAATACATTTCATGTAAGACTAAGCAGGTTACAGTCAGCAAAGTATAAAGAGGATTAGCTGTGTACAATCCAAAGGCGCGTTACCCTGCGTGCTGAAACGCCTGCCTAACACACTTTCACTTTCACAGAGAGAAAGGGCCAGATTTGTTCCTGGTGCTCTGCCATTAAGTCAATGCTACCATGCAAGGAATGAGTGTGATCTGGAATCCACTCAGTTAACCTCATTACAACTGGGATTTTCCTAAACTAGAGGTGAGAAAATTTATTTTCTAAAATTGCAAAACCAGTAAGCAAATCATAGAATAATAGAATGGTTTGCATTGGAAGGGACCATAAGCTTGTCTAGCTTCCAACCCCCCTTCCCCCCTCCTCCCCCACCATGGACTTTTTTGCTTTTCAGTTAAGTTTGTCTCTGTAGGGTATCAGGAAAAACCAATGGATCTTGTCTCTGTCAGGGAAAGACAACCTCTCCTTTACTTCATAACTTAAAATGGGTCATATTTGGTATAAGACACACATATCTGGACCTCTACTTTCTGTCACCAAAAGAGATGGGCAACCCCAAACCAATTTTATGGAGCACTGATACTACAATGTGCCCCCACTGTGTATTCTTTGAGAGCATGTCTTCTGAAAGCTAGAATGCCTCTAATCAGGGATTATTCTACCAGTGGGGGACTTATTCTGAACAATACCATCAAATGAAGATGGTGGTAAGCAGTTATTCTTCCCACCCTTTCAAAGTTCACAGTAAAACATGTCAGTGTTAGGGATGCTCTCAGCTGCTGAGAATGCTTTAATAAACCACTTTTTTTCCTGCTCCTTCTGTTCCCTAGGGACAGGGACTTTATGGCACTGCTTTTTTGTGCAATGTGTACAGTTACAACCTATGCTAAAAGTGTGCCATTAATGAATCAACACTGGGTGTGTCAAGCAGATGAGATTGTTCTTTTGATCTTCTGAGCTCCATCACTGTGGCAGACGACTGCATAAACTGCTTTATTAATGCAATGAAGTCTTCCATCATTTCTCAAACAATACTGAAAGAAAAATCAGAATTTCATAATGTGTGATTTTATGCTCTTCCAGTTCAAATCTAGCTGGAAGTAGGGGAAAAAAATATTATTTCTTAATTTTTCAGGGGGGTGCGAGAAATATTTGATGTGCTTGACACTCTTTGAGATAGCCAACAGAAGTTTCTCAAATTTCTGCTTATTTTCAAAGCAGTTTCCACACAACATGGGAGGTTTTTAGCTTTAGGTACAATTTTGAAACTAATTCAACAGAGCAAGATAATGGATTAGAAGTATTTTTGTGGATAGCATAGAATCACAATAAACATACTTAAAAATCATAGAGGTTTATGAACATGATTATAGCAATGGTTTTAGCCTCCAACATATGAATAGCAATAAAAAACAACCCAACTGGTATGAGGCCACAGAAATATATGGAAGAAAGTTTATATGCAAATGCCTGTAGGAAAGCAATGCAGAAAATCTTTGATAACCCTTCCAAATACATTATTCTAATGCGGCACTGTGATTAAAAACTGAATCCACCCATTTTTTTCCAGACTGAATGACATTTCCAGGGAGAAGAGAAAAAGAGGTAATGTAGAACCTCTGCTCTGTAAAGGAAACAAATCAAATTACCACTTCACAGGCAGCTAAGCTGATCTAACAAGTCACTTGCAAAAGTGAGAGGTCAGGTCTCTCAATCTCTTTGCTATCCTCCCAGCTGCACTTGCAACATCTCAGTACTCCCCTGATCATAGAATCACAGAAATCATTTGGGTTGGAAGGGACTCCAAAGATCACCTAGTTCCAAACTCCCTGTCATGGCCAGGGAGGCCACTGGAGCATCCCGATGTACCCACAGATCAGGACGCTCAAGTCCCATCCAATCTAAGCTTGAATATTTTCAGGGATGGGGCACCTCTCTGGACAACTTGTTTCAATATTCTAACATCCTCACAGTAATTAATTTCTCTCTAATATCTAATGTAAACCTACTCTCAGTTTAAAAGGATTCCCTCTTGCTCTATTATAACAGGCCCTTGTAAAAAGTCTCTCTCCTTTGAAAAGGTCCCCTTTAGGTACAGTAAAGCTGCTCCAAGATCTCCCTGGAGTCTTCTCCAGGCAGAACATCCCCAACTCTCTCAGTCTGTCATCAAAGGAGAGGTATTCCTTTGAGCATCTTTGTAGCCCTCCTCTGGATTTGTTGTAACAGGTCCATGTCCTTCTTATGCTGGACAAAGCATTTTACATAGGGTCTCATGAGAACAGAGCAGAGGGGCAGAAACTCCTCCCTGGCTGTGCTGGCCACACTGCTTTGAAAGTAGCTCAGGAAATGGCTGAATTTTTGGCCTGCAAGCACTCATTGCTGGATAATGTCACACTTCTCGTCAACCAACACCCCCAACTCCTTCTCCCCAGGGCTGCTCTCAATCCATTTTCTGCCCAGCCTGTTTGTGCTTGGGATTGCCCCAACCCATCTGCAACACCTTGCACTTGGCCTTGCTGGACTTCATGAGGTTCACACAGGCTTACCTCTCAAGCCTGTCAAGTGTCATCACTTCCCTCCACACCTCACAGCTTGATACCATCGGCAAATTTGCTGATCCTCTACCTCATATCTGTCATTTAGTCAGCCATTTACCTCACTACGCCACAGAATGCTACCCAGCTTTCTGCTGTTTTTCTTCCAGGCTAATAGGTCAAAATGGCTAATGGGGAGATCTAACACATCACAACAAGGGCATGGTAAGCAGCAGAAAACCAAGGACTTCTGGGGAGGGAAAAAGGACTGGGGACTGCCACATCTCTCTTTTGTGCAAGCTGAAATTGTCTGAGTGTGTCTCATGGAAGAACTGTCTTATTGCAAGGACTTGTTACTAGAAGGGAAGGGGGAACTGACAGGACAAGTAAAAACAGTAAGTAAGGGTCCTGTCCTTTGAGATGTTGTGTATATCAGGGTGCAAACTAGAGTGGTAGAAATCCCATAGGTCTGAAGAGGATTTCATGGGTAGAATAAACTACCCATGCAGCAGCTACAACACACAGGAACGGGGGACGCATAATCTATATGCAAATAACTATGTAACTCCCCCATGAAAGCATGGGCCTGACTGCACAGCCATGTCTACATCAAGTCTGATGTTTCTGATGTGTTGCACTTCATATGCATGGCTGGACAGCACAGCACACACACACAGCTGCTCCTGTGAGGGGAGAAGTTCATGTTCTGTGACTGCTACCTGTGCTCACAGTGCTGACATCCAGAGTTCCCAGGCATGCAGCAACCATTTCAGGAGTATCTGCTCTCTACAGCCACCACATATCCAGAAAGCCTGGACAAATTTATGAAGCCCTCAAAATCTGCCTAAACATGATTTCCAGTGCAAAGACTAAATGTGTCTGGGAAAAGGAAGCCTGTAGCATCTAGGAAGTCCTTTGCTACCTGCACAAATGCAAACATAGGACACCAAAAGTTTAGGAACACCTGTTCCTAATGAAGGCAGGGCTGGAGCTTAAGTGTCAAATTCTTCCCCTGTCTTCTCTATGGACTTGATTTACCAAAATTACATCTGAGAATGAATTTGAGAGGACATGCTTTCACATAAGGAAAATTCAAGAGATATCTTGCATTTTGGCCTCAAAAATGTGCCTGTTACTGATGCCATTACAAAAGCTGCATAAGGAACTTACTTCAGGTCTAGACACCCAGCAAGAAAATAACTGTAAACGAGAGGCTATGCCTAAGATGAGAATCCACCCTTCTCTCTCCTTTAAATGGCATTGGCTTATAAAATTAATTACTTACACACCTCACAGAGACACAGTACTTAATTAACATTTGTTAAGTGCTTTGCAATTCTGATGGAAGACATCACACCATTGTGCATCATGATTAATACAGTGTAAAAGTGATGCCATTGGTGTTGCTCAAGCAGAATGCTGAAAGGGTATCTATTCAGTTTCTGATTTTAAAAGAGGAATGGAGATGGAAAAGGTTTAGAAAAGCAAATTAAAACTCAGCCTAAAGAAAAAGGGATAACTGGGAAGGAGAGGAGCTAAAACATTTTTCAGAGGTATTTACTGTGCGAGGTGCATTAATTCCTGCAAAATTAAAGTGTAAGAGCCTCCAACAAAATCCTGGCTCCAATCAAGTACATGGAAAATGTTTCACTGACTTCAGTGAGGTGAAGATTGTTAGTTTTTGTTATAATTTCCAGCAGATGCATCCCACATGCAGCTTTGCAACTTTGCACAGTTCCTTGTTTATAGTTTAAGTTCAGGAAATAACCTCATCAAGCTCAGGCATGCTCACCATATAAAGGCAACTGCTCAGCTTCTAATCTTTCTACTACATCCCACACTTCGAGTAAATCTTTCCATTCTGTTAATGAACTTGGACCTGAGCTACCTATTTAAGTTGGTGGCAAAACTTCAATTAAATGAAAGGTCTGTGGAGATCTCTGTAGATTTTGTAATAAACATGGGAAGCAAACATCCTGTGTTTAACAGTGTGTACCCCTGGAGTTAACTCATTTACTCAGAAGCCTGTGGGATTCTGACTGGAAAAACAAATCAAAAAAACCAAACAAATCCCCAAACTCCCAAAGTAACAGAAATTCAGGGAACTAATTCTTTTAAGCATTTGCACTTCATACCTAGCAAGATTAATATTCAGATAAACATTTTCCTCACCACTTCTGAGTAAGGCAGAGTTAATTCAACTGAAAGCTTTGCACCTCTGAGGCTCAAAGAAGAAAGATTAAAAAGGGTAGCAAGGGAGAGGGACCAAAATTTGAGAGAAGGTACTGTGAGCTTCTAGTATTAAGAAGAGTCACTTTAAAGCAGGAGCCTACAGCTACTTTGGGTAGGAAATAAGTGAAGATGTTCTAGGCTTCAAATTTTCATTTTTTTATTTTTATTTTTGACAAGGATTGAAGACTTGTTATGTGGTGTACATGGGGGTCTTGGTAAGCTATTAATTACCATTTTCCAAGTGGTGTGTGATGGCTTCTATCTTCTTAATGTACTCATATTCAGCACAGGAAATCCTAGCAGTACTATTTATTCTAAAGCATCTGTTAAGGTTGGCTCTCTAACCATGCAACATGTAGAAATGTTGTACTACAGCAAATAAGCACTTGTAGAGCAGCTTTGTTTCTATGCAACTGCTAGATCAAATGTAATGATCAAGTTGCACATGGCAGCTTTCCCTTTCACTTGTGCTAGCATGCTATTTGTTTTTAACTGTAGTGCAGGGTCTGAAGCATGTAGGCTTGTAGTTTTCTCTCTCAGTGCTTGTACAGCTGTGTCCACAAATGTATGTGGACATTTCAGTCCAGTAAAATCCAAGGAAATGTTCCTGGATGCCAGGATTAAGCTTAGATAGCTGCAGCTCTAATAACTCACATGCAGCTCACATTGTAGCTCTAAGTGCTGACAGTTGCTTTCCAATCCTACTGGAATATGCAACATCATTATTCCATCTAAACTCAGTAATCAAAATTTGTTGGTGTATGAACATCATGTTGCTGTTCTCAGGATCCTAAGGAGAGATGGTACTAAGGTGCCAAGGCAAATATTCAAGCCTAAAGATTTTACTGACTGGAAGTTAAGTGTGTGATACTTAAGTCATGCAAAAAGAATGCTGTGTCACTTGTGTAAACAGGTAGGCTGTGTCTCCTTCCTCAGAATGCTCATTAATAAGGTACTTACTGGACAACCAGTACCACCACACATGGCAAATGTATCTCCAAGTTCTGCTTTATAATGGCTGGAGAGAATGGTGCACAGGTAGGACAGGGGAAAACCATTCTGTCAACTGCTTGGCATGGGTACTGACAGGGAAGGCCACCGAAGGAATGTTAACTACATATTTTGAAGAGGTTTAAATTTTGTGGAGGGCCCAGAAAAAAATTATACCAGAAATCAGAGTAAGCAAGGCTATATATAAGACTTAGTGATTTTTGTATTGGGCTGAGAATATGTGAAGGATTTTGAAGATAAGTGTTCCTCATTTTTAGACTTAATGAAAAAACATCATAAATAACATCATAAACATCATAAATAAGGTATTTCCTGGCTTGCTTTCCTCACTGTGTGTCCATCTAAATTATCCTTGACTCTTTACCTGGCAAGGTCTATCTTTCCCCTGCTGGCTTACACTTCTTCCCCCAGCAGGCTGAACAGCAGCCCAGCAGCAATCTCTAATAAAATCACACCTGTTTGGAAAGCATCTGAATTTCCTCTAAGCCTGTCAAACGAATCCTAGTAACTCTTATCTCACATGCTTTCCAGAGCAGGTTCTTGCAGTTCCCTAACCTTTTAACTTTTGCATCTGTGCCTGGTTTTAATGTTTAAACTTCTTTTGTGATTCTCTTATGCCATGAACAGGACAAATCTATTTATTTTTATCTCTGGCAAGACTTGCATCCCTTCTACTTACTTATAACCTGCCAAAATGAACTATTTGTATCCAAAATGCCTCTGTACTCTGAGTATCTTTTTATTTCGTCCCACTTCCCAGGTACCCCACATACCTTTCCCAGCCTCAAGTGATGGATCCTTCATGTTACTAAAATGAATATTGTTCAGATGACCACGTCTTTTCAGGTAGTCCAGATCTTGGTGTATTACCTTGTGTTTTCACCTTAAAATTTCTGGTGTTCACCAATACCATGCAAACAGTTCTAGAGGCTCCTGTAGAGTGATCAAAGACTGAATAGGAGTGGTGTGAGGTCTTTGGGACTGTTTTAGACTTCTGTTGGATCAAATTTCGTTATGGATATTCCCATTTCTTATGGGCCTTCCTTCTGGGGGAGTTCAATACGTCAATTTTAATTATTTTAATGCTAGACTGGGTTCTTATAATTACTGCTGGCTATGTCTATATCAGGAATAAGCATGAGACTGCAAATGAAAATACCTGATGCTGAGGGTTGTGTTCCCAGTATGGGTTTCTGTGCATGTGGTTGGTTTAGGTTAGCTCTTGCCTGCCCTCACGGACTTTCCCACCTCTGGGTTGTGGAGAGTGTTGAGCATTCACTAGTGGTGCAGCCTCTGGTGATCCATCTGAGAACTTCATGTTCAAGTCAAAGTGCAGTACATGGAGACAATCTGCTCCAAACCCACGCTCTTGGCTCTCACTCATTTGACATCATCAAAGTGAGAATCTGCACTAGTGCTGGTGCACAGATCAACACCTGTCAGACAGTCTGGGAGATCACTCTTGCTGTTAATGAACTTAATCCACATCTGGAGAAGGCACACAGGGATGTGGAAGATTTCTATCTCTTTGTTAGTTAATAGGAGAAGCTTACAATGCCAATCTTCAAAGCAGATACAACTACAGATAGGAAAAAAGAAAACATTCCCTTTTCACTTGCCTCCAGTTTGATCTATAAGAGGTCTAATAACATGATGGCAGAACACATTTTGATTTAATGGATAATTGGGCTTACTCTGTTTAATGCAGTGATCAAATTAATAGCAGGATTGACTTTTTATTTGGTGTAGGGAGGGGTAAGAAAGGCAGGGCAAAGCCCCTATGATCTGCTGTGTACCAAAGATATGCAGAGTACACTCAGAGAGCTCTGGAAATAGGGACTATGTATTTTAGCTGCTGGTATGCTATGCAAACGCTTAGTGAGAACACTTAAACACCAAGAAAAGCAAATTACTCTAGCCCTGGGGGAAGGGGGTTGAGGTGGCTAAATTCAACTGCTATTACTGCTGTGCAATTGTTAAAAAAGTACCACTGCACCACAGCAGATGAAAGGATTCTGTCACTTACAGCATTCTAATACCAGAAAGGATCCCCGAAACATGGGGGTGCTTTTTCAATTTGCTCACAACAGGGAAAAACTGGTAACTTGAAATTTTACTAACGTATTCCAATATTCTTGTGTATCAGGTAGCTTTTCAGAAGTATACTCTCAAAACTTTCTATTCCTTACAATACACTGACTAGAAAAAAGTAAAACTGCATCTTCAAGAGGTTAGCTCCCACACTAGCCTAATAATCATATAACTGCTCCTCCCAAAAACTGAGACATAATATAGCCTTTTTCTACAACCTCCTCAGTTATGCAAAATCTGAGCTCAAAATTGTAGACTGAATCACTAACAGCAGTATAGAGAAATAGAAAAATCCAGCTAAGTGCTTTTCTTCCCCCTTTCTCCTCCCACTGGTTTGAATATGCAAGCATTTCAGGGTAAGTGTTCACACACATCACTTGTCGACTTCTGTTTTAGCAGGGCTTGTACAGCTGGGAGCTGGACAAGCAGAGAGTTCCACACATAGTAGCTGTCTAGAGGTGATGCAGCCACCTTTCAGATCTGTGCTTAGAGCCTCCTCCTAGCTCCCAGAGCGACCACAGGCTGGACTGCCACCGAACCATCCTCGGAGCTGCTCCCAGGGCTGTGCTGCGGCCGGGGTGAGGCAGCACAGGCAAGTGGGGGAGGCTGCTGTGTGACAGCAATGCTCACAGAGGGAGCTGGGCTGCTTAACAGACAAGATGCATTCACCTGTGCTGGCTAAATTGGAGCAGGTATAAAAGAAAGGCCAAATGCCCTAACAGCCACCTTGCTTAGGGAGGGTGTGAGTGGGCTGTCTCTTTGTGTGAGGTCCAACTCTCAAGGTGCCTTAAGTGTAGTGAAAACAACCCCCAGCATCAGCTCTTCTTCCTGCTTGATTTTATGTTGTGGTCACAGCTGCAAAGATAAGGATGTTATTTTGCTCCTCTGGCATTGAGTCAAAACCCAGAAGTTTGTATTTGAAAAGAGGCCTGGAAAGTACTGTATTAACAGACATGCAAAGCCTCTGACTTCTGGGGAATAACCAGCTTTGAAGTGAAACATACTCAGCAATAATCCATGCAAACTTCATTAATTTCAGAACTGCAACAGCAAAGTACTACTTAGAAAAAGCTGTAAGATAGTAATGAAGGCTTTGGGGTTTATTTTTATTTTTAATCCCAAAAGCTCCTTATCTTCCTTCTCCATGTTTTTTTCATTCAATTTACAGTAGTCTAAGTTAAAGCTCATATAACAAAAAAATGATACATTATGTTTGGCTAACTCTTCACCCCCCTATTGGTGAGAGTCCTTTCTTCCTTGGGGAGTAAATATAACAACTTGGCAATTGGTACATTGCTTGTTTAAGATAACTTTCCTTTGCAGTTTGTGTTTAATGGAATTTGGCTGATCTGGGGTATTTCAGCACTTAAATAATTGAGATAGTGAGGGCAGTAATTTTTGTCAAGTCTTAAATAGCAAAAGGATCTCTAGGCAGAAAGGCAGTTTTGTTATCTGTCAACATGCATGCATCTTTACCACACCCCAGTCAAGTTTGAGAAGCCTTGACACGGACTACTGCACGATATGAAAGACTGGTTTTCAAATTTGAGTCAAAGTTTAGACTC
Source organism: Erithacus rubecula (assembly GCF_903797595.1). Classification (NCBI taxonomy): domain Eukaryota; kingdom Metazoa; phylum Chordata; class Aves; order Passeriformes; family Muscicapidae; genus Erithacus; species Erithacus rubecula. The sequence continues at coordinate 51,134,585 of NC_136689.1, read as the reverse complement.
AAAATAAAGAGTAGTCGCAGTTTAACACTAGATTTAAGTGCAAGTCTGAGGAGCTGCTGCTGGAACAGGGGTGCTCATGCCACTTTTCCCATCCTACTGCTGGGCTGTGCAGCTGCAGTGCATGCCATATCCAGAAAGCCTTATGCATTGGAAAAACCAACTTTGGAAAAGCCAGCTGATCCCTAAGCCTGATGCAAGAGGTACAGCACGATGGGCGGTGGAACAGAGCCACCTTGCTGCGGCAGCCTGCTATTACTCCAGCCTTCGAGGCTGTACCAGGGATTTTTAAAATTTGTTCCAACACTTCAATTCATCATAAACTGGCTCTAAAAGAAGAAACCCAGGCCACTCATACTTCAAGTTACATGCTCTATTCTTGCATTTAAAGATTTTCATGTGAATGAGCAGAAAGGAACCAACTAGCAGGAACAACTAGCCTCACCAATAAGAAGGGATAGGGAAAATCTTGTTTGCTTAAGTGATCAGAGCAGACTTAAATAGGGAAGTTCCAATTTTTATACAGAAAGAAACACAGCAATCCCTTTCTTTGCAGCGTTTGAACATTTAACCTGCACAAAGCAACCTGACTGCTTCACTAGCTGCACCTGAATAACAAAGTAAATCTGAGTATAGATTCCTTACCACGTGGATGAGTCACGGCAACCAACCTGCTTTATGTTCGCCCTACCTTCTCACTTTTCCTCTTGCTGTGCTCCTGCCACCTAATTCCCCACAGTGCAGGGCACCCTGGGCCTGTTTTAAGCAGTAAGAGGTGGTTTTTGCTGCAGTTCTGATTATTCTCTGTGTACCAGGCTTTCTTTGTAGCTTGCCAGATACATTTGCCTCGCACTCCCTTTCTGAAGGCGGCCGAGAGGTCTCTTTAGTGCAAATACCATTAACAGGGCCGGAGGAGCCATGTGTTCAGGCTCTCGGGGTCACTGAGCATGATGCCACTCGCCGTGACACCGCCGCCGAGTGCCCCTGCTTTGACCCTCGCCTCCCCGCTGTGCCCGGGGCCCCGACGGGCCTCCCCCGGTGCAAACCCCCCTCCCGCGCCTCTCCCCGCCCCGCGGGGCCCCGGCCGCCCCCGCGGCCATTTTGCGCCGCGCAGCCGGCCGGGCGGGTCGGCGGGCTGGCTCGGGTGCGCGGTGGCGGCGGCGAGCCCGCCCGCCCTGGCCGCGCCCCGGGCTCCCCGCCCGTCCCCACTCACGGCAGCCGCGGTCGGCGTCGGGCTCACGCGGGCGCTCTGGGAGCCGCCATTGCAGCGGTGCCGGCGGAGCGCGGCAGGGGGCGATGGCGGGAGGCGCTGCGAACGGCGGAGCGGAGCGGAGGGGAGGGTGTTACAGCACCTCCTGGATCGGAAGGGACCCGCCGGGATCATCTAGTCCGATTCCTGGCAGCCCCAAGAGCCCTTGCGCCTGAGAGCGTTGACCAGACGCTTCTTGAACTGTGTCGGGCTTGGTGCTGCGACCACTTCCCTGAGGAGCCCAACCACCTCTGGGGAAGAATTTTATCCTAATAGCCAACCTAAACCTCCCCTGATACAACTCCAGACCAGTCCCTCGGATCGTGTCACCGGAGAAAAGAGATCAGTGCCTGTCCCTCCTCTTCCCTTCATGAGAAAATTGTAGACTGATGAGTTCTCCCCTCAGTCACCTGTTGGAAAGACAAGTGACCTCAGCCACTCCTTGCACGGCTTCCCCTCACGGCCCTTCGCCATATTGGTTGACCCTTCACCATCTTGGTTGACCTCCTTTGGACACTTTAATAGCTTAATATCTTTCTTATATTGTGGTATCATGTCATGGCAACGCTGGGGTTTGCTGTATCTCAAGCAGCATTTCTGAGGGTCCCTCTTCTCAATGTCAGGGCTGAGATTTTCCTCAGTCTGTGCCTCCTCGGAGGTGCCAGAGGTCCGGCACCCATTGTGAAGCCTGTGAAGAGACAGGTGCGGTCCCCAGCCGGCATTGATGCACAGGCTTCCTTCCCCACAGCCCACATCCCCTCAGCTCCCTGCTGGTCACCCAGACTGAACCTGCTGCCTGGCATCCACTCTCTTTTGTGGTGCTTTATTATTATTTTTTCCAGGACAAGGGACACCATAAAACCACTCTTGTGCAGTCAAATAAAACTGAAAAAAACAACAGTGTCTGTCCAGCAATCCCCAAAGAAAATTCTGGATCTAATTTGGCCATCTGATTCCATACAGTGATATTAATATTTAATTTAATCACTGCTGTCTTTAGCTCATCTTCTTCATTCCAGATCTATCCCTCTCCATTGTTCCGTGTAAGCTGGTGTCCCTGTTGGAGTTTATTTAAGAGAGCTGTCCAGCACTGTCCCTGAGCTCAGCACTTAGGCTGTAATGTTTGTAAAGTGTGTGTGTTAGCAGTGCTGGATTACATGATCCCAAGCCTCGGCTCCTAGCTGTGATTAATCTGAAATTAAATAATGAGTGTACCAATCACGTCAGAATATGTTCTGCTGCTTTTCCTTAGTGCATCCTGCCTGCTTTGATATTTATTGTATGTGCTTCCTGGCTGAGTTGAGTCGGGAATTATTCTGAGTGTTGCCGAGCCAGTTTGTTCTGTTATACAAGTAGCTTCCAGCTTCTTATTTACACCCTTTGCCTTACTTATTTACTTTTGCCTTACTGTTGTGATTTAGTGGAACACTATCTGCCGTTTCATTCTCCAAAATAAAAATGTTTCTTCTGGTGGCAGGCTTCTAACAGTTTCCAGTCAACTTCTACTATCAGGAGCTGATTACATCATTGCTTTGCTTAATGGTTCCTGACAAAAAAAATTTACAAGTGAGAAGTTTCTATATTGTAGCTGAATTAATTAACATATTTGCTTGCTAGGACTTGTAACACTGCCGGAATTGTGGAAGGTGAGAGTAGGGAGAAACATGGTATGGAAGAACAATCAGCAGAACAAAAGGACATGCAGATATGACCAAAGACAAAATGAGAAACAGAGAACAAAAAAGGAGTGAATGGCCCTGTTAAGAGACTGTTTTGTATGCAAAGCTGCAGGTTTTTTTAATTCTTCCTCTCATCCCACCTTTCCACTACTGTCCCTTCTTCATGGAAATCAGTTGCCTTTACTTTCAGGATGGTCTGATTCCTCCACATCTAATTAGTCTCTGAAAAATTCTATTTCATACATTTCAGACCTGAAGAAAGATTTTGTGCCAAAAACTCGTCTTCAGTTCCCAGCTGTGCCTCTGTTGGCCTACCTAGCCCTTTTTCCTAGTAATTTTGCAATGATGAAAGCTGTGCAATACCCATCCAATATTGGTGAAGCTTTATTGGTACTGAAAGGTACTTATTATTTATAGATATTCCCTCTGCTATTTCCACATGGAAAGACAGACAGCCGGTGTAGGACACCAGTATAACTATGGCCATGCTGGGGGCTATTTGCTGTTGCTTCTTCCCGGGCTGTCATTTTTCCCTGCACACTTGTCACCACCCTGGGGACCCAAGTCACGCCGGCTCCGCATGACTCATCTCATAGCCACAAGTGACTCTGGCCCCAGAACAGGAATGCCCCTGAGGGTGGCACTGGGCTGGCAGCATGTCCCCAGCCAGCTGTGCCTGGGAAACTTCCTCAGCCGTGAGGGATGCAGAGCTATGGGAGCCCACTGGCAGGGCCTCAGCACCCTCCTTCCCAACCGCCATGCCAGGCCCCGCCTGCTGCCTCGATGGTGGCACTCCAGACCCCCAGAGTTCAACAGGCCCCGCCTGCTGCCACGATGGTGGCACTCCAGGCCCCTGGTGTTCTCCAAGGGCTTCTCCTGGGGCACCGTCCTGCAACTTTTCAGTCCCTGCAGAGGCCCACCAGAGACCTGCAGAGGGACAGCACCAAGGGCAGCGGCTTCCCACTGGCAGAGGGCAGGCTTAGGCTGGAGATGTGGAAGAAATTGTGGCCTCTGAGGCTGGTGAGGCCCTAGGCCACAGTGCCCACAGAAGCTGTGGCTGCCCCATCCCTGGCAGTGTTCCAGGCCAGACTGGATGAAGCTTAGAGCAACCTGGCCTGGTGGAAGGTGTCCCTGCCCCCCTACCCTTGGCAGCAGAGTTGCAACAAGACAATTTCTAAGGACCCTTCCAAGCCAAGCCATTCTGTGATTCTGGGATCAAAGGGGCTGGAGGCACCAATTAGAACCAATTCAGCACTGTAAGTTTGGCTGAGTTCAAGGAGACTCTTCACAAGCCCAGATTCCCAGCACGTGACATTTACCAATACTGTAGGTCTAGCTGAGATCAAGAAAGTCTTCCATGCTCCAGATTGTGCAAGATTGCATTTTATTGAAGCAACAGCAAAGCAGATTCACGCTTGCCAGTCATACATACACTAACTATGGAGCATTGATATGTGTCCCAACAGATAGTGACACTGTACATGGCCATATTTCCATACAAAAATATTATATATGTGATATGCATGATATATTTTTTAAATGTATTTTTCATTATATAACATGTATTTAATAAACATTTAATTATAAATATATATTATTCTGTGTAATGATTTATGATGTATATATCATAGTTTTTAATTTACTTTATATTTTATTTATTATTGTTTTGTATTAAATACAAAATGTGTATAATATAAATTTTATAAATATATCTAAATAAAAATGTTGCCTCTTATAAATGCATTAGCTACAGAATATTAATATGTCACAACAGGTAGTGACATTATATATGTGCTATATCTTTTTACAAAATAATATGATAATTGATAAGCTATCACTATAATATATATCTATTAATAACACATCTCTTAATAAAAATATTTGCAGTTATATATATACACTAGATATATAGATACATATATCTATCTGTCTGTGTATCCCACTCATTCCTGTCATTGTCATGGCACTAAAAGCTGGCTCTCTGCAAGCCCTGCAAGCCCTGCAAGCCCTGCAAGCAGACATGTCCAGAGGAGGGCAGCAAGGCTAGTGAAGGGCTTGGAACACAAGCCTTATGAGGAACAGCTGAGAGAATTGGAGTTATTTAGCCTGGAAAAAGGAGACTCAGAGGTGACCTTATCACTCTCTACAACTCCCTGAAAGGTGGTTGTAGTCAGGTGGGAGTTGATCTCTTTTTCCAGGCAATAACTGACAGAACAAATGGACAGTCTTAAGCTGTCCAAAGGGAAATTTAGGTTGGATATTAGGAAAAAGTTTTTTTAGTGAAGGAGTTATAAAATACTGGAGTTGTCTGCCTGGGGGAGGTTGTGGAGTCACCATCCATGGATGTGTTTTAAAAAAGATTGGATATGGCCCTCAGTGTCATGGTTTAGCTGAGGTGGTGTTAGAGCATGGGTTATATTCAATGACCTTAAATCTACGTCTCTTCCAACCTAGTGATTCTGTGATTCTATGAGCCCCACTAGAATTGGCCATAGGCCAGCACTCTTGCCAGGCGATGGTGCAGATTGAAGTAGACTTGCATCGTCTGGGAGTGGGCGACTGGATCGTGAGCCAGGCCATAGAAGAGGTTGGGTGGCTTAGCTCTTTGTACATCTTGGGGCAACCTGATCTCCTCTGGAAGCCTCCGGTTGCCCAAAATAAAATGCTCCAGGTGTTTGTTTTCCAGAGATAAGCGCAGCTGCTCCAGTGTATCCGACAGCTGAAGCAGGAAATATCTCCTGTGCCACTGTGACACTGGTATGTTGCTCAGTAGGTGCATGATGATGGTCTTGATGAAATAGATGGAAAAGTACTTGCGCGCAAGAACACAGGCAAGGAGTTGCAGGCATTTGAGGTGTGAGCTGTCCTGGGGGACCTGACTGGCCATGTACCTGAAGAACTTTGTCTCTGCTATGCCATAGGTCTCAGGCCATGTTGTGCTTGGCATCTGGACCCCTTGAGCCCGGCTGCTGATAAAGATGTCTGAGGACTGTCGCCGCACCCCGAACAGCACCTTAACCCGAAAACTTTCTTGGTCGTTGTTCAGCCTGAGGTTGCAGGAGCGTGTGGAGCCCAGCAGCACTAAATGCCAACTGCGTGACTGGGGCAAACGCCGCCAGCTTGCTCTCACCAGCGCGCTGAACCAGAGGACAATTTTCTGCACATCGAGGTAGAAGTCAGTGCACAGGCTGTCTTGGAGGTTGGGCTGCCGAGTCATCCTCCTAACCACGTCAGCGTGGTGCAGGAGGCACAGTGGGTTCGCACCCTGATGCTGCTGCGGACAGCTGCACTCCAGCTGCACACGGATACGGAAGTTCCTGCCAGGGTTCTGCTGGTCAGTGTCACGTTCCACGTGGAAGATGTGGCCTAGGGGAGGAGTCATGGGTATGAGCACACGGTACAAAACTTCCTTCTCGCGAGAAGTCCAACCTTCGAAGGCACTGCCAAAACCGATGGCTTTTTGCAGCACCGGGTAAAAAGTCCCATTCAAGGCATGCCCAATGACATTTATGAAGTTGTCCATCAGGGCCATTGTCCTCTTGCAACCAGTCTGCAGGTCCTGCTCAGGCCACTGTATGCGCTCATCTAGAAGCCATCTCAGATCATATGCCCATGTCTCTTCCTCTTCCTCTTCCTCTTCCTCTTCCTCTTTCTTGTCTTCCTTTTCCTCCTCCTCATCAGCACTGCTTTCTGCCTCACGGCTTCTTTTTCTCCACATAAACCATACGGCCAAGAGAAGTACCAAGAGCCCAGCAAAGGCAGGCCAGAGCAGGTGTCCCCAGGATGTGCCACTCTGCATCAGCATGAGTTGCTCCACCTCCCACTCCAGCTGAATCCTCTTCTGTTCCTGGAGCTCCCTCCATTCCTCCATTCGCAGATGCGTCACCTCATCCAAACCATCGCCCACGTGCTGAGGGTACTGGAATATGCTTTGCAAGAGCAAGAACCACAATACCCAGGAGTCCATGGTCTGCAGAAGGATGGAGAGAAGGCCTTGAGAGGGACAAAGAGGGAGGCAGCTGGCAGTGTGGGCAGCAGGGATGGGAATCCCAGGGATCTGGGGGCAGGAAGGACAGGGCCCAAGACAAGGGGGCAGGAAGAACTTTCCCACTGCCCCAGCAGCAGCAGCACCATGCCCTGGCCTAGGCTTTGCCTTAAGGGGCTGTCCTTGCATGCAGAACCCAGCCTTGTGAGCAGTGTTTCTGCCCCAGCCATTGTCCTCAGTGCAGCCCCCACACCACATGTGCACTCACCACTTGCCCAAGCAATACAGGGCCAGCTTACCTGCTGTAGCTGTTATAACCTGCTGTTACCTGTTATAGCTGCCCCCATTGTGACATGGCCCCCTGATGTCACAGGTGCCACAGCATATTACAACCCAGACAACTCCACCCTTTGTCCCCATCCCAGCTCAGCCACTCAGAGTGACCCTGGTGTACTGATTAAAGCTGCTTTTGATTGAATCTTCTCCAAAGAACTTCCCTTGGTCTCTCTTTTGTCTTTCTTATCAGCTGCCTCCTTTGGAAATCTCATAGATATCCAGGTTGGAAGGCATCCTTAGGGATCATTGAGTCTAAGATTTAACTCCACACTGGTTGAGCTACACTTAAATCTCTGTGTCATTGAGATTGAAAAAGTCCCTGAAGATCACACAGTGCAACTGCAAACTTAACATTGCCTTACTCCACCAATCAGCCAGGTTCTCAAATGCCACATGCACGTGACTTTTAAACCTTTCTGAAGGTGGTGACTCAGACATCGCCATAGGCAGCCTATTCCCAAGCTTGATATCCCTTTTGTTGAAGAAATATTTCCTGGAGATCCAATCTAAACCTCCTGTGGTGCAATTTGAGGTAACTTCTTCTGGTCGTGTTGTTTGTTTCCTGAGCTAATATAATGACTCCCATTTAACTCCACAGCCTCCCTCCAGGGACCATCTGCATCATGTCAGGTGCAGATGGCTGGGCTGTGAAACCAGCTCCTCCCAGAGAAGACAAAGGTGCTGCTTTTACACTGTGGTTCTCGTGATCAAGTGGGACAGAATGGGTTGTCGGTGGGCAGAAGAGTTTCATGCTGCCAGGAAGCATTTCCATGTGAGAAGAACCTTTCTGCCAAGTACATCAACCAAGGGAATCCATCTACTTCCAAACAGAAGGAAAAATCAGAATTCTCCTGGTAGAAAATGTGAAGGTTTGGAGTGAAAGTCGGTGCTGGAATGTGCCAGGATATTCGTGTGGATTTTGCTAACCTGAAGGCCAGACTGTGAAGATGGGATCCCGGCAGCCAGGAAGCGCCTCTTGCTCTAGGGCCTTCCATGGCACTGGCAGCACAAGAGAGAGCCCTTCCTCGGCCTTTTCCTTCAGCAAGGCCCCAGTTTGGGCAAAGCCTGAATTCCCTAAGAAAGCAGCTCAGATTTACACTGGCCACCCTGAAGGATGCCAGAGGACAGACAAGCTCAACAAGATGCTAGTGCAGTGCAGCTTAGGCTACAGCTTTCTGCCCTTGTATCTCTGGAGCCTTGGAGGGGAAGGCTGCATGGCTTGGGGTGATTTTCACCAGCTCTCCTGCTAACAGCCCTGGGCACACCAAGGCTGTTTGGTCTCAGCCCAGCTAAGAGCAGAAAGAAGCCCTTGCCTGGCTTCTTGATTCCTGAGATTAGCAAAGATGAGGAGTGTGCAGAGAAGAGACCGTCAGCACTGCACAGCAGCTTCTCTCAGCCATAAATCACATAAAATTCAAACACTAAAGTTATGCTTTGGGGTTTTTGTTGTGTTTGCTTGGAGCCTTCTCCCCCACAGAAAAACCTGTGAAATTTTCTGTGTTGCACACCTGGACTTCAATGGTCCACTCTCGGTGCTGCCTAGATCAAACTCAAAACTGTGCCTTTGCCTCGCTTTCCTCTGTTATGATGTGTAGTTTCAAGAGGTGGGTAACACCTCTTTTCTCATCTTGTGCTCAGGAGCTGGGAGAGCCGCTGATCCCCCTCCTCCACCCCAGCTTGACCCTAAAAAGTTTCTGCAGTAGGGTAATAAGGCAGGTTGCCAATGGCTCAGCTGCCAGCACTAGTGGCAGAGCACGAATCTCATTCTACCACTGCAGCAAACTCTCTGTCCCCCATCTTGTCCAGGTCTGGAGCTCACTTAAATGTTGGGGTTTTTATTTAGCTATCTGAATAAGTAAACAATCCTATGGCAAAGGGAGCTTGAGACTGTCATTTAGGGATCAAACAGCAGGTAGGGAAAGTACTGGTTTAAGCTAACCTAACTACAGGTGTCATGGAAAGAGGCAGTTGTGCCACCCTGTTTGGCTACGTGTTGTGCTACTTCCATTGGGTTTGGGATCTGATTTGTTTGGAAAGAAGGTGGCATTTTCTTTTTTTTTTTTTTTTTGTTTTGTTTTGTTTTGTTGTCTTTTGTTTTGTTGTCTTTTGACAAGATCAATTATGACAGTGAACAGGTCCCATATCCTGTAGATTGAGTCTGTACAAATAGGAGCATGGCTACTGAATCTAAGGGCTCTGAGTTATATCTGCTTCTAATCACTTCCATATGCATTCTGTCATAGGTTCTGCTATGCATTATGACTTCCTATCACGTACTAATTGATTAATTACTTTGTGCTAAGCATACAGTCACATGCCAGTCATTAACTTGTTGAACCCATGATGTATATGTTTAAATATTGTATTACCTGGTCTGCCATTCCTTCTTTATGTAATGCCATACATATGTTGAAGACCTTCAGACTTTAGACTTTCTGCTCATTAGTTTTGTGTATGATTTTTCAGTTACTTTTTGGAGCTCCTCCTTATTTCATTTGTGTAACAACTGAAATTAAAGCTGCTTAGGCATAATTAGAGTTTAGCCTGTGGTAATATGATATGTTTGAAAGGGGATGGAAAGAGTTTTGAAACATTCTATAACTTATTTGAAACAACCAGCGTAGTAATGTCATCACCAACCCTACCCATTGAAGTTTTGCAATAATTAAAACTTCATAACTGGCTCAGAAAATGTGACTCTGGCAAACAAAATACAGCTGGGGGGATGCTGAGTTCCTGTAATCTTTCTAATGAGGAAGTTCACGGGTCAGAAGTAAGAAACTATGGAAGGGTATGTCACTCTCCAAATCCCAACCTGAAGAATTTTAGAATAAAGACTTTATAGAATCCAGAGATGCACTGGCTTTTTAATTTCTGTAGGAAGATGAGCTTCTTTTGGTATGATACTTTACACAGCACACTCCAAGATTAACCAGAAAGAGGTTGACTTGAGCACACTTGTGTGCAAAACAAAAAAAAGCAAAGGTTCTCCCAGATGTATTTCTACTATATGTTTAAGATGACAGGGTACAGAATTTTATTCTTTGTACCTGTAGTCCCAATGTAACACAGTTTTAGGTTCTACTGTATGAATGCCCATCATCAGCATGGTATAGAAAGATTTATGGAATTCAGGCCACCTTCATTTCATACATTGTTCATTGCAGGAACTACTGGCCTGGAGGGAAATAGCTGTACCCTCACAGGCTTTTATCTTCCAAGCCCCAAAAAGAGCAGCTGAAAGTCCTGTTGCACATAGATAAGAAATGGCAAGTAAAGAGGCTGGGAGAAAGATCTGGGTAAAAGGTCTCTCTCCTAGGAAAAAGCAATGCTTATGCACACTATGTTGTCTGCCAGGAAGCAATCCCAGTAGAAAACGAGGGAAATAGTCTTGAGTAAGAGCTTGTTGAACACCTGGGCTGTCCTAGCAGCTGCTCTCTACATGCCTCCTGCTTGGGCAGGATTTCTTTCCCACCGGGCACTCTTGAAATTCCTAATTTCCTGAGCACAGATTCATCCTGCAACATAACCCCTATGGCTGCACCTGGGCAGACACAAGCACTGCTGATGTACCAGTGTCTGCAAACCATTGCACAGGTGGGCTCTGGCAGTGACTGGCTGGGGTTGTTGCCCCTAACACGGGCTCCTTCCCTGGTGTGCAATGCCAATTCACACACAGAGGAGAGGAATATCTACTTCTTTATTCTAGTTTGTGCAACGTAAGGAGCTAGGTGGTAACCCTCAAAATGCTAGTTCCCTAATCATCAAAACTTTTTTTGTATGTTTTAGCAAACAAAAGTGTCAGTATTCATTGGCTACAAATTGCATAGTCCACTTATTAATTAGTATTATATCTTCTTAGATCAGTTTGGTCAAATCATGGTGCTAGTAACACCAAGGCTGTAGGCTCAATCCCGTATGTGTGATTCACTTCAGACTGGGATCTCTTAATCCTTGTGGGTCCCTTCCAACTCTGAATATTCTGTAATTGAAGTGGTTAACTGATTCCCTCACTTTTCAACTCATGGTTTCCCACGCTTTTCCCATCATGATTTCCCTCTCTTTCCCTCCCATGATTTCCCTATCTTTTACACTCATGACTTCCTGTTCTTTTCCCCTCATGATTTCCCACCCTTTTCCCCTCATGATTTCCCGCACTTTTCCCCTCATGATTTCCCGCACTTTTCCCCGTTTGATTTCATCCCCTTTTCCCATCATGATTTCCTGCACTTTTCCCTTCATGATTTCCCTCTCTTTTCCCCCCATGATTTCCTTCTCCTCTTGAGTCAGTGGGTTTCTGGACTTAGTGGGTTGTGAGTTTTCACTCCCTCCCTGCCAAAATCACCTGTCACCCAGTTGACACTTTAGACTCGTGAGTTGCCCCTGTTTATTCCTCCTATCTTGGGCGTTCTGACGAGCATCCTTGTGGTTTGTTAGCTCAGTATCCTATTTGTGGCGGATTTCAATACACAGATAATCCTAAATTCCTTTTTTTCCTATTCCTTCTCCACGGCTGCAGCTACTGAGGCATATTAAGCGTATAAACAGGGTTTATTGATCAGTTTGGAAACCCAACATCAGAGAGGGGCCTTGCCCAGGTTCCCGGCAGGTGCCAGCCCCTGGCTAGCTACGCGCAGCTTTCCGGGGGCTTCCCGGGCGCTTTCTCCCGGTCTCGGCGCCGGCACCGGCTGCTCTGGGCTCGGCCCGCCCCTGCAGCCCTTATTGGATTCCCGGCCGAGGGGGTGTTCCCGCCGGACCGCACGGGGCCTGCGGGCGGGGAAATGCCGCGGCTGCGGAGCGTTGTGTAAGGAGGAGCTGCGGGGAGCTGAAGATCATTAGACGGGACCACGTTTCTCCTCTGTGAGCCAAGAGGTTAGTGGCTGAGTTAATCCCTGCTTGCTGTGATTCGGGTTTGGAAGAGGGCCTTCGTTTTCTGTTCCTCGCCTCCCAGGACTGCTCGCCACCGGCGTTTCCCCCTCGGTTGTGGAGGATTGGGGGCGTCCTGCAAGTCCCAGCGGCTCCAAAGGCACCCTCCGCACCAAGGGGATGGGCCACCACTTGGTGGGGGGGGAAGCAGAGAGAAAAGGAACAAGGGAAAAGCCCTTTGTTTGGAATAATGACCAGGTTGCAGTGAAGCAGAGTACTAGCCTGTAAATGGTGTGGAATTGGCCAAGTAACATCTTTGAGTGGCCAGGGCTCTGCATGGTGAGAGGTCGTATGAAACCCTTACTACAAACTGGACTTCTTTTTAGAAGTGCTGAGCTTCCTTCCAACCCTGTGAAAATCCGTGTTTACTGTAGCCATTTGACGCTCCCTTCGGAAACACCAGACCATCAAGCAGGCTGTACCTCAATTTATCCATGTGTAAAGTGAGAATATTTTCCTTTTGCAAGGGAACGTGGTGGGGCCGTATTTCAGACAGCTTTTGGTGGGAGAAAGGTGATTCTTATGTTCTCAGATATGGTACAGAATCCGTGTATAAAACCCATTAACACTTAATGACTTTATGTTCTAGTCACAGCCATCACTTATCTGTAGGTGAAAAAAGGAAAAAGGATGCATCAAGGCTCAATCTACACACAGTGAAAAGACAAGCTCAGCATTTATATAACTCCTGGCATCCTGCTGAACTTTCAAGTTGGAGCTTGTTGAAAAACCCCAAACAACCGCTGTTAATTAGGGCAACAGTTTAATGAACTGATTTGGTGTGAAACCATTTTTTTCCAATTCCTTGCGTTGATTTGCCAAATTAATTTTTGTGGAATAAAGGTAGTGTTTCAGCTGTTGGATCTATGGTTACAGATGTGAATGACACTGTGCCAAAAATCAATAACAGTGTTTGAATATCTTTCTGTCATTTGTGTCGATAAAGGAGAAAATGAAGACAAATATGTTTCAATAATGTAAATCCAACTTGAAGTTTAATCTTCATCATACAAAAACCAATGAGTTAATAAATTATTAGTTATATAAATTAGTTAATTTAAATTATTTTCATCATATATAAGAAAGCCTTAGTCTTACTAAAAGCTGTCACAAGCAGTGCATATTACTTAGAGAATAATTGTTAATAATTACATTATAATGAAATATTAATATAATGATAATTTTTAGTAAAATACTTCAAGATTTCTTGCTATTGGATCAGGAAACTTCCCTTATTCTGCCGTGCTGATTTTTCTGGACTCCTCTTCCTGTGTTTGCATTCACATGGTCAAGAAACTTTTTTTCTGAAACAAATCTCTGAGTTTCTTCAAAGAGTGAACTGAGTTACCATTTGTAAAGAGATAGAGTTTAATTCAGTGAAGTATGACTTGTGTTATTCTTTAAGGACTGGCAGTGCTTATTTTGTAGAGCTGAAAAGGAGACTCTATCTTTGTAGTTTTCAACTTCTTAATGTCCTCACTATTTTCCCAGTTGTGGTAACTGGGAAAATGATACCAGCTTCTCATCCCCCAAACCCAATGAGCCAAAAAGACCACTGCATTTAGCTCTAAGTAACTTTATTTTAAATGTCAAATGGCAGATTTGTTTTGTACGTTTTTTGATCGTGAAGAATATCTACTCTATCTTCAGACTTTGAAAATTAAGCTCAGCAGATGAGAACAGGACAGCTTTCCCCTAAAAATTACCTGCACTAAAAAATTAACTGGCCTTGTCTAAACAAGTGAAGACATGGATAAATTAACTGTCCAGTTTTCAAATTAAAATGGGAATCATTATCCATCTTACACCATGATGTCAGGACATTAGTAAGAAGCGGGACTAGATTGCACATTGGCATTTTTGCTTTTTAATGCTGACTCTGAAGACACCTGAGTTTCATTCATCTTCTAGAGGGAATATTGTACTCTGTGTTGTGCAGGTGAGTTGTAGGGAGCTTCAGAGGGTGTTTGCCATTACCCTCACTGTGGTCCATTGAAGCTCTCTCTGCACTGCCATCCTTGGCTAAGTAAGCAGAGTCAGGCAACAGGAGATAAAACTAAACAAAAGTGGGAGGAAATGGAAAAACTAACAGAGTTTGGATGTGATAGTGGGAGAATTATGCCATGGGGAAGGAGTTCCGGTGTTTTACACAATAGTACAGCAACATCAACGTATGCAGCATTGTGGATAACTTTGACCTTGAATTTTCAAGCAACTGTAGATCTTTCTGAAACTTGTAGGTAGAGTGCTCAGTGTCTTAAAGGAACTTACATTATGTTCATAGTGCACTTTATTAAGTAAGGCATTAAAAACGTTTCTTCACTGAGTAGGGTAGCAATAGGGCTTAGGAAAGAAAAAGTCTGAAAGCCAAGGCACTCTTGCAGTTTAATCCTGTAGTTAAAAAGAAAACCCCTAAAATCAACAAAACCCCACCCCACTCTGGATATATCCATGCCCTGTTGTGACTCAGCAGAACAAAGGTTGCTGAGGAGCTGTCTCACACCTCTGAAACTGGCCTTGAACTGTGGCAAATGTTCTCATGCCTGTAAAGCCAAAGTGTGGGACTTCTATCTTAAAACTTTATAAAATAGTGCAACTATAAAGATAAATGTACATTTGACTTGTTTCCTCTCTACTCTCTGAGCAAAAAGAGCTTTGGTTTCTTGTCTAACTGAACTTAAGTGTTCCTCAGACTAATGTTTGCAACTCAAACAGAGATCTGTGCTAATTAGAAAACACTGCAGAAAACCCACCTGACTGGGAAAGATAATGAAATGCATTTGCTAATCTTGTTCCTCCAGATGAGTACAACCCACCACTTCAACAACATGAGTTGAACAATTAGCATATAATAAGTTGGGGTTTTTTTCTTCCTCAGCATAGCTTTATTAACCAGTTAAAAGAATCCTGTTTGTGGCAGCTAATGTTCCTGTTATAGTAATTAACCTAAATGCTAAATTAAAGGCTGCACAACACTGGCTAATAAAATAAGAAGTTCTCATGGCTCAGGTAATGTTACCACACTTATTAGCTCTCCATCGCTGTGAAATATGTCGGTATAGAGGCATCTCTATCATCTGTTCATTACCTCTGTTCTGTGAATAAGAGGAGAGAAAAACTGCCAGAAAGAACATGGATTATTGAATAATCCCCAGGTAACAGAAAGGAAGAGGCAGTATAGTATGTGAGGGGTAAATTGAGACCACAGTCATTCTAGTTAAAATGTCATGAAGTGAAATTTCCCTCTCTGTTGCTAGGGAAAGCAGCCCTCAGTCGCTATTTACTTTTTCAGGCTCTGACACTGACTAGCAGCAGACTGGTTAGTCTGTTATTTGGTGATGAACATACAGATCTTGGTGGCTTGCTCATACTTGTCTTTGGAATAATTAGCTGATTTTTCTCAGACACAGCACAATTGTATACAGCTGGAAGTGGGATCAGCATGTTGGTAGAGATCTCTCTGTGCCTAGTGTTGTCTTGGTGACAGAAGATACAAGTGTTTGAAGGATTGAGGTGGGGGGGTTGTGGGTTGTTTATTTGTTTTGGTTTTGTTGTTGCCATTAAACCAGATTAATAACATTTGGATGGAGACAGCAAATTAATTCCTGCTTTTTGTCTTCCTCTAAGGCTTTGATTCTTTAGTGGCAAAAATCTGTGAAGAACTCAGATAATTGGAACATGGATAAAGAGGAATTCTCTACTGTTGATAATTCACTGTTAAGTAATGAGGTAATAAAGCAGAGTGGTATACTTCTGACACTGGAGGTCATCATGGACTTTGTCTGCTTTCATTCTTGTTCAGTGTGAGTTAGGCCTGGTTTTGGAAAGTAAGGAGTACTTGGATTCACAGTCCCAGAGTCCAGCATCAGTTAAAAACAGTCCCTAGGCATCTGAGATGTCTCAGATTTGTCATCCAGAAGTCAGGATAACCAATCCCAGCAGTTATTGAAAATGTTTGTTCTAGGAAATGTGGTTTTCATTTGGAATTTTTTTAAAAGTCTGTTTTACATTTACTTACTTGCTTAGAGAAGTGAAACAGACATCCATGCATTTAGCCCAATGTTTGCAAATTAAGATGGATTGCCTGTTCATATATGCCTGGCATCTGAAATGAGACCTTAAGGCTGAGGGTTCTTGAATAATTATTTTTAAAATAAATAGGTCATTTGCCTGCCTCTCCTTACTGTTTGAAAATAATAGTATTCTGCGATGTGTTTCCAACCCAGTTATTCTTGAATAGGTCCTGGTGACAGCCTGACCTAGTAATATTCACAATATAGATACAATGAAGACCTAGCAAAAGAACCATAAAAACAGCCATATTATATTATAGTATAAATAGGGCTTAAAGTGGCTGGTCTTTTCTTTCAGGGTGGATAAGAGCTTCCTTTCTCTTCTTGCCCTGCAAGCAGGGCATGTGGCCATGTAATTCTGTGGCTGCTCTGAGCCCAGTTTTTGTGATAAGGCTTCATCAGAAAGGGCAGTCTGATGGGCAGTCTTTATTCCCTGGTATCTTTGAAGAAGGCTGAATTTTGTATCAGAGAGATGTATGAGGCACCTTTTTTTTCTTTTTTGTGTTCATGTACTCAGGCAGAGAGCACCTTTCTGAAACAATTGCTGGTTAATGTCACCCATCCCTGTTTCTTGGGATGGCTGGACCTTCCCACCATCAAATGGCCTGTAATACAGAAACAAAATTTCCTTCTCTTTAAGCATAGGAGGGAATGTCCTGCTATCCTAGGTGCTCTTAAGTTATCAACTCCTAAGGAAGCAGGTGTGGATAACCACAGAGTTCAAGTTTGTTTTGGTTAAATGACTAGTAAATGAGACTCTCTTCATCTTTTGCCCATAGGATCTCATACAGCCATACTGACAGGTGGCCTTTTTCATCAAGAGAATCATTATGTACAGGAAGAAGAGAAGCAGTTGCCAAGTCACTCTCCATCATATTTGAAAAGTCATGGCAATCAGCTGAAAGCCCCAGTGACTGGAAAAAGGGAAACATCACACTCATAGCAGGGGGGTTGGACTAGATGATCTTTAAAGGTTCTTTCCAAGCCAAACCATTTTGCTCTTCTAAGAAAAAGAAGTGCAAAGTATACTCCTTTACTGCGTGCTCATGAGTATTATTTTGAGTATCCAGCTCCTACATGATCTTATTTTTGTTTATATGCCTATCTGGAATAAACTTTCCTATTCCAGAGTGCAGAACAAATCCATCAAGAGGAAAAGTGATCCAGCCTCATAGCAAATGTAGTCAAATGGCTTGTGGTCTCTTGTGGTTAAGTTTGACTCAAACTGTGATTTGGCCACACCATTACATTCTTTTTCCAAGTCAGTTTGATCCTAAACAAAACCAGTGGATCTGCGAACAGATTGTTGCAGACAGTTGTCATTCACATTTTCTGAGCTGCTGAGGTTCTGCTTCTGCCTTTGGGTACTCAAGTCTGACCATGGGAGGGAGAACAGAGATTTAGGATCTAATGTCTTAGATGGGCATCCATGAAGTGGTGACAACTTACAGATGCCCACCTGTTCTGTTTGTGTTTATCATATTAATGTAAGATGCCTTGTGTTTTCTATTTCTAATGATAAATAAAGAAATTTTGCAACTGGTTTTGTGGAGGAGCCACAGTCATGCCTGAGATATGGATGGCTTAAATAATAAATGTTAATCTTGCAGTCTTCTTTCCTGGAACCTCAAAATACTTTCTTGAGTTTTGTTAGCAGAAAGAAGGTAAGGAGAGAAGAAGGTATTTAAACAGAGATTTTAAAAAGGAGGAAGGCTGATAAAAGTAATGGAGAAGATTGCTGTGACATTTTAGAATTGCATATATGTTACTGTTGGTGGCATAGGATGATGCTAGTTCAGTAAAGCTGCTCTCTTATTTTCAGAACTCAGTGGCCTCTTTGGCTGTTTAAAGGAGTGGTTCAATTGAGGACATGAACTTCAGGTGGGGACAAAGCTTTTCTCTTACAGGTGTAACTGTTTAGTCATTTCACCAAAATATTGGAGAGAAAAAATGAGATGGGTACAATCTGGTAAAATCAGGGGAAAAGAGAAAAGTTTGCTTTATGTTTGAAATGGGAGCATTCATTCCTGGAAATCTTTTACTTCCATGATCCAGTTATTTTTCTGCCCCTTTAAAAAGGTGTATTTTCCTCTTCCAGTGCCCAGAGTATTGTCTGCTCTTGAACCTTCACAATAGCTGTTTTAGTTATTTCAAAATTAGGTGATTGCACAGATCCTGTCTGTGACAGAATATTATCCATTTGTTCAGCCACAGTTGATATAAAGTAATAGTCCACTCTGATTTGGCAGAGGAAAGAAGAGTGATTCTGGGTTCTCTTATCCCAGTTACATGGCCAAGCTGGTTCTGAGTAAGCTGTGCATTTAAATTACTCCTCTGAACACTTCACTAAAACCTTCTAGCTTGCATCTTTGAAGGCAGACTGTCAGGGATGGTGTTTAAGTCTATTACCCAATTATAGTTGTTTTTACATAGATTTTTGGAGAGGGTCTTTGAAGTTGCTAGCAGCTTCACTGGTCCCAAATTGAAGTGATTTAACCAAGTATGTAGAAGCTATGATCTCATTAATATTCTGGCACAATTCATCCTGTATCCTCTGCAGCTAGTGGCACTGTGTGGACTCAATCATCAAGTCAGTTTATAATTTATTATGAGTTTTGTATTCATTGCATATTCATATTCAGGAGCTGAAATATATCTTCATCTTTCTTTAGACATGTTTTACATAGAAGTAGCTTTGGAGTGGCTTTAACCAAGTAGAATCTTCTACTTTTCTTGATGTTGGACCAATATGATGACAGTTTTTGGGGTCCTTTTGGAGACTTTGTGCAACATAAAGCTGGTGATGGTGAATCTGTAAAGAAGCAGACAGTTGTAAATAGGAATCAATTTGTGGTTGTTCTTTCTCTTGTTTATTAACTCTGAGTGTGAGCCTGGGTATGGTTCTACTTTGGCATGCTTGAAGGTTCAGGTTTTGGCATGCTCAGATCTGACCAACTGTACAGTCAAATCAAAACTGGTGGTATTTTATCTGTCTTGGCTGATAAAACTGCATCTCTTCAAGCAGGAATCACAGGGTTTGGTGTGGGTAAGTCTAGGAATTTGGAGATGTGGAGTTTGCTTTTGCATTGTGTTCAGTTATGCACAAGTACCTTGCTCTTCCTAAAACACTTTGCATCGAACCAAATGTGCATTTGCAATACAGTGGGAAATATGCTTTTAGAGGTTTTCTTGATTTTTTGTTTATTTTTTTTAAATCAGGTTTTAGGTAAGATACCAAATACCCCCTCTAGTGGCTGATACGTCAGAAGAGGTGTTTGGTTTCTTAGGACGATTTTAACCAATGAGAATTCCTTCACAACTAATTGACTGCTAAAGCACATTGAATTGCAGACTAACTCTTCAAGAGAGGGAAGCTGGTCTCTGTGATTCTTGAGTGTTGTATTGCCCATTAAGATGAAAAAGTTAGGAGAGAGTAACTGATACCATTACCCTTCCTTCAAAACCTTCTGGTTTTCCCTGCTCTCAAGCAGTTTATGACATTGATAGATTTCCAAAAGATAATGGGAATGGATAACAACCATTGCATTTTTCAGGCCCTACTGAGTGGTAGACTGGTTGCAACATTATGCAAAAGTTTATCTATTTCCTAAATTACCTCAATCTAGTTATTAATGAGAAGACAATTTTATATCACCCTCAATTTGTTTTAGAGGGGTGAAGACGGCTTTTTTTTCTGGGTTAAGTGATGAAAAAGTCAGCTAAAAAATGTGCACTTGACTGACTAGCAAAATTCTGTGTGTCTGTTGTTTTCTTTGAAGAGAGTATGAGGCAGGCCTTCATTGTTACAAGTTGCTGTCATGCTAGCAATGCAGGCAGAGGGTTTCATCAGCCATGGTAAGCACTATCTTTATAGTGACTGCAGTGTGTAGTAGGAGTGCTTTTTTCCTTTGGGGAATTCTCAAAATAGGTCAGCCTGTTAGAGATCTGGGATGCAGTGACCTTTAGTGGACCGGAAGATAGGTATCATCTCTTGGGTTGAGTCCATAAGGGTATTAAAAGGACATACTTGTAGCTGGATATGTGTTTTGTTCCTGTGCATACTAATATTACAGTCAACAGCAAGAGCTCTTCTTCCTTAATGGACTTTTAGGAGTATTCTCGTTGAGATCAGTGGGATTATTTGTGATTAAAGCATATAATTCCTTTTAAGATTTGAGTTTCAGATTGATTTAACAACAAGAGAGGGAAAAGAAGAGACCTATTGTTTTGTTGTTTATCATAGGGCATTGTTTTATGTAGCTGTTTCAGTGCAAACTTTACTTATAGTCATATTTTCTAGATGTCTGATCTGTGTGGGATTTCCTGTAGTGAGGAAGAGAGGTTGTAATAATATCTACTTCTTATATTGCACTTATTGTCAGTAGGTCTGAGAGTGCTTTACAGAAGAGAGAGGTTCCCACTCCTCCCAGTTCTGGAACTGGGACTGATAGGAAAAGGGGGTGATTTGCTTCCCTTGGGTCAACCAGTGAACTTCTGTGAGAAAAAGTAAGAATACAGCCTGGATATACAGCTTTCCTGCTTCTGTCCAGCCCAGCTCTGCATTCTTTAGGCCCTCTGAAGAAGAGCTTGTAGAGATGACTGCAGTAATTGGCAGGAAAATGCAGGGGCAGATGTAGTAATTGAGAAAATATTTCAGAACATTTTTATTTAATTGTTCATCATCACTTCCAGTCATGTTACAGCAAGGTTGGAAACCTCTTCTGGCATTAGAATTTATCTGCAAAGCACATCTCAGTCTATCAAGTGGGGTGGAGAAGCCTCTTCTCTCAGTAGGTGACACAGCAAAAACAAAATGGCCAGCATAAGCGAGGGAAGGGAATGGACTGAGGTTCTTGGGCATGTCTCCTGTCCTGTCCTGTCATCTGCACCTCTTGTGATTAGCTCTGAGCAGTTTTCCCAGAAACTAAGGTATGGATAAGTAGTTCTTCAATTATTATTTTTTTTTTAACAGAAAAAGGAGTCAATTTTAGACAGTGTAAGAGTCAGCACGAAACAGCAATTCCTTTGTATGAAATAGATGTTTAAACAGAGTCTCAGCAATTAGTGTTCAGACACTTAGCTGCACAGAGACTTTACTCTGGGGGCTTTATTGCTGTGCAGGAAAGCTAAGGGACATGGTTCATGGTCCCCAGGGACCTGCCAGAGTTCAGCTTCATGATAGCGTTAGTGTTTATGCAGATGTTAAGTCAAAAATGTGGTGGAGGATGTTTCATGCTTTTCTTTTCTTTTTTTTTTTCTTTTTTTTTTTTTTTGAGTTAGTGCTATTTTTAGCTTTATTTCGGGATAATTTCTCAGGCACAGGTCGGTAGTGTAGCAATACTGTTGTTTGGTCACCTGGAAAATTAGGATCTGTGAATCACTGATAGCTCTGAAACATCTAGTTCTCCTGAATGGACTTAACTTCAAAGTAATTGACTTGTTGCTTTTTAAAACGTTCTGTTCTTCTTTTCTATCACTGTGTCAAATTCACTTTCAAAAACTGTTTTAGAACATGAAAGCCTGAAAACAATTTTGGGGACATTTTGTGGCTCTCTTTGCTTTAGGAATATGCTAATTAGCCACATACAAGCAGCTTTTTGCTTAAATAGTAGCAGTGATGAGGCTGCAGTTATATGCAATTGTTTATTTACCCACCAGAAGTTTTACAAGGCATTCTGTAATTCAGTCCAGAGCAGTTCCTGGAAACTTACTATAAGTAAGGGTTAAATTTTTTTTAGGGAGATATTTTTATAAAATAAAAACTGGAGTCCTTTGTATCTATCTCTAATTAATTTTTCAAGTGCCCCTAAGCAGGCTCACTACTTTCTTGGATAGTTTCAAACTTAACAGTGTGGGTATATTGAAATGTAATTTGTGCTTAAAACTAAATGAATCTGACTGAAGATATGTAGAGAAGCTATTTTAAAAGTGTTTTTCCTCTTCAGACTAGCAGCTAAATCTCAAAGGCAAAATGATCATTCTTAGCCTTGCATGTATATCACAGAACTTCTGTTTCAATCCTCCATAGTGTGGAATATGTCACATATTAAAACCAGATCTTCAGATTTTTTCAGTGCTTCTCATGGTTTTATGTTACTTTTGTGAGATGATTTTGCTTCAGGTATGGACTTGCAGGCTCTGGAAAGCAGCCATGTGATGGGGTGTTATGACCACTACAGAATCAGGGGTTAGCAGAACAGTTTTCCTCCTGTTCAGGTATTAATGCTGGAGGCAATATATCTATTACAACTGTTCTTTATTGTCAAGTTTATTAACAAGTTCTTCATTATCAGCCATCTGCTGGTTAGAGTGAAGGGGTTTGGCAGCTTAACACAGCTGTCCATATATCAGTGTAACTATATCAACTTCAACTTTGGCAGTCAGCTGGAAAACCATAATTTAATTGGTGAACTTGCATATAAAGGTAAAACAATGCAGGTGTATTGTTCCAAGTGGCATTTAAAAGCCAAGAACAAAAGTCCCTCTGGCTGTTTCCAAAGCACAGTGGTGCCAGTCAGGATGAGAGATTGTTTTCTGCTGGCAAACCTCTGTGAGATTTGGTGCCTTGAAGTTATAGCTCACTCAGCAGAGCTGGTGTGCCTGTCAGGAGGTTGTGGCCTGGGTTATAGTCAGAGAGATAGAGGGGAGAGATGAAGAGGTGCTGGTCAGGGTAGATATTGAAGTACGACTAGATATTTAAGTCCATAACAAAAAGCTCTCAAGGAAAACCTACATTTGCAAATTGCTCTATTACTTCTATGTGCTGCTGTTCTCCTCTGAAATGTGGAGACTGTAAATGGTCTTGGCAGGTCTTTGAGAAAATTTCTGATTCTCATTTTATGTTCAATTAATGTTTTGAAGAGAAGTGACAAAGAGTGTTGGGGGTTAACTTTCTGACTGTTTTTTTCTTGCAGAAACTTTACTTTTCTCTCTAGACTGCAGTAAAAGCAGAGCAAAAATAATCCATCATGCTAACTGAATTAAAACAATTTTTTTCATTTTTATTTAAGATCTTCAATTGGGAACCTGTGTAGGATCCCTTCCAGGAGGTACTTCAGCATATACAGAAGTTAAAATGCATAACTGGTTTCCTGCAGAAAGAAATGTATTTGTGCTTTTGAATAGATTGCCAAGTTGGAGTATTTGTGAGTTTTTCCTTTTTAAATAAGGACACTACCAGAATCTACTCTGTTCTGCTCCCTATGCTCTGGACAGATGTTTCATGCTAAGGGGAGGCAGTGAGAGCAAGATGTGGTGGCACAGATTGTAGCATGTACCAGCACCCTGAGTACAGCATCTGCCAGGTCTCTGGGTATTTGAGATCAGAAAGTTGGGGCTGAGAGAAACTTCCAGTTTTCAGCTTGATGGTGTTACAGTAATTGCTGCTGCCTGTCTGGTATTTCCTGGTAGACTTTTGTTGAGGAAGGTTCTGCAGCCCACATCTCAGGGCTCTGCTGCAGTAAGAGAGAGAACATTTTGTATGATATCTAAACAACAAATTCATTTGAAGGGAGCTCTGGAAAACTTCCTCAGTCTGTTACCAAGTATCAGTAAAAATAAAAACTCCTTAATGCCAGTATAGCATTAAGAAGCCAGCATTCTTTATTTGGCCAGATGCATGAGGGGATGTCTGCTCCAAAAATCATGAATGCTCAATGCAGAGAAGGTCCTGTTTATATACTGTATTTTACATATATATTCATTGATTTTTCCCAGAATAAACATACATTTGATAATATTTTCCCAGAAATCATTAACATATTTTCCCTCCTCTTTACATATATATTCTTTTGTCCTGGGATCTTTTTGGTGGTCCCTGGTAGTCACCACTCCAAAGTCATACCTGACTGCCTAGCAAGCTGCTAAAATTTGGCACAGCTGGGCTTGGTGCTTTCCAGTTCTTCTTACCACATGGATGTGCAGTTCCATAGGCCAGTGGTGTTTGAAGAATAAACATTGTGTTAACTCCCCATGTGCAGACAATTTTCATCTGGCAACAACTCCAGCCAGGTTTTTTGTTAGAGAAAAAGATCAGGCTGAATCCAACAGCCTGAAGGAGGCAAGACATCCATAGTCCTGATCAATATTTAGGCTTTAAACATATTCCCATCACATGCACGTAGGGCACAGATGCACACCATGGATATGCATATGTACATGTCCAGATGTGCAGATCACAGACAGAGCACTCACAGAAACACAGACAGCTCCTGCAGTCTCCTTGTGCTCGCTGCTCCCACTGAGCAGGGTGAAGGTCTGCTAGTGAGGGGGTGTGTGGATGTTCATATGTACAAAGGGGATCCCTCCAGCCAGGCTCAGGCACTCATGGTTCAGCTGCTGAGTATGCAAAAGTGAACTAACCTCCACAACAGTATTTTCACATTAAATACTTATCTGTGGGGTTTCTGCTACTCTTGAGATAGATGTGGCATTTTAGGCAGTGCACTTTAAAACACCAGGCTGAGATTGCTTCAGAAAAGCTTCCTGCATCTATGTTATGCTATTACCTGTGACATTAACTACAAAATATTTTGATTTCTGATGTGAATCGCTCATTCAGATTTGTGGTAATGAGAGTTTGAAAACTGCAGGGAAAATGCAGGAGGCTTACTGAAATTCTTTATATATCACAGGAGAAGGTGCTTGTGCTCATTCTGTAATGTCTAGACATGCCATGAGAAATTTTCTTGAAGGGGAGATAACTCCTAAGTTCTGCCTTTTAGCTTGCTTCTGCACTCCTTTGCATGGCCTTAGTGATGTTGCACAAAGCAGAGCCTCGCTTCCCTCAGGCTTATCTCAGTGATGTTAACAGTTTTGAGATGTAGGGTCACACTTGTGGTTGTGCTGGGGACGAACACTTGCTGGGTGATGGATTTCTTTGGGCTTACTCCACTGTGTGTTTTGCTGCTAAATATTCCTGCTTTGCTGCTAACTTTTGCAATAATATTTGAGTATATTTGGTATAAGACCACTTCTTTGTTTTTTTGTTTGGTTGGGTTTTTTTAGATTTTTGTTTTTGTTAATTGCTACACAATACCCTAGATTTAATGCAGGAAATATGCAGCAGAAGCACAGAAAGCTCAAGAGCAAAGGAGTGATGGTGCGATGATATACTGGTGTGGAATAAATGATCCTCTTCAGCTATTTGCCTTTCTCAGGTCTTTGTCTGTGTCATGCAGGGCTCATCTTCCTCGGTAAGAGGAGCCACTTGTGCTGGCTGTCAGTGGGGAAGAGCTCCCACAGCAGTCAGTGGCAGTCACCATCCCCCTTGTCCCAGTTCAGAGGGGGCCTGTGGTGAGCCTGGCTGCCTGTAACCCAGCCAGGGTGGGTGCTGCTGGCATGTGGGAGGTGTTCCTTAGTCACAGCATGGGAGCATGGAAGACTTCTATTCTTCTCATCAGCTCTCTTTGCTTTCACACAGCCAATTAGAAAAGGGTGGAGAAAATGCTTTTGGACTCTTGCCAATATACTGTTGTATCACTTACAGTATGACTTTTTTCAGTATGTTGGGAACTGAAGATCAGCAGCCTTGAAAATGCCTCAGAAATCCTTTTTGTTAAAGCTTTAACAGAGATCACTGATTTTAAGAGAAAGGTGTAAAAGGCAGGCAGACCAGTTTGTAATTTGGGTTTTCTACTTCATCGTTTTTGTAGTTGAAAGATTATTTTAGCTGTTATCCTCTTGTAAAGGTTTGAAAGAAGAAGCAAATTTTTATATATTCATTTAGACACTCAGATGAAAATTGTCTATTCTGCTCTTACCTGGTTTGTAACAGTTCTAAAAAAAACCCTAATTTACATTTCTGCCTGAGCAGCTGCAGATTTTGGTGTGTTAGCAAAGTAAGGGTAATAAAAAGCCACAGCAGGGATGCAAACATAGCAATTTTTCTTTTGGCTATGTGCGTAAGCAAAGGTTCTGGAACATACATTTAGTAGCTCTCTCATTTGGTGTGTTAGCCACCAAACCCTTGACCTGGACCAAATGGCTGGTTGCCATGGCAACAGGTTGCACATTTTGTTCTTAGGTTAAAATCAGCTTGCTTCTCTTGAATGTTAGTTTTGAGGAGGTCAGAAGAAACTTAAGAAATTCTTTATTCAAAGGAGAGGCAAAAATATTGATGTTCAGCTCCCTGAGCATTTGCTGAGATATTCTTTGTTTCCTGAAGAAGGTAGTCAGCTCCCCCACTTTCTCCACTTTGTTGAAGCAGAGGTGAGCAGCTCACCAGCAAAAAAATAAAAAACGTTTAAAAAAAAAAAAAGTAGTTCTTGGAAATAACATGACTGTAGGAGGTGCAGGAGAATTTGTTTGCTGTATGACTCCAACTCCCAATCCTGCTGAAGGCAATGGGAAAATACTAACAACTTAACACTCTGCTAACCTTGGAAAATTCTGAACTTGGAGTAAGCTCATGATCAGCTCTTTTCAAGCTGGACTTGTGAGAGACTGGAGAGGTTGCTGCCTCCAGATGCTGTGGGCTCATGTGTGTGGAGGAAGGAGCAGGCCAGGCCTTGCTCTGGCAGAGCAGTGCCCTGCCCTGTGCATCCCCACCCCAGGGCCTGTATCCCAGCCTGGCAGAGGCTGCCAATCCCTGGCACAGCAGAGGCAACGCTCCATGCCTGCCTCTGGAGCCCCTTGCTCAGCTCCTGAGTGGCCAAATCGCCAGAAGTCCCACCTGGTGGGAATGGCCCAGGAATACCAAAGGGTATTTAAGGCTGAACACAAGGCAGTCAGATGTCTTGACTGTACCTACTCTTGGAATGACTGTCTGTACACCACTGGAACCCAGGAGCTGGTAGCTACATTTGTTTTTTTCCATATATTTTCTTTTTTCTTTCTTTCTTGCTCTCTCCTAATTTCCTCTTCTTGGATTTTTGAGTAACTTAAAATTTAACTGTATTAGAGTTTGAAAAGTTGAATGAGCCAAATGAATGCTTTGAAAAGTGTTTTTTGTTATTGAATGTTGCACTAAACTTGCCAGATTTCTCAGATTTTCTAAAGTTGCCAGTAAAATCTTTTTTGTTATTTTGACCTCTTGAGAATATCTTCTCGATTTTTCTCCTGTGCATCTAACTCAGAGTGCATAAACAACTGTAAGCTCTTTTAAAAGTCTCATTGATCAAGGTTGTTTGGAGCCTTACAATACCAAGAAAGTTCTTGCTGTGACAGTGGTCAAACGCTGTGGCAGGGGCATGGGACATTGAAGGATTGCCAGCCATGGGGGCAGTCAGAGCTCAGCATGGCCCTGGTGCAACTGAGTGGGGTTTGGATTGGGTGACCTTCTGGGGCTCCTTCCAGCTGAGGTCATTCTGCAAATCTGTCTCCTCTTTGGCCATAGAGAAAAGCAGATGTGATAGAGAGCTCAGATCAGGACTCTTCCTGTGGGTGGTACTGAAAATGAGTTTTGTGGTTTTGTTGCTCTCCTTTCCCCCCTGCTCTCTTAGTCCTACACACTTCTCTTTCCTGGTGAATAGTGTCACTCTGCCATACCTCAAATACTTGGTGATAAAATGTCACTGTAATTCCTCTAGAGAACTCTTTGATATATCAGTAATTTCTTTTCTTACACTAAACATGCTGCTCTGTGTTCTACCTTTATATTTTTTTGGCATATATAAAGTGTCGTTCAGTGCTGTAAGCAGGAGCTTAAAGGAAAACAGAATGCAGACATAGCATGTGACTGGAGAGGGGATCTTTTTTCCTTTGTGCCAGCAGCTGTCAACCTCTTGCACTGTCAGAACAGTCACTTATGTCTTTGCTGCTGTACTGTGATCCTGTCAGACAAGAGGCACAAGGTGGAGTTAAGTGGGGTTGTCCATTTCCCCATCTCAATCTCAGAAAGATGTGAAGGGCTGCAGCCAAGTAGTGTAAACAGTATAAAGAGTTCACTCAAGTGAAAGGATTGGCACTGGCAGGAAGGAGACTGAAACAGAAAAAACAGAGATTGAAGGGATGCTTTCATGAGATGGAAGAAGCAAAAAGAGGGTCTGATCTTACCTGACTCATTTTAGGCCACTTTCCTGTAAATCTTATGTAAATTAAAAAGTGTTGCTAGTCCTCAGGGTGCTGGAACAGTACAGGTTTGAAAGGTTTCATCAGTTGCCAAGTGCTTCAGCAGATCAACAGCAAATCATAAAACCAACATAAGAATTTATTGCCAGCAGCCCAGCCAGTTAGAGCAATCAATACCTGTCTCACCCATATTATGCTGTTGTGTCAGCAGTTGCATTTGGGAGATGTAAATCTTAGACATGCCTGCTTGTCATTAAAGAGATGGCAGAATGTTTTGTGCATGGAAATGTCAAGCAAGCATCTTGATCAAATTAGATGGTTGGTTACAGTTTGATATTGTAGGATGTGCTGGTGGTTACACAGGGAATGAAAAGATGCTCTTTGCTTCCTGTCCCAAAGTATTCCAGCTATGCTGCTGAGCAGTGGGACTGTCTGTGTGGCACCATGCTGCAGACGCTCAGGAAGTCAGCAGGGTTTATATAAAGCTCTGCTGGGCTTGCAGAACCTTTTGGCTCCTTTCCAGCTTGGAAGTGGCAATATAAATAGAATAATGTCTCACTTTTGAAGTCTGCTTTCTATTCACGGAAAGGAAGAACTTTGCTGGAGCTGTGATTTAATAGCTGTTAAATACAAATCTCAAGACCAGTCCTGTGGAGGGCTGAGCTGCTTGATCCCATTTCAATGGGATATGAGTGAGCTCAGTAGCCTATGGCAGCTCTGTTAGCTGGTTGCTGGCACTTGAATAAGGTTTGGTGCAATGAAAGCAGGGTTCAAGAGTAACCCTTCTTCCACCTTCCCTCCCAGTTGTGTTTGTCCCTGTTACAAGGAAAAAAAAAAAGTTGCCTTTTTTCCTTTTTTTTGGTTTTTTTTTTTGTTTTTTTTTGTTTTGTTTTTTTTTTTTTTTGTTTTGTTTTTTTTTGTTTTTTTTTTCAGACTAGCAAAATGTTTGGGACAGTAGTAGTTGGAGTTGGAATTGCTGGCTTAGCACGAATCCGAGACTTGATGAATCCGATGCCTTCCAGCCCTTCTGAGCACCTGAAACTCTTTGGATTTGTATCCAGGTTAGAAATTTCATCTTAGCATGTCTAATACCTATATTGCAGTGTTTTGGTTTTTTTTTCCTTCCTTTTCAAGCCAAAAAGGGAAAGTTAATGCAAATATGCCTGTCATTCTGAGTGGCAGCTCAGAAGTGAGCACAGAAAGCTTTGCAAGAGGGAACAAATAGGTTACCTTAGTGAGATCTTTCAGAAATTACTAAAATAAAAACTGAGAGATGTTCTTGCTGTAGAATCTGTGGGATAAAAGAAATTGTCTGACTGGAATTTCCTGTAGATTTAAGGTAGTGCAGACAATAAGTACTCTAATGGTCTAGTGTCTGCACTTCTAGAAATGTTAAAAAAAATAAGTTTTACAGAGTTCTAAATTTGCAAAAACGTGTTTTATGCCCCCAATACTCCAACTTCATAATAAAATTCTATTTTTTTTAACTAGATATTGAAGCTGTAAATTTCTAAAGAATATCCCATTATTTGCTACATGCAATCATGTTGCTTCTTATCCTTCCTACGCTTCTTAGAGAGCAAGAGTTTTTCTCACTAGTTTGGAACTGTAGAAATTTAGTATGTGTCTTCCTCTGAGCATTCCTGCTGGATTGTCTGGCCCATTACAGCAGAGCATAAAAGTTTGAAATAGTTAGGCAGTACCTTTATGGATCTCAGATTGTGAATGTATTTTTCCAGCTATATTTAAATCATGCAGTGTTGTTTGAGATGGAAAGGACTGATTAGGTCACCCACTTCCTGCCAAATGCACTTTTGGTTCTCTGATGCCTCTGCCAGTGCTACAGGTAGCCTTTGAAGAGCACTGTAGAAAGGGTTTCCACCACTGATGTTTTGAGAGGCAATGTATGAGTCACAGTAATCTGGTTTGTCCTTCTCCTGCTTGTCTGTACTTGCAGTTGTGTGTCCCTGCCATCTTGAGTGCTTTTGTCCATGTTGTCCAGGATGGCGGGGAGAAGTTCTCCCATAGGAGCACTGTCCTCTTTCGAGTCACTCTTTTGCAACATCTCTTTGGTAATAATGCTTATTAAAAACCAAAACACCAAAACCAAAAAGGACATGACAGTTCAATAGCTGACCAGTTTGTGGACTGATACCACCACCTGCACACTGGTCCATTTGTTTCAGTTCTCTTCTCCATTCTACTTTTGTCTGTAAGTGCTCATGCTCTTCCTGGATAAGAAACTGGTTATTATAACCTGGTTGAACTCAGTAAGACAGTGATCCATGGGAACAATTTTTAAGTACTGCTGCACAATATGTGGTTGGAAAGGATGGACTGTGTCAATTATACTCTGGTTGTATTTATGCTAAATATGCAGGAGAAGTTTTGGCAATATTAATGAGGCTAAGCAGATTAGCCTGGAAGATGCTCTGAGCAACAAAGACATCCATGCAGCCTTTATCAGCACAGAGAACAGAAGCCATGAAGAAACCATCAGGTATTTTGGGGGGTTCCCCCTGCCTCTTTTCCCCCTTTCCCCTGTATTTTAGAAACCTAGAGCAGCTGTGTAGTGCTGTTGCAGAAGATATGAACACTGAGTAAAGACTGCCAGACTAGGGGCTTGAAGTGAATGATAGTGAGTTCCCTCGAGCACCAATAAGCCATGGAAGAGAGTAGGATTTAAGATGCATTAATTTCCCAAGTAATTCCATTTCCGCACCTCTAGGCCTGTGTTTGATGGACAGGCAGCTTAAAACAGGATTTAAAGCCTTTCCTCACAGATTATATTGTGGAAGAGTAGCCCAGTGCCCCACTCCAACTGCTTACATGTCTGTAAGTGAGAAATTGCAGTGCTCAATGCTGTAGCATTTTAGCAACTTGATGTAGGTGAGTGAGGGAATTCTATGGCAAAAGAAGAACTAAAAACCCGTTCCTCTGCTGTTTAAGTGTGTAGTGTAGCCACCACACCATCCTTGCTAGGAAAGTTGCCCTTTATTTCTGTTACTTTGTGTTGTGTATCTCTCCCTGTGAAGCTGGCTGTGGGAATGAGAAGCAGGTTGCACTGTGGTGAGAGAGGATTAGGATAATATTCTCTTTAATGGCTTTTATCTCTTTCAGAATGTTCTTAGAAGCTGGGAAACATGTCCTTGTTGAGTACCCCTTGGCTCTGTCTGCTAAGGCAGCCCATGAGCTCTGGGAGATGGCTGAGCAGAAAGGTAACGCATTTGTTCTCGAGAGTATAAGTGGTCTTGTCTGTTAGGTGGCACCAAACTCAAAGGCAAGTCTCCAGCTTGCCTTTAGTCATCACATGCAAGGAAGTATTTTTGTATCAGAGATGTTCCAGTCTAGGATGTAGGACTTGTGTCAATAGGGGAACAAACACAAAAATGTCAATGCTAAGAGTAAGGTATATTTGCCCTCACAAAAACTCTAGCCTTTATTTGTGACACTTAGAATGCAGTAAAAGAGGAAAGATTCTGTCACTGTGATGGTAAAGCACTTGATGAGTGCAGCTATTGGACTTGTGCAATTCCTTGTCCTCTCTCTCCCTGGAAATGAAACTGCAGGCAGCTCTCCTAGCTTCTAGCATTTGTGATGTGCTGGCCACACAGAGCTGCTCATGCTGCTGTAGGCCAGCAAGGCATCCCTGTCTGAAAGAGAGCTTGTCTCTCAGCAAAATCTTTATTTCCAGAAAGTGTGTGGTCCCATCCCAGTGGTGCAAAGGGTCAGAAGCTGGCAGTTCAGCTGGGGCAGTGAGGATGAATAGGGCTGCAAGTAAAAGAGCAGTGCTGCAAAGAAAAGGGCAGAGGCAGAGTGCAAGTCATTTGGACAAGCTGCACTTTTTATACCACTGCTTCTTAAAGGTCTCCTTTGTGACTTTTGTCCTGAAACGCTGGAGGTGTAGGATTTCTGCTGTGCTGTTTCCCTGTACCAACACCAGTTATTGCCTTGTTGCTCACCAAATGGCTTCCCACTGAGCAGAATTTATGGCTCTTTTCTTGAAGCAGCAGCAGTTAGTGTCAGCAGCCTACAATGACTCTCCTGGAAATCTTCCAGAAAAACACATTCTGGATGAGGGATACATTCAACTTGTATTGGATATTTCAGTCTATTTCAAAGTAGCCAATTAATGGCAATGTAGGGAGGTTACTCCTTAACATATTGTTCCAGTCTGGGTCTGAACATTATGCTATTTTCTCCCCTTCCTTTTTCTTTCCTACTACCCTGGGAGCAAAAATGTAGAACAAGAAAATGTAGGAAATGTGAGGGGAAAGAGGCCAAGAATGAATCCATCTGGTACTCTGAAGACTCCTGTTCCAGCCTTAGCTGGGTACTGACTTTCATTACAGAGTTTCTGTTAAACATAGTGGCTACTGTTCCTGTAGTCTCTGTGTTTGTTGTCTCTGAAAATCTTTAACCCAGATTGATGCTTCAGATCAGGGCCCATGTTTCCATGTTTGATTTTCTTTCTGGCATCAGTTTGTGAGCCATGCATCAGAATATTTCTGCATGAGTTTCCACTTGTGGCTTTTAGTGAAGCTTTTACTGTTTAGACATTACTTTCATTCACACAGATAACTTTTATTTAATCTGTCCTGATTTTTTGCCTTTTTTTGTGTATGTGGTTTTGCTTTGTTTTGTTTTGTTTTCTCAATGGCAGGTAAAGTACTCCATGTTGAGCACATTGAACTCCTTACTGAAGAGTACAAGCAGCTGAAAAAAGAGGTGGCTGGGAAAGACCTGGTGAAGGGAACACTGCATTTTACAGGTCAGTAGCTCTGAAGAAATCAAAGTCTATCTGGATTTGCTCCCGAGGGATACCAGGGCTTCCAGGCTTCTTTCAGTCCTTTCACACGAGCCTTTGTCTATAAACTGAGCAGAGACACAGGTACTGGTTCTGGATAATTCCCTTGTTGAATCCACATAAACCCTCCTGTCCTCAACATGTGCAGAAGGGTTTGTTGCATGTACAGCCCTCTCTGCCACAGCTCATCAGCTGATCCATTTCAACATTAAATGCGTTTTTTGACTTCCTTACTCCATCCGCTGACCTTTCTACACCCTGATCTTTAAACCTGGAGCACACTGCAGTTTCTTTGTCCTTTTCTATGCAGAAGGCATTATTCTATTTCCTATTCCTCAAGAGTTGCTATTCCACCAGGTAGTGTCCTGGATGAAAACAAATCAGGATTCCCAGCTTTCAGTGGAATTGCCCGTCTGACGTGGCTGATTGACCTCTTTGGAGACCTCACTGTTACCTCTGCCACCAGAGAGAAGCAGAAGGATAAGAATTATTCCAGAATGACTGTTCACTTTCAGACAGCAAACAAGAAGTGAGTAATGTCTATGGCAACATGTGAGCCAGGTTCCTCATCCTAGGCAGGACTTCTTCCTGCAGGAGTTCTGCATCCTCTGCTCCTCTTGTGGAAACAGAATGGGTGGAGGCTGGCATGAAAGTGTATGTGCCTTTTGAAGATGCATTTTATAATACTGAGTTTGATCTCCCTTTTATTATGTGATGACAATATCCTTCCTAGCAACTAGGATATTTTTAATAGCCTTGCTAAAAACTGGTGTATTACAACTACAGAGTGTAGGTCACTGGTATTTCATACTGTCACTTGACTACTCAGCTTGGTCCAGAGAGTGGTGGAAACTCTCAGGTTTGGTCGTTCTGGACCATCTGTGCAGCATTTATGTCCTTACAAATAAGTTGAAATCACTTGCAGCATCAGTTTAAAGCGACAAGATACA
Source organism: Erithacus rubecula (assembly GCF_903797595.1). Classification (NCBI taxonomy): domain Eukaryota; kingdom Metazoa; phylum Chordata; class Aves; order Passeriformes; family Muscicapidae; genus Erithacus; species Erithacus rubecula. The sequence continues at coordinate 51,100,574 of NC_136689.1, read as the reverse complement.
ATTTGAGAATTATCTGACATGAAAAAAATAGAGAGAAATTATCCAATGGTGAGGGAACTCATTGTTCATTTTATTTTATTTTTTCCTTTTTTTCTTTTTTTTTTCTTTTTTTGTTTTGCTTTGTTTTTGTTTTTGGTTGCAAATATGTTGATAGACCTCTTAAAAAGTCCAAACCTAACCCAGCATTTTAGATGACTGTTTAGTTAGGGTAGTAACCTGAAGGACTAGCTATTTGAGGAGTGACTAATCAGGGCTCCTTTAAACTCTCAATTTCACCACAGGTCTGGTTCAGCATTTCATCAGTGACTCCTACAAACCCCATTGCAGTTTATCATGGGATTATCATCTTGTCTTAGCAATCTTCCTCTCTCTTTAAATAAAACACCATTTCCAATTCCTTTTGAAATGCAGTTGTGAGAGGACAGAACTCTGTATACTAGCTCTGTTTACCCTCTTAGCAATTTGCTAGTAACATAAGTAGCTGTGAAGATCTAGATAGGGTGAGACTCTGAACTAATTCCAGCAGATGGAACCAGCGGGTGGTTTAAACATTTCCCTGGCTGTCCTGTCTCCTGGGTATCCTTAGCTGCTATGTATGATATTTGCTGGATACAGAACTGTTTCTAGATTACTTTTCTTTTCCTGCTCCTCAGCACTAACTAATATTTGTTTCTCTTGGCCACTACTATTTGTATGGATCAGTGTTTTCTCACCATAAGTGTTTTAATAACTTTGGGGACAGTCAGTTTTACACCTCTGGGATAATTTAGGGTGGGTGGAAAATTGCATAGTGTTCCTGTATTGTGTTCAGTGCTGGGGCCATATTTCCTGCTGACCTTCCCCCACTGACGTCAGTGGAGTTACTGCAGTGGAGAATTTGGCCTGCTCTCTGTCAAATGAAGTTAAGGCCCAGCAGTAATGGTGTTGGTGTTACAGATCTAATTTGCCCAACCTTTATTTTGCTGAAGAATGGGAGAGGTCTGTACCTTTCATGAGAGCTATTCCCTCCTTTAATGAAAGACACGAATACAGTAACCTTGAGAAATCAGGTTAATTCATCCTATTTTCTGCCTTGGAAAATACAGCAGGTGCAGAATGCAGGAGCCTGTGTTCTGCTTGTTAAGCAGGGATTTGTGCAAAGGGTGTAGTCTGTCTCTGCTGTCTCAGCCCACCCTGGCTGCTTGTCTGGCTGTGGGTGGATTTTGGAGGTGAGTGTTAATGCCTGCACCCAGCTATTTGAGAGATGACCTCTGCCTCTGTTGTGTGTCCAAGACAGCTGAGCTGACAGCCTCTCTGGAATACAACATTGGGCAATCCAGGAAAAGCCAAACCTCTACTGACAGCACGTCTGGTTTGGGACTGCAGTTCCTGTCCTGGGATTACAGAGATTGGATTCAGTAAATGTCAGAAATCAATTTTTAGTGCAAGCTGGAGAAATAGTGATTTGGGCAGCATCTCTTTTGATGTTAACTAGGGATAGAGTCCAGTTGTCTTAATTCCCATCCAAGCTAAGGGACCCTCTCACTGTTTAAATGATAAATTAAAAATATTGGGATTTTCAAAGAGTTAAAAGGAAAATGTTTAAAAGAAATTGAAGACATTTTCTAAACATATTCTGACAAGAAGCATTTGAAGTTACGTTTTTATGGAGAGCTAAGCTTACAGAGTCTAATAAAATATCTTCAAATTGAACATTCATAGAAAATAATGTAATGCATACTTGCTGCAGAAGTCCCTGCATAAAATTTTAAGCTGAGTGGACCCAGAATTCTTTCAAGCATGAAACCAGCTTAATTCCTGTGGAGGTACAAGTAGTGTTTGCATCATATTGGTTTATTGAGCTATTGCAGTTTAGCAAGGGCCACTCATTATTTGAAGAAAAAAGAAATCAAAAAACAAAAAGGCTTTTTCAGTGTAGCTGAGAAAATGCTATTAGTTTACAATTTGGAAAGACAAAATGGCTATAGAAAGTCAGGGTGTTTGCTTTGCAAACAGTCACTATAAAGGTGGTTTGTCAGCCCTTGATTAAATTTTATTTAACTACCCAACACATGTGGCCTGGCTTTATTTCAGATTCCAAAATGGTTGGATTTGTTGCTTGTAAGTAACTCTACTAACGCTTCTAAACAATGATATGTATGTGTAGTGTGATAATACTTTGATACAAATCTTTAATGAAAATGGGTAAATTATCTATGAAAAAAGCTACAGCCCTTCACAATTTTCTAACATAAAATATGAATCCGTTTCTTAAGCTACAAAATTGCTTAAATAATGTGTAGGTTTGCAACATAGTTACCTTTATAGCAAAACAAGAGGCTTATTTCAGAGTAGAAGTTGTTGTTAATTAAAAATTAATACATTTTGCTTACCAATCAAGTGGAATCAACCTTTCTTTAGGAAAATTGCTAAAAATCCAATTGCAGGAGAAGATAAATCTATTAGTGAATCCAACATTTTCCTGCTCACTGATCTAAATCAGTTGTCCTAATCACTTGGATTAAATTCTGCCTGTTCTGCATGTCTGTGCTTCTGGCTCAGTGGCTTCCCAAGGCAGAACAGAGGGCACACACTTCAGCCTGATCTCTGGTGTGCATCTGCTCTGGATCACCCCAGGGAGGTGATCCTGCATCAGTCCTGTTCTGGGTCATATTGAGCTCCTTGCTATTACATGATGGAGATCTTTGCCTCTGCCTGCCCAGTGGTTTCTTCATGCCTACCTACCTGAGATAAAGCAGCTTTGAATAACAGTGCCCTGAGCCCTCTGTGTCTGTTTACTGTCCTAGGAATATAAAACTGGCTCTGTCAAGTCAGAGCAAAGCCCAGCTTGCTCAGCAGCCTGCCTCTGACCCAGATCAACAGGCTTTACCTCAGGGAAGGAGGATGGGAACAGGAAAACACTGAGCAGTATGGCCCCCAAACACTCTTCTAGGCTTGCAGTGACATGTAGCCCTGGGACTTCCTAAAACTCATGGTGCCTTTGCATTTATTACTCTTCTGAGAATTTTCCTCGTGCTTGCACATTGTGATTTGTGGGTTTTTTCCTCCTCCATTTGTTTCATTCTGTTCAATCAGTTTCATTTGGCCATACTTAGTTTGTAGGGAGAGTGGAGGGGATGTGGAAGTAGAGGTGAGCAAAGAATAATTGCTAGGATGATGTAAATATAGAAACTGAATCCTAGAGCATAAAAGATGATGAGTGCTCTGCAGAATGTGTTCAGGGCAGATTGACAAGGACTTTCTTCCCAAATCTAATGATACTGAAGATTTAATGGGCAGTATTTGGAGACAGAATTTATTCTTCCTGGCTATTGATGCCTTCATAATTTGTGAGTGGCAGACTAAAGTGGGCCATAAAGGACTGTGGAGGGACCATCAATAACCAAGTAAGAAAAATAATGTGCATCCTCTAAACACAGGCAGCAGTGAGTGTGATGAATGAATGAATTGCAGAAAGGCAGTGGTATGGTTCAGGCAGTTGACAGAAGAGCAGGAAGGGAGCATTGTGGCTGGTTGGTGTTGAGGACCATTCCTCACAGTTGTTGCAGTGTTGGCTCAAGGAGTGTGTTAAGACCCCTGAAGTGGCACCTCATGTCCCATGACTCCTTTCCCTTCTGCCAAGATGGGAAGCTGGGAAGGAAGGTGTGAGCTATGCAAGGCAGTAGCCAATAGCACCAGGCTTGGTTTGGAGACTGCTGTCATGTTGGTATAAGACAGGACTCTGCTCTGATTAAGAAAGCTCTGCCTGAGAGTCTGTGTAGGTTTAATTTTTAGGATCAGCACAGTGCTCCCAGTGATGAGAACGAAACATTTGAAAAGTTCAGAGAGTATGAACACATGTCTGTGTCAGTGAATTTGTCCAGCTCATCTGAGTCATCATTATGTACCTGTGTGACTTGTGTACCTGTATATGACGTGTGTTCTTGCTGGAGGAATGACTGGACATGAGAGCCTTTTGAGTTTAGCTGAAGTATGTACAAAATTTTTGGACATTTAAGTGTAATTTGCATCCAAGTCCACAAACAAACAGCCCATGAACTTCCCTCTTCCTTATGATGTGGCTTGATGTTGCTTGCTTTACTTTGTGCATAGGGAAAACAAAGCTGGACAGAGTTAGATGGTGTGCTGAAAGTCATGGCATAAAACAGTGGCAGAGTTAAGACCTGATATTCAACTGTATAATGGCAAGGCATGTTGGTCAGGACACATTGCCTAAATATGCAATGACTGATACTCAAAAATGCATTTATTAGAGCATTTTCTGCTAATGCTGAGAAAAAATCCCGAACAAGTTGGAATTGTTGATTCATTTTCTTAATTAATACTTTTTCTCTGCTCCTTCACACTAGACCCTTGACTTGGATTGAAGAACGGGGACCAGGGATGAGACGTGAAAAGAAAATCAACTTCTGTTTCACAAGTGGTTGCCTAGAAAACTTCCCTGAAGCCCCAAGGTCTTCTGTGGGCCTTTTCATGCAGGATCAGAACCTCTTTGCCAAGAAACTGCTGGGCCAGGTCTCCAAGGAGGAGCTGGCTGCTGAGAAATGGCGAATTTTGCGGTGTCTTGACCTTGCCGAGGTGATCCAACAGTACTGTGAAGAGCCAGAGAAAATCTATTCCTGAGACTGCCCTTAGGGAAGGAAGAACATGGCAGAGGGAAAAGCTGTAGAGCTAGAACTCGCTGTTGCCATCAAGCAGTTGCTATTTCTGTTTCATTACCTTATTTTTGACTACTTGTGATTCCTGGTCTCTCCAGGTGTTCTGGAAGAGTCTGGGCTGTACCCTGTGCCTTCTGGTTTGCCCCAGACCAAAACAATTCCCCTGTTCTGATGCATCCCTGTACTTGCAGGTAGTTAGGAACCTGGCAACAGGAAGCTTTCTTGTGATTCAGCTGGGAATATCCCTGAGAATAGATCCTGCAGGATTGTAAATACTGTATATAATTCTCTCTCCCAGGGTCTGTCCCCCCATTCCAGATATGTCTGTAAATTAATGTGTCTCAATAGTATTCATATACTATTTTCTAGAATGAAGTTCCAATTCCATTTTCCACCTCTTCACTTGAAATACAGAACTTGTGCCACCACAGTCCTGACCTTTTCTTCCAATTGCCCTCAGTTGTTTTGTGTTTGCTCTAATTAGTAGTTTTGCCTGTTAGGTATGGGCAGGGAGTGTGGTTTTGGGTTTTTTTGGGGTGACAAGTTTTCATGCTGGAGGTCAACTACCATCAGATTAAATCTATATTGGTATCAAACCAGAATAGAAGAAAAATCTTGTCTCTTGGTAGAGAGGTGTTGATTTCATTCAGTTTCCCTGGTGCCCTTTGCCAACATAGAAATCTTTTCCCGACAGAAATTAGAAACATGCATTGAACAATACATTGCCTGCCTGCTGTCTGCTGAACCTAAATACTTTTGGTTTTGTACTGGAAGTAGCATATTATTCTCCTTCATTTGTGTTCTAATTCAGCATGGGAGTGGATCATAGCAAAAATTAATAAACATCTTGCATTTAAGAAAAGAAAATTGCTAATGCACTCCTAGAAACAGAGAAATTCATTAGGAATAGTGATAAATTTAGAATAGTGTTGTAGAAAACAGAGCAATTTGGAAATATATCCATGTGCTTATGTTGTGGTTCAGCCTCAGCTGGCAACTAAGCACCAGACAGCTGCTTGCTTATTGTACCTCAGTGGGATGGGGGAGAGAAAGGTAATAGTGAGGGGAAAAAAGGTGGGATGAGATAATGACAGTTTAAGAGATAAAGCAAAACCTACGTGTGCAGGCCAAGCAAAACGGAATTCATTCACTGCTTCCCATGAGCAGGCAGGTGTTCAGGCACTCCCAGGAAATCAGGCTGCATCACACACAACTGCTACTGTTGAAAGCAAGTTTCATCACTCTGAATGTCCCTCCCTCCATTCTCCTTCCCCAGCTTTATATGCAATACGATGTAGAATATTGCTTTGTGGTCAGCTGTCCTGGCTGTGTCCCCTCCCAGATTCTTATGCACTCCCAGCCTACTTGCTGGTGGGATGGGGTCAGGGGCAGGAAAGGCCTTGAGGCTGTGCAAACGGGGCTTAGCAATAACTAAAGCATCCTGTGTTATCAACACTGTTTCCAGCAAAATCCGGAACACAGCCCCATATTAGCTATTCTGAATCAAATTAACTCTAGCCCAGCTAAAACCAGCCCAGGTTATAGCATATGACACCTGTGGGAATGAGTCTTTAGTGTTTTTACTGTAGTCATAGGATCACATATGAAAACATTATCACTTCCCTAAAGAAGCATTTTAGTTTCAGAAGCCTGAGTACTGCACAGTGCTATTAACAGTTCCTCTGGTTGCATTTTACTTTCTAATTACAGCATCTGTTGGTGCTATATTAATAGAGAAGCAAACAAAAAGTCCATGCACTTGTTCCTTCTAATCCAAATAAACTTTTTTTTAATTTTATTTTATCATTTGGGTAACTTTTTAATGAGGGAGCCTATATGTTGTGAATGTATACATAATTGCAGCTAGTCAGTATTGACAATTAAAAGTTTTCCTTTGGGTAAATGGTCATTCAGGAGCTGGGTGCAATTCAGTCTCCTGGAAACAAGAAAGAAAAGTCTGTACAATTTTCTCCCAAATAGGTTGGATTTTTGCAGTGACTGGAGCTACATGTGTGAATTAATTCTGCATGTGGCATTTGTTTAAATCTACTCTGTTAAAATCAGAGACAATTCTGTTGCCTTCAGTGGATTGCCATGTGAGTTGGCAGCAGAATTGTGCAGGCAGATCCTGTGCTTGTCAACCCAAGTGGATACCTTACTGAGCATTCACAGGGACTTCTGTGCCACTGTGGTGGGCATGACATGAGCAGATCTGGTGTTCTGTGAGTGGGGAAGAGTGGATTTTTGGCAAAACACAATGCATCTGTGACTAGAATGAATTAGAATCTTCTGTGTGTGTCTGCTAGGTATGACAGCCAGTGAAAGGTGCTGTTCCTTGACAAACTCCTGATCTGTGAATATGGGATGAACACCACTTGTTTACATGCTAACTCATAATGCGTAGCTGGGGAGGGAGGGTAAAGGGAAAGGAGATTCACACATTTCTAGGCATCAGAATTAGTCAGCACATCTCCCTAAGCATGCTCTGCAATTGCTGGTGAGAGCAGTATTTCCCTAGGAAACAAGAATAAATTCATGGGAGCTGTGTAGAGCAGCAGTATAATATTGTGCAGTGAATTGTCCTCTAGAAAAGCTTGTTTCTATAGAGAGCACCTGGGGAAATTAGCTGGTTAAATTGAGCTAGGGAAGGCAGATGCCTAGAACTTGGATATCCCACTCTCTCCTTCATTCTCCTCCCATTCCTTGCAGCTAACTGCTTACCTACTACTGCTTGTCCTGCTCCTGGGAGCCTGCATCATTTAAATGGCTTTTCCTTCTGCCTTCTGAATTTGTCAAGGTATTGTGATTGTTTGTATATGGGAGCTACTGGATGTCCAGTTCCAAATGTATGTATTGTTCAACCAGGTGTGAAACTCACCAATAAAATACTGGAATTCTCAATCATTGGGGTTTTTTTCTCTTTGTCCTTCATTAGCAGTTCCCATTGCCTGTGCTGAAAGTGGGTCTGTTCCAACTAGTTTTTCCCTCTTTTTGCTCCTCAAGGCCTGTGAAATCCTGACAGGATCTAAAGCTGCCTCCTTCTCCTGTTTCAAAATTCTGAATACAGGTGTGGTAGGATTTGTGACCTTGCCTCTCACCTCATGAGCATTCCCACAAAATTCCTGCCCTTTCTATGCCATCTGACACTTAACCAAGAGTACTGCAAAGTCTAAATCTTGCTGTACACTTCCAGTTTCCCATTCACAACAACCTGGTTTATTTGAGCAACCTTACTGAATGTGCCACATGGAATCTAAAACAAGTATTGAAATGGATTTTCTTGGGGTTTTAATAAACTGCTTTCTCTTAGCAGAAATGACAAGAGTTTTTCAGATAACATTTGGTTAGCCTGAACCCAGTCAGTTTAGAGATACAGCAGTATGGAAAGGCAAGTATAAGAGGTGATATGAGCAGTTAATATATTTTGTTCTTTAGATGTAGCTGATTTTCTACTCATTCTGCAGGAAATCACCCTACTCTTGTGCAACAGTCTAGGAATTTTTGCAGGAACTTTTTTGACTGCCTGATGCTATGAGTTTTCCTGGAAAGTGGTATGATACACAGTGGTCCCACATGGAGGAGAGATGTTCCTTTCCTGACAGAGGCTGGAGATTGACTCTGGCAGATGAGAGGTTTGGAGTCAGTAACTGCAGCAAGCCAGCTGAAACCTGGAAAAAGTGGTTTGATCCAAAGCCCTTCTCAGAGGGCTAGAGGTCATGGGAATGGAAAATTTCCAAAAAGCAAAGAAATTAGATATTAGTGTGAGAAGCTGGAAAGCTGTGTGGGAAGATCTGGCTGAAATGGAGAGATGGGTATCATTATGGGATCAACCTGAGAGCTTGTTCTGTGGGTGCTGGGAACAGAGTCTAATTTACCTGTGTGATTACTTAGAGTTATCAGGAGCAGTAGGGGAACATGGGAGGCAGGATCAGGGGGAAGGCAAAGAGTACTGGGGGTACCAGCACCACAGGAGCTGGGATTATTTATGAGGAGAACATCATTGGAATGTTCCCCTGAGCAGATGAGGAGGCAAGGAAGGGGGAAGGCAAGGGTTGGCAGTTGTGCAGACTGGGGCTGCTTTTTAAATGATCCTACTGCATCAAAACCAGCTCTGTAAAATGAATAGGGCCTCTGAGTACAACTGCAGGGCTGAGCTGGGATTGCAGCTCCTCCAGCAGTTTGCAGAGGGGTCACTGTGGGAAAGACCAAACTGTACATCTATTTTTAGCTGTCATTCAAGATGTTTGATTCCTTCAGGTTGGCAGTATGATCCAGGGCCTTGGATATCCCCACGGTTTGCTGGTGAGTGATGTACCAAAGGGAAACTGGCAGCTGTGTGCTGATGTAATTCATGCAGTAGCACCTACTGCTCCCCAAGGCATGTGCAACAGTAATAAAACACAACACCAGGAAGCTAAAGATCTCCAGTAAAATAATAATGCCAGGTTTTTGACAGAGAGAAATATTTGGTTAGCCTTAAGTGCTGTAAGCTGGTATTTGTAGAGGGTTTAAGTTTACAGATAAGTTTACAGATTCTCTGTTGAGAAACCCATCAGAATTTTTGTTTAAAGAAGGGATGTAGCAGAGGTTTTATCAGTAGCAGACTTCATCCCTAATCCAGAAGAATCAAGCCCTGAGATAGGAAGATAGATGTCCATGCAGTACAGTTTGGTTCAATACAAAACGCTGGAGCCAGTTCTGACAGACCTACCTCTGTTACCACAAGGGCTGCCTTGCAATGTCATTTCATCTGACCAGATGTGCCCAGCTTCTCAGCAGAGCTGGGTGGCCCAAGTGGAGCACTGGGCTGACTCATCAGGCCGTGTAAACACACCCGCAGCTCTGCCTGAAGCGCCCCTTTGGCTCCTGGCCCTACCTGCATCAACAGTAACTTCCTCTGGGCTACATTTATCTTTTGGGCTGCAGAGGGAACTGAAACACAGCTTCCAGCCTGTGCTTTCTGCTTCCTTGCTGACCCAAACTGATTAAAACAGACAGCTTTTCTCTCACCCTTGAACAAGACATAAGTGTCAGGGCTGCTGCTCTGTGATGGCAACAAAGCTGCAGGGACCATTGTGGTGTTACCAGTTACAAAGCTCCAGGTTTGGTGCTTGTCTTCCACATCTTGGAAATGAACACATCTCACCTGGGATGACTACCAGGATAACTCCTTACTGGACCCCAGCTGCATGCAGGTGAATAAGCAGAGAAATTTCAAACTAATAATTTAAGTAAAATCACCATCATCAGAAGCTCTGAATAGTAGTCCGCAGATATGGATGCTAAAACTTAATAAAAATAAATGTGTCCTGGCTTTGTCTGGGTTACTATTTAAAAAAACTTCTCTAAAACTTCTTACTCAGGAATCTTAGACCATGATGTGTGAGCTGACTTCCTGATATAGCTGCTGCTGTTGTTACAACCTGCCTTCTAGAGTTCCTATTTACCACACCTGGTATATTGTGCCATCCTGCCTGACCTCCAGTGAGTCATCCCTTTTCCCTGATAAAAGCCAACCTACAAAGAAACCAATAACATGTCTCTAAAACAGATAGATTGCCTCAACATAGTGAATAAGTAATTCACGAATTAAGGCTTTCTGATGTTTTGTGTATGTGAGTTATTCGAATAACAGATAGGTAAAAATAATTTTAAAAAGCTAAGTTAATTATTAGCAGAAAGTCAAGACAAGCATGACAGATAATAATAATAAAAGTAATAATAACAGTGCTAACAATAATAGTAATAATAACAATAACAATAATAATGTCTGAAATAATATCCCTTTGTGAGTATTCTGTCTTTTGGGAGTTCTGAAATACCCCAGAGACAGATAGGATAAAGGTCTGTATTAGTAGAAAATAGTGAGTGAACCATTAGTTTTTCTTTTTTCTTACATAATTCAAATGTTGTCTGCAACTCAAATATAGTTCTAATTAAAATAGTCTCTTCCAATGATTTGGGAAGCAGCACTCTAGCAGCATTTGGGATTTTAATTTGATGCCAGGGTTTATTGCTGGTGTCCCAGTCTGAGTAGGCAGCAGTATCCTCCTTCTGTGTGACTCCTCAAGGAGCTGTTTATATCTGTTGTCTCTCTCTTCCTCTCACCTACATCAGGGGCTCCTCTACCATTTAGAGACCATGCAATTCCCTTGTAAGTTGTCATCTCTGCTTTATTCTGGCCCTTATTATAAGTAGTATTTGTAGATAACATGGCTTTGCAAAGACTTGGTGAGTTTTAAAATTAATCAGTATCCCTTTTCTCAGTTTCCTCTGAGGTGAGTTTTCATTTTATGAACTCCACCACTGGTGGATTTGTTATTGAGTTCAGTAGTTTTAAGCCTCTTCTTTCTAGTATTGAAGCAAAATACACATTTATTATGGAGAAGGCCTGGATGCTGACATTATTCTGTCATTGATTGTACATGCATTTTAATATTCAATTTTTTCATATGGGGACTGTTTAAATTCCTAATTTTGTTCATATAGACAGTGTTCATGTCTAGATCTTTTCTTTTACTATGCTGAAATCTATTTGTCTGCAGACTTCAAATGTTATAGAAATTTCTTTAAGAACTATTAAGATGGGGAGTTACAAATTACTTATCATTATCTTTATCTTATTTTGACCGATGGTAAAATCCAAACTATGTTCCTGTTTCTACCTGTATGGCTTTATCTTGTCTGCTAGTCCCGCTGCGTTGAACTCAGGCAGGATGGGTTTATATGTGGGTCTTTGTGCACACCTTGCCTCTCACCAGGCATGCTTTTTGCTTTGCACAGTGCAATCCACCTCTGCTGCAAACCTGCTGTGTTCTAACGTTTGCTTCTCGTGTAATAGCACATCCTGCTGCTGTGCCCTCACCTCTGTGGGCTCATGAGACTTTTGCTCATATCTGCTTTATTAAAGATACCTGTTTTATTACATGACCATGTAGGTCATAACTGCACACCAGAGCACTCCTGTGTGCTGTTTATATCTTATTTTTCTGTGTTAAATTATCAGCTGTTAGAGCTTTTCTCTACATTTTGCTTTTGAGCTTGATTTTATTAGGAGCTCATCTTTCAGTGTGTCATCCCAGCCTGCCAAGGCACAGTCATTGTCAGCTGTAGCCAGGTTACATGCTCATGAATCATTTTGGAATGTGCTTGGTTTCACTCATCAGATTGAAAATAATGGGCTTTGTGTAGCTAAAGCAGTGGATGGACCCAAGCCTTTTTTTTTTTTTTTTTTTTTCATTCTATACCTTATTTTTGTTGCTTCCAAATCCTTTTGCAGGCACAATGCTCTCAGAAATTCAGTCCTGTGTGTGAAAGAGTGTAGTTGTGGTGTTTTAGGGTGCAATTTGGCACACATTTATTTGGGCAGGACCACCAAGCACTCACTCCTTGTCCCTGCCAAGCTGCCTCTTTGCAACTGTGGCACTTCCATCTTCTACTATTGAAGGTTCCTGCAGATGTGCTGTGCTGCTGCCATTGCTGCAACCCCTTTTCCAGTATTTAGAAGTGTGGCCCTGAGGTGATTAATAAGAGGATCAATAGAGGGCTGTAAAGAAAGGAACAGGCAGCAGTAGCTCTCCCCCCAAAATCTAGCCAACAGTGGGAGGGATGGAACCTGTTGTGGAGGGAGGAGGAAAAGGCTGAGCAGCCACTCTCAGGCACCACTTCACCAGCACACCCACAAGAAGGCAGAAATGTGGACTGAGGTAGCCTCACATTCCTTGATATCCTACCAGAAGGGACAAGTGTCCATGAATGTGGTTGACACCAGTCACAAAGGAAACCTGGTAAAAGAAGGCTCCCTTTGTCTATTACCTTGTACACACCTTCCTCAAATATACCTTGCTTTCTTTGGAATTGTAGCCAAGAGCCACATTCCTTTGAGCATCTATTTCAAGAGGCTTCTTCTTGCCAGTGCACAGCACATCTGGGGTTTGGAAAGGAGGTGAGATACGAAAGCAGCACAAAGTGAGGTCCAGCACCACTCCTTCCCTTTGGTGCTCTGCCTGGGAGTTGTGCCTCATTGTGAAAGCAAGGAGAGTGATGGAGGAAACCCACCCAGGAGCATCGTTTCACCTGAATTCTGTGCTCTCTTCTTCTGCCAGCTAAGCTCCTATCGTGTGGTCTGCAGTAGTAATCGCTTGTCCCATGGCTTGGAAATCCTGGAGTGAGACAACTTAGAAATTTCCACATGGAGTGAAGCTCCACAGCATAGAATTGGGCTGATCACAGCCAGTTTGACTTCTTCTTATAACCCTTTGAGCAGCAGGGTTGGTACCTTCTCTTTCCCACAGCTCTGCTAAAGTCACCTTCTGGAGGAAGCAGCAATGCCTTGTCTGGCTGCATCAGGAAAGTCCTGCATTCTAACAGCTCCCTTGGGGAAGCACGGGAATTTAATCTGTAGCATCACAAATGCAACAAGATAATTAACAGAAACCTCATTAATTTCTTTCTCCATTGTATGTAGACTTCTCTTCTCTCCTCACAAGTATTTTGTACAGATTGAAGTTGCCAGCCCCAGTACAAAGGTGAAACCAGGGGTTCTGGAGAGTGATGAGTTGCTACAGCACAGATGTATGGAAAAAGGATAAAAAAAGTGAAAGCTAAGTAATTCCAATAAAGAAAGGGTAGGGCAATTTTTACTCTTAGTCACATAAGATACTATGCAAGGCTGATTTATCCTCTGCATATGCATCTGTAAGGATTTTTTTCTGCATTCATATTCAGCTTGCAACAGCTTTTAATAAGATGTCACTCACAATGCTCTGGTCACTGAGTATGTTCAGGCTTGTTTATTAGGCAGAAAACTGCAGTAAATCATAGTCAGGTAGCCATTATTGGCAGTGTACTATCTTGCTATTAATGCAGCTCTGATCTTTTGGGAACTCAGGACACAAACTAAGATTTATCAACAAATCAGAATCAATCCTGTGAACATATCCCACTGGTTCTTAATGCATTAAATAATCACAGTTTAATCTGCCTGTCTGCTTTGGGCTATTCATGTCAGGGAACAGATTTGTTTTAAATGATGTCTTGCAGTTATTTTCTTTATGACTGTTCAGTTTATTCAGACTAAAGCAAACAGTTTTCACACAGTGAAAGCCTCACATAGTAATCCTTACCTGTGCAAAAAAGAATACAAAGGGTAACAACATCAAAATGTACTAGATCTCATCCACTTTCTTCAAATTGCAAAACAGCAGAGAGCCTCTTGAGTTGGTCTATTCGAGCTCCTTTTAAGACCCTCTCAGAGAAACTGTGCCATTGACCTGTCACAGGAAAAAAGAAAAGAAAAGCAAAGCTGGAGGGACGTCTGTTGATTGGAGGTGCAACAAAATTGGTGCCAGCAGCATCAAGGAGTGGGATTTATTCAAGGGATGTGTTCAGTGCTAGCGTGTGGATGCAGAAGTAGAACCATGTCGTTTGTCTGGCTGTCACAGAGTAAACACACAGCGAATAAAGGCCAACCTGAGCAGGGCTGGGGCAGAGCTGGCAACAGCATAATTCCATTTTGCGGCGCCAGAACTGATGGGTTTTTTTCCGGACTGGGAGAAAGCAAAATTTCTGACCCATTTTTGCAGACTTGGAAAGTGAATTTGAATAGTGATTGATATCTCTAAACTGCAAAGTAATACTTTGCCTCATTTACAACAGATCTGGGTTTTTTTCTTCTTTTTCTCAGATTACTCTGAGTCAGGCAGAACAAACATCTCACAGAACAGGTTTTTGGTGTTTCAATATAGACTTAATGACTGTCAAGAAATATTCTTATTAAATGAAACAGAAAATAGAAAAAAGCTCTATTTGGAAATTGAAAAGTGCTTTTCTGGGATTGAGCAACACCATGTCAGATGTCATTTTTTCAAGCTGGCTTATTGCATGAGTTTCAGGAGTGGTAGACAAAAATAGTTAAATTACCAAAGTCACATTTTAAATTGAAAAAAATCTCCAAACATAACAAAAACTTAGAATTCAGATCTGGCTAAAATTGCATTTGAAATTACAATGTAATGCCTGTAGTTATTATGTAAGTAAAAGAAAATAATGTGATAAAATTAACAAGAAAACAATGCTTATTTTCCATCTAAGTTTAAGATGAAGTTTCTGAAACCGAGGAAAGCTGTTGTCTAAATTACTAGGGCCAGAATTTTCTGAATTAGTAAAATAGATTTCTCCATAGCTCTAACTCCTCACAGAATACTTTTTTCATTTTATTGTATTTATTTTAGTACAGTTGCCTCCAAAGAATGACTAAGCAGTAACTAACAGGCTGGAAGTTTAAAAAGCAGAAATACTTGCTTGGTTCTTTAGGCCTGGGCTTACAAACCAAATACAGAGTTTTATATTACTGCTCTTATAAATTATAATAGCCACGTGCCATCCAAAGCCAATCACAAGTGAAGTATTAATAGATCAGTAAATAAGAAATTCCATTTGTTCTAAAATAATAAAATGCTATTAATGGGCATCTGAGCACATACATTGTAGGTATATGAACATTCCTTCTATTCTATTGGCCAGAGTAACAGATGATGAGTAAAAGTGAAATGCAAGTTTGACACAAAAGTTATTTGTGTTCTTATCAGTGGTTCTTCATTGATGCAGTTCAATAATGGTTTCTAAAGTAGGTAAAATAGACATATTCAACAAGTTTAAAATGTGCTATTTACATTGAAGTGATTTGCCTCACTGAATTAAATCCAAATTTTCAGAGTTTTAAGTTACTTTGATATCAATATATGATTAATTTGTAACTTGATCAATATATATAAAAATAGATTATTTTTTAAGTTCCCTGACAACTCAAACCATTCTATGATAGTAGCCTGTCATGTACTTAGTATCTAACTAAAATTTATTGGTTTCCAGCTATGAAAAGACATGGAAAATTCTTCAGAATTCTTCAGAAGAGTTACTTCAGTGATAGCCCAAACTCTGAATTTTGGTCCATCGTATTTTTCCCTGTGTCCCTGAACTCCAAAGTAAGATACCAAGGTCTTGTATTTGGGGTTTTGCCACTGCTTCCAGAGAAGTTGTGGAACTTTTAGAGGTTCTGTGCAAGATGTCCACACAGCCAACACATGGAAATACTTATCTGGAGAAAATGAATGCATCCTGCATGGCATGAAATAAAGGCACCATCACAAATGAAACATAACTTTGGTCTATTCCCTCTTAACCACAAAGGAACAATTACTTCAAGGTTCCTTTGCCCCCATAAGGAAGTTCATCTTGATGGAAACCAGAACTGGGACATTACAATTAATCTGATGCTGGTGAGGAGCTGAGTGTGGAGCTGGACAGCGAGGTGTTTATATGGCTGGCTTGGACTGCAGTTGTGGCTTATGCACTGGAAAATGTAGAGAGTAAGTGAGGAGTTTAATTTTCTAGACCGGAAAACTGCATTTATTATTCTTCTTTTGAAGGAGTTGGTGTTCTTGAAGTATGACAACTTTCCTATTGCTCACCTGAGGGAGGAGAGGAGCCAAGCAGTGAGTGTGGCCAGGATCTGGGAATGGCATGGGCTCCTAATAGGCTTCACAGGCTCTTTCTGGTCCTGATGGTAATCAAGAGAAATGATAGTTAGAATTTGGCAGTGGGAAGGAATATAAAAATATTTCCTGCCTTTGTCACCCAGGCCAAGCAAAAGTGGAAAGCAGGAGGACCATTCATCTTGTTTTGGAAACTGGCAGTACATGTTTTTAAATATATATGTGACCTATGTATTCATTCATGACTAAAGATGTATCTCCTCTTAACCATACTGTTAAGTGACCGTGGAATCAAGGATTTCTAACTTTCCTGTCCTTCTGTTTCTCTGAGATCAAGCTGACTTCTTTCATTCAGACTTCTGCCACTTTTAGCCCCATCTGCCAAGTGCTTCCCTGCTGTCCTGTCAGTGCTTGATCACCCCATGGGTTGTGTCCAGCTGTGCCCCCCTCCCCCTCCGTGGCTAACATGGGCCAGCTGCCACAGATTCCTTTCCATCTTAACACCCAGCAGCCAGCTGAGAGTTTGGGAGAGGAAGGAAAGGTTTTCCCCCTCTTCAGTCAGTCAGGTCAAGCCTAGGACATATTTAGGTGCTTCCCTTTGAACACTTGTTTAGTGAAGGAGCATTTCTTGTGCCAAATCTGCTCAGAAGGGAAGGGCAGAAAACCACCCAGCACAGAAAGTAAGTCCTCAGGGACAGGTGAGAAAAAGATTGCCTCTGCAGATTGGGGCTGGTTGGAGCTATGCAATACCTTCCAAATGGCTCGTAATGTTAGATGTGTTGGATGTAGGAGTGGTGCTGGCTTACCTGTAGTTCCTCATACTTTTGGTTTTGTGATAAGTAAAGAAGCCTTAGCTGTAATTATTTTGTGTGGGAGGAATCCCTAGTTTTGAAGCAAGACTCAGTGCCAGGGCTCACATTAATATCTTCGGGATTTTCATTTATGAGCACAGTTTTCCTGAGGAATGGAGGTAGAAGGACAGGAAACATGAAGAATCACCTAAATACTACAAACTTCCCATGTAGCTGTGGCACACAGTTGGGTTCCTGTGAAAAGGTTATTTTTGAAAATGGAAGTCCAAACAGATGTCAATTTTTTTCCTAAATGTCAAAGTTGTTTTGTTTAAAACAAGTGTAGGTAACATTCATAAAACAAAGAAAAAAAAATATCAGAGTTAACATCTATAATATTACTTGAAATACAAATCTGCCATTGATTTCACTCCCTGAGTGCAACAGTTCACTGTGTTTTACATGAAGATTCAGACAAAACAAAGATTAAATTAATTATCTTTATTTATTAATGCTTGTTTTGTTATACAGAAGCGAGGGAGGAGGAAGGGGCAAAATGGATGCTCGTTCTTTGTGTGGGAAAAAGGACATCTGAAAATTAGCTCTGTTTCCAAGCTGGAAGCTGACTCTTCTCCCCAGGGAGGTATTCCTCCATCTGCATTGCTACTCTGAATCAGCAGAGCTTCAGAGAGACTGGAAGAGCATGTGGCTGGGGAGAGATTAGAAGAACAAGAGGCAACTTGATGGTGCCTTAGGGATATTGCAATCTCCAGCAGCAGAGACCATAAGGGAACTAATCTCCCCTTGCAGCATGGTTTTTGTGACCAATATTACCAGCATGCCACTAGAAATCATTATCAAGAAGAGCACTGCCCAATACTAGGTAAACCTGAATGGTGCTAAGTTACTTTTCTTGGGAGAAGAGATGTGTCTAGTGTTACTAAATCCTTCTCACCTCCTGAACTGTACTATTTTGGCCTTAGGCAATGTCAGAATTTAGGCATGGTAGCCATGTTTCCTGCCTGTTAACTTAATTTGAGTTTACTATATCAGCCTTATTGGGAATGCAGACCACAGACTGAACATCCATCCTCAGAGACACACTCATGGTTCACCTTGACCCTGACTGGCTGTAAAGGTGACATCTCAAAGCTCTATGCAAAACAAGAACATCATGGAATGGCAAACTCAATTTGTTTCACTTGTCACATAAAAAGAAAGTTTTTCTTGCAGTCCAGCACACATCCCCTGCTGTATGTAGCTCCAAAATTATTGATCCTACTTCCATCTATATGCAAATTCTGGAATCATCCTGGGTTTTGAATAGCAATTGATAGTGTTAAGTGCTGTGGGCACCACATTCTGCTCTGACACTTCAAACAGGTAATATCTGTATCTTTAACACACACAGAGTACAACTAGATTAAATCTCTTTGTTGAATGGAAACAACCTAGGAATGCTAATACAAGAGAGTAGTCTGGTTTAATCCACTGAATTAGGTTTATTATTACCAGATTTTTTTAGACTTTGAATTCAGTTTCTTTTGAATATAGATGGCATGTCCTCCAAGCATCCTTCATATTTTAAACTGGCATACTGCCTCCTCTTGCTGGCGTCATTTTGCTTGTTATATTTGTCTGACAATAAAATTCAGAGTCTGTTTACTCTATCTGTACAAGATCCTTTGTAATTGCTGTAGCAATATGTAAGTTTGACTGACTTCTATTAGTGTTGTTTTTTGAAGCACAAAGTTCTAGATTTGGCAGGAGAGACTTAGAGATGAAACAAGACCAACAAAACACATGAAACATTCAGTGCTATTAGAACATATTTGGTTTCTAAATCAAAAGGAAAAGTGCTGCAGAATGCTGTACTGAGCTGGTATTACCATCAGAATACCTTCTTCTTCTGTTGGTTGTGCCCTGTAGCTCTCTGTTGGTGTCAGAAGAGCAAATCCCCTGATTTGGCCACTTATTTGTTAAATGAGCTGTCTAAAATTGGGCAGGGATAAAACAGTGCCAGTGAAACAGTGACTCACTTGGCCTTTGAGAAACTGATCAACATCTTTTTGAGACTGATGAAGTGGATGCTTCTGAATATGAGCTACTGAATGTTCCTGGTTGGCTTTCCAGCAGCAATAGTCTTGAAAAGAGCTGAGTGCAAGTGAGGAAAGGGCTCAGTGAACTGATAAATACAAGATGAGATTTGCACATAGATTTAGGGTTTTGACAGAGAAAAATCTCTGTGGGAAAAGCTAGTGAAAGAAAGCCTTAGGGATAACTCAGAGAAGAAAGGAGAATGTAGAAAGGAGAACCTTGAGCTTGGTTTGGAAGAGGAGAGGGAACCTGAGAGAGGGAAAATATGGGTGACATGGTTGGGCAGGAGAGTAAAATATTGTGTGGACAGCAGTGATGAGTGGTGTTGCTCAGGGACCAAATATTGGGGCTGTGTAACACGTTTGTCAGTGACATGTACAGTGGCATCAAGCATACCCTGAGCATGTTTACTGGTGACACTGAGCTGTGTGGTGCAGACGACATACTGGAGGGAGGGAATAATGCCATCCAGAGGGACCTGGACCAGAGAGGGGAACCTGTGTGAACTTCATGGAGTACAAGGCCAAGTGCCAGGTCCTGCCCTTGGGCAATCCCAAGCACAAATAGGCTGGGCAGAAAATGGGTTGAGAGCAGCCCTGGGGAGAAGGAGTTGGGGGATTTGACTGACAAAGAGCTTGACATGACCCAACATGCACTTGCAGCCCAGAAATCCAACCATCTCCTGGGCTGCATCCAAAGCAGCGTGGCCAGCAGGGTGAGGGAGGTAATTTTGTTCCTCTACTCTTGTGAGACCCCATCTGAATGCTGCACCAGCTCTAGGGTCCCCAACATGAGAAGGACATGGACCTGCTGGAGCACATCCAAAGCAGGGCCACAAAACTCTCAGAGGGCTGGACCCTCTCTCTTCTGAACAAAGGCTGAGAGAGCTGGGATTGTTCAGCCTGGAGAAGAGAAGGCTCCAAGGAGACCTTAGAGCAGCCTACCTGTACCTAAAGGAAGCTAAAAAATAGCTGGAGAGAGACTTTTTACAAGGGCCTGTAGTGGCTAGACAAGGGGGAATGGCTTTAGATGAGACTTAATGAAGAAATTATTTTCTGTGAGGGTGGTGAGACACTGGAACAGGTTGCAGAGAGTAGATACCCAGTCCCTGGAATTGTTCAAGGCCAGGCAGGATGGGTCTTTGAGTAACCTCGCCTATTGGAGGATGTCCCTTTCTGTGGTGGGGGATTAGAACTAGATAATCTTTTTGATCCCTTCCAATCCAAGTTGTTCCATGATTCTATCCAGGAAATAGAAGAAGAAAATAATTTTAAGATTGAAAAACTAAAGTTGGAATGATTTGCATAAAAATGGCAATCAGGTAAAATGGGAAAGATTATGTGTTTTGGTGGGAATTGGGAAAAAAAGCAAATTTGTCATCCTCAAAAGAAGAAAGGAGAGAAAGGAAGAGAGAGTCTTGTGGGAAGAATAGGAAATATAATGAGCTTGGAATGAGAGATGGTGTTTTAGGGAATTAAAACAATATGGGGAAAGGAGGAAGGGGCTTTCATCTCACAGGCAAAATGGGCTTGCAAAATACAAGGACAGGATATAAATACTGCAGCACAGACACGATCATCCAAGGAGCAGAAAGGAGCAAAGACATAAAATGAAGAGCAAAGTAGCGGAGTTCAGAGGAGGATGAGTTTTGAGAGGAGAGAACAGGATGTACACTCCTTCTCAATAGAACTTCTACCATCCCACTGATACCTGTTTTCTTGTTATCTTCATTGTCTTTCCATGTTTCTATTTTTGCCATTTGCTCCATCTATTTATCCATCCATCCATCCGTCCGTTCGTCCGTCCATCCATGCCTCCATCTTCACTCATGAGGAAGAAGTTCAGAAGGTACCTTCCCTGCATAATGTTGCCCTCAGGTAGAATTCAACAATATTTTAGGCAAACATTCAGCAGATATTTTGACTTCTGGTAAGTTGTAGATGAAGCACATTGCTTTCCTATTGGCCACAGTGTTTTCTTTACTTCCTGGGAAATGCCTCTGCCTCTCCCCTTCAGACAGCTGCTTCTCTTCCAAACAACACTGGATTCTTGAATTCTTTTCCCAGCATCTCTTTACAACATTTACAGAGAGCTGGAAGTCCTTCTGTGTTGGGAGAAACCTCATCAGTCACTAGCAAGTTCAAGAAAAAGAGACCATTTGTGTACAATAATCAATAGATCTGAATGCAATTATAGTAAGTGAGAGGAAACTGTATCATGGAAGAAGGGGAAAGGCTAGAGCAAGCCTCTGAGTGAGCAGCCACTTCCACTGCAAAACCATACTGCATCTTTTGCTGGAAAAGCTTTGGCAATGCAAAGTATTCATAACTTACCAAAGTTAATGGGACCTACTGTGACGCTGTAAGGGTTAAAGTTAGGCATTACTATTGTTGATGTAGGAATGGATTTTGCAGGAGTTTATAAAATTAGCAAGATACAAGGAGGTCAAGACTCTGATGATCCCAGAGGGACGCATACAGTGCTATTTGCATCCAGTTTTCAGACTGGCCTCTTACTGATCTCAAAAATATGAACTAGAGTTATTTGGAACAGTAGGTAGGAGATGTCTGGTCTTCTGGAAAGATGTATGGGTAAGTATGTGGCAACCACAGGCAATGAATCATTCAGAAAAATTATTATATAAATTAATCAGAAAAATTTGAAAGAGGTTTGGAAATCCCTACATATTTTGCGTATGTGTGCATGTATGTGCATGTGTTTGAGAGTGGGTTGGCAGTTTAGGGGGGGGAGTTGGTTGATTTTTATTTTTTTTAAACAAGAACCCTGAGAAGAAAAGACAACAGCTTCAGTTGTTCAGGGTTTGACAGATGCTAGCTATGGCTATAGCAGAGCCAAAGGAGGCCTTGAAAGAGGATGTGAAAAGTTCACCATAAAGATAAGGAGACAAAGGTGAAAATCAGAAACTCAAACAAAAGATCACAGAAATGAAAGCTGGTACATGATACAGCTTCTGATATCCTGGCAGGAAAAGTTGAGAAACACAGTGATTTACCAAGAAAGGAGGTGGGTAATTTAGGTTTACTGGAGTATGTGGAGGATGGAATGTTCATGGAAGTTGTTACAAGGTAGAAGCCCTAGGAACTAAAGGCATTCACCCAGGAAACTGAGGTTTGTCAAGCAATAACTTCTTCAGTAGTTAGTCAGAACTGCCATCACTATTTTCCTGGTTACTTGGTAAAATGAGAGGGGCAGCATGGGTACTGTCACTGGGATGAGGCCATGGATTATTTTGTGGAGTGTTTAAACACAGTGAAGAGAAAAAACTGACTTTCTGACTTCATTAGAGGGGTAGGATTCAGGTCAGATAATCCTGTCTGGGCAATAATCTATCCACAGCTTCTCTTGCACTCAACATCCACAAACACAGGAATGAATTTGTAATACATCACAGTGGATATCACAGATACTCCAAAATAATGACAGCTCCTGAGACATGGAGAAAACTGTAATGTTTTCTTGATAATGCCAAAGAAGAACCTCAGGATCCTGCTGAGCTTGGTGGAGATAGAATGGTTGTGGGAAGGCAATGTATGTTGTATTGCCTGACCCAAATCTAGAAAGAGATACAAAATTTTTAACACCTTTTTTCTTTCTCGTGAGAATTTTATCCCAGAATGTCCCAATAGGTTCAAATACAAAAGATAATAGCTAAAATTGTCCAGAAAATGCAGAGCAAATATGATTTGACATCAAAAAATGGAATAAACTGTAAGTCACTCTACATATAGAGGAGAAAAAGCAAGCTGATGTATTACTTTATTAAACTATTTATTAAGCAGTTTTTAATTTTAATTCTTTAAAATTGATTCATTAACTACTAATTTCTTAATATAGGTTTTGTACAGTAAAAAGGTTTCTTGGCAGGAAAATTTAAAAATTGGAAATCAGTCAATGCATTATACCTGATGAAAACTTCTATCTTTCCCTAGGGAAAAGCCTCAGCAGCCTCAGTATTCTTTTTTAGAACAAGAATGCTTTTTCAAGATGAAGTAGTTCCAGTGATGTCTGAGGCTTATGTAGAAGAAAATCAGGTAACAGATGGAAAAATACTTGCATGTGCTCATACTTAAAGTTAAAATCAGAAAGGAAATAAAATATTCTCCCCACACCTAAGCCTCATTGCCTAATAAAAAATAAGGAAAATCCATCTGCCACTAATGGGAGGCTGAGCCTGATTCAGAATAGGTGTTTGTAAATCAGATGAAATGGGAGATGAAATTAGTGAGTGCAATGTCTCTACAGCAGCACAGATGTGTATGAAATACCTGGCTCTGCCAGGCTTATGTAGCACTTCTGTGTGCTCCAAGGAGAGGAACACAGGTTTGTTAGTACCTACCTGAGTTTCATGTTGGTTTTATGGATTATCTGATTTGTGTCCAGATCTGTCATCAGCATGCATTTATTTTACTGTAGTTGACCAAAACATGAATGTTAACAAAGAATACCCTTCCAAAATTTTGACAACAGCTATGGTATGACAATTTAAAGCTATTTTTAAAGGTGTGTGCAGAAGTAATTGCATTCCCTTGTAGTCCATCCTACTGCAGCTCTCAAGTTCATCCACCAGCTGAGCAAGGAAAGTACTAGAGGCTTTGATCTACTCCAGATCTGCTGCAGGCATGACAGAGGAGCACCCTCTTTCATCAATGCCCTGAAGCAACAGCAATTTGATGTGCAAGTTTTCTTCCAGATGACAAATGACTGAATAAAGGAGTGGGATTTGGCAGTGGAATGATTTTAAAGTAATTGGGAGCATCAGAACATGTTTAATAATATGCAGTTTTGTGGGTTGTATATAATGTGAAAAGCTGACAAATTTCAAGTTGCCATGACAGCTTTGTCACAGAAACTGTACACTTGCATATGGAAATGGTGACAGAAGTGATGTGTGAGTTTTAAGTAATCAGTAGATGAGATGGCATTGGGGACAGGCGGACAATTTGGCAAGCAAAAGGGAAAATGTTACAAAATGGAGGGAGAGAGATTTGGGATGCTGAAGAGGATGTCAGCATGGGACCTCTGTACTGGAGGGACTGGTGGGAGGAGAAGCAGCCAGCAAGGGCCCAGAAGCAGAGGTTATGGATGGACATTAATAGTTCTCAGTGGGAGGATATAAAAGAAGGCTTAAAAGCTGTTCAGAATGCAAATAGTAAGGCATCCAGTCAAGAAGCATTAAATGGCTTCTAGGAGCATTGTATGCCAGGCCAATTCATGTGAACAAGCTCCTGCACATTATGCAGCACATAACTCAGCCCCATGATTACATGCAGGATGTAGAGAAGCCCAGCATGGAAATGGGGAGGGAGGGAGGGAGGAAAGCATTTGGGTCCATAAACCACAGGAGGCTGAAACCAGGCAAAATAATTAGCATGAATTAGGAGGGAGGAAATAGGAGTGCTTGGTGGTCCACTCTACTGAGGAGGAAGGTGGGCCCAAGGACTCATCACCATGCCTGTGGCAGTGCCAGATACTCTGCATGGCTGCAGACACTGTGGAAATGCGTCCAGGCTGTGTTGTACAGGTTATGTGCTCCACAGGTAGGAGCAGAAAGGCACCTGGAGTTTGAGAAGCCGTGGATATTTTGTATTCCCAGAGGGGTGGTGCCCGGACACGGTACTGTAAGGTGCTGGAGAGTGCATTGCTGGCATATGAAGAGGCCCCAAAGGCATCTTCTGGAGTCAGGGTGATGCCTGGACTCCAAGGGTTGAAGAAGCAAGAACAAGGTAACCTGGGTGCAGAGCATGTCCAACATGTGGCATAAGCCTGCTGACACGGCTGCTGGGGTTTTTTTTAACAAACAAGTAACACAGAGTAGACAAAGTGGTAGGCAGAGTCCTTGGTCACAAGGCCCACAGCATTCAGCTTTTGCTATTGCTGCCGTGGAAGCTGCAGCTCAGCAGAAGTGAGTTCTGCTCATTCATCTCTAGGATGTGGCAAGTTAATGAGCAGATAGCTAAGCAGTTGGTAGCCTAAAAAGTCTACATCTCCACAGAGATACAGATTTGCTAGGAAATTCTGCTTGGTTAGAGCTACTGCATACATGCTCAGAGTATCTACTGTGTGCAGTCATTTGGTGAGCTTTTTCTAATTAAATCACATTACAATGTTGATGGTCATTCTCATGCACAAAGCTGAAAGCTTAGAAGAAAACTTGAAGAAATGTATGGAAAGCAGAGATCTTGAATCCCCTGAAAGGATTTGGAAGTTCCAAAACACTGAGCATTATTACAAGAACTTGTTGGACAGTTATGAAGAAACAGGAATGAATATTAGCAAGGTACAGAGAGAAAGTGGATCATAGAGGTGGGGATGAAGGAAAGATAGAAGACTCAGGAGGAACATTTGGAAAATTAGGTGAAGACTGATGCAAACTGAAAGGATTTTTAATCAACAAGAAAGAACAGAAAAAGTAGAGAAATAAGAGATTTAAAGAAAGGAGGTATAAAGAAGGGCTGGGATGTTAAGGAGGTATCAGTTACAGAGGGAATCCCTGGGACTGATCCCAGAGGATTGTGCTCCTGCTGTCAACTTGTAGTTTTGGATTACTTTGCCTAATCAATTAAAATGTTACCCGTAACTCCTTTTGCAATGAACTTTATTCCAAAAACTGTCCTTCCTGCTCTTCAAATAGCAACCTGCAGGCTTGCCAAAGCATAGTTTCTTTTCACAGGCCAAGTTCACCCAAGTTTGTCCTCCAGTTGCAGCTGGTTGTTTTACCTCCAAAGCTCAGCAGGGTAGTATCCACTTATTATGCCTCAGCACCCTCCAGTCCTGTAAATGCAGCATCCACTCCTTAGTGCATCAGGACAGTGTTACAGAAAACACTGCTGGGAGGGTGTTTAGAAAGAAATTTACATAGAGAGGCTTTATCAGCCTTGAGTCTCCTCCATGCTGTCTGTCTCACATGTTCCAAGGGGAAAAAGTGCCTCAAGATAACCTCTTTGCTCCTCTGGGAGAGGCAGCAACTGCTTTGTGAGTCCTTGGTGGTTCACCCATTAATGGAAAAAACATGAAAAACATGACCTGGTCAGTAAAAATCTGACCAAAGCTCAGCAATTTCTGTTTGAAGGAACCAAGGGAAATAAAACAATTCAGGGTATGATTTTTTACCCTGACAGCATGGACTGAGCTTCTTTTCCTGGGTTTATGGCACCGAGAAATAAATTTCAGGCCACTCCTAATTTCTATTTAATGCTATTTGTGTGAAGACTCTCTATGGAGTCTTGTATAAGCTTAACAGATGGAGCCAGGGCAGAGATTCATACTGTGATGCTTATTTATTAATACAGCTTTTCCTGAGGTAGAGAAAAAATATGTTTTTGTAGAAAACCTTTTCCCCTTTCCTGGAATGGAAAAAGAATGACATCTGGACCTCTCCTATTCAGCTGTTATTGGGATACATATTTTCTCCAGATACATATTTCTGAACCTTGTGATGATCTGGTTGCTTAGAAGTAGCGCCAGTAGCCAGTTTCTTTTTCCCACAGAAAGCAGTTTTAATAAAACAGCAGTTTTGTTCTATGTCAGTGCCCTGTTTCTTTTTTGTTCTCAAGAAACTATTGCTCTTCTTTATCTATCCAAAAAAATATAGAAAACCACAGGAGAGTAAAAAATTTGTTGGAGTAATTTTTGCTCAATGGGTGCAAATTTGACTTTGTTGTCTGCGAGAAAAGGGTTTGAAGTAGTAGGAGGAAAATTTAGATAGGCAAGTGATTCAATGCTTTTTTCTTAATATCTGTTTTAAGAAAGGCAAAAAAAGGAACATTGCTGCAAGAGCCACTGTGAACTCACCCTTCCAATCATCAGTGTCTGCGAAAAAGATGGAAATGTCCTCTTTGGCTCTTTTTTTCCCCAGGCAACCAACCCTCCTCCTTCATACTGGTATTTTGCATCAGTGAGGTTTAAAATAAGACAGAGGGGTGAAGGCCCAGAGTCAGGGGACTGATTCCCTACTGAAAAGTAGGGGATATGGAAGGAAGGGCAACACACAGGCTGCATTTATGGGTAAAATCAGATGAAAGGTGAACCTGGAAATTTTTGATATTTTGTTCCCCTTGGGACCTAATTTACCAGCTTGTACCACTGTAGAAAGAAAATGATTAATCAGGAGCATGGTATCTAACAGATCCCAATGGAGCACAAATCCTGGGCTAATGACTAAACCAGTGATTTGACTTTGCAAAGATCAGCAACAACCATTTTATCAGCCCCCAACATTTCTGGCCTGTGGAATGGTAGAATTTTGGCATTCACGGCCAGGTGTACTAGGAGGCTTTAGACGCAGAACAGCCCTCACTGCCTTATGCTTTGCATCCTCAGTTTAAACTGTGAGTGAACATGGCCCTGAATCTCCTCTTAAGCCTGCGGGAGTTCAGATCCTGATGCATAAAAATCCATAAAAAAAACAATTTTAGGGTTGGCAGATGACATTTATGCAGATGAATTGGCATGTAGAAAAAAAGGTGCTGCAGTGTGGGAGCCCAGCTGGTTCTATCTCACTGCAATTTATAACTGAGATAAATGGAAATGCTTTCATTGCTATAAAAACCAGTTCTGCTCTGTTAGTTGTTTCAGCCAGACATTGTGTGTACACACAGAGCAGACTTCTTGGATTGGTGCTGACTTCAGATGCTACTTAAATAACCCTCTTGTCCCTTTTTGATTGTTCTTTTCCTTTATTTTTTTTTTTTACTGGGGAGAAGAGAAGGGGAATCGGGAACTGCACAATGGAGGAAAACCAGCAGCTTTTTCTCTTTCCTATCAATGCAATATTTCACAGGTGCATTTTTTCTCCTCTCAGTGTGCTCAATAGCTAAGTCTCCAAAGTACAGAAATCAGAATCAGAAATCAGAAAACATTTTTGAAAAGCCAACTGTATACAAAGAAATGCTGAGGTATTTCCTTGCTTTCAACTGTGCAATATTGTATTTCAAAGTGTGGCAAAGTGTTTTGAAGTCAGCAACAATCTAGAAAATCTGTGAGGCTAATACTGGGCTGAGGAGAGAATCAGAACAACATCCTGAATGCCAGGGAATCATGTAAGGGTCTATAACTTTCTTTGCACCTCCATAGATGCCAAGCAGGATAGTGCTGATCTCAGTGGCCTCTCTCTGTGTTCCTCTGTGAGACAGCTAAAGCACAAGTCTTGAACTCTCAGCTGAGTAAAGTGTCATTTGGACAATCTCAGATCAAGCCTTCACTAGTCTGTGCAGTTGGAGATTTGCTTCTGTCTGTCTCAAACTGTGCCCTTTCCTGGTATTAGTTAAGGTGAACCTGGACCTGTTAGACTGGTGAGAGGTATATCTGCAAGTTTTAAACAAAATGCTCTTGACCCTATCAGCAAGATAGCCCTTACTCTCAGTTATTCAGGGCTCTGCAGGAAAACAGCATAACTCAGAGGTGGGAGAGACATGCATAATGCAAATAATAAATGATTTAGGCCAAAAGAACAGATCTGGTGTGTTAATCTTTGAAGAACATATAGGAAGATCTCTGTTGAGACCACAGGAAGGTTGAAAGAGCAGCAAGCTTGCTGAGGCCTGACCTAGCTCTGCATCAGATCTCTCCAGAACACTGCCACAGCTGCAGGCAGCTGGGGAGAACTGGTGGATGCACCATCCAAGAAATACACCTGATGGTCCAGAACAATTTATGAGGACAACGGCCATTGCTAAGGGATGTAGTGGGGAAAAGCCTATAGGATACCAATTGTTTTTCCTCCTCTCATGCACTGCAGCATCCAATTGCAATTGCTTATCCTATAGCAAAATGTTACAACCCTATGGATGTGCAGCATCCAGAAACCTGATGGTATTGATGACAAACAGAATCCATGTAGAAACAAGTGGCTTTGAGTAGAGGCACAATACCTGTCCCATGCCTACGCTCAGCAATGTGGATTTTGTCTGAAAGCCTGGCATTCTTCCATGCTCAGCAGCCCTTAATTATTTTAGAATAATTTTCTCCTCTTTTCTGGGATATGAATATAAATGACATTTCTTGCTTCAGGGCATTGGGAAACGCTCCAAATAGATTCAACACACAAATCCACTGTAAACAGTATGTCTGCCAGAGCTCTCTCGTGGAAGTTGCTCTTGGTTGCACCTTATCCCTGTTATATTTTAGGAGGTTTGACAGAGGAGGAGTGTGTGCCCTTAGCAAGATGAGGATCATGCTGCAAAGCAGCCTAGCAATTAATGTAGCAGCACTCTTGCAAGATTTCCACTGACCTCCAAGAACCATCACAAAAGATGGTTCCCTAGATGTTCTTTTATCATATTTTTGGGGGGAAAAACCCTAATGTGTTTATTAGATTTTAACAAGTATTGGTTTTGTTTTCTATCAACACAAACCTAAAGAAGAAATCAACCAAAAGCAACAGAAGTCTTTTAAGGACCTCCTTAATTATTTCCATCAATTTGCAAAACAAGACAACAAATAAAATAGTGTTGAGGCCAAAAAAAATGAAGAAAGTTGTGAGAAATAGCACTTACTTTACTTCATATTCTGTGAATATTCTTTACAGGGTAAAAAAGGGGAAAAAATAAAATAGCAACTCACTTGTTCAGTGAATAATGTTAAAATTGTTGTATTTTACTCTTTCAGACCCTTTGAAAGGCAATTATTTTATTTACTTTCAGAGCTGATTTCCTTACCTAAGCTATTTTTTGGGCTTTTTAATGTCACAAGATAAAAATATCCCAATATTCAAAATTGTTGCAGAACATGATTATACCTGTCAGATGACATGTGAATGAACAGCCTCTAAACCTCTGCTATCTTCAACTTTGACTTTTTGTTGAGCTGAAGGTGGCATTATTGGCTGGATAATTTTACCAGTGTCAAATACAAGTTATTCTATGAGCAGTCAGCTAATGACGCCTGCTTTACCACGTTTCTGCCTTTTGTTCCTTAGCACTCATTTACGTACGAAAAGTTCATTGTAAAATCCTTCCCACAGGAGACGCCAAGCATGTTGTGAGCTGCAATATCTTTATCCCACTGCTTTTCTCCAAAACTTGTAGGACTCCAGACAGGTATGAAGGGATTCCTTCTCGTTTTTCAAATGTGATTAAAGCAAGACAATGGCTTAAGAAAACAATGGGACTGAAAGGAAATGCTAGGCAGAGGCACATACCCAGACATCATCCCCAGACTAGCATGTTCCTTATCAAATTAGTACTATTGCTGGTGCACAGAGCTCTCCTAAGGGGAAGAGCAAAGGATTGGGCCGGGGAAGGTGACCACCACGGGGGGCGGCTGGATCAAGGCCGAGGAGTCGGGGCACTGGCGGGCACACAGCTCGTTGCAGCTCTCAGCGATGGGCTGGGGCACAGCCACGCTGGTTTTCAGGGTGCACACGTCGTAGCTGCTCCTGGGGGGACATACATCATAGCAGGACATCTTGGCATGACAGAAATGAGTCAGAAAGGGAATTCAGAAAAACAGCATTTAGAAGAGACATGGGGATCTCCAGATTCAGCAGTGCCCTGCTCCCAGACCTGCCAGAGATTCTGACTGGCCACAGCCACACAGCCTCGCCCACAGCACCCAGCACTGGCTCTGTGTCCAGCAGCCCCCTCAGAGCCCTGATCCCTAAGCCCCCAGATCTCACTTGCCCTGCCCAAGTCCCTGTGCCCAGCCTGGTGCCATCTGTCCTGGCCAAGGGGCTCCTTCCTTGCTCTCCCAAGGAGGCTCAGCTGGGTCTGGCTGTGCCAGGCTGCTGCCAGCACGTCTCCTCCCCCAGCAGCTCTGGTGGCCAGGGAGGGCCCTGGGCAGCCCCTGGGGCAGGAGGCAGAGCCCTGCAGGACGCACCTGGCCTTGGGCTGAGCAGAGGGAGGCCGCAGCAGTGGATGCAGCCCTGGGCCAGGACAGCGCTTTTATGGGTGGCTGCAGAGGTGGGGCAGGAGCCGCCCATGCTGGGAGCACGTGTGTGGGACAAGGCCCGGCCTCAGCCCTGCAGCCACGGGGCCCTTCTGCTGACTCCTGGCTTTCCTGGCCAGCCCCAAGCTGCACCATCAGCTCCTGCAATTATCCTGCTGGCATGCTGCCAGTGCCATTTCCTGGACCACAGCAGCCCCAGGAGGTGCCTGGCATGTGCCACCGGCTGTCCCTGATGGGCAGAGGGCAGAGCTGAACTAGGACTTATGAAAAGGGAGCAACTGTGGGGCCCTGCCTGCTCAGAACCACCCAGCACTGGCCAGCGCTGCAGAGATGGACTCCATCTGCTATCCAGGCCCTGCCAGTAAGCTCTGTGACATAGGGCACAAAGGGCCCTCGTGCCAGGCCTGATATACATGGCACTAGGGTCAGAAAGCCCCCCAAAGCAAACAGAGCTTAGTGATATTTCAACCCTCTCCAAGCCACTTTCAAGACCTCATATGTGCAGCTGGAGCCAAATTCCTGGTGCCGTCCCTGCTATCAAGTATCTGACGTGGCAGGAAGGACAAAATGGCTTGGAGAGCAGGAGATGCTGGGGTGACACATGAGGGGTGCTGACTCAGGGAGGGGCTGGGGATGCACAGCCCTGGTGTCAGCAGCAGCAGCAGCAGCAACAGCAGCAGCAGGGAGTGTCCAGTGTGCAGATTGGCCTGGCTGGAGCTGAGCAATGCTGGGGCTGCTATAAAAGCCCTGCCTGGGCCACACTGGGCCAAGCACTCACCTGGCCACCTTCTCCTCCTCCTCAGGGACAAGGGTAAGTGTGTGAGCCCTTCTGCTCACAGCTCCCTGCTCCAGCCCCAGCCCCTGTGGCTTGGGTGCTGCCTGTGCTGCTCTCCTGCCATGGCTGCCCTCTCTTGCAGAGCACCCTCGCATCTCTCACCAAGATGTCCTGCTACGACGTGTGCACCCCGAAAACCAGCGTGGCTGTGCCCCAGCCCATCGCTGAGAGCTGCAACGAGCTGTGTGCCCGCCAGTGCCCCGACTCCTCGGCCTTGATCCAGCCGCCCCCCGTGGTGGTCACCTTCCCCGGCCCCATCCTCACCTCCTTCCCCCAGCAAGCCGTGGTGGGCTCCTCCGGAGCACCGGCCTTTGGCGGCTCCCTGGGGCTGGGCGGCCTCTACGGCGCCGGCGCCACCCAGGCCTCCGCTGGCCTCTGCACCTTTGGCAGAGCCTGCGCTGCTCCCGCCTACAGCCCTTGCGCCCTGCCCCGCTACAGCAAGAAGCTCTGGGACACCTGCGGGCCCTGCTAGAGCCACCACAGCCCAGCCCAAACGCCTGCGGCCGCCTCAGCCCAACATGGAGAAGTTGAGCTCTGCACAAGCTGCCCTGGCCTCCTGCAACCTATGACACATGGCCTGTCTTGGGCTTGCCCACGTTCCCCCTCCTTGCTTCTCCTGCCCTTCCTGGTACAATAAAGTTTTCCTTCAACTAATTACCCTCTCATTGGCTGTTTTTCCCTAGTGTTGAAAAGCCCAGGGACTGGGGAGTTCCAGGAGTGGGAGGGGAAATGGTGATGCAGGGAAGGCCAGGAGGAATGGAAAATTGAAGAAGAAAGCGGTAATAAAAAAGAAGAGTGAATCGAGAGTGGAGGTTTATGGGGAGATCAAAATGAAATGAAAATGGAAATTGAATCATAACCTAGGGAATACTGAGAATGCGTATGGGGAAAAGGAATAGGGGTATGAAGAGAAGCAGAAGGAAAATTGTACGGAGAATGAAGATAAGAACGGAAAGGAGAATGAGAAGAAGAAGGACAACACAATGTAGAAGACAGAGATGGAGCAACAGAAGATGATAGACAAAGAGGACAAGAGCTATATAGAACACAGATTAAGACATAGAAACTGAAAGGAAAAGACTTGATGACAATGAGTGTATCAGCATACATGGCACAGAGGGAGGGAATTGTCTCTCTAATTTCTGTCCCTGGTCTTTTAGCAGAACCATGGTAGCACAGAGGGCCTGGAGGTGTGGCAGCCTTTGCCCATGGAGGGCTCCCAGCACTGGGGCCAAAGCCATTGGCAGCACTACGACAGGTGTGTAAGAGCTCCTTGTCTCAAGGCCAGCAAGCAATGGGCTCTGTCTTTGTTCAGACAGAGTGCTTGGAGCTCCGCATTCTTGGCCATGTTCATCTCCTTCTCCACATCCATTTGCTTCTCCTTCTTTTTCCCTGACTCATTCCCAAGTCTTCAATTCATATCTTCCTACTTCCTCTATGATTCCATTTTCTTCTTCTCTTAATCTTATACTGTCCATTTCCCTCTTCTATTTTACTGTATTTTTCTGATTTCATATTATTTTCTGCCAGCATCAGAATTTCCCCTCCCAGACTGGGAACGTCCCCATCCCCATGGTTCTCATGATTTGGGAAAAGGAGGCAAAGAGACAAGAGCTGAATGCAGAAAAACTTTATTGAATGAAGAGTGGCAGGAGAAGCCAGGAGAGGGATGGAGGGCAAGCCCCAGGCAGGCCATGTGTCAGGGGCTGCAGGAGGCCAGGGCAGCTTGTGCAGAGCTCAACTTCTCCATGCTGGGCTGAGGCGGCCGCAGGCGTTTGGGCTGGGCTGTGGTGGCTCTAGCAGGGCCCGCAGGTGTCCCAGAGCTTCTTGCTGTAGCGGGGCAGGGCGCAAGGGCTGTAGGCGGGAGCAGCGCAGGCTCTGCCAAAGGTGCAGAGGCCAGCGGAGGCCTGGGTGGCGCCGGCGCCGTAGAGGCCGCCCAGCCCCAGGGAGCCGCCAAAGGCCGGTGCTCCGGAGGAGCCCACCACGGCTTGCTGGGGGAAGGAGGTGAGGATGGGGCCGGGGAAGGTGACCACCACGGGGGGCGGCTGGATCAAGGCCGAGGAGTCGGGGCACTGGCGGGCACACAGCTCGTTGCAGCTCTCAGCAATGGGCTGGGGCACAGCCACGCTGGTTTTCGGGGTGCACACGTCGTAGCAGGACATCTTGGTGAGAGATGCGAGGGTGCTCTGCAAGAGAGGGCAGCCATGGCAGGAGAGCAGCACAGGCAGCACCCAAGCCACAGGGGCTGGGGCTGGAGCAGGGAGCTGTGAGCAGAAGGGCTCACACACTTACCCTTGTCCCTGAGGAGGAGGAGAAGGTGGCCAGGTGAGTGCTTGGTCCAGTGTGGCCCAGGCAGGGCTTTTATAGCAGCCCCAGCATTGCTCAGCTCCAGCCAGGCCAATCTGCACACTGGACACTCCCTCCTGCTGCTGCTGCTGCTGCTGCTGCTGACACCAGGGCTGTGCATCCCCAGCCCCTCCCTGAGTCAGCATTCCCCAGGTGTCACCCCAGTACGTCCCACTGCCCAAGCCATCTTGTGCTTCCTGCCATATCATCTCGATGATAACAGGGATGGCACGCATGAATGGTGTCCAGGAAGGCCTTTAATGGTCTAAACAGGTAGGGCAGGGCTGGAATCAGCCCTGGCCAGGTGGACATCTCTTATCCTTCCATGTCTATATCGGGAAGGACACAAGTGGTGTTTGTCACCAATATAAGAGGGTTTGCTGGGCACTAACTGCAGGCAGATGGGATCTGGTTCTGCTGGGATCTTCTGTGGTGAACAGGTCACTTCCATGATGCAGGCTTCTGGCACTCCTGCATCAGATACTCCAGCTCCTGCCAAGTGTTCCAGGTGCCCATTGCTGGGTGTCATCCCGGGATTCAAGTACCTGATATGGCAGGAAGGACAAGATGGCTTGGAGAACAGGAGATACTGGGGTGACACCTGCGGGATGCTGACTCAGGGAGGGGCAGGGGCTGCACAGCCCTGGTGTCAGCAGCAGCAGCAGGGAGTGTCCAGTGTGCAGATTGGCCTGGCTGGAGCTGAGCAATGCTGGGGCTGCTATAAAAGCCCTGCCTGGGCCACACTGGACCAAGCACTCACCTGGCCACCTTCTCCTCCTCCTCAGGGACAAGGGTAAGTGTGTGAGCCCTTCTGCTCACAGCTCCCTGCTCCAGCCCCAGCCCCTGTGGCTTGGGTGCTGCCTGTGCTGCTCTCCTGCCATGGCTGCCCTCTCTTGCAGAGCACCCTCGCATCTCTCACCAAGATGTCCTGCTACGACGTGTGCACCCCGAAAACCAGCGTGGCTGTGCCCCAGCCCATCGCTGAGAGCTGCAACGAGCTGTGTGCCCGCCAGTGCCCCGACTCCTCGGCCTTGATCCAGCCGCCCCCCGTGGTGGTCACCTTCCCCGGCCCCATCCTCACCTCCTTCCCCCAGCAAGCCGTGGTGGGCTCCTCCGGAGCACCGGCCTTTGGCGGCTCCCTGGGGCTGGGCGGCCTCTACGGCGCCGGCGCCACCCAGGCCTCCGCTGGCCTCTGCACCTTTGGCAGAGCCTGCGCTGCTCCCGCCTACAGCCCTTGCGCCCTGCCCCGCTACAGCAAGAAGCTCTGGGACACCTGCGGGCCCTGCTAGAGCCACCACAGCCCAGTCCAAACGCCTGCGGCCGCCTCAGCCCAGCATGGAGAACTTGAGCTCTGCACAAGCTGCCCTGGCCTCCTGCAGACCCTGACACATGGCCTGCCTGCGACTGGCCCACCGTCCCTCTCCTGGCCTCTCCTGCCCTTCTTGGTATAATAAAGTTTTTCTGCATCTAATTCCTGTCTCTTTGCCTCCTTTTTCCATGTCATGAGGGCCATATAGATGGGAATGTTCCAAAAGAGGGAAGGGAAATGGTGACACTGGAAGAAAGGAAATGGAAGTTGAGAAGAACAGCTAAACCGACAATAGAGACTGAAGTTCAGACAAAAGTGGGATCATATAGGAGGTGGGAGGATATAAAGGAGAGCTTTGGGAAAGGGTCAGGTAAGGAGAAGGAGGAGGAAAAGGGGATCGAGATGGAGATACAAATATGCTTGCTGATGACAGACAGATTCTATTGCTTGCATGCCATGAGATCAGAAGCTCTTACACTCCTGGAGCAGTGCAGGCAATGGGGTTTTCCCTGGAGCTGGGAGCACTCCAGGGGCACAGTTCCAGGCCCTCTCTGCCACCTTCCTCTGCTAAAGAACCAAGCAGAAAAATCAGAGAGAGACTTCCCCTTCTCTAAACCATATACATTAAATTTCATTCTCATCAAGTCCATCCCTTTCCTTTCATGTCTTAGTCATTCTTATTCATACCTCTCTTTGTTTCTCATCTTCTCCTGCTCCATCTCCATCTCCATCTTGTGCTTTGTCATCTTCTTCTTCTTGTTGTTCACTTTCCTCTTCTTATCCTCATTCCCCTTAGTGTTTTCCTTCTGCTTCTCTTCATACTCCTTTTAGATCTCCTTTTCCCCAAACCTTTCCCAAAATTCTTTATCTTTTGATTCAGTCTCCATTTTGATTTCATTTTCATCTCCACATAAACCTCCTCTCTCTCATTCCCTCTTCTGTCTTATTTTCTCTTTCACTTTCTATTTTCCTTTGCCCCTGGCCATCCCTGCATCATTATTTCCCCTCCTGTCCTGGCAACTCCCACATGCCTGGGGTGTTCATTGTGGGAAGACAGGTTTAAAGGACAGAAGGCAATCTCTCCTGATGAATTACACCTGTTCTGATTACTGAGGAGTACAAACATCTGTGCTTGCCCAAAGATTTTTGGTGTTAAGATTGAGATGGCTTGCTGGCCACAAGTTACAGTCTCAGGTTACATTTGAGGTGGAAGTTGGGGCTTGAGATTGAGTGTCTGTTGCACCTTGGCATGGAGTCTGCTTGCAGTGCTGTGAGGAGGTAAGGGACAGGCAGTTGTACAAGGGACAGATAAGGCAAGAATATGTTGCATAAGGGACAGTCAGGGTAAGCTGAGTGGGTAGGGGTCAGCCGGGGATCTAGCCAGCTATGCAGAAAGGAGAGAAGGAGCCAAAGCTGTTTTGACCTTACTGTAAGAAAAGGACTTAGAGATGTCAGGGTAAAAGTACAGTGAAAGAAGTTTTTCAAAGTTTCCAGTAAAGCACTGGTGATGATGCCAGTCCAGTCTGTCTCGACAAAATAACTGCAAGATTTCGTGGCTTAGTAAAAAAGAGGCAAAGAGACAGGAATCATATGCAGGAGAACTTTATTGTACCAGGAAGGGCAGGAGAGGTCAAGAGAGGGAGAGTAAGCCAGTCCCAGGTAGGTAGCCCGGGTGTCACAGGTTGCAGGAGGCCGGGGCAGCTTGTGCAGAGCTCAACTTCTCCATGCTGGGCTGAGGCGGCCGCAGGCGTTTGGGCTGGGCTGTGGTGGCTCTAGCAGGGCCCGCAGGTGTTCCAGAGCTTCTTGCTGTAGCGGGGCAGGGCGCAAGGGCTGTAGGCGGGAGCAGCGCAGGCTCTGCCAAAGGTGCAGAGGCCAGCGGAGGCCTGGGTGGCGCCGGCGCCGTAGAGGCCGCCCAGCCCCAGGGAGCCGCCAAAGGCCGGTGCTCCGGAGGAGCCCACCACGGCTTGCTGGGGGAAGGAGGTGAGGATGGGGCCGGGGAAGGTGACCACCACGGGGGGCGGCTGGATCAAGGCCGAGGAGTCGGGGCACTGGCGGGCACACAGCTCGTTGCAGCTCTCAGCGATGGGCTGGGGCACAGCCACGCTGGTTTTCGGGGTGCACACGTCGTAGCAGGACATCTTGGTGAGAGATGCGAGGGTGCTCTGCAAGAGAGGGCAGCCATGGCAGGAGAGCAGCACAGGCAGCACCCAAGCCACAGGGGCTGGGGCTGGAGCAGGGAGCTGTGAGCAGAAGGGCTCACACACTTACCCTTGTCCCTGAGGAGGAGGAGAAGGTGGCCAGGTGAGTGCTTGGCCCAGTGTGGCCCAGGCAGGGCTTTTATAGCAGCCCCAGCATTGCTCAGCTCCAGCCAGGCCAATCTGCACACTGGACACTCCCTGCTGCTGCTGCTTATGGTGATGACACCAGGGCTGTGCATCCTCTGCCCCTCCCAGAATCAGCACCCCTCATGTGTCACCCTAACATCTCCTGCTCTCCAAGCCATTTTGTCCTTCCTGCCACGTCAGATACTTGATAGCAGGGACGGCACCAGGAATTTGGCTCCAGCTGCACATATGAGGTCTTGAAAGTGGCTTGGAGAGGGTTGAAATATCACTAAGCTCTGTTTGTTTTGGGGGGCTTTCTGATCCTAGTGCCATGTATATCAGGCCTGGCACGAGGGCCCTTTGTGCCCTGTGTCACAGAGCTTACTGGCAGGGCCTGGATAGCAGATGGAGTCCATCTCTGCAGCGCTGGCCAGTGCTGGGTGGTGCTGAGCAGGCAGGGCCCCACAGTTGCTCCCTTTTCATAAGTCCTAGTTCAGCTCTGCCCTCTGCCCATCAGGGACAGCCGGTGGCACATGCCAGGCACCTCCTGGGGCTGCTGTGGTCCAGGAAATGGCACTGGCAGCATGCCAGCAGGATAATTGCAGGAGCTGATGGTGCAGCTTGGGGCTGGCCAGGAAAGCCAGGAGTCAGCAGAAGGGCCCCGTGGCTGCAGGGCTGAGGCCGGGCCTTGTCCCACACACGTGCTCCCAGCATGGGCGGCTCCTGCCCCACCTCTGCAGCCACCCATAAAAGCGCTGTCCTGGCCCAGGGCTGCATCCACTGCTGCGGCCTCCCTCTGCTCAGCCCAAGGCCAGGTGCGTCCTGCAGGGCTCTGCCTCCTGCCCCAGGGGCTGCCCAGGGCCCTCCCTGGCCACCAGAGCTGCTGGGGGAGGAGACGTGCTGGCAGCAGCCTGGCACAGCCAGACCCAGCTGAGCCTCCTTGGGAGAGCAAGGAAGGAGCCCCTTGGCCAGGACAGATGGCACCAGGCTGGGCACAGGGACTTGGGCAGGGCAAGTGAGATCTGGGGGCTTAGGGATCAGGGCTCTGAGGGGGCTGCTGGACACAGAGCCAGTGCTGGGTGCTGTGGGCGAGGCCGTGTGGCTGTGGCCAGTCAGGGTCTGTGGGGCAGATCTGGGAGCAGGGCACTTCTGAATATGGAGATCCCCATGTCTCTTCTAACCGCTGTTTTTCTGAATTCCCATTTCAGCCTCATCTCTGTCACGTCAAGATGTCCTGCTATGATGTATGTCCCCCCAGGAGCAGCTACGAGCTGTGCACCCCGAAAACCAGCGTGGCTGTGCCCCAGCCCATCGCTGAGAGCTGCAACGAGCTGTGTGCCCGCCAGTGCCCCGACTCCTCGGCCTTGATCCAGCCGCCCCCCGTGGTGGTCACCTTCCCCGGCCCCATCCTCACCTCCTTCCCCCAGCAAGCCGTGGTGGGCTCCTCCGGAGCACCGGCCTTTGGCGGCTCCCTGGGGCTGGGCGGCCTCTACGGCGCCGGCGCCACCCAGGCCTCCGCTGGCCTCTGCACCTTTGGCAGAGCCTGCGCTGCTCCCGCCTACAGCCCTTGCGCCCTGCCCCCGCTACAGCAAGAAGCTCTGGGACACCTGCGGGCCCTGCTAGAGCCACCACAGCCCAGCCCAAACGCCTGCGGCCGCCTCAGCCCAGCATGGAGAAGTTGAGCTCTGCACAAGCTGCCCTGGCCTCCTGCAGACCCTGACACATGGCCTGCCTGCGACTGGCCCACCGTCCCTCTCCTGGCCTCTCCTGCCCTTCTTGGTATAATAAAGTTTTCCTGCATCTAATTCCTGTCTCTTTGCCTCCTTTTTCCAAGTCATGAGGGCCATATAGATGGGAATGTTCCAAAAGAGGGAAGGGAAATGGTGACACTGGAAGAAAGGAAATGGAAGTTGAGAAGAACAGCTAAACCGACAATAGAGACTGAAGTTCAGACAAAAGTGGGATCATATAGGAGGTGGGAGGATATAAAGGAGAGCTTTGGGAAAGGGTCAGGTAAGGAGAAGGAGGAGGAAAAGGGGATCGAGATGGAGATACAAATATGCTTGCTGATGACAGACAGATTCTATTGCTTGCATGCCATGAGATCAGAAGCTCTTACACTCCTGGAGCAGTGCAGGCAATGGGGTTTTCCCTGGAGCTGGGAGCACTCCAGGGGCACAGTTCCAGGCCCTCTCTGCCACCTTCCTCTGCTAAAGAACCAAGCAGAAAAATCAGAGAGAGACTTCCCCTTCTCTAAACCATATACATTAAATTTCATTCTCATCAAGTCCATCCCTTTCCTTTCATGTCTTAGTCATTCTTATTCATACCTCTCTTTGTTTCTCATCTTCTCCTGCTCCATCTCCATCTCCATCTTGTGCTTTGTCATCTTCTTCTTCTTGTTGTTCACTTTCCTCTTCTTATCCTCATTCCCCTTAGTGTTTTCCTTCTGCTTCTCTTCATACTCCTTTTAGATCTCCTTTTCCCCAAACCTTTCCCAAAATTCTTTATCTTTTGATTCAGTCTCCATTTTGATTTCATTTTCATCTCCACATAAACCTCCTCTCTCTCATTCTCTCTTCTGTCTTATTTTCTCTTTCACTTTCTATTTTCCTTTGCCCCTGGCCATCCCTGCATCATTATTTCCCC
Organism: Erithacus rubecula; assembly: GCF_903797595.1. NCBI lineage: Eukaryota > Metazoa > Chordata > Aves > Passeriformes > Muscicapidae > Erithacus > Erithacus rubecula. Next base: position 51,060,166 of record NC_136689.1, on the reverse strand, counting down.
TCCTGTCCTGGCAACTCCCACATGCCTGGGGTGTTCATTGTGGGAAGACAGGTTTAAAGGACAGAAGGCAATCTCTCCTGATGAATTACACCTGTTCTGATTACTGAGGAGTGCAAACATCTGTGCTTGCCCAAAGATTTTTGGTGTTAAGATTGAGATGGCTTGCTGGCCACAAGTTACAGTCTCAGGTTACATTTGAGGTGGAAGTTGGGGCTTGAGATTGAGTGTCTGTTGCACCTTGGCATGGAGTCTGCTTGCAGTGCTGTGAGGAGGTAAGGGACAGGCAGTTGTACAAGGGACAGATAAGGCAAGAATATGTTGCATAAGGGACAGTCAGGGTAAGCTGAGTGGGTAGGGGTCAGCCGGGGATCTAGCCAGCTATGCAGAAAGGAGAGAAGGAGCCAAAGCTGTTTTGACCTTACTGTAAGAAAAGGACTCAGAGATGTCAGGGTAAAAGTACAGTGAAAGAAGTTTTTCAAAGTTTCCAGTAAAGCACTGGTGATGATGCCAGTCCAGTCTGTCTCGACAAAATAACTGCAAGATTTCGTGGCTTAGTAAAAAAGAGGCAAAGAGACAGGAATCATATGCAGGAGAACTTTATTGTACCAAGAAGGGCAGGAGAGGTCAAGAGAGGGAGAGTAAGCCAGTCCCAGGTAGGTAGCCCGGGTGTCACAGGTTGCAGGAGGCCGGGGCAGCTTGTGCAGAGCTCAACTTCTCCATGCTGGGCTGAGGCGGCCGCAGGCGTTTGGGCTGGGCTGTGGTGGCTCTAGCAGGGCCCGCAGGTGTCCCAGAGCTTCTTGCTGTAGCGGGGCAGGGCGCAAGGGCTGTAGGCGGGAGCAGCGCAGGCTCTGCCAAAGGTGCAGAGGCCAGCGGAGGCCTGGGTGGCGCCGGCGCCGTAGAGGCCGCCCAGCCCCAGGGAGCCGCCAAAGGCCGGTGCTCCGGAGGAGCCCACCACGGCTTGCTGGGGGAAGGAGGTGAGGATGGGGCCGGGGAAGGTGACCACCACGGGGGGCGGCTGGATCAAGGCCGAGGAGTCGGGGCACTGGCGGGCACACAGCTCGTTGCAGCTCTCAGCGATGGGCTGGGGCACAGCCACGCTGGTTTTCGGGGTGCACACGTCGTAGCAGGACATCTTGGTGAGAGATGCGAGGGTGCTCTGCAAGAGAGGGCAGCCATGGCAGGAGAGCAGCACAGGCAGCACCCAAGCCACAGGGGCTGGGGCTGGAGCAGGGAGCTGTGAGCAGAAGGGCTCACACACTTACCCTTGTCCCTGAGGAGGAGGAGAAGGTGGCCAGGTGAGTGCTTGGCCCAGTGTGGCCCAGGCAGGGCTTTTATAGCAGCCCCAGCATTGCTCAGCTCCAGCCAGGCCAATCTGCACACTGGACACTCCCTGCTGCTGCTGCTTATGGTGATGACACCAGGGCTGTGCATCCTCTGCCCCTCCCAGAATCAGCACCCCTCATGTGTCACCCTAACATCTCCTGCTCTCCAAGCCATTTTGTCCTTCCTGCCACGTCAGATACTTGATAGCAGGGACGGCACCAGGAATTTGGCTCCAGCTGCACATATGAGGTCTTGAAAGTGGCTTGGAGAGGGTTGAAATATCACTAAGCTCTGTTTGTTTTGGGGGGCTTTCTGATCCTAGTGCCATGTATATCAGGCCTGGCACGAGGGCCCTTTGTGCCCTGTGTCACAGAGCTTACTGGCAGGGCCTGGATAGCAGATGGAGTCCATCTCTGCAGCGCTGGCCAGTGCTGGGTGGTGCTGAGCAGGCAGGGCCCCACAGTTGCTCCCTTTTCATAAGTCCTAGTTCAGCTCTGCCCTCTGCCCATCAGGGACAGCCGGTGGCACATGCCAGGCACCTCCTGGGGCTGCTGTGGTCCAGGAAATGGCACTGGCAGCATGCCAGCAGGATAATTGCAGGAGCTGATGGTGCAGCTTGGGGCTGGCCAGGAAAGCCAGGAGTCAGCAGAAGGGCCCCGTGGCTGCAGGGCTGAGGCCGGGCCTTGTCCCACACACGTGCTCCCAGCATGGGCGGCTCCTGCCCACCTCTGCAGCCACCCATAAAAGCGCTGTCCTGGCCCAGGGCTGCATCCACTGCTGCGGCCTCCCTCTGCTCAGCCCAAGGCCAGGTGCGTCCTGCAGGGCTCTGCCTCCTGCCCCAGGGGCTGCCCAGGGCCCTCCCTGGCCACCAGAGCTGCTGGGGGAGGAGACGTGCTGGCAGCAGCCTGGCACAGCCAGACCCAGCTGAGCCTCCTTGGGAGAGCAAGGAAGGAGCCCCTTGGCCAGGACAGATGGCACCAGGCTGGGCACAGGGACTTGGGCAGGGCAAGTGAGATCTGGGGGCTTAGGGATCAGGGCTCTGAGGGGGCTGCTGGACACAGAGCCAGTGCTGGGTGCTGTGGGCGAGGCCGTGTGGCTGTGGCCAGTCAGGGTCTGTGGGGCAGATCTGGGAGCAGGGCACTTCTGAATATGGAGATCCCCATGTCTCTTCTAACCGCTGTTTTTCTGAATTCCCATTTCAGCCTCATCTCTGTCACGTCAAGATGTCCTGCTATGATGTATGTCCCCCCAGGAGCAGCTACGAGCTGTGCACCCCGAAAACCAGCGTGGCTGTGCCCCAGCCCATCGCTGAGAGCTGCAACGAGCTGTGTGCCCGCCAGTGCCCCGACTCCTCGGCCTTGATCCAGCCGCCCCCCGTGGTGGTCACCTTCCCCGGCCCCATCCTCACCTCCTTCCCCCAGCAAGCCGTGGTGGGCTCCTCCGGAGCACCGGCCTTTGGCGGCTCCCTGGGGCTGGGCGGCCTCTACGGCGCCGGCGCCACCCAGGCCTCCGCTGGCCTCTGCACCTTTGGCAGAGCCTGCGCTGCTCCCGCCTACAGCCCTTGCGCCCTGCCCCGCTACAGCAAGAAGCTCTGGGACACCTGCGGGCCCTGCTAGAGCCACCACAGCCCAGCCCAAACGCCTGCGGCCGCCTCAGCCCAGCATGGAGAAGTTGAGCTCTGCACAAGCTGCCCTGGCCTCCTGCAGACCCTGACACATGGCCTGTCTTGGGCTTGCCCACGTTCCCCCTCCTTGCTTCTCCTGCCCTTCCTGGTACAATAAAGTTTTCCTTCAACTAATTACCCTCTCATTGGCTGTTTTTCCCTAGTGTTGAAAAGCCCAGGGACTGGGGAGTTCCAGGAGTGGGAGGGGAAATGGTGATGCAGGGAAGGCCAGGAGGAATGGAAAATTGAAGAAGAAAGCGGTAATAAAAAAGAAGAGTGAATCGAGAGTGGAGGTTTATGGGGAGATCAAAATGAAATGAAAATGGAAATTGAATCATAACCTAGGGAATATTGAGAATGCGTATGGGGAAAAGGAATAGGGGTATGAAGAGAAGCAGAAGGAAAATTGTACGGAGAATGAAGATAAGAACGGAAAGGAGAATGAGAAGAAGAAGGACATCACAATGTAGAAGACAGAGATGGAGCAACAGAAGATGATAGACAAAGAGGACAAGAGCTATATAGAACACAGATTAAGACATAGAAACTGAAAGGAAAAGACTTGATGACAATGAGTGTATCAGCATACATGGCACAGAGAGAGGGAATTGTCTCTCTAATTTCTGTCCCTGGTCTTTTAGCAGAACCATGGTAGCACAGAGGGCCTGGAGGTGTGGCAGCCTTTGCCCATGGAGGGCTCCCAGCACTGGGGCCAAAGCCATTGGCAGCACTACGACAGGTGTGTAAGAGCTCCTTGTCTCAAGGCCAGCAAGCAATGGGCTCTGTCTTTGTTCAGACAGAGTGCTTGGAGCTCCGCATTCTTGGCCATGTTCATCTCCTTCTCCACATCCATTTGCTTCTCCTTCTTTTTCCCTGACTCATTCCCAAGTCTTCAATTCATATCTTCCTACTTCCTCTATGATTCCATTTTCTTCTTCTCTTAATCTTATACTGTCCATTTCCCTCTTCTATTTTACTGTATTTTTCTGATTTCATATTATTTTCTGCCAGCATCAGAATTTCCCCTCCCAGACTGGGAACGTCCCCATCCCCATGGTTCTCATGATTTGGGAAAAGGAGGCAAAGAGACAAGAGCTGAATGCAGAAAAACTTTATTGAATGAAGAGTGGCAGGAGAAGCCAGGAGAGGGATGGAGGGCAAGCCCCAGGCAGGCCATGTGTCAGGGGCTGCAGGAGGCCAGGGCAGCTTGTGCAGAGCTCAACTTCTCCATGCTGGGCTGAGGCGGCCGCAGGCGTTTGGGCTGGGCTGTGGTGGCTCTAGCAGGGCCCGCAGGTGTCCCAGAGCTTCTTGCTGTAGCGGGGCAGGGCGCAAGGGCTGTAGGCGGGAGCAGCGCAGGCTCTGCCAAAGGTGCAGAGGCCAGCGGAGGCCTGGGTGGCGCCGGCGCCGTAGAGGCCGCCCAGCCCCAGGGAGCCGCCAAAGGCCGGTGCTCCGGAGGAGCCCACCACGGCTTGCTGGGGGAAGGAGGTGAGGATGGGGCCGGGGAAGGTGACCACCACGGGGGGCGGCTGGATCAAGGCCGAGGAGTCGGGGCACTGGCGGGCACACAGCTCGTTGCAGCTCTCAGCGATGGGCTGGGGCACAGCCACGCTGGTTTTCGGGGTGCACACGTCGTAGCAGGACATCTTGGTGAGAGATGCGAGGGTGCTCTGCAAGAGAGGGCAGCCATGGCAGGAGAGCAGCACAGGCAGCACCCAAGCCACAGGGCCTGGGGCTGGAGCAGGGAGCTGTGAGCAGAAGGGCTCACACACTTACCCTTGTCCCTGAGGAGGAGGAGAAGGTGGCCAGGTGAGTGCTTGGTCCAGTGTGGCCCAGGCAGGGCTTTTATAGCAGCCCCAGCATTGCTCAGCTCCAGCCAGGCCAATCTGCACACTGGACACTCCCTGCTGCTGCTGCTGACACCAGGGCTGTGCAGCCCCTGCCCCTCCCTGAGTCAGCATTCCCCATGTGTCACCCCAGTATCTCCTGTTCTTCAAGCCATCTTGTCCTTCCTGCCACATCATATACTTGATAGCCGGGATGGCACAAATTTATGGTGTCCAGGAAGGCCTTTAATGGTCGAAAGGAGTTGGGCAGGGCTGAAATCATTAGGCTCATTGGAGATCTCAGCTCCTTGTTCAATTTGCAGGTCAGGAAATACACAAGGGATCTTGGACACCAATGTAAAAGCGTTTCCTGGGCATTGAATGTAGGCAAAAGGGATCTGGTTCTGCTGGGATCATCTTTGGTGAACAGGTCACCTTTATGATACAGGCTTCTAGTACTCCTGTCCCATATGCTCCAGCTTCTGCTACAGGTTGCTGGATCCCGTTCCTGGGAGCCATCCTGGCTATCAAGTATATGATGTGGCAGGAAGGACAAGATGGCTTGGGCAGTGGGATATGCTGGGGTGACACCTGAGGGATGGTGACTCAGGCAGAGGCAGGGGATGCACAGCCCTGGTGTCAGCAGCAGCAGCAGGGAGTGTCCAGTGTGCAGATTGGCCTGGCTGGAGCTGAGCAATGCTGGGGCTGCTATAAAAGCCCTGCCTGGGCCACACTGGGCCAAGCACTCACCTGGCCACCTTCTCCTCCTCCTCAGGGACAAGGGTAAGTGTGTGAGCCCTTCTGCTCACAGCTCCCTGCTCCAGCCCCAGCCCCTGTGGCTTGGGTGCTGCCTGTGCTGCTCTCCTGCCATGGCTGCCCTCTCTTGCAGAGCACCCTCGCATCTCTCACCAAGATGTCCTGCTACGACGTGTGCACCCCGAAAACCAGCGTGGCTGTGCCCCAGCCCATCGCTGAGAGCTGCAACGAGCTGTGTGCCCGCCAGTGCCCCGACTCCTCGGCCTTGATCCAGCCGCCCCCCGTGGTGGTCACCTTCCCCGGCCCCATCCTCACCTCCTTCCCCCAGCAAGCCGTGGTGGGCTCCTCCGGAGCACCGGCCTTTGGCGGCTCCCTGGGGCTGGGCGGCCTCTACGGCGCCGGCGCCACCCAGGCCTCCGCTGGCCTCTGCACCTTTGGCAGAGCCTGCGCTGCTCCCGCCTACAGCCCTTGCGCCCTGCCCCGCTACAGCAAGAAGCTCTGGGACACCTGCGGGCCCTGCTAGAGCCACCACAGCCCAGCCCAAACGCCTGCGGCCGCCTCAGCCCAGCATGGAGAAGTTGAGCTCTGCACAAGCTGCCCCGGCCTCCTGCAACCTGTGACACCCGGGCTACCTACCTGGGACTGGCTTACTCTCCCTCTCTTGACCTCTCCTGCCCTTCTTGGTACAATAAAGTTCTCCTTCATACGATTCCTGTCTCTTTGCCTCTTTTTTACTAAGCCACGAAATCTTGCAGTTACTTTGTCGAGACAGACTGGACTGGCATCATCACCAGTGCTTTACTGGAAACTTTGAAAAACTTCTTTCAGTGTACTTCTCCCTGACATCTCTGAGTCCTTTTCTTACAGTAAGGTCAAAACAGCTTTGGCTCCTTCTCTCCTTTCTGCATAGCTGGCTAGATCCCAGGCTGACCCCTACCCACTCAGCTTACCCTGACTGTCCCTTATGCAACATATTCTTGCCTTATCTGTCCCTTGTACAACTGCCTGTCCCTTACCTCCTCACAGCACTGCAAGCAGACTCCATGCCAAGGTGCAACAGACACTCAATCTCAAGCCCCAACTTCCACCTCAAATGTAACCTGAGACTGTAACTTGTGGCCAGCAAGCCATCTCAATCTTAACACCAAAAATCTTTGGGCAAGCACAGATGTTTGCACTCCTCAGTAATCAGAACAGGTGTAATTCATCAGGAGAGATTGCCTTCTGTCCTTTAAACCTGTCTTCCCACAATGAACACCCCAGGCATGTGGGAGTTGCCAGGACAGGAGGGGAAATAATGATGCAGGGATGGCCAGGGGCAAAGGAAAATAGAAAGTGAAAGAGAAAATAAGACAGAAGAGAGAATGAGAGAGAGGAGGTTTATGTGGAGATGAAAATGAAATCAAAATGGAGACTGAATCAAAAGATAAAGAATTTTGGGAAAGGTTTGGGGAAAAGGAGATCTAAAAGGAGTATGAAGAGAAGCAGAAGGAAAACACTAAGGGGAATGAGGATAAGAAGAGGAAAGTGAACAACAAGAAGAAGAAGATGACAAAGCACAAGATGGAGATGGAGATGGAGCAGGAGAAGATGAGAAACAAAGAGAGGTATGAATAAGAATGACTAAGACATGAAAGGAAAGGGATGGACTTGATGAGAATGAAATTTAATGTATATGGTTTAGAGAAGGGGAAGTCTCTCTGATTTTTCTGCTTGGTTCTTTAGCAGAGGAAGGTGGCAGAGAGGGCCTGGAACTGTGTCACTTTTTGCCCCTGGAGTGCTCCCAGCTCCAGGGAAAACCCCATTGCCTGCACTGCTCCAGGAGTGTAAGAGCTTCTGATCTCATGGCATGCAAGCAATAGAATCTGTCTGTCATCAGCAAGCATATTTGTATCTCCATCTCGTTCCCCTTTTCCTCCTCCTTCTCCTTACCTGACCCATTCCCAAAGCTCTCCTTTATACCCTCCCACCTCCTATATGATCCCACTTTTGTCTGAACTTCAGTCTCTATTGTCGGTTTTGCGGTTCTTCTCAACTTCCATTTCCTTTCTTCCAGTGTCACCATTTCCCTTCCCTCTTTTGGAACATTCCCATCTATATGGCCCTCATGACTTGGAAAAAGGAGGCAAAGAGACAGGAATTAGATGCAGGAAAACTTTATTATACCAAGAAGGGCAGGAGAGGCCAGGAGAGGGACGGTGGGCCAGTCGCAGGCAGGCCATGTGTCAGGGTCTGCAGGAGGCCGGGGCAGCTTGTGCAGAGCTCAACTTCTCCATGCTGGGCTGAGGCGGCCGCAGGCGTTTGGGCTGGGCTGTGGTGGCTCTAGCAGGGCCCGCAGGTGTCCCAGAGCTTCTTGCTGTAGCGGGGCAAGGCGCAAGGGCTGTAGGCGGGAGCAGCGCAGGCTCTGCCAAAGGTGCAGAGGCCAGCGGAGGCCTGGGTGGCGCCGGCGCCGTAGAGGCCGCCCAGCCCCAGGGAGCCGCCAAAGGCCGGTGCTCCGGAGGAGCCCACCACGGCTTGCTGGGGGAAGGAGGTGAGGATGGGGCCGGGGAAGGTGACCACCACGGGGGGCGGCTGGATCAAGGCCGAGGAGTCGGGGCACTGGCGGGCACACAGCTCGTTGCAGCTCTCAGCGATGGGCTGGGGCACAGCCACGCTGGTTTTCGGGGTGCACACGTCGTAGCAGGACATCTTGGTGAGAGATGCGAGGGTGCTCTGCAAGAGAGGGCAGCCATGGCAGGAGAGCAGCACAGGCAGCACCCAAGCCACAGGGCCTGGGGCTGGAGCAGGGAGCTGTGAGCAGAAGGGCTCACACACTTACCCTTGTCCCTGAGGAGGAGGAGAAGGTGGCCAGGTGAGTGCTTGGCCCAGTGTGGCCCAGGCAGGGCTTTTATAGCAGCCCCAGCATTGCTCAGCTCCAGCCAGGCCAATCTGCACACTGGACACTCCCTCCTGCTGCTGCTGCTGCTGACACCAGGGCTGTGCATCCCCAGCCCCTCCCTGAGTTGGCATCCTCCGGTGTCACCCTAGCAGCTCCTGCTGCCAAGCCATCTTGTGCTTCCTGCCACATCAGATTCTTGATATCGTGGATGACACTCAAAAATTTGGCTCCAGGACAAGTGATGTGAGGGCTCCAAGGTCTTCGGCAGGGCTGAAATATCTCTGTGCTCTCTTGTGTTTTTTGGGGGTTTCTGATCCTAGGGACATGTATGTCAGGCCTGGCACGAGGGCCGTTTTAACTACGTGTCACAGAGATCCCTGGCAGGGCCTGGATAGCAGATGGAGTCCATCTCTGCAGCGCTGGCCAGTGCTGGGTGGTGCTGAGCAGGCAGGGCCCCACAGTTGCTCCCTTTTCATAAGTCCTAGTTCAGCTCTGCCCTCTGCCCATCAGGGACAGCCGGTGGCACATGCCAGGCACCTCCTGGGGCTGCTGTGGTCCAGGAAATGGCACTGGCAGCATGCCAGCAAGATAATTGCAGGAGCTGATGGTGCAGCTTGGGGCTGGCCAGGAAAGCCAGGAGTCAGCAGAAGGGCCCCGTGGCTGCAGGGCTGAGGCCGGGCCTTGTCCCACACACGTGCTCCCAGCATGGGCGGCTCCTGCCCCACCTCTGCAGCCACCCATAAAAGCGCTGTCCTGGCCCAGGGCTGCATCCACTGCTGCGGCCTCCCTCTGCTCAGCCCAAGGCCAGGTGCGTCCTGCAGGGCTCTGCCTCCTGCCCCAGGGGCTGCCCAGGGCCCTCCCTGGCCACCAGAGCTGCTGGGGGAGGAGACGTGCTGGCAGCAGCCTGGCACAGCCAGACCCAGCTGAACCTCCTTGGGAGAGCAAGGAAGGAGCCCCTTGGCCAGGACAGATGGCACCAGGCTGGGCACAGGGACTTGGGCAGAGCAACTGAGATCTGGGATCTTAGGGATCAGGGCTCTGAGGGGGCTGCTGGACACAGAGCCAGTGCTGGGTGCTGTGGGCGAGGCCGTGTGGCTGTGGCCAGTCAGGGTCTGTGGGGCAGATCTGGGAGCAGGGCACTTCTGAATATGGAGATCCCCATGTCTCTTCTAACCGCTGTTTTTCTGAATTCCCATTTCAGCCTCATCTCTGTCACGTCAAGATGTCCTGCTATGATGTATGTCCCCCCAGGAGCAGCTACGAGCTGTGCACCCCGAAAACCAGCGTGGCTGTGCCCCAGCCCATCGCTGAGAGCTGCAACGAGCTGTGTGCCCGCCAGTGCCCCGACTCCTCGGCCTTGATCCAGCCGCCCCCCGTGGTGGTCACCTTCCCCGGCCCCATCCTCACCTCCTTCCCCCAGCAAGCCGTGGTGGGCTCCTCCGGAGCACCGGCCTTTGGCGGCTCCCTGGGGCTGGGCGGCCTCTACGGCGCCGGCGCCACCCAGGCCTCCGCTGGCCTCTGCACCTTTGGCAGAGCCTGCGCTGCTCCCGCCTACAGCCCTTGCGCCCTGCCCCGCTACAGCAAGAAGCTCTGGGACACCTGCGGGCCCTGCTAGAGCCACCACAGCCCAGTCCAAACGCCTGCGGCCGCCTCAGCCCAGCATGGAGAAGTTGAGCTCTGCACAAGCTGCCCTGGCCTCCTGCAGACCCTGACACACGGGCGTCCTACCTGGGACTGGCCTACTCTCCCTCTGGTGACCTCTCCTGCCTTTCTTGGTACAATAAAATTTTCCTGCATCCAATTCCTTTCTCTTTACCTCCTTTTCCTTACTCATGAACATCCCTGGCATGGGGGAGTGTCCAAGTTTATGACAAATTTGGGAAAAAGACCTCCAATGGGCCCACTCCCCCCCTTACAATTCCTTCCTTCACCTAGTTCGGAAAGAATTTTCTTCAGGGGAAAGTGGAAAAAACTTTTTATTTACAAAAATACAAAAGAAACACTTCCCAGCACAGACCCAGATGAGATGAACTCGGCTGATCTTTGCCGGGAAGGGCGGCAGAGCTTCTTTGGCAGACCTCCAGAGGTGGTCTCCGAAGTTCAAATTCGTGTCGTCTGGAGCCGGTGCAAATCTTAGGGATGAGGAGAAGGGAGCGAGGGAGAGGGGCAGCTTAAGCAGCCAGGGGGAAAGCAGCTGAAGCAGCTGAGGGGGGGGGGGGGGGGGGGGGGCAGCAGAAGCAGCAGAAGCAGCAGCGAGCGGCAGCAAGCAGCAGCTAAAGCCCCCAAAAGCAGAAAAACACCCACCTAGATAAAACAGCCTGGGGGAGGGACCGGCAGCTCCATGGTGGGGGGTAGGGAGAGGAGCTAGTGAAAACATAACCCATAACATTCCACCCCTTATCCCATATCGTGATCATTGACACACGATTGGGATACACACTCACTGAGCACAATATGAAAACTTCCTCTGACTTGCTCAAACCTTTAACGCTTACACATTTCCTCCTTCTCACTTACTCAGGCCTTTGTCACTTACACATTTCCTTCTATTCATAAAATCTAACATACAATGGTGGTGACACTCAATAATAATATTTGTGTATAATTTATCCTATAATCAGATCTGTCTGAGGTACACAGCGGGTTGTTCCATCCTTCTGCATTATCCACCAAGTACATCCTGGTCCTTGAGCAAAGGCAATCCCACAAATGGGTTTACCTGTACTCAAGGCAGGATGGATCCATACTGTCTTCCCTAGCAACCCTCTGACATGGACCACTGGGACTTTGTCTCCATCTGTTACATTAAGGCCTTCAGACTGGGCGGGACCTGCTTGGTTGGTGGAACCTCGAGTGTTGACTAACCAAGTGGCTTTTGCCCGGTGCTGCTCCCAGTTTTTGAGAGATCCCCCACCCAATGCCTTTAAGGTGGTCTTCAACAATCCATTGTACCTCTCCACTTTACCTGCAGCTGGTGCATGGTAAGGGATGTGGTACACCCACTCAATACCATCTTCCCTAGCCCAGGTGTTGACAAGGTTATTTTTAAAATGAGTCCCATTGTCTGACTCAATTCTCTCAGGGGTACCATGCCTCCAAAGGACCTGCTTTTCCAGGCCCAGGATGGTGTTGCGTGCAGTAGCATGGGACACAGGGTAGGTCTCCAACCATCCAGTGGTGGCTTCCACCATGGTCAGCACATAACATTTTCCCTGGCGGGTCTGAGGCAGTGTGATACAGTCAATCTGCCAGGCCTCTCCATACTTGTACTTTGACCACCGTCCACCATACCAGAGGGGCTTTACCCGCTTGGCCTGCTTGATGGCAGCGCAAGTGTCACATTCATGGATAACTTGAGTAATGCTGTCCATGGTAAGATCCACCCCTCGGTCTCGTGCCCACTTATAGGTGGCATCCCTACCCTGATGGCCTGAGGCATCATGGGCCCATCGAGCCAGGAACAACTCTCCCTTATGTTCCCAATCCAAATCTATTTCCAACCCCCCTATCTTAGCAGCCTGATCTACTTGCTGGTTGTTTTGCTGTTCTTCATTAGCTCTGCTTCTGGGGACATGGGCATCTACATGGCAAACCTTAACAAGTAGTTTTTCTACCCGAGTGGCAATGTCTTTCCACTCGTCAGCAGCCCAAATTGGTCTTCCTCTACGCTGCCAGTTCGCCTCTTTCCATTTCTTCAGCCACCCCCACAGAGCATTGGCTACCATCCAGGAATCAGTATACAAATAGAGCTTTGGCCACCTTTCTCTTTCTGCGATATTTAAGGCCGGTTGGACAGCTTTAAGTTCAGCAAATTGACTAGATCCTCCTTCTTCTTCAGTAGCCTCTGCAACCCGTCGTGTAGGGCTCCATACACCTGCTTTCCATCTCCAATTTGTCCCTACGATGCGACAGGAGCCATCAGTGAATAAAGTGTAGCATGCTTCCTCTGCTGGCAACTGGTTATATGGTGGAGGTTCTTCAGCCCATGTCACTGGTTCTTGTTCCTCATCTGCGACACCAAAACTTTCACCTTCTGGCCAGTTTGTAATTATTTCCAAAATCCCAGGGCAATTTAGTTTTCCAGTCCGGGCACGCTGAGTGATAAGGGCAATCCACTTACTCCACGTGGCACTGGTGGCATGGTGGGTGGAGGGAACCTTTCCGCTGAACATCCACCCCAGCACTGGCAGTCGGGGTGCCAGGAGAAGCTGTGCTTCCGTACCAATCACTTCTGAAGCAGCTTGGACTCCCTCATAGGCAGCCAGGATTTCCTTCTCTGTGGGAGTGTAATTACCTTCGGACCCTCTGTAACTTCTGCTCCAAAATCCCAGGGGTCGGCCTCGAGTCTCATCCGGCACCTTCTGCCACAGGCTCCAAGACAAACCATGGCTCCCAGCTGCTGAGTAAAGTACGTTCTTCACATCTGGTCCCCTCCTGACTGGGCCAAGGGCTACTGCATGGGCAATCTCCTGTTTAATCTGAGCAAAGGCTTGCTGCTGTTCAGGGCCCCAGTGGAAATCGTTCTTCTTGCGGGTAATAAGGTAAAGAGGGCTCACAATCTGGCTGTACTCAGGAATGTGCATTCTCCAAAAACCGATGGCACCTAGAAAAGCTTGTGTCTCCTTCTTGTTAGTAGGTGGGGACATAGCTGTAATCTTGTTAATAACATCAGTAGGAATCTGACCCCGTCCATCTTGCCACTTCACTCCCAGGAACTGAATCTCCCAAGCAGGTCCTTTAACTTTACTCTTTTTGATGGCAAAGCCGGCTTCCAGGAGAATTTGGATAATTTTTTCTCCTTTCTCAAACACTTCCGCTGCTGTGTTTCCCCATACGATGATATCATCAATATATTGTAGATGTTCTGGAGCTTCACCCTTTTCCAGTGCAGCCTGGATCAGTCCATGACAAATGGTAGGACTGTGCTTCCACCCCTGGGGCAGTCGGTTCCAGGTGTACTGCACGCCCCTCCAGGTAAAAGCAAACTGAGGCCTGCACTCTGCTGCCAAAGGAATGGAGAAAAATGCATTTGCTATGTCAATGGTGGCATACCACCTTGCTGCCTTGGACTCCAGCTCATACTGGAGTTCCAGCATGTCTGGCACAGCAGCGCTCAGCGGTGGAGTCACTTCATTCAATGCCCGATAGTCCACAGTCAGTCTCCATTCCCCATCAGATTTACACACAGGCCAAATGGGGCTGTTAAAGGGTGAGTGGGTTTTACTGACCACCCCTTGGCTCTCCAGCTCTTGGATCATCTTATGAATAGGAATCACAGCATCTCGCGTTGTTCTGTACTGCCAGTGGTGTACTATTGAAGTGGCAATTGGTACTCGTTGTTCTTCTCCCTGCAGAAGTCCTACTGTAATTGGATTCTCAGAGAGTCCAGGCAAGGTGTTCAATTGTCGGATACGCTCTGCCATCACAGTTGCAATTCCAAATGCCCATCTTAATCCTTTTGGGTCCTTAAAACACCCGCTCCGAAGGTAATCTATGCCCAAAATACATGGGGCCTCTGGACCAGTTGCAATAAGATGTTTCTTCCAATCCTTTCCAGTTAAACTCACTTCTGCTTCCACCAGGGTGAAGTCCTGCGATCCACCTGTCACACCAGCAATTGAAACAGATTCTGCTCCCGTGTGTCTTGATGGAAGTATCGTACACTGTGCACCTGTGTCCACTAAAGCTTTATATTTCCGTGGTTTCAAAGTGCCAGGCCATCGAATCCACATGATCCAAAAAACACGATTCTCCCTCGCCTCACCCTGGCTAGAGGCAGGGCCCCTCTAAGCCTGTTTCTCCTTCTTTTCTGGAGCATACATCTTAGAAGTTCCCTCAAGAGGATCAGACATGTCATTATCAGTATCACGTTCGGCACTTTGGCTGCGAGAAACAGGAGCGGCTGTCCTTTTGGTGGAACTTTCTCTTTCAATCTTTCCTTCCTTTAAATCCCGCACTCGTTTTGCCAGAGCAGCCGTAGGCTTCCCATCCCATCTTCTCATGTTGTCTCCAGAATCTCGCAAGAAAAACCACAATTCAGCTCGGGGAGTGTACCTCCTCTCCCAACTGGGAGAACGTCTGTGTTGGGTACCAGGGTTTCTAATCTGTACAGCTGAAATTTGGAGGAGGTCCTCCTTAATCTCCTCCCTGAGTCTCCTATGATTTTTCTCTATTTTATCTTCTAAGTCTTGCAAGCGTGTTTCCATCGCTACAATTCTAGCATGAGTCGGGCCATGTACTGCATCCGCATAAGTACGAAGCTTCTTTGCCATATCGAATACTGTCTCATACACCTCATCTCTCTTCATTATCGCTAGGGCAGACGCATACTCAGGTGGCCCAAGCCGCACGAGTTTTCTCCACATCACCGGTGTGCATGGTACCAGGTCTGGTTTTCTAGTTGTTATGTCATCCGAAAAAATAATTTCTGCTACTGCCATTTCCCTGAGGCCTTGGACCCCCTGCTCTATGGTTTTCCATTGGGTCTGCTGCATCTACAGATCATCCGCACACAGATATCTTTGTGCCACGCTATCCAGGACCCGTGCCCAGAGGCTTTGAGGGTTAGCCCCCCTCATCATGCCTTGGTCGATAACAGGATCATGGGACAGAGATCCCAAATGTCTCGCTTCAGAGCCATCCAAAACCGTAGCCTCACCTGCCGCATCCCAGAGACGAACTAGCCAGCTAATAATAGATTCATCAGGTCTCCGGGTGTAATCTTTTCTTAAACCACAAAAATCCTTTAGGGAAAGGGATTCATTATTAGTCTCTGCTCTTCCATTAATTGTTTTAACTCCTGATTTTACATCAGGAGGTGTTGAGGGTCCCCTCTCCAGCATCATCATCATCATCATCATCCACTAGCCTATTAGTCTTCTTGGTGCACTTCCCACTTCTTGTACTAGTGGCCACAGCCATTGGTTGGGGCTTATTCTCCAGTTTAGTTGCTGGGTTTCGGCCTAGGGGGTTGGCTGCAACTTGAGTCACTGGGATAGGAGATAATTTATCTCCCTGTTCCCTCTTCTCTGTCTCCTGCTCTATAGTGTTCAGCAGGGTGCGATATGCATGTGCCAGGGCCCAGCTCACTGCAATAATCCTTTTCTCTTTAGAACCATCTTGGCATTTCCCCTTTAAGTACCTTGCAACCTCAATCGGATCTTGAATCTGTTCTGATGGGAATTCCCAAATTATGGAGTCAGAAAACTCCTTTAAAATCTGGCCCATTTTCTCGCATTTGCCATTCCACTCAAGATTCCTCCTGCCCAGCTTGACTCTCAAATCAGGAGTCCTCCCAGTCCCTTTAGAAATCTCGGCCTTAATTCTGTATAAACTGCAAATGGTGCAACAAAGACTTACCAAATTAACTGCCAGAAAAATAATGTCCTTAATATTCAGGGAGATCTGAATATTTTCTAATACAGATGTAACTAATTCAGAGGAGAGGAAAGGAAATAAAGGCAGAAAATCCTCTTTTCCTGCTTCTCCTCTAATAAATAACACAAGCCATGATTTATATATTCCTGAAGCAGATTCCAACATTCTTATAAATCTCCGGTATGCCATTATCACCAAGCCTAGCCCGATGAGTATTTTTGTTAATACCCCTTTAATACAAAAACTTCGTATTAAAGACAACACCGGAGCTATCTCCAGATAAGTAAACAAGCCCAACGACCACAACGGTATTAACACTTCAAAGAAACCTAATGACCACACATACAGGCAGGCTCCCACAAGAAAAGACATTCTGGATTCAATAGACATACCAATACCAACAGCTGAAAACAAAATATTATTAGAATAAAGTTTTTTCCACTTTTTCTGGCTTCCCCGTACGGGCCACCAAAATAATTTGTCCAAGTTTAGGACAAATTTGGGAAAAAGACCTCCAATGGGCCCCTTCCCCCCCTTACAATTCCTTCCTTCACCAAGTTCGGAAAGAATTTTCTTCAGGGGAAAGTGGAAAAAACTTTTTATTAACAAAAATACAAAAGAAACGCTTCCCAGCACAGACCCAGATGAGATGAACTCGGCTGATCTTCGCCGGGAAGGGCGGCAGAGCTTCTTTGGCAGACCTCCAGAGGTGGTCTCCAAAGTTCAGATCCATGTCCTCTGGAGCCGGTGCAAATCTTAGGGATGAGAAGAAGGGAGAGAGGGAGAGGGGCAGCTTAAGCAGCCGGGGGGAAAGCAGCTGAAGCAGCTGAGGGGGGGGGGGGGGGGGGGGCAGCAGAAGCAACAGCGAGCGGCAGCGAGCAGCAGCTAAAGCCCCCAAAAGCAGAAAAACACCCACCTAGATAAAACAGCCTGGGGGAGGGACCGGCAGCTCCATGGTGGGGGGTAGGGAGAGGAGCTAGTGAAAACATAACCCATAACAGGGAGTTTCACAAATGGGAGGGGATATATCAATGCAGGGATGGCTGGGGGCAATGAAAAATTGATGGAGACAAGAGAAAAAAAATGTGGGAATAAAGAATGGAGGTTTATGTGGAGATGAAAATGAAATCAAATTGTAATTTAATCAAAAAACAGAGAATGTTGGTGGTTTGGGGTGAATTTAGGATGCCTGTATCCCCAAATTGAGTCCTAACTTGGTACTAAGAGCATTCTTCATGCGGCCATGATTTTTACCACTTGGGCCACAAGAATACACTTCTGCTTTAGCAATAATGAGGCGAGATAACAGAGAGGATCTGCGCTCGATATGGCAAAGAAGCTCTGATCATCTGCAGATGTCTTGGGTGGCCCAACACACGCTGGAATATCTGCTGTAGAGGCGCAGGGCATTTAGCGATTGAATACTTTGCCTGGACTGTCAGAGAACCCATCTGCAATAGGACTCCTGAAGGTGGAAGAGTGACAAGTGTCAATTGCCACCTCGACTGTTCACTGCCAACAGTACTGGACAAATTGAGATGCTGTGATCCCCATCCACAAGATGATCCGTGGGCTGGAAACCCAAGGGAGGGGTCAGCAAAACCCATTCACCCTTCAACAGCCCCATTTGGCCTGTGAACAAATCTGATGGAGAATAGAGACTGACTATGGACTATCGAGCCTTGAATGAAGTTCCTCTACTGCTGAGCGCTGCTGTGCCGGACATGCTGGAACTCCAGTACGAGCTGGAGTCCAAGGCAGCAAGGCCGTACGCCACCACAGATAATGCCAATGTATTTTTCTCCATTCTTCTGGCAGCAGAGTGCAGGCCTCAGTTTGCTTTCACCTGGAGGGACGTGCAGTACACCTGGAACCGACTGTCACAAGGGTAGAAACACAGCTCCACCATCTGCCATGAACTGATCCAGACAGCACTGCAAAAGAATGAGGCTCCAGAACATTTGCAGTACATCTATGATATCATTGAGTGGGGGGGAAACAGCAGCTGAAGTATACGAGAACGGAGAGAAAATCATTCAGATTCTCCTAAAAGCTGGTTTTGCCATCAAGAAAAGCAAAGTCAAAGGACCTGCCCAAGAGATCCAGTTCCTGGGCATGAAGTAGCAAGACGGACAGCACCAGGTCCCCACTGAAGTCATCAATGAGATCACCCAATGTCTCCACCAACCAGTAAGAAGGTAACACAAGCTTTCCTAGGTGCCATAGGCTTTTGGAGAATGCACATCCCTGCATACAGCCACATTGTCAGCTGTCTCTACTTGGTCACCTGCAAGAAGAACAATTTCCACTGGGGCCCTGAACAACAGCGAGCCTTCGCCCAGATCAATCAGGACATCACTCATGCAGTAGCCCTTGGCCCAGTCAGGATGGACCAGATGTAAAAAATGTGCTTTACTCTGCAGCTGGGAGCCATGGTCTGTCCTGGAGCCTCTGGCAGAAAGTGCCTGGTGAGACTCATGGCCAGACATTGGGATTGTGGAGTCAAAGATATAGACGGTCCAAAGCCAACGACACTCCCACAGAGAAGGAAATCTTGGCCATCTATGAGGGAGTTCAAGCTGCCTCCGAGGTGATTGGCACAGAAACACAACTTCTCCTGGCATCTCAAACACTAGTGTTGGGGTGGATGTTTAAAGGAAAGGTTCCCTCTACCTACCACACCCCCAATGCCACATTAATAAAGTGGATTGCTCTTATCACACAGCAAGCCCATATTGAAAAATTGAATTGACCTGAGGTTTTTGGCGTTAATTGCATTTTGGCTCAAATGTAAAAATTTGGACTTACTCAGGAAGAAGTGACTTGGGCTGAAGAAGCCCCACCATACAACCAACTGCCAGCAGATGAAACATGCTATGCTCTTTACACCAACAGTTCATTCTGCATGGTGGGGAAGAACTGGAAAGGGAAAGCAGCCGTATGTAGCTCCACACGACAGGTGGCAAAAGCTACCAAAGGGGGAGGTGGATCAAGTCAGCTTGTTGAACTCAAAGCCTTTTCACTGGCCTTGGACATTGCTGAAAGAGAGAAATGGCCAAAGCTCTACCTTTACACTGATTCATGGATGGTAGCCAATGCTCTGTGAGGTTGGCTGGAAAGGTGGAAAAAGGCCACTGGCAGTGTAGGGGAAAACCAGTCTGGGATGCTGATGAGTGCAAAGACATTGCCACTCAGGTAGAGAAGCTGCCTGTGAAAGCATGTCATGAGGATGCCCATGTCCCCAAGACTCAAGCTAATGAAGAACACAGACACAACATGCTGGTTGGACTTAGACTGGGAACACAAGGTAGAGCTGTTCCTGCCCCGTGGGCCCATGATGCCTCATGTCATCAGAGCAGAGATGCCACCAATAAGTGGGCATGAAATTGAGGGATGGATGTAATTATGAACGTTATTTCTCAGGTTATCCATGACTGTGACACGTGTGCTGCCGTCAAGCAAGCCAAGCAGGTGAAGCCCCTCTGGTATGGGGGGGCGATGGTCCAAATATAAGTATGGAGAGGCCTGGCAGGTTGACTATATCACACTGCCTCAGACCCGCCAAGGCAAGCGCTACGTGCTGACCATGTTGGAAGCCACCACTGGATGGTTGGAGACCTACCCTGTGCCTCACAACACTGTGTATAACACAATCATGGGCCTAGAAAAGTAAGTCCTCTGGAAGCCTGGTACTGCTGAGAGAATTTAATCAGACAGCAGGTCTCGTTTCAAGAACAGCCTTATAAACACCTGGGCTGGAGAACACAGCATTGAGTGGGTGTACCATATTGCCTACCATGCACCAGCAGCAGAGAAAGTGGAGAGGTGCAATGGCCTGTTAAAAACCACCATGAAAGCATTGAGTGGAGGAACGTTCAAAAATTGGGAGCAGCACCTAGCAAAAGCCACCTGGTTAGTTAACACTCCAGGTTCCACCAACCGAGCAGGCCCTGCACAGTCTGAGTGCTTTCATACAATAGATGGAGATAAATTCCCAGTATTGCATGTCAGAGGTTTGTTAGGGAAGACAGTTTGGATCAATTCTGCCTCAAATACAAACAAACCCATCCATGAGATTGCCTTTGCTGAGGGACCAGGTTGCACATGGTGGATAATGCAGAAAGATGGGACAACTCAGGTAGATCTGATTGTTGGGTGAGAACCATATGTAAATATTACTATTGGATGTCACTCTCATTGTCTGTATATAGCTGAATTCTATATATACATACATATGTATGATATATGTGTTTACAGAATTAGAATATATATTAGATATCGTGGTAAGATGACAATATGGAGATAAGGGGTAAAATGTCTTAGGGTGATTTATGATGCTTGTATCCCCAAATGGTCTGTTTGCATTCAATATGGAGTTCTGCAGCATTAAGACTGCTTCCAGGAGTGAAGGGGGAAAGAAGGAGGTGCAGAGTTTGTTATCAGAGACTGCACTTGCTCCTCCACATTTCTTCACACAGATTGTGTTGTCTGCAGTGGACAGCAGGAGAGAGCTTAACATTTTTTACTTAGCTTTGCTGGCTAGCTGAGGCAAAGGAGTCCCCTGGACTGTGTTTTTTGCACTTTCTAATGGAATTGATCAAACCTGTTCTGGACTGAAAACCCTGGAGGAGCACTGGAAGGTCACACCTGTGTCCTACTGGGGCCTGGCCTTGGCCACAGCATTTCTCAGCGCTAAAAGGACTCAAAACAGACTGAGTGAGCTGGGCTGCAACCCAGAACAAGGACTCTTCTGAGTTTGTGATTCCTTCAGAGGAGCGAGAGGTTTTGCCACTTGGTGTTGTTCAATTTTGTGCTACGAAGCGCTTTGTCTCTTAAATAAACAGTTTTTTTCCACTTTTCTCTGAGGAAATATTTTTCCCCAAACCAGTCAAGGGCCCCCATTTGGAGATTTCCTCCCAAATTTACTCCAAACTAGGGGAGTTGGGAAGCGGTTGGGGGAGGAGGAGTATCAAAAGAAGCAGAAGGAATAAGAAGGGGAAGGAGAATGAGAAGAAGAAGGACAACACGAAGGAGAAGAGGGAGATGGAGAGGATGAGAAACACAGAGAATGAGAACTATAAAGAAGAAAGACAATGACATAGAAAGGGAAAGGGAAGGATTTGATGACAATAATATTTGTCAATGTACAGGGCATAGAGAGGGAGAAGTCTCTCTCTGAGCCATGGTGTCACAGAGGGCCTGGAGTTGTGGCAGCCATTGCCCATGGAGGACTCCCAGCTCTGGATCCAACCCCAGTGCCAGCACAGTGGCAGGTGTCTAAGAGCTCCTGGTCTCGTTGCCTAAAAACACTGGCATCTGTCTGTCTTTGACAGAGTGCTTGGACCTCCTTACCCATCTCACTCTTTGTCACTGACCCATTTCCAAAACTCTCCTTCAAATCCTCCCACTTCCCCTTTAATACACTTTTCTTCTCCACTTTAACCTACGCTATCCCCTTCCATCTTCTATTTTACCATTGCCTTTCACTTCCATTTACAGTTCTCCCAGAAACAGGATTTCCCTCTCCCTCTTGAATCTCCCCCAACCCAGGGTCCCTCATAACTTGGGAAAAAAAGGCAAAAAGAAGGAATTGGAAGCAGGAAAATTTTATTGTACCAGGAAAGGCAGAAGAGGCCAGGAGCGGGATGGAGGGCAAGCCCCAGGAAGGCCATGTGTCAGGGGCTGAAGGAGGCCGGGGCAGCTTGTGCAGAGCTCAAGCTTCTCCATGCTGGGCTGAGGCGGCCGCAGGCGTTTGGGCTGGGCTGTGGTGGCTCTAGCAGGGCCCGCAGGTGTCCCAGAGCTTCTTGCTGTAGCGGGGCAGGGCGCAAGGGCTGTAGGCGGGAGCAGCGCAGGCTCTGCCAAAGGTGCAGAGGCCAGCGGAGGCCTGGGTGGCGCCGGCGCCGTAGAGGCCGCCCAGCCCCAGGGAGCCGCCAAAGGCCGGTGCTCCGGAGGAGCCCACCACGGCTTGCTGGGGGAAGGAGGTGAGGATGGGGCCGGGGAAGGTGACCACCACGGGGGGCGGCTGGATCAAGGCCGAGGAGTCGGGGCACTGGCGGGCACACAGCTCGTTGCAGCTCTCAGCGATGGGCTGGGGCACAGCCACGCTGGTTTTCGGGGTGCACACGTCGTAGCAGGACATCTTGGTGAGAGATGCGAGGGTGCTCTGCAAGAGAGGGCAGCCATGGCAGGAGAGCAGCACAGGCAGCACCCAAGCCACAGGGGCTGGGGCTGGAGCAGGGAGCTGTGAGCAGAAGGGCTCACACACTTACCCTTGTCCCTGAGGAGGAGGAGAAGGTGGCCAGGTGAGTGCTTGGTCCAGTGTGGCCCAGGCAGGGCTTTTATAGCAGCCCCAGCATTGCTCAGCTCCAGCCAGGCCAATCTGCACACTGGACACTCCCTCCTGCTGCTGCTGCTGCTGCTGCTGCTGACACCAGGGCTGTGCATCCCCAGCCCCTCCCTGAGTCAGCATTCCCCAGGTGTCACCCCAGTACGTCCCACTGCCCAAGCCATCTTGTGCTTCCTGCCATATCATCTCGATGATAACAGGGATGGCACGCATGAATGGTGTCCAGGAAGGCCTTTAATGGTCTAAACAGGTAGGGCAGGGCTGGAATCAGCCCTGGCCAGGTGGACATCTCTTATCCTTCCATGTCTATATCGGGAAGGACACAAGTGGTGTTTGTCACCAATATAAGAGGGTTTGCTGGGCACTAACTGCAGGCAGATGGGATCTGGTTCTGCTGGGATCTTCTGTGGTGAACAGGTCACTTCCATGATGCAGGCTTCTGGCACTCCTGCATCAGATACTCCAGCTCCTGCCAAGTGTTCCAGGTGCCCATTGCTGGGTGTCATCCCGGGATTCAAGTACCTGATATGGCAGGAAGGACAAGATGGCTTGGAGAACAGGAGATACTGGGGCGACACCTGCGGGATGCTGACTCAGGGAGGGGCTGGGGCTGCACAGCCCTGGTGTCAGCAGCAGCAGCAGGAGGGAGTGTCCAGTGTGCAGATTGGCCTGGCTGGAGCTGAGCAATGCTGGGGCTGCTATAAAAGCCCTGCCTGGGCCACACTGGGCCAAGCACTCACCTGGCCACCTTCTCCTCCTCAGGGACAAGGGTAAGTGTGTGAGCCCTTCTGCTCACAGCTCCCTGCTCCAGCCCCAGCCCCTGTGGCTTGGGTGCTGCCTGTGCTGCTCTCCTGCCATGGCTGCCCTCTCTTGCAGAGCACCCTCGCATCTCTCACCAAGATGTCCTGCTACGACGTGTGCACCCCGAAAACCAGCGTGGCTGTGCCCCAGCCCATCGCTGAGAGCTGCAACGAGCTGTGTGCCCGCCAGTGCCCCGACTCCTCGGCCTTGATCCAGCCGCCCCCCGTGGTGGTCACCTTCCCCGGCCCCATCCTCACCTCCTTCCCCCAGCAAGCCGTGGTGGGCTCCTCCGGAGCACCGGCCTTTGGCGGCTCCCTGGGGCTGGGCGGCCTCTACGGCGCCGGCGCCACCCAGGCCTCCGCTGGCCTCTGCACCTTTGGCAGAGCCTGCGCTGCTCCCGCCTACAGCCCTTGCGCCCTGCCCCGCTACAGCAAGAAGCTCTGGGACACCTGCGGGCCCTGCTAGAGCCACCACAGCCCAGCCCAAACGCCTGCGGCCGCCTCAGCCCAGCATGGAGAAGTTGAGCTCTGCACAAGCTGCCCTGGCCTCCTGCAACCTGTGACACCCGGGCTACCTACCTGGGACTGGCTTACTCTCCCTCTCTTGACCTCTCCTGCCCTTCTTGGTACAATAAAGTTCTCCTGCATACGATTCCTGTCTCTTTGCCTCTTTTTTACTAAGCCACGAAATCTTGCAGTTATTTTGTCGAGACAGACTGGACTGGCATCATCACCAGTGCTTTACTGGAAACTTTGAAAAACTTCTTTCAGTGTACTTCTCCCTGACATCTCTGAGTCCTTTTCTTACAGTAAGGTCAAAACAGCTTTGGCTCCTTCTCTCCTTTCTGCATAGCTGGCTAGATCCCAGGCTGACCCCTACCCACTCAGCTTACCCTGACTGTCCCTTATGCAACATATTCTTGCCTTATCTGTCCCTTGTACAACTGCCTGTCCCTTACCTCCTCACAGCACTGCAAGCAGACTCCATGCCAAGGTGCAACAGACACTCAATCTCAAGCCTCAACTTCCACCTCAAATGTAACCTGAGACTGTAACTTGTGGCCAGCAAGCCATCTCAATCTTAACACCAAAAATCTTTGGGCAAGCACAGATGTTTGCACTCCTCAGTAATCAGAACAGGTGTAATTCATCAGGAGAGATTGCCTTCTGTCCTTTAAACCTGTCTTCCCACAATGAACACCCCAGGCATGTGGGAGTTGCCAGAACAGGAGGGGAAATAATGATGCAGGGATGGCCAGGGGCAAAGGAAAATAGAAAGTGAAAGAGAAAATAAGACAGAAGAGGGAATGAGAGAGAGGAGGTTTATGTGGAGATGAAAATGAAATCAAAATGGAGACTGAATCAAAAGATAAAGAATTTTGGGAAAGGTTTGGGGAAAAGGAGATCTAAAAGGAGTATGAAGAGAAGCAGAAGGAAAACACTAAGGGGAATGAGGATAAGAAGAGGAAAGTGAACAACAAGAAGAAGAAGATGACAAAGCACAAGATGGAGATGGAGATGGAGCAGGAGAAGATGAGAAACAAAGAGAGGTATGAATAAGAATGACTAAGACATGAAAGGAAAGGGATGGACTTGATGAGAATGAAATTTAATGTATATGGTTTAGAGAAGGGGAAGTCTCTCTCTGATTTTTCTGCTTGGTTCTTTAGCAGAGGAAGGTGGCAGAGAGGGCCTGGAACTGTGTCACTTTTTGCCCCTGGAGTGCTCCCAGCTCCAGGGAAAACCCCATTGCCTGCACTGCTCCAGGAGTGTAAGAGCTTCTGATCTCATGGCATGCAAGCAATAGAATCTGTCTGTCATCAGCAAGCATATTTGTATCTCCATCTCGTTCCCCTTTTCCTCCTCCTTCTCCTTACCTGACCCATTCCCAAAGCTCTCCTTTATATCCTCCCACCTCCTATATGATCCCACTTTTGTCTGAACTTCAGTCTCTATTGTCAGTTTTGCTGTTCTTCTCAACTTCCATTTCCTTTCTTCCAGTGTCACCATTTCCCTTCCCTCTTTTGGAACATTCCCATCTATATGGCCCTCATGACTTGGAAAAAGGAGGCAAAGAGACAGGAATTAGATGCAGGAAAACTTTATTATACCAAGAAGGGCAGGAGAGGCCAGGAGAGGGACGGTGGGCCAGTCGCAGGCAGGCCATGTGTCAGGGTCTGCAGGAGGCCGGGGCAGCTTGTGCAGAGCTCAACTTCTCCATGCTGGGCTGAGGCGGCCGCAGGCGTTTGGGCTGGGCTGTGGTGGCTCTAGCAGGGCCCGCAGGTGTCCCAGAGCTTCTTGCTGTAGCGGGGCAGGGCGCAAGGGCTGTAGGCGGGAGCAGCGCAGGCTCTGCCAAAGGTGCAGAGGCCAGCGGAGGCCTGGGTGGCGCCGGCGCCGTAGAGGCCGCCCAGCCCCAGGGAGCCGCCAAAGGCCGGTGCTCCGGAGGAGCCCACCACGGCTTGCTGGGGGAAGGAGGTGAGGATGGGGCCGGGGAAGGTGACCACCACGGGGGGCGGCTGGATCAAGGCCGAGGAGTCGGGGCACTGGCGGGCACACAGCTCGTTGCAGCTCTCAGCGATGGGCTGGGGCACAGCCACGCTGGTTTTCGGGGTGCACACGTCGTAGCAGGACATCTTGGTGAGAGATGCGAGGGTGCTCTGCAAGAGAGGGCAGCCATGGCAGGAGAGCAGCACAGGCAGCACCCAAGCCACAGGGGCTGGGGCTGGAGCAGGGAGCTGTGAGCAGAAGGGCTCACACACTTACCCTTGTCCCTGAGGAGGAGAAGGTGGCCAGGTGAGTGCTTGGCCCAGTGTGGCCCAGGCAGGGCTTTTATAGCAGCCCCAGCATTGCTCAGCTCCAGCCAGGCCAATCTGCACACTGGACACTCCCTGCTGCTGCTGCTGCTGCTGACACCAGGGCTGTGCATCCCCAGCCCCTCCCTGAGTCAGCATCCCGCAGGTGTCGCCCCAGTATCTCCTGTTCTCCAAGCCATCTTGTCCTTCCTGCCATATCAGGTACTTGAATCCCGGGATGACACCCAGCAATGGGCACCTGGAACACTTGGCAGGAGCTGGAGTATCTGATGCAGGAGTGCCAGAAGCCTGCATCATGGAAGTGACCTGTTCACCACAGAAGATCCCAGCAGAACCAGATCCCATCTGCCTGCAGTTAGTGCCCAGCAAACCCTCTTATATTGGTGACAAACACCACTTGTGTCCTTCCCGATATAGACATGGAAGGATAAGAGATGTCCACCTGGCCAGGGCTGATTCCAGCCCTGCCCTACCTGTTTAGACCATTAAAGGCCTTCCTGGACACCATTCATGCGTGCCATCCCTGTTATCATCGAGATGATATGGCAGGAAGCACAAGATGGCTTGGGCAGTGGGACGTACTGGGGTGACACCTGGGGAATGCTGACTCAGGGAGGGGCTGGGGATGCACAGCCCTGGTGTCAGCAGCAGCAGCAGCAGCAGCAGCAGCAGGAGGGAGTGTCCAGTGTGCAGATTGGCCTGGCTGGAGCTGAGCAATGCTGGGGCTGCTATAAAAGCCCTGCCTGGGCCACACTGGGCCAAGCACTCACCTGGCCACCTTCTCCTCCTCCTCAGGGACAAGGGTAAGTGTGTGAGCCCTTCTGCTCACAGCTCCCTGCTCCAGCCCCAGCCCCTGTGGCTTGGGTGCTGCCTGTGCTGCTCTCCTGCCATGGCTGCCCTCTCTTGCAGAGCACCCTCGCATCTCTCACCAAGATGTCCTGCTACGACGTGTGCACCCCGAAAACCAGCGTGGCTGTGCCCCAGCCCATCGCTGAGAGCTGCAACGAGCTGTGTGCCCGCCAGTGCCCCGACTCCTCGGCCTTGATCCAGCCGCCCCCCGTGGTGGTCACCTTCCCCGGCCCCATCCTCACCTCCTTCCCCCAGCAAGCCGTGGTGGGCTCCTCCGGAGCACCGGCCTTTGGCGGCTCCCTGGGGCTGGGCGGCCTCTACGGCGCCGGCGCCACCCAGGCCTCCGCTGGCCTCTGCACCTTTGGCAGAGCCTGCGCTGCTCCCGCCTACAGCCCTTGCGCCCTGCCCCGCTACAGCAAGAAGCTCTGGGACACCTGCGGGCCCTGCTAGAGCCACCACAGCCCAGCCCAAACGCCTGCGGCCGCCTCAGCCCAGCATGGAGAACTTGAGCTCTGCACAAGCTGCCCCGGCCTCCTTCAGCCCCTGACACATGGCCTTCCTGGGGCTTGCCCTCCATCCCGCTCCTGGCCTCTTCTGCCTTTCCTGGTACAATAAAATTTTCCTGCTTCCAATTCCTTCTTTTTGCCTTTTTTTCCCAAGTTATGAGGGACCCTGGGTTGGGGGAGATTCAAGAGGGAGAGGGAAATCCTGTTTCTGGGAGAACTGTAAATGGAAGTGAAAGGCAATGGTAAAATAGAAGATGGAAGGGGATAGCGTAGGTTAAAGTGGAGAAGAAAAGTGTATTAAAGGGGAAGTGGGAGGATTTGAAGGAGAGTTTTGGAAATGGGTCAGTGACAAAGAGTGAGATGGGTAAGGAGGTCCAAGCACTCTGTCAAAGACAGACAGATGCCAGTGTTTTTAGGCAACGAGACCAGGAGCTCTTAGACACCTGCCACTGTGCTGGCACTGGGGTTGGATCCAGAGCTGGGAGTCCTCCATGGGCAATGGCTGCCACAACTCCAGGCCCTCTGTGACACCATGGCTCAGAGAGAGACTTCTCCCTCTCTATGCCCTGTACATTGACAAATATTATTGTCATCAAATCCTTCCCTTTCCCTTTCTATGTCATTGTCTTTCTTCTTTATAGTTCTCATTCTCTGTGTTTCTCATCCTCTCCATCTCCCTCTTCTCCTTCGTGTTGTCCTTCTTCTTCTCATTCTCCTTCCCCTTCTTATTCCTTCTGCTTCTTTTGATACTCCTCCTCCCCCAACTGCTTCCCAACTCCCCTAGTTTGGGGTAAATTTGGGAGGAAATCTCCAAATGGGGGCCCTTGACTGGTTTGGGGAAAAATATTTCCTCAGAGAAAAGTGGAAAAAACTGTTTATTTAAGAGACAAAGCGCTTCGTAGCACAAAATTGAACAACACCAAGTGGCAAAACCTCTCGCTCCTCTGAAGGAATCACAAACTCAGAAGAGTCCTTGTTCTGGGTTGCAGCCCAGCTCACTCAGTCTGTTTTGAGTCCTTTTAGCGCTGAGAAATGCTGTGGCCAAGGCCAGGCCCCAGTAGGACACAGGTGTGACCTTCCAGTGCTCCTCCAGGGTTTTCAGTCCAGAACAGGTTTGATCAATTCCATTAGAAAGTGCAAAAAACACAGTCCAGGGGACTCCTTTGCCTCAGCTAGCCAGCAAAGCTAAGTAAAAAATGTTAAGCTCTCTCCTGCTGTCCACTGCAGACAACACAATCTGTGTGAAGAAATGTGGAGGAGCAAGTGCAGTCTCTGATAACAAACTCTGCACCTCCTTCTTTCCCCCTTCACTCCTGGAAGCAGTCTTAATGCTGCAGAACTCCATATTGAATGCAAACAGACCATTTGGGGATACAAGCATCATAAATCACCCTAAGACATTTTACCCCTTATCTCCATATTGTCATCTTACCACGATATCTAATATATATTCTAATTCTGTAAACACATATATCATACATATGTATGTATATATAGAATTCAGCTATATACAGACAATGAGAGTGACATCCAATAGTAATATTTACATATGGTTCTCACCCAACAATCAGATCTACCTGAGTTGTCCCATCTTTCTGCATTATCCACCATGTGCAACCTGGTCCCTCAGCAAAGGCAATCTCATGGATGGGTTTGTTTGTATTTGAGGCAGAATTGATCCAAACTGTCTTCCCTAACAAACCTCTGACATGCAATACTGGGAATTTATCTCCATCTATTGTATGAAAGCACTCAGACTGTGCAGGGCCTGCTCGGTTGGTGGAACCTGGAGTGTTAACTAACCAGGTGGCTTTTGCTAGGTGCTGCTCCCAATTTTTGAACGTTCCTCCACTCAATGCTTTCATGGTGGTTTTTAACAGGCCATTGCACCTCTCCACTTTCTCTGCTGCTGGTGCATGGTAGGCAATATGGTACACCCACTCAATGCTGTGTTCTCCAGCCCAGGTGTTTATAAGGCTGTTCTTGAAACGAGACCTGCTGTCTGATTAAATTCTCTCAGCAGTACCAGGCTTCCAGAGGACTTACTTTTCTAGGCCCATGATTGTGTTATACACAGTGTTGTGAGGCACAGGGTAGGTCTCCAACCATCCAGTGGTGGCTTCCAACATGGTCAGCACGTAGCGCTTGCCTTGGCGGGTCTGAGGCAGTGTGATATAGTCAACCTGCCAGGCCTCTCCATACTTATATTTGGACCATCGCCCCCCCATACCAGAGGGGCTTCACCTGCTTGGCTTGCTTGACGGCAGCACACGTGTCACAGTCATGGATAACCTGAGAAATAACGTTCATAATTACATCCATCCCTCAATTTCATGCCCACTTATTGGTGGCATCTCTGCTCTGATGACATGAGGCATCATGGGCCCACGGGGCAGGAACAGCTCTACCTTGTGTTCCCAGTCTAAGTCCAACCAGCATGTTGTGTCTGTGTTCTTCATTAGCTTGAGTCTTGGGGACATGGGCATCCTCATGACATGCTTTCACAGGCAGCTTCTCTACCTGAGTGGCAATGTCTTTGCACTCATCAGCATCCCAGACTGGTTTTCCCCTACACTGCCAGTGGCCTTTTTCCACCTTTCCAGCCAACCTCACAGAGCATTGGCTACCATCCATGAATCAGTGTAAAGGTAGAGCTTTGGCCATTTCTCTCTTTCAGCAATGTCCAAGGCCAGTGAAAAGGCTTTGAGTTCAACAAGCTGACTTGATCCACCTCCCCCTTTGGTAGCTTTTGCCATCTGTCGTGTGGAGCTACATACGGCTGCTTTCCCTTTCCAGTTCTTCCCCACCATGCAGAATGAACTGTTGGTGTAAAGAGCATAGCATGTTTCATCTGCTGGCAGTTGGTTGTATGGTGGGGCTTCTTCAGCCCAAGTCACTTCTTCCTGAGTAAGTCCAAATTTTTACATTTGAGCCAAAATGCAATTAACGCCAAAAACCTCAGGTCAATTCAATTTTTCAATATGGGCTTGCTGTGTGATAAGAGCAATCCACTTTATTAATGTGGCATTGGGGGCGTGGTAGGTAGAGGGAACCTTTCCTTTAAACATCCACCCCAACACTAGTGTTTGAGATGCCAGGAGAAGTTGTGTTTCTGTGCCAATCACCTCGGAGGCAGCTTGAACTCCCTCATAGATGGCCAAGATTTCCTTCTCTGTGGGAGTGTCGTTGGCTTTGGACCGTCTATATCTTTGACTCCACAATCCCAATGTCTGGCCATGAGTCTCACCAGGCACTTTCTGCCAGAGGCTCCAGGACAGACCATGGCTCCCAGCTGCAGAGTAAAGCACATTTTTTACATCTGGTCCATCCTGACTGGGCCAAGGGCTACTGCATGAGTGATGTCCTGATTGATCTGGGCGAAGGCTCGCTGTTGTTCAGGGCCCCAGTGGAAATTGTTCTTCTTGCAGGTGACCAAGTAGAGACAGCTGACAATGTGGCTGTATGCAGGGATGTGCATTCTCCAAAAGCCTATGGCACCTAGGAAAGCTTGTGTTACCTTCTTACTGGTTGGTGGAGACATTGGGTGATCTCATTGATGACTTCAGTGGGGACCTGGTGCTGTCCGTCTTGCTACTTCATGCCCAGGAACTGGATCTCTTGGGCAGGTCCTTTGACTTTGCTTTTCTTGATGGCAAAACCAGCTTTTAGGAGAATCTGAATGATTTTCTCTCCGTTCTCGTATACTTCAGCTGCTGTTTCCCCCCACTCAATGATATCATAGATGTACTGCAAATGTTCTGGAGCCTCATTCTTTTGCAGTGCTGTCTGGATCAGTTCATGGCAGATGGTGGAGCTGTGTTTCTACCCTTGTGACAGTCGGTTCCAGGTGTACTGCACGTCCCTCCAGGTGAAAGCAAACTGAGGCCTGCACTCTGCTGCCAGAAGAATGGAGAAAAATACATTGGCATTATCCGTGGTGGCGTACGGCCTTGCTGCCTTGGACTCCAGCTCGTACTGGAGTTCCAGCATGTCCGGCACAGCAGCGCTCAGCAGTAGAGGAACTTCATTCAAGGCTCGATAGTCCATAGTCAGTCTCTATTCTCCATCAGATTTGTTCACAGGCCAAATGGGGCTGTTGAAGGGTGAATGGGTTTTGCTGACCCCTCCCTTGGGTTTCCAGCCCACGGATCATCTTGTGGATGGGGATCACAGCATCTCAATTTGTCCAGTACTGTTGGCAGTGAACAGTCGAGGTGGCAATTGACACTTGTCACTCTTCCACCTTCAGGAGTCCTATTGCAGATGGGTTCTCTGACAGTCCAGGCAAAGTATTCAATCGCTAAATGCCCTGCGCCTCTACAGCAGATATTCCAGCGTGTGTTGGGCCACCCAAGACATCTGCAGATGATCAGAGCTTCTTTGCCATATCGAGCGCAGATCCTCTCTGTTATCTCGCCTCATTATTGCTAAAGCAGAAGTGTATTCTTGTGGCCCAAGTGGTAAAAATCATGGCCGCATGAAGAATGCTCTTAGTACCAAGTTAGGACTCAATTTGGGGATACAGGCATCCTAAATTCACCCCAAACCACCAACATTCTCTGTTTTTTGATTAAATTACAATTTGATTTCATTTTCATCTCCACATAAACCTCCATTCTTTATTCCCACATTTTTTTTTCTCTTGTCTCCATCAATTTTTCATTGCCCCCAGCCATCCCTGCATTGATATATCCCCTCCCATTTGTGAAACTCCCTGTTATGGGTTATGTTTTCACTAGCTCCTCTCCCTACCCCCCACCATGGAGCTGCCGGTCCCTCCCCCAGGCTGTTTTATCTAGGTGGGTGTTTTTCTGCTTTTGGGGGCTTTAGCTGCTGCTCGCTGCCGCTCGCTGTTGCTTCTGCTGCCCCCCCACCCCTTCCTCCGCTGCTTCAGCTGCTTTCCCCCCAGCTGCTTAAGCTGCCCCTCTCCCTCTCTCCCTTCTTCTCATCCCTAAGATTTGCACCGGCTCCAGAGGACATGGATCTGAACTTTGGAGACCACCTCTGGAGGTCTGCCAAAGAAGCTCTGCCGCCCTTCCCGGCGAAGATCAGCCGAGTTCATCTCATCTGGGTCTGTGCTGGGAAGCGTTTCTTTTGTATTTTTGTTAATAAAAAGTTTTTTCCACTTTCCCCTGAAGAAAATTCTTTCCGAACTTGGTGAAGGAAGGAATTGTAAGGGGGGGAAGGGGCCCATTGGAGGTCTTTTTCCCAAATTTGTCCTAAACTTGGACAAATTATTTTGGTGGCCCGTACGGGGAAGCCAGAAAAAGTGGAAAAAACTTTATTCTAATAATATTTTGTTTTCAGCTGTTGGTATTGGTATGTCTATTGAATCCAGAATGTCTTTTCTTGTGGGAGCCTGCCTGTATGTGTGGTCATTAGGTTTCTTTGAAGTGTTAATACCGTTGTGGTCGTTGGGCTTGTTTACTTATCTGGAGATAGCTCCGGTGTTGTCTTTAATACGAAGTTTTTGTATTAAAGGGGTATTAACAAAAATACTCATCGGGCTAGGCTTGGTGATAATGGCATACCGGAGATTTATAAGAATGTTGGAATCTGCTTCAGGAATATATAAATCATGGCTTGTGTTATTTATTAGAGGAGAAGCAGGAAAAGAGG
This sequence comes from Erithacus rubecula, assembly GCF_903797595.1. Classification (NCBI taxonomy): domain Eukaryota; kingdom Metazoa; phylum Chordata; class Aves; order Passeriformes; family Muscicapidae; genus Erithacus; species Erithacus rubecula. The sequence continues at coordinate 51,027,413 of NC_136689.1, read as the reverse complement.
ATTTTCTGCCTTTATTTCCTTTCCTCTCCTCTGAATTAGTTACATCTGTATTAGAAAATATTCAGATCTCCCTGAATATTAAGGACATTATTTTTCTGGCAGTTAATTTGGTAAGTCTTTGTTGCACCATTTGCAGTTTATACAGAATTAAGGCCGAGATTTCTAAAGGGACTGGGAGGACTCCTGATTTGAGAGTCAAGCTGGGCAGGAGGAATCTTGAGTGGAATGGCAAATGCGAGAAAATGGGCCAGATTTTAAAGGAGTTTTCTGACTCCATAATTTGGGAATTCCCATCAGAACAGATTCAAGATCCGATTGAGGTTGCAAGGTACTTAAAGGGGAAATGCCAAGATGGTTCTAAAGAGAAAAGGATTATTGCAGTGAGCTGGGCCCTGGCACATGCATATCGCACCCTGCTGAACACTATAGAGCAGGAGACAGAGAAGAGGGAACAGGGAGATAAATTATCTCCTATCCCAGTGACTCAAGTTGCAGCCAACCCCCTAGGCCGAAACCCAGCAACTAAACTGGAGAATAAGCCCCAACCAATGGCTGTGGCCACTAGTACAAGAAGTGGGAAGTGCACCAAGAAGACTAATAGGCTAGTGGATGATGATGATGATGATGATGCTGGAGAGGGACCCTCAACACCTCCTGATGTAAAATCAGGAGTTAAAACAATTAATGGAAGAGCAGAGACTAATAATGAATCCCTTTCCCTAAAGGATTTTTGTGGTTTAAGAAAAGATTACACCCGGAGACCTGATGAATCTATTATTAGCTGGCTAGTTCGTCTCTGGGATGCGGCAGGTGAGGCTACGGTTTTGGATGGCTCTGAAGCGAGACATTTGGGATCTCTGTCCCATGATCCTGTTATCGACCAAGGCATGATGAGGGGGGCTAACCCTCAAAGCCTCTGGGCACGGGTCCTGGATAGCGTGGCACAAAGATATCTGTGTGCGGATGATCTGTAGATGCAGCAGACCCAATGGAAAACCATAGAGCAGGGGGTCCAAGGCCTCAGGGAAATGGCAGTAGCAGAAATTATTTTTTCGGATGACATAACAACTAGAAAACCAGACCTGGTACCATGCACACCGGTGATGTGGAGAAAACTCGTGCGGCTTGGGCCACCTGAGTATGCGTCTGCCCTAGCGATAATGAAGAGAGATGAGGTGTATGAGACAGTATTCGATATGGCAAAGAAGCTTCGTACTTATGCGGATGCAGTACATGGCCCGACTCATGCTAGAATTGTAGCGATGGAAACACGCTTGCAAGACTTAGAAGATAAAATAGAGAAAAATCATAGGAGACTCAGGGAGGAGATTAAGGAGGACCTCCTCCAAATTTCAGCTGTACAGATTAGAAACCCTGGTACCCAACACAGACGTTCTCCCAGTTGGGAGAGGAGGTACACTCCCCGAGCTGAATTGTGGTTTTTCTTGCGAGATTCTGGAGACAACATGAGAAGATGGGATGGGAAGCCTACGGCTGCTCTGGCAAAACGAGTGCGGGATTTAAAGGAAGGAAAGATTGAAAGAGAAAGTTCCACCAAAAGGACAGCCGCTCCTGTTTCTCGCAGCCAAAGTGCCGAATGTGATACTGATAATGACATGTCTGATCCTCTTGAGGGAACTTCTAAGATGTATGCTCCAGAAAAGAAGGAGAAACAGGCTTAGAGGGGCCCTGCCTCTAGCCAGGGTGAGGCGAGGGAGAATCGTGTTTTTTGGATCATGTGGATTCGATGGCCTGGCACTTTGAAACCACGGAAATATAAAGCTTTAGTGGACACAGGTGCACAGTGTACGATACTTCCATCAAGACACACGGGAGCAGAATCTGTTTCAATTGCTGGTGTGACAGGTGGATCGCAGGACTTCACCCTGGTGGAAGCAGAAGTGAGTTTAACTGGAAAGGATTGGAAGAAACATCTTATTGCAACTGGTCCAGAGGCCCCATGTATTTTGGGCATAGATTACCTTCGGAGCGGGTGTTTTAAGGACCCAAAAGGATTAAGATGGGCATTTGGAATTGCAACTGTGATGGCAGAGCGTATCCGACAATTGAACACCTTGCCTGGACTCTCTGAGAATCCAATTACAGTAGGACTTCTGCAGGGAGAAGAACAACGAGTACCAATTGCCACTTCAATAGTACACCACTGGCAGTACAGAACAACGCGAGATGCTGTGATTCCTATTCATAAGATGATCCAAGAGCTGGAGAGCCAAGGGGTGGTCAGTAAAACCCACTCACCCTTTAACAGCCCCATTTGGCCTGTGTGTAAATCTGATGGGGAATGGAGACTGACTGTGGACTATCGGGCATTGAATGAAGTGACTCCACCGCTGAGCGCTGCTGTGCCAGACATGCTGGAACTCCAGTATGAGCTGGAGTCCAAGGCAGCAAGGTGGTATGCCACCATTGACATAGCAAATGCATTTTTCTCCATTCCTTTGGCAGCAGAGTGCAGGCCTCAGTTTGCTTTTACCTGGAGGGGCGTGCAGTACACCTGGAACCGACTGCCCCAGGGGTGGAAGCACAGTCCTACCATTTGTCATGGACTGATCCAGGCTGCACTGGAAAAGGGTGAAGCTCCAGAACATCTACAATATATTGATGATATCATCGTATGGGGAAACACAGCAGCGGAAGTGTTTGAGAAAGGAGAAAAAATTATCCAAATTCTCCTGGAAGCCGGCTTTGCCATCAAAAAGAGTAAAGTTAAAGGACCTGCTTGGGAGATTCAGTTCCTGGGAGTGAAGTGGCAAGATGGACGGGGTCAGATTCCTACTGATGTTATTAACAAGATTACAGCTATGTCCCCACCTACTAACAAGAAGGAGACACAAGCTTTTCTAGGTGCCATCGGTTTTTGGAGAATGCACATTCCTGAGTACAGCCAGATTGTGAGCCCTCTTTACCTTATTACCCGCAAGAAGAACGATTTCCACTGGGGCCCTGAACAGCAGCAAGCCTTTGCTCAGATTAAACAGGAGATTGCCCATGCAGTAGCCCTTGGCCCAGTCAGGAGGGGACCAGATGTGAAGAACGTACTTTACTCAGCAGCTGGGAGCCATGGTTTGTCTTGGAGTCTGTGGCAGAAGGTGCCGGATGAGACTCGAGGCCGACCCCTGGGATTTTGGAGCAGAAGTTACAGAGGGTCCGAAGGTAATTACACTCCCACAGAGAAGGAAATCCTGGCTGCCTATGAGGGAGTCCAAGCTGCTTCAGAAGTGATTGGTACGGAAGCACAGCTTCTCCTGGCACCCCGACTGCCAGTGCTGGGGTGGATGTTCAGCGGAAAGGTTCCCTCCACCCACCATGCCACCAGTGCCACGTGGAGTAAGTGGATTGCCCTTATCACTCAGCGTGCCCGGACTGGAAAACTAAATTGCCCTGGGGTTTTGGAAATAATTACAAACTGGCCAGAAGGTGAAAGTTTTGGTGTCGCAGATGAGGAACAAGAACCAGTGACATGGGCTGAAGAACCTCCACCATATAACCAGTTGCCAGCAGAGGAAGCATGCTACACTTTATTCACTGATGGCTCCTGTCGCATCGTAGGGACAAATTGGAGATGGAAAGCAGGTGTATGGAGCCCTACACGACGGGTTGCAGAGGCTACTGAAGAAGAAGGAGGATCTAGTCAATTTGCTGAACTTAAAGCTGTCCAACCGGCCTTAAATATCGCCGAAAGAGAAAGGTGGCCAAAGCTCTATTTGTATACTGATTCCTGGATGGTAGCCAATGCTCTGTGGGGGTGGCTGAAGAAATGGAAAGAGGCGAACTGGCAGCGTAGAGGAAGACCAATTTGGGCTGCTGACGAGTGGAAAGACATTGCCACTCGGGTAGAAAAACTACTTGTTAAGGTTTGCCATGTAGATGCCCATGTCCCCAGAAGCAGAGCTAATGAAGAACAGCAAAACAACCAGCAAGTAGATCAGGCTGCTAAGATAGGGGGGTTGGAAATAGATTTGGATTGGGAACATAAGGGAGAGTTGTTCCTGGCTCGATGGGCCCATGATGCCTCAGGCCATCAGGGTAGGGATGCCACCTATAAGTGGGCACGAGACCGAGGGGTGGATCTTACCATGGACAGCATTACTCAAGTTATCCATGAATGTGACACTTGCGCTGCCATCAAGCAGGCTAAGCGGGTAAAGCCCCTCTGGTATGGTGGACGGTGGTCAAAGTACAAGTATGGAGAGGCCTGGCAGATTGACTGTATCACACTGCCTCAGACCCGCCAGGGAAAATGTTATGTGCTGACCATGGTGGAAGCCACCACTGGATGGTTGGAGACCTACCCTGTGTCCCATGCTACTGCACGCAACACCATCCTGGGCCTGGAAAAGCAGGTCCTTTGGAGGCATGGTACCCCTGAGAGAATTGAGTCAGACAATGGGACTCATTTTAAAAATAACCTTGTCAACACCTGGGCTAGGGAAGATGGTATTGAGTGGGTGTACCACATCCCTTACCATGCACCAGCTGCAGGTAAAGTGGAGAGGTACAATGGATTGTTGAAGACCACCTTAAAGGCATTGGGTGGGGGATCTCTCAAAAACTGGGAGCAGCACCGGGCAAAAGCCACTTGGTTAGTCAACACTCGAGGTTCCACCAACCAAGCAGGTCCCGCCCAGTCTGAAGGCCTTAATGTAATAGATGGAGACAAAGTCCCAGTGGTCCATGTCAGAGGGTTGCTAGGGAAGACAGTATGGATCCATCCTGCCTTGAGTACAGGTAAACCCATTTGTGGGATTGCCTTTGCTCAAGGACCAGGATGTACTTGGTGGATAATGCAGAAGGATGGAACAACCCGCTGTGTACCTCAGACAGATCTGATTATAGGATAAATTATACACAAATATTATTATTGAGTGTCACCACCATTGTATGTTAGATTTTATGAATAGAAGGAAATGTGTAAGTGACAAAGGCCTGAGTAAGTGAGAAGGAGGAAATGTGTAAGTGTTAAAGGTTTGAGCAAGTCAGAGGAAGTTTTCATATTGTGCTCAGTGAGTGTGTATCCCAATCGTGTGTCAATGATCACGATATGGGATAAGGGGTGGAATGTTATGGGTTATGTTTTCACTAGCTCCTCTCCCTACCCCCCACCATGGAGCTGCCGGTCCCTCACCCAGGCTGTTTTATCTAGGTGGGTGTTTTTCTGCTTTTGGGGGCTTTAGCTGCTGCTTGCTGCCGCTCGCTGCTGCTTCTGCTGCTTCTGCTGCCCCTCCCCCCCCCCCCCCCCCCTCAGCTGCTTCAGCTGCTTTCCCCCTGGCTGCTTAAGCTGCCCCTCTCCCTCGCTCCCTTCTCCTCATCCCTAAGATTTGCACCGGCTCCAGACGACACGAATTTGAACTTCGGAGACCACCTCTGGAGGTCTGCCAAAGAAGCTCTGCCGCCCTTCCCGGCAAAGATCAGCCGAGTTCATCTCATCTGGGTCTGTGCTGGGAAGTGTTTCTTTTGTATTTTTGTAAATAAAAAGTTTTTTCCACTTTCCCCTGAAGAAAATTCTTTCCGAACTAGGTGAAGGAAGGAATTGTAAGGGGGGGAGGGGGCCCATTGGAGGTCTTTTTCCCAAATTTGTCATAAACTTGGACACTCCCCCATGCCAGGGATGTTCATGAGTAAGGAAAAGGAGGTAAAGAGAAAGGAATTGGATGCAGGAAAATTTTATTGTACCAAGAAAGGCAGGAGAGGTCACCAGAGGGAGAGTAGGCCAGTCCCAGGTAGGACGCCCGTGTGTCAGGGTCTGCAGGAGGCCAGGGCAGCTTGTGCAGAGCTCAACTTCTCCATGCTGGGCTGAGGCGGCCGCAGGCGTTTGGGCTGGGCTGTGGTGGCTCTAGCAGGGCCCGCAGGTGTCCCAGAGCTTCTTGCTGTAGCGGGGCAGGGCGCAAGGGCTGTAGGCGGGAGCAGCGCAGGCTCTGCCAAAGGTGCAGAGGCCAGCGGAGGCCTGGGTGGCGCCGGCGCCGTAGAGGCCGCCCAGCCCCAGGGAGCCGCCAAAGGCCGGTGCTCCGGAGGAGCCCACCACGGCTTGCTGGGGGAAGGAGGTGAGGATGGGGCCGGGGAAGGTGACCACCACGGGGGGCGGCTGGATCAAGGCCGAGGAGTCGGGGCACTGGCGGGCACACAGCTCGTTGCAGCTCTCAGCGATGGGCTGGGGCACAGCCACGCTGGTTTTCGGGGTGCACAGCTCGTAGCTGCTCCTGGGGGGACATACATCATAGCAGGACATCTTGACGTGACAGAGATGAGGCTGAAATGGGAATTCAGAAAAACAGCGGTTAGAAGAGACATGGGGATCTCCATATTCAGAAGTGCCCTGCTCCCAGATCTGCCCCACAGACCCTGACTGGCCACAGCCACACGGCCTCGCCCACAGCACCCAGCACTGGCTCTGTGTCCAGCAGCCCCATCAGAGCCCTGATCCCTAAGATCCCAGATCTCAGTTGCTCTGCCCAAGTCCCTGTGCCCAGCCTGGTGCCATCTGTCCTGGCCAAGGGGCTCCTTCCTTGCTCTCCCAAGGAGGTTCAGCTGGGTCTGGCTGTGCCAGGCTGCTGCCAGCACGTCTCCTCCCCCAGCAGCTCTGGTGGCCAGGGAGGGCCCTGGGCAGCCCCTGGGGCAGGAGGCAGAGCCCTGCAGGACGCACCTGGCCTTGGGCTGAGCAGAGGGAGGCCGCAGCAGTGGATGCAGCCCTGGGCCAGGACAGCGCTTTTATGGGTGGCTGCAGAGGTGGGGCAGGAGCCGCCCATGCTGGGAGCACGTGTGTGGGACAAGGCCCGGCCTCAGCCCTGCAGCCACGGGGCCCTTCTGCTGACTCCTGGCTTTCCTGGCCAGCCCCAAGCTGCATCATCAGCTCCTGCAATTATCCTGCTGGCATGCTGCCAGTGCCATTTCCTGGACCACAGCAGCCCCAGGAGGTGCCTGGCATGTGCCACCGGCTGTCCCTGATGGGCAGAGGGCAGAGCTGAACTAGGACTTATGAAAAGGGAGCAACTGTGGGGCCCTGCCTGCTCAGAACCACCCAGCACTGGCCAGCGCTGCAGAGATGGACTCCATCTGCTATCCAGGCCCTGCCAGGGATCTCTGTGACACGTAGTTAAAACGGCCCTCGTGCCAGGCCTGACATACGTGTCCCTAGGATCAGAAACCCCCAAAAAACACAAGAGAGCACAGAGATATTTCAGCCCTGCCGAAGACCTTGGAGCCCTCACATCACTTGTCCTGGAGCCAAATTTTTGAGTGTCATCCACGATATCAAGAATCTGATGTGGCAGGAAGCACAAGATGGCTTGGCAGCAGGAGCTGCTAGGGTGACACCGGAGGATGCCAACTCAGGGAGGGGCTGGGGATGCACAGCCCTGGTGTCAGCAGCAGCAGCAGCAGCAGCAGCAGGGAGTGTCCAGTGTGCAGATTGGCCTGGCTGGAGCTGAGCAATGCTGGGGCTGCTATAAAAGCCCTGCCTGGGCCACACTGGGCCAAGCACTCACCTGGCCACCTTCTCCTCCTCCTCAGGGACAAGGGTAAGTGTGTGAGCCCTTCTGCTCACAGCTCCCTGCTCCAGCCCCAGCCCCTGTGGCTTGGGTGCTGCCTGTGCTGCTCTCCTGCCATGGCTGCCCTCTCTTGCAGAGCACCCTCGCATCTCTCACCAAGATGTCCTGCTACGACGTGTGCACCCCGAAAACCAGCGTGGCTGTGCCCCAGCCCATCGCTGAGAGCTGCAACGAGCTGTGTGCCCGCCAGTGCCCCGACTCCTCGGCCTTGATCCAGCCGCCCCCCGTGGTGGTCACCTTCCCCGGCCCCATCCTCACCTCCTTCCCCCAGCAAGCCGTGGTGGGCTCCTCCGGAGCACCGGCCTTTGGCGGCTCCCTGGGGCTGGGCGGCCTCTACGGCGCCGGCGCCACCCAGGCCTCCGCTGGCCTCTGCACCTTTGGCAGAGCCTGCGCTGCTCCCGCCTACAGCCCTTGCGCCCTGCCCCGCTACAGCAAGAAGCTCTAGGACACCTGCGGGCCCTGCTAGAGCCACCACAGCCCAGCCCAAACGCCTGCGGCCGCCTCAGCCCAGCATGGGGAAGTTGAGCTCTGCACAAGCTGCCCTGGCCTCCTGCAGCCCCTGACACATGGCCTGCCTGCGACTGGCCCACCGTCCCTCTCCTGGCCTCTCCTGCCCTTCTTGGTATAATAAAGTTTTCCTGCATCTAATTCCTGTCTCTTTGCCTCCTTTTTCCAAGTCATGAGGGCCATATAGATGGGAATGTTCCAAAAGAGGGAAGGGAAATGGTGACACTGGAAGAAAGGAAATGGAAGTTGAGAAGAACAGCTAAACCGACAATAGAGACTGAAGTTCAGACAAAAGTGGGATCATATAGGAGGTGGGAGGGTATAAAGGAGAGCTTTGGGAATGGGTCAGGTAAGGAGAAGGAGGAGGAAAAGGGGAACGAGATGGAGATACAAATATGCTTGCTGATGACAGACAGATTCTATTGCTTGCATGCCATGAGATCAGAAGCTCTTACACTCCTGGAGCAGTGCAGGCAATGGGGTTTTCCCTGGAGCTGGGAGCACTCCAGGGGCAAAAAATGACACAGTTCCAGGCCCTCTCTGCCACCTTCCTCTGCTAAAGAACCAAGCAGAAAAATCAGAGAGAGACTTCCCCTTCTCTAAACCATATACATTAAATTTCATTCTCATCAAGTCCATCCCTTTCCTTTCATGTCTTAGTCATTCTTATTCATACCTCTCTTTGTTTCTCATCTTCTCCTGCTCCATCTCCATCTCCATCTTGTGCTTTGTCATCTTCTTCTTCTTGTTGTTCACTTTCCTCTTCTTATCCTCATTCCCCTTAGTGTTTTCCTTCTGCTTCTCTTCATACTCCTTTTAGATCTCCTTTTCCCCAAACCTTTCCCAAAATTCTTTATCTTTTGATTCAGTCTCCATTTTGATTTCATTTTCATCTCCACATAAACCTCCTCTCTCTCATTCCCTCTTCTGTCTTATTTTCTCTTTCACTTTCTATTTTCCTTTGCCCCTGGCCATCCCTGCATCATTATTTCCCCTCCTGTCCTGGCAACTCCCACATGCCTGGGGTGTTCATTGTGGGAAGACAGGTTTAAAGGACAGAAGGCAATCTCTCCTGATGAATTACACCTGTTCTGATTACTGAGGAGTGCAAACATCTGTGCTTGCCCAAAGATTTTTGGTGTTAAGATTGAGATGGCTTGCTGGCCACAAGTTACAGTCTCAGGTTACATTTGAGGTGGAAGTTGGGGCTTGAGATTGAGTGTCTGTTGCACCTTGGCATGGAGTCTGCTTGCAGTGCTGTGAGGAGGTAAGGGACAGGCAGTTGTACAAGGGACAGATAAGGCAAGAATATGTTGCATAAGGGACAGTCAGGGTAAGCTGAGTGGGTAGGGGTCAGCCTGGGATCTAGCCAGCTATGCAGAAAGGAGAGAAGGAGCCAAAGCTGTTTTGACCTTACTGTAAGAAAAGGACTCAGAGATGTCAGGGAGAAGTACACTGAAAGAAGTTTTTCAAAGTTTCCAGTAAAGCACTGGTGATGATGCCAGTCCAGTCTGTCTCGACAAAGTAACTGCAAGATTTCGTGGCTTAGTAAAAAAGAGGCAAAGAGACAGGAATCGTATGAAGGAGAACTTTATTGTACCAAGAAGGGCAGGAGAGGTCAAGAGAGGGAGAGTAAGCCAGTCCCAGGTAGGTAGCCCGGGTGTCACAGGTTGCAGGAGGCCAGGGCAGCTTGTGCAGAGCTCAACTTCTCCATGCTGGGCTGAGGCGGCCGCAGGCGTTTGGACTGGGCTGTGGTGGCTCTAGCAGGGCCCGCAGGTGTCCCAGAGCTTCTTGCTGTAGCGGGGCAGGGCGCAAGGGCTGTAGGCGGGAGCAGCGCAGGCTCTGCCAAAGGTGCAGAGGCCAGCGGAGGCCTGGGTGGCGCCGGCGCCGTAGAGGCCGCCCAGCCCCAGGGAGCCGCCAAAGGCCGGTGCTCCGGAGGAGCCCACCACGGCTTGCTGGGGGAAGGAGGTGAGGATGGGGCCGGGGAAGGTGACCACCACGGGGGGCGGCTGGATCAAGGCCGAGGAGTCGGGGCACTGGCGGGCACACAGCTCGTTGCAGCTCTCAGCGATGGGCTGGGGCACAGCCACGCTGGTTTTCGGGGTGCACACGTCGTAGCAGGACATCTTGGTGAGAGATGCGAGGGTGCTCTGCAAGAGAGGGCAGCCATGGCAGGAGAGCAGCACAGGCAGCACCCAAGCCACAGGGGCTGGGGCTGGAGCAGGGAGCTGTGAGCAGAAGGGCTCACACACTTACCCTTGTCCCTGAGGAGGAGGAGAAGGTGGCCAGGTGAGTGCTTGGCCCAGTGTGGCCCAGGCAGGGCTTTTATAGCAGCCCCAGCATTGCTCAGCTCCAGCCAGGCCAATCTGCACACTGGACACTCCCTGCTGCTGCTGCTGACACCAGGGCTGTGCATCCCCTGCCCCTCCCTGAGTCAGCATTCCCCATGTGTCACCCCAGTATCTCCTGTTCTTCAAGCCATCTTGTCCTTCCTGCCACATCATATACTTGATAGCCGGGATGGCACAAATTTATGGTTTCCAGGAAGGCCTTTAATGGTCGAAAGGAGTTGGGCAGGGCTGAAATCATTAGGCTCATTGGAGATCTCAGCTCCTTGTTCAATTTGCAGGTCAGGAAATACACAAGGGATCTTGGACACCAATGTAAAAGCGTTTCCTGGGCATTGAATGTAGGCAAAAGGGATCTGGTTCTGCTGGGATCATCTTTGGTGAACAGGTCACCTTTATGATACAGGCTTCTAGTACTCCTGTCCCATATGCTCCAGCTTCTGCTACAGGTTGCTGGATCCCGTTCCTGGGAGCCATCCTGGCTATCAAGTATATGATGTGGCAGGAAGGACAAGATGGCTTGGGCAGTGGGATATGCTGGGGTGACACCTGAGGGATGGTGACTCAGGCAGAGGCAGGGGATGCACAGCCCTGGTGTCAGCAGCAGCAGCAGGAGGGAGTGTCCAGTGTGCAGATTGGCCTGGCTGGAGCTGAGCAATGCTGGGGCTGCTATAAAAGCCCTGCCTGGGCCACACTGGGCCAAGCACTCACCTGGCCACCTTCTCCTCCTCCTCAGGGACAAGGGTAAGTGTGTGAGCCCTTCTGCTCACAGCTCCCTGCTCCAGCCCCAGCCCCTGTGGCTTGGGTGCTGCCTGTGCTGCTCTCCTGCCATGGCTGCCCTCTCTTGCAGAGCACCCTCGCATCTCTCACCAAGATGTCCTGCTACGACGTGTGCACCCCGAAAACCAGCGTGGCTGTGCCCCAGCCCATCGCTGAGAGCTGCAACGAGCTGTGTGCCCGCCAGTGCCCCGACTCCTCGGCCTTGATCCAGCCGCCCCCCGTGGTGGTCACCTTCCCCGGCCCCATCCTCACCTCCTTCCCCCAGCAAGCCGTGGTGGGCTCCTCCGGAGCACCGGCCTTTGGCGGCTCCCTGGGGCTGGGCGGCCTCTACGGCGCCGGCGCCACCCAGGCCTCCGCTGGCCTCTGCACCTTTGGCAGAGCCTGCGCTGCTCCCGCCTACAGCCCTTGCGCCCTGCCCCGCTACAGCAAGAAGCTCTGGGACACCTGCGGGCCCTGCTAGAGCCACCACAGCCCAGCCCAAACGCCTGCGGCCGCCTCAGCCCAGCATGGAGAAGTTGAGCTCTGCACAAGCTGCCCCGGCCTCCTGCAGCCCCTGACACATGGTCTTCCTTGGTCCTGCCCTCCATCCCTCTCCTGGCCTCTCCTGCCTTTCCTGGTGCAATAAAGTTTTCCTGCATCCAATTCCTGTCTCTTTTCCTCCTTTTTCGAAGTGATGAGGGCCATTGGCATGCGGTCATTCCAAAGGAAGTAGGGCAAATGATGACGCTGGTAGAATAAAAAATGATAGTTGAAAAGGACAGTAAAATAGAGCGAAACGGCCCGTAGAGATTAAAGTTCAGAAGAAATGGAATCATAGGGGAAATGGGAGAATATGAAGGAGAGGTGTAGTAATGGGTCAGAGAACGAGAAGGGAAAAGGGAAGGAGGAGGAGAATGTATTCTGGGATGGATTTAAGTTAGGCAGAGAGGTGGGTGTGCCTTGACATTTGCCTGATGGTCATTTATTTATGTCCTGAAGAATTATGTGCATTTTCATTCACATCAGCAGGGATCACATACTTGTTAACTCAGATTCAGGTTTTCTTCCTAATATCTGATTTAAACCATGTTCCATGTTAAAACTGCTCTCATGGTGTTCTCAGATACAAATTTCAGCTTTTAAAAGGTTTGAGTTCTACATTTGTCTAAAAACATGGACAATATGTTAATTTTAGGAATATAGCTGCTGAGTGGAGATAACAAAAATCACAAGGGAAAATGAATCTACTGCATGATTTAGTGTCTGGGGTTTTTTAAGCTAGAGAGAATTAATGTATTTTGTATTTATTTTTCTGGGTTTTGATGCTTTTAGGAAGACTTGCCATGAGCTCTTCATTTGAGAAATCACAAGCAGTTGTCCTTTCAGTTTTCTATTCGTGAATATTGAAGGATTACTTGGAAAAACTGTGATGCTGCCAATGTCATGGGTCCTTCTGTGGTCTCAGGCATGAGGAACATGAGTTTTATAGCAGGAGAAAGGAACTGCAATGCTGTCACAGGCACACTGAAGGCCTTATCTCATGGAGCATTCGCACAGTGGTACTCAGCTTCTTCAGGCTGAGTTTTAGCATCCAGCTGTGAAGTAGGGGCTGAGGTTTTAAATAGCAGCCTGACACAGTACTAGCTTCTCTAGCAGCCTGGCTGCAGCAAAGGAAAAGGGAATTTGGCCACAACACTTATATGCTGCTGGTATACACTGAACTCATTTAAAGCCAGAGGATAAATTCTGCTTAAAGAGCCTGAGACAGAAGATGGTGGCCTTCACATGATTTGACTGAAGCAGAAAATATTTTTCTAAAATGACAGCACCTTTCATAAACAAGAGTGTTTGTATGACCCCTGGGACCTTGAGATCGATGTCTACAATTCATTCTGTTGGAGGCCACCTGAGAAGAAGTTTGAGGTGCGTTCACCAGGTGGTAAGTAAAAGATAGGCAGAGATATGAGGTGTATAGAAATGATCAGTTTACAGGGTGCAGAATTCCAAACATTTATGCTAAAGTTAGAATAAGAGGAAATACTTAATTCTGCAGTCACTTGGCTTTCCTGTCTGAGAATAAATCCCAGGTCTTCCCAGCAGTCAGGAGGGAGCTGCTGCCAGGGGTGAGGAAGCTGCAGAGTCAGACATAAAATCATGGACACCAAACTTTGCTAGTTACTAGAAATGGTGAGCAATGTAAAATGTTCATAAATAGAAAATCACCAGGTTGGGCCTGACTTCTGCCAAGCATCAGAATCCCATGGGAGGACAAAAACTTGCTAAACTTTGTTAAACACTTCTCCCTTAGATAGTTAACTCTTAGCCACACAGGACAGGTAAACCATGGAGTTATATATCATGTAAGCATGCCAGCTAAGTCTTCAGTGCCACCCTGGAAAACAGCACTCTGAAGACCCCCACAAAGAAAGGAGAATGTGTACAGTAATCCATATCCTGAAGACTGAACTCTACACAGTATATTGTTCTGTTTGTGAGGGGCTATCATGCTTACAAATATAAACTTTTGGATTATTGAAATTACTCTCTACTATGTTTGCTATCTAGATGCTACACTAATCAGAATTTTTTTCCTCAAAACTAACCCTCTCTAAAGATTTTATCCTAACCTTGAAAATAGTGGTTTATGCCACTATTTAGGGATAAGTTTGTGCTGGAGAGCTGGGATCTACTGTTGCTGTGGCACCGTGTGGGCCTCTGTGCAAGGACACACAAGCCAGTGAGAGTGCATCTCAGCAATGGCAAAGGGAACCTCACTGGTGGGGAGCAAGACATGGGATAAGATACAGGACATTCTGCTTGGATCTGCTCAGCTGGTACATATGAGCAAACAGGGTCCCTGCCTGTAGTATGAAGACCTTGACAGAAACCATAATCCTCTTCTATTTTACTGTGAAACTATAACTGAATTGTGGCTGTGAGTTGAACATATTTATGTACTAAGAATACATGAACGCTTTTTATTTTAAGGATCTTGATTCCCCATGCTGCTTCCTTCTCTGTCTTACCTATTTTTTTTAATATTTGCCTTATTTTTGCCTCTCCATGCTTTGCAAGTACCTTCTTTGTAGTGTGCTTTCTATCACAACTTCCAGAAGAGATTTCACCAGAATAATTTCCCTTTCTCTACTTTAGAGGATAAAAAATTAAATCATGTTTCACATAGCATTCTCATTTGAGTCCTGTAGTAGAAAGCAGAGATAAGAAGCTACTCAAGTCACAGGGAAGCTACTGTTTAGAGCCCACGACCAACTTGTGTTACTGTGCTGGAGACACTTGGCAGGTTCTCTAAAGGTATTTTATTTTCTATAGTATTCTTACTTGGTAGCAGCATGCTATTTTAAAATAATTTCCGGTTCTTCTTGTTGCACTATGTTACAGTAGAAAAAATATTTTCCAACAATTTAGAAACTCCCTAAGGTTATAATAATGTTGGATCTATGCTCCCAAACGTAAACACAGATCTTAATCATTCAAATACTTACCTTAATGTTTATGTGAAATTTATAAAAAAAAGGTTCTCCTTCTCTTGTGTATATATTAATTCAACCTGTGGACTTAAATAAACTTCTTCATTAATTACAAACGTTCTGTAAGATTTTCTTTCAGCCTTATGGTCTCCTTAGTATAACATACCTAATTAACAGTCAATTGCAGGATGAAAGTAAGCTCCCTCATGCACAAATTCATTTGGAAGCAAAGTCTGATCTGCTACATTTTTATCTTATTGGCAAAAGAATCACAGTCAGGTGGCTCTTTCATTACAGAGTGCATTTGTTATGCTGGCAGCCAAAGGGAGCATGCTAGTTGTAAATGGAGATACTACCTAAGAAACTGCTAACATAATAAATATGGAAGTTTGTGTCACCATTTATGAAATTATTTATCTAAAGTTGTTTGTTCCTTATGGTTCCTAAAAGAAAATGCAACATTTTGTATTAAACAATGTGGGTAGAAATCCTAGAGAAGACATCTTCTAAGCATTTGGATTGATTTGCATTGGTCCTTTTGAAGTTAAATCTGGCAGGTTGGGGAGGGAGCAGAGTTTTAAAAAGTCCACTTGCCATCACATATTGTCAGTATAGAAACAAAGGGTTTTACTTCACCTGCTTTTATTAAGTAAAAAAGATAATTAAAAGAAAAAAACCCATTGCTTAAAAGGTTGAAAAGCATATACAATTATCCCACTAGGCATAATGTAATAATAGGATTGATTACCAGAAATACTTTCTCTTTTAACACAAGTAAAACACTTGTCAAGTTCTTTTAGCATCTTATACAAACACTCATGAAATTTTAAACACAAAAACAAGGAGAATAAGAGGATAAGAAAATATATATATATATAATGGAGGTAGGGCTTGTTTTGCAGTGGGATATGCTGGAAGAATAGGAGGTGAGGTAGAAATATTTGATATTTGGGAGAGATATAGAGAGAGTCAGATATCTATTGACTGAATGTGGTATGATTATAACTGACTGATTAAAAGTTGTGAGTATGGATCTGGCATGTAGATAGAGGAAAACCCTCTTACGGAAGATGCAGACAAAGAAAGCTGTCATTTGCACTGGGAAATGCAAGTTTTTCAAGCTATAAACATGTTTTTGTGAGCAGTGAGTTTGGAGTGGAACAAAGTATAGTAATGAAGTGTAATATTTGGTGTGCCTGCTACAGGTTTTAGCATAGCAACCCAAGATTAATGTCTCAAACAACATGAAACTGGAATTAATTCTGACAGGCCTGCCGAACTGCCTCCAGCAGCCAGGTGGGGTTTTTAAAAAATTATTTTATTGGGTTTTTTTAAAGGAAGATGACATTTAGAGTTTGGACTAAAATGCTTGGAACTGAGAGACAATTAAGTGTCCTGCATAGAAAAGGAAGCTGTCACTGGCAGAAGATGGGGAGGCAGTTCTGACTGAGGCTACACATAGAAGGCTTCAACACTGAAATGTCACAGGTTTCATGAAGGGCTCTGCAAGAGGATTTCAAATACAAAAAGAAGTTGGTTAGGATATGGGTCAGGATATGCTAATAGCTCCAGAAGAATGGGAGAAACCATGTTATTAGGAGTTGGAGCTTTGCACTTAAGAGCTTTGATCACACTTTTAGGAAAAGCTGCAGTGTAGAGCAGCTGGCTCAAGTTTGGGCTTGACCCTATTTACTGCTCAGCCAAGACATGAAAATAGAAATGCATGACAGAAGAGTGTTTCTTGGCTAAAAATGTGCAACATTGCTCCCTGGAGCCATATGTGTAAAAAGAGGGACAATATGCCTATGTGTCATTAACACGAGGATTCACAGTATTATATTGGAAATGGAGGCAGATGTAGGAGCAGCAAAGCTCTTGACTTTCAAAGATCTAGAAGACAGTGAGCAAAGGCCCTAGATCAAGCTTAAAGTAAATGAGCATAATTTTACAACACCAGAGTAAAGGGCAAAACTTAAGCAGCCTTCCTATTAGGGTAACTTGTCCAAGGGTATTTCGAGGTAAAGGTAATGAGATAGAAATTAGATTTAAACAAATGTGCTGGACATGAGGAACATAGAAAAGAAAAATGTTGAGCTGTATTTAGTGCAGTAACATACAGATAAACTAATTTCTGAATTCCTCAAATCTGAGTTTGAGGTACACGTGCTGCAAAAGTCTGGCAAAAAGCATTTGGATAAATAGTAAAAGTGGAGCATAATTTCATCTGCGGCATTTATGAAAAGGGCTGCACTGATTACAGGCACTCCAAAGAGTGATAGCAGCTTAAGGTGCTGTAGGTGCAATAAAAGCCACTGTGAATGACAGCTGAAATGAATCAATATCTTCTTCCTAAATCCATTCATTTGCAGAACTTGGTGGCTGGGCAGAGCTTACTAAACTGTGCTCGCTTTGTGTGTCTTCACAGAGAGGATTGGAATTAGAACTGAATGCATTTGTGAGAGTGAACATACATGAGAGACTATTTCAGTGTGAGCAATTACCCTATAGCATAGTCAGTGCATTTGCTCATATCTAAGAGTAATGGATTCATGACTTCCAGTATAGCATTGCTGCCTGGTGTTTTATAGCATAGGAGTAAATAAGGAGTGTGACTTTTATAAAATTGAGATGGAAGTCTTGCATTTGCCTCACCTCAGGAAAATATAAAGCATGTGTGGATAGAAAAGGAAAATACTGCTTGGAGAAGAAATTCTGTTGCAGGAAGAATAAGCAATTGGTACTGGATGTTGGATATTCTTTCTGGCCAGAAATGGCACATATTATAAAGGAAGTTCTCCTGTAAAATCAGCTGAAGCACAGTTACTTTTGCTGGAAGGTCTACAACATACCTTTGAATTGTGACAGTTATTTATACAGCATGGGATATTTAAATTTGCTTCATGTTGGATAACAAAGTACTTTGTACAGGCTCTGAGAAGGGCTTTATACAAAGGCAATAGGGAATCCATCAGTCCCAAAGACTATTTCAGCAAAGAGATGCTTATATAGTGGGAAAAAAGTTTGATTTCCTGCGAGTAGACTTAGCAAAGGACTTAGGAAAGGTGAAAATGGCAAATAGAAAATAATAAGAAAAAAAAAGACTCATAGTTTGGATCTCCCCTCGTTTTGCTGCACAGAGCAGATAGTGCCGATACATGACTGAAAGGAGGGAGAGAGAGGCCAGCATGGTAGAGCAGATATTGGGATGGGTGACATATTTAGAAGTGGAGGAAAGGAGAGATAAGAAAAAGGCAGTTTAATAATTGCCTGCAGATAAAACCAGAAGATAGTTATGGAATATGCACACTGACATTATTGAAAAATGGTCACAAGCTTTCATAAGCTGCAAGAGGGAACAAGGATGTGGCACATGGAGAGATGAGAAGGCATGTTTGTAATCATCACAGGAATCAGAAAAAGCAGCCTCATGCTTATCACATCTCCTAGCACAGCTCCAGAGATTTCTGTGCTTAGCACAGGAGCATTGGGCAGGCAGGGCTTTGGTTGGGAATACAGTCCCTCTGCCTTGCTAGGGAAGGCTTTACAGTGTATGGAGTGCAGATGGGATGTGGATGTGTATCTTGAAAGGGGAAATATGGCCATCTACTCTTCCAGGCAGTGCCATGCAGAAAGGAATGAGCTTCAGTCCTTCCTAAGGGTGATTGTGGGACCTGGCATTCTGCAAAACTGCAGCTCTATCCACATAATATGGATGCAAGGAGGATTTGAACACAGACATTGTGAGTCTATTTTTGATTTTAGAGGCAGAACTAGATGAAGAGAGGGATAGTTGAGAGTAATGGCCTCAAAAAACCCAAAAAATAAGCAGTTGACAAAACGGTTTCTCCTCTGACCAAGTGCCCCACAGCAGTTCTATACAGCTAATCTGTGGGGTTTTGCAGGCAGTAATGTTTTCTTGAGAGAGGATCACCAGCAAATGATGTGATAAGCCCAGTACTGCTTGCTCTGTCCTTGCATTTTGGCAGCAGCCTTTCTGCTAGATGAATGATTTGCAGAGCAGCTTTGTGGGCTGGATTTGTGAGGATGATCTGGTTTAAAAAAAAATAGCTGAGGGGAAAAAGAGAGTTATTTTTAACCCAAATCGGTTTATTATTCATGCTTAACAGGAGAGCATTACCAAGTCAGGAACGCACATGCAGGCAGGAAGCAAGCTGCAGAGCAGGGTATGGTCTCAGCTGCTTCAGGTGGGGCTGTAGGGCCTGGCTTTTAGCCTTTGCTGGGAGCTCAGCTTCTGCAAACATGACAGGTTTCACTTTGCTCCAGGGTTTTTATTTTTTGCAACTCATTGTTCTGGATTTTAACTGGAAAAGGTAACTATTCAAGGCTGCTGCTTTTCCATGAAACATACCCCCACTTTTATTTTTTAAGACTTTTAGGTTGGGAAAAGGTAAAATCCTTCCTTCCTTCCTTCCTTCCTTCCTTCCTTCCTTCCTTCCTTCCTTCCTTCCTTCCTTCCTTCCTTCCTTCCGTCCTTCCTTCCTTCTTCCTTCCTTCTTCCTTCCTTCCTTCCTTCCTTCCTTCCTTCCTTCCTTCCTTCCTTCCTTCCTTCCTTCCTTCCTTCCTTCCTTCCTTCCTTCCTTCCTTCCTTCCCTTCCTTCCTTCCTTCCTATCCTTCCTTCCTTCCTTGCCTTCCTTCCTTCCTTCCTTCCTTCCTTCCTTCCTTCTTCCTTCCTTCCTTCCTTCCTTCCTTCCTTCCTTCTTCCTTCCTTCCTTCCTTCCTTCCTTCCTTCCTACCTTCCTTCCTTCCTTCCTTCCTTCCTTCCTTCCTTCCTTCCTTCCTTCCTTCCTTCCTCCTTCCTTCCTTCCTTCCTTCCTTCCTTCCTTCCTTCCTTCCTTCCTTCCTTCCTTCTCCTTCCTTCCTTCCTTCCTTCCTTCCTTCCTTCCTTCCTTCCTCCTTCCTTCCTTCCTTCCTCTCCTTCCTTCCTTCCCTTCCTTCCTCCTTCCTTCCTTCCTTCCTTCCTTCCTTCCTTCCTTCCTTCCTTCCTTCCTTCCTTCCTTCCTTCCTCCTTCCTTCCTTTCCTTCCTTCCTTCCTTCTTCCTTTCCTTCCTTCCTTCCTTTCCTTCCTTCCCTTCCTTCCTTCCTTCCTTCCTTCCTTCCTTCCTTCCTTCCTCATTCCTTCCTTCCTCTTCCTTCCTTCCTCCTCCTTCCTTCCTTCCTTCCTTTCCTTCCTTCCTTCCTTCCTTCCTTCCTTCCTTCCTTCCTTCCTTCCTTCCTTCCTTCCTTCCTCCTTCCTTCTCCTTCCTTCCTTCCTTCCTTCCTTCCTTCCTTCCTTCCTTCCTTCCTTCCTTCCTTCCTTCCTTCCTTCCTTCCTTCCTTCCTTCCTTCCTTCCTTCCTTCCTTCCTTCCTTCCTTCCTTCCTTCCTTCCTTCCTTCCTTCCTTCCTTCCTTCCTTCCTTCCTTCCTTCCTTCCTTCCTTCCTTCCTTCCTTCCTTCCTTCCTTCCTTCCTTCCTTCCTTCCTTCCTTCCTTCCTTCCTTCCTTCCTTCCTTCCTTCCTTCCTTCCTTCCTTCCTTCCTTCCTTCCTTCCTTCCTTCCCCCTCTGGACAGCTGCCTGGGGTAGGCTGGGCTCAAGGCTTATAGGGTGAACAACAGAAAGGTCATGCAAAAGTAAAATCCTGGTTTTGAAATCAATACTAATCCAGTCTCTTTATAATTTAGGGTGTCATAATTGTGCTAAACCATCTCTTTGTAGCAGTGGGATACCCAAGCACAACAGAGACAGTGCCCAGCTTGGAGGGAGTACTATGGATTTGCTACCACAAAGATATTAACCAAGGCAGGCTAAGGCACATCTTGACTAAGGCCAGTCATCCTCTTGCCCATGGACATCCTTTGTAGGAGCTGAGAAAGCAGCCCACATTTCTCAAGCTTTTCCACAACTCCTGAAGTACATAAATTACTTTCTCCTCTTCTTTCCCTGTTTTCTTTTATCCTGTGAGATTACTGAACTGAGAGTCTGCCTTCTCATAATGAGGCCAGAGTACATTGGAATTATCTGCAGGCATCAGTTAATAAATAGCAGAATTAAAGGCAAAGAGCTGGCTGGGGTGATGTGTGTCAGGCCAGCACAGGGCAGCATCCCCTTTCTGGAGCAGGGCAAACTGAGAGGGGGCAGGAGGGTGCAGCTCCTCTTCGTGCCTACTGCAATTAAACTGAATTGCCTGACTCTCTTATCCTCCTCCTGCCTCAAAAAGCCAGGGTATAAATTGCTGTCAGGATGTGGCTGCTAATGAGACTGAGCTGCACAATGTCCCCTCCGCTGTGCTGGAGGAGGGTGAAGTGGGAGAGGGTGGGTGCATCCATGTGGACAATGAAATCTCACAATGGACTCTAAGGGAAAGCCATCAGTTCTTATTTATTACTTGAGTAGCTGCAGCAAACCATTAAAGAGTTAACAATCATCCTCTCAGGAGGAGATAGGACCAATGTAAACAGAAGCATTATTTACTCGGTATTCCTTTTTTATTATTATTATTTCATGCAGAACTTGTAAGGTTGCTTATCAGTAAGGTTGCCCAACATTTTCCTTTGGGAAAAGCTGTTTTCAATTGCTTCTAGCAATTCTTAACCATTTGGACTGTAATTTTCCACACCAGATACTTGGCTCAGACCAAGTAGGTTTGGAATATTTCCAAGACATTGTGGTTTATGGGTTTTTTACTTTTTTTTTTTTTTTTTTTTTTTTTTTTTTTTTGGCATTACCTGGGGAGCATACATTCTTTTGTCGATGCTAAAATTTAAAATTTTTAAATATGTTGAAGTGAGAAGGCAATATTTTCTGACCTACAGTGATCTGCCAAAAATTGACAATATTATAAAACTATGGAAAAAAGTACTTTAAAAATCAGAACTGAGCACCGTCCTTCCCCTGCCAGCTCAAGGGTAATGGGATGTTGTGCTCTGAGAGTAATTGAGCAAATAATTATGTGCTGTTTGTTTGCTGAGTCTGTGGTTCAGTTTTCGCGACAAAGCTTGAGGATTTCTAGGTTTTTACATGTGTTTGTGTGGCAAAAGTGAGACCAGCTTGTTAAATTCAGCTCCCAATGCAATAAGGAAATATTTTCCTTTGAATAAGAACTGCAGGGTTTGGTCTTTGAGTGTGTATAACTCAAACTTCTCTGTCTCTAATACAGGATTGCATTTATTTTTTACAGAACTTGGGCAGGAAATAAAAAATGGAAATCACCTTTCACTCTTCCAGAAAAATACATAGATTATACAAAAATAATAATTCCCATAGAACATCACATGTCCAGGTATTATTCTAGTTGCAATTTTGTGACATTAGCAATGCAAGTAAAATCTTGTGTTTGCTTCTGTTTAGATCAAGGAACCTAGAAACAGTAACAGTCTATTTATTTTTTTTATGGTTGCTGAACCTCTATTAAGAGGTATTATTCATGCTGTTTGATTTTTCTGCCTTTACATCCTCACATCCCCATGGTTACTGTTTGATTAAACTTTGATCAAAGAAAAGGCAAATTATATTGTTAATTATTTGACCCTGTGTGGAAAGGGCTCTGTGGGTAAATAAGTCAATTCTCATTCATACAGGCATAAATTCTGAAATATTTTCCAAGTAGAATTCCTACTCATAGAGAAAAAAATAATGTTTAGCAGACTATGCTTTTATTTTGTTCCTAGTAAAAATTTGTCATTACTTGTTTGTTCATCTTTTGACTAGAGCTGCCTGCTTGAAAAATGAAAGAACATTCTAAGGCCGAAAAAACACCCTTGTGTTCCATGTTAGTGACATTAGGCAATCGATGCTTGATTAGAAAATCAAAGCTGCTTCCTTTTCATTCCTTGGAAATGAATGCTTATTTGCATTCATTTCAGGCTGAACATCAAAGGTGGGACAGGCTGGTTACGTTCCTGCAATGCTGAGCAACTTCGGTGTGCCAGAACAGAGAGAAGTGACCCCCTGGTAACAGCAGGGCGTGTGAGCAGCCCTGCACCCTTCATGTGCCCATATATATATACACAGTCTGTATTGGGCATCTCAGATTGGACCAACTAATAAATGCTCAGCGAGATTCAAGCATCACTAGCATGTTTTTTCTGATCCATGAGGAGCCAGCTCAGGTTCAGTGCTTGCTGCTTGCAAGGCTTCACTGAGCAGCAGTGCATGTGTCCAACAGCACCAAGTACATGGTCAGGGAGAGAGTCCCTGCGGGCTTGGCCTCTGAGGAGGCCTGTTTGAGTGTTTGATTGTGCCTTTAGAAGTATATATTACGTGGGACATGGCTGGTTCTTTTCTGTACAGGGATGAAACTGTGACAGTTTCAGACCAGCCTGAGGTATATCAGCCTAGGGAGTGACAGAGGGATTGCCCGTAGTTTAACAGGCAAGTGTAGCTGGAGACAGGCTGTGGAGCTCATTGTGGCAGTCAGGACAAGTTTGGTTTTAGAAGCCTGGGATATTCATCACAGTATTTGCACTGGCAAGAGAAGAGGAAACTCCTGTAAAAGTAAGGAATATGGGACCTCATTACAGTCAATGCTGTAAGCACAGGGCTATGCCAAGCTGGGTGGAAAAGAGGGATTCTCATTTGTTTTATGGTGCCTAAGGCAGCTAGAAAGAAGTGTTAAAATTGGTTAAAACCAGGAAGCTGGCACTCAGAAAAAGCAGAAACAAGAAATTGAGGTAAATGCTTCTACTGTGACAAAATTAGTCACAGTCAGGAGGATTGATTGAAATATAAAGTAATCCTGGAATAAACATCACACAAGCTCTTAGGGAAAGGTCCTTCAAAATAATGTGGAAAATGGGACAGACAGAAAGTAAGGTCTTGCTTAAGCTGAGGCAGCTAACAAACTTGATAGCAGCCTGGCTAGAACTTGGAGCTGTGAAATGCACAGGAGTTTTGGAGTCTTACTTACACACATAGATTAATGTGACAATACTAGGAGAACTAGAAACAAACAACCTATTTATCTGCAAGGGGAAAGAGTGAGTGGGATTTTGAGTCTGCTTAAAAAAGGAAATTGCACTAGGACTGTAGGCCTGTGTCAAGTGAGAGAGAACACTTGACAAACAGTTGATCTGGACTTCATTAAAAGTGAAAAATGTACAAGACAGAAATGCACTTGAGAACCATATGGTTTGTGGCAAGTTATGATAGCTCCCTTGGTTCTTACACAAATCAGGAAACAAATGCTTTATTCACTTGTACATAACAAGCTGAGATTCATTAATCATCTCCAACAGCAATAGGAGACAAAAGTATCTTGGAGGTGTCTCAGACAAATTATAGCTGAAATTTGCCATGAATTCAAACACAAGAAAGCTGTTAAGATATGATTTTGATATGGACAGATGACTTTCAATCTTTTTCCTTTGCTCCATTGCCCAGATCAGCTATGGATTATCTCCTAGGGATGATGGACAATGGCATTTAATTGCTTAAGAGCTAACTTGTGGGCTGACTCAAAAAATTAATCAAGCAGGGCCAAGCCCCCTAGCACCTTCCAACCATTAATTTTTTTAGGTCACATGAGAAATAATATCCAATTGTCCACATGATGAATTCCTCCCTTCATGTAACCAGATGTAGGGCATTAGGAGGAAAAAAATGCAGCCTTTAAAAGGGGGAAAGCCCCCATCAGGAGGGCATTTTAGGCTAACTCCAGAATACAAATTTAAGAGTGGAACTTTATAATGTTCAGCTAAGGACAGAAATGTGTCATGCCAGTTCTATCACTGGTTCTTACAATTAAAGTAATGTTTTTTTCCTCTCTTTCTCCTTTTCCAAATCTAAGAGCATAAATTTGCTGAATTAACAGAAATGCTGCTCAGTCAAAAGGATGTCAGAAAGATGTCTGGATTATCTGTGTAGCTACTACTAGTTCTGGTCATCAGGAACTGAAAGAGAAAGAATAGGATTTAATTTAGAGACTTCTTTGACTCATGTTGGAACTTCTTGAAATTTATATAACTGCAAGTCCTTTATTAAGCTTCCTAGCTTTCCACCCAGGTGTCATGCAGTTCAGTTGCAGATTCTTAGCAGATGGATTTGCAAGTATTTCTTGTTGGTTAGCCAAAGGAAAATGACTGAACAAGCCAGTTCATAAAAATGGCTTAGGCTGATTGTGCTCTTTCTTTCACACCATTGCTGGAAAAATGTGGGAAAGAGAACAACTGAGAAGCAGACAGTAAGTTATTGTCAAATAAGAAGTTGAAATAATGAGAATTCTTGGCACTTATAATCCCCTACTCCAAGAGTTTGATGGTTATATGCACCTAGAACCACAAAATATGTACATTCAAAATACACTTATAAGGGCTGTTCTTGGGTTTCTGGAACATGGCCTCCTCCTGCTTCATTGCTCATCCACTTTTCTCCATCCTCCTAGGAAACTTCTGCAAGTTCTTCCACTTCTTTCTGCCATATCCTGATTCACCCGTGCTTTGACACTGCACTTGGGTCTCCACTTCTTCCCAGCATCCAGAAAAGCTTTTGGTTCTTCCTTCCAAACTCAACACTTGGATACACTTCTAGAAATACGAGAATGGTATTCTTGTAAGGGGACATTGCCAACAGCTCCACATCAGAATCAAAATGCTTTCTTTCTACCTGTATCTTAGCATGTACTACAGCTGGGAGTAGGAATAGATATATTTACAAATGGTGAAAAAAAGTCATGGAGTTCTTCTGAAAATAAGATCAGAAATGTAAGAGCTGGGACAGTAAAAGTTGTGTATCAACCATGATCAGTAAAGAGGGACTTTCTACCATTAGAAAAAAATGCCATTGTCTGAAGCAAGGTTATATGAAACTGCTGCAACATATTGGGTAGTGCTAATACCGGTATGTTCTGGACTGTGGACTACAGTCCACTTATCCCCACCTTGGCTGAAACACAGGCTGGTAAAATGGCAAAAAATTGCAGAATATTTGTTTTGAAAGATAATTAAGATTTGAGGTGAACTTCCTAACAGACAAACATCAAGTGATGAATTTGTATAAGGTTTTAAAATTACATTTTCTTCCCTGTTTTTCAATATAATTTGATTAGAAGAAATATATCTTTTGGTAAATTTATGGTTGAACTGAGTGAGATTCTTGAAACAGCAAGAAATTAGGTTTGGTGACACAGAAAATCTCTTTTAGATTAATTGTTGTAGCCCATATCATATTTATAAACCATGGCATATAAATAGATAAATTACTTCTGATTCATGTATGAAGCCATGCTAAACCCGACAGTGAATTGTCTTGAGAGCTCCTTCATTTGGGTGGATGATGCACCCTGAAGACATGTAAGGATGGTCAGTGGGTCTGCTGATGTTTGAAGTGTAGGAGCTGCAGCTTCATTTGCCTCATTTGGGTATGCAGAGGTGGCAATGGAAAACTTGGATCCAGAAGCCAAATGGTTGCTCTTTTAGGCCAAACAAGTTCCTTTGTGCAGTAACAGCAGCAGGGGCTGGGAGAATCCCGGCTAAAAACTGACCTAAGCAAAGCAGCCTGGGGTGGAGGATGACTGCTGCAGGTGTGATGGAGAACAAAGGCAAGGAAGGTGTGACCTTGAAAGGGAGTGGAGAGCATTTCTTGGGCTCAGCACTGATGGGGTGATAATCAGTTGTGACACCAAAAACACTAGAGGAGGCAACTTTTTCTGCTTTGCTCTGGAAAGCATCTTTGAGTACAGAGTTGTAATAAGACTAGATTGAGAATACTTCTGCTTGGTGTCAGGTAAAAATCTGATCCTTCAGGTACATCCCCATGACACGCATATGCAGTGGCCAACCACATTCAGGTGACACGAGGAGACAGTGCTTTCCATGAGTACCCAGACTGCAAAACTGTCTGCTTTTCCATTATTGTTTTTTGTTAGAGATGAAAATCTAAAAAGTGTGACACATACTGTATGTGGCTGCGAGGACAGGGAGAAATTTTCCCCGGGGTGCCCCTCATGTGGTTTCCACATAATTTCTCCGGAGAGTGTGTCCACCTCACAGACACAGTACTATTGCAGGAGCTGAATATCTTATGAAGCCTCACCAGAACACCAAACATCTTTCTAATTACTTCACTGCATACACAATAATTACAGAAAAGAAGGATGAACGCCTAAATGAAGTACAGAGGCCCTTGAAAAAATGGCACCAGTAAAACACTGCTACCATCTCCTTTTCCTGTTGACCTATCCTTTCATCTCAGCATTAAATGCCCACTTCCTTTAAACAGCTTTTTATCCTAACCAACTCTTCTAATTCACAAGGCTTCTTGAATTTCATTCTTGTTGGCTATGTGCAACAGAAAGCTTTAATGTTTTATTTCTTCTAACAGAGTAAGCTTTCAGTACTCTGTTTGCATTGCTTCAAGCAGTTAGGCAGTGGTCATCTGCCCTGACAATGCTAACTTGGCATCTTCAGCCAGAAACAAAAAAGACTCCATGAGTTTTGGGTGTAAGATGTGTGAAGGAGAATAGTCACAGTACAGAAGACATGGTCTGTAAGGGAGAGTGCATATCAGTAAACACAAACAGGGAAAATTTTGCCTCATTTATCTGCAGACTGAGAAAGCTGCTTGATATTCCCCCTCCTCAGCAACAAATGACAGCATAAAAAGTTATCATGTTATTAATTCAGATGAATAGTACCACACATCCCTGCATTATATAACTATTTCATTAAAGTGAAGGATCAGTTTAAAACATCATTAAAATCTAACCAGCTTAAAATAATATGATTCCACTGACATTTGACTTAATTAAAATCTGAAAGTTAGGAATATTGCAATAAGTATTAGCTTGAAAGAGTCTCTGGAAGAAGAAGCATCAGATACCTTACCCCTCCATGCATTGTTCTTCTCAGAAAGCAGGGGTAGCAGAAGGAGCGAGGAGCTCTTGGGGATCCCAACTCAGTAAAGACCAGCGAAGCCAGCATTAGAGGTGGGATACACACAATTGCTCTAAACATCCTCAAATCCACCAAGCAGGCTTTCCAGATTATCAAAATAAGTATTACTCATTCAATTCAGTCTCAAGAGTCAAAGAACCAAATTGATTCTCTGAATTGCGAGAAACAACAGCTCCAAGCCAAAGCCCGCTGAAATCAAGACAAAGATTCCCTGCTGAGTTCAATAGCTTGCTGGATCTCACCCAATGCAAGTAATTCCCTTTTTCTTTCTAAAGTGAGTTTCTTTTTCCTGTGGCAGCTTCACACAGTATTTCCATTGTGGCTACCTTCATTCAAACACTGCTCTTCTCTTACTTACGAGTTCAGATTTGTATTGTTTCCAATACTTTATAATTTTGCATTGTCAGGATACTTTTCTCCATGGTTTCAGAGAGTGAGCTGACCTAGTTAAAATTAAAGGTTGCCAGCATAAATTAGATTAGGATGGTCTAGTGGTCTGAAAAAGTGCTGTAACACACTGTGCTTGTCTTAATTTCCTTCAGTAAGAACAGCTGGGTGAAAACACAGTTATTAAAGCTATTTGGTTTACACTATTATAACTGCAGATTTAATGATATCCTATCAGGATGCAATGAGACCAAATTATCAGCTATTTCAACTAGAAATATAATAATTTTGTTTTATTTTTAGCTATCAGATTTCACATTTCATTTTAAATGCACATGAATCTAGTTAGTAATAAAGTAATAACAAGGATATTTCTACCTTCTTAAGGCTGTCTATGCTGGAAACTCTCAAGCCTGAGATAAAAAAAAAATCTTATCCCAAGCTTTGGAGATTGCAAGAAGTGGATAACTCGCTCACCATATCTGAGCACAGGCCCAAGGTCTCTGTCAATGAGCTATGAATAAAGCAGACATCTGAAGAGTGATTAATGTTACCAGCCTCATCTACCAAAAACATCTTAAGTCTGACTCCTGCTAGGCACAATGCAAATACTTTGATGCTGAGCTACTGCTGGAATACCATTTGGCTCAGACTTCTTATGCTTGCCCTTAAACCTGTGGGAGTTTTCTGTACAGTGAAAAGCAGACTAATGTCTCCTTAAGAAGTATATTGTCTCCTGTCAGTCCTATTGTTCCTGTAAATACCTCTCATCACTACTAAAAAAGGACAAGAGGATAATGGATATTCATCCTGAATGGAGCCCAGAAGCACTTCACCCTGGGAACTGCATCACTCTTTGCAGGCAGAATCCTTGTAAATGTCAAAGCCAGGCCTATTAACAATAATGCATAGATAATAATTAGTAAATAATTGATGTTGACATTGCCATTTGATGCGTGTATGGCTCTGCTGTGTGAATGGTAAGCTGAGTGGTTGGCTCCTCTGGTAAAAGCTGCATTGCTCTTTGGCTTGTTGATATCCAGCTGTCTGTCACTCCAATATCTAATGGATGGGTGTGTAGTGATTGTTATGCTGAGCAGCAGAATGCCTACAGTTCTCTGATATGTGGGAGCAATTCCTCACGACTCTGTATCAGACCATAGCTCTTTCTTATCAAGCCAATTTTTAACACAGCTGCAACCCAAGGAGACTCACTTTTGGATCCATTTTTCATGTGTAAATTGCTATTGTTTTAAACTTATTTTCTGCTCTTTTGCATACTTTGCTGTTTGTTACAAATAATACAATCTATTGCTCAAAAATGCACCTCAGAATGGTTTT
The DNA here is from genome assembly GCF_903797595.1 of Erithacus rubecula. Taxonomy (NCBI): domain Eukaryota; kingdom Metazoa; phylum Chordata; class Aves; order Passeriformes; family Muscicapidae; genus Erithacus; species Erithacus rubecula. Next base: position 50,998,133 of record NC_136689.1, on the reverse strand, counting down.
TGCATTGATTGTGGGATGGTTTTGTTATTTTTGGAGCTATGGCTGTGTTATAGATGCCATCTTAAATATTGATTGGAACACTTCAGATCTGTTGTTTTCTTCCTTATGAATGGTCAGCTGCTTTTGTGAAAAGAGAGTAAGGAGAAAATGATGGGATAAATGAGGATGGAAAGGCTTGTGACAATGAACAGGGAAATAGTTTTTCTTGCTTTTTCTTTTGGAGGAACCAATCTCGTGTTTGTACCATTTCTGTGTGGCTGCAGAAGAAAGTTTTTGCTTCTCCATGCATTATGTATCATCTTGGGCTTCTGCCTCAAGTGTCCCACGAATTTATGCTCCTGGGATATCTGTGTGAATGCCATGTAGTTCTTACTATCAGAGACAAGCACTAATGAGATACTCACCCCTCTTAGCATCCAGTATTGTGTAAGAGTGATTGCTACAGAGTACCTGATAAGATTATCAGTTTCCCCTGACTTTTGGAAGGACCATTTTGTTTTCATCCCTTTATCCTAGCAGTGCTATTTACCCCCGCCACATTCTGTCCCCTGTGCTCCAGAAAGAACTTGGCTTCTAGAGATGAACACAAATTTCCTCTTCTTAAATATCATAAAGACATCATAAGGGTATAAAACATAAAGACACCCTGAAGCATGCTCATAGAGGGGCTTCTCAAGCTGGGATAGCTGGAAGAGGAAGCATTATAAGAGATGGGTATGGGAGCATAAATACAGATTTTAATGAAGGGACTTGAAATTGACTGAGAATCAGGCAAATGTGTGCTAACACAAGGCAAGTCATGCAGCTGAAAAATCTAACATAAGTGAAAATAGAACAGCTTGAAAGTTATTTAACAATGCAGAGCACACTGCAGTGGTTCATAACAGCCAGGAAGGAGCGTCTGAGATAATAAATGCTGTAGTGGAGTTTAGGTAGGTGTGAGATGTTTGTCCGTGCTGAATAGCATTAGCAGCTTGTTAAGGCCAAGCAAAAAATAAATCACTGACTTCAACAGACTTTACTATTTACTAAGTCCTTACATTTAGATTTACACAGTGAACCAGACTGCCAGAGTGCATCTTGAGTTAGTGACTTGGTGCTCCTCAGATGAAGGAATTATCTTGATTTATGTGATATGCAGTATGCACACTTTAAGAAAACCAAGGTGGTTTCTTCATGCAGGGCCTTACAAGGTTCAGTGACTGCACCACACACTCCCTTTTGCACTTTTGCCAGAGAAGAATTCTTGACTCTGGTCCTCAAGTTTCCAGAAGAAGGTATAGCAGATGGGTTGGAGTTATTTATTCCTTTTAAGGGTGAAAAAATCCTACTATCTAGTATTTCCACTGAAGAGATCTTACACCTATTGAATCTATAGTCCTTTGGGTTTCTTTCTTCACTCCTGACATAGAAATCACCTCACTGTTCATATTCCAGCAAACCCAAAGCTTTCTTGTCCTCAGCCTCTCAGGATCCTTTTAGACAGCGAAACCCATTCAGATGTCAGCACTCATATCAGTACTGCATTTTTGTGCTTGAATGATTTAGCACTATGAAACTTAACTCTGAGATAAGCACTTGAAAACCCTGCCCAAGGGACAAAGCCTACATTCAGCCTCCTGTATTCCACATTTGGCCTCCTTGACTCATCGTCTCTCCTGAAAATTTCCTTGCCTGCCAGTTATTACCTCACATGAGCATATGGTGGACAACCCTGTACAGAGTTTAAAGAGCATGAGTCATGACTCTGCTATACCTCACGCTGTCTGTGTCAGCCAGCTTTGCAGATCTGTCTGCCCTAAATTTTTATTTAAGCTAAGCCATCAAGACTGCTTTACAACTTGGTTGGTAGTTAGATTTTGTATTATTGAAGGGCTCAGGGCCATTCCATGGGCATGCTTGCAGACCAATACTCCAGTGAGAAGGAAAGGTTACTCATCTACCACCAGCAACTTTCTGTTTTCTGTTTTAGTCCCTGAGGAATTTTTGGGAAGCCAGGAGATACGCTTGATCCCCTCTTTTGGTTTTGTATGCAACTGTGGTAGTGGAGCTGATAGAATTAGCAGTAGTAAAACATGGGAGAATAGGGTGATGGAGATGGCACTGGGGGTACCAGTAGACAAATATTTCCTGCCTAGCCATGGTGTGTGTGTGTGTGTGTGTGTGTGTGTGTGTGTGTGTGTGTGTGTGTGTGTCTGTAGATGGAGACAGCACATCTCCAAGAAGGTTGATGAAAGATTAAATAATTTTTCTTTTAATAATGACCCTCATGAGGCTCTCTAAGGTTGCTACAACAGACTAAGTGAACAACATCATTGTACAGTTCTTTTAACAGCCATATTATTTTCCACATTGAAAACAATGTTTTACAGGTCAGATGTCCTATTAGTATTGTTAGGATTTCTTGTCATTAGGATTTCTTGTCATCAATTGCATTTTATCCCTTGTAATTTCTAGAATATATTTAGTGTTGATTTTTTTTTCAGTACAGCAACAGCTTAATCCTCTTGCTATCTCATTACAATATGAGAAAATTGAGATTGCTTGGGAGACATTAGTTAATAAACCCATTGCCTGTAATTCCCAGACCACTGATGTATTTTTCCATCTTTATTTAATAGGATTCTATTTTTCACATTGAAATATCCAGGCTCTAGCACTGAAGAAATGCTACAGATAAATCCACACTGAAGGGGAAAAAATCCAGCAGGAAATGGTTACTATTTTAAATTAAGAAAGAAAACCCCTGTTAGGCAACTTCATCTTTTTGTTTGACTTAAAGCTGAAACCTAAAACCTGATTCGTCACTTGCTCTGATTTTATATTTGTCTCATTGACTTAGTGGAATTAATCCTAATTTACATTGGTATGAGAAAAACTGGATTGCTGAGGTTTCATTATTCTGGACTATAACCAATGACCTGGTAGAGCTTTTAATTTTCTAGCTAGGGGGATGCTGTAAGAGTTGAGAGGTTGTTTGTTGCACAGACAGGAAGATAAGACAAAGCAAAACTAAAGTGCTTCAGACTATCTCGTTCCAGGGGGCTTGTCCTCACAGGCCACAGGGGATTGCTTTACATTTCCATTAAGACACTATGTTCTTGGAATTGCATTTCCCAGGCATTTCCTCTAGAGTGCTAAGAGAGCTCACTGACAGTGTCCAGATGCACAACATACTCCTGGCAGTGATCGGTTCTTGTCTCTGCCAACATCCCTTTCCTCTCCTCATCCCTTCTATTTTAACACTCAGAGAGAATAACCATGTTTTTAAATCAAGTGGCTTCTCTGTGGAAGAAATCAGTGCTGAGCAATGCAGCAGGCAAGCAAGCACTGATGGGGACATGCAGACATTCAGCCAGACCATCCCTTTCTCCATTTGGAGTTTATTGTGCAGTCTGATAAAGACTCTGGAACAAAAAGCAGCTTGGTATATTACATATTTATATATAAATTACAGCTGACCTGCTCCAGCTCAGTGACAGCAGGCAGTAGCTCTTGGTTGTGTCCTTGGCCCTAATGGGAGAAGCATTACCTCCTCTTCCCCTACTTTGCCTCCAGTGCAGGCTCTCACATCCCCGAGGGAGGACACAAACTGCATTTATCCACCCCACACCACTACTTCCCTATGACTTGGAGGCCATCAGTGGTACACATATCTCCATTAGGAATCTCTGCTTAGTCCATTTCCACCCTTGTGCACCACCCTGCTTATGTTCACCATGCTCTGTTGAGCCATGTATTCCTCTTCAGAGTCCCACCCTACTCTGTCTCATCCTCTCGTGGCTTTCAGATCCTCCTGACAAAATTTACTTGTTTTCTGTCTCTGATTCTGCTGGGCCAAAGACAGGTTTCTTCACGTGATCTCCATGTCCCCTATATGTGCAATTCAGTGCTGTCCTTCCCACCCGCCCAGACTTTTTTTTTCAGTCTCCTTACAAACCATCTTCAGGAAGGTTGGAAAGTTACTGCTCTAATTTGACAGCCTTTGGTACTCACAATGCTCAGGTCTGAAGCAGTGCACACTACACCTAGATTCAACAGCATGAATTCAGATTTCCAACGATTTGAAATCAATAATGAGCCCAAACAGGAATTCAAAGCCTAAATGTTTCATTGGCAATGAGCTTTGGTGCTGTAACGATACTCTGAACGAACTTAACCTTCCTTAATCCTTCCGGCAAGCTCGTTTGCCATTTCACTGTAGACTGCAAACAAAGAGTTTGCATTTACAAATGATCCATCTTCTAGGAAAAATATAATCCCTCTCAGCTCCTGAGTTCTCTAACAACAAAGTATTAATATCTTTGCTGAGGGGATAAAACTTCATTCTTTATTGAGAAAACTGAACAAAAATGTATTTGATCTGATTGACACAGCTATTCTGGTTGAATTGGGCACTATGTTTAATCAATAAGCTTTGCCCTTCAGAATACTAATGCTTATCCTGCAGTTGCTGCTTCTCAAAATACTGTTTGCTATAGAATTACTTGTTTAATATGATGGACAAATATGTGACTCCATCAAAAAGCCTGAAAGTCACAGTGTGTGACAGTGGGGCTGTTCTTTGGGAGCCCAGGTAGAATAACTGGAGAACCACTCCACTCTTCATTTCTTAGCACATGTGTTAAATATGTTGTATTTTCTTTCAAGTGGACACGACTTCCAGTGTAGTAGTGACTATGGCTACTGCGGAGTTTAATTTGGAGGTCTTAAGGTATAATCCAGTAAGCAGTCATTCTGTTTCAGTTCAGTGAGGTGCACTTAATGTCATTAGTTATGGAAAAGTGACTTCTTTATTCAGTTTTCAGATATTAATGAAGATAAATGGAGGTATTAGAATACTACTAAATACTACTAAAATATGAATCTGTCACTTTTTTTTTTTTTAATCAGTGCCACATAGCTCAGTAGTATCCTTCCACACCAAAAATAAGTTGTAGGAGGTATAAACTCTTACATTAGCGTTGGAAAGAGGGCTACTACATCTGGATCATCTCTTTAAATCTCCACAAACTCATACTGAAATATAATTATTGAAGACAGAGGAACTGGTATCAATATGCTACAGAATTTGGAGTAAGTTGTTGAAGCATCAGCAAGTCCTGAGTCATATTCCCTGTAAAGTTTCATTTCAATTCAATCACAATGATAACTTACTGATGCAAGTAATGAAAAAAAAAAAAATTAGCATATATTCTGGGAAGTTGGACTATAATTTAACTATTACTCTGAGAGACTACACCTTTATGTAAACTGCTAGATAGTTAGAAAAAAATGGTGGGTTTTTGTTTTTTTTTTCCTTTTTAAACACACCCTGGATAAACAAATTGTTTTAAACAAGATACGGAAGCTGCAGAAATATAACATTGTGTTTGTCTTGGCTGGCTATTGCTGCATTCATGAATATTTTTCCTACCTTTTTTAAAATAAATAATGCTAGTTTAGGTCCTCAACAGATACCAGTGAGGAGTTTTGAAGGCTTTAGACATTTACTGAATATTTTATGCACTTTTAGAGGACTTTCTTTAACTTGCTGATAAAGGCTATTGCCATTTACATAATTATAAAAGAACTCCAAACCCTCAAAATACATTTGAGGTGATCCTACACTTAAAATAGAGAGTTTGGAAAACAATTAAGGATTTGGCTAATTTTTAATATTATCTGTGAAGAAAGTAGTGAAATATTTTAAATACAGAATTGTAGGGGTACATCATTATTTACAGTTCATGCAGGGAAGCAAATTACAATGTTTGTTCATAATAAAGTGGTTACCTGCTTCACACATAGCCCTTGTGGAATTGAATATTTCTCAATAGTATAAGAAACAACACAACTGTTTCAATACAAACAAGAAAGCATTCAATGCAACCAGTATTTTTTTTATTTATTTAAAAATATTCAAGTGTTCAAACTAAATAAGGTCTACAAATTACATGCATCTATATGCACTGAGAGTGGCCCCCTAGGAATTTTTATACCTGTTACCCAGTTTGAAAAAGAAAAATTGACAAAGGAGTGGCAGCCTCAAAAATCATGTATGCTTTTACATTACAGGAAAGAGAGGTAGCTGAGTAAAAGAAAGATGTTAATATTGGCAACCTCTGCTGAGAGAATTATGGCAATATTATTGAAGAACACCTAAGATTCCACAGCGAAGCAGCATATTATGAATATTTCATCTGCAGTACAAGCCTCAATCAGATAAAATAAAGCTTTCTTACTGTTACTGCTCCTGAAACTATTTTATTTTATTTTAAATATATTTATTTGTTTCTATACACAGATTCGGGAAGCTCTGGAGTTTTAAGCTTTTTGAACACAGTAACTGAAGAGACTGTAGAATCAGGATGTGAAGGAAGAGGCTGGTTTTTTTAGCTAGGGACCTTACCTGCCACAAAAGCCTTATCTTGTTTCACTGTTGTGCCAACAGCCTCACCATCAAGCTGCAGCACGGTGGAGGGAAAGTGTTCATTTCTCACCTAGGCAAGCTCTAAGGGGCTCTGCTGCAACTCACACTTTTGCTGAGAAAATGCCACATGCTGAGCCAAGTTCATTTGTATTTGAACTCCATTAAAGCTAATGGGCTTTCCCTGGGGGTGGTTTCTTGAAGCTAGGTGGAAATGAAAGAAGACATCACTTAGGGGAGCTGAGTTATGATTGAAACAGAATATGAAACTGTTATTCCTCGGTCAGATGTTTTTCCTTTTTCAGCTTATATTGGCCTGGAAAGAATTTTATAGGATGGGATATCCATACCCTCACCTAGGCTGGATAATAAACTGTGCACTGGGAAGCACATGTTCCCTACTGGGCAGCTTCCTCTTCCTCCAGCCCACTGCTGCTTCAATCTCACTTTTGCTAATCTGTCTATTGATTAAAAACTCTTAATTATTTTAGCCTTTCTTGCCTTAGCTGAAATCTCTTTTCGAGAAAATAAAATCTAGCGCTTTATTAGTTCTCAAGCTAAAGTCAGTGGTGATGTATGTGTTAATAATTAACTGAGATGTATTTTAGAGCTTGCTCTTGCCCAGGCACATTTGATAGTGGGCCATTAGCTGAAACTATTGGCAGGGTCAGCCTTCAAGGGTGGTAGTGTCTTAGGTTGCAAGACTCCAGACTTCTTTCCTAACTTTTATTTATGCCTTAGTACTTTCTCAGTTCCCCAGAATTTATGCTGTCAAGATTTCTGTCTGTCTCTGGGCTGCCAGAGCACCCTCGCTGGGAAACACAGCAGTGGCACAGAGCACTCGTGCTCAGCACCAACATTCATTCATTTGATGTCCCTAAACATCTTCTAAGCTCTTCTTCATCTTCTCTATGAAGAGTCATTGTGTCTCCAAAATGCTGTCTCCTAGGTCATGCAACACAGAAATTAGGAATGGGAAGGGAGTTTGGGGTTAGCCATACATCAGGACAGAGAAGCATAACTTTTCAACTCAGATCATATAGACACCTGTGTATGTTTGCTTTATTCAGGCTTCACTGTTGGACAAAGTGATGACCATGACATTTCCTTAGGCATCTTCTAGCAAATTCAGCTACAGACATAAGCATTCATCTGAAAAAGTCATCTCACAGCTTCAGATTGGTTGGCATCAAACAGAGACAAAAATAAGTATCATAATGAGTGGCCCTCAAGAAGGACATGCTGCCTCTGAGTACGCAATGCCATAGAGTGTGCAGTTATTTCTTACTTAAAGCACATGACCCGGGCCTGAGAGCATGTATGATTAATAGTGCCAGCTGGAAGACACTTGTAAACTCACCCAAGGTCCACCATATGGAAAAAACAACCACATGATGATGATTTGCTGCAGGGTGGCATCAGGAATGCTATTGGGAAAGGTCTGCCATTCAGAGGAAAATGGGGCAGTTCTCCCCCTTATCTATTTTGATTTTTCCCTGAGGAATAAGTTGCTAGTTTACCTACAAAGCAAAAGCAAGAGACTTCTAACCCTCCTTAACTCAGAGAAGAGCTGAGTTACAGTGTCCAGCTGTGGTAAGGGTGCAACAGGCTTGGAAAAGGAGTCTCAAAGCACCAGGACAAGATGCTCATGGTGAAGGAAACACCCAAGGCATAACTACACCAGCCACCTGAGCTAGAAAGATCAGCACCAGAGTAGGAGAATACCTCCACTCCAGTTTAGGATTTGTCATGAGACCTTTGCAGATAGATCTTCCAGGACTGTTACCACGCTGAGGAAATGAAGGACCAGACTTATTCTCTGAAATGCCAAAGGGGTAATGCATAGGCAAGGGGGGCTAAGCCTAGACACCCAGGCTGGCAGAGGGAAGACTTTATAGAATCACAGAATTATTTGAGTTGGAAAGGACTCTCAAAGACTATTCCATGGGCAGGGATGTCTTACACAAGACCAGGTTACTCAAAGCTTCATGCAACCCAGCCTTGAACCCTTCCCAGGATAGGGCATCCACAGCTTCCTGGGCAAGCTGGCTCCAGTGTCTCTCCAAACTCATTGAAAAAATTTCTTCCATGTCCAACCTAAATGGACTCTCTTTCAGTTTCAAATCATTGCTCATTGGTCTATCGCTACAGGTATAAAAATCCTTCCTCATCTTACTTCGAACTCCCCTTTAGTTGCTAGAAGGCTCTAAAGTGTCCCCAGAACCTTCTCTTCTTCGGGCTGAAGAGCGCCAACTCTTTTAGTGTTCATAGAGGAGATGTTCCAGCCCTCCGGGCATCTTTGTGGCCTTCTCTAGATTCACGCCAGAAGATCACTCTTCCGGGGAAGGGGTGTCGCGGTCACGGGCGACCCGAGGGGTCCTAAGGTGAAGCCCGTTCTGTCCCCTCGGGCTGGGGGCAGATCGGGGGCGGTGACAGGGGGAGATGCGGGGCAGGGGCAGACGCGGGGACCGACGCGGGGACACGAGGAGACAGACGCGGGGACACGAAGGGACAGACGCGGGGACACGAAGGGACAGACGCGGGGACACTCACCGCCCCCTCCCGGCCGGGCAGGGCGCGGGGCGGGGCCGGGCCGCTGCTCTGCCCTCCCTCAGCGGCGGTGGCGGCCGCTCGGTGCCGCCCGCCCCCTCGGTGCCGCCCGCCCCGGCACCGCCGTCCTCCGCCTCGCCCCGGCCCCGCTCCGGTCGGCTCCGGCCGCCGCCGCCGAGGGGATCGGCGGGTCAGCCCGTCCCCGCCCTGCTGCCAGGCTTCCCCGCCTCCCTCCCCGCCCCGCCGCCGCTCTACCCCGCCTCGTCCCTCTGCCCCCGGTGCGGGCTGCTCGCCGCCGCCTCCCGGGCTGCCCGTGCGCCGCTGCCGCCCGGAGCTCGCCGCCGTCGGGGATGGCGCGGCCGGCAGCGCCCGTGCGCGCCTGAGGCGGAGGGGCGAGCCCGCCGCCGCCGCGGGAGGAGGAGGGGGAAAAGGAGGAGGAGGAGAGATGAAGCGCTTCCACCCCGGGGTCGCGCTGCTGCTCTCGCTGCTCTGGGAGGTGAGGAGGGCCGTGGGGGGAGCGCTGCCCTGCTCTGTTCGCCCCGCGGGGTCCGGCGGTCGCCACCTGGAGCTGCAGCCCGCGCCCAGCCGGGCGGCGTGCGCGGGAGGTGGTTTATTTTGGGGTTAATGCCTTTGCCGGAACGGCTTGGCTCCGCGGGCACTGCGCGGTCAGGAGTGCGGGGGAGCTGCGGGGCCGGGCTGGGCGAGACCCGGCGGCTGCGATGGGCACGGGCGTTCGCGGTGTCCGGGGGCTGGCTGCCGGAGCGGAGGAACATTATCCGCGGCGTGATGGAGCGGAGTAACGCGGAACCTGTACGCAGGGGCACAAGCTGCTGGAAGCTGCCTATTCCCAGCCGACTGGCAGACTGTCCAGGGGACGCAAAGCCTGCGCCTGTCGGTGAGGGTTAAACGGAAGGTGCATCTTTTATTTTTATTTGAAGTGGCCTTTCGTGGGCAGAGTGTCCATTGCGAGGTAGGTGGAGGTGTGCGGCATCACCAGCTCTCGAGGAGCCGTGGCGGCACCGACCAGCGTGGTTAAACTTCTGGGAAAGCCTGGATAGCGCAGCTTTCGCACTTAGGACAACAAAATAAACAGTGAATTAGGAGCTTTCATTAATTGGAGGGGGGAATTTGTGCCGCGCAGTTCTAGAATCATAGAATAGTTTGGATTGGAAGACACCTTGAAGATAGTCTAGTTTCAGCCTCGCTGCCGTGGGCTGGGATGGCGCTGGATCAGGGTTTGGGGGAGCGGCTCTTTCTCTCAGCGGGCGGGTCGGTCGGTGTGCGCTGGGGTGAGCTGTCCCTCGGGCTGTGGTGTCGCCTTGTGCCGGGGGCGGCACAGCGCGGCCGGGACAGACCCTCGGGCACGCTGCCGTGTGCGGTGCCGGCTTTGCCAGCGTGCCGGAGCCACCGCCGCCACGCGTGCGGCAGCAGCCTGCCGGGGCGACACCCCGGGGCTTGTCTTACTCGCGTCCCTGCGTTCGTAAAGCCCAGAGGCAATGTAGATGGAAGTGTCAGAGGGGTGAAAGAGCTGTGTTGCCTCTGTGATGGAGCAGTTTAGACAGAAAATGAATTAATTTTTCTAAAAAACGGCATGCCACCAAACGCGTACATGGAAACCAAGTGCTGGCTGTGTAATTACTGCTTTTGGTAATGGATATAATTCATGAAAATGATGTTTACTACATGTTTATGCCACCTACGTAGATGAATGATTTCTGGTGTGTTGCCCACTCTGCCATCCAGCATCATCCCATTAAAACACTCAGATCAAAATCATTGCTTAATGTAAATAAGTGTAACTCTTTACAAGTTAATTGATTTGCATCTGCTTACCCTGGCTGTAAACCTGGCCGTGATCCTGGCCCTCAATTGCTCTTGACTCCACAGCAGCTCGTCAAAAAGCAGGAATAGCAAAATGTCGATTAAATGAAACAAACACCAGCATTTCCCTGAGGAATTGTGTTCATCTGAGACTGTGAAAGGTTTTGCCCCTCCAGGATCTCTTTGATTAGATGTCTCTGCTCTCTTAATGTGCATTCTGCTGAAAAAGATCATTCGTGCCTGAAAAATATAATTTACATAAATTCTCATTGGATCTAGCCAGTGTTGCTGTTGTTTAAGCTTCTGTACTGGTTTTAATTGTGGGTCTGTCAGTCCCTCCGCCCCCCCCCCCCTTTTCTTTTAATCTAGGATGTTTGTTTTGCCATCTGTTTTTGTGGATTTTTTTTTTCTTTCTTGGAAATTCTGAGGTTGCCTATTAAAATGAGATGCTGTATAAATTAGTCTGCATTCTACAGGCCCCAAACCAGAGTGCTGAGGGTTTAAATAACTTAATCAGAGACATCTGGTTGTTTTGAAGATTTTTGGTACATGAAACTTCGCTGTCTTCTGCACGAAGTTCTGTACTGGATATTATCTGAAATAACATTGTTGCAATTCTTTTAAATCTGTTTGCATCTTCAAGATGATTTTAGTTACTATTGAACAGAGCATGAGCTAAGAAATACGGTTTTCATTGATCATTTTGTAAAGGGCTCTGACTGTTACCCAGGTACTGTGAGGAGGAACCCATTTAGTCCATTGGAGAGCTATGCAGTAGTTTACTGATTCTAACCAGGTGTGCCTTGGTTAGATTACCCAAAATACTTGTAAAATGTTAATGTATTGCAAAGCCACTGATTCTGGTTATACTGGTGAAAGGAATGAGCTCCTTCACAGTTAAGTGTGTACATCAAGTTCATGGGGGGTGTGAGTTTGGGGGTGTGTGTATTTGTGGCTTTCAGGCTGAAGCCCAGTCAGTAGCTGTCTGTGGCAGTCTCCCATGAGGAAATGATGGTTTGCTATTCCTGATGTAAAGGCAGAAGATGCAGAAGAGGGGCTGAGGGGCAGAAGGACCTTCCATATGCTTCCATGTGCTGCTGGTTTCATGAAGGTGACTTAAGGCATCACCATTGAAGCAGAGTTTACACATAAGAAATTGGTGGCTCTTGATGCTAAAATGCCAGTCCTTGTTCTAGACAAGCTGGAGATGCACTAATTGCAGAAACACCCAGAGCACTGTGACAGTGAGAGAGGGGAATTAATTGAATTTTCTTGTGTGACAAGGGTTTTTTCATTGCAACCAAAAAGACCATGGTGGAAAAAAAATCTGTAGCCCAGGAGCCAGAAAGCTCTGCTCTGAGAAGACCTTGTTATTAGGGGAGAAAAGCCAAAGATGCCATGTGTTTTGCTCACGACTTAATTGCAGTTGAACAGTTTAATGAGTAAGGTAAAATGAGGTGGACAATTTGACAGGTAATTTTAGTTCTTGCAGGAAGAAATGAAGACTGTTAAATCTTTATCTGTCTTTTTCAAATTAATTTGGCTACTTGGAGATAGTGTGTTATTAACTGCAGTTGCTTGTAATGCCCTTTTTCACCAGGAGCCTGGATGTCTGGTGTACCCACAGTACTGGGGTGTGTGATTCCTGCACTCACAAATAACCAGGAGCCTTGCTTGCTAGCCTGGCTTGTGGTTCTGTCAGCAGGACTGTATTTTGTCTCAGATGGCTCTTATGGAAAGGTTTGAAGAGGTCCTTGAAGTGATGACTGTTTGGGGCATATACGTCAAGATTTTCTGCTTTATCAATAATCCCAAGGGCTTTGGTTGTCTGAGGTTAAATGTGACTTTAATTAATGTGGTGTCTTTGGGATGGGGAAAAACTAAAACTAAACAGTCCTTCCACCCCCCCGATGAAGCAAGCTTATTTTCAGCCTGAGTGAGGGTACCAGTGTCTCTGTGGGGCTCACTTCCCAGACTGAGTGCTTGCTTTCTGTCTCCCAAGCTGTAGAAGTGCTGGATGGAGGAGAGCTCAGTAGCTGAAGCTCAGCTCAGGGAGCTAATACAGAGCTGTTAGAGGACCCTGTCTGTGCTGCAGTGGTAATAAAGGTGCTTTATTGTCACTGCTGCAGAGAAGCTTGCTGGGTAGCCTCAACTTTCAAAACTGTCAAATAATTTTAGTTGTCTAAACCTCTGATTGGCCCCTATGTTGTATCCAGGAGAATCTAGGCACTAACACAAGTGTCTGAATATTTAGGTTAAGCTTCTTAGTTGAACAAGGCCTGCAGTAGTCACTGTAGGTGGTGTGAGGTGTTTGTGAGAATCCCTCTCAAGCTTTCCACGTGGCTATAAAAAATTGAGAACCTCACTTCTGGAAGTACTAGTATTGATATTTTTGCACACTGAATTTCTCATTACTGCGAACTATAATGTGGATTCTGATAGAAACACTGATAATTGGATGGTTGAAAAAAAGTGATCAGTATAGTACTCTTGTTAATTTTTCTGATGAGAGATGCTGCACAAGAGTCAAGTGCCTTTTTTAAAAAGAATAAGAAAATGGACATGTCACTGGAACGGCAAAATGTGTTATCTTGAAAGAAAATTGAAATACTCCTGACAGTCTGTCATACAAGATTTGTTTAAGTAAAAGCAAAGTTGGCTGGTGCTCCTCAGTTGTTTAACTGCTGTGTTGAGCTTTTTAGTGTTATTTTTGTAAGTCACTTCAACAGGAGAGATTTTATCAAAGCAGAGAAACAAAAAACTTCTGTCCCTACTGAAGAGGTTTATTTATGTTTTTTCATTGATTGTTTGTAGGTTTTGTTTTGTTTTGTTATAATCCTTGTAGGAACAATCATGTTAAGATGAGGAAACCCACCAGTCCTAAAGAAAAACCTACATGTTTTAATCATGGTAGGCACAGGTGGAGTTCAGGAATTTGTGAGGATTATGGGGACCACTCCATCCTCCCGTGCCCCCCCCCCGCCCCCATTTCTGGTATTTTTTTTTCATCCATTGGTGGTCAGGTTTTCTTTTATATGAAGTACTGTAAGAGTTTATGTACCCTTAAATGTGCAAATGTTTGTGCACATCTGTGTTGATGTCTCTGTGATGTCCCTCTCTGTGGAATACAGATGCTGCCCTATTGGTTTAACTCTTGTTCTTTCAGTGAGGGCTTGAGGGCTGGGGGGGTATAAAAGGGAAAAAAATCTATCCCAAAAATTCTGCTACAGAGTTCTAAGTGTAGATGTGTCCACTAATCCTCTCCTGCTTTTTGGTTTTGGTTACATAATGGATTTAGCAGCTTAAACAATTTCTGGTGGTTCTTTTTCCTTACCCTCCTGCAGCTGGTTGCAAAGCATCTATTGCATTGCTGAGTGAAGGCAGGAAAGAGCTTTCTTGCAATTTATGGTTTGGAGATCCAACTGGTGCTGGCAAGCCTTCCCTGCCTCTTGACAGCAGCGAGATGGGCTGTGATTTCCAGACTGAGCTCACACGCTTTTCTCACTTTGCTCCTCTTGAGGAGGAGACAGGATTCGTGTTGATTGTGGGTAGGGAATGGGTGGCCGACTGCCATTTGCATCCTTAAGAGGAGGTGCAAATGAGGTTTTCTGAGCTTGGTTTTTTGTTTTTTTGGGGTTTTTTTTGGGTTGTGTTTTTATTTTTTTCCCCTTGTTTAAATTAGAAGAAGCATCTGTAAAATCTGTTTGTATTTTCTTATGGCAGTCTAAAATATTTAGCACTTTTTGTTATGCTTTCTTCACAAAAGGGAAGTTATCTGACTTTCTTTCCTCTTGGTACTTTCCACACAGCTAATGCAGGTGGCTGGAAGGTTAAACTTGGCCAAAGCAAGTCCTTAGAGTTCAAGTGCTCTTTTAAAATGGGTTTAGCTAAAACAGTTTAAACAAGGGGTCAGTTGAAACTCTTTGGTTTTTACAAATTAATTTTGGTTTTTTCCACTAAGAAGAGGCTTAGCAGAATTGCAGTGAATATGCCCATATAGGGACTTGCTCTGGTCATCAATGTAGGCTGAGTTTACAGGCAAAAACAGATTAGTGCTTAAGCTTATGCTACAGAATTTAAAAGTTAAAAAATATTTTATATATTGAAAAATATCTCTTGCTGGTGCAAGATGGCTACCAATTTACTTCAAATTTATTGTGATATAAAGTAAAATCCATATGAAAAAACATTACATAGAGTTAGCATATTTTACTTTCTGTGTCTAATTTTTGACAACACTATTGCTTTATATCCTCAGCAATGCAGCTGAGTGTTTTGCTGAAGGTTTTGTTGAAATCCTGTTAGAGTTTGTTATGGAAAATATAAACTCTCTTTGGACTAGCAACAGACAGCCTTTCTAAAAGTTATTTTGTTTGCTTGAATAGTGTTTTTTTGGAAAATAAACCTTAGGTCTGTCTGAAGTCTGGGCACATAGCCTGGGATCTTGGGCATTAAACAGCCCAAGACAAGGGAAAGCTAAGGTCTTAAATAGTGGATGTTATCGCTTTCCTCATATCAGAATAGTAATATATGGGATGAAATGCCATGCCTGGTGTTTCAGAAGAGCATGAGAGGAGAATCTGGGTTTATTGAATGCTTTTTTCTTTTTTTCCTTTTTGAGAACAATGCATCTTGACAGGTTTCTCACATATTAAATGGAAGAGTTATCACTGCTGAGTTAAAAACATCTTTCTTCAGAAGTGTGTCTTCAACTTTGTGCTAAATAGGTGTTAGCTACATCTCTGTTTTAAATAGCTCAGCTAAAAATCTCTTCCTTCTTTCTCAATGACTCAGCTTTCAGTCTGGTAGATTTTTTAAAGGAAAGGAACTAGCAAGAAGTGGTATCTTATCTGTATCTCATGCAGTGAAGGTGTGGGTTGTTGCTGGCAAGGGTGGTCTCTAATCCCTGGTTTTGCCAGCTCCCGCAGCTCTAGTGACCCTGGGACCACAAAAGGATTGTATCAACTCACTGATGGTGTGAATGACTAAGCCACAAAAAAGGGTCTGGGGAGAAAAGTGAGAGGGAATAGTTTCGCATTGGTTCAGCAGGGGTTTGTGTTGTGGTATGGCACGATGAAACTCTCATTTTTATCGGGAGGAGGGAGAATGTATGGCTTGGAGGAGGACTGCTCATTTTGGTAGCACACTTCTTGTTTCAATACATCAGGTGTCTCCTAATGGGAATCACAAATCTTTTGGACTGGAAAAGACCTTTAAGGTCCTTGAGTCCAATGACAAACTTAACACAGCCATATCCACCACTAAACTGTGTCCCTACATGAAGCTGCATTTGTACTGGAGTCGAAGGCAATCAGGGAGACCTTTCCTGTGCTTTCCTAGAAGGGGAAACTAGCAGAGTCTGATTTTTTTTTTTTTATTTTTTTTTTTCCCTTTGCCTGAAAGATGCCATTTGATAATGTTCTGGAGAAGTTAGTCTTATCATTATCCCAAATGAGCTGCCAAGTGTCTCTCAGAGCAGAAGTGCTCAACCAGCCTTTCTCATCTGTGGTGCAGGAGAGATGCATGGATGGAGACTGTACTTCTGGGGAAGGTCCAGCACCAGCTGCAGCATGGACTGTAGTCCATGAGTCCAGCCAAGGGTAACTACAAACACAGCACTCCTCTGCTGCACCCTTCACTCCACCTCTCTTATTTGGAAGTCTAAAAAAACCCCAAAACCTTGGCCTTTCATTGAAAGTGACTGTGAAGTGATCTGGGCCTTAGTTTCAAAGTTCAGAGGCGGTGGAAAGTGTCTGGTTGTGAAGGGTGATGAAGCAGAGTGATGGGATTGTGCCTAGACTCCAGTCCTGGCTGCACACGAGCCTGTTGTAAGCAGCTCACTGTTTCCAGCTGGAGTAGGAAAGATGCTTTGCCAGCTGGCTTGGTCTCCCACCTCTGACACTGATAGGCATCAGGCAGCTAAAGAGCTGGCAATGGTTTTGGGGATGGATCCTTCCAGGGCTTGTGCTGCTGGAATAAGATGTGAGGGTTGTGGACTCCAGGAATGCAGCCAATACCTCTAAAGATTTGTCCTTCTAAGGTAATTGCATTTAATGTTTTCTTATGCCTTTCTAGTTACCTGCATTACAGTCTGGATCTTCCCTGGGAGTATGAAGAAGTGGAGAACCCTGAAATGAAATTAGTATGAGAGAAACGTGAGCATGTGTGAATATGGCAGGGATCTCGCTGGCAGCAGACTGAAGATGATGGGCAGCACGTGTTGTACTTGATGTGAGAGGAGAATTTTGTTGAGCATGTCCATCTTTGTGGGCCTCAGTCAGTGGCACTAACACCCAAGGGATCATGATGCTTTTGTAGACCTGCTCTGCTTAGTTTGGTCGTGCCAGCAGTGTAATTACAGTGACAAGCCTGTGCTGCCGTGGGGTAAAAGTGGGTAGTGTGCCTGTGATCCAGAGGGTTTCATTGCCAATATATTAGGAGCTCTGTCAGGGAACATGTACTAGCAAAGAAAAATAAAATCAATGACTGTAGTAGCAAAGATGGGCTTCTTTTGAGTTGCTGCAAACTTGGGGTTTTTTTTTTTAGCTGGCACAGTTGTCTTTTCCATGCATGTCTGATGGCTGTAGGTAGACCAACAAAATTCTTCTGTGTGTCCTGGTTGGAGTCTGTATTTCTCCCTTTCTGGACAGAGGATGCTCCTTGTCTAATCAGAAGAGGCCAGGTGTTTATACCTTGCTAGTTTTGCCACAGTCCCTTTAGTGTCAGCATGGGAGATTGATATCAGACTGTGCAGCCCTGTTTGGTCATGGTGATATGACAACAGACAGTGTTAGGGTCTGTATTTGGGGAATTGCTCAGGTGTTGCTCAGTGTTTTGTTTCTCCCAGTTTTGTTAAATCTGTCCACTAAAGTGGACAGAAAACCTGTTAACTTAGTGAATTATTTTCTGCTTTCCTTATGATATCTGTAAATGTGGAAACAGCCATTTCTCTGTCTGGTTGGTGGGTGTCTGTAAGTGCTTCAGCTTTTAATGCAAAAACCAGGCAAGGATGAGTCAAGCAAGTGTTTTCTTTCATTTCTGCCCCTCAGGGGGAAAAATATATTGCTCATCGCTACAGATAAATTCTCTCAATACTGCTGTAAGTGAGATCCAGGAATTCACTGCTGGCTCTCTTACAGTGTGAGCTCCCAGCTAAGGGCCTTATTTCCCTGCTGCAATTGGAGCCAGGGATTTAACCTATTACAGGAAGGGTAATGGTCATAAAAGTTCACCTTCATTTGTTCAAGTGCCATTAACTTTAGCAAAATCTCAGTCCAAAGGAGAGGACACATGATCTCTGAACATGCTGCTTTGAAATGGTCAGACAATTGTCTAGCCTAAAAGCAAGGGGGGAAGGATGAGTAGGTAAGAAATTTTAAATCTATTTTTTCACAGTCTGCTTTTCTTTTTCAGGCTGACGTAATATGTTCCCATCTTGAGTGCTGTCTTGCCTATCCCAAACATGTATCAGTAATGATAACCATGATTTTCAATGTTTTGAGCAGTGATGGTGCAGAGGATGCCTGCTGATCCTGAGCTATCAAGCAGCACTGTCATGATGGGCCCCACTGTGTGCAGTGGGGTTTTGCATCAGGGACCCATTCTGCTTTTCTTGACTAAAGCAATTCACATTTCCTGGCTGTGATACAGAAATGCTAATAGCCTATGGGATTGGGTTAAAACTCTTCAGAACTGGGTCATCCTGTAGTTTGAGATAGTATAAGATAACATTAGGCTGCTTCATTTTTTTTTTTTTTTCTGTATCTGAATTGATAGTTGTCTCTGTTCCTAAACTTGTCTGCATGCGTCCCTGCATAAAGTATTTTATAGTGCTACACTAAGGCTGGGTTTGCCTCGTATTTCTTAGGATGACCTGTATTTCTAGGGAAGCTGGGAGCAGGGGAGGCATAAGTGCCTAATAATAGCCAGATACTATAAGTTGCATAATGTTGAGGAAAACCTGAGGCAATCTGGGGATTTTGCATAATGCCAGCACCGTGCAACCAGCTGAACTTAGTGCTGAACTTGAAGCATGGTGATAGCAAAGTGTTTCAGGATGTGCAAGTGATCTGTAGATCTTAGAGCTTCTGTTTTCTGAAACCAGGTCTTAGATTTGTTTTTTTTTTCATGTGCTGTGGGTGATACTTCTGATGCTGACTCCTTAAAGCCCAGGGTGAGTATTAGCAAGTTTGCTCTCACTATACCCTGTCTGTGACAATTGTCTGGATAGGTATCTGCAGTGTTCCTAGAAGGCATGGATGGGATACAATGAAAATGTTGTAGGAGACACATTGGAATATGCCCAAAAGCTAGCTGGAGAAACCTCCTAGCATGGCTGTGCTGATCCACTCTGCCAGCTCTGTGCATGTATGCCTGTCACAAGGCATCCTGTGAGAACACGTTTAGGTTGCAGCTTCACATGGTTTTCCCTGTGGACAAAAACCATGGGCACAGCTGTGGCACAAAGCCAAAGAGATTTGGATTAAGCTTGTTTTAATTCTGTAGTAATCTTGACTTCCTATTTTTATTAAATCCCTAATCCTGGGCTCTGTCCAAAGGCCATTAAAAGTCAATGGAGACATCCCACTTGCTTCCAGTGAGTGCTAGGACAGGCTGCCTGGAGGATGCTGGGTGCCTTTGGTTTTGTTGTCTCAGCCAGCCCGAGGTGCAGGTGGCCTTTGCTCTGTGCAGCTTCTGGAGCCCTGTGTGCAGGCATGGTGGTGTCTTCCCTGGGCTGAAGATACACACACTGAAAATTCTGGTTGCCTTGAAGCAGCCCTTGCTGTCACTCCTCTGTGCACCTGCACTGTGCAGCACATCCACCCACAGAGCTGCCAGTAGCTCTCCTTGGGGAAGCAGCCACTTCAGCCAGCCACGGTCACTGTCCACGTTGCATAAGGAGGAAAGCATCGTAGTGATTATATAAAAGAGATTATGTAACTGGGTAATTTGGTAATCTCCTCTCTGGTGAATGCTAAGAATAGCTTGTGAATATGCATTTATTTCTGTGATAGCCATCCACAGTGGTGAAGTGCTGGAAAAAATGGGTGCTGGGCAGTGGCATAGGGTGAAATACTTGTGCCTGCTGTGTGTGTGTTTGCAGAGACCTCGCAGCTGATCTGGTCCTGTGCTCCTGTGGTGAGACATCAGCTGCTGTTCTCCCTGCCCCACATTGTGTGACTTGTTCCACAGGTGCACTGAAGGTATCCAGCTGCTCTCGATAAGCCTGTGCCACCTGCCTGTGACATCCTTAAGAGGATGTGCGATGCATAGGCAGAGCAAATGACGGAGGAGGGAACACATGTTGCTTCTCCATAAATTTGGGCCATTTTCCTCCCCAGAACTGTCTGTTTTTCATGCTGAAGTTGCCAGTACCTCTTCCCCCTACCTCACCCTGAGAAGTGTCTGGGAGATGCTGGACAATTTCCAGAAACCTGGTGAGGAGCAAAGAGGCTCACTGCCTGCTTTGAGACAACTGAGAAGACCATGTGTGCTTCAGCCCCACTCTTACTTGTATCTCAGTTCATAGGTTTATTCCTCTCTTGCAGACAGGAAGATGACTCAAAAAAAAAAAAAAAAAAAAGATGCTGCCAAAGCCAGCGAGAGCTCCCTGATGCTATCTGAAGTCAAGGGAGAAACTGTGGAGGAGATGGGTGTTGTTCCTTGTAGTCTCCTAGTCCTGGGAAAGCTGTGCTGGGGTGAAGGCAGGATAGCTTGGGAGACAGCAGGGAGCTGGATAAAGGCTGTGGCAGGAAAGGAAGTGAGCAAAAGAAACTCTCTGAGCACCAGTAGTTCACTAGGGAGCATAGGTCCTGGCTCTCAAAATGTTCCTGTGGTTTTCAGATCAGCTTCTTGAGTCTGGGTGGCTGCTGGCTATTTGTTGTGGGTTTGGGGTTATTTTTAATTTTTCTTTTGTGTGATTTTAATTTGCCTTCCCATTCACTGTCCTGAAGGTACAGTTTGCCTCCTTTTCTCATTGCTACAACTATGTCTTCTCTACCTTGAATTGCTTTTTCAGCTCCTTGTCTCTTGCTGCCTGAAGCTCAAGCTGTTTAACCTTATCTTCAAGCTGCCACATAATCTTCTCTCCACCTACGGCTCTGACCTGGTTTCCTCCTCCTCTTCCCAGCCTTGCTCTGGACTGTTGTTCCACCCTTCTTGGCTTAGGACGGCTTTCTTCTCTCTTTTCTGTGTTAGAGGTTTCATTATTTGCAATAGTTTCCACTTCCCTAGCTGCTGCGTCCCTGTTCTCTTTTTAAAATGTGGTTGTTTTTTTTCCTTCTTTGCTTTCTTCTCTTATTTCTTTTCTAGGCTTTCTTCAGTTCCATCTATGATTCAGCCCTGGCACAACACTTCCCATGTGGTTTTGTCTCTCCCAGAATTTCTTTACTTTTCCCTGCTTGCAGAAGGAAAGGATGCACCATCTGCCCTTAAAAGTGCCTTATAAATCCATTTGCCATGTATTGCAGTTAGGTGTTGGATGCAGATTAAAAAAAAAAAAAAAATTAAAATCCTTTTCCCTTGGAAGAAATACAGATTTACATCCTGTCCCTTTTTCCTGAATATCTGTTTCCTAGCATGCTTTTTCTCGTTTTTGTATGTTAGACTAGAGATTCAAGAGTTCAGCTTGCAGCTTCACCCAGGAATTCCATTTGCGGAATGAGTGATTCCTTGTTGCACTTGTCCACCTTGTGGACAAGACCCCTTCTCCTCAGTATTTATGCCTTCTCTTTTTAGCAGGGTACCAGCCCTGGAATATGCTGCTATTGCTGTCAGGGCAAAAGAATGTTAGGGGAATGTTTTTAATAGACATATGGTTGTTGCATAATGTAGATGGAAAGTGGGCAGAGGAGATTGTATGCGCAGCTCCCTGTGAACTGTAGAGGACGAGGGCAGGTGCAGACCATGGATAATATCAAATTATTTTGATGCCATGTAAATTCTCAGATGTTTAATGGACTTAATTTTTCGGTCTCAAATTACACATCTGGAAAAAGATGTGACTAAAGTTGAGAGTTTTTGTGCAGAAGCATGTTAAGGGTGTGTTAGAGCTGTTACAGGAGCTTCTGCAATGTGAAAACTGTTTGATTTGCATCTGTACAGATACATTAAGAATAATCCTATCTGGACTGATAGGCACGTGTGAAGAAGTGAAAAGAGAAGAAAACCAAAATTTATGTACTGTATTAACTTTTTAAAACCAGTGAAACTGAACTGGTATCTCATTTGTATCAATTTTAATGCAAGGTATGTATGTAAACTGGCTGCCTTGCCAGTGTCACGTTCAGAATTTATAATCTGATTGACTTTAGTAGTAATGTTACCTTCCTTGCTCTGAAACCTCCAGATGCAAGCTTTGGCCATGTGGCTTGCTAGTCTGTGACAGAAACTCTGGGGTTCTTCTGCAGCATACCAATTGTATTGGATGTGATGGCAGAACTCTCACTGGTAGGAAGGAGCAGAATGGGCTCCATGTTTTGGAGTCTGAGCTTCAATCCTAATTGGTCATCTGTTCTCTTTGAAGAAAATAGACTGCAAAGATATTAAATTTCTTATGGAGGCTCAAGTACGGTTAAATGGATTCAGTTATAAAGATTTCCAAAAGCAAGTCCAGTGGAGGAAATAAATGAGCAGTGTCTGCAAATATCCTGCTGTCTGGAAGTGCCTGATGGAGCCAAATTAATAACTTTAAGAAGTTCTCTTTTGAAATGTTCCTGCAGCAAGCTTTAAAAAAAAAAAAAAATTAAAAAAATCTAGAGTTTTGAAAGCAGGAACCCTTTGTAAAAAGTCTTTCCTTCAAGCATGAACATTTAGACATGATGTGAAACAAGGTTATGAAGGGACAATTAGCACTGGATTTCCTGGTACTGCCTAGGGAAACCTTGGCAGCCTTTTTCACTGTGGTAGGGATGGCACTTGTAATCTCAATGTCAGTATTTGCAGTGTTACCTTAGCCCTGCTGGTGACTCCCTGGACATGTCCCTGAAGGTGACTGCCTCCTGTGTGAGGGTTTTAAACACCCGGGTCTTGGGGAAGGACTGAGGTCTGACTGAAGCCATCTGCAGGAACAAATGACTCCTTCAAGGGGATTGATCTCATGTCTGTGCAGCTTGCCTGATGTGTCTGGACCTGACTCTCCCTCAGCCTGACAGGTGTTTTTGCAGCCATTTGATGGCAGAGATGTGCCACTTTCTTGCTGTGGCATTGGCATGATGGTGAAGCATCCTTCTGCTGGGTGGGTACAGCTCTTGCCCACCCTGCCTGCACCTGCAGGGACAGAGGTGCTCACACTCGGATACTTGTTCCTGGAACATGGGCTGGAGGTGGCAAAACTACATCGTGTGCCTGGCTTTAATACCTGGCTCTTCAGCTGCTGAAAAAAATCACTGTTCTTTTCCCTTTCAGTGCTTTGTGTTGTTCTGGAGGAGAAATTATTTCTTAATAATGTCCTAGACTTTGATATACATTCTGTATTCATGGTAACAGCTTCTCCAACTATCCATCTTCCAAATTAGATTAAATCTATTTGTACATTTATGGTATTTCTTCATGCTTTATTCAAACACAAGTAATCAAATAAAGAACAATTCATGCTGTTACACTTCAGAACTCCTTGCCAGTACTTAGATTTTTATGGGAAACCCGAATTTTGCAGTTGATTGTAATGCCAAAAGTATGCTTGCCTGCCATCTCTCACAGAAGGATTTCATAGTACTTAAGCAATATTAAATATGTCATAGCATGTTCCAGTCACATTCAGTTCAGATGTGTAGCCTTGTATAGATGGGTAAGTGGGCAGAAAGTATTGAAAATGTTGTGCAGGGTGTTTGTAGCAGAATTAGAAATTTAAGATTTCTGGTTTCCTACTCCAGTTCAGTATAAGGCAACTGCTTTGACTTTACTCTAAACACTTCACAACCAGCCCTTCTTTTTAATGAAGTTATAAACATGGGCATTTTTTGCAATTTCCAAGTAGGGTGTCTTGTCAATGGTATGAATCTCTACAGGCGTGTGAGTGGTCTGGAGGAAAATTTTCTGGATCGGATTCTTCTTCATGGGAATTATCAAACTGTAACACAATTGTTTATTCAGTGTGTCCTGTTAGTAGTGAATCTGAGATCAATAGATATCTCCAGATTCTTACCCTTGGTCTTTTGATTTATGCATTTGCACATTTACCACTCAACTGTACTTGTATTGGGATTGTATTCTAGACTTAATGGCTTTCTGATGATCTAATTAACCTCAGCCTGTTAGTCATGCCAGTATTTATTTGTGTAGAATATGAATTAATGAAAGTGTCCACCTGCATCTCACCTCTTTGGATAGCTGACTAAATCTGTTGCACTTGTTATTTTCACACTGCTGTGCTCTGAAATACCACAGGAACTAATGCTTGTGTGAGGCTCTTTGTTTTCCTTTTTTTTTTTCCTTTGGTTTTAATCATTTATTGAATATGCAGTCCTAAGACAGTCAATATTTTGCGAACTTGGGTCAATGCTGCTGAGCAGATTAGGTCAAAGTAGAAATAACAGCACATCAAAACAGTTTCAAACTTTCAAAGGCTGTTTTTGTTTAAGCACTTCCAAAAGCGTGGGAATTGTAAGTCCAGGTTTAGAATGTGTGGTGAGAATGGAACTTCTCTGAAAAGCTTGGCATTTGCCCAGGGAATGGGAGGCCAGTTTTGTCTCCTTTGCCTCCTCTGCATGAGTCCTAGGAAGAGTTCCTACCCTAGATGGGGTATACTAGAATTGTTTTATGTCAGTTGTTCACATTATCCCTCTTTTCCATTTGGAAAGGAAAAAGGTGCTAAGCTAGGTGGGAAACTTCACCATCACTCTGTGGTTTAGATGCTCTTTGAAGAGAGAGACCCGTGTTTGCATTGTTTATTCCAATTCTACCCCTTCAGAGACTGAACATAGAAAGTTTCTTCCAGTAACTTTCTGATAGACAGAAAAGGGTGAGACATTAGTCTACTGGTTACAATAAGACAGCATGGCCTTGTCTTGGGAAATGCTTACACGATGAGTTTGAGGAATCTGCTTGTGTGCATTGGAGAAAGATAATTCTGTCCTTGCTGCTTTTGTACACAATGTCCCAAAAATTTTGCTACTATCTCCTGATAGAGATAGGATGCTGGTGAAAATAGGTCTTTGCACCTATATTTATACACTTCAAGAAAATGCATATAATGCATAAATATGTGCATAGTGTTGAAAAGAAGCACAAAATTTTGAGGTTCTGTCTCCTGAAGTTAAATTTGGTTCATTTCCAGGACAGCAAGAGAGGCTCAAGCTCTTCTGGGTAGGAGATAGGAAAACACACTTGCCATATCCTGGCAGAGCACACTAGCTGGGTTGGGTGGATCTTGACTCAATTGCTACTGCACCCTTCCCCTTATATATCTCTGTTCTGAAGATGAGTCCTTTTGGACAGCTAACAGATACAAAAAATCCCAAAGGAACATCTCTGTTTTGTTTTTGCTTTAGGAATGAAGGAAACACAGTTTCAAGATCTGAAAAATACAGCTGTGTGCCCAGCTCCCTAGTATGAGCGGGTTTCTCAGATTTCACTTAAAGTTTTACATCAAGCTGCCACTATCTGGAGTTTACCTGCTGCTACGTACTTAATTCATGTGATTACACAAAATATTTATATTTAATAAATAGCTCATAAAAATCTGTCTTCCCTCCTTTTTGTGTTGAGAGCATCTCATGACAATGTCCTGAATGTTGCACATCCAGGCAAGGAGTGTGGCAACACTGGAGAGATATATTTCAAATAATCACCATTCCTCTCCAGTCACTGGGGAGATGGGAAGGGCAATGGAGGATGCAGAGGGCAATGCCTAGTAGACCTTTTCCAACCTTACAGACTGTTCTAAAACAGAGCCATATAACATTTAGGCTGAGAGTATTGGTAGTATCTTTTCTAAGCACCAGATTTTTTGCAGGGCTGTTTGTATTCCTGACATTGCTGTGCCAGTTTATGGTACCTTCCTCAGCTCCTTCTCGTCTGATAGGGTATAGGTTAGGGAATTTATGCTGAAGCTGGTTTTGGTGCTGTCCTTTTCCCTTAATGAACATCTTAAGGCAGTCTTAGATAATTATTTCAAATTTTATTTATATGGCCTGATGCAATGTCCATGGAGCTGCATGTTTGCTACATTAAGTGGTGAGTTTATACATTCCTGTCTAAGTCTGTCTTATGTCTGCTGCTCTAATTTGCTTTATTTGGGGTTTTTCCTGAATATTTTTACATAATCCAGTGATTTACATTTTTTTTTTTCTGGATAGTCCAATTTTCCAATTTTATGTTGCTGTGACTGGTGACAGAGCTGGTAAATTAGGATTGATTTAACACTTGCCACCTCTTTTGGTAAGAGAGACCATCCAAGTGTTCTAGGCAGGGAAACCACCAAAAGAAAAGAGGTAAAGAATTTTCAAATAAAAACATGCATATCAGTATCAATCCTGCTATTCCTTGTACCAATGTGTAGAATTGGCACTCTGGGTTTCTTGTTGCACACTGTGGATTTGAGCTTGGGAGAAACCCTGCATCTTGAGCCTGTGATCACAATTTTATGCGCATAAATAGTGCTGGATTTTACAATGTCCCCCAAGAATTCTCTGTTCTGCTATCAGGCAGTCTTGAAACAAGCTGCCTGCATGTGTGCCTTGCAAATGAGCCTCAAACCTGGCCTGGAGGGAATACATCTGTGGGTGGATGCACAGCCCAAGCTCCCCATCTCTTCAGAGCTCTGCCCCTCAGATAAGGCTGTTGGCAAAGTTAATAATGAATCCTGGTGATGGGGATGACTTTCTGTTTGGTGCAGAAGAACCCAGTTTTAACTATTGTTAGGGGAAAAAAGTTACTTCTTGAGAGCTTATGTTAGAAATAATTAGTTTCCTCATTCATGATTTCATATATTTGAAGATATTTTTCCATCCAGTGTGATCTACTGTATTTTATAGGAAGTAGTATAAAAGTAGAGCCTCATGACTGAAGGCAGCATCACTTAGGAAAGTGGGGTTCTGCTGTTGGCTCTGCTGTCAGGCATGGGCATGTTTCTTTGTGATTTTTGCCCCATATTCTTCTTTTAGTTTACGAAATTGTAACTTCTATTCATAGCTAGTCTTGGAAGTGGGTTAAATCCATGGGTTAAAAGCCATAGGAAAGACAGGTTTCAACAGATTGAATTGAGCAGATCCCACCATTATCAGAGGTGAGGATCTCTGATATCCTTTTACTGGTACTAAGGGTCATGACCAAGTACCACAGAATTATCTCTTGTAACGTGTTGTTTCTCACATCAAACAATGCTCACTCTGGGCTGGGGGTCCTCTTTCAGTCTATACTGTTTCACAGTTGGGAGGTTTCTTTTTTAGCTAATGAACTTAAGGCCTTGAAGAAAACCTTGTTTTATAAAAGTAAAAAGATTTGGGTATCAGTTTCGTTCTCTCTGTTGAGAATGCTCGACTTCTTGGTTTCTTTTTTCTGCTTTGTTTAATGGCCTTGATCACATCTACTTTTCCTGTGGCCTGAAGTGCCTTGGGCAGTGCTTGACCTGTGATACAGTTGGCATTGTACCCTAAGGAGCCACGAGCATTGCGTGGTGTTATTAACACATGGTGTTAAACTCTCCTCCATCATTTGCCAGAGCTGGGCTATCCTCTTCCTCCTGCACCTTGATTCTGGAACAGGGGTACATAACTTTGCATGAAATAAACAAGTTTTATTTAAATCCATGCAGCTTTAATCAGAGATTTGTCTTCAAATGAATTGTAGCTCCAAGCAAAATTCACTCACAATGTTATCTAGAAATTATGGATTCACTGTGGTTTTCCAGATGCTTGCCTAAGTTTGTCAGAAAATATTATAAATTAGAAACATCTTCCAGAGGTTTTTATTTGTCTGAAGGCCACAAAATGTGTTTCATGCCATGGTTCAACCCTAGCTGGCAACTAAACACCACACAGCTGCTTGCTCTCTCCTGGTGGGATGGGGAAGAGAATCTGAAGGGTAAAAGATAGTAAACTCCTGGGTTGAGATAAAGACAGAGGAAGCAAAGCAAGGAATTTATTCACTGCTTCCCCTGGGCAGGGAGTGTTTAGGTTCCCCAGGTTCCATCACACATAAAAGTCACTTGGGAGATAAATACCATTACTCTGAATATCTTCCTTTCCTCCTTCTTCCTGTGCTTGATATTCTGAGCATGACACCATGTAGTATGGAATATGTAGTTTGGTCTCTTGCAGACAGCTGTCCTGGCTGTGTCCCCTCCCAGCTTCTTCTGCACCCTCAGTCTCCTCCCTGGTGGGGCAGTGTGAGGCACAGAAAAGGCTTTGGCTGTGTGCATGCACTGCTCAGCAGTAACTAAAATATTTCAGTGTTATTAACAGTGTTTTCAGCCCAAACCCCAAACATAGCCCCATACCAGCTACTTTGAATCAAATGAATGCTACACCAGCTAAAACCAGCACATTCTGTACTGCTGATTCCATCCCATTTACATTGTGCTCAGGTGCCACACTATCCAATGCATCCTCATTAACCCCTAGCACTCTTCAGCCTCATGTTTTGGTATAATATGTAGATGCCATTCCCTTAGTTAATGAACATTGGGTTAATTTAGTCCATAACTTAGGGGTTCCATGTTCCAGGAGAGACATTGTGGAGTTACTTGTGTGGAATTACTGGGCACTACAACCAGCTCAGGTCAGGTCACTGCTGCACTTGCACTGCTTCTTGTAAGGCTTGTCCTCTTTTGGTTCAGGTGGTTTCTGCTGTGGTAATTCCTATTACGTGCAACTCAAATCCTCTGTTAGAGCAACTTAAAGGTATTTCCATTACAATCTCCACCCCATGTCTCTTTGGACCAGACCTTAGGGTTTAATAGTGCACCCTGACCCTGCTGAAGCTTGGATTTTTCCATGGACTGCAGTTCCTTAGGGTTGTACTTGGTCCAAGTGGAGCCTTATCTGTGAGCTGCAGTTTCTTCAGGGTACACCTGCTGTGGCATGGGCTTATCCATGGGCACAGAAGCACCTGTGACAGCATGGCCTTTTATCCATTGGCCACAATCCCTCTGGACTGCAGCACAGACATAAACACAGCTACAGTACCTGCTCTGGCATGGGCTTATCTGCAGCCACAGGAGTGTTCTGCTCTGGTGTGCACTCATCCACAGGTGACAGCCCCTTTGACTTGAGTTCATGCTGCAATTCCATCCTGTCCAGCACAGCAGTGATGCTCTGGTCATCTGCCAGATGACCAGAGAGCCCAGGGAGGGAATCAGAGTGGTGGAAGTCAGAAAAAAAAACATGGGTTGAGATAGAAGCAGTTAAACCAAAGGTTGTACACACAAACAGAGCAAAATGAGGAATACCTTTACCGCTTTCCATGGGCTGGCAGGTGTTCAGTCATCCTGGAAATCAGGGCTCCATCACACAGAGTGATTACTTGGGAAAACAACCACCCTCACTCTGAACATCCCCCTTTCCTTCTTCCCCCAGCTGTATATACTCATCATGACACTGTATGATATGGAACATCCCTTTGGACTGTTAGGATCAGGTGTCTTGACTGTATCTTTCCAACTTTTAGTGCACCCCCAGCCTTCACTGGTATGGTGGTACAAGGAGCAGAAAAGGCCATGAGCACAGCTCAGCAATGACTAAAACACCCCTGTGTTATCAACACTGTTTCCAGCACAAATCCAAACTAGCTACTGTGAAGAAAATGAACTTTACCCCAGCAACTCAGCACATGATGCTTTCATAAAAGCACCCTTAGTAAGCTACCATGCAGACCCATCCATGTGTTACATTGCTCTTTGGGAGGTGTTGGTCAAAATGGAACACCTTTCTAAATCCTCATCTAGCCAGTTCTCAGTCCATTAAGTTCAGTGGGACATTTGCAGGGGTGAGAGGAGATGCTCTTCCTACTTGTCGTGGTTTTGTGTTTAATTGGATGGTCTGTGTCTTGCAGGCATAAGATGATCTTTGTGGTTGTTTATGGTTTTATAAATCTGCAGAATGATGGGGTTTGTATTCTTTGGCTGCAGCTATACAGAGGAAGTCTGAATATTTAATTGAGTATTGAATACTGCATAACTTTTCCATGTGTGAATTTGGAGAAGGTGTTTTGATGGATTGATTGCTTTGCTTCTTAAACTCTGTAGGGTCAGAGATCATGTGTCTGAAATGTTTTATACCTCTTGTGTAGGTTTTAGGTAATTAATATTTCATGCTTGCCCCCAGATATGTGGTAGTGGTTAAAACTCAATAAAGTAGTGATTATACAGAATTATGAATATTTCATTTCTTTAATATGAAATAGGAAAAAATATATTGCTGCCATGCTGGTTTTATTTCAAAAAACTTTTTCAAGATTATCAAGATTGAAAATCTCCTTAGTGTTCTGAACTTGTTCTGCTGAAAGTGTGCAAGTATTTCTTTGAGGACTTTAGAAAAATGGATTTTGTTGTCCTTCTTTATAAGGATGCTTCTTCTTGCTCCTTTATGAAAGCTTTTGCCTTGTTCACCTTCAGCTACAGACCAAAATACAGTTCTGTTCACACCATTTATTAATTGAGCTCTTGGTAATTGTATATTCAGAAATATGAGTATCTGCAAGACTGAAAGAAATCAGATGGGTTAGGCAAGTGTCTGTCTGTGCCTGTATTCTGTCTTGGATGGTGGCAGCTGCTGTGCCAGGAAGGGCCACAAGACTGCCCACTGTCTGAGCTTCATTCCTTTCATGCCTCCCTAGCATATGGACCACTTGGATCAGAGATAATAGGATGTAGCTCCCTTTTGGATCAGAAATATTAGGATGTAGCTCCCTTTTTATTTGTTTTAATTACTGTTTTGGATCTGTCTTCCGTGGATTTTTCCAGTTCCTTTTGAATCTGTCAACTTCTGCCGTTTCCTGGGGCAACAGATTTCAGATTTTGTCCATGTGCTGTGTAAAAAAGTACTTCTTAAATGAATTTCCTGCTAGGAAAAGGGACACTAATTGAAACTATTGTTACAGGGCTTGTCAAATAATAGTTCTGTACTTGGCCTCATTCAGCTTTCAACCTTGTTCTTCCTCATCACCCAGGCATCTGTTTTCCAAGTTGAAGGCTCCCAAACCTTTTAAATTCTCCTTGAAAGGCAGCTGCTACATCTTATTATTCATTGTAATTGTCCCTCCCTGTACATCTGATCTCTAGCTACAAGCACTTTTTGGAAAGCAGAAATAAGGACTTAGAGGTGCACTTTAAAATAGGGGAAAAAATTGATAGTATCTGCTGAAAGTTTGGGATTCACCTCCTGTATGGAAAAAGAGCTCAAATTGATCTTTAAAATACAGCTAATTTTAATTTCTAAGCTTTTAAGGACTAAAGTAATTCATTTATTTGAGTTGGATTCCAGTAGTGTTACTGCCCTTAGTTGCCCTTATTCTGCAAGGGGTTATTAGTGGAGTAAAGGACTTTTCAACACAGAGAGCTAAAGAGCATGAGACCTACCAAAAAAGCACGTATTGACTCACGCCTCCTGAAGCTTCACTGCTTTTGATGGGGCTGGCTGAGGGGGAAATTATTATGTGCTCACCTCCTCTGAGAGAAGCTAGTCTAGTTGAATTTTCAAAATTCAGTGCTCAGAGGCTTGCTGGAGTGTACCTGTAGGAGGAGATGGACAGATTTTAGCCTGAAGGAACGAGGATAAGTACAGCTGTCAGAAGACAGTTGGAATACACATCCTGCTTCTGCAGCCAGCTCATGCTCATCTCCCTTCTGCAGCATGAGCATAAAGGCTGCTGATCATCACAACAGGCTCTTTAGAGCTGTATTACATAATGGAACTTTTATTACATGGCTTGTAGCTCTTGTTAGGATCAAGTTTTGTTTCATATAGCTGTCCTGCCACTGCTGTGGTGATGTCTTCCAGTGGTGTACCAAACAGCATGGCCAGTATCTGTTCTGGGTCCTCTTCCAGTGAGCTGAGTAGTTTTATAGTATATAGTAGTTTCTTATATAAGAGGCTCTGTTTTGTATCCTATGAAACTTTGTTGTAAACAAAGGAGAGTATTTTTTTCTTTATATTTGAGGTGGGGGGGTATGTGTGGGAGTTAGGGGGGAGTCAGGGTGGGGTGTTGATCTTCTTTTCTATTTTTTAGCCTGTGTTGTTGTGGGAGAGCAATTTGATACTTGGTGCCTGTTGGGATTTTCTGAGCCACTGATGCATTTATGGTATATCACAAACATCTGTTTATAGTGCCACAGCTGGACTGAGAGATGGCAAAAACCCATTCCAGGACAAGATGAAGCTGGGACTTCCAGGCTGTTGATGTTTCTTCATTGTGCTCTGCCTTTGAAATGGTAGGCAAATTTGACCACTTGTGGATGTATATGGAGAGTCAGAGATTAATGGAAAATCCTCAAGACACATTCTACTCTGCATTTTGCCTTCCTTATGTAACCCGTCATCACTGTAGTGCCACTGTGGTCACAGTGGCGAGATGCAGGGGGGACTGAAAACTGTCTGCAGGTTGTTAGCATTCATATCCCTGTCATTTTAATCCATTTCAGTATGGTTGTAAATAAAGAAAATTTATCCTTTTGAACATTAATTTGGTTGTCTGGACTCAAGCTGCTGGTGAAGGAACTGGATTATATGCTTTGTTCTGTGTTGTAGCAATCAGATTATATCATTGGGCAGTTAACAACTAATGCTTGAGTGTGTCTTACATTAAATACTGCAAATCAAAGTTCAGCTGCTAGGCATCGTACTTGGTGAGTTGGTTGCTTTTTCTTCAGGTGATGTCCAGGTGCGGACCTGTTGTAACTGGAAGTTTGTTTATCAACATAGAGGTTTTTTGATAAATCATATGCCCATGATGATTTCCATGTTCCTCATGGAAAACCACAAGGATTTAGGGTGCTGCTGTCTCAGAGACATGTTGCTTGTCTGATTTGCCCATTCTTTTTCAATTCAAATGCATGCAGCCTGGTTCACATAGATCTTTCTACATTTTAATATTCCTACATTTTGCTGATGTATGGTTAGTCATAATTTATTTTTTTTGAAAAGGGCATTTTTAAGCACATCTGATTCTGAGAGACAGTGATCTGTGCTTGCTATGTCATGTGAATGAGGAGTGGTTTAATGCTGTTCCTTAGACCTGAGCTAGTTGAATGAATGGCATGTGAAATTCAAGCACAGTAATCTTCCATAGTAATCTAAATTCTGAGAATTTGGACCATGGGTACGCTTACTGTTTTTGTATTCTTGTGAATTGAAAATAGTATCATACCACCAACCCTCTTCTTAGTTCCTAGGTCTCTTCAAAATTGTTCTACAAATTTAAGAATGTCACTTGATAGAGCTTAAAAAAAAAGAAGAGGACAAATTGTTGACAGCCCAATGCTAAAATTAAGTTCCATTTATGTGGGTCCAGAAAATCGAGTAGCAAACTTGACAGTATAGATGGAATGTAAAAAAAAAAAATTAATTTAAAAATAAAATTTGCTGTTCTTGTGGGAATGTGAGCAGTGACTTGTAGAGAACGAAATCCCAAATTAAAATATATTTAGGCTTGCAAGGCTAGTGCAATTACTATGGGTACATGGTATTTCTTTACTCTACACTTCAGGGAAGACTTGCAGAAACACAGGGACTTGAACAGTGATGTTTAGTTTGGTTGTTTGCCAAAGAAACTGGTGTGAGATTCCTTGATACATCTGGTGGTTTCCTTGATGTTCATGATGCTGCATGGATAAAAACATAAATAGATAGTCAGAAAAAGACTTCTTGCATCCGTGTACTATCATCCTGCTCCTAGTGTTTTCTTCCTAAAATCTAACCTAGCCTTCAAATAAATCTGTGAAATTCTTGATAAGCCTCCTTTGTCCTGCCTTTTTCCCAAACATTGTGAAAGGCTTTCAGTAAACACCTGCAGCTTCCTCCCATGTTTATCTGCAGGTCCTGCTGTGGACTCTACGCCATGAATGCAAAAGGTGGCAGCAGTTAAGTGGCTGTATTGAGACTAGTTCCTGTCAGGACAAGAAATATTGCTTCATTGTTTGCTTTTACCCTCTCTTTGCATCTTGCTTTCTGTTGTTTTATACTTTGATAGTCCCTATTTCCTTCTTGTATAGTGATTGTGCAACCATGTCCTGGTTCCTGATATGGCTTCTGGATGCAGCCAATGGCAAATGTACAATAGCAGTCATCCTGGAATACTTTCTGTCAAACTCTGCTTCTGGTGAATTTATTTCCCTTTTATTTTTTTTTCTGTGGTTCTAAGTACAGCAAACAGCTGTCTACCAGCAGAAACTCTGGAGAACCAACTTTCCCACTGTTGATTTTTCCCTCAGTCCATATGGATTTCTCCTTTAGAGTGAGGGGCAGATGTACTTTGCCTGCTCAGTTGTGTAACACACCACTGGTTGCTTTTCTGCCCTGAACTCATAATAAAGTAACCTAAATGATTATAAAAGCTTTAGTATCAGCTTCATTTCATTT
Source organism: Erithacus rubecula (assembly GCF_903797595.1). Classification (NCBI taxonomy): domain Eukaryota; kingdom Metazoa; phylum Chordata; class Aves; order Passeriformes; family Muscicapidae; genus Erithacus; species Erithacus rubecula. The sequence goes on along the minus strand of NC_136689.1, from coordinate 50,963,840 downwards.
TAATAGACCCATAAAAGAACCAGTGTGCAAGCTGCTGGCTCCAGTACTCCTGCACAAACCATTAGCAAAACAATATTACTGGCTCTTGACAAAGGGAAATGGCAGTGACAGATCCAAGAATTTGCTCTGAAAAGAAGTCAACCAAGTGCCAGTGAATGCAGAGACCCACTCATGTGCACACTGGCTGCTGTGAGCTCTTTGTTTGAGGTTGAGAAGTCGGCACTTTATCATAATTTGTTTTTCATTCTGGCTTTGCCTTCTGTAAATATCCTTTGCACTGTTTCCAGCAGTGCTGGCAGCTGCCTAGGCTCCAGAGTAGCTTTCCATGGGTATTGCATTTTATGTGTGAGACTGGCTCATCTGGCCACCTCATATGCTCTCTCCCTGCAGTGCTAGCAGATTATGTGTTTGCAGCTCTGTACCTCACATGTGTTGGCTTTGAAGAGCAGGAGTGTCCCCAAAGGAGCGTCAGGATGTCTCTGCTAGAATGCCTGTGGTTAGCTCACTGGATGCTGGGGGTGGGAAAAGGAGCATCTCATGGGACCCCACATATGGAGCCTTCTGTACTGAGCAACAACAGCAGCAGAAATCCTGTGAGCCTTCTATTTACCTAAGGTTTGTTCAGTGTGCCTTGAAGGATGGCAGAGTTGTTGTACTGTGTATTTCAAAGTGTGCAGAAACTGTAAAACTACCTACCAACCCTCCACAGATATAAACCAGTACTGTCTATTTGTATATTATCCTGGTGTTTTGCTGTGTCAGATAAACAAAAGCACTGCTCATGTTTGGGTACCTGCATGAACAGACAGTGGTCTGGTATCAGTCCTGGCTGCCTGTGAGGGTGGCTGCACCCTGGTACTTCCCCTTGCATGGTGAACCTCCCAGATAGGCAGGTCAGAGGACCTCTGCTCTGCTGACACCCCTTTTCTGGGTGCTTTATGTTTAGGCTTTGCCTGAGTCTTCTGTAAAAGCAATACAAGATTCTGAGACCTTTGGTCCCCTCTTCACGATCTCTTCTTTGTTTTCCTTCTTCAAAGCTGAAAACAAAAACACCACCTTTTTAATTTTGCTTGCTGAATTTAAAGATATCATGATCATTCTTTTCCAGGAAAGGCTGTCAGCACTTCACATTTTCCTAAGAAGTACTCTGAGAATGGGTGCTCCTGAAAATGTCTGGTCAACAAAGCAATTTTAAAATTTACTATCAGCAAGAACAAGACAGATGCTGGAAGAGGGATATAGATGACCTTGCAGTGAGAGGATAGGAGAGAGGATTAAATTTTCCTAAAACAGAGCTCAGAAAAGATTAATATCTCTCTGTTATATGCTGTGTTCTGGTAGTTGTGCATTAAGTCTAATAAGTGAACTGAGGCTTCTTTCTTGTGCCCCTCTAGCCTAAAGCAGCTTTTAGTAAGTTCATATGGACTTTTCCTTTCCACCTCTTTGCTTTTGCAGAAGTGGATGAACAGCACAGCATCATCAACTTTTCTGCTTGTCCAGATCTTGTTTCTCTCAGGATTTGTTTCACTGTCCCTGCAGCACATCTCCCAATCATGTAGATGGATGTGGTTGCATGTATATATTATTTAAATTTAATTATTCTTTGATTCATTTGTGTTCATCAGTGTCATTGGCAGCAATCTGAGAGTTCACAGTCTGGTGTGCTGGCATCATGTATTCTTTTATTGCTTCTTTTGACGGATCTTTGTCTTTCTTCAAAGCTATTATCCTTTGAAGAGTGTTTGTCCTGTTGTTTCCAGTCTCCTGATACGTGTTTTGGTTTAATGCAGATGTTTCTAACCCATTAAGAATGCTTGCACTGTGATAGCTAGACTTAAATTTACAGAGCTGATCTGAAATAGAACAAGAATTTCCAACTGATCATCCTTAGCCTCTTGGTACATTGTGGGTTTGTTATTTTTAGTAATCTTTGCCATTTAGTTGTCAGTCTCACATTGGTGATCTTCCTTTCCTCTGCCAAGATCAGCTGCTAGAGTCTAGGGGTTATGATTGCTGTAACAAATGAGCAGGGAGCTTTGTAGTCTGATGGTTGCAGACAAAAAAGTTTGATATTTCATTCTCTTTGAACAGAGTTACAGGAAGTCAACACAAAAACCTGTAAAGGAATTCAACAGTATATCACTGCACAGCCTTGCTGATTTCAGTTTCAAAGCGAAAGATTTCTCCTGATGATGTTTTCTTTCTTTTCTTTTTGTTTAAATGGATATTGTACTGTTCTAAGAGCAGTCCATGTGGATGTCCCTGGAATAAGTCAGAGTCATCTCACAGATCTAGTCATTCTGGGTGTAAGGTTTCATTTTTGCTTTTCCCCTGCAAAATATACAGTAAGGCATATTTTCTTGCCTGTTTTTTTTCCCTACCACTTCTCCTACTACTCAAAGAAAAATCAGTAGCCCTTTAGTAGTTACCTGATATTGTAATTGCAAACCCTGAAATCTCACAGAAAGCTTCTGGCTGGACTAGGCTTGAAGTGTGAAGAGCATCCTCTGGTCCCTAAGTTTCCAAACTGCCCTACAAGCACTACCTGTGCATGTTCATATTGTTGTAATGCCAGCTAAGTTCTCCTTGCCAGCTCTCTGTATTAACAGGTTTGTTGGGGCTCAGTGATGAACAGGGTCTTGTTTCACCCATTCCACACGTCACCTTCATGTTGCAGTGTGTGCACACACATTGCTGTGGTGCCAGGTGTGTGATTCTCTGTTTCTGGAGGTTTCCTCAGTTTCGCTTGTTTCTCTGATTTTATCTAGTTTTGCAATTTCTCTGTGGCCAGGTAGCTGCTCACTTTGTTTGTAGCTTTAAGACTATATTTAAAAGCTGAATAAAATAACTTCTGTGATCTAGTTTCTTTTTTTATAGAGAAAATGAAAGGAAGCTGATACCTTCTCAGAGAATGATCCCTATCAGGGACTTCTGAGCAGCAGCCACTCCTTCTTAAAACAATGAAGTCTCTGTCTTTTATGACTGGGGGCTCTATCCTGGCAGTCTGTACCTGCCTGGATAGGTGCCTGTATGCCTTGATGCATTTACTGTCCTGTGATGTGACCTACTGTGTGTGAGTATCATCTGTCACAGGAGCAGCCATTCGTGCAGGAGCTGAGCTGTGGACAGCCAGAACAAGTATCTAATGTGAATAATGAGTTCAGCTGTGTCACTGCTGTCTCTGTAGACACCAGAGGGATATGGCTTTGCTCTGTTAAACAGCAGGGGGAAGGGATCGGGAGGGACACCTTCTGTGTGCAGGATGAAGTCAGGGAGAGCCCAAAAGCCTGAAGAATAGCTGGACACCAAGCTGTCTCCAGCAGTCTCTCCACAGCTCTCACTATTGCTTTGTCCCTTTGCAGGAGATCCCAAATCCAGCTGCCCTTCTCCACCCTTGGCTGAGGGCAGGACACAGTGCTGTTGGCCCTGGGTGCCTGCTCTGCCTGCCTTTAGGGCTGTGCAGCAATGGCTTTGCCATATCTGTGCTGTCAATTGCCTTTTAAAATGGGATTTAAGCTAATCCCATTCTTTTCCTGCAGGAAGGCACAGGACTGTGTATGAAGCTATTATTTATATCTGCTTTTCAACCCAACCAGGCCATTTTCTTCCCCACTTCAGTCACATTCTCCAGGCAGTTTATTTATATAGAGCTGTCTGAGCCTGAGTCTCTGTTGGGTGTTGTATTGAGCCTTTGCTTTTGTGATTGTTGGGCCAAGGCTGGATTGGTGGGGCCTTTCTTTTCCCCTCCTTGAGTAGATTAAAACCATATCTGAGCATAATAGAGGCTTCTTGGCAATGTTACAAGCTTTGTCTTGTTTTAAAATTTATTTTTCCCTCCCTCTTTTAAACTGTTACTTACCATGTTTTAAATTTTGCTAAGTCTGTGGGCAATTAATCCTCCTCAATAAGAGGAGGATAATTTTTTTCCCCACTAGATGTTAACTCCTAAATGCTCTAGCTTTATGACCTCTAACTGTACCTTTATGCATGGGAATGAGGCAAATGAAGCCAAACAAAGATGGAAACTGTATTTCCAGGAATAATCAGCTGTTTGTGAATTTCCTTGTCACTTCTGAGCCTTTGAATTTTACTCCTATATGTAAAGTCTTCATTTTTCTTTTGCTCCTTATGGCAGCTTGTGAATTTACAGGCATTGTCTCTTTGCTAATTCTGCTCAGTCTGGTTGGTGAGTGGGTATGCATGAGGAGATGCTTAGCAACTGAAGGCAGATCTTCAAGAGGTGTAACTAAGAAAGCATTTCTGCTGCATCTTTCAGTGTTTCAAAAGTGGTTTTAGTATTTAGATTCTCCTTGCCAAGCTTAAGAGGCATGTTTTGTTTAATTTCTTTTTTTTCTACAAATGCCAACTACTTTATTGCTTTGTTCTGTATGAAATTCGGGAAATCCACTCATCCAGACTACAGACAAGTTGGTTTATTCAGGGAGATAAGTGAGCAAAACCTCCCTGTGTAAATCATTTCACACCAGAAACACCCTATACTTAAAATAGAAAAATCAGCTCTTCAGCTGTAAAAATGTTCTCCACTTCATGAATTTTTATTAGGCACATTTTTTTCCTGCTAAGCATGCTAGTAAGTCTGCAAGCCTGGTCTATCCAGCTGGGGAGTCAACTAATAGCATTAAACAAAAAGCTGGAGAAAATGTTTGGTGTGGACATCCAGTGGTTTACATTATGTTGTCCTCCTTCCATTTCTCTACTTGCTGTAGTCATTGACTTGCCTTTGGCATTCACATGAGCTAAAATATCTGCCTGCTGCTCAGATAGCCTTGTGCCAGGACTGAAACTGGAGCATATTGTTCCATCATTAAATGGGCAACGTTGAATACTTTGGAAATTAACAACAGATGTAAGTTCTTCAGCTATTTTTATTTGTACTGTGGCTCTAATTTTTCTAGTGTGTTTGTGCTGAAGTCAGAAAAGGAAAATAGATCCCCCAAGAGGCTGACTTTTTGTTTTTAATTAAAAAAAAGGCCCTGCCTAACAAAAGCATACATAAAACAAATAATACCAAGGATTGCCTAGCAGTTTACTTGGTGCTGTATGGGCCCCTTAGTGTGATTGCTGCTATGAATTTCTGAGGACTTTAGTGGCACCTTAGTGCATGGTGAGGTAATTGGCACTTTCCACAGTCAGCCCTTGCCTTTAAAAGTCCTGCTACTAATAGCATCTGTCTTAGCTTTTTGTGAAGATTGCTGGCAGCAAACAATTTTCCATTTTATTTATGTTTAATGCTCCAAGTCAGAGATATAAGCCTGAATCCCCAACAGCCACTCTGTTTGGTGGTCTTTGGATGAGGTCCTAAAGTCAAGTTAGGAAAGCTTTAGAGGATGGTTATTAAACAGGATTTCTTAAGTATCCTTCAAGAGCCCAGTGGCTTGAATTTCTTCCCATAAGTCTCAGGATCATGTGTCAGGAATAACAAGGCAGAGCCTTATCCTTTCTTAAAGTTCAAGAAGATACTCAATAGAGCAACTGTAGGAACCAGGCATAATTGCATTGTTTCTATATTTTAAAAACAATTTAGCAAGAATTCATTTTTTCCCTTTAATTGAAGAGAGAGGTGATCCAATTCTTTTATCTGGTGACATGATCTAACTCGTGGCCAGTGATCTTTTTATTAGGCTGGACATCATTTTAGAAGACTGCACACCACTGTGTGCTTATAGGCATTCCTTTAGAAGTGTTAAATAAAGTTTGGTATATTTCTGGATTTGAGTGGAAATTAATGAAGGCAATGGTTCACCGTTCATATTCAGTAACTTAAAATTTTAGGGGAGAGCTAAACCTGTGAGTAGTAAGAAGAGTCTTCTTTGTATATGGAGCCCTACTGACATACTTGAAGGACTGAGCCTTTATTCAGTATCTGTGCCTGATTTGGAAATCTTTAAACTGGTGATAACTTCTGTTTCTGTAGATGAACATGGCTTTATTGACATGGGTTAGCACCCTTGCATTTAAGCTATTAGGAATTTTCATCTTCTTATTGAAAAAGAATGATAGTAAGTGTGAACCAAAGGCAAGCAACCTCTTAATTGTGAGGTGCCAGGCATTTTCTCTCCCAAATTAGAGGCTAAGCACACTACACAAAAAAGGGTTTATTTTTTTGCCTTGTACTGTGGGAAGATGATAAAATGATTTCTGCCCTGGGCTCACAGGAGGAGCTGTAGCTAATTCACGGTATCATGATTTTGTGTCAGAAAGGGCTCAAGGTCCAAAACTTTGTTGTAGGTGAAAAATTGGAACTGTTGCCTTGCGTGGAGAGCAGGTGCACCAGGTATCTGTCTGTAGTATTAAAATGACAAATCCAGTGGAGTTGTCCCTTCATCATTACCTTTGCAAGATGCTGTCTTCCTATATAGTGGCCAGTAATTCAGATTTCCTCTGTGATTTCTTTGGCTGCCACCCTTTTGGTTTCTGTCCTCTGAAGCCTACTGGAAAACATGCTGGGAAGAAGGCTTGGCTGTGGCTCAAAGTCAGTGACATTTATTTCAGTTAGCCCTAGGTTTTATTTCACTTCATATTTTTCTGGTTTTCTTGGGTATATCATTGTCTTCCTTGCTTCTGTGCCCTGCTGCTCCTGTTCTTTCTTTCTTTCTTTCTCTCTCTCATCCACGAGCTTGCATTTGTAGTTACAGTATAAAGGGTCCTTTGCCTGAATGGAATTGCCCTGGAGAAATGCAGGAGCATTAGTGCCTTTGTACTGCAGTGCTGTTTCCCCTCTGAGATGAGCCCAGCACTTGAAGAGCAGCTGGCAGGCCTGTGAAGAGAGGGGCAGCAAGCCAAGCCATATCCTGTGAAAGCAGAAGCAATGCCCTTGAAATCTCTGGAATTGCCTACTACATGCACAGGGATTGAATTTTCTCCGAAAGTTCAGTTTATGCAACATTATCAACACTGACCAAAATATGCTAGTGTGTCTGGGCTCGTCTCTGAGCTCTTGGTGCTATTTCCATCTCTTAGTGTGGGCAGGCACTATTAAAATCCTCAGCACTTTCAGTCTAGTTGAATAATTTTCTAGCTTCTAGGTTTATAAATTAAACATTTATGGCCATATCTCATGCTATTATCCATCCATAGCAATACCTCCAGGCAAGGATCTTGAGCTTTTTTGGAGTGTAGGCCATGTGTTAAAGAAGAGTGAATGTTTCATTTATGCCTCATCTTATTCTTGCACTTCTCAGTTGCAGAACATCCCTGAGGTAATCTCAGATATTTCTTGGGAGAAAATAACCTTAATAAGAAGATTTTTAATGTTTGTGTTGTCTGTGTCAAAGGAAAGAGCAGAGTTTGCTGCAGCATCCTAAAATTTTTTAATGTCCTTTCAAGTGACTTCCCAACACACAAATATGATGTGTCATCTGCAAGCTGGAAAAAAGAAAAACATTGTGTGAACCACAGATCACAAGAGAGGTAGCAAGAGGTCCAGCAGTGATAACTGGGACATTTGCATTTTAACTGTTACTAATGGAAGCTGAAAGCTTGATGGTGTCCCAGAAAAATCCTTGTATATGGACAGATGTTTGAACGAGGGGCATGCATTGATTAACAGTGAGAGGAGGCATGTAAAAAGCTACCCACATCCTGCCTGTCCTTGATCAAGTTGTGAAGGCTGTGGTTTCAGGGGTGAAAGGAAATTGTGACCTGAGTTGTGGCTCCTATACATAACCAAAGAGGTTTTACGGATTTGTCTGGTTATGTGTATCCAATATTCTTTCTATACAGTTATTTTAAGAATATATTTTTTTCTTCTTCTTCTTCCAAGAAGCTATTTTGAGTGCGATAGAACTCAAGTAATAACTCAGAGCAAGAAATTATCCACTTAGAAAAATGCCTAAACTTGTGTGCTTCTGGTTTAAATGAAGAGATTTGTCACATTCTTAGTGGCTTACGTTGGAATTGGACTGAGATGTTGTAGATTATTGTTTAGGTACATTCAGGCTCCTAATAAAAGAAAAGCAAATATTAAAGTCTTATGTAGGAAGTTACTTCATTTGGAAAAATGCTTTGCCATCAGTAGGCATTGTTACTTGCCTGAAAGGGTTGTCTATTTATTTGCTATTCTAGTCCTTTAAAAGGAAATACTCCAAGGACAAATGTTTAGTATTTCTTCCTGCTCAAATAAGTAGTTCTGAGGTACAGCTGTTGGATTTGTCTCACTGGAATTTAATAATCATACACTATTGCTATGGCAATATGGTATTGGACAGTCTGAATAGGAGTCAGTTTAGGTTCTTATTTTAAATTAAAAGGCATTGATGTTTCAGTCTGCCTGGTGAGTGTCTGCCTAAAAGCCACAACACAGCATCTCCCAAAAAGCTTGAGTTGACTTGTTAAACAAATACAAATTGCATTCAGTCAACTCTTCTGCTGTTTCTTCCTGTGAGGAGAGTTTTGGGTTGAGACAGAGATGTGTTTGCTGCTGATCAGTAGGAACTTTAATAAACCGTGTGCAAGAATAAAAAATTGTGTTTATTAGCTTGGATGATTAGCCCATAAACTCCTCCCAGTGTTCCAGTAAATGAGTCCCAGAGCAAATGTGTTTCTGGACTGCAACTTGGAGATAATTGTCTGACAGCCGTGTCTGATGAGCCCTCTTTGCAGACCAGACCATGCCTGCCTTTGCTGTGTTACTATCTGAATTTCAACATTTACTTCAAGGTAGTTGCTCTAAAGTAGCTGGAACGAATGAACTAAAGTTTCCTTTAGAACTGTTTCTCCAGTCCCAGTATGGTCATTAAATCAGATTGGATTTGTACTATCAATTACACATCAGTGCTTTTCCCTTGAGAGACTGAGTGGCTTTGTGAGGGTGTGAAGGACACAGTACTGATGGCTGCTAATCTAAGTGTGTAGGTAAGAACTGACTTCACTGTTAAGCAGGTGGGAGTTGACCAAGTGGAAGCCCCCAACAATGCATTCAAGTAGATGCTTCTCCTCGAAGAAGTACCTGGAATCTCACTTCCCAGAATTTTTTAGAAACTGCTTTTCAAATATCAGAATGTGTCCAAGGTAACCTCTTTAATCTCCACTGTGTTCAAATGCTTACTAATTTAATATACACATGATGTGTGTAATCTGATTTAAAATTAACAGATGCTCCTAAAAACAATCTAACACTAAACGTGATGGGGTTCTTGAATAACCTCTTCAAGGTCACTACTTGCCTTGGCATTTACCTTCCAGGTAATGGGAACAGCGCTTAGATAATATTTCATTATTATTGACTTCTTTTTTCCATGCACCACTGAGTGTGTGATTGGTCATGGACTCTGCATCTTTTTTTTTTTTTTTTTTTTTTTAGACTGAGGATTTGATATCTTCAGTGTTACAGATGTTTTCAGGACTTCTAAGCACAAAGCATTTTGGGTATTTGCAGTTTTGGAATAAATACCTCAGAAAAGTGATAAGAGTCTTAGTTAAATAAAAAAAAATGTTTTGTTTTCCAATAACTCCTCCTAAAAGGATCTGAGAAAGGTGTGCATCCTTGGATTAAATGTTAAGAATGAAAAATAAGGGTATTAGGGAGGGGAGCATGAGTTTCTGTGATTATGCAGCTGCGCTCTGTCCTCTCAGCTCGCGCTCTCTCTGTGGAGCAAATGATCATGTGGAGGGTGCATAGCATCAACAGAACAGAGCCTGGGAACTCCCAAAGCAGCTGCCTTATGTCCTAGGGATCATCCAAGGAATCTGTTTTCCTGCAGCCTTTGAAGGGCTGTCACAACTGAACTAACCAGCACCTGTACCGCCGTGCTGTTAAGTGCCTCAATCTTTTCTGCACCACAGATGACTAAGAAAGTTGAGTCTGAATTCATCTTCTTTTGCTCAGTCTCTCTTTGCTTTGCTTCTATTAGTTTTGTAGATGAAAGACAGCATGAGGTTTTAATACTAGCTGATTTAGAGGCTGTTTTCATTCTTTGGGTGTTAAAGTAGAAAAATGAAATGCATGTAGGAAACAGGCAAATTTTCCAGTTCAGCATGGACTGGCACAGCTTTGGATAAAAACTGGAGAAACCTAAAACTAGACGTTGCCCTTAATATTACCCTGAATATTGGGGTAATATTTCTGCCAGCAGAAAGTACCCACTCAGGGTCATGTCTGGAGATGAACCAAGCTTCTAGTTCTCAGTCAAAGGTAAGCTGGTTTGGTGTTGGTATTCATGGTGTTCATTAGAGCAAAAAAGTAAAAAACATTGTGTCACCAAGTCATTTTATATAAAAAAATTAATTTAGGTTTGTTTCATTTATAGAGAGACTGAGTGTGAAAATAGTGGATGTCCTCATTCTTGGCATGGTCTTCCTTTCAATTTCTGGCAAGTGAGCCCTTCCTCCCATGCACTCTACTTTATGGAGTAGTTCTGTAGTTAGAGAATGCAAATAATAATACCCTTGGTTTTGTTTCTCATGTACATGTAAAAGGAAACAGTAATTGCAGAAGCTAAATTCAATTTTGGAGCTGTGGAACCTGTCCAGTACCATTTGGAATGGATCAACCTCTGAAAGTGGAGGAAAAATACTGGAAAAATATTGCATATTTCCTTGCAGTTGGAACAAAAAAAGTCTGCCACTACCCCCTTGAAGCTACAGAGACTCCAGTAGAATGTTGAGTGTGTTTTGCTTTTCTTGGGTGAAAATTCCTTCAGTATGTGGCATGGCTCATGCTTTCTTGCAGGTCTAACATTAGAACTTTCAGTGTAATGTCAATTCAACCAGGAAGGTTTAAACACCCCCAGTCCCCAGCTTTTATGTTTGTGCAGTTATTGCTGCATTTGTGGGTGTAGAAATTAGAAAAGAAGGTAAAACAAGTCCTAAGCTTCTGTGATACTGAGGCTCTCTTGTACTCTTGTGAGCATCTGGCTTGACATTCTCATGTAGAACTGAGCTGAGTATTTCACATAACTATGACAACTATCATAACTGTGCTTTCCAAACAGTTGGAAAAAGATTGAGTACAGCTGTTCCATCCAAGGCAGTCTGATGGTGGTTTGGGTTGATGTGAAGTTGGCATGTCAACAGTATGCCCTGGAAGCTAAAAGGTCCAACTGTGTCCTGGATGCATCAAGTACAGGATTGTCAGCTGGTCCAGGGAAGCTGGTCTGATGTCCTGCTCTGCACTGCATTGATGTGGCTCCACCTGGAATCCTGTGTGCAGTTTTGGGTGCCACAATATTAGGAGAACATAAGATTATTGGAGAGCATCAAGAGGAGGGTGACTGAGGTGGTGAAAGACTTTAAGAGCAAGACTTAATGAGAGGCAACTGGGATCACTCGTTTTGTGGAGCACAGAGAAAAGAAGGCTGAGGGGTGATCTCATTGAAGTCTATAACTTCTTCAAGAGGGGTAGTGGATGGGGAGGTGCTGATCTCTCTCCAGTGACCAGCAGTAGGACATGAGGGGATGGAATGAAGCTGCATTGGCGGAAGTTCAGAGTGGACATTTGGAAAAGGTTCTTTGCTGAGAAGATGACTGGAACAGCCTATCCAGGGAAGTGGTTGTGGCACCAAGCCTGTCAGAGTTCAAGGAGCATCTGGATGATGCTCTTAGCCATGTGGTGAAATGTTAGGTAGTCCTGTGAGGAGCAGGGACCTGGACTGAGTTTTTTGCAATATTCTGTGATTCTATGGTAGTTGTGCTTAATAATTTCTCATATTAGTGCTCACACATGCAAAGAGATAATTAGTAGGCGCGGCTACTATTGGTAGGCGTAGGTGAGAGATAGCTGAGTGAGGCGATGTGCGTGGGTGAGGTTTTGTGCAGGTGATTTGTTGCCCCCGCGGGCGGTGGGGAAGGTGCGGCAGCCTGGGGCAGTGCGGGGAGGGAGGGCGCTGTCCGCGGTGCTGAGCGCCGCCCACCCTCCTGTCCTGGGCTCTGGAAAATAAGGGTGCCTTGCTTTGCCTTTTATTTCTTCCCTTTTCCCCACCCCCCGGATATGGATGAAGGAATTGTATTAAATTAAAATGGTATTGTTCTGGGACTGAAGTGCATTTGCAATTTGCTGCATAATGGCCAAAAAAAAAAAAAAAAAATAAAAAGAAAGAAAAAAGGAAAAAAAAAAATTAAACAAATAAATGAGTCGGGTTACTGAAATGAAATGGTACACAAGGGATATTTGTATTTCCTCTGTGGGAAAGGTTAATAGATCTAAATGTAAAATAATGCTTTGTGATGGGAAGCTATCTAATGCTAAACCCACATTAATTCTAAATAAAAATATGATAATTATTATGTGTTCTCTGAACAGCACAGGAAGTAGTAAGAATTAGATGCTTGTGCTGAAATTTTTACTGTTACAAAAAACACACAGTGATTAAAGGTGGAAAAGTTGTTTCTTTTATGAATGATGTTATCAGAAATACTTGCTTCTTTCTTACAGAACAGCAAAAAGTCTAACCAAAACCAATTGTCTTAACCAAAAAATTTTAACCAAAACCATTTGATTTCCTTATGAAATATATGAAAATAATTATTCATACTGTGAGTTATGACTTTGTAATCTTGGTGTTGGTGAAAGAGTTGTATAGCTGAAATAGTATTTGTTCTATTTACTATTAAATGGGAGGGAAAGCTTCATAAAGGATTGGCATCCTTTTATCTATGAGCTTCCTGCTGTGTTCTCATTACTTCATTAAATAAAAATGCCTTAACATAATCCTGAGATTTAGTAAAAGTTGCTCCTGTCTTTTGCATCACTGGTAATATGGCTTGTGAGTTCAATGTCTTAGAATAGTTTTGAATATGGGCTACTTTCACCCTCAGCTGTTAGCATCACCAGGGAAGAAGTAGGGATGAATTTTGATAGATTCAGGCAAGGTTAAAACCAATGTGTTTTCTCTAGCAAACTGTTTTCACCCTTAGGCTGCACTTTCCAGATTCAGGATATGCTGTCTCTTACTTTAATGGATAATTTGCCCTTTTCTTGGCAATGGAAGAACAGGATGCCTTATATTCTTGTGTCTGCAAATACAGTCTTTCAAACTCTCAGCACACAGAAGTCCTTCTGATAAAGCCCAGCTTGTATCTCATAATGTTTTCAGCTCTTGTCTAGGCACTGAAAGGGATAGTGTTCTGAAAACTGATGCAGTTTTAAAGGTCAGATCCCATAAAACATTGTGATTCGTAGCCAATAATGTGCCTTCTGGAATTGCTTATTTAGTCTGGAGTTGCACCATAGACTTTATCTTCATTTTGTCTGGGCTTCATCAAATATTTGCCAGGTGCAGTGACCAATAAAACCAGGAAAGATCTGAATTTTACAAGTGGTCTCTACAAGTGGTAAGAGAGGCAGCAGGTATAGACAGTTGTTTCTCAGATGCTGTGGAGCCATATGGTGAGAAAGGTGTTGTCCTTCCTATTTTCTCAGTTACTAGTTTGCTCCAACAGTATGGAAGACACAGTTCTGGTTAGAAACAATAAGATGCTTAAGATGTCAAAGATACTTCTAGGTCTTTTCTTCCTGTTCATCTGTGTATTAATCTGAGCAGAGCCTCAGAGGCTGTAGCCACAAGGACTGGGCATGTGGATCATTTTGAACCCTACTAATGTATAGCATATACCCAGCTAAGTGGGAGGTTCCAGCCATTAAGCAGGTCATGCCAAAATACCAGGAGCCATTTTCATCATATCAGTTTGGCAGGTCACTGTTAAATACCTGTTTTTGTTCTTCTGAATCTACCTTGGATCCTTATAGCATAATAGAAAGGAAAGGCTGCCCCTCAGTTGCTGGTAACTGATAGGTTTTTATTGGCCTTGTGACTGACAGCAGCCCCATGCCTCCTACAGAATCTGGCTTTGAGCAGATGTCACAAACTCACTCTGGATGTCCCTTCAGCATACAGATAGCAATTGTCCTCCATATGCCCTCCACAGGCACGGCTGTCCACAGCAGGCTGCTGTTTTCATTGGTTCCCATAACAAAAATGCACTGTACTCATACTGGAATGTGCATATGGGGCTTTATTTCCTTTTATGTTAGTAATTTCCAAACCTTCATTGAAGGCACTGGCTGTGAATCCCTTGATTACGAAGAGTAATTAATTGATCAGATCTATTTTCTTTTCGTTGTCCTTTGGACTAAGAGATAATGATGTGCAATGTGGAGGATATTCCTGCTGGAGATAGGCTTTGCAGGATTTGCAGATACACTATCTGTGGAGTACCACCCCACATTCAGTGAGCAGGCTGCGTGCTCTAGCATCCCCCACACCATGTGCCTACATGTGCATCTTGTATTCTGTATTTTATGGTGTGATCAAAACCAGTCTTTGGCTAATGCTTTCCTAACTCCCATTTCTCATTGTTCTTACTAGCAGCCGTAACATTTGCAATATCAGTCTGTGGCAGAAGCAGGTTTTCTTTTTTAAAGGAAATCTGAAATAATTGAGAGGTTACAGAAAAGGACTGCTTGCAATTCACATTGTTACAGTATTGCAGTGGAAACAGGCTACAAGACACATGCGGATATATTTAAAAATCGGACAAAAAACCAAGTCTGTGCTTTTTCTCTTTCTCTTCTTTTCTTTGCAAACTCAATGAATGTATTCAAGCATCTGGCAAATTCACATACCATTAATTCTCTAAAGATTACATATGCACACCCAATTAGACCTGCATAATTTATTTTTAAAATGTATGTGCTCTCATATTTGTATTTTACAGCTGTGCCAAAATCTTAAAGGGCATAGAAGGGAGAATTTTGTGAGAGAAATGTGCAGAGTCCTTTCCCTAGAAAGGCTGGAAGTATCAGTAGAGTTGTACCTAATCTTAGTTTTAAAGCTGTAGACAAACTGTTTTGGCTATTAGTGAATGGGTAAAGGGCTTTTCAAATACATGAATGAATGCTTGTTAGAAAGTCTGAGATACAGCCTGTCTTCGTATGGGAGCTGGCAGAGTGGGCACCCATCCTGATGTGTGAGGTTCTATTGTATTGCAGCAATATGACTAATCTTCCCTTTGCATCTGGTTTGTGGGCTGCAGCGAGTTCCTGCCAGCTGTGCTTTCTTGAGGGTTTAATAGTCTCAAACAACTACAAGGACATTGCTTTCCAAGGGCTGAGAGCCTGATGTTGATGGCATACTCTTACTCATACTCTCCTCTTACTCTGGCTCTCCACCAGCTTAGCTATTGAGGCCAGTGCCACTCAGAAGAATAATTTGGATCTTGACAAGTGGTGGATTATCATGGCCTTCTTCAGAGGATGCATGTGGGGTGGGACAAGCTAATCTGTGCCCTGAGCCCCGTTTATCTCTCTGGGGCCTGAGTGCTGCAGGCACTCGGATCCTTGGAGGCAATGGCATTCTGGAGTTATTCTCAGCAGTGGATTCCTGCAAAGTCTGCTCACCAGCAGTGGAGAGGGAGGTTGCATCGCCTGCTTTGTGTCAGGCTCTACTGGAGTAAAGTTGCCATGGAGATGAGTGGGAGTTCAGCTGAGCAGGGAGCTCGGCGGCTTGCCCTTGTGCGTGTAAATCTGTCTGACATGTCATGTGGATCAGATTTGGCTCTGCTGCTCACATTTGAGGTCCACTTGCTTTTTTTGCCTGATTCCCATGTAGGAGAGCTGAACAACTGCCATGCAGTATTCATAGCACTGTGATATTAAAAAAGGCAGGACTGGGATTGGTGCCTGCTCTTCCAGGGCCAATTTAAAACTAAATCTGGGCACCAAAGGATGTTTAGTGCAGGTATCTAAGCCCTGTAAACTGGAAGGAACTTTCCAGGCTGGAGCCTTCCTTGTGACAGCAGTAAGTATATTGGCTGTCTGAAAAAGCTATTTAGAGCCAGAAACAGAAATCCTACAATTAGGGAGATGTTGGAAGGTGGAATCTTCCCGATTCATTTTAGGACTTGTAGAGCAGATTAAAATATGGGGAGAGAGTGCTGAATATAAATGTCTGCTTTACACTTACAAAGGCTATGCAGGCTCCATGTGCTCAGAAACATTTCTGGGAAAACATCGATTAAAATCCTTGAAACTGACAAAAGGCTTCAAGGCTGTTGAGGTAAATGGTGACTCATACTGGCTGAGAAGCAAGAAGGAAAAACATTTAATGGCAGTGCACACCCCAAGCTGTACTCTGAAATGAGGCTTCCCAGGGGATTGACCTGCTGGCACTGGAATTTTAGCCAAAGTCTGCTGATCTACAGCCTTCAAATTGAAGAGCCAAAATATTTCTCGGTGACTTGGCAGCATGCCTACTAGGTTTTTCAATGCATGTAGGTTTGCATGGTGTTATGGAGAGAAACTTGACATATTTTTAATTTTAGAGCAAGAGGAAACAGCCAGCTGGTGTAAATATTTGGAAGGAAGGGTTAAAAAGTTGGAAGCTTTGAAGGAGGAGGAAGACAGCATAGGGTGAATTCAGAGATGGATCTCTCAACACCACTTGCTTCAAGAGAAGCTAAGGAGTTCTCCTGAATTTACTGCCTGGACTGTGGCACCAATTTGAGAGGAGAACGAGGTTTCTGCTGTGTTTATCCTAGGTAAAGAGGACTGGTCTTTCCAGTATAAGCTAAAACTTGTGCATCTCGAAGACTGGTGTGAGTCTGTTGTGTTACTGAAAAAAGGCCTGATCACATGCATCAAAAGCATCTTCTCCTCCTCCCCCAATCTCCTGTACCACTCATAACAATTTAATCCATAGCAGTTTGTCTTCACAGACTGTAATTGATCTGTCTGTGATTTAGCTCATCAGACACTCATTAAAGAGTTTGCAGCCTTTTTTATTCATGAAGAGTGAGAGTCAAGGATCTAAAACCACTTTGTCTTTGTCTTAACTGGATTCATTTAGTATTCTGGGATTTGGGAAGGCTAATAAACTTAAACGAGCTATTATTTAAAGGTGAGCTGCCAAGTGAACATGAAGAATGATCCAAACATCGGCAGTGTGCCAGGGGCTCTCTGTTGCCAGGTGTCAGGTGTGAGCAGCAGAGGGAATTGTTGCTAAAACCCCAGATATTCCTGGCTGCTCTGCAGTGGGCGTCCCACAATGCCCTGTCCGTGTGCAATGGGATAACACAGCTTGAGGGGGAGCTGCTGGAGCTGTCTCTGCTGTGAAGATGGCATTTCGTGCTAGTGATGTCAGTGGGATACACAGAAATATTTTGTGCATTGTGTAGAGCTTGAGCTTGACATCTGGTTTTCTTTATTAGGGGCTGTTCTTGTGAGCTGCTGCCTGTGCTCTGGCAGTGCCTGTAAGGATGAGCGTGTCTCACGCCGCTGGCACACACATCCCGAGAAAACTCCTCTCACCATCCTTTCGTAGGGATGCACTGGAAATCCACAAAAGAGAGCTGCAGCAAGCAATTTCCTTTCCCCACTACTTCAATGGGCACTTGAGACATTTCCAGTGTAGGAAGAGGAGAAGGGATAGGTGGTTCTCCATTCTGCTCCTTCCCGAGCCTGAGCCTGGCTCCATGTGTCACACACTTCCAGAAAGATGAATAATTCCCTGTAACTGAATTTACTGTGTACTCATATGTGTAGTACCATCAAGTTATTTGTGCCTTGGAGCTCTTGTGAGGAGCTAAAACCAGCATGAGCTCTTAAGTTCTTCATGGTCTTTTTAAGGCAGCAGTTCTGCCAGGGAACACGTGCAGCTCGGTCCTGGGTCTGTGCCAAATGGACTGACTGTTTGGGAGCTGTGGGAAGCTGGTGGGGCCCTGCAGACAAAGCCCTCCCTGCATGAGGGATCTGAATCCTGGCAGGACATGCTGCCATTTATATGAACTGACTTCCCACTTGTTGTGTGTATCTGGATTGGGAAATCTTTGGGAATATAAACCTTTTCCTACCTGCTTGGAGTCACAGTATTTATAAATACTCTAAGCTTGTGTTTATAACTGTACATCATCCCATGTAAATATTAATACCATATTTTTCTTTCTTTGTAGTGTACGGAGGCCAAAAAGCATTGCTGGTACTTTGAAGGATTATATCCTACATATTATATGTAAGTAGTCATTGCTTTTCTTTTTCAAAAGAGAATAGATTCTGTAGGCTCTTAGACTATTACTCTTTTACTAATTATACTTTTTCTATAACTTCTGTGAGAGTTTTTCAAATTTAAAAATGAAGATGCAGTAAACTTTCATTTCCCTCCTTCCCTCTAACCCATCTCCTACCCTTTTTCCGATTAGAAAAAGAGTACAGGTTAATTTTGCCACACATATCAGATGACCTTTTCAACTGAAAACAAAAACTCAAGTACTTAAACAGCTCTTATTTCAGAACACTGAAAGGAAACACAAGTAGAGCAATTTGAAGGCAGTTCTCCCTTTGTTTTGAACAATGACAGGTAGTCAGACAGAATGCCAGGAATTCTTTGAAAGTAACTTGTCTCTGTGCTAATACTGCTGTTTATTTTAGAGATTGTTTAATAGATTACTATTGTCTAATTTGAGATGATTTGTTATTCATGCCATAATTGTCCTTTTGATGAGTGACATCTACATTCACATCAGGCTTGGGTATGAACCAAATATCAATGACCTGTAGGTGTATGACTGAGGGTCTCTCTAATTGCAGTTTTCTGTTTCATACTGCCCACAGCAATTATAAAAAGGTGTAGGAAATATGTGGATGGGAGGTACATTCCATGTGGACTTGGGGGCAGAAAGAAGACAAATGTAGTAAACTTTTTGCCTGAGTTGATAACTTTTAAAATTGCAAACAGCTGTAAACATAAGTTTAAAAAAAAAATAAAGTGGGGTGGAAGAGCATTAGGTTGTCTGTTCCCCGAGCAATTTCTTCCTTGCTGAAGGATTGAAAATTCCTATAATCCTAATCTTTATGTTACCCAAGAACTTCCCTTCCTTTTCTTTTCCACTTCCACTTCATCTGCCAGAAGCAGGAGAGAAATGCTAGAGACAAAAAGCAGCCAGGAAGCCAGTTGTGGAACAAAGTCCACAGAAAGAGTGAAGCACCATGATTTAATAATCTGTGATCCTCGATATTAGCTACTTAGGAAGTGTTAGTGCCTAGAACTCACTGTCTTTTTTTCAGGTGACTTAAATGTTGAGAATTACTCATAAATGGTTGGCCAGAACAGATGGAGGAATTTAAATAAGTTCATTTTCTTTGCATGCTGATAACGACAGATTATGGTTCCACCTACATTTTATTTTGCTTTTCTGCAGTGTGGGAAAGAAGCTGGGATGTTACAAAATTGTGCAAATCCCACTGTACCTTGACATTCAGGAGTGTGTTGCACATCATCATCTTGGTGTTTTGCTTACGTTTCTGCCCACATGCTTTCTCACAGATATTGTTTTGTCTCACCTGACAATACAAAGGGGTGGCTACTTGGAGACTGGGTATTGGTTCAGATCCTTTGTGTACATATAGAGGCCTGCAAAAGCAAGGGTTACAAGAAGAATCCTGTTGTATATTGACCAATCAATCAGAAGACTGTCACTAGTCATTGTGTGCTTTGAGGTAGTTACTGCAGACTGTGTTATCCAAGGTGTTTATGAAGGTGTTGTGAATAGTGCAAGTAAATGGAAGAAGGAAGGGGAAGGGTTGGGATGTGCGTGCTGAGCAATTGTCCTGATGGTGATGAGTGTCACATTATTGCTAATGCTGCTGTTGTGGTTAGGAGTTTTAGTGGGCAAGAAGGAATGCTAGGGAAAGACAATAAGGATTTGGGGATGGTAAAGCTCAGAGGATCGATGCTGTATGTGACAAGTGAAGGAATAGGGAAAGGAGTGGAGAGAGGGTATTTGGAGTGCACTGGAGCCCAGCAGGGTTAAAGGGGTGTGCATCAAAGCAATAGGATGCATGTCTGCGTTGCCTGGCCTGTTCTACTTTGTTACTTCTGCAATTTCAGTTTCTGTTTTCTAGTGTCCCCAGCTGCTTCCTACCTGCTCTATCTTTTCACAGCTGTTTGGTGGAGAAGCAGCACAACTCCAATCTCAGTATCTTAGGGCAAAGTCCCATTGCTTCAGCACTTGTTTGACCCTTCACTGAGTTAATTCAATTTGCTATTCCCACAGAAAGTTGTTCATTTTAGCACATTCGAGTCAGTGTTGAATCAGCTTGGTATAGTTTTTGGCAAACACTGGTGAAATGGGAGGAAGGGAGTATTCTGCATATTGTGGAGGAGGAGGCATGAATAGCATCGTCTCCATCAGCATATGGTTGCATGTTAAATTATCTAAAGGCATAATACATAACTTTGTCCTGAGAGAGCCTCCTCTGTACTAATCTAGATCTGGGATGTGCTGTAGTGAAACAGGTTTTATTATATCTTACAATTTCTGTAGCGACAGTCTGTATGAAGCAGATATATTTAGACGTACTTTTAAAGGAGTTCACAACAGATTCCATTTGTTTCTGTCACTGGTTTTCTGAACAAACTTTTTTCCTACCCACTTAATATATGTAGTTTCTCCTTTGGTCTCAAGACTATCTTTGGAGATAACCAAGCAATGCAATCCTTTTTAATGATTTCCCTGTGATTTCAGTCCCATGCTGACACTATGTCACATCTCTCACAGAGACAGTTGGTATTATAATGAAAAGGTTGGCATGTCAGCTCAGAAATGCCAAGTGCTGTGTCTATTCACAAATGCAGTATGGCATGCTGGGACCAAGATATCCCAGAACTGACCTATCTACACATCTTATCATTTCTGGGTAAGCACATCCTCCTAGAAGGTGCCTGCCTCTCTTCAAATTACCCAGAGTAATAAAAATCTGGTGGACTGTCATATAAAGTGGTGGTTTGCTTTTATCAGAAGTTTAAAGGCAAGATAGCTGAGTTAATCTGTGAAAGCTTCACTTCAGCCATCCAAAGACAGATAATGTGTCTGCTAAGCCAGTGGAACAGTGTGCCAAAAGAAGTGTTCTGGAAATTCAGCTAGATCTGGGTGGGTAAAACATGCAATTATATGACAGTTCCTCTTTTGGAGCTTAAGGTTTTTTTAGAATTTTTTTTATTCAATCTGCCTTCCAGTATAACAATTTTAAACAGAAAAATCTGTCAGAGATATTGTTCAAAACTTTCTTAAAAGTTGTCTGTTATACTTTCTCTCTTAACAGCAAGGGCAAGAGTTGGAAATCACTATTCCAGAACTAATGATACATCTTTCTGTACATTTATTTAATGGTATTAGTGTTTTTTTAAATAATTTTTCCAAGGGACATAATTATCCTATCCTTCATATATGATCAGTAAGCTTTAGTTCAATTCAAGCATGTTTCTTTCAAATCCAATTCCATTTCTTAAGGCTAGACTGAGGAATTTATAATTTTCCAACATTTTTTCCCTCCTCTGTGTGAGTAAGATACAGCTTATTTCAGACCAGAAGTGAACATGGAAAGCTCCCCAAGAATTTGAGAGACTTATGCTGGCCTTCTGTTGTTAATGCAGAGAACTTCCAAGACTGCTCTTAACTTATTTCCCTAACCCATCCAACCATTTCTCCATTGCCCAAGTCACCGGAGGCTGTTGTCACTTAGATACTTTTCTCCTACTTCAGCAAAATATTTTTTAATATGACCTAGAAAAATAAGTAAACAAATATAAAGAAGAGAAATGAATCGTTGACGTCTAATTCTTATCCTTTAGAAAAGCAGGGAGCCAAGTTGTTCCTGACTTTGCTCATAGAATTAGATCAAATGTCTCCTTGTGTGGATGCACAGAAAGTGTTTCAGAGTTTTACGCTGTCTCAAGAAACTTGACTGAGGATTCTCCTGCCACTCTCAAGTAAGCCAGCTCAGCCTTATCTCAGATGTGCTGATAGTTGGCAGAAAAAACAGCCAATGTACTTTTCTTCCATGGCAATAATGTGAATAGTAACATAGAGAATTGCATTTATTGCAAAACCACCTTCCCTGTAGGCAGATGCCAGCAGCACTTAAGTTACTCCAGTTGTTTTCCACTTCTAAATTGGGCATGAATAGGAGAGGGAAAGCTGCCTTGTGTTTTGCTGATGGATTTTTGCATTTTGATTATGAATGTCTCTTTGCAGGGCGAAGTATATTTCCTGGTATGACTGATCAATCCCATAGGTATTTTCTTGTTTATTTTTCCCTTAGTTGTTAGCTACCATCATACTGGGGCTTTTAATGAGGTGACAAATTCCAGGTGCATGTTTCTAATCATTTCCTTGCCAGGCTTCCTGGCATATTTATAAAACAGCAGGAATGTTTTTGAGTGTGAGTGGTAGGCAAGTGTCCACAGCAAGAGATATACCATGGCTGATGTCGCTGAGTCAGTGAAGGACTCACCCATAAGGAGGGGGACCCATTATCCCCTGCCCTGAGCCTCACCATGGTGTTTCTGCTTTTTTTAACCCATTTCGCTGCCTGCCTGTCCAGACTGTAAGATCTGCACTTGGTTATGAGAATATTGAGGGAGACAGTGTGGAAAGCTGTGCTGAAGTTAGGGTAATGGCATCTCCTGCTCTCTGGTTTGTCCACAGATGGCTTCCACTGCCAGTGTAGTGCTAGAAGCTCTTCCTGCTGTACTTGGTGTCCCTTCCAACTGCTAGTTGTAGGTGAGGTTTGGCTTTTTTAACATCACACCTACTTGTATATGTGATGGTTTCTAAATGCCTCCTTGGTAGCCTGTATCTTCTTCTACCTCCAAATACTGACTTTTTGCATATGAGTTCTGCCCTGGGTTCCTTCTCTTAAGTAGGTCTTGACTTCTCAAAGGTGTGCTACTAGATGAAAGACCTCCAGAAAGAAACATGGACATTTTCTCTGGAAGGAAGTGTTAACCACTGCTGTTGGTAATTATGTGAAGAACAGAACAGAGTGGACTGGCATCTCACAGCATCTTCTAATTCTTATCCAAAGCAGGACCCGAATTAATGCTGAAAGCAGGTGGAAGTGCTGTATTTTTAGGCTAGTATGTTTCCACCATAGAAGCCAGTTTACTGCATACAGCAGACAACTGCACATGACCACATTTGTGTTGATGAAATCTGTTTTATTTTTCATTTAGAATACTAATGGAACCTAAAAAAATAATGTTTGCTAGTATTCTTAATGTTTAAAACATGTTCATGCCCTGCATGGGAAGAGTAACTTATTTTTTTATTGTAGAGAAGAATGAGGAATATATTAAGCTGGTGGTTTTTCATGGGTTTTGAAAATAAATTTTTTGCACATTTCCACATGCTTCTCTTACTTTGCCAAATAAGTTTAGTTGTATTTATCACACAGCCATATTCATCTGGGTTTTGAATGTGAGTCCCTATATTCTTTGTGGTCAGTCCATAATAATTCTGTGCGTTATCAAGAACCTGCAAAATGTTCTAGATGAAAACATAAAAAAATGTGTTTTCTCTTGCTGTCACTCAGATATCTCAGAGGGTACTTCTTCCATCAACATGTGTACAAGAGGCTGGGAAGCCACCCCAAAGCAGACACTGGGTGTGTTGCCTGATGGTGGCTATTGTCTGTGCTCCACATCCTTTAGGTTTACTGCTGTTAATTAAGTTTGTTTTCCTGATAATACACTTAGCTCTCCATTGCAATTACAGCTGCATGGAGTGTCAGCAGGTGTGTGCTGAGGGCAGTAATGTAGCTGCTGATTTATCCTTTCATTTGATTTGAAGCCAGCAGGGAGGAGGGAGAGGGGAAGCAGTGTAATAGTTTTGCATGCTTCCAGGGGCCTTGAGTAGCTGGTACTGTACAGAAACAGGGACTGGATTTGCCCCAGGGCCACCACTTTTGCAGTGAGCAGCCTCAGGAAGGGCCTGTCTGCAGATGGAGTTCAATGCAAGAGCATAAGTGTCTGGTTTGTGTCGTGAAGGAAAACAGGAATTATCAGACCATCTGTATAAAAGGCAACAGAAACCCACCGCCATTGCTCAGTCCTGTGTAGCCTTAAATAATAACAATGCAAAATGTCACAACTAGCCCCAAAAGCCAGTGCCCTTGAGGTGGTTTATTCCTTGTTCCAAATAAGAGACTGGAGTTATCCAGCAGCTGGGTGCCTTGCCACAAACTGGAATTTCCTTAAATTAATCAATTATCTAAAGCAATCTGGGATGAATTAGGCTGCCAAATTAGCACCCAGCTCGACCTGCTAGGAGTAGGTCCTGGAGAGGGGTTTAATGTTTCAACCTTCACAGGCCATCAAACAGGTGATGGACCTAATTTCAGATTTAAAGCTTGGGATGATTTTGGAGTTGGAGACTGACCAGGTATAGGCAGCTAATTCTAAGAAAGGTGAGGAAAGAGGAAAAGAGGGCATCCTCTGTCTTCTTGTGGGGTACTCCTCTGAGACCAGACCCTGCCCTGGCTGAGGTGGAGGAGAGATTCCAGTCACATCCTCTTTTCATTTCCAGATGATGTGATGACCATAGTTCTGACTTGCCATAAGTGAACCTCATATTTTCCTGTGGAGGATGTTTGATTTGAAATACTCATCAAGTCTTAATTCTTCCATATCCCAGGCAAGAACCCTAATGAGAGGCTGAGAATCAGTTTCTTCTGCCTTCCTGTCTGTGGGACAGGAAGGGTTACACTGGTTTGAGCTTCAGTGGACAGTGTCAAAGTGCATCTGGCACCTAAGTGAATTTGAAGTTCTAATCTTTTCTAAGTAAGGAGACCCTGAATTACAGTTTTGAAAGACTTGATGGCACTTAACAGTTGGCAATTACTGTTTCTCTGCATTTGATCATGCAGTGGCTTGGTGCAGGAAAAAAGTTTTACTATGCATTAGTATCTTAAATAGAGGCAGACAGCAAATTCCTGGATTCCCATCGCCCCCTGCCAGCAGACTGCTTATGGTTTCCCAAAGCAGGGTGAGATGCAGCAGGACTGGCTGCCCCCTGGGAGCAGCTTGAGATATGAAGAGCTAAATATCTGTTTAATAAGGGGTCTGATGATTAACTAGAAGTCCTCGTTCCTGTGGATATGATAAATTTACAATTCCACCTCCAGAAAATTCAAAAGTTTCCTACACACTATCTGTGGCTTACTTTTGTCAGAGCCTTAAGCAATGCTCTGCTTTTTTCTGTGAGAGAAAAGCCTGCAGCCTGTGTTGGAAAATGGCTGTTTAAGGCTCTATACTGCCAAAGCCCAAGCCACTGCAATTCTTTCTAGGTTCTGCCACAAGGGCAGCAGAGAAAATTTCTAGATATGTGTGGCCAGAAAGCCGTGCATTGGTACTTTTACAGCCATAAAGAGAGTTCCTCTGTAGGGTGGCTTTCTTCTTGGGATCTGGGAAGGGAGGGCTGGGGTTATGGTAAACCTTTGAGTAGCAGAAGATTGTGAGGATTGGTTTGGTAGCAGCACCTGAGCAAATACTTCTCACCCCATCAGCAGTGGGGGAGGATTTCTGTATTCCACTGAGTTCTTGCACAGCAATGATGTTTATAGGCTCTTCACCTAAAGAGTAATTGAGAAATAAGCCTTTTTTCAGCTGTTGCCTGCTCTTGTTTGTCACATCTGTGTGAAGGACAGAAGCCAAGTATCTTGCCTTGATGGAGATTTTAGTTGTGTCAAAGCACACAAAGGACTCTCATCTGAGAAAATATTGTTTCTCAGTTGTTTCTACTCTGTAGAAAAAGATTACCTGGCAGCCTTTTTCCTTTTTTTTTTTTTTTTTGTCTTACATTTTCTTATGTAGTTAAGAGCTGTGTGATTTACCAAGTACCTGGGTAACTCTCTCACTAGCCCTCTTCTTGTAGCAGTGATTTTACTCTGCAGTACAGATGTGCACTGAGGTCACAGCTCCATTCATCTATGAAGCAGCTGTATTTATTATAATAAACTTACCTATTAGTGCTTATCAGACCTATGTTTACAAGGCACTGTTATTGCATATGCTGAGAGATCTTTGCTATTTATAAGAAGATAAGTGATTTTGGGTGCTGAGAACCTGTAACTGCAGGTGGCTGTGGTGGAAGTGTGTCTGCTGAAAATTAGGGCAAGGAAACACAAATGACCCTGAGACCAAGGAGGAATGCAAATGTTCCCTACAGCTGCTCCACCTGCCAAAGACCCTGCCTGTCCTACTGCTCCTCAAGCACTTGAGTGAATGCCAGTGGAAGGATGTGGCCTTTGTGTTGCAGCATCTTTCTGGAGAGAGATCAAACCACTTTGGGACTCAAAAATAGTTACTTAGGTGGGAATCCTGAGTGCAGAGTTGGGCTCTGTTTCAATTTCCATTGTTCTGTGGGCGCCTGTAGCAGAATAGTTTTCTTGGGATAACTCCTCTATTGTGTGGTGGTCTTCCCCATGTCTGCAGCCAAAAGTCTCTGTCTTTCCTTAGACAGCAGTGGGTTTGCTTTGAAGACTGCTTTTTCTGGAAAGATGGAAATACACTTATGGAATGTGAGAAATTAATTGAAGTTTAAGTAGACTTAGTAGAAAAATAACTCTTTCTCAGGTACATGGTACACCTTCAGGTGATCTTCCTCATTTTTCGTCTGTCAGGTCTCAGTCTTGTGGCAGTGACATCACTCCTCTTTGATAGCACGGCCACGACTCAGATCTTTATCAGAATTGTTTCTGTTAGTCACTTTGTGGTGATTGGCTGTTTTTTCTTCATTTCAAGGCTTATTTGTTTTTTCTCTGTTCAGCATCATTGTATCTTGGCAGCTGAGCTGCAAGCAGATTAGATTATTTTATTTTTAAAACTTTTTTTGTTCTAGAACAAGTAAATGCGTATGCACACCTCAGCTGCCTGCTGTCATCTGTTCCATGAGAGCAGACCTGAACCTTCTGACTTTAGGGTTCAGCATGCAATCTGCCTGGAGATGACCCAGCCTCAGCAGTTCATCCCTCACAGTTTTTACGACTCCTTCTGGTCCTTTCCCGATATTAGGGCTGCATCTGACACTTCCTCAGCTTCACCTAATGCTACACCAACCCCCAAAATGCTTCCTTTGTGTTCTTAGCTTTTGTCTACTGCTGCATTTTAATTTACACAGTCTGCTGACTCCTTCAGTTTTCTTGCCCCTCACTCCAAAACTGCTGGTGCTTCTTGAGTTTCAGTGAATCCCAATTTGTGTCACAGAATTCACAGATACGTGTGCAATCATTTAACCCTTGACTGGTGACCTTTTTTTTGGAATCCATGTCAGGTTTGTCTTCAGAACAAGATGAGGTTAGAGATTATGCAGTTTACTATATCTGGTTGTTGATGTGAGGTTGTGGTTTTATTTTAATTGCTCATCCTCTGTTTCTGTGTCTACAGTAGGGTTTCTGCCACTACATGTGGATTGACAGTTTATGCTTTGTCTTAGTCTTCCAAAATACATTACTAATCAAACATCTTCAATGTTAAATCAGGTTTTGGCCCATATGATGCAAAACACCGAAAAGTACCCCTGAGAATACTACAGCTTCTATTTCAAAGATGGGTGGTGGTAGAGAATGCAGCTCTTTGCTGCAGGAGCTCTTCTAGGAAGGGATTTGTTCAACTGTGTAGATGCAGGTATAGTTGGAGAAGAGCTGTTGGACCATTTCATTGAGCAGCTATTATCCCCAGAACACATCCAAGTAAAGGGTTGGTTTGCAAGGTTTGGGTCATACATATATCTTTATGTGAAACTCTATGCTCTGCTTGTCCATACAGGAGGGAAGTTCAGTGCCATGATTTAAGTGTGAACCCAGAGAAACATCTTGTCCCTGTGACCTGACACGCTGTGTAACTTTGTTCAGTGACACAGCAAATCCTTGGTGTGCCAGCAGTTCAAGACATTGGACATGCACCTACAGTCCTTTCATTCCACTGAATTATGAATGAAAAGATGTACCTTCTAAATCATAAATCCCACTGCAGACAGTTTTTGAATTAGAGACTGTATTTTGGTGAAGTTGCAGATTAGCAAAGCAACTAATTATGTCTTATCCTCTGTTATAGGTTAATTTTTGATCAATGAAATGAACATTCCCTTAGGGAAATGCAGTTCTTGGGATCATCACTGATCTGTGACAGAGGGAAATTGACTTTAGAAAAGTCTTCTGGAGATGAGTTCAGTCCAGTTTTGATTGATAGCAAGGCTCATTCTGTTTCAACTGATGTTGGGCACAGTGGTCTTTCCTTGTAAAGCAAAGCCAAAACATGGGTTCAATTTAAAGAAAATGCATACCAATTCAATAAATATAAGTGCATGTGCTTAATTATCTTTTTTAATGAACCAGGGTCTTAATTGTACTGTGATTTGCTGTCAGGCAGTGAGAGATAGTACATCAAAGACTGATTATACTTAAGCTTGCATGTTACTCTATTAATAAGCTGATTTTGTTGTTGACTTTTGCCAGCTAATAAGTATGGCTTTTGTAAGTAAGTTAATTGTCATGTAATTGGGATCAATATTGTCAGGAGCTGTGTTGTTTTTCCAGAGTGCATTGAATCAAGAACAAGAGATCAGCAGAGCTTTTTCTGTAGCCTGGTGGCAGTATCAGCAAATGGAATGTTTGCTCTTCCAGCCCCTTTTGGTGCTGTCAAGTGGTGGGGAGTACAGACAGCAGGTTGGCATCATCCTTGATTCCAGCCTTGATTCCAGGCTCCTACATACAGGGACACGTGTCCGTTCTCACAGGCACACAGAATAAAGCACCTGTTTGGTTTTATGGGTACAAAGTGACAAAGTTACCAGTGTCAGATATCAAAGGGTTGTGAGGATTGTGGTACTGGTTTACTTGGACAGATCTACCCAGCAAATGCAGAGCTCAGCCTGGGATGAGCTGGCTGAGAAATCTTACTGACTGCCAGGAATTGGAGCCAGGATGAGAGGCTCCTCCTTCCTTTGCATCGTTTTCAACCATTTGAAAATTCAGTCACCTGAAATTTCTTTGATGGCCTGTTTGTTTGTCAGTCAGTGGTCTCAGGAGCTTCATAAATATTCAGCAGTGTAACCTTTCTGCTTTCCAGCTGGTGCTTTATCCTTCTTTTGCAGGAATAAAAGCTAAGCCATTGAGACTTTAAAAATTGTGCTGACTCATAACCCAGATAACATACAGATAAAAAAGACTGAGGTACTATATTCCTCTACAGATGCTCCTTTAATTTTGATGATTTGAATCACCATAACTATATTTTAAAATAGCCATTTTCCATCTCTTCTGGCTCTGGAGAAAACAGGTGCAAAATAAGTAAGTCAGGGGTGGGCATGGGGGAGGTGTGTGTGCAGTCTCTGTGACCTCTATTTAAGTTTTTATTACAGGTGAAGCTCTTGGGGCTCTGGGGAATGGTGCCTCCACTCTCCATTCTGTGTGTGGTCAGATGTAGGTGTCTAGACTGGCAGAGCCAGTGTGTGGAGGCAGAGATAAAGACTGCTCACATTCCAAAAATCCTTCTTTTTTTTTTTTTGTCCTAATGGCCTCAAGAAGGGCTTCTAGATTTATGGGCTCTGTTTCTTCTCTGCTCTCCTGGCCACTAAAATCCCTTCTGTGCAGCATCAGCCAAGGAGGCAACTACCCATCTCCATGGATTAAGTGCTCCAACCAAAGCATGTTGAAGAGCAAAGGGGTACCATGAGCACTGGTGTAGCAGAAGGAAGCAGCTTGCAGCTCTTTTTGTAAGGAACCTCAATCTGTCCTTCACTTCAGCATATGTCTTGAAAGCTCCTGATAGGTTGAGCCACTGTGGAAACACGGAGTTATACTTAATTTCTTGGTCCTAATGGGACTGAAGTTAATGCTGATTTGCTAAGTCTTGTTAGTAGTTGTGTGAGGTTTGGTAGCTTTGAGTATGAGCAGTTGTCAGAGTCTTGGGAAGCTTTAAAGAAGAAAAATTGCAGATGGTTCACTTTCAGGTTCAGTGACAGCAAAGTGAGTGTTTTCTCTTTTGGCATGAGCAATTTTCTTGGTCTAAGTCTCAAACTGGGTGCCTGAGTCTGTTAATGAACCTTGCCATTATGATCATGTCAGATCCTCCGGCTTGCCTGAATAAATCCTATTTATTTGTCATCAGAAGAGCATGTACCTGTTTTCACTTGCCAGACAACTGATTATGTATCCATAGAGCATCCTCCTCTGGCCCCATTTAGAGACTGAAGTCTATGTGACAATGTATTTTCTGAGTCAAGCCTTGTTAATTGAGCATGTAAATGTGTAATTGTCTGTACAGTTATTCGATTGACATGGTTTTAGTTTGCATACAAATCCAGGAGCACAGTCATGCAGCTGAGCAAACTGTCCAAGATCAGATGCTTAAATAAATATGTGCATTCTGCACACAGATGTGAACACCCTTAAGAAGATCAATCCAGTTGTGGTCACCTGCTCTTTTCTTTTTGTATGTGGATATGCTAATCTGCTATTTTCATCCAAGTCTGTAACATACCATAGATTCTGTGTTAACTTGGTCCTTTTCCCTATTAAGTAGACTTCATTGGAGTGGGAATAGGAGTTACCATAGGAATTGTTCAGAGGTTGCCCTTAATGTATATGCTTGCTTTTTGTGAAGTGGTACCTCATGCTCACAATGATTGGTGCTGTAATACCTTAAAAAATGTTCTGTGCATACAAAATACTAATTTGAAGTGTGGGGATTTTTTAGAGGAAAGACTGCTTTAATAGTGGGAGTTGTTGGCAGTTCCAGTCCAGTGCAACTTCTGAGAAGGAAAAGAGGGCATACAATTTGCAAATAATGGTACAATTGGAATTTTCTCTGCACAGTGGCTTCTCTGCTTGGAAGCTGGTGATTTCAAGGGGTGATCTGGCAGTTCTGTTCTGGCAGGTCTTCTGTTCCACTGAATAAAACTCCAAACATCTGTTTGGGGTCTGCAGTGTTCATTTACTGTGAAATAAAACACAGTGATGCTGCTTTTCTTTATAACTTACCTTTTTGAACACCATATTTGGTCTTTTTGAGGTGGTTTGAGGATAAGTATATAGGAAGATAGTTTCAATAACATGGAAAAAGTTCCTGAAGAGGGATAGAGCTGTTCTATGATATGTGCTGCATATGATTGTCAGCTTTATCCAGCCAAGGGTAGTCTATTCTTAAAATAATGCTTTGGTTGGGGGTGTGAATGGTGTCAGGGTTGGGGATGCCATTTTAATCTGAGCCACAACCACTCCTCCAACACCCCTGTCTCTTTATTTCTCCGCAGATGTCGCTCCTATGAGGATTGCTGTGGCTCAAGATGCTGTGTAAGAGCTCTCTCTATCCAGCGACTATGGTATTTTTGGTAGGTCCAGGGAATTTGGGAATTTTGTGTTTGTCCTTGTCTTGTTTGTTGGACTTAAATCAGGATATTGCCAGCCCTGGTATTTTAAAGTACAGTAGGTGCAAGTATGTAGGAAGGTATATGTGTACATAGAAATGCATGGATTTTGGTTTTTTTCTTATAAAAGTTCTCCTGATGTAGTAATAAAACACTAAAAAAGGAGGTGAATCATGTCAGGCTGGCCTTCTGCATCTGGCTTCTTTGTACAAGCAGCAGTTCCACTTTTATCCAGAATTGCCGAGTTCTTTATGGCTGTCCCAGGTACTACCAAGCAGCGACATTTTTCCCTTTTTTTGGGCGCTCAGTTTTAAAAGGATCATATAAGCAGGATTGTGCTTTTAGGCAGGGTTTAATATATTCTTGCCAGCTAAATTGAAGCTTCAATTAAAAAGGAAGAGAAGTACATTTATGACTATGAGGATTTCACTGGAGATGACAACAAAGAAATAGAAGGCAGAAAGATTGAGCTTGTGAAACCAGCAGCTCAGTAATCTGGATAAAGCTTAAACTAATCACTGTTATATGCATAATGAAAAAATAAGGTAAATTCCTTTTGGAGTGGAATTTAAGAAAGCACCTGAATAAAACATCTTCATTACAGTTGAGAGAAAGCAAAGACTCTCCTAGAAAACCTGATTTCAGGCATTTTAATGTGCAATTTGAAGACTGATTAAAAAAAAAAACAAAAACCTTCAAAACTGAAACAAATAAACAGTGAAAAACAGAAGCCTGATGTATCCTATAATACAGAGATTTCCCAAAGCTGACTGTGGGATTTCAGGGAACAATCCTTACTGATATAAGTGAAGAGCTCTCTATCTCAATCCCTGGGGTGACGTCATAAATCTCTGTTTTTCTGTTCAGAAAAAAATCCTTTGCAGGAACACTGCCAAAGAGGAATGTATTAATATTGGCTCAGGGGAAAAGAATCTCCTTCTGCTCTCATTTCTAATGTAGAAACAAGAACAGAGTTTTAGCCTTTGAATGAGATAACTCTTGCTGCCAGGCTGTTCCACACTCTTCCTCTCAGCCACCTGGGAATTCTCCATAGGAGATAAGCATGGTGTGTAGGCTTGCCTCTGGCCAGCTTCCTTTCCTTCCAAAAAAGCACAGTTGTCATTGTCTTCCAGTAAAAAGCCATGAAGCAAGATTGCAATTACAGGCAGGAGAACCATTCCTTTTTACAAGAGCTTGCATGAGTCACTGGAGTGTCTGATTACTGATCAGGGAAACACAGTGAAAGCCACTGTGAATAAAATCTGATGTGCCCTTGCTGCATGTTCCTGTTTCCACCTCATCAGGGCAAGGAAATGATGAGGACAGTTTAGTGAGGTTGGAAAAGATGCTGAGAGGAGGAGAATGGTAACTAAATTATGTTTTTATGGAGAATGTAATATCCCATGTAGGAAGCACAGAAGTTTGTCACCATCAGTACTGAACACTTCAGTCTTCTGGCTTGAGCTTAAGGGCCAGCTACCATATTTCCCATGGGAGATGAAATTAAAATGTTGACTTAATTTAAGAATATCTAAGATTCTTTTAATGGCAAATGCAGAATAGTATTCCTCTCTGTACTCCACAAATATCCTGAGCAGCCTAGATGCTGTAAGCCTGGGGCCTGCATCCAAGATGTGCAGTTTGAAACTGTACTGACCTGGAATTTCTGTTTAGCATCCCAGTGGCCAAGGTCAGGTGTGAACCTGAACTTCTGAAAAGTTAAGTGTTCTTACTTTTGAGTTACATGCCAGAGAACATTGGCAATAGTACTAATCACTGAAGTTGTCCATAATCCATGAGTGCTATCCCAAATGACAGACCTGCTTCCAAGAGGCAACCTATTTAAGAAACCCTGTTATAAGTTGTAGGCTGATGTATTCTCAGTGAGCAGTCTGGATTTAAATGCTGCCTGAATGTGCAGGTTTTGACTTCCCTTTTGTTTTTCCTAGGTTCCTTTTGATGATGGGAGTTTTGTTCTGTTGTGGAGCTGGTTTCTTTATCCGGAGGCGGATGTACCCTCCTCCATTAGTAGAAGAACCTACTTTTAATGTGTCTTACACCAGACAACCAGTCAGCACTGCATCAGGTCAGACACTGCTCATACAAGTTTCACTGGTTTCTTGCTTTGGCCAAGGCACTAAAAAGGGTGGGTTTTGAGCTTTTGTGTCATTGTTTTTTGGAAACTGTGCGATTTGTACAAGGGATTGCACTGCACTCAAACATTCAGCCACCTCTTGCAGTGAGTGATGTCTTCAGCCTTTCCACCAGCATAATTCAGCTCCTGTGTACAGAAGTGTCTAAGTGTCTAAGTTTGTAATTTCTTCCCCTCTGGTAGCTAGTTCTAGTTGGGAATTTTTCTAGGCCTAAATGTTTAAAAAGATATTACAGACACAAACTGAATTTTACTCACCTTCCTTGTTTAAATCCTAAGGGATTTTTTAGAGCTCCCATTCCACATCTGCATCTGAAACAGAGATGCTGAACAGAGTATTTTTCTACTGGGGGGGGGAAGCCAATCTAACTAGACTAATATTTTTAAGCCTGAAAAATAGCCTTGAGTTTATGTGAATAGGGAGTGTCTTTGGCTGCATTGATAAACACCAGATTTAAATTTAGAACACAGTTTTACTCTTTCATGGTACTTCATGGAACATAAATTGTGGGCAAATATAAAATAAGCACAAGTTTTTGATGACCTGATTATGGCACCTGCTTCCAGACTGTTACTGCTGTTACTTAAAAGCTTTGGGCACTGAGAAAACCCCACCATTTATTTTATTTTATTTTATATTTCTAGTTTTTCTACTGTTCTAGAATTATTTAACAGCAAAAGCAAGTTCCCATTTTTCACTAGTTACTCTTTTAGGTTTGGTACCAGTAGCCAATTCACTGTTGAAGTGGAGCCCTCAAAATGTGACTCATTGCCTGTCTCACTCCTTTCCTGCAGAGATAGCAGCAGCATCTCTCTGCCATTCCAGCAGCATCTGCTGGGAGATCTTTTCTGAGAAGTGACTGGGAGAATGGAAGGGGAAGATCCCTTAGAAGCTGTGTCATTATAGGAAACAGACTGGGTCCAAAAGAAGAAAACCTGTTGCTCAGCCATGACTTTTTTCCCAGTCCATCTTTATTAAACAGATAGAGACAAAGAGAAAAAACTAATTTACATCTTGAGATAATCTGTGACCTCAGTTGCATTAAGTCATCTTCCACCACCCACTGTGATATCTGAGAAGGGTTACACACCAGCTTTGTTCTTACTGGCATCAATCTCTGTTACTCCTTATGTGTCATAGCCAAGGAATTTTGTTTTTGGCCATACATTTCCTTTTCCTGTCACTGCAGGCTCCAGTGTAATTTCCTAAACTGAATCTATGCAAAGCAATCTTGTCCCATTGTGTTAGCTAGCAGTAACTGACTAAAGCTTGGCTCTTTGCTTCATGCAGGTTCACCTCTAAACTGTATTGTGCCTGGGAGGGAAATTATCCATCTGAACTTCACTCTGGCTTATTGGCAGATCCAGGACACCACAAAATAATCTCTGAAGTCCTTTTGTAAGACTTGACACCTGAGTCAGGGCCACAGTAGAGACTCCTTTGTCCATCTGGGATCCCACACCTCTGTGCAGACAGAAAAGCTTTTCTGTCAGAGCAACTGAACAGGGCTCACTGTTTTCCCTTTCAAATGGTAGTTGCTTGAGGCAGTGGTGCCCTTTGTTTCACTAAGTGATTTCCATTGGATGCAAAACTGAAACTTTATGGTAGTATCTGAAGAGGTGAATGCAGTCCTGCCAGCCTGTTAGTTTATTTTTTCTGGAAGGGAGGAAGACACTCCTTGTCTTTGCTGTGATGATCACTGAAAATCCTTGTCTGAGTATGCAGAGCACAGGTGTGAGAGCACAAGCTGATGCCTCTGCTGCTGCTACCTTTTCTCTCTCTCTCTCTTTCAGGGTCACAGCAGCCCGGAGTGCCGTATTACACAGATCCAGGTGGGCCCGTGATGAATCCCATGGCTATGGCTTTCCACGTCCAGCCCAATTCCCCACAGGGAAACCCGGTTTACCCACCCCCACCTTCCTATTGCAACACACCACCTCCCCCCTATGAGCAGGTGGTGAAATCCTCCACGTGAGGACTGGCTCTCTGACCTGACTGTGTGAGAAGAAGGTGCAATTGCAAAATGACCAAGATGGAGGGCACCTGCCCTTTTGAACACTTGCTAGTTCTCCAGGTCCTCTCTCCTTCCCTTTCCCACACCTTTCCTCATTAAAGTTACTTGCAAAGGGGTGATTTTTAAATTTTTTTCCTTTTTTTCCTTTTTTTTAGTAGAAGTGGATTCTTTCTTTGTCTTCAAAATGAGAGAAGTTGTCTTTGTAATGCTTTTAATGGAAACCTATATTTAAAACCTGTATGTCTTTCTCTTTATTTATTGTTCATTTCAATCAAGGTTTTAATTGCGTCGTGGCAGGCTACTGACAGCAGTTCTTGCAACCCCAGAGTGATGTGCAGCCTCCTAAGACAGCAGAAATGCCCTCAGCTAAGGGAAACAATAGAGAAAGAGGATAAAGGTAGAAGCAGCAGGGCAATGATTTTACCAGAAATTGTGGCTACCATCTCTTTCTGATGTGTAACAGAAAGATGCTCTGGTAAAGGTCACTGTGACTGGAGTACCAGTATTGGTTGAGTTGTGGCAGGGGCTCTGCCAAGTGCCCTAGAAAAGAGGGAGTTACTTTAAATGATGCATCCAAAAATTAAGGACTGTGACTTGAGTGTTTCTTGTCCATCACGTGGACTTTGCCTGTGTGATTGGCATCTTGGCTCCCCTTGTTTTACCAGATTGTATGAAACAGAGAATGACCTAGATGTTGGCACGAAAGGAAGGTGTTACAACCTCAGAGCTACCTGTGCCTCTTGCTAGACCAGTTAGAAACACGTAAGAAAGACATAAGTTTTCTTCCCTAAACTGGAAAATATTTACAGTAAGAAGGGATGGGAGCATAGATACAAGTTTACTCTCTTTGGCATTGATGGGAGTTTAGTCCCTGAGAAATACTATCTTTCATTATAGTCTCTACTGCCACAAAGAGTACCAAGCAAAGCTGTCATCTTAGGTGATAGATCTGTAAATCTGCTCTCCTCTCTAGGTCAGAAAAATAATAACTTTTTGAGACAAATTCTTAACAGCATTCTTTGACCTCATGCACAGATGGTTTGGCTTTCAATATCTCTTAGCTCTTCATGCATTTTGCTGTGAATGCTCATGGCCAACCCTCTGAATGACCACAAATGAACATCTTCAAATAAACACGGAGCCCCTTTGCCTGTCAGGGCTCTCACACCCATCCATGTCTAGCAAAAATTTGAAGTTGCTCTGAAACATGACTTTATACTAATGGGAATCTTCTCCCTTTGTGCATATTCAATCATGTCACTGAGCAGTGACAAAAAGATGCCATTGCCTCCTGCTGCTGAAAAATAACATGGCTGAGGGTTAGGAGGCCCATGTGTTCTTTTGGGTACCAGGTGAATGCTCCTGTGTGATGCCAGCTAGGGCACAGAGGTCTCACTGAGGTGGTTTGGGGTAATCTGAAGACCTGTGCACAGGGAGCCACTGTTGTTCTGTGCCAGTGGCTTTTGAGAACTTGTTTCTAGGTGTCAAGCTGGATTTGCAAAACCCCTTTTGCTGTGAATTTTTCTAACAGAAAAACTTGTAAGGGCCATTGTTTCTGCTGGTGGAGTCAGTAGCCATCTGGAGCAGAGCTAGGATGGAGGAGTTAATTGCTGCCTACCTGACTCGGGTGAAATTGTAACCAAGGCTTTCCCTTACTGTACATCATAAGGGACAAAGCAAAGTACTTCTGTGTATGCAGTCTTAGGCTTGAGGGACATGTGGGATAACGAAAAATGTGCATTTTGTAGATGAATACAAGGTTCATCTGCACACCACAACTGTATGTATTTTCTAAAGTAGGTTGCACTTGAAGAGTAAAAGCTGTGTATGTCACTGAGTATGGTTGTGTTTACAAAACATAATTTTTAAAAAGGAATTCAAATGTTTTTCTGTCAATAGAAATGGCAACAGACCTCATGTTAATAGGTAGATGTTGTTAAGTCCTTTTATATTATGAAATGTACCTATGACAGCTGGCATTGTCGTGGACACATTGAATAGAAGCCTTTGTACAGTGAAATTCAACTTCAGGTGAAGTTTTCCTCAAGTCTGGCTTGTTTATTTCCTAGTGTTGATGGATGACACCTCGTACAACACAGGGAATTCTCTTCTAACAAACTTGCTTGGT
The DNA here is from genome assembly GCF_903797595.1 of Erithacus rubecula. Lineage (NCBI taxonomy): Eukaryota > Metazoa > Chordata > Aves > Passeriformes > Muscicapidae > Erithacus > Erithacus rubecula. The sequence goes on along the minus strand of NC_136689.1, from coordinate 50,926,390 downwards.
CTTTTCTTGAAAACACACCATCTGTGTGGGCATCCATATGCATGAATTGCAAATTGTTTACATGCCTTTCCTCTAGCTACCTTGCCAATTCCAACAGGATTTTACTTGCCAGTGGTGATGCCCTAGGAGCTGCCAGCTGCTGCAGCTTTGCTGATGTGAACTTCCCCATGGGGTTTGGTGCTTTACCTGCTGAAATTCTCTGGGTGCAGCTACTGCATCCTCTCAAACACGAGAGAGATTTTGGTGCCTTGCTGATGAGGCAGGGTGGTGTTTTGACTGCAATATAAGGTTGGTTGTCATGGCTGGGAGCCCTGGGGATGTGTGGAACACTCCTCTGCCCCTTTCCCAGAGACACTGGAGCAGTGTGCAGCTGACTCCCAGGTGGCCTTTGAGATCTCCCTATCTACCTCAGGAAGGGGATTTTTGTGTCTTGTGCCCATGTGTCTCCTGGTTCTTGCAGTGAGGTTTGATCCAGGGAGGTTAAACCCCTTGACAGGGCTTGTGGCCAGGATGGAGATGCTTTAGTGGAGCCACTAAACCTGGGTGGGAGCCAGGAACATGAACAATGTAACCCCTCGAGGTCCTTTCTTCAGTTATGCATCCCAAAAATGTTTCTGGTGTCTCTCTGAGGAGGCAGGGACCAGGCAGGGAAGGACACCTTTGAGGTGTCTGCCACTGTGACTTGACAGCAGGAAGAATGAGAAGGGGGTCAGTGCTCTTCTGCTGAAATCTCCAACTGTGCCGCTTTATGAGAAGAGGCACCACCAGGGACTCTTGGTTCACCTTGCATGTAAGTAACTCTGGTGGGGCCTGTGTTTCATCACTCTGGGAAGTGATAATGTAATGACAAATTTTTATGGCTTGTGGGTATTTTTGGGTTTTTTTTTCCCTTTGGAGCCTCTGTGACAGCTTACACTGATGTTACAACAAACAGCTGGGACTATATTTTCCAAAAAGGTATTCAGACCATGTCAAGAAGCAAAGGAGGTATTCTTTCTTCTCTGCTTTAAAAAACCCAACTCCAAAACCTCAGGTTAGCTTCATATAGACACATCCAAGACATCACACTTTGGCACTCGGGTTAGCCAAGAAGCTGTAACACTTTTTCAGATAGTGAAGTCTATCTGATCTAACGTTGTTAATCGAGTAGATGAGCCAGGATGCCTTTATAGGCCCTGTGACTGTGGGAGCCCTCCCCTCTGATCACATCACCAGGAGCTGAGCTGCCTTACAGTTTGTACTATTTGGCAGGGAAACGACTACAGAAACACCATGCAGGGCAAGATCCAGCATGAGACAGCTTCTACAAAGCAACTGCTAGATAATAAGGCAATTAGAGATGAGAGGTGCAACTCGCAGCCCTGTTCCAAGCTGCCTTGTGCTGCAAGGTGAAGGAGACAGCAGGGAAAGCAGAGGCAACAGTGACAAGTTAAGCAGCCCTGCCTTCCTGTACAAATCTGTTATTTTAGCTGTATGCAGTGAGAGGTGTCATAAGGATGGCTATTTCTTTACCTGTGCCACTCTGTTTCTCTTGTGCTGCCTAACCCTATCTTACCTAGTAGCTACAAGCTGCATTTATCACAATCCACTTGTAGATGTCAAGGATAAGTAGTGGTTTGAAGTCAGGTCCCTGTGCACAAATCATACTGGTCCTGACTGTGAATTGACATGAAACCAATGAAAACACAGGGGAAAAAAGCCAAGTTTCACTAGGAAAGGCTGCTGCAGCAAACACCTTGCTGGGTAGGGCTCAGGCAGCACAGTGGTGCCTAGCTATGAGCTGACACACAGCACTTCCTCCATCCACCTCTCATGCTATTTAGAATGTTAGAGATCTGCTGTGCTAGAAAAGCCCCAGTGCAGTTATCCACCTACATCTGAATTTGTACAGATTATCTACAGACCAGAACAGAATCTCCATCCAAAAACACCAGCAGTTTCTCTTGGTGGCCAAGATGGCCATGAGTAGCACGAGGGGCTTTGTGAAACAGAAATACTACCCCTTGCCTGCAGCACACTTGATTTCTTTCTGTTAAAGCCTAGCTAGAGGAAGCTTCCTCAAAGCAAAGAAACAGCTGTTATTCAGCTGGACAGAGAGATTCCATACATGTGTTTTAAAAATCAGTTCATCCTGAGTCTGGCTTTAGCTGCAAACTCTTCAACAGGATCGCTGTGGCCACAAAGGAAAGCAGAGCTTTACACTAAGTAACATGCACTAAAAATCACCCGAAATCACCCAGAAGCAGCAGCAGGAAAGTGTTTCATCCTGCAGGACTATGAGAGTGGGAAGCAGCTCAGCAGTCAGATCACTGGGACAGCTATCACCACAGTGCTGGAGGGAAAGAAGGAGAACCTCAATGAAGAAAAAAACAGACTCAGACAGATTACCACCACATAGCTTGATCTTTACTAATAAAGCCAAAGAACAAAACATCAGCATTTTTTTCCTCTTTTTCTGCCCAAAGAGCATTTCCATTTTTAAAATTACGGCTTTTTGCAACATGTGGACTATTACACACAGACAAAGCAAACCAGGGAATATTAAGACATTTTCTACATTTGTAGTTTGATGTCATTTCTGAAGACAATGCCTCAGTGAAATCACCTTCACACTGTATCTTTCCTTGAGGGGCCACCTAGATACCACAACGCTGTGACGGACAGAGAGGAGGAGCCACAGGGAAAGTCACACCAGGAAGATGAGGCAGATGCACTGTCAAGACACCTCCCAGCTCGATGCATTTCCAGTCTTACTCAATTCTGAGAGGATTCTGCAGAGAAAGATGGTGCCAGGCCTGCCAGGCCCCACCATGGCAGAAGGCTGGCTATGGTACAGAAGAGCAGGTAGTTGACTTGCTCATCATCTCGACAGGTACATGCCAGCACCTTGGGTATCTGCTCAGCATTCAGTTGTTCTGAGTGTGTATTATCTGCCTATTTTTAAAACTAGCAGGTTTTAATTCTTTTTAGGCTCCAGCCAGCCAAGCTCACCTCCCACAGGAGCCATTCCAAGCACATTAGCCAAGGCCAATATGCATATAATCACTGAATGAAAAACCTGCCAGCAGACCCCCTAGTTAAACAGTCCATTTAACAGAGGCTTGGGATTTGCCAGGGTGGCCAGTGTTTGCAGGCAGTTCCTGTAAATGTGGTGAGCCCTTTTTCTATTAACACACCCAACATGCTCTGCAGCCACAGTAGAGGGGAAGGAACAAAGAGGTGGGAGGTGATGTGAAACAGGATCAGAGCTGGCATCTACCTCTGCTAGTATTTCTCTCAGACTTCCTGGGCAAGTTTCCTTCCTGGCTTTTCTATGGACAGGATCAGGGATCCACAGGCTGAAGAAAGAAACAGAGTTAGCTCTTGCCATTCTTGGTGCAGAGGAATCTCTCATCAAGATGGTCTCTGCTGGTGCACTGTGCATTGCCTCCGTGACCAGCTCTTCTTGTTCCTCACTCATCCCTCACATCAATAACTGCCTCTGTTCCTCATTTTCTGCTGCTCTGCTCCTGTTTGCTTCAGTCCAGTTGCTTGCCATGCAGCATTCCCCACTCCCACTGCCTTTCAGCATTTTCTTCCATCCCTGGCTTTAGAGATGCAGCTGGGTTTGGTGCTCCCACCTCACCTTCTGCCTTTGTCAGAGGGGTGGAAAAGTCTCTTCTACTGCTCCCATGTCTTAATCCTACCTGACAAACCAGCAGAGATGCTAGACTGTAACATTAAGCTGTTTGTGCACTGACACTGCTGCTGTTGTCCAGCAGAATTGAATGGAGAAATTGTTAACATCCCAAGGGATTGGCAACAGACACTGGAATGTGCTTAAGGAGTCACCTGCAAGGTGACAAATCAAAACTGATTTATACAGGAGCAACAATGCATCAAGCCCCACCACAGCCACAGCAGATTGCCCACAGGTCACAGATATCCCAATGCACGTCCAAAAGGTCAAACTCTGTCTTCTGTCCCACTTGCACCTGACAGAAGATACCAATTAAAATCAGCACTTGGAATGAGAGAGCACAAGGAGACCTGGGAGAAGATGACCACAGAGCCTGAGTGCTTGGGAGTGTGCTACACTTTCAGTACTACCTGGACACATAAGTTTGCTCTAAGAGTACTCTGAGTATGTCCCATTTCTCCTCCCAAACCATTGCCTGATACTCAGGAGCACCTGCAGGCAGGTCTAGTATTTCACAACCCCATCACACAATAGGGGGAAGCAAAGCACTAGCAGCAGTTAAGATTACAGAAAAAGAGCTTTTTCTCTGAGGATTTGAAGATGAAATACACTTCAATTACACCCACTGGCAATGGCTTCATATTGCTCAATAATCCTTTGTAGCCTCCAAAAGCAGCTGCTGTTTATCACTCCTGTACTACCACATGGGAGGGGAGGGCCCAGAACAAATCACCACATCGGTTCCAAAGAAATGACCATCCTGAGCTACCTGCATGAGAAGCTTGCCCTGGCATCCTCCCTTGCTCATCTGCATATGAGATGCTGCAGGACATTTGGTTTATTCCAAATTGAGGTCCAGGAAAGAAGCATTTATGTCGTCCAGGCTCTGCTGTTGGTGGTAGAGGGAGGTTAGTCCGACTCCACCTCCAGTTTAATCTCATGGTATGGGATGGGACTTGGCAGTGATGGGGGGAAGCATCTCCACCCTGCTATAAGCACCTAATACACTAACCAGCAGCAGGTATCAAAAGGAACCTTTCTTTCAGACTTTCAAAGAAGCCTCCCACAACAGCAGCAAAAAAACCAGTAAGATCCTTTCCAACCTGTTAAGTTACTGAAAATGGAAATGACCTCATGCCTCTTCATCAAAACTGGCTGATCTCCACCAGCTTAGCTTGTAAGGACTGTGGAGAAAAAGGCAGAAAAAAAATGAACATAGAAACATTTTTCATCTCTTTTTAGAACTGCCAGCATAGCAGTGAAGCTGGGCACTGTCCTGCAGCAAACTCTCTGCGGTGACCACGCTGCAGAAAGCAACACTGCTCTTGTGAGTCATGCACGAAGGTACAGGGCGAAGAGTCACACAGAGACCAGCTTTTGGCTAACAACAAAAGACTCAGATCAACACACAACACCAATAAACGTGCAGAGCATGGCAAAGACCCAAAGAAGACAAATACAACGGAAAAGAGAAAGTTCAGAACTTGACTTCTCTGGTCCTACATCTGAAAGTATCACTTTAACAGAACTTAAGTGTGGCTTCTCCTGTTCATGCTCTAATGACTTCACGGTCCTTTGGGGCAGGAGGGGTGAGGAAAGGGTTTTATCCATCTGTCGGTTCAGCGTCAAGTTGGTTCACTATCAGAGGCACTAACAGTCTCATCTCTTTTGGCATCAGTTTCCTTTCAAAAGGATGGTTTTAGCCGTCCTGTTCCACTTTGTTTTCCCTCTTTTGAGGTCTAAGTTCAAACGCTGGAAACTGGGAAGTCTCCGGTACTGCAATGTCTGAGAGGAAGTGAATAGCTCCAGCCATACCTAAAACACAACGAGAAGGAGATCTTTGTGCACATTAAAATAGCACAGCTAACAGCAAAGGCAACAGCCCCCATTTGAACACCTCCCTCACTAGGATCTTTTTTTAAAGAGGTGAAGTTAGGTCCCTATGGAAGGCAAGTTCATCTGTACTTTGCTCAGGAAAGCAAATTTTATTTGCAAAGATCAAAGGCAAGACCTAAGATGTCTCTGCTAACATCTCTTCAACTGAACAACCTCAAAGCTATTTCAAATTAAGAAAAAGTTAATACAAGCTTGGACTGTCCTTCATAGTTTGAGCAGCTCTTGCTTGTCATTTCACTGGTTAAAAGAAAAAGCCAAAACTTCATTGAACTTGTGAAGTACAGATTAATTTCCTCACTATTCAGGTAGAGGTCATCCAGAGACCAAAGTGCATCATCCAGCAGAACTCATAGTGCGATAGATAGGAGAGGCATAACAAGGAAATCATACAAGTTCAGTTTTATGACCAAGCTAAAATCCTATTTTATGAACAGCTAAGCACATATAAAGGAACCTTTCTGAATGACAGTATCTGATGGAAACAAAACACTTAAGACCATTCTATAAAATGCACATGCAACTTCGGATCAAAGCGTGTATTCTGTCTAATGCAGAACTGGATGACTGCAAACACAATTTTGGCTACAAAAATGAAGTTCAAAATTAAGAGTGTTTTTAAAATCACAAATATGAGACTTCTATATTTTTCTAAAAAAAATCCAGACAATTAAAAACTGAAATAAAAGCTGTGTGTCAGCATTCAAGCACAATTCATCCTGCTGTTCGCACTCTTTCACCTTCTCAACAAATTTCAAAGCTTTTATACAACAGATTGTATGCATGCTTTTTTCCCTCCCTATAACAGTATGCAAGGGTGCTCTCAGGAATAGGAATACTTATACTTTTCTCCTTTAAGCATTAAGACAATAACTCTGAATTTAGAAGGGCTGCATATAAACTCCTGCTCTCTTGTGTTCGTTCACGCCCTGAATTGTTAATTTGCAAATATCCTTGCTTGGCTGCTGTAATTTCAAATGTCTGCGGCAGGTGGCACACGAGGCTCATTGTTCATGGAGCAGCTGCGGCCCTACCTTAAATCCCACTTGGATCTGTAATTCCTTGCTACTGGTTCTGTAACATGAGGCTGATACAGTTAATAAAAATAAACTACATTAAATAAAAATTACAAAGCTCTAGGAAAGTATCTGGTAACATCTTGAACTTACAGAAAAGCCGTAAAGGACTCTCCTGTTCAAGTGATTTGGGTTCCTATTAAAACCACCTTTTCCTTGGTTGAGTATGGCAGCAGAGAAAGCCTAGTTCTGACAGCTAGCAACTAGTTTGAGACTCCCTACCCACAACTGCTTCTATGCCTAGTCCCTCTGAAAAACCACCTGTGGCAAAATTGTTGCCTGAACTTCTGTTTGCTTTAAACCAAGCTGCACAGCAGAATTTTATCCTGGAGTTAACACTGGTGCTGGTTTTACATTCAAACTGCTGAAATGAAGGCAGCAGTGAAAGTTGTGATAGTGAATAATTTTTCTTTGTCTTTTTCCACCCCCTGCCACACTGTCTTCTTTTAGACAGAGGTGATGGTATGGGGGGGCTTTAATAGTGGAGGGTCCCTCCAAAGACTTCCCAACTCCTATTCATGTGCCAAAATTGCAAGGATGCTTCTCTTTCCTGTAATACAAAACCATTTACAACACCATCACTTTACCTTCAAAGAGGGAATAAGGTCGGTCAGGAATACGACATCCATGTGCACCATACTCCAAACACCATTCAGCAAACTGGGGAACACATTAAAATATGTATTTTTATTAAGGACTGTTAAATGCAAGCTTGAGTATCTGCATATCATTAATAGGTACAAAATGTGAACCAGCATAAGCAGACAACACATAAATCACTGAGATCAATTTTTCCTCCTTCAACCATGGCAAGGCCACAATCAGGTTTTAAAATATGTATTTGCACAGAATGAGTTTCAATTTCATAACAATGTAATGATGGGCTAGACATCTGCTTTTTGTAAATCAACTCTGCTACATGGCAAAGAAAATGCTGTAAGAACAGATACATTCAGTCAAAATTTTACTAATATTGCATCAGTCTCTTATCTCTGCTGTAGCTATGAATTGCATTTTGGTTTTCTTTCATTTCTCTGCACCAATTTAGAGTATTAAATCTTCAGCTGTCACTAATTAGTTTTATTTATTTGCTCTCCCCAAACCTTATGAAAAATCATTATAAATACAGTTAGACAATTATGGGCATCAATATGTTGCAGGAGATGGATTATCATTAAAAAGAGTTAACAGTGTCTTTCTCACATTTCATCAGCACTCCTGCAGTGGCTGCATTAGACACACATGACTTACCAACCACACCTGGATCAATTCAGTAACAACCAGCTACTTCTCCTTTATGACTCCCCAGAGCATTAGGGGGGCATAAGTTCTGCTGGCATCTCTGTGCTTGGATGCAAACCACTGCTTGTTCAAAATACATGCATAGACTCCTGCAAAGCAAACAACTGAGAGGCCTCTTCCTGCATTCTCTTCAATCTGGAGTACCTGCTAGCAAACACCAGCCTAACGAGAGGGTGCCCCAGCCATAGAGCTGGGGCTCTATGGGGTGTAGGCATGATCCCAGAGTCATCAGTCTGTTCATTACAAGGAAATGGGTGCTACCTCCTCTCTTTTTCCCCTCCCCACTCTGTTCTGTTTAAATATTTAGTGGGGGATGAATTTTCTTCTCTTGATAGAGGTATGTACATGTGTGTGTCTTCAGGAAACACAAGGAAAAAACCACAAACACTGATTCACACTGTTATTAAGAACCAATTAAACATTTTTGGGCACCCTCTGGCTATAAATCTCCAAACTATAGTTTAATTCTCCCATGTAATCCTGTCTTAAATGTGAGGATCAAACATGTTTATGGCATGTTTCTAAGCTACAATCAATTCTTGCAACATCCACATCTGATTGCACACTAGCCATTATTATTACTTCCAGCCTGGGAATTGCAACAGAAATTTTAAAAATGCACCCTAGGCTACTGAAACATAACCATAATTTGCAAGTTCATTGCTTCAGCACAACCCAGATCCAGTAAGCCACAGTATGCACAGTATGTTTGTTTAACTGGGGGGGTGGGGGGAAGGGGGAAAGAAAAAATATCTTAGGAAGACATCTGACATTTGTCAAACAGACTGGGCATGCTTGCCACCAACACTGGCAATCACAAGGCTGAACAGCACAGGGCTCAATGGTCTGTTACCTGGAGCCCAGGATGCCATAGCCCCTCACTCCTCTTACAGACCGACCAGCTAGGAGCACCTCAGCCTCCTGAGTGCATGTCTGATAATGTGAGAGGAAAGATGTGAAGATGGAAGTGTGAATCACAAAACAGGGGTCTCTTCTATTCAAGTTCTCATGGTTCATTTGTGAAACAGTTTCATGGCTTTTGTGAGGTAACCAGAGATTCCAAGAAAGACTCCTTCCCCTGGGCCTAATGTTCTTGGTGTGAAGAAGCACCCCTAGGAGGGGAGCCATCTCATTCTCTCAGTTACATGCTTCTAGGTACCAACATAACTGCATGTTTGCTTCCCTGCATGCTCTGGCTCAGAAAGAAAAGATTTCAAGAATGCCAGACAAGCAAATTCCTCTGCTTGTTTCAAGATTTCCCCTGCAAGGGGATGCTGGAGATGCTAAGTAGCAGTAACTGCAAATCCACTGCCTGTGGAGGACACCTCCATCAAACAGCCTTTGGCCACTGCATCACAACTTCCTTCTTAAAGGGATTTCATTCACTTAACTGAGTCTCTTCCTTTTTCTAGCTTTGAGACAGATATGTCTGCTTTTCTTTAGAGAGACGTGGACAAACACCAGGTCTCTCCTGGGCCAGAAATGGAGCACCAGCAGGAGGTGACAATTCTGCACAGAGCTGCAGAAGGTGTGCTAGCATGGAGGATGATAGGCAGTTGGCAGCCATGCTGGCAGCAATGCCTGCAGGGGGCTATCGCTCACATATCAGCAGTGGGTGACTCCATGTGTAATGAAATCACACATTTGCTGTGGGAGTACTAGGGTTTCATTTCAGTCTCTAGGATGCAGGTATGTCTACAGGTGTCCTCACAGCATGATGCTTTGATAAATGTGAAACAAGCAAGATTTTTAAAGCTCTGCTGACAGAGGACAGGCTGACTGCAGAGATGAACACAGTAACTTTACATATGGCCAATATTCACTAAAAAGCAGCTAGGAAGCAACTCATCAAAAGCCTTCTCCTTCAGTAACTGCTAGCATAGTCAAGACCTGACAGCAGAACTTGGACAATTCCAGTGGAGAAATTCTGAGTGTGTCTTTCTCTGCAATTTGTATTAATAAAAAAACTCTAAGTGAGCAATTTAATAACTGCAATTTAGAGCTCTAAAAGCCCCAAACAGGCACTAGTCTGAAAACAAATAATTACAAAAGACTACAAACAGTACTGATTGAGGACTTTGAGGAGGACAGTGGATCTCTCAGTGGAATAATTAGCACCACATAACATCAGTCTGTTATTGTTCAGGCAGGCTAATTTTCTGGCTCTTATTTTCTTCCCAATACATTTAGCCCCTCCCCTCTTACAAATCATTTGTGTATTTCACTCTGCTTATTAAGACAGTGCTTGCTCCACATACACAAAGTTGAAGTCATCCAGAAAGTGGAGCAAGTGATGCACCTTGTTATCCCTCCCAATATCCCAGCCACTCCCAGTGCACAGCAGCCCACTCCCACCCCAGTTTAACCCTTACAGGCACTGGGATGTGAAAGGGAACAGTGATTTTGCTGGGATGTTGCAGAGCTCACCTTGCAAGCTCGGTAGAGGTACTTTCTGTCCTGAGTTAGGTTATAGAGAGACAAGAAGGAGTAGCCATTGCCAGCAGTACCATGGCAGATCCCATACCCTTTTCTCAGTAAACCTCTCTGCCAGATGACATCACTGCAGTCTATAGCATCTTTCAAGTATTTATCCTCTTTAAAAGTCTGTGGAATAAAAGCAGAGAATAAACACACATCAATTGAAGTACTAACATAATCAAAAGGAAGCTGCCCCTGAGAGATGTTTTGCTGTTTGTGTGGGGCTTTTTCCATAAAAAAATTATTTTGAACTGCAATAATCCATCTTCATAGACTTGTCTTTCTTTGCTTACTAAGTTGTTTCTTCTTTCCCTACATGGCAAAAGAAAAAACTTTTCAGGTTTTGTTTCTGAAATTAGAACCCCGAAGATAAAACTCAAATTCAAGGCCTTTGGTTCTACAACCTATAATCTATTTGAAGAGCATGTGGTCCTTTTTCCTCTATTTTCTATTCTCAAACCAGAATTTGAAAATAAAGAAATGCAATGCTGCCTCCAAGAAATGTAAAACAGAATACTGGATATCAAATCTGGTCCTAAGTTGCTGGTCTGGTCTTCATGACTAATTCTTCCTAGTTATTCACTGTCTACCTTCTATTTCACATCAAAAATGCACAAGAACTCTGCATAGCACAGGACTCCTTTCTCTGTCACAAATAAAAACATGAACCTTACATTGCCTTTATGACTACTTGTATTAGTATACTTGTATAGTATATACTAAGAAGCAGTGGTCAGTTTGAGCAAAGGAACACTTGCAAAGTTTATTGCAACTGAAATGCTCTTTAAACATAGAGGGCTCATCCAGAAAGAAGCAAACAAAAGCAAGTAATTTAGCTGATTAACACCAGAATTCCACCTTTATAAGGCCATTTTGTTGCTCACCTTTGCCTAAGTCACTTTAGAGATCAACAAACAAATGAAACCCCAAATCAACAATAACAACAACAAACCCCACCAAAATAACCCCAACAAAACAAACCTGATGCACTATTGTAAAACTTCGTCCTCTGGAGATGGTATCCCCTGCCAAACTATTTAATAACATAATAGAAGCAACCAACATGCAAGATTAATAAATTCACAAGCTTGATAAAGAAAGTACCTCTCTCTGAACAGGGTTTGCCAGCTGCTTAGCTGTAACATTTTGAATTAAGTCCTGGCGTCAGCACTTGATTTCCAGGACAAACACTGCTGTCTGTTATCACAAGTGCTGTGCCTGGTATGAAAGCATAGCTAGCAAACATGTGCCAATTTTTTCTTTCAATGCTTCAAAAAGCAGAATATAAAGAATATGTTTCATTACCTTAACCATAGAAAGAGTCCATAAAGGGGACTACTAATCAGAACTTGGTCCTATCTCTCTGATGTCCTGCAAAACATTTTATGCTGGGGAAAGCATCACATTGACAAAGTAGGAGAGAGTAGAGAAGTGTTAAGTCAACCTCCTACTTCCTACCACAGTCCAAAGAAAAAGCAATTGCAACTGCAAGTAATTACATGCAGCAATGTTGTAAGAAATTTAAAGTTCACATTTCAGGTAGCAGCATGAGTAATTATTCCATAAACCAAGCCTGCTTTTCATCAGCCCACCAGATGCCAACCAGAGAATCTGTCAAGGAAGGCTGTCAAAAGCAAGAATTGATTTGCATAAATTCAATTAAATGGCATACTTTCAAATGTCATGCAAATCAGAAGCACACAAAAAAAAAGACAGGTAGCAAGCCAAGTTAAGAATGGAGAAGGGCAAACAGCAGGTTTGTGGTAGCTCACCAGTTTTATTTATGCCCTGGAAGGGGCCTGGGATCTTGGCTCTGATGTTAAGTTCTCATGAGTTATATCTTAATAAAGGAGTAATTTATGGAAGACATTCTTTGGCAAGGCACATGAACCTATACTTTTGAAAATAAACTTAATTATTAAAACTCTTGGGATGAAGATTTAAAGAATTTAGGTCAATATCCTCACACCCAGGACTCTGATGCCAAATTGTATAAATATATGTCTCTTTTCCAAGAAAGCCTAGTAACTGTGCTAGTAACTGTGCTCTGAGAAGCAATTTTGCCCACTTATTTTCTCTTTAAAAAATGCCAATGTAAGTATTCTGAGATTTTTAGGTGTCTAGCTTGGGGCTCTTGTTCAATACCTAGATCTAGAAAGATACTAAATTAAAGCCTTGCAAACTAACAGGCCTGCATGTAAGTCTCTCTCTAAAGACTGAGGTATATATATGTATATATGTTTATATATATATATATATTAGAGCTTGGTGCTAATTACACCAAGGATGTGGGTTTGATCCCCACATGGAGATCACTTAAGGGATCACCCACTTAAGCGCTGGACTCGATGATCCTTGTGGGTCCCCTCCAACCCAGAATATTCTGTGAAATCTATGAACACAGAATGATTCACCTTATAAGCTTGCATGAGCATGTGGATGACCCCAGGGGCACCATGGCACCAGTGAACCAGTCTGTCAGTCTCGTTGCTCAGTGATGACGGGTAATTCCCAGACCGGAATTTTTTATGACGCACATAGTCAATGCTTGGCTTCACCAGCTCCGTCAGGGTCTCCTGGTCCACATTTGCAATTGGCTGAAGAAATAAAATAAACATCACTAAACACACCAACAGAAGCAGTAACAAATTGTGTATGAACACTTATTTCTATAATCTGTTTTCACGTATCCTACATATGTGCCCTTGATCCAAACACTGTGAATCACATCCTACAGATTTAATTAATGTCTGCTTATTACACCCTTGCAAAGAGCATTTTTACAGTCATTGCCAGAAGCAAAGAAATTGGGGCACCAAGTTGTTATCTGTCTTAATGGAGATGACACAAAAAGACTATGGAAGAACTCAGAACAGAGTGTGACGGCTCCCAGATCTCTCTTTGTAACTTAAAATAGGGAGAGCACTTACAGGAAAAAGATAGTTTTGTACATATGGTGCTCATAACACACACTTCCAACATACTGGGTTACACATTTCCTTTTGAAAAGTAACTATTTCCCAACAAATGAAGGAAAGTGTATATAGCATCATACCTGGCAAGAAATTTACGAGGGCTGAAGTTTTCCATCATAAACAAAGCTCCCTGAACCTATGGGCTATAAATCTGCATTTCCAATTTCAGAAGCAACATATTTGTACTACAAACTCTCAAATCTTTCAATTGCTCTTACGAATGTTCTTCCTAGATTTCTTGTTTAATTTACATCCTTGTCAAATGGAGAATACATTCAACATCCTGTATGTTTCTTGTAACTAAAGGTTTAGAAGCCAAGTAACTGTTGTGTCTACAGTTGTTCTTGGTTGGCATTCCCTCCACTACCAGCCCATATTCCACCATTTTATCAGCAGAACTCTGTATTTTTACACATATTTTTATATGATTTCTGGAATTTCTGCAAGCTGTGGGAACAACCACAGGCACTGGAGCCTATAGCAGCCTAATAACTGACCTTATTTTGTTAAACAACATGTCTTTATTACTGATTCAATGTTATGAAATGCCACTGTTTCCCACCAGCTCCAGCATATTTGTACTCAACAGGTGAGCATGCTCTCACAATTCAAAGTCAAACAGACAAATGAAGGAAAACTTTCAAAAGGTATATTTTGAGCAACCTGAAGAAACCAGAAGTCTCTATTTCCCCTCAGCAAGAAAACCTCTGCCAGACTTCTATCTACCAGGTACCTCAAGCAGACTCTGCACTTTTCTGAGTGGAACAGAAATGTTCATGCTGCTCATCAGAAATACACCTGAATACAGAGCAGCTTGTCATGAAAAACACCCCAAAGCTAATCACCCCTCACTCAGAACCCTCCCTGTGATGTAGGGAGTCTTCACAGCTATGTTTATTTTGAGGCTCTTGCTTTCACATAGTAATCCTGCAGAAGAAGGCAAAGAGGATGAGCACCAGCAATAAATGCCTTCAGTCTTGAGCTGTGCAAGGTATGCCCAGCCCAGCTCAGAAATCCTTAGGAGGTAAATCCAAGACGAGCAGAGCTCTTTACAAACCTCTTATCTTGCTTCCAAGAAGATTTGATTACAAGTGAGTTTTTTGCCCCAGCACTGAGTTCCCAGCACTTACTTCAAACAGCTCAAGAGTAACCTAGAGGTGTGCATCCTGACTTTCTGGCCAAAAGCAATGGTATGCAAACACATGCTTTTGCTTCAGATCTTGGAGTAGAGACTCCCTAAGCTAGAACTTCAGAATTCTCCCTCTGTCTCCTGGATGAGTTGTTTAACATGGCTAAGCTTTTATTCTTCCAGTACTCTGTAAATAAATCCAGCAATACCTGTTTCCTCCAGTTTAAGAAGTGCTTGGACAATGGTCTGAGCACATGGTGTGATTCTTGGGGTGCTCTGTGCAGGGCCAGGAGTTGAACTTGATGATCTTGGTGTGTCCTTTCCAACTCAGCATATTCTGTGATTCTATTGTGTAGGTTGTACAGGAATGATCCTCATTAATCTTCACATCTCATGTGCAATGCTAAATGCCTTTTTTTGTTATCAAATAACCACTCAACAAACCATCTCTTGAATTCTTTGATGAAAATACAGCAAAATTCACCCCATTTGGCGTGGGAGGGATGGAGAAAGGATCGGACTCTGATATGAAATCTGCAGTGAGTGACTCAACTTTGGATGACTCACAATATTTAACATACAGTGAAAAGACAGTAATCTAATGCTGCATAAACAATGGCTTTCTGGTAATTCTTAAAAGCTGCAATTACAAGTAAAGGAAAAATAACTAGGATTTTAACATGTTGACAGAGTAGCTTCTGCTCAAAGCAAAAAGCACTGTGCAATGATTTCTGCTATGAGCTTTAAACAGTATATGAAGGAGCCTTTAAAGAGCCTTCTTTAGAAGACTAGATGCTTCTCTGAAAATCTAGCACTATTAGGGAAAGAAAAATGGAAGCCAGAAAGTTGAAGGAAGCAGAAGGGGGTGAAATACCTTGTGGAATAAAGCACTAGGTAAAGATAGGAATATGGTGAATCAGAGCAGCCTGAGGCCCCAGTGGGATGGTCACTGCAGAAAATGGGTGTAGTGAGGTTAAGACTCACTCCAGGTAATAGAGCAGTAGCTACTTCTATAACAAAGTCAGCTGGTTTAACCAGAACTGCTGGTGGAACTGGTGTAAGGTAATCTGAAATGCAGCATTTTTTCTAAGCAAGGAATGGCTGAGTAGTAGCAGAACCAAATACCAGCTCAGTCACTTCTGCAGTGAACATTTGTGCACAGCTGCAGACTATGAGGATGTACAGTCCTTCCATTTGACTGAAGAAAACTCATTCTGTGTGAGCTGGCAAGGAAAATGATATTTACAAAGATGTACACACTGGCAGCAGCACCTTCAAAAACCAGAAACAGGTGCAATGAAGTTTTGCAACTCTATTGCAATCTTCTATAATGAATCTTAAGGATTTTTTTCCAGACTGTGGAACAGAAATAATATATAAAGGTTTGTTTGGAAAAACATCGTAATCCTATTACAAATCTCAGGGTAGAGGTAATTTAAGTGTGGAAAAGAGGAGGTTTACAGAAGAGAGGAATTTCACTAAGGAAAACAGAAAGAGGAAAGCAGGGATCATAAATACACTAAAGAACATCAGACTTTTGTGTGAGAAATTGGGGAGCTAAGGAAAAACATCTAAAGAATAAAAGCATACTGAAGAATAATATGTGATTAAGGATAGTCTTCCAACACCACCAAAACAACAGGGGGAAAAAGTAATCACTAGAAAAGAGAGAAGGGCGCAGAGGACAGGAGGCATCAGCGGTGCAGTCATTTAAAAAAACCAAAAATTTGAGGAATGATGGATAGTGAGTAAGTGAATTTTCAGCTGCTCTAACTGCAGGCACCAGCAGAAGTAAATATGGAGAGAAAGCCCTTCACTGTCTTCACTGAGGACATGAAACCAGATTCCAAAAACTGGTGCTCTCAACCACAACTCAAGAGTTAATTCATTCTAGTGGGATGACATCCTAGTCAGATTTCTTCTGCTATGAAAACCTTAAGCAGCACCTCTGCACAGTTCTGTGCTGCAGTCTAACTCCAAATTGTGAGACCCTGATCCAGCACAACACTGCATATTCATGGAAGCTGAAGATAAGATCCTCTGATGCGAAACAAAAAATCACTGCTAATTCACCAAAGCCAACAGAAGATGCTCTTACCTGCATGAGCATGTAATAGATCCCAGCCACTCCATGGGCTGCTCCAACATACTGCTTCCTGTGCCACTGGTACAACAGAGGACAACGGTCTGTCTTCCGCTCCTCCTTTGAAAAGTTTTTCCCCGACTCAATAATAGCATCTATTACCTAAGAAAAAGAGCACACCCTGACCACCTGTGTTGCTTACTTAGATTCAGAGGATTTTGCTTCTGCATGACTAAACCCACAACAAACAATAAGCCTCAATACAGTGGTAGGATAATAATATTCAATTCATTTGGATTTGAGTGTTGAGGGAGAAAAGGTATTTTCCTTAATGATGAAAAAATTTATAATTTAAGAGTAGAAATTTAATCTATCAACATTTCTAATTACTTTCTTCCAGCCCTGGCTTTTCTGGTTCTGGTCATGCATGTTCCCCACACTGAATTCCCTTCCTTTTCACTTAAAATACTTCCACACTTCTGTCTTAAGGTTTTTTTGTAACAATGTCTCAAGTAGCCAAAACAAAAAAAACAGTTACATACTGACCTATTTCCTTGGCTAGACACAGACCCACCCACATTGGCCAGTCCCAGCCCCAGCTGGGCAGCAGCAAAAGCGGGAAGAGACTGCATGGACAGCTGATATTGGGTTCCCAACTCTAGATCCCTCTTCTCTTTAGCATTCCTCTCTTAAATTGTTTGAAATATGCATGAGAGTGATCGCACTTCAATCTCAGTGATATCGTGATGCTGGAGAGAGAAATGTGTCTTACCTCTTTGATAGCAGACTGTGGGACAGTGTCAGGACCAATTTCAGTATTCAGGTACAGCAAGGCATACAGGTAACCTGCTCTGCCATAGAGCAGCTCATCTGGAAGTTCAGAATCCATGCTGATGACACTCCTTTGGAGTTGCAACAACCTGCATCAGACAAGGAAGGTGGGAGAGAAAGAGTATGTTCTGTAGAGACCACACTGGATTGTGCATTGTCCAAGACATCAATCCAACCAGAAGCAGAACAAATAGTGAAGCCCCACCAGACCCCTTTAATCAGCCCAGTCCAGTTGGCTGCTGGGTTTACTCACAGGACCCTGCATGCCTGCCATCCTGGAGGCAGGAAACTCTG
This sequence comes from Erithacus rubecula, assembly GCF_903797595.1. Taxonomy (NCBI): domain Eukaryota; kingdom Metazoa; phylum Chordata; class Aves; order Passeriformes; family Muscicapidae; genus Erithacus; species Erithacus rubecula. The sequence continues at coordinate 50,908,650 of NC_136689.1, read as the reverse complement.
AGCCAGAGCCAGTATCAGCACAACTGTAAGGATTTTGTGCAGACAGAAACAGGTGCAGGGCAGGAGATAGGGCAGCCAATGGAGCTAGCTACTCCAGCAAAGACAGAAACCTCCTGGAGCCTCTGGGAATTTCACTAATGTAAGGAACACTTAACTGGACATGTTTAAGAGAGAAAAAATGTCAAATGCGCAAAAAACCCCAATACCACCATTCGTCATTCCTTCTCCTAAGAAAACACATTGTCCCAAACATTTAGCACCTCAGTTTTGAAAAGGACACTGCTATAATACACAAATGTTTTGCTTGTAAAAAGAAGAAACAAGAAATGCTGGCCATAGCAACTCTTATTTTCTCCAGAATGACACCCTCATAATATTCTACCAGTCTGTATTAGCACTGAGGTGGATCAGAGATCTGTTTTCCAGCTGCTCCCTCCCTGTCTCTTCCTATCTTTTTTGATTAAATTGATAATTAGATGAAACCATGGTGATGATCACCACCATGATTTTAAATTGGGGAGGGGCAACAACAATCTGGATTAAGACCAAATTCAATTCCCAGATTTCCCCAGCTGTTATTTCTCAGGAGAAATGTTAGCACTAGTATCATTCCATAGCAAAACCACTGACCTCAATCATGTGTTTATGATGCCCCTTCTTAATTCTAGGGAAAAGCTACTCACAAAGAACAGCTTTATATTTTGTTCTCAGAACTATGCTTTGGTTTTAGAATTGAATTATTTTCTTCTAAACTGTCCACTATTAAGCTTTATTGTTGAACTCATACAACTGGAGAAGGCAAAAAGTTAAAAGTGCAATCACAGATTATATTTAAGCATCTATGATGTACCATTCAGCTTCTGTCATGCATATATTTGTAAACAAAAAAGTTATAAAATAAACAAATAATCTAACTAAACTCGTTTTCACTACTCCTCATAGAAATTACTTTCCAAGGAGAAGCAACACTAAAAGATTTACTGCTAATCTCATTTTGCTATACTCATGCTTCTTGCCTTACAGCAAATAACACTGTTTTCTCAGCTGCATTCAAAATGACATGCCTAAGTTTACAGCTAGTTGTAAAAGCAAAAAGCCGCAAACCTATCACTCACTTCAAAACTGAAATATTCATTCAGGAACAGTAGCAGAGATTAATCACACTAGGATTCTAGAGTAGAAAGAGACCAATTACATTTCCAAACATAAACAAGAATGGAGATGAGGACATAAGCCTCGTGGCAAATTCTGCCAGCATGAGCTCTGCTGGACAGCTAGCAGGTGGACTATGGTGCTGAAAGCAAACCTCACAGTGTTCAAGGGCTTCCAGCCCTTGCTGGGATAGCAATCAATCCTGTACCAGCAAAGGCACACTCAGCTCTCTAATGAAGCTACACCTAAATGGGATTTCTTGAGACATTTATTCCATTTAGATTACTTTGAAAAGAGGCTGGAATTTTTTCAGGCCACCCTTCATATGCTCTGACCTAATTAAATCCCCTGCCTTCACAAATTTACTCCTGCAAATACTTCCTCTTTGTTATATTAAATTTTTGTTACATATCAATCTGATACACTGTGTTTCTGTCTGGCTGCTTCCAGATCCTGCGGTGCACTGTTCTGTAATGAATCTACAATTAAGACCCAATTTTTACAGAAAGCATCACATACTGCACAAACACTACATACTGCCAATGACAAGCATGTGGCTTTTGTTAAATGTCACTTCAATGTGACAAAATGAGAACGTGCATGCACTACAGATACGCTCAGGACATCCTGTCCTAACAGTGACAGAGGACTCAAGATAACCCACTAAACATGAATCAAGTACAAGCCAATTTTAATAAAGATAAAGCCTATTTTGCATTCTTGTACCGAAAACTTATCGAGGGAGAGAGTGTCCATTCTTTAATCCTGTCCTCTAAAATTTTACTTGCAAAAGTTACTGAACCAATGCTCTCTACAAATGAGAGGCATGACATTTCCTACCATCAACTACTTACTTGGCAACACATTCTTTAGATTCACTGTCATTTTTCAGTTTGTGGTAAACCACTGCACCCACTGCCAATGGCCCGGCATCACCACAGAGGAAAGTAACTCTTCTGCCATTCAGATTGCGAAGGATTCTCTTCACGTAATCAAGAGATCGCTGCAAATGGCTCTGGTTTTTTGTGACGCGGTACAGTTGCAGATACAAGAGGGCAATACCTGAAATGAACACATGAAAAAGAGACAGTTTCACTTACTTTTCTTTCTAAGCATATCATATTCCCTTCTTTGGTGCCTCTGAACCAGTAAGTCAAATGTGAACATGTACTCTGGCAATAAAAGCATGTGAGTCAAGGGTCCTATAGCTTATGCAGTGTGAAGGCACTGGGCTACTCTTTGGATGACACTTAAAAAAAAAAATAATAAAAAAGGACGAAAACTCATTACACAGGCCTCAATACTTGGCAAACTGTATTGGGTTTGCACAGCCAAGCTGCTGATAACCCACTGGTCAAGGCTGGGGCCAATTAGAAATAGTGGTAATAATGCCTCTGTGATAACAGATTTAGGAAGAAGAGGGAAAAAAGTTGTGCAGTTGTAATTGTGGCCAGAGAAGAGCAGAGTGAGAACATGTGAGAGGAACAACTCTGTAGATACCAAGGCCAGTGAAGAAGGAGAAGGAGGAGGTGCTCCAGGTACTGGAGCCACGATTCCCCTGCAGGCTGAGGTGCAGACCATGGTGAGGCAGCTGTGCCCCTGCAGCTCATGGAGGACCATGGGGATGCAGAGATCCATCTGCAGCCTGTAGAGCAGACTCATGAATCACACCAAAACTGGAAGATGCCTAAGAGGAGGCTGTGACCTATTGGAAGGAGGTTGTAACCCCTGAGGAGAGAGAAGCCTAGGCTGGAACAGCTTCTGCTTGAAGGAGTGCACCATGCTGCAGCAGTTTGCAGACAGCTGTTGCTTGTGAGTTGGATTCACACTGGAGAAGTCCATAAAGAACTGTCTCTTGTAGGAGGGATCCTGTGGGGAAGCAGGGGAATGACTCCTCTCCCCGAGCAGCAGGTGAAACCATGGGTGAGTAACTGACCATTCCCTGTCTCTCTGTGCCAGTGGGGGAGGATGTAGAGGTGGGAAGAGGGGAGAATGGGAAGAAGGTGTTTTGAAGGTCTTATTTTACTTTTCATTATCCTGCTTTAATTTTGTTAGCAATAAATTCAACTTATATCTTTAATTTTAGCCTGTTTTGCCCATTATACTATTTGATGAGGGATCTCTCTTGGTCCTTGTCTCAACTCATGAAGCTTTTGTTATATTTTTCTCTTCCCTGTCCAGCTGTGGAAGAGAATGAGAGAGAGGCTTTGTGGATGCCTTGCATTCAGCCAGCATCAACCCACTACACAAAAAAATCACTGAAGATTCAGAAATTTGAGCTAACAAGCACACATATGACTGAGTAAACCAGCTGCACAATACTCATCTATTATGTGCAAGGAATGACTTCCCATTTGATTTGTAAAAGGATCTTTTGATGAGTTTTTGGATTCAAGTCGCCAAGTTCTTCATAACCCCTAAAAGTATTTCACAACAAGATTACAAGTCAAGCTGGTTTGTAAAAGCCAAAAGTCAAACCAGGGCTCAGAGAATGCCAGGAGGTACTATTGTGCTTCACTCCATTAAACTCATTACATAGCTTTCCCTTAAAACAAACCAAAACCTCAGAAATAAAATAATGTAGGCTAAAGGAAGTGAAACAAATCTAAGTGGATGTCTATCAGCCACTTGCAAGCGTACAGGTGCAGAAGCAAATCACTTATCCCCACACCACACTAACTCAAATCCATTTCTGAATGGAGAGAACACACTCCTGAGCCTCATCCAAAGCCCAGTACACGCAAGGCTCACTTAGCTCACAGAGAGACTACCTCAGTAGTACAAGAACAACAGCACTACAATGTTTCTTAGGCAGGCTCTGAGCAAGCTTTTCTAGGTGAACCTAAAAAGAAAGCTGCAGAGCTTGGGTAGCCCAGTGCAACACCATGGGAACTTGTGGGCTATTTACAGGGATTTGCAGAACCCTTTTTTATGCTGCAACACATTTATATATATACAAGATATTTACACATCTTGGCTTGATCAAAGGATGATTAGAAACGTAGCCATGAAGTCCAGTTCATCTAATCCCTCCTAGTGTTTTTCTCAGAGCAACACCCAAGAGGTCTGGCAGGTAAAAAAGTACTTGCATAAGTAAGATAGATACTTACATGTGCTATGATTGCTACATGTCAACAGTAGGTATTCCAAGATTTTAAAGATGGTTCACAAAATGCAAGCCAATGCTCATGACTGGACTGCCAATAAGATTTTCTAGACTTGGTACATAAAATGCAGGGCAGTTGTTTACAGCAGTACTTTTACCTTCTGATTTGCACACTAGCAAAATGCAGCAAAGAGCAAGTTTGGGGAAAAAGTATCTTCATTAAATATTTTAAAAACCAGATAATTTAAATCCTTTTATTCAGAACCATATTCACAGGAGCCTTGAAAGAAGTTAACAGCTTGGAATAGATGTAGATGCCAATCCTTCTACAGGATGGAAAAATCCCACATTCATAAGACAACATCACTTGTTCATCTATATTCCTGTTTCAGCTAATGATGGCTGTGTCACTTTTACCTTATGACTCATTTTCAGATGCTCTGATTTATCAGCCATAATTTCAGTCACTGTGTCAGAACACAGCACACAGCTCCCCGGGAGCCATTCTGTACTGTCAGTATGAGGAAGCCCACCACTGGAGATCTGCACGCACTCAGCAGCTGGTCACTTTCAGACCCTGAAACACATCTATCTTTTAAGCCTGAGCTGTCTAAAAGTTCCCCACCCATCCACCCACAGTACCATCTGTATCTAAACATCAAGAAGAAAGCAAAGAAATTTTACCCTTTAATTGCTGGATTTAAGCCTAAGGATATATGAAGGCTGAAGAGCTTTTCCAAGCAACTCCCCTGTCACAACAGATAGATAAAAGAATAGATCTTCTTAGGGCACATTTCAAACGTGGTGCCAAAAGGTTAGTGTGTGCCTGAAGCTTGAGCTAGAAGAGTAGGAACAGAATAAGCCATTTTATCCAGCAAGTCCCACTTAACAGGCCTAGATAGACAAGTCCTGGTGACTTAAAAGAACAGACATGAAAACTGTATTCTCTGCCTAGAAGTCCCTGGTTTCAGCTGGGATACATTTAATTTTCTTCTCTGTAGCTGCAATGGTTTGTATTTAGTGTGAGAATAACCCTGATAGCACACTGACAGTTCACTGTTGCTGAGGGATGCTTACCCGAAGCGAAGAACTTCTCAGTTTCCCATGCTCTGCCAGGGAGCAGGTGCACAAGACGCTGGGAGGGACCATGGCCAAGACACCTGACACCAACTGGCCAAAGGGACATCCCCTACCACAGGACACCGTGGTGTGTACTTAAACTGGGCAGAGCTGGCTGGAAGCCACCAATCACTGCTCAGGCATGGGCTGGAGTTTGGTGAGCAGGTGGTGAGTGAAAGCACTCTGCATCCCTCATTTCTCTTTTATCCCTCTCCCCTTTCCATTACAATTGTAATTATTATTGTTGGTCCCATTACTGTTGTTTTTTATTTTACTTTATTTCAATTATTAAACTTCTTATCTCAGCTCATGGATTTTATCTTTGTTTTTCAAATCGTCTCCCTATGTAACTATGGCAGAAGGGATGTAGGAGGGGCAGAGTGTGAGTGCTCAGCTGTGTGCTATTTACTTCCCAGGTGGGGCTAAATCACACCAGAAGGGCTCATTTACATCTGGACAGCATCAGTGATGCAATGCTAAATGAAAAATGGTCCCTAGCAATAACCATCACCTGCACATGTGTCATTTTCTTCATGATCTTCTCAGTCTTACAATCATACTTCTACACTTCCCCTCCTCACACCATTTTTGTACAGACAGAACAGGAACAGTCAAACTACCCAAATTCCGTATTTGAAGGCTCCAAGCTCCTGGCCACAGAACATATTCCCCCCATCTACTTCAGTAATTAGAAGATGCTGTTACCATTAGAAAAATAACTCATTTTTAAAAGCAAACTTAAAGAAACAAGAGGTAAGGTAAAAGCACTGCCTTAGAATATCCACTCCTTTTGCAAAACAATTATCTCCATATACAAAAGTCAATTATAATTTTGTATCTTTGTCTGCTGAAGTCAATGCAAGTTACAGACAGCAGCAAACAAGGCTCCAGAGTTAAAAGAAAAATCAACTCACAAAAATGCCTGAAACAGTGTATTTCTGCCACTCCTATGAGGATACCAGAATCTTCTGTGAATAAATCCATATACATCATTTAACAAATACATTTCATCCAAATTCTAGCTTTCTCACCAGTCCAGCCAGTATAGGCAGAGCAGTCATGTGGATCTGCCGTCTTCAGCCCTTCCTCCATTTGTTGTAGAAGGTCCTTGATTTTTGCCTGGATCCGTTTTGAGAACCGAGCATTGACCTGAAAGCAGGAGACAGGGAATGAGGCAGAAAAGAAACTAATTAAAGAACGCAAAATACCTGCTGCACATTCTTGTCTAGGAAGAAAACCAAACAAAACCAACCCAAAAAAAAAAAAAAAAAAAAAAAAAAAAAAAAAAAAAAAAAAAAAAAAAAAAAAAAACAAAAAAAAACCCTAGGAAATAAATAACACATACAGCAATCAGCACCATTAAGGTGGTTTATCTTAAGTGTGTCTCATGTAAAAACATTCCGACTACATTTTAGAGTAAGGTACAAGTATATACATTAGACAAAAAATTCCCTGTGCATTCTTTAAAGTCACACAAAGAGCAGCTATGGACATTGTGACAGTATGTAATTCAAATCAGGGTGCTGGTACCAAAAGCATGTTATGGGCAAACAGCACAAGCCCTGCATTATAGGTGTGTGCTCTCATCACAAGGTCCCTGCACACTCTTTGCAGCACTACAAAGCAGGAAGTAGCTCAAGGAAAAGAATTGTTCATACTCAAGACAACCAAGCCAAAGAAGATGAGCAGAAGCAGCTCAGCATCTTCAGCTCAGGCACAAAGGCAAAGAAAAAAGTCTCTGATTTTACACATTGCTTGCTTTTACTTTTCACCAAAAAAGTTTATATAGATGCAATACATTAAATAAAACAGAAGATACTTTACACTTGCCAGCATTTCTCTTGTTATATACACTTTTAGGGAAGATGTGTTACTGATTACTCCTCAAAGTCTATGGAACATGGAAATTAGCATAGGAGTAAGGCAAGTTCTTGCTTGTCTACAGCACATGCCAAAAGTGCAGGGTTTGGATAAATTACAGGTCCTGTATGCCATCATGCAACGCGACATACCTCATATTGTACTCTTGTTCAGAATGGAACTTCAAATAAATAAAAATTATTTCAAACATCCATCCAACAGATTTAGAAATCAGAAAGACTGCAAAATTGCACAAGGCTTCTGACACACCAGAAATCTGCAGGGTCAATAGTTCAAATCCATTTAGGGATATCCATGGTAGAACAGGAAGGGAGAAGGAAATTGTGCCATTATATCTCACAGTGAACACGTATCATTCTAGAAACAAGCTAGAGACACCTTAACCTTCTCCAGTATCTCTAGAAATGGCAGCCAAACACAGTAGGCATCTGAAGCCTTTTACTCTTCAGCCCTAATATGTGTTAAACACCTTTAGGTGTTAGGGAACTGTACTATGCATCCACATCACCCCTACTCCAACACCCTCCCTTTTTTAACTAGTTCAGTGAGGTCTCAACACACAGAGGAAAGCCTTCTCCAAGGGCAGTGCTTCTCTCCTTCAAAAGACAATTTTGCCAATGCTAAGGCATATGGTGAAACAGCATGAGGATATTCACGTGGATGCACCCAGGCACAGAGCTCAGCTTATCTGACAAGAGTGAACTAAGGCTCCAGACACCCCATTTATTTATCTACTGCACATCACAAGCATACTGGTTATCTTTTTGTTCTGACAATACACCTGCTGTTACCAAGTCAGGATATTTTTTATCAAACTCCAGGTTAAATTACTTAGATTAGTAGGAGGGGAATACCAGGACATAAGGATGCATTGAAAGCTCAGTCCCATACAAATAATTTAGCTCAGGCTGGTAATACCTCTCTCTAAAATCTGAATTGTAACTTACTTGTCTTGGTTCAGTGCTTGTAAAAGCACAGATTAAAGGTTATTTTTAATCAGTATTTTTATAATTATCTGTAAACCCAAACAAAGCTACTCCCAAACTTGTGTCAGTGTCAATAGGTTACAAGTGGCAACAAAGTTTTCCCGAGCTATCTACTCTTCTACCACTGCCTCTCTTTTTTCCTAGTTGCTCTGACGCTTTCACAACCGAACACTGTCACTGATCATTTCATAAGATTCCCCTATAAGCCTGTAACAGATGCCTACATGCACTAAAAGAAATTAATTACATGAACAAATGAATGTTGAAAGGTGGCTTTAGAAGATTTAAAAATTTCCTTCAAGGAATCTTAGGGCATTACAACTGAGCATAACACGCACACTTGTGTGGAGCACAGACTGATTTTCATCAGAAGCACATTCATCTCATGAGGATGTTTCCAGCTGGCATTCAGCCTTTTCTGCAGGTGACTTGTTATTCCTGTAGGGACAAACAAAAACCAGGAAGCCTGATCTCTGACACCCAGTAGCACATTTGCTTATGGTTCAGTCCTGGGTGACAGCAGGAGCTGAGGAGTATTTCTAATTTAAAAAGGCGCTCTCCAGGAATTCAACTGCTGCATTACTCCTCTGCTGCTGCAGAAAGAACAACCACTATCATCCCAAACACTGCTCAAGTTTTATACTGTCAAAACACACACAAAAAAAGAGAGGTCATTCCTCATTATACCAAACAGAGCCTTGTGCCATATTGGTTATGGTAACTAAAAAGGCTCATTATTAGCACAAAAGCAATGCAGAAAACATGAAATATGTTGGTTTAGAAATAGTTATTTATTTGAACCATATCACTTTTTCCATTGCAGTGAGACAGCAGGCATAGCTAGATACCAATACAAAGTCTTCCAAAGTCAACAAAAATGTAAAGAATGTAAGTATTTTTGTAACATCACTTGTCTTTGGCACTAATCACAAGATGTTTAAATTATGCAGTCTTTGTTAGCAATACACGTTTCCATACACCTGCTTTCTTCCATTTGTAGGGTTTCTAAAGAGAATTAACTCATCTTCTGTAAATTCAGCACTAGAACTGCACATCTACATTAGAGTACAGTGCTAATAACACCATGGTCATGGGTTTAATCCCCATATGGGCCATTCCCTTAAGCAGGACTCAATGGTTGTTACAGGTCCATTCCAACACAGAATATTCTGTGATTCTGTTATTATAAAAAATACATCCTGATGCAAATAAAAATCTCCTAAAAACCACAAACATTTCACTTGCACTCAACATTACTATAACATACCAATTCTTACAGACCATTGCAGACATATCCAGCTTTACAGCCAAGGCATTAAAACAAACCAGAACCAAGAGCAGATGAGGCAATAAGCAACTGCTATGTATGTATTGTGCATCATGATTTCTGGTAGATAAGAGAAGTTAAACTTTAAAGTCTTGCATAAGCATTTGGGCCAAATGTCACAGTGCTGATGTAAGTCTGACAATTCAACTCTGAGGCCTTATGGCACTCTGTTTGTCATTAAAGGCAACACTCTGATGTGATAGATGTGATAGACACGGGATGAGTAATCTTATTTGCATATGTAAAATACATTTACATACCCATGCTTTGTCCAAAAACACCTCTTGGCATTCACTTGCTCATGACATCTATGCTAAGAACTAGTAGAGAGTCACAGCAGGGCAATGGAGACCTGAGCTCACAGCTTCCTCACAAGCTGCCTATGTACCAATCTTTCTTGCTGCCACCACCACCTCTCAAAACAACCATCTTGCTCTTAACCCTATTTTAATTCATCAGGTTTTGGGGGACTGATGCTATGTGCAAAACCAGACTGCAGAAGTAAACAACCGATTCTGCAGAAGTAGAAAGGAGATGACCTATACACACACTGCTATCTACCAAACAAGCAAAACACACTTTTATTTCACCTCACTTTGTTGGTGGTGATGTGTAGAACAGGACATGTAACATGGTGCTGTGCTGTTTTTCAGCCAAAGTGCATCTCAAAGAGAAGACAATACAGCTCAAGTTGCTACTGCAACAAGAACTCATTGAAAAAACAAACTTGCATAGAAGATAGAAGAAAAGACAAGACAAACAATTATGAGGAAGAATGTAGCAGTGGAAAACTCACAATTCTGCTGAAATGAGGAATTCTGGCTGTACTGAATTCATTGGGAACTTTACCACTGACTGTAAGGGAGCCAGTTTCACACCCATGCATTGGAGTATGGGTCTATTGAAGCAGGATGAGCTCTCATGCTCACTTCCACAAGTTCCTGAAAAAGCAGACCAGAAGGGATGGCAGTAGGATCCCATATGCAGAATCTAGGAGGTGACCAGCCTTTTTGTACAGAAGAACAAGATCTACTTTATTTTTACTTAAGTCAAAGGACTCTTAGGCTCCAAGAGCAACACTTTCTTCTCTGAAAATACCAAATACTGTTGAAGCTCATCACCCAACCTCTGAAACACTCAAAGTTCTCTGATACTTCTCAGACAGGTCCTCCAGAAACAATGCCAGTTCTGCAAAACCACATGCTTAATAAATGCTTTGAAACATTGCTGTCTGTAGAACACACTGCACCGTTTTTCAGTGATCTGTCACTTAGTGCCATATATGTGATAATGGGGAAAAAAAGCAAAAATAAAAATAAAAAATAAAAAAAGAAGGGGGTGGGAAGAAAGAGATAGAGAAATCAATAGCTGTAGGCAAATTCCTACACTGTTACAAATGCCAGCCTAAGAATAGGCTTTAAACATAGTCATCACCTTGTCTCAGAAGATATAAGGGCATGAAAAACATCATTAAAAGGCAAACATTCAAGTTATTGAAAGAACTACTTAAAGCATGTAAGAAATAAGAAGACTGTGTCTCTAATGCATTTGTGTCCAAAAGAAGTTATATGTGTCATTGATTATAAGACAGCAAAACCCCAAAACTTAAAGATCTAGATCACCACAAGGAATCATCAAACATCTCCAGATTATTGGTAACAAGAATAAACAAAAATAACAGATATCCCATGTTTTGGGAAATGGAAACTGATAAAGCAAAAGAACAATACTGAAAATCGCTGGTCCTCCAGGTAGCCTAACACCAGCATGCTACTTCTTGAAACTGAGAAAATAAAAGTCTGTTGGGAGTGTGATTTAAAGTCACCCACTATACAGAAGCCTCTTGTCCAGCTGTGACATTTTTAGGTGGTCCTCAAGTTGCAAAAAGCTAAAACCTTTGCCAATTCTGTCTAAATTACCTCAATGCACAGAGAGCAGATATATTCTGCATATTGAGCTTGACAGCTGATCGATGCAGTTAGATCCAAATAAAAATTTCTTTTCACCAGGAAGCAAGTACGTGTTGTTGCACTTGCCCACTCAACTAGCTGGATTAACAACTCATTAACATGCAGGTCTGCAAGATAAAACTAGAAACTGAGGACTAGTGGATGGATGTGAGACAATTTAATCAGAACTTGGGGATTTGATTTTACAAAGTATTTTCATTCAGAACTGGTTGACTAAAACCAAACAGGCTTAACTCTGAGTTCATCTCCTGAATAACAGGAGAGGCTTTCACTACAAAAGCATCAGAAAAGCCCTAAGAGATGATCAGTGTTGATCTGTGCTGTAGGAAAGAAACAGCAATTTTTCCTTTCAGGCTGTGTAAAACTGCCAGGAGATAGTGAGGGACAATGAAAAACAACAAATTGATTTTCAGGCTCAGTTTTGACCAGAACTCTCAAAAAGCAAAACAAACTTGGCCTTCTGAAGAAAAACAGAGAATACTGCAAAAGTTGTTTGTTTCAGAGTCCCCTATAAAAATAGCATATGCCTGAGCTGGGGAGCCAGAAACAGTCAAAAAAGTAAGAAGCTCAAGAAATGCAGCTACCTCATCCCACATTTCTGGAAATAAGTGGGAAGAATTATTTACTGGCTTTGGAGGTTGAATTTTGCCTCCAGTGCAATAAGTTGTATAATTCCCACTAGTATAAGTTGTTGCTGAGTCAGTCCCAGAACACAGAGAACATGCTGCTCTCAGTGAGACAGCTAAAATGCCCAGTGAGACAAACCCAAAAAACTCCACAAAACAAAACAAAAAACCAAACCAAAACAAAAATCCAAGAACAAACAAACAAACAAAAAAACTCCAAAGAATCCCGCCCCCTAAAAAAGGAAGAAGACAAGTGAGGCTATCACAAAAACATACACATATTTACAGGAGAAGGAAGACTGAAAGTCACATAGAGGAATTATCAGAAGTAACTGGAGACTGAGAAAGTGTTAGGAAACTAAACACTACTAAACTACTAAATCACCCAAATGATAAATCTAAGTAAATATTCTATATCACTATTAATTCATATTTGCCAATGAGCACCATTATCTCTGAAATAGGTTCCCTGTAAGGAATCCCCTGCAAAGACTTATAAGGCATTATATGCATTTCTCAGAACATATCACTTCTTTCTAACAGTCTTAGAACACCATGGCAAGTCAGGAAAAAAACTTATAAAGAAAGAATTTGCCTAAAAAAGAAGTTAAAGTTTCTGCATTCTAGTGATCAACCCATGAAGTTTGAATCTACTTTTGCTTCTGTCTTGTGATTCCACAACAAATTCAGACAATCTTAAAGCAAAGGCTGGGATCATATTAATTTCTTGATGACAAGGATGCTTCTTTTTTTTGCACAGCCATAAAATCCACATTATTGTCTAGGCTTCCACAGAGAGCAATAGGTTCTTGAACAAGCCGTCACTACTCCTCAGCAGCAAGCTCTCCTCACCCTTTCCTTCCCAGGAAATCCTTTAGAGCTTTGTAACTCTCTACCACACTAGGGAACTAAGAACTGTTATGAGTCTATTCATTTCTCTGCTGCCCCTGGCCATCTACATTTCCACTTTGAAAACTTTTGGACTGAACACTTTCAGGTAGTATCTGTAGGTACCTTTTTAGGCTAAGGTATCTCTATGGGGTCCACATGAAAAGGAAAAAGGTTACAGGATATATATTTAATTGAAAGATTCATCACTTATTAAACAGATGTTTATATTTAAAATTATGTTTCTCACTAATATAGAATTAATGCTGCCTGATGAATTATTACCTTGGCTTTCTCAGACAAGTTACAGAAGCAATTTAAGTTCATGATATTTTAATGGTGAAAAAACCTAGTTATGAAAACAGTGAATTTCAACTACATGAGCAGAGCCCACACAGACAGCTGCAGTGTTTACTGTGACTATTTATAAGAAAGCAAATCAGCAACCTCAAATTCTGCTTCACCTACTCCCATGCCTTCAAGATTTCTGAACAATATTTTACCCACACACACTTCTATATGCAGAATTTTGTCCCAATTGTCTCACATTTCAGACAATGCCTTGAAGAGCTTCTTGTCCTTTCATCAACCAGGTGAATTTTAGATGGCAACCATGACAGACAAAGAAATCAAATGGATTAAAAATGCATTGCCTTCCATGACAACAGCAGAGCCCCACACACCTCAGGCTGTCATTACATGAGTCACTCAGCAGCAGATGGGAAGAGGGAATTATGCAGTGCACTGAGGCCTTCTGAAAGATGCTCCCATTTTTTGGAAACCTGTATGCTTGTGTACAGAAGTTTAAGGAACAGACTTCCTACCCTGTGTAAAGTCCTTTTGTCTTCACTGGGGCTTTAGGCAAGCAAAGCTATTTCTCTGATGGAATGGGAGCCACTAAATGCAAAAATAAAACAGTAAAACATAAACTGAAAATCACAAACAACAACAAAAACACCTCTAAAGTACCCATCATGAAATCTCATAAAATGATAGTACTAGGAGCAACAGTGTGCAAATACTTCAAAAAATATAAATAAACATAAATATACTCACAGCTATATTCTAGCTCAGAAACACATGACTCCTGAGATTTCACAGATGCAAAAGCAAAACAAAGTGTACACTTGCTTCTGCCTTCTCCTATGAAATGCACAGAATTGCACGGTTTTAAGACAGTACAGAAGATTTTTTTTTCAGAAGTGCTCATCCTCCTCAACAAAGCCCTTTTACCAAATACATGACTACTCAGGTGCTCCAACCTATTTCCTGAGCATGCCTGCAAAAATAGCTGCTGACTGCCACTCCGTAACAAGGTATGTCATCCACCATTGATGCTGAGAAAAAACAATCGCACTCACTGTAAAACACCTTTTTCATGCACAGGACAGCATAACAGGCATTCCTAATGTAAACACAGGGCTAGAAATCCTTGACTAACTCATTTCAGCTCTGCCACAGAACAATGTCTCTGAATTAAGATTAATTCAATAATCAAATCCAACGTAAATTAGAATTGAACTATTCTGCAACAAAGCTGGTATACTCTAAAACGTAATTTTTACAGATGTTCATCTTCTTTTGATATCTCACCATTCTTCTGGTTATCTCAGTTGAGAAAGATTTAGTCCATCTAAATCAGCAGTAAATGAAGGAGCATTTTTATAGATTAAGCCAGATACAAACAAAAAAGAACAAAAAAACAACCGTGCTCTTCCACAAGGATAAAAAAATAGTTTTACCAACACTCAGCATACTACCAGAGAGTTGTGTACAAAACAAATCAGACTTCACTTTTGAACCCACACTTGCTTTTTTTAAACCTTCTCAAATGCTCTGCTTTTGACAGCTGCAATTAATTGCAGCACTTAAGACACTGAAGCCCCAAAGTATTCTCTTCTCTGCACCCTGCTTAGCCAAGTACAACTTCACAAACCTCAGTCATAAACAACTTAGTGAAACATTTCACTGCCTTGGACTGATAGTGAGCTGATGGTATCCTGCTGGTACTTACAATGGGCTGAGAGATTTGTCCCTCACACTTTTGGGCATCACCATCCTTGTCCCACTCTATCAGTAAATCAAGGTAATCCCACATTGCCAAAAGCAGAAAAACACAGAGCTGTTATCAACAGCTTTCCTTTATTCATCCCAGCACACAATCAAGAGAGTTAGGAAGTTAACTTCCACCCTCAATGCATTTGTCCTTGTAGAAGTGTCACCATGCAGTGTTTCCCATGCAAAAGATGACAAAGCTGTGCAGTATTGAAGGATGAGGCACAGGGGCTAAATGACAGACACTCCATAGTCTGGCATTCCTTCTGCAGCTTAATCCAGCTTGCATGATAACAGGCCAGACCAGAGCAGCTTCTCCACTTAAAACCTGAGACACTCATAGTATACCAAACAGCAGCACGTGGCATCAAGGAGATAAGCAGAGCAGGAAGACTGCAAACCTTGTGTGACCAGTCTTACGAGGCAGGTGCTCTGTGGGAATGAACCAACCTTCAGGTTCTATCGTGGTGCACCTGTACCTATAAATGTGCGTATATCAGTAAATAAACACGTGAGAGCAGTCTATCTTCACCTAATGACCGAGCATTGCTGTGACCTGAGAGCAAACTCTCACTTTCTAAATGGGCGCTTTCTCTGGTGAAATTCGAGCAACTTGTGTTGAGACACAGAACCGCCGTGGTAAGAGCAGCTATAGTTGCTCTGCTATACAGCGTTCTATTACCTCCGCCTGCGGCACCGCGTTCACTCCCATACTAGAGTAAAACAAACAGCCCCAATTAAGAGCCGCCGCTGCGGACTCCGAGCCGTGCGGCCGGGCTGAGCTGCCGCTCCTTCCCTCAGCTCACCCCGCCGCTCCCTCCCCTCGGGCGCCCCCGAGGCCGCCCCGAGCTGGGCGGGCGCGCAGGCCGCGGGCAGCCCCACGGGCCCCGCCGCCGGGCCCGCGCCCCGGGGCGGAACCCACGGCCGAACCCACGGTCGCCGCTGCCGCCGGGAGCGAGCGGCCCGCGGGTGAGGCCGGGCCCGCGGTCCTGGACGCGGCGCCCGCCCGCCGCCTGGGACTCACCTTCCCGTCGGCGCCGAAGGGGAGGGACTCCTCCTCCGCCGGCGGCTGCAGCGCCCTGTCCCGGTGGGTGTCTGCCGCGCTGGGGGCTGCCACGGCTCCCTGGGGCTGGTAGTCGGGGTAGGGGTTGGCGAAAGCCCTCTCCTCCATCTCCGCTTCACCGCCCAGCTGCAGCTTCAGCCTCTTGGACATGCTCTCTCCCATCTCAGCCGGCCCCCGGCCCGCCTCCCCGCACGGCGAGCCGGCGGGGACACACTCCGCCCCGCAGAGCGGCGGCTTTGCAGCAACGCGAGCGCCGCGGCCGCCCCCGGCTACGGCCGCCGTCCCGCGGGCGCTGGGGCTGGATCGGGATCAGGAGGGCGCCTGCGGTGACAGTGCCCGCGGCCGCGGGCCCATCGGGGCCGCCCCAGGGCGGAGGCGCCGCCGCCCCGGCCCCGAGCCACCGAAGCCCAACTTTGGGAGGCGAAAGGGAAAGCTGCGGCTCCGCGGCTCTGCTCGGCGTCCCTGTCAGCCGGGGCGGGGGAGCGGCGAGCGCGGCGGCATCACAGCCTGTACGGGGGCAGAGCGCGGCCGGGGCCGCGGCCGGGCCCCCCCGCGACAAGAGGCAGCCCGCCCGCCGGCGCAGGCTGGGTGGCTCCGCTGCAAAGCTCGTTCCGGCGCCTCATCCTCCCCCGCCGGGGCGTCAGTGCCTCGGGCTGCTGCTGCTGCCGGCCGCACGCCGGGCGGCGGAGCGGGGCTGCCGCCGGCTCCTTCCGCCCGTCCCCCCGCGGCGGGGGCGAGCCGCCGCCCGGCGCATCTCAGAGGAGCGGCAGCAGCAGCAGGAGGGGCACGGACAGCCCCAGGAGCAGGCAGTACGCCACCAGCTCCTTCGCCCGGCTCATCCGCAGCCGCCGCCGGGCCGCGCTCATCCGCCGGCAGCCCCCGCGCCCGGCGCGCCCCGGGCAGAGGGAGGGACGCAGCCCGCGGCTACCCTCGGCGGGGACGGCGCAGCCGGCGGCGACCGCCCCTCAGCCGGCGAGAGGAGGCAGCTCCCGGGGAGGAGGAGGGTGGTCTGCTTCCCTCGGCCCGCCCCCGGGCTGTGATGCTGGCCTGGCCGCGCTCACCATTCTGCTGGCGTGGAGCTCGCTCCAACAAGCCAAAACGTGCTAGAAAAGCACCCTCAAGCCCCCCTGAAATACATCGGAAAACCTCACAGCCCTGGAGGGGGCTGGCGGTGACGGCTGGACGTGAAGGTGGCATCGCATCCCACCTGGGGAGGAGCAGCGTCTGCATCCCGTGTTTGTCTTGGCAGGGGGGGCTGGATGCCAGGACACTGTCTCATCATAAATTTAGCCCGTCGTCTTAACCCTCCACTTTAAGCTAGGAGAAGACCTCCAGATGAGAGGGCACTGTACAATCATCGAGGATAAATATTTTCTATTCACAAATAGGAAATATTTCTATAGCGAATATTTCTAGCCTTCAGGAATTGATACTCCATACTGAAACATAGTTGTGTCGAGCTAACAGGCAGAAAGCCTGCAATCCAGCCAAACACTGCACACAGTATTGTGTAAAAATACAGACACAGGAGACCTCATTATCCCGTGAAATATTTACTCCCAACCATCCTATTCCTTTTTCCCAGTAATTGTAAGTCAGATGGACCATAAAACATTAATCCAATAACTGAGCACTGTGCAAGCTTATTGATATTTAGTTTTATGCATTGGGTAATTTTATTGCTATCAAAATACATATTAGTAAGATTAAATATAGGTGACATCTATCCTGGCACTGGCTTCAGTTTGCAGTTGTTTGTAGCAATATACAAGTGAATAAATGGGGCATGTCTGTCACCTTGTCACAGGATATGAATTCGAATTAATATGTTCTTCATTTTATTTATTTTTATAACTGATGACAAAGCAGAAATTCCGAACAACCTCTCTGACAAGAAGTACTTATTCTGGAAGTGAATATAACCAGTTACTTTAAATTTAGAATCATCTATAAAATATCCTATTCTGTGATAATTAAAAAATCACTTTATGCATTATGTCAGTCTTTTGTGCTGTATTGCAATGCCTGAAGAGGCATTTTAAAACATCTCTTGTCTCTGAGTAAATATTTCAAATAACATGTTTTCATATGGAATGGTTTCCTACCTTTAGTGTAGACCGGTTGCATCAGTGCAAGTAACTGCATTCCCATAATGATCAGAGTTAAGCATTTAATATGAGTGTGTGTGGTTTCTGTTTTCTTACACCTTCTACTCTTCTTCAATCAAAATGATGGAAATATAAAAGCAGGATCATACCAATTGGTACCTGCTCAAGGCCTACAGATAAGGCGAGAAGGTGCTCCCTGGCATCTTGCAAGAGTAGGTTCTTCCCTTCTTCTGGAGCTGTGGGTTTGTGGGTTTCTGGTTGGCATCTCTTCCCTTTTCCATCATTGCACTGTTTGATTATCTGCAGGCTGCTGCGTTTAACACCCTGTTTTCTGGAGCACTTCTTTCATGGGAACTGTTCTTTCCATTCATTGCATGTGGTATGTTTCACTTCAAGCATACAAGGCCTTCTTTTGTTCTTAGCAGGTGGGATAGAGTTCAAAAGACTTTCAGGCTTCTTTTCAGGGAGTATTTTTTTCCTTTTGCTCATTTACCCTTGATGCATGCAGGGCTCCCAGAGCCCAGATGGGAACCATGGATGAAGGAGGAGGAAAAAAGTTGGGCTGAATGAGGTGTCAACCTGTAACATAAGTTTTAAGCAATAATAAATTCACATCTCTCATCTTCAGTAGTATGAAGCGGGAGGCTTTGCCTACTGAAATCATGATTTCATTTGTGCTTTCATCCAGAAAATGTCTAAATGCTACTGAAAGCATTGAGCCCATCCTTACTTCACCACTCCAGCTAAGCACTCCTGTAACCTGCCTTCTGCAGCATTGCCAAACGTGCAGCCCTTATCTAGCAGCAAGCTTATCTAGCTGAAAGCTGTCCTTTTGCTTTCCGTGTAGGTAAAATCCAACTAATGTCTAAACAAAGCCTGATTCTTACTTAGAAATCAGGTTCTTCATGTAAATCATGAAAGCTCTTGCTTATCAATCAATAGGCTATTAATTCTTTACACAAGAGGAAATCATAAACCCTTCTCTTATGGCCTTTCCTTCTCTCCAATCTTCTTCATATCCCTCAGCATCTGATACTCTGCTCACAATGAGACTAGTGGCAATTTTTTAAATAGTAAAATAAAATATCTAGTCAAGACTAAATAATCAGAATCCATACATAAACCATTAATGATGCTGTGCTTTCCTAGGCATTTTGCTTGATTCCCAGCACACGTTGTAAATTAACCTAACAAGGTGGGGAGGAGCATCAACCCTCTGAGGACTAGCACACAGCTGCTCTTCCCACTGCTCTCCATGGGAGCTATACCATCATGCAATGTTATGTGGCTTGTGGAACGAGTGTGAGCGAACATCATGAATCTCCATAGCTCTAGCTGTGACATGTTCAATGGTTCTTTCAGCATCTGTGATCATTCTTATTGCAGTATAATAGTGCTCATTTATTGTCATGCACAAAGGCTCCATCTATGTGCAAGCAACAGCCCTGTCCATGCTTTGCTCCATGGAGACAGGATGATGAGTATATGACTTCAGCACCCATGCTAAAGTGCTTTTTAAATTCTGGGAAACCATTTTAGCAGCTGGCACTAATCTGATTTTACATCTGATTGTAGAGATTCAGCCAAAATTAACTGAGACAAGCAAGAGCCTCAGGAATGGACCCTCCTAATGTGATATATAATGGAGAACAAAGTTGTGCACTGCTTTATTTAGTGTGGAAAAACAAGCTATGGCAATTTTTCAGCTAGTGTCGAGTAGGACAGCAGATCAGTGGAGTTGGGGTAGTTATACCTGCTGCAAATCAGAGGTCATACTTTTATTGAACATAAATATAGTCGTTCATACTTTCATACTAAGCTTTTGCTTTTTCTCTGGTCATCTCTTCAGGCTGCACTGTATATGGTGCATCCTTTGTGCTCTGCAGAAAACCTTTTACTCCTTGATCACTATGATAGGCCTACAGTAGCCTATAAGAAAGGATTCCTAATTCTGTCTTCACCTCCCTTCATCTGCACGTCCTAGTTTCATTTTTACCTCTATCATTATATAAGAATATATTCTGCTACTAAATTATTTAAAGTTGTTTAGTTCTAATAAGCTGTGGGAGGTTGCTGCTTGTAATAAGAATGATATTAAATAAGATCTGCAGGATCAAGTTTTGCATTTTAATTGCAAATGACTTGCAGGCTTTGGACCAAATTCAGTCCTGTGTTCAGTAATGCAGCATAAGAGCTAACTAGTCTGTGTGAGATGTTATTATCATATTGTTATCAGAAGCAACAAATTTCTCTAGTTGCTATAAATAACTGATCTCTATTATTGTATCACTTTGCTATTTAAGATCTCAGAGATTCCTATGAATCTGAGAAGACACTTTGCTATTCAACCACAAAATAAATGTTTCTTAATATAGTTGTCTTCTTATCTTCTGTTCTCGTCTTTGGTTTTGTAGCAGAAAAAACAGTGTCATGAAGTCTGCTGCACTTCTGTTCTGATGGCTGCCTGCTAATAAATGATAAGCCTGAACAGCAGTTCTTGCACTTCGGTTTGTTTTCAAAGAAAATATTTTGTTATGATCAAATGTTTGTGGTTTTTTATCCCCTTATCACCAGTGTTTTTTTTATTTGCACATCCTGAGCGACACAAATAAGCTGAAATCATGCTTATTGTATGTTGGAAATGTTCTTAGAGGTCCTTACCATCTATGAAAATAGATGAAAATTGAGACAGCTCGCTGCTATTAAAATGTACCCCTTATAATAATTTTCCTAATGTTCAATTCAAAAAGGGTTTATTTCTAACCCTGACAAGGTTTGTAAGTCTGGGAAAATTTCAGTTAGTAGAAAACAAATGTAATCTTCCTGAAGCATGAGAAATAGAGGTAAAAGATGGGTACTGCTGGAATAGCTGTAGCTGCCCAGTATCAATAAAACAGAGCAATAAAACAAGCGTTGGACAAGAGGATTTCTTTTGTCTAAGGAAGCTGTTGCAAGCTGGACACCTTTTTTTCTTCTGGTATGCTTTGAATGACTTAATGACAGGGGCTTAAAAAGCAGCCCTAGTCACTGTTTTGAGGTTAGGATAGCTGAAAGACACAGGCCTAGGATCCACCAGAAACTATGAGCATGTTGCTGTGATGCACTGAGTGGTCTGAGTACTCTTTCTTCAGGGTTTGTTTATGGAGACTTGTGATATTCAGAGTTGTGCTGGTTCCACCGGGAAGGGTGTGGGGCGGAGCCGCCTGGGGGAGCGGAGGGGCTGTTCCCTCTGGAAGCTTCCCCTGTGGGATGCGGGACCAGTCGGAGGCTGATTCGGTGGTTGGTATCCCAGGTGCCCAAGGAGAGAGTTGTTTCATTTTCATAAATCACATTGGTGGGGGGTGTGCTGCTCTCTTTCAGCTTCCAGCCTCTGGAGGTGAGGTGGCTCTGGCTGGGGCCCGGCTGCCTGGCCCCGGCTCCGGGCTCGGCCTCAGGCCCCAGCCCCGGCTCTGTCTGCATGGCCCTGGGCCCTGCCCTGGCCTCGGGCTCAGCCCCGGCCCGGCCCTGGTGGCTCCCAGCTCTTTGCTCGGCTCGGCTCGGCTCGGCTCGGCTCGGCTCGGCTCGGCTCGGCTCGGCTCCCCTCTCCACGTGGCGTGGCCGAGCGGGGGGATCAGGGAGCCACCAAAGGTTCTCCCTTCCCCCCTCACCCTGTTCTGAGAGAAGAGGCCTCCAGCTGACCATGTGGCTTCTTCACGATCTGGGTGCAATTTTAACTCTTAATGCCTGGATAAGATTCTTGATCTCCTGAGCTCCCCTGAATGAGAAGAAATAAAGCATGGAGTCTACAGAAGTCAGAGGGATGAAGATAAAGTTCCTGATGGGAAGAGATTGAAAAGATGCAGCTCATGAGTAGCTGAAAACCTTTCTTGTGGGGCTATAAGGGGACTGTGACTACACTAATATTCCTTTAAACTATGAAATATACTTGGGGAGGTTTAAGTGCTTGAAAAGATAACCTTTTTGCTTTGAGGAAATGGAGCTCTCTGTTTTGGGACTGGAAATATGGACAGGGACATTTAATAGAAAGAGAGATGAAGAGAATTTTGTCTTTCAGCAGCTTGTCTTTAAAAGTGGTACCCCAGGTGTGTAACATAACCCATAGCATAGCTCTGGAAGGACTGTGGAGATGAGAGCAGAGTCATAATCTGCAATATTTTCCCAGGCAGATGTAGATTGAGAACGTGAAGACACCCCCTAAGCCCAAACCAAAAAAAGGGACTTTTCTCTCTAGAGTGAACTGAAATGATTATTTAAGTAGATAACCGACTGAAGTGTTTTCTGTATGTTGTTGTTAAGAATGAAGGAAGGGGGAAAAGGGAATAATCTAGAAATTTTATTTTGAATTGTTTTTGTGTTATTAATAAATTTCTTCTTATACCCTTTTAAGTTTTAAGCCTGTCTTGCCTCTGCTCCTGAATCCTATCTCTAAAGGAAACCAAATATATTAAAATTGGCAAACCCTAGTCACGCTATGACAAGAGTGTACTCACAAGTCCATAGGTTTTGATTCCATCTTCAGTGGCTTTTGCTGAATCAGAACCAAGTGTGGAACAAGCACCATCAGGCAAAGTAGTTTTACAATTTTTTCAGGGTAAGAACAAACTACAACACTACAGGAAGAGAGAAGAAGAGAAACAACAGGAAACAAGGGAATGTTAGAAAAACTAGACAAGAAACCATCAAGGACTGTGCTGCTCCTACCTAGTGAAATATCTCACTGACTTTAAATGGGGCACGTATCTTATCTCTGCCCTGACACTGAAAGTGCAAATACAGAGAGTAGTGCTCAAGGTAGTGCGACCCTGATAATGATAGTAGTGAAACAGCAAGAGAGTCTCTAACACAGGATGTACCATCCACTCCCTCTCACTGTGGGTCGTCACCAGCCTTCAGAATCAGCAATACAGCACCAAGCTAAAGGACAAACAAATTTGTCACCCATGTTTCAGTTGCAAGAGGTCAGAGCTGTTCCTTGATGTGTTTGCTTGACCAGGTTTTAAAGAACACCACCAAGAAGGGTTTCCTCCAGAGGCAGCTATCTCTTCTGTTGTTCCCTTGATCATATTATTTCCTGTGTCAAACTTGAAAGTCCCCTGCTGCAGTTTCAGACCATATAGAAAAGTGTTTACTCTGTTATTCATGCCTCTGTTGCCTTGCTAAGGAATCAAAACCAGCACAGGTACAGCTACCCTCAGCACAGTGTTGGTGTGTGGATCATGGTGCAAGGTGTGTGAAATGGAGTCCATGTCTAAACAACATTCTTTTCTTTCCTCCTGCTTCCTTCCCCCTCTTTTTGTATTTTAGGGATACAAATCCTTTTTTTTATCCTTGTGGAAGCAGCGTGGGGAGCTCGTATGTTTTTGCTGAAGAGCAGTGGTGACCAAGGAAGTCACAGCCCCTTTATTACCATTGCCTAATGCAATCTTGCTCACACATGTAGTCACGGGTACAAGGCTGTGCAGGACATCCACCCCAGCTCCTCCCAGTCAGTGCAGTGCTTCATCTGCCCCTGCAAGGTGTACGTTAGCCCATTAGCATTGCTCTTCCCATGATTTCTAAATTTTGGGCTAGGAGGAAGGAGAGACAGAAAGAGGAACGGATCCACTTTTTCCATTAGTAATTGAAATGGTATTTTATCTTTTGGATTCTTCTTGGTCTTCAAGTTCTTATTTTCATCTTTTAAAAACCTATTTTTTTTCAGAAAGCATGAGGGAAAAAGTCAGATTTCCAAAAATGTAGGTGACTAGGATCTTACAAAAGAAACCAACTATTGCTGTATCAATGGTAAAACCCCTTTAGCTATGTAGGTAACAAGGAGCAAAGAAAGAGGTGTAAGGTTTTGTTTTATTTAAGGGAAGGACAAAGTTAAGTACCATTAAGGATACTAAAAGTAATCTAAGTCTAATGACAAGCAAAATTACTGTTTTGCTCAGTATTTAGTAGCAGAAAGATTACAGAATGTGGCTATGAAACAGTGTAATGGGAATAAGTGAAGGAGAAAAAATTACCACATTCTGAGTTTGGGTGAAAATTAAACTTAGATTATTTATTACTCAGTTTGACTGGGATTATAAAAGTTGGCAAATGAAACTGTAATTCCCCTAGTGATGTTTATCCATGCAGTGAGCAAATTAGCCAGTCCTGTGTGGCTGGAGAACAGCACATATAGGACCTTTTTAACCAACAGAGGAAGCACAAAACCATCCATTACCAACCATTAACTGGCCTTGGCAGGATGCAGAGATTTAGTACAGATGTTGAAGAAAAGATTAATAGGAAAGATGGAGATAAATGGAAAAAATATTATGTGGGTTTGTAATATATCCTTCACAATGGAGAAACTTACTACTGTTCTTTGGCAGGAAAAGCAATTCTGTACCTGCCAGTCTTTGCACAATTGCAGTAACATAACTGGTAATTTCCCACGTAGCCCAGTAGCAGGTTAGTACAATTATCTTACAATAAGTGAGGATAGAAGGGAGGCAACAATGTGCTATTGTCAAAGGGAGTCATGGGGCTGGAGAAAAGGTGATAGGGTTGTTAGCAAGGTAATAAAGGAGTGGATTTGGGAGTACTTTTAACAGACATTTGTATTGACAATGTTTGTACAGCAAATAAGGAAAAAAAAAAAAACCAGTGAATTTTGCAGAGCACTGTTAGAATGCTGTAGTATAAGACCTCAGTGAAATGGGCAGTTGTGAATGAAGGGTTGGTGGCTTTAATAGGCGTAATGGTGTATTGATCAGAGTCCAAGGTCATGGAAATCTGCCTGCAGGGGAGCTGGTCAGTTTTACTAAAAAAAAATCCATTAAAATTGGAGGAGATGCCAAAAATGGGAGTCTCTTTATTGACGAAAGCATTCTGACTTGTTTAGCAGAATGAAGGCTGAAATGGTGTATAATTGCTGTTCATAAATAAGAGAAATATATAATTATACAGTTCTATCTACACTAGGGAGGTGAACAATAATTAAAGACTGTACTTACTATGGAAAAAATTATTATATGTTTCCCATGATGAAATTCAAGCTAAAAAGCAACCAAAAAAAAAAGGATTGATTAACTATCAGAAGAGGAAGATTTTGGAACAACCTATCAGTGAGGCATTTTGGAAATAATTCAATAAACTTGGGTAAAAAGTGCTATAATGTGGTTGTTGTAAGCCAGTAAACTGAGATTCTCATATTTCTGTTACTCTGGGAAGTACAGTGGTCTCAAGGGACACAAAAGAACTTCTTATTCATCAACAGTGACAGCTTCTAGGAGCCAGTGAATATGTGAACATAGTTGTTTTTTTCTTCATAAATTCCTGCTGAGGGAGGGATATTGGCAAGTAAGATGGTTGTAATATTCACTAAGATTCTGTGTGAGATTTCCCACAGCAGGCTTTTAAAGTCTAATTGTCATTAACAGTACTGCACATGTTATGTTTATGTGAGGATGGAGACCAGGCATCTAAATCTGCTTCAAATTCTGCCAAGGGAATGACAAGCCAAATTACTGGTTTGACAGATAAGGGAAAGTTAGAAAAGGATGGATCTAGGCAGTCTTCCATTTTATGGCTTGAAGGGAGATGTCTGTCTGAAGTGATCTCCCCATTCAGACAGTTTCCTGACAGTGTGTTTATTTCCTCAGCTCTCTCCTGGTGTTTAACTGTACAAATATTTCCATCATCTGGTACTGAGCTTCCAGGTCTAACAATAATGAGAAGACAGCTGAAATATGAAAGTAGGGCCCTCTTGGAAGCCATTTAAAATCTATCAGTCTGACATAAAAGAGGCTACTAATAGTGCTGTATTTAGATTTTTCTTAACCTGAACAGATAAGGAACTTATGCAGGATGTTCTCCCCCTTTTCTCTCAGATATTCTAGCTTTGAAGAGCATTTTGGGTCACAGAGTAGAAGAATGACTTATTTGTTGTTAAGTCCCTCCATCACTGTCATACTGCATGCAGTTCACCATGAGGCTCAGTATCTCTCTGTAGTTATGAAGTAACAAGAAGTTGCAGAATACAGAAGTCTGCATGCTTGAACAATGAGTGAGGTGACTGCTAACACCATAGAAAATCTAAATTCCGCTGAGGTAACTGCACTGACTGGTTTAGACTTGCTTATGTAGTTAAATAAATTAACATTTCTTCATATATGTGTTGCAACTCAGTTGTCATATCACATCAGAATTAAACAGATAACCTTTGCACATTTCTGGAGTAATGTTGGCTCTTATCAAGCAGTACAAATATTGTTGTATCCAGGTTCAAGCAGGTCATGTTTTATTTTTTCACAGCTGTATTTTGGACCATAAACTACAGCATCTTTCTGGCCCAGGGGCTCCTTAACACACTGGACCAACTTCTGTAAAAATGATAGATTCCAGGGACTGTGGGGGAGGAAATGATTTCAAAACTATTGATCATAGTTGACTATTTAAAGAAAAAGACAGCATGAGAGAAGGAAAATAGAGATAATAGGCTTCAGTAAAGCAGATGTTGGTAGAATTTATGAGAGGATTCTCTCGGAGGGATAATTTAAGGATAAAGAAGTACAGGAGAGATAGCAATTACTGAAGGAAGCTGTATTTAAGACACAACAGCAAATTATTGGGCTGCAAAGGAGAAAGGAATCAGCATAAGAAGGAATAGCTGGAGCAGAAGCTCTTTAAAGTCTTGAATGTTTAAAAGGGATTTATTTACAAATTAGGGACAAAGACATCTGGCTAAAGCTGGGTAGAAAAAAATAGACGCAAAGTGTATGATTGAGCTCAGAGAGATAAACTACACAATGACTTACTACTCTTGACGGTGATAGGAAATTAATGTGAAAAGATTGTACGAATACTAAAAGAGCAGACAAAAGCAAAGTAAAATTCTGTCCCATTCCTTAATAGGCAAGGATTACAAATAATAGGCCATGATGAGAAAGCTGAGATATTTAATGACATCTTTGCTTCAGGCATGACATAAATTGTTAGCAAATGCCTAAAGCATTTAGGTTGTTTACAAGAGTACAGAATAGGGAAAGAAGAGGTTAGAAAATATTTAATGTCTTTAATATATTAAATTTAGAGTGGCCTGATAAAACTGACTCTGGAATATCTAAGAAACTGTAGCAATATCTGAACCAGTAACACCCATTGGTAACAAAAGAAAAGAAGGTTCACTAGGAACTGGAAAAAAACTCACAGAACCCATTCTTCCAAAGAGGAAAAGCAAGATTCAGGGAGAGAACAAGTCTATCTGTGTTATCCTGAAAGATGTATGTGATCTGTACATAGAGAACAATAAACTGATAAAAAAGTCAAAGTAGATTTGTCAAGAATAAATCATGTTCCTTCTCTGATAGGATAATTGTTCTCATGGATAGGGGAGAAGCAGCAGACAGGTCTTGATTCTGCTGAGGTTTTTGACATGGTCCCATCTAACATGCTCTAAAGGAAATAAAAGAAATATATTCCTGCCCAGGGTCAGAGTACAGTGAGCCCACACTCTCATGCTTCGAGGTTAAACTGGGAACACAGAGATGTGTAGAAATCATATCAGCACTTTCATCAACAACATGAGTCATGAAACACAAGTGTCCAAACAACATGAGGCCAGAAGGGATTACAAGCTCTTTGAGACACAGGATGAAAATTCAGAGCCATATTGAGAAACAGCCAAAAGGCCCAAAATCAACAAGAGAAAATTCAGTATATGAATGCAAACACTTAATCTTGTGAAAGGGAAATTAAAATACAAGTTATAACATAGGGAACAATGGTGCACAGTTTCTCTTACGGAGATGCCTAATGGTGCCATGACAAATGATACTGCCATGATATGATACTGTTATGAAACTAAGCAAATCTCATGCTGTGAGGCACTGACAGAAGTGTTGTGGGTAACATATGCAAGGTAATTATCCTTTCCTGCCTGACCCTGGGATGCTGACACAGGCGTGGAACAGTTTTGGACACTACACTTTCTTAAGTGCTGCCAAACTGGGAGGAGTCCAGAAGAGGGAAATGAAGAAGGTAGGAGGTAGGGAAAGCACGGCCAGAAAACAGGAGCCAAAGTCGTGATTTTTGAGAAAAGATTGAAGGAAATTGCTTTGTTTGGTATAGAAAAGAGAAACCTAGAAATAAGATATAATAACAATCCTGTATTCCAGCCCTGTTAAAGATGGTAATTTGTTCTCAAAGACTCTTGCAAAACAGACCATAATGAACTAAATGAATTTGCATCATATATTTTATGGTGCAGTATTAGGAATTTATCTGTGGTGCAGTGCCTAAAAATGCTACACAGGAGAGGGTTTACGGAAGGATTTTAAAATCAGGCTGGACAAATTATTAGACATGGTCTGGGTATAATAGCCCAATCCTTCAGAAAAGAAAAGGACAGATCCCAGGGTGTCCTTACCAGGCTTGCATTGCCCTTATTCTACTAAATTAAGACCAGAAACACAGAGGATTTGACTTAATTATCTTTGCAGAAAATTTTCAGTTCCATACTTCAAATATACAAGGTTATTTTAAGGCGTCTTTTGTTTCATATGGATGTTAGACAGCTACAAATAAGAAAGGAGTATGATTAAATATTCTTTTTAAACTGTCTTTAATTTTGGGCCAGTTCAGGAATAATGATATGTGGAGAACAAGATATAATTAAGGAACTACCAAGAGGCCTATAAAAATTAAATCTGGTGTGTATAATGAAATCCCAATAATTTCAGCAGGCTGGTTGAGCTGGTAGCCTCGTTGGCAGAAAATAGGCTAATTATTCCTAGCTTGAAAGTCCATTTTTAGGGCTATTGTGGAAAAGAAAATGGAGCATAAGACAGAACCTTAGTGTGAAAAAACAAGCATACAAGAAATGGAAAGTCAAGTAGAGATATAGGAAATCCTGAAAACCTTAAAAACCAGAAGCAATAGTTGAGAAATAGTTTAAGTCAAAAATCTTCTCTGTGTTTTTTCATAGAATCACAGACTATCCTGACCTGGAAGGGACCCACAAGGGTCATCAAGTCAAACTCCTGTCTCTGCACAGGACAATATCATAAATCACACCATCACCCTGAGAGTGTTGTCCACACACTTTTGTCATGTTTGGTGCTGTGACCACTTCCCTGCAGAGCCTGTAACCTGGGCAGAGACTGTAAAGGTTTCCAAAATTGTCATTTACACCCCTGTGTTCTGCAATCATAGTACAGAAGGGTCACTGGAGGGCTATGACCCTGACCCTCTTGTGAAGCTGTCACTTCAGTGTTGCTCCATTTGTAAGATCTTTCCCAAATAAAGGGTCTGTTATGTTAAGACTATACCAGTGCTGGTTAATGAGGTCTCCTAATGCAGCAGCAGCAGCAAAGGGCATTGCTTGCTAGCTGCTGAAGTTTATGCATTTATCAGTACAGCTTTGGGGTTTTGAGTGTCAGTGGTGGGGCCCCAGATGTGAAATGCAGTTAGAGGATTTATCTATGAACTGTGAATTGTAGTGCCCTTCTCCCTCAACTGCTGGATCTGTGTAAACCATGCAGTGGCTCTGAATGCTGCTGACAGCCTTGGGGGAGGGATCTTCACTGACAGCAAACTGCTGATGCAAAGCTTTGGCTGGTGTCACAGCACAGCCTCTTCCAAACAACCTAAGGGTGCCTTAAGTGCAGTGCAGAGAAGTCTCTGCAAACATGGTGTCCCCCCTTGGACCTCATCTCCCAGGCACTGCAGCCTCACCCTGTGAGAACTGATCCTCAGAGATGAGCTGATGGAGCTACAAGAAGGACAGAGCTCCCACCCACCTGGGGACATAGCAGCCAGGAGCCTTAAAGTGTAGTGCCTGTGCTTCCTTGCACAAACACTGTCCCAGCTGCAATATTTGCATCTGTTTGAACCCACAGCACTCCTCTAAGGAATCTGGGGCCTTGGGATCTCTGCATCTAACATGAGTGCTGAATCTGGGCTACATGACTCCTTTCACATGGGGAAGGCAGGTGGACTACCTCATCAAAATAAGTGGGTATAGGATGCAAACGAAGCTGCCCCATGGTCTGGAGCAGAAAGTTTTCACTTTCCCACTCAGTGACCAACATACTTTACCCACCATACCCTGAATCTTGCCTGGCAGCAAGAGATCCATTACAATGAGGTTTCCACTCCTCAGCAGAAAGCCTGGCCTCTGCTATGGCATGCTGTTTAGAAAGGCACTGAGTAGGAGGGAAGGAAGAAGCTGTTCTGAGGGAAGTATGTTTGCTGAGAAATCTTCCAAAGCAAAGGGAATTAAGGTTGAATGAGTTCTAGCTTTATTCCACATGAATCTCCTGGCTGTTAATCTGGAGTCATTATCCCTAAACACCAGTGACTGGGAATGCCCTTCTTGCCTTCTGAGCAGAGGCAGGGAAGTACATACATGTTGACATGTCCCTTGGAGGAGCAGCAATAGATAGTGGGCAGTAAGAGTTGGGTAAGGGAAGTAACAGGCTTTAGCAGGTGGCATTTGTTACATCTTTGTTCTTACGCTCCTGCTCTTACTAAGAAAGGAAAAGATCTTGATATTTCTGCATGTAGCTGAAGCAAGCAGAATGTCTGAAATATCTGATGTATGTCTACTCTAGTTTACAGGGAGTCAAGAATCTCATGTGTGGTACACTTGGGGGTGAACTAGAGCTAGACCCTAAGGCATGGTGACCTGTAAGTCTTAAATGTGTCCACTTGATTTTTGAAAAGAGACAGAAGCAGCCAAAAGGTCAGCATCTTTGCCTTAAAATGTCTGAGGCTTTGCAGAGTTTTTCAAGGCAATAATTTACCTTGTACCTATGAGGAGTTAAACAGATGGTTTTTTGCTTAGAGGAAATGACAGCAAAACTTTGCTCCTATCAAGAAAGGGGACATGGTATCTGAATTAGCTAAAGAAGAGAGTTATTTAGTGCTTCTGCTAATAATGCCTCAGATGATGTCCCTGACCATCAACAATAAAATAAATGAAAGCTTTACCTTTATAAGACATATATTTCTCTACAAAAGATAGGATTTATGCACAGTGCTTACTTTAAACTTTGGATATTCTTCTTACTCACTGTATTGCAAACAAATCCTCCCCCATTAATGAGTAAGACTAAAATTTAAGATAAAGCCTTTTAGTATGTAATTTCAAGCACCTCAACAGAGAAAATTTAATATGCAATGATATGATCTTTGTTTTCTGTATCTGGAATGCTCATTATTGCACCTCCAGACAATTAAGTTGCCTGTGCTACAGCCTGTTAAACTCACATTTTCTTGAGGATAGTTGGAGATTTGGCCACCACCCAGTAGCATATTTTCTGTAGAACATGCACTGCTTATCTTCCTCATATCTAGACTATTGAATAAACATATAGTCTAAGAATGTGCTGTGAAACAGTGCAAACACCTTTATTTATCTCACAGTAAACTGAGCATTTTGTAATAGGAGTGCTACAGAGAACAGACTTGTAACAAGAGAACACGATAATTTGCAAATACTAAAAAACTCAGCAGGGTATGGGAACATGATTTCCCTCCCACCCCAGCTTAATCATCATCAGTGATTAAAACTTACTTATAACATGTAGAATCTTTTATCTGGGATTTAATTAAGCAATGCTCTCAATGAAAGGCAAAGCAAGTTAAAATTTGGTTTGGCCTTCCCTTCCCTTCCCTTCCCTTCCCTTCCCTTCCCTTCCCTTCCCTTCCCTTCCCTTCCCTTCCCTTCCTTCCCTTCCCTTCCCTTCCCTTCCTCCCTTCCCTTCCCTTCCCTTCCCTTCCCTTCCCTTCCCTCCTTCCCTTCCCTTCCCTTCCCTTCCCTTCCCTTCCTTCCCTTCCCTTCCCTTCCTTCCCTTCCCTTCCCTTCCCTTCCCTTCCCTTCCCTTCCCTTCCCTTCCCTTCCCTTCCCTTCCCTTCCCTTCCCTTCCCTTCCCTTCCCTTCCCTTTCCCTTTCCCTTCCCTTCCCTTCCCTTCCCTTTCCCTTCCCTTTCCCTTTCCCTTTCCCTTTCCCTTCCCTTCCCTTCCCTTCCCTTCCCTTCCCTTCCCTTTCCACATTTTTGTAGCTTACATGACTAAGATTCAAACAACATTTTTATCTTGAAATCAGCACAAATGATTCTCAATAAATGCCTGTGTAAGATCAGCTGAAAAATAAAGAAACATCTTTAAAAATGGCTACTTTCCTGATTTTACCAACAATAAAAGTATTGTGAAAAACAATTGGGAAGACTCAATTTTAATGTATTTTGATGTAGTAATAATTTCTTTCACTGCTTCTTTCTTTTCGTCTAAGTTTACCAATTCATCTCTAGCATTCAAATTTCTGTGGTTAAAATAGACTGCTAAGTATCCGTCTTTGTAAGCAATGCAAACCAAAGAGTATCACACATCAATTTCTGCAGCTAGCAAAGAACTTAACTTTGAATCATAGCATGTTTCAAAAGACATCTTGCTTTTCTCCTTGTTGCAAATTCTATTTGATTGCCACCATCTTTATCAGTAGGTATTTTGGATTTTATTAGTGCTTCTTCTAAACAAAATAATTTTTTATTACTTTATGATAGTTAAGGTGTTAATTTTGTACATAAGTATTGGGAAAATATCAATTAACTCCACACCTGGTAGCAACATCAAGAAAGAGTTAAATGGGCTCACAGATATCCTTGTGATGCTCCCATCTTATTCAGAGTGAGAGTTGAAAGGTGTTGATGTAATAAGAAAAGCATCTTGTTTTACTCTGGTCTGGCTTCTCATTAGACAAATTGATTTAAAGAAAAAGAAGAAATGCGTGTGCTTATGACAACTTCAGAATTTTCAGTATTATCAGCATTAGATAAAATATAGTACATTTATTCAGCAAGTTTATATTTCAATGGATCTGCCTCTAGTAGAAGAGGTTGTCGTTAGTTGAATTTCCTCCCCTATCAAAGATATCACATAGCTTTTGAAGGAACCATTATTAACAACATCAAACAGCTACTCATGGTGGCTGTGAAGAGCTCACTGATTGCTAAAGCTGGTTACAATCTAGACCATCTCTAGATTTTACTTTGTGTTCAGTGGAAATTCATTTCTGTGCTATTTTGGTTCTACTAACAACACTAGTGATGTGATATTTTCTGCCTGCTGCCTCCTGGTTTGTCAGTGTTGTGGGTTTTTCTATTCTTGGTATCTGAGCTGAGTTTGCACTGCTGAAATGACCTCTCTTTGTTCTTTTTTCTCTCCCTTGAAAAATAAATACTTCCCTGTCATCCAGTTGATCAAGGCTTAGAAACCCATTGCCTCGGGTGTTTTCAGTCTCTTTTGAGTTTAACCTTGTTTGTCAGGATTCTTGTCAAGTGCCTCAGGATGCAAAGAAATCACAGACACATCATCTGGGAAAAGATTTTATGTTCAAGCTGAGAATGAACTGACTTACTGGCTATATAGGTACTAGGGAATATACATTCACAACATCTGTCTTCAAGCCAGGACTTCAATTAAGCTCAAGAGAAGAAAAACTTAAGATTTACATTTTAATAGAATTGTCAGGTAGTTCTGTTTGCCAATTTTTAAAATTTCTTTTTCATATGGTCACTATTTAAGTGGATGTTTTGATGTTTTCTGATGCCTAATATTTTCTAAGAAATTGAATGGCAGTGCCACATTCAAACTATTAAAACATAATAAAAAGTGTCTGATCACAGCACGATTTGTAATTCAGTCTTCTTTAGTTTTGACTATTTTCTACCTTCAATTTGAGGTTAAAAATGCTAAAGCTAATCTTTCTAACCTGATGATTGTCTGAGTTTGGATCCACATCTTGCCAAATTGGAAGATATCCTTTGATATCCTCTGTAATAGTGTTGGGTCAAAATCTATGCAATTTCAAAGCATCCTTTGTCACATGGAAGGAAAATTCCCCTTTTGGTGACATTACTACCAAGATAATGTGTGCTGGACAAACAACATACCGACATCATGGATTATGCAAGGGGCCAGCAGACCTGTGTAGTAATTCTCATTTTTCCTACATTTCATGTGCTTATGTCCCTGAACTGCCATTTGCTATAGTATTTGAAGTTTTCAGCCATACTAACTTTCTTATAATGAATACTACCAAGCCCTTGCTTTAAAAAAGGTGAAGGTTGCTGGTTGAATTAGAACACAAACAGAGTCCTTGAAGTATCTAGAGCCAAGGACAGCTAGAGGCTATTAGTATTTTCTTTGGCACTTGGCAGGACTGAGAATGTGAGATTCTGGGATACTAAGTCTCTCATATACAAGAACAAAGGTTGAGGGAAGCTATAGATCTGCAGGTTAGGAGAGGATTTGGAAATGTTATTTCCAACATGCCTTCCATCCTTCTCTTTACCTCTGACAACAAGATTCCTGTTCCAAACTGCTGAGTGTATTTTTGCTGAAAATTTCAACAAAAATAAGCAATTTTGTCAGGCACTGAGAAAAAGAATACAGCCAGAAAAGAGAAAACCTGTAGTGGACTGAAGACTATGGGGAATTCTTGCTTCATTTGATCTAAAGCAGCCTCTGTGACTTCTGTTCCAATTACTGTTCCTTTTTGACAAATCAAGGATAACCTTGTAGGTGTAGAATTAAACCACTTGGGAAGAAGAATAAATCACAGTCATCAGGCTGCAGAGTGCTTCATTCAGTAATATAATCTATCAGCTTTACATGGCAAAAAACATAGAAAAAAATTGTCTTTCAAACAAAGCAGTCCTGAGTTGACAAGGCAACATCAGTGTATAGTATTCAGTGGCTGACAGGATGGAGCTGCTGGTTTGGCTATCAGATCTTCCTCCTCAGCAGGATGCCTGTTTCTTGTGCCTGTGTGAGATCTGGTTTCCCAGAGTACATATGGCTCTAGTCAGAGTTTCATCATAATACAAAAGAGCACAGGACTGAGATCAGAGAAGGGGAAGGGATGAGAAACTGAAGAGTCAAGCAGGTGGTTTGAGGACGTGAAGGAAAGGTTGGAAGAGGGTAAAGAATCCCGTAAGGTAAAAAAGATGATGGCCTAAACAACAGGGAAAATAAAGATGTGAAGGATTAAAAAGGGAAGAAGAAGGAAACCAACAGGCAACATTATACTGCTACTTTGATCAGAAAAAGCTCCCTGGTCTTGGCCAAGAGCTCTTTGGTCTTTTAACACAAGTAGGTGGTGAGAGTGGAGTGAGAGAAAATAACAAGGGTGATGTTCTCAGAGGCACATCTTGCTTGAGAACTATGACAGTGGAGGCAGAAGGTGGTTTTTACTGTTATATTAAGCTGTGTGAGATGTGATGGGTCAGGGGAGGTGTCGGGTGGAACAAGAGGATCAGACATGTTGCTGGTATGAGTGCTACAGATTTAGCATCCCAGTCCTAGTGAGGTGGGATGGGGAGGAGGGCTGTGCTCTTCTCACCAGGAGTGTTTCCTTTGTTCAGTTATTGCTGAACCAAATGATGCTGCAGGATAGGAAAAAGGAGTGGACTGATGCTTCCAATCCCATTCTAGATGTGGGCAAAATGGGTATGTGTCCTTGACTGTTTATTGATCTTGATGCTCAAAGAAAATCATTGTGGTAGCTGAAGAGGCTGAAATTCTTCATATCAAATGCAATCAGAGATTTTAAGCTTCTGTGGTACTGAGGTCTCCTAGGGCTAGTTCTGAGGATTAACAAGCATGCCTCTCTTCATAATGATTAGATTCAACATGTTGGTGATGTCACAACTTTATTTCAATCATTAAACTGAACCCATCTATCTATGCCACATACTTGAAACAGTCACCAGAAGATGACCTAACTTTCAGCAAACACAAATTCTAAGTAGCAGTACCACCACTTTCAAAATTCATCACAGTTCCTTACCAATTCCATTGGTTTTCCAGATCTATGAATATTTCTCTTTCCTTCCATCTCTGGTTTTGGATATAAACAGATGGAGAGCTTAGAAAAAACAAAAAGGAAATGCTGTATGGTTTCTAGCTATAGGTAAATACCCAGATAAAGTGTCCTCAATAGATTAAAGAAGTAAGCTCTTAAGAAGCTTATCTAGCCTCATCTCCTACTATTTGACCTTTATTTTTTTTCAGAATTAGCACTGATTTGATTTTTTCCTGAAATCCTTTGCTTCCAGAGTGGTCTGTCTTTACAATGTGTGGCTCTGCCCAGTCTGTATTTTGGTGTGGGCTGCTGATGAATAAATAACTAGCTCAGAGGACAGCAAGTGTTCAAACACCACTTCAAATACTGGAAGAAGGGGTGAAACAGGGAACAAACCATAATGCAGATAATGTGAGATGCTGAGAGCTGATGAGGCAGCAGGAAACACACAGATCTTATGCTAGCATATGTCTGATATTAAAATGCTTTATCACTTAAAGGAAAGAGTGAACATGGAGATCTGGACTTTGCTGTACTTTGTTGAACTTGTTGCACAGGGAAAAATCAACATAAACCTCTGTACTACCAAATAAATCTCTGTACTACCAAACCGTCTGAAAAAGTAACTGCAATTTTGAAACAGTGGGTCAAAACTTGCATGAACTTCTTCAGGTCTTGAAAATTTTAAAAAGAGTTCACTTGCAGAAGGAACTCAAATATCCCAAGACAGCCATATATCAGCACTGCTAACTTCAGACTAAGCCTGTAAATTGGGTAAGACAGATCCACTGTGGAAAACAACTGTCCTGGTAGTCCAGAAGCTTCTATAGTCCTGCAGAGCTCTGCATAAGGAAGAAATGGTGTGGGTTTATAGGAGGCAAGGAGATGCCCTTCCACCATGCAGTGTGAGCTCAAGTCCTCTTTGAGCTTTCTGGTGCTGAAAGCTTCCCTGAAAGATGAGAAAGCCATTTGTGTGATGGAAACAAATGTTAGCTATATGCCTCAAAGAAGTAAAAGATGTGAAGGTTGCTTTGTGTGGAGCTGAGATAAAAGCTTCAATGAAAATATTTCAGAAAATCAATGTAGTGAACACTGACATCCCTGTATGGAGGCCTGCTTAAAAGCTTTCACCTGTATCAAAGGATGTACTCTTCCTCCCACAGGAAAGTTTAAGAGAAAATTCCCATTAGTAGCAGCCCATTGGTGCTTTAGTGTATGTGTTTGCAACCATTTTTTGCACCACAAAACCAAGAACGTCTCACCCCATCTGGACAACTCTGCTTCCAACCCTGTCAGCAAATCATGATTGAGGAAAAGTTTCTGATATATCCAGTTACTCATTAGACACTTTACAGATCTAGTTTTCACTTGCATAATTTCCCTTAACTGACATACTGCTGAAACTGGTGAGAGTTGCAGCTGGACCAGTAAATAGCAAATCTTGCTGGTCGTGTTTAATTTTCTGTGATGCCAGCTTGTCATTATTTTGTCACTCTGTCATGGTGATTGCTGCAGAAACCCAAAAACTGAAGAACAGGAGTATTCAGAGAATATAAGAATGGCATGTACTCGATTGTGGCAAAGCCTTTAAAAATTTGCATTTGAAATTAACTATGTTATATAGTCTTAGCACAGTTGTTTGACTCTAAAGCAGTAACAACAGTATCAACCAACAAAGTATATGAGAAAGTAATAGATTTCTAGAGATCAATTCAGTGCAGGAAGAAACACCTTCTATGAAGACATTACTCAGTGTTGAATGGGAAATTAAACTTTATAACCACTTTTCTAAAACAGCTAAGAAGGTTTATGAGAAAAGAGTAAAGCAAAGTTTCTGTAAATTAATCAGAACTACATTTTGAAAACAGTGGGAGTCAGATGGTAGTCCAACTGCTAGGAGACTGGCTAAATGTCTAAGTGTATGTATGCATTGAAGAATTGGGCTGTAAGTGATCTGGTTATTCAAAATGTCATTGTAAAAGAGAGACAACTACTTAGAAGTCTATTTTACTGACCCTTCATTGATGGATAAACATTATGCCATACAGTATTTTTGATGTCACCAAAGAGAAAATATATACAGAACTGTGTAATTTAAAATACACATCACAAATGCAGTTTAAAATACAGTTTCACCTTTTGGATAAAAAACATAAACTAGGGAGTTGAACTTAGCTTTTATATCATGCAAAAATGATTGATGCTCTTATTGGTGGCATGGCAGCATACCCTGCTGTGGTTTGGGGCTTCTTGGGCACTCTCTGGCTTGGGCCTTCACAGGAGCCACCAAGGTGCCTCCCTAGGATGTAAGGATGCCCAGAAAAAATCTAAGTCAGAGTAGTAACCTTGGCAGTGCAGGAGGATTTACCAGTGTGTCCCAACAAGATAAATGGTTCCAAGGGACAGTTTACACTCATCACAACTTTGCTCATGTGAGGTTGCATTCCTGTATTACCCCAGGACTTCACTGAGCTTCTATGGGACTATTTCACAGAGATAATCTTGTATGCAAGTCTTCAAAGACCCACTTAGAGAAGTTCACTCCAGCAGAGAGGGTGATGTGCCATTAGTCATGCTTTAAAGACTTCACAGGGACATAAATGATGCATAACTTTTTACATAGATTGTATACACACATATGCATTTCAATAACCTACTTAGTGGTATTTGAAGTATTTATAGAAGTGTTTTGCATTCAGTGGTGAGCCAAAAAAAAACCCAAAAAAAACTGTGGTTCAGTTGATATCTCAAAGGGATATTTAGAAGCTTTACTACCATTTCCCCTAAGGCTCTTCCCATGATAGCTGCAATACTGAGACATAGAAGGTTAATTAGTGAATGTTTGTAAAGGGCTTTGAAGATGAAAAGCTTGTTTTCTTTCTTTTTTTTTTTTTTTTTTTCTTGAGCTAACATGCTGATGATTATAAAGGTGGGATTTCTGTTGGCCTCTTTGTTTTGTATGCTGCTGAAGTGGTTTGCTATGAATTCACTTTGCTGCCTGGTTTTCAGTAATTGGTTTGTCTGCTTTACCTGCTGCTGCTTTTTGCCATGCTACCCTGTACCCCTTGGACCAGAACTGCTGAGGGTGCTGGCTGATGTAGGAGGAGGCTGGGCTCAAGTGCTGCCCTGCACATCCCCAGCAGCCCCAGGTGAAAGAAACTAATTCTCTCTAACTTCATCAGAGTTACTCCTTGACTTCAATGAGCAACTGAAATATAACCTTGCAACCCAGGAAATGAATGGTGCTTATTGAACAAGATCTGTGGGGCCAGCTCTTCTCATCTACAAAGGCAACTCACACTGGCATTCTGCTTAAATGAATACATACTAACCATGCATTTGAAATAATGACTGCACCTCTGTCTCTGGCAAAGTTGACAAAGAAATCCAGTATAAAATACCAATATTTAAAAACATTTAAATATTTAAATATTTAAAATTTAATAAACAGTCTGCACTACTGCATCTTATTCATTTAAACACAAGAGCTCAGCAACAACAATAGGCTTTGAGTCTAATTCTCTGAGCTTCCTGCTGTTTCAATAAGAAAAACTTCCCCTTCTCTTCATTGAATTAATTAGGTTATTCTTTATCTACTACCTATGCTTTCTCAGGAACTGAAACCTGAAACAAGGCAAACAGCACTCTCCTTCATCACACAATTTAGTACACTTTCATATTCAGTAAAATTACCTAACGTTATTCTACCAGCAATCTTGATGGGCCAAATTTATTAATTTTTCATTAATCAGACAGAATTCACAGAATTCACAGAAAGACTAGGTTGGAAGAGACCTTCAAGATCATCAAGTCCAACCCATGCCCTAACACTTCAATTAGACCATGGCACAAAGTGCCACATCCAGTCTTTTTTTAAACATATCCAGGGATGGTGACTCCACCACCTCCCTGGGCAGACCATTCCAGTACTTTATCACCCTTTCTGTAAAAAATTTTTTGCTAATATCTGTTGGGGGTTGAGTGTTTTTCTGTTACTGTGTCAATTGAAAGAATTTTTCCCATTATCATGCCAATGGAGCTGGCCAGGTTACACCCAGGGTCTCTGATGAGTCCAGACAAAAGGAGTGGGTGGGAACAGCTCCCGGAGGGGCCTCTGAGGCTTCCGGGAGGGCACTCGCGTTTCCGGCGAGCTCGGAGGAGGACGCCCGGGATCGTTCAGCCACGCGGCCGAGCACAGCAGAGCCAGACCCTCTGTGATCACCTGCCCTGCATCTGCCCCGTTCCAGCCTCCTGCCTCTGCGGACACAGCTGATCCCCCGGACACACACGGTGAGCGAGGAGCCGCCGCTGCAGCCTGTTCCCACCCGAGACCGGCGTGGCCGCTGCCGCCCCTCCCCCCTCCCTCCTGCCTCCGTTCCCGTCTGCCCTCGGCAGATCCGGGCTGTGGACTAAGCACAGAGACAGCGTGCTTG
Organism: Erithacus rubecula; assembly: GCF_903797595.1. NCBI lineage: Eukaryota > Metazoa > Chordata > Aves > Passeriformes > Muscicapidae > Erithacus > Erithacus rubecula. The sequence continues at coordinate 50,868,097 of NC_136689.1, read as the reverse complement.
CATCTAAAGGGACTGACACCGAGTTATCTATTCCGTTCTGTTAGCAATATTAACTGTTATTGTTTTCTGTTTGTATAGTTAGATATATTAGTAAAAGAGCTGTTATTCCCACCCCCTTATCTCTGCCTCAGAGTCCTTGATTCAAACAATTATAATACTTGGGGGGGGGGGAGTGGAACCAAAGTCTCTATTCCAAAGGGAAACTTCTGCCCTTACTGGCAGACACCTGTCCTTTCAAACCAGGACAATATCCAATCTGTATCTTTCCTTCTGCAGTTTGAGACTGTGTCCTCTGGTTCTGTCGGTTGCTGCTTGGAGAAAGAGACCAACCCCCACCTGACTACAACCATCTTCCAGACCACTGCAGTATTGGAAAATTTTATACCTATACAAATGGGTTTATAAAACAGCTTATATTACTGAAAATATGGTTTGGGGCATTTACAAGTTTGAATGTGTTTGTAGCTGAGACACGAGGATACCTTGAGAAGATGCAAACAGCAAGACTTCATTTTAGCCACTGCTAGTTACTTGAGTGCATGTTGCTTTCTTTGCCTGCACTGCTTGTGCATAGGCTGAAAAGCACCTTCCCTATAAGAAAAAGCATCCAGAGTACTATGGCAAAAACCCACCACTAGAGCAAACCAATGGTGTTACTGAATATGTACTGGATCAGAGCAATGTGCACACTGAAAATTTTCTAAAATAAAAAAAAAAACCTAAATGTAAAATTTCATTTTACAAAATGAAAAAAATCAAGGCATTTCCTCATCAATGAGCTAAGAACCCTCTTTAGCCTAATCTGTATTAAAATATTTGTTGTAGAACAATACTATGTTGGAGGGAAGGCATCTATATTACATAAAGTGTTCTCCCTCTTTTTCTTGAAATTTTTTAATAAATTATCACTATTAGTTTATTGACCACTAATTTCCCAGCACATATGGGTAAGCAGTCTCTCTGTATTTATGTCTTCAATATAAAGAGTGCCCCCATTAACTATTTCAAGGCAAAAAAATCATGGTCAATAAAACAGAAGACAAGACATAAATTTGTGAACTGATATGAAGCCCTGCTGGCTCAGTGGTTGTAAACCACCAGGGTTCCAATCAGACCCTTTTGTGTTATACTCACCAGAGAGCTGAAGCAGCCCTTGCACCAGGAACTAACTCTTCTGCTTGATGAACAGGAGTGACCTGCCAAAAGTGTTTCAAGAGCAGGTGGAGCCAGGGCTTCCCTCAAATTTCCATCATTATTATTAAAATTCTGCCCGGGTGTCATCAGACCAAAGGTCCATATAGCAAAATATCTTACCCAGTGGCTGAAAAGTAGTGCTCAATGAAAGCATGTAGAAGAGAAGGCATCCATGGTCTCAGGATAATTCAGTTTATGATGAACCCATTTATTCATTTTTTGTTATTTGTAAGTGTGAGAAAGCATAAGTTTGAGTTGTGATCATTGTCTGGGTCTGAAACAGCCTTTAACAGAATAGCAGTCTTTCATCCAAGAAAGTTTTCTGAGCAAACATTTTGGATGATAACTTCAATACATAGTAACAAAGCATTGAGGAGAAAATATAATCTCTGAGCCCATTAAAGACTCCTTGAGGTAACACCTTCTCTATGTAAGCAGGTGGTAGGCTTGCAAAATAGGAAATTGCATCCTGCAAGAATATATATATGTGCCTGTGGCTTATACATGCAGTACAAATGTTTTGGCATGGAAATGTGAGACCAGAAGACTATACAGCATCTCTCTTCAGAAGGCACACTTGGGATCTTTTTTCCACACAAAATCTAAGGGTCTGATTTCAAAGGAACCTCACTGTACTAAGTACCTACACAACCTTCCTAAGAAACATGCAGTGCACAAAACAGCCTGCAGCCTGCACATGGTTCAGCTGCAGAGCTAATACTTGTATAATTGCATGGACCTTTTGATAAAGAAACTGTAAAAAAGGCTGCCATCACCTCAGCTAAAGTCAAAAGCATGGGCTCAAGAATTGACTTCTATAGGTACTTCCTCCAAACTGTCTCCTGCCACAGCCTACGCTTCTTCTCACCTCCAGGCAGGACCTGCAGTCCCTTCTCTTTCTGCAGCACTGCCCTATATCCCCCTTGCTACATTGTCCTCCACTAATCCAAAAGACCATCCAACAAGCAAATCTATCCAATCCTGTCCAAAACATCTCCAGAGGGCTCAAACCTGTGTTGCAAAACAAAATAACCACATGTATAAAGGGATCTAGTTAACGATTTAGAAAATAAAATGCTCTTTGTGTGCATGTGCCTTTGGTCACTCAACCATGACCAAATTCTGGTGCAGATTTATTTTAAAGAAAATATCTGTTTTCCCAAGTCACTCAACCAGTCTCTGACACATCTCTTCCACCACGTCCTCTTCCTATCCTTAAAAAATACGAACTTCTATCCTGACTGCTCTTTACAATCCTGCCAACACCTATTTGCTCCCTCCTCTTAGGCCATCCCACACTAGGCCAGGTTGTGTTTCTTTCTCATTCTTTTTAAAGTTTAAAAAAAAAAAAAAGTTATTATTATTACCTGTGTGTAATAAAAGCTTTCCTACCTCCCAGGGTCCTTGTAAGACTAAATATGTCACTATGAAACAGACAGGGTCACCTCCCTCCAAGGTCTCTTCAGGATTTCTTTGGATTAATGCCCACCTACCCCTCTTGTCTCCTTCCTTTGCCTTCCTCCTGTAGATCAGCCTGGTGAAATCTTCTGATGGAGCTGGCCCAGCTACCAGTATTTCAACGGGCTCATCTCTGGCTAAATAATTATTTCAAGCTTTCCAGTGAGCACTGTCCCTCTGGTAGAAGTGACCTATTGATCTGCACCAGTTTCTATTGAAGGGAAGCATTAGAAATCCAATGCAATTAGCATGCTGATAAGGCTGCTTACAAAGACGAATTTGGAGTCCCTGTTACCTCTATTAACTATTGCCTAATCACATTTGGTTTAACTACATGTAGATCACTGATTCTCCCAAGAATTGCATACTTCCTGCTCACCTTTTTGTGTTGATTTCAAGTGCCTGTCGAGGCAGCCTGACCATCAAGTAACTATGAAGGTGTGCCTTGCTTCTGTGGTGGGGGAAGGCATTGTAGGTATACAAAGTCTTCATCAGGCTTTGATATGAGCAGGGGAGAAAGCAGCCTTACTTTTGGGAGGAGAGCAACTGTGTATGCACTCTTGTATTGTTACATATTGCTTACAGACAAATGCCTCAGGGCCATGTCCATTTCTCTCTGCTCCTACAGTTCCCTGGTTTTGGCACACATTTTGCTACTTTCATACAACTCATGTCCGATGGAAGTCATGTTTGTTAGCTTAGCACTCAACACCCAAGAATAATTGAAAGGCTCGCTTGTTTACAATTCTGTTCTGGCATCCTTTATTCACAGCACCAAAACATAAAGTGGCCGGATTTTTTATGCAGATCCCCACTGGATTCTAAACCAATAAAACAAGCACTAGAAATAATCTTGCATTAGCAAGCCCCAGGGGCCAATACACTAATTTTTAAAAGTATAGGGAGGCACTGTTTGCATTAGGCAAAACCATGGCATTTCTAAAACTGCCATTTGCTGAAAATAGCCTTTTTTGTTTCTACATTGTGTTCAACCTATGCTGGAACATTCCCAGAACATACAAAAAGGCTAGATAAAAATTCTGCTGATTCTGATACCAGAATACTGCTGGTAAGCAATATAATGAACACAAATCAAACATGAACCTAGATCTCTTTTTTTCTGACACAGCCTATTTGCATTACTTTAAGATTCTTCACAATCTCATCTGCACAATATTGCTTTTCTCACAAGACATAAAGAAACCCAGTAACTGAGAATTGGGGAAATAGAATTATTTACAGTAACATGCACAAGAGCTTTTGAGGGCAGGAGGATGTCACACTTGCTATGATGCTGTCACTTGGACACTTGTCACCAAGGGGTATGGTCGTGTCCTTTGCGTGCACATTGCCATGTCAGAAGTCAGCTCTCTGGTGCATGCAATTATCTTGCAAGTCTGCTAAAACTAAGCTGCCAAAGAGAAGGATTAATTTTCCATTGGATCAGTGCAGCGAGACTTTCTAGCAGCATCCCACACGTAGGTTGGATTAAATGTACCGTGAACCTGTACTCCAAATGGACTGGAAAATAAATCACCTACGCAAGCTCATTTTTTTCAGCTTGGTTTGCTGGGAGACCTATTTTAAAGTTATATGTGCTCTGGACAGAGTTTCTTCCTTCCAAGAGAGGGCACCATTAGCTTTCCTTCTGCTGCTCTTTGAAGCAGGGGTGATATGAATAGTCCCACAGAGGCTTTGCAAGCTTGGGTTCCTTTTGGGAATTTCAAATAGCTGCAGATGTGTTCTACAAGTGCCCCATAGGATGTCAGGGCACAGAGGCAAGGGCTGTGCTTGAAGGATCCCACCACTGTGCTGTGCCAGAGCTGCATTCCCATGAAATTTATGCCTAGCCAGGCATGATTTGACCTAGCATGGCCTGGTCTCCAAGGCCAGCAGTAGAGGTTACACTATTTATAATTGCTGTATTTCTTACCCACAACCAGCAAACTCACACAGAGATCCTCAGCTTCTGATGATTTAACAGGCTCCAAGAGCTAGATAGGAATCTATACAACCAGCTGTGACCCATACTAGCTGTACTTTGGCTTGCTAAATCAGTGCCAGGACAAACATTGCTAAATAAAAGCTGTCTGTGGGACAAGGATATCAATCTTTTATGTCATCATTGCTCCTACATGAGGGTCCAGTGAAATCTAGTGCAATCCATGAGTCTGTGTGCTTTCAAAAAAGAAAAGGAAAAAAAGGTGCAAAAATACAGTACATACATTCAATACAGGGTAAAGATGAACAACACATACTGTGCTATTTCTGAGCTAGTTGAGTTTCAGGGCTGTAACTCACTGAAGAAAGCAGTCTCTAAGGTTAACACACACACATTAAATAACATTCCTTCTGCTCTCTTTAGAAAGAAAACAGGTTTTCAAGTAGAAGGATTTCTGCAACAAGAGCTCTGGTATTGAACTTCATACAGATGGTGCTTATTAGAGAGATTCAATTCCCAACAAACAATTTAAAGCACCACCTGATTTGCAATTCCAGCTCCTCTCTCAAATAAACAGCAATAAGCCACATTGTGGGGTTGGGGTCTTACTTCCTCCATTAATACTTACAGGTGGGCTCTGACCAGGCCACCTCATGATATGGCGGGCAGATTCAGCCACCCTGCTGAGTACCCCAAGCAGGACATGTGCCTTTGTGCCATGTCAGTGGCACCCCTCCTGGGGGTCTGCCATGGGTCTGATGCAGGTGGGTGCTGGCAAAAGAACTGAGCCCATCTCAGACAGCAAAAACAATGCCACTTTAAGGAAGCTGAGTCGCCTTCACTGCTGTTCCCACCCCTACCTCTGGCAATTTCAAGGCCCATGTTTCTTGTCAGACGCATGCCTAGTACAAACACCCCTAATCAAATGCTGCTGCAGAAACATTGCCCCAGGCAGCAGCTTTAGGACAGGAAGGAATAAGGCCATTTGTGACCAGTTGCTGCTGAAATGTGTCTGTCTCAAAGAGAGGTGGTAAGGCCCTTCCATGTTCAGTGCTGTGGGAGGCATGTGGGTATGTCACAGGTGCCATGTCCAGCCAGCTGTGGCTGTCGGCCTCCTCAGTGCACATTATCTTTTACTGGCTCCCTTGCACATTTCTAATGTCCTGATGTAATTATTGGGCATTCAGATAGTTCCCCAAAAGCTGGCTTTGTTGTTTTCTTGGATTGCAGAAAGGGAGTGCAAAAGGGTAAGGCTTACTTAGGGCTGCTGTTAATAATGGTGGAGCCTGTGGAAGAGACTTGTATTCCTCTCCTATCTTTTAAAAGCAGTTTTCTATATCTTATCTTAATCTGCCATATCCTGTGCAGGCAGATAGGGAGGTTAAACTGCAGCTGTGTTTTTTTGGCTGTCTTCTATTCTTACACCCTCTGTCACTTCTCAGTTTATTTGAAGTTGACTGCACTGAACTCAGTGGAATTTCTGAATGCTCATCCTTCCCAAACACCCACGCCTTTCTATACTAATACCATTCTTCATTTTAACTTCCTCTCTTTTGGTGTTTTGAAAGTGGGATTTAGCAAGTCAGGGTCCTCACCTCTCTGGGATAAATACAGAGGCATTGCTTTGCCTCTGTCAGACACAGACAACAGCAGTTTCCTGTCTGATAAGGACTTTTAAATCTACAAGTTGCATTCTGATCTTCACAGAGGAGGTGCATAGATGTACAATGTATATTTCAATTTCCTTCTTGACACTAATTCTTCTTCTTCTGAACAACACTAGCTTATCTAGAATCTTCTCAAGCCAGTTATTTTGAAGCTGGGAGGGAAGGAAATAATGTGCTAAAAGAGGAAATATTTATTTAATTACTTTTATTAAAATAAAAATATCATGCATTAATACGCATTAGACATTTCTGAGAACCAGTAATATGAAGATTAAGACTACATAATTTCTGCATAAAATAGGTTGAGCTGGTAAAACATGCAGTTTATGTACTGGAAGGGTCTGGATGGAAACATGAAAAAGGTGCTGTTGTGGCTTTTTTTTTTCTGTGTACAAAATTCATCTATAAAGACAAAAATAATTTTGTTTACTAATAGTGATACCAGGGACCTATCCAGGCTGAATGCATACTGACAGTTCCAGATCCTCTCTTCTTTATTGTCTTGCCAATGAAGTGTATTTTGCTCTGCTATGTTAAAAATCCTGCAATTCCTTTAATCTTTGTCTGCCACATACTTCACCAGTTGGATATTAAACACCCATACTCAGGGTACACTGTGGCTTCATTTGGCTGTCTTTGCTAACAGAATTTCTCTTCCTGCCTAGTATAGTTCAACAGTTTAAGTCATCAGTGTGACTCTGGTTGAAACTTCATTTTGCCTTAGCCATCCACTTTGGAAATGGCCAACACTATAGCTTCATATGCCACATGGATCAGAGTTTGAGGGATTGCTTTCACTCTGCTTCTGCTCATCATGGAAGTGAAGTGGTAACCTGATACAAAAAAAGAGAAGCTTTTTTAAGGGTCCTGATAAGCAGCACCTGGGCTTTCATATTGCACTTCCATTGGTCATAAGTGTTGCCTGTATTATTGCTCACATTATGAAACTCCAGCACAGTGCATGCAGAGAGACGAAGGGTCTTGAAGAGAGGAAAGAGTGCTGCTACTAGCTTCATTAAGCTCTGGATAAATCCCCAAGGTGACAAATTTTACCAGAAAAAAAAAATTGAAGTCCATCAACAAAGAACCCTTATTGTGAGCTCTCCTCTGGCTACAAGCTACAAGCTAGCTACTGCTTTTTGTTCCCCCCAAATACAACAGTATATTACAATAAAAGTCCTCCAAAAATTAAAAACAATTAAAAGAATAATATACACCTCATTTTTTCATCGCTCATATACAAACAATCTTTGATCAACAGTATAAACCATTAAACCATATAAAAGTCAAGAGTTTCTTATTTTACAAATAGTGCTTTCATAGTTGAGTAACTTTACAATGTTGTGAGGGTACCATCTGTATCTATGGATATATTGCTTGGCAGTTTATTCAAACCAAGTTATCATACCTTATGTTCAGTTGATTGCATCAATACAAAGCAGCCTAAAATGGGCAATGGATCCATAGGATCTCTGATTATTGTGAGGGATTTTCAAAAATCACTCAATGTTAGCCTTGTTTTGTACTCTCAGTGTAATCAATCCCATTAATTTTAAGGAGAACACTATTAGGAATGTAGGATTAGAAAAGCAATGTAGGTATGTGAGCCAAGCCTCCTACCATTGTAGCAAACTACTTTGATTATTCCCTTTAATAAAATATGACAATAACATGGATGGTGGCAAATGCACACTCTCCAGCTAGCTTATGGGAGGTAAGGAGAAGGATCTGGGTAATTTCCTGACTGGAAATTATGTACTATATTGCCTGTGCAGGAACACCTTCTATCAGCCCAGTTGTTAGAGGTATTTTTGATTTCTGGTTTTCACCTTATGAATCAGAAAAACCCATTACTTCAAAGTGAGACACAGAAAGAGACCATAGGACCTGTGCTGCTGCACATCCAGAGAGCACTGTGTTAGAAGACGACAGCAAAGTTGATGAAGCACTAGCCCCAAATCTTGGCTAAAGGTGTACAGCCTTCTGACTGCTGACTTAATCAGTGCAACAAGTGCTGTGTCTTTTGCCAGGTAGGTCTTCAGTTACCAATTTTTCCCTTGGGAAACCCATTTCTGGATTCTATTGAGGGCTTAACTTGGCCACTTACTGTGGTACAGCCAGCTATGACTGTGCTTTTCTATCCTTGTGTAAAAAGAAGGGGTTGCACCAACCAGCAATTCTCAGTCCACATGGCCATGGTAATAGATGTGGTGACCTGCCTAGTACCAGACATCAAGCACAGGCAGAAGAAATGGCAGAAAGTAAAGCACATCATGGAAGCTCTGTGATTTCAGCTACCCTGCGTAATTAAAGTAATACATAACCCAAAATGTTACTATTTTAAAGTCTCACTGCCTGTCTACACACTTCCTCTCACAAAAAAGTTATTTCATCATGTCTCATCTTCACATAATCATATTTTTTCCCGATACTGAGTCAAAATATCATATATTTTCTTCTTTTTTCCTTGGCTGGGTCTCTGTTTAGATACTGCATCAAGTGCAATACAGAGTAGAGGTTGTAGGTTTTGGCCTGAAGTGATACATGGTCCTGATACTCAGTTTGGTTTTCTGTGGACAGGCCTCATCCTCCTGCCAAGCTCTCTTGGCTCAGTCTTGGGAGGTCTGACCCTTCCCCAGTGAAGGGTGGAGCTCTGTAGCTCTCCTCTATAAAAAGAGGCTGTGGAAGTGGTGATCAATACCTTATTCCTTTAAAGCAAGAAAACAAGACGTTACATCTTTGGTCCTAATGCAGCCCATTTGACAAGCTACTTTGAAGGTGTCAAGTTTTTCTTTTTTATAAACTTTTTTTTCTATTATTTTCTTTATTATTTAAAAATGGTCCTTGAAAATTGTATGTCAGGACAAAGAGGGAACACTTATAAGAAGAAAGCTAGAAAATGGGATCCCAATATAAAAATTTGAACCAGTGGTGATAAAACATTACAAAGCAGTCTTGCTAAGTGTTATTCACAGAGTCTGACGTTTCACAAATATACAGTTTCCAGCAAGAAGGAGGACACAGGTACATTTTCATTGTCCTGATTCAAGTGTTTTCTCATAGAGAAGCTTTGGGAGAAACAATGGCCAGAGTACCGTAACTGCTCATTTGAGAGGCAGTGGTCAAACTACCAGAAAATGTTGAATCCTGAATGTGAAAAATGAGCGTTTATCTGGAAATGCAAACTTTCTTCTTGGCACCCTGGAGCAGTCACTGACATACTGAGAACACCCAAGGCACCTTGTGATGGGATTCTTCAAGCTTGTTGAAACAAGCAAGTTTGGGGTCCTGTGACATTGCTGTAACCCATGGAAGAGAAGAGATACCCCCCACAGTATGAATGCCATGTACATTGGTTTTTGCAAAAGCAATCTCTGCAACTCCCTTCACATTAAGCTGTGATCAGGGCCAGGAGCAGCTGTACCTGCAGAAACAGTCAGTGGACTCAGTGATGTCCCTGTGCAAACTCAGCAGCTGTCTCAGGTATGGATTGGTCAGCTGCAGCCCTTCCCTTGTATTATTCTCCCTATACAAGCCCCTTCCTTTCAAACAAACCACAGGACCACATTTTCTAATGCTAGGGCATGCTCTGAGTTGTGGTGAGGTTGGTGTAGTTCCAATTGCCCCCTCTAAAAAAGCTAACTTCAGTGTTGATTGTCAGCTGGGAACAAAAGCAAGCCCCTGGCCTCTGGATGAATTTACTCGACAAAATCAATTGCAACATGAAGAAAATTTCCCAGGTGAACTCCCTTTGCAGCAGAAGAAAACAACCCAAGGCCCACAATAAAATCAAATGCATGGACACTGCGCACAATCACTGGAAAGTATCAAAGTAAGATGAAGACTCTTGATTTAACTTACATTTTCATACACTTAGAAGTTATTAAAAGCCCTAAATTATTATTGCAAAAGGAGTTCTGTAATAACTACTGCTTTATGATAGATTGTGAGTGTTTTGCCTTCCATGAGAAATACAGTAAAAAAGGAAATTTAATCTTTCTTAAGTGGTTAGCTTTTAGAATGTAGGGAATACTACATTTCCCTATTTAGCTGTGTCTTTAAAATCATCCTTTTCTACCCATACCTCCAGCTGACCTTTCAAGTTATTTCTGGATGTTGATTTGTGCTGCTTAAGCATGTTCTCCTGTATGAGCACCTATGATCTGCTGGGGTCTGCTTGCTGTTTATTGTGCAGTGAGCTGCAATGGAAAAGCCAGGACATTTCTGCTGCTTGTTTGTTTGAGGTTTTTTTGAGTTTGGATTTTTTTTTCCCTTTTTTTTTTTTTTTTTTTTTTTTTTTTACCCAGGTGGAAATGATTTGGTATATTGCTATTGTCTGTTACCCTGTGAGCATCACCCTATATAGCACCTGTGCTTCCAGCCACAGCCAGATGCTGTACAGTCCCATCTGCTCCCACTGCCACTGTATCTGCCCCTGCAGGCACTACCTAGTTTTTTATTTTTGCTGGCTTTTGAATCATTACTCAGCTGCCAGCTTACAAATCATGTCTTACAGGATGCCTATTTACCAGAAATACTTCACAATATATAGTTGATCCCACCAATCTGCAATCTACATTCATATAAATAATTTGTGGTCCTACATCCTCTTTCAAAAAAATCACATTTCAAAGAGAGATGTTCTTTCAAAGGTAGATTGCTTAAGTTTTAGATGAATCTCCTTGTTTCTAGCAATGAATTGCTACTGAATCCCTCCTGAATAGTTTTAAAAGGGTGTTAACTTCTATTCATGCTACATAATGCTGATGATACACATTGCTATTTCTCAGTGGCTTTCTTGTTTCAGCTAAAAGATTAAACAGATTAAAATCAGTAAATTCCTTTGTGCAGCAGTGTTTGCAAGATTCTGTGGGAGAATATGCACTATGTGATTTTCTAGTGTTCTGCTTTTAGACATAACAGATTCAGCAAATTGAAAAATTATCTGTGAATTCTGTTAAGATCTTTTTCTAGTTTTATGTACATTTCTGCCGGGGCAGTGGGAGGGGAAAAGCAGCACTGCCTGTGCACACATGTTGCACACTTGTGAGAGCAACACAACAAATCTGCTCCCAGGAATGCAAGGAGAAATCTGCCACTAATTGGTTGTGGGAACTGAATTTTGGTTACTGTTTTAAATACAAACCACTGATAATCCAAGTCAAACATTGCATCTTCCACACTGCTGTGTCTGGGACTTGGTCATGGTGAGACACATCTACCAAACAGAACAATCTCTGGATTCTGACCCAACGTGCCACTTCACCCTGCACTGCAGTGGGATCCACGAGCTCTACACACACAAACTGCTAATGCATGTTACTTAAAAAAGGGCTCATTTCACATGACTGAAGGTCTTGTTTCCTTGGAAATCGGTAAAAACAATGTTCTAAGGATTTGCTGCTTGATCCTGGCCTTCAGATGCAATAGTTAAACTTAAACACATAATCATGTATCCAAAACATAGCAGCAGCATAAATCTGTTTCTTGCTACTTTTTATTCAGACTACAGATCCTCTCCAAGTCAGCTGTCTTTGCTACCTTCAAGCAAGTTGCCAACATTCAACTAGTTAAGGGCCTTTGTCCACAAATGAGAACTTGCTTTCTGATCCAGTGGTTTGATTACAATAGCACTGCCAATCTGATGGTGTGATGCATCTAAAGGACAGACTAAATTAATACTTTAGGCACTTTACTCCTCCTACATTCATAAGAAATGTTAGTGATGGAATAATTTTCTGGGTCACTGGAAAGAGTAGCTGCCTTTGCTGTTGTGACTGATTTATATCATCAAGCCAAAATCTTAGCCTTGCATTGCCTGCCTATACCACCCTAATAATCAGAAGATGGTGCTACTTATTTCAAAGAAGCAGTAGACAACCTTGTGCTTCAGAAGAGGGAGATAATATTTTCCATTGCTCCAGATTATTCTTTCTTTCCTGAATTCATTCTCACTGCTACTCCTGCATTGCCAGGATAGTAACCCCAAAGGGACATGTAACCAGCCCCAGCCTCTGGCCCAACATGGGACAACTACTGCCAGTATTTTGCCTTGAAGTGAGTAGAGTGTACTACTCAGATACCCCTTTTCTTTGCCATATGTATAAGGGAAAATTATTTCTTTAAGCCCCTTTAGAAAGGGAAATAAAGCTGCTCAGCTAGAGCTACCTGTGTTTCTTGCCTTAGTCAAGTTTAATTTAGTAGAGTTCTTCCAGTCTGTCTCGTGAGTGCTCCAATTTGCCCCTATTTGCATTTCCTTGGCATTTAATCAAAGTCTGTTAAACATTATCTGACACTTCATTTTTCAGTTACTGAAACATTGTTAACAGTTTTGTTGAAGAAGAAAGGCATTTTGACAACTTGACAGCTGCATAAGGGATCAGACAAAAAAAAATCTTTGTGTTTGACCATCAGAAAACAGACTAGTGAGTACTTTATAATCATGTATAGGTCACTTGGAGGCCTGTTCCTCTTATCAGTTTGTAGCAGTAGTGGTCAGCAGGTGATGCATTGTGCCATTTTGCTCCTTGTGCTAGTTTTCCTCAGACCAATCCTCTCCATACTGCCCTGAGCAGAACTGCCCATGTATCCCTCAGATGCACTTCTCACCTTTGGGGCAAAAGGCAGTGTATGGAGCCAATTTGTAAAAATATGGTGGTTTGGAATAACAGTTTCAGTTCCAGAGGATTTGGAACATAATTCTTTTTCCTGCTGGTGATCTGAGCAACACTTAGCAGATGAGCAGTACCAGCATCTGATCTTGTAAAAGATCCAAAATTCTGTTAGAAACATTTATAAAAATACAGAATGTATAAAGGAATTTGACTGTACAATGTGTACAGTGCTCTAGTTCATTCCAGAGTGGCTTTATACCATGCTACCATTTGAAAATGAAAGGAATGCATCCAATATTTCTTCAGTCCAGGAAGATCCTGCTCCATCCCAACATGCATCCGAGGGCAGGCTATGGGCCTTAGTTACTACATGGAAATGGGCAAGGAAAGACCCAAACTACCTTCAGACAGTAGTTTTGAATTTGCCATTTCAAAGCCCCACGCTGAAAAGCAGAGGTGCTTTTTGATGCATTGTGGTTGCCATTTGCTCTAAGCCAGAGTCCACTCTTGCAGCAGCCAACTTATCCAGCTTGCCTTGCTGCAAGAAGAAATTCCCTATGGTCATGCTGAGGCTTCAATGTATTCACTTTTTGGTGCTGCTACCCTCAAGTACTCTGGGTTTTCTGCTGCAGGAACTTTCAGGACACCATTAGGCTTGGTTTCCTTCGGTAAGAAGTCCTGCTGGTAGTCAGGATTGTCCAGGTTTATTTGGTGGTTTCCTGCCTGGATCCAGTAGGGAGAGCTCTCAAAGACTGTCTTGGTCAGGGGAGACTGGTTGGTGTTGAGATACTCGGGGTTGTCCACAGCTGTGCTGTGTGAATTCTGGTAGCTGGAGTCTGTGGGGACCTTTGAGTTTGCTGTGAGAGAGAAGTTGTTGTAGATTGGATTCTGGACTGCTGAGGCAGATGCTTTCTTGGGCACCAATTGGTTTACATACTCTAGATTAAAAAGAAAATAAATATGAGAAGGAATGAAAAGGAAGATATAAAATTAATGCAGCCATTTGTGTCATTTGACATTTGGTTTCAACTCAGCTGCCACTTGCTCTTTGCACATGGCATGTCTCTGAACTTCCCAGAGTGGAAAAGAGCCAAAGGCAGGGATTGCCACTCTGGGGCACCAAACATGCTGCCCTAAGGTTCACTTTCAAGAATTTTGTTTGCCAACCAGCAGAAAGATCGCTTGGACCATGAGACAGTGAGAAAGCTACTGCTGATTTTAGTGGTGCGTGGGTGGCTGTGTCCCAGATAGTGTTCTGAAATGGCAGTTTGGGAGGTTAGCTGCCAGAAGCTGTTTCCCTGGAAAAAAATGTTTGGAGATGAGGAAAATGCCTAAAAAATACAGAGCTGGCAGTAACAGTGGCTCTATGTTTCACGTCAGTGCTATTCCTTGCAGGGCCTTTCACCCTTTTTAGCTATGGCATATTCTTGGAAGGTTGGTTGGGATTTTTTAAGGACACAAAGCATCATCACTGCATTATCCAGCCCTATCTCCCTCAGTGCTCACTGGGTCTCTCTCTGACCGCCTACACTGGAAGTCCACGTGAAGCCATGAACTGCTTTCTGTGGATTAGCTTCTGAAAGCAGTGAAACAGTCATAAAGCTCTTTATATATGTTGAAATAGTAAAAAAAAAATGAACCCAAATTTTTAGAGGCTATTTTCTCAAGTAGAAAGCTTTAAACATATAACCACACATGCAAGCTGCCTGCCTAGATGGTACACATGGCTAACATAAGGAATCTGGCTCATGAGGGAACTGAAGTGAGTAAATGTCAGAAGCAGGCAGATAAAGGCTAGGAAAATGGTATGTGTACACATTTCCACTCCTATTTACTGAGCCAAAAGGGTAGAAAGCATTTGAATTGCTTCATTTCTACAGAAAAGGAAGGAAATTTATTATATTTGCAAGCAAATTGCTTGTGAATGTGTAGTCATGGGATGGAAAAACAGGAGAGGTACTCATACTCACCTGGGGCTGGTAGGAAGCTGTCATCTATGCTGTCCTCCAAGAAAGCTCCTGTTGGGTCTGAGCTATACCTCTGAACAAAGCTGTCTTCCCTCACAGGGTGCCCCTGCTAGGATGAAAGTAGAGAAAAACAATATTAAAGGGACTGATTTGTAGAAGCTCATCCACATAGGAGGAGTTACTCCTTTATTAAAGGTCATTCTACTTACCCCATTCCTGTCAATGCAGGTTGTAGCAGAGTTGTTGCTGGTAGCACTCTTAAAAGACAGAGAAAGAAACATTATGAGAAGCAGTTCACTCTTAAAATTCCATGTCATGTTTCCACAGAAACGTGGAAAATTTTCATACCAATGAACTCAGGAGAGGAGTGCGAGATGTTGATGGGCTGTTGAAGAAGCCCTGGTGTGGCACGAGGTACTCATCTGCATCCACAATATCTTCCATGTCCTCCTCCTCCATCAGGGTGCGATAAAACTTGGAGTCTGTAGGGCTGGGCAGGTGCATCCTATCATCTCCCTGTTAAAAAAGTCAGCATGAGACAAGACTTGCAGACTCCTTTCAAGCCCTCATTCTCCTCTCCTCTCTGAGCCAATAATTTAACAAGAGGCACAAGACTCAGAATCTTGATTCACAGATTCACAGAATATTCTGAATTAGAAGGGACACACAAGGCAAGTCCAATGCTTACTTAAGTAAATGGCCCATACAGAGATTTGTGTGTTTAACCAAATTTATCTAGAGTTTAGGGGAACTTAGGCCTACAATCTCAGTCCATGCTGCTATAAAATAACTGCATTTTGAAGAGGATTAAACTCTGTTCTCCTCTCATGACTACAGTATGGACTGTTTCTGGTCATAGATTGTGACCCGTACTAAGAAAATAGTGACCAGTTTTGATGTTTCTTTGTGGCTCTAGCTAAATGTGTTAAACCTGGAAAGCAATAACAAATTTGGCCTTCAGTTATCCATATCATATGCTCTCATATACATTACAAGTTACTTTGGGCCTCAGATGAAATGCCCATCAGATGTCTTCCCACCACTGTGGTTAGTACCTGTATAACAAGATAGCGTGGAGGATCACGGGCCATTTTTGAGAATTCAGCTATCAGCTCACGAAACTTGGGACGGCTGTCTGCATCAATCATCCAGCCTGCAGAAAAAGCAATGCATAAACAACATTGTTTTGGTGATATAACACACAGCTTAAAATAAAATATAACAGCAAAAAAGCAGTGCCATGTGTGGAACAAAAAAAGGAGCTACCCCTAAGGGACCACCATAAAAAGTTAATTCACCAGCCACAGGTGTGAATTTCAGCATTTAAAATGCAGATCTTGGCAGTTTTGGGAAGACGGAAATAAAACCCCAGGCTGGAAAAACTTCATGGCTGAGTCTGTCTCCTATTGGTTGGGCAGGCAGGTCCCACCTGAGGGATGATCCCAATTAGTTTGCATTGGAAAAAGGTCTTGAAGGAGAGGAAACAAACTGACACCAGTAGGTGCCTGCAGAGGTACCAGGATGTGACTGTCTGACAGTCACTGGACTGCTTCATGAAGTCCTGGGAAGCCTAGAGCAGAAGCCTCCCTCTGTACAGATGTCTTCTAAAATTCAAAACACCCTCACTGAAGACATATTGAAAGATTACTGCAACTAAGCTGTATTTAATTAGTAAACTGACTTCAACGAAAGTAAGTCCTTACAACTTAGTTTGGATCAATGCTAGAAGAGATTTCAAATATAGATACTGGAGTTTTTACATGTGATATTAGTTAGGAAACCCATATTTTCTCTAATCAAGTAACAGATGAGCTGATCTAGAGACTCTTGTGTTTAAAATTAAAAATAACAAAGGTCAAGCTTAGTGTGTCTAGAGGAACTCAGAAGAAACAGCCTGTCTATATTAATGGAAAATGAAGTGGTAATATGCCTTCTGAAATCCGCATTAGACAAAGACATCCGCATTAGACAAAATCTCGTCATTTCCAGTGACTTTTTACCATGCTAGAAATATGATTCCCCACTAATTCAAAAAGAAATGCTTCCTGCCATTAGACAGAATTGAATTTTTGGGAGTTTGCTCTTCTTGCAGGAGTAGAATCTACTGTTTCTGGCTTTGCCTCTAAGTTACCTATATTCAAATGCTACTTTTTAAATTTAAAAAATAGTAATTATTTTGCAATAACTTTGAACATTTCATCTTATACTTTCTGATTATAAAAGAGGTGATTGGGAATCCTGAATTCCTCTAGAAAAAATGCCACATCTTCAATAGAGTCTGCACTGTAGCCTGCAAACATGCGGTGACCAGAGCAGCAAAAGATGTGCAACTGAGTCCTGTGACAGCAGGAAGGCTCAGCCCCTAGATCCTCAGACTCTTGCATTCAAATTTAGTGCAATGGTTTGGACACTTTATTGGCTGTGTTTTAAAACCAACAGGTACCAGATTAGGTGCCTGGCAAAATGCCTCCTTTCTACATCTGGACTGACCCTACGGAAAGACAGGGGCTGGGGTGTCAGTAGGGCTCAGAATCTCTAAGGAGGAATTTATAGGATGTTGTTTTGGGGTCTAGGCACCTACTGGGCTAAGTGTACACCTCTGGATGCAGTTCCTGTTGCCCTGCTGAGCACAGGACCTCGTGTGGTGCTTGTCCCACCACAGCAATATGTGAATACTCTGGGATTCCCCAAAGGTTTTGCAGTAGGGAGTGTTCATGGAAGCGTGACTCCTGTTTCAGGAACAGGTACATGTTGCTACAGTGAGAAGGTCTTAAATGCCACCTAGTGGGCTGCTTATCACATCCTCACAGCAGTGAGAAGGGATGTTGTAATGGCCTAGAGATGTGCAGGAAGCCAGGAATCTGATATTTAGTAGATAATGTGGATGGAAAGGGGGTTTGATGTTCAGAAGCCCTTTGAAGTGCCCTAAACCAAGCAAAAAGTGCTACAGAAACCCTCTGCTCTTGAGCTACTATACTGCAACAGCTGCATGCCATAAAGGGACCAGCCAAAAATGAGGAAGAAAATTGAAAAGGAGCTCTGAATCCTCATGTGTATCTGACACTATGACAGTGCACTCCCAACACTCCTTTAGTAATAATCCACCCGTGTGCTTGCAGTAGAAGGAATATTACTGAACCAAGGGGGAGCCTGTTGATTTTATTTCCTTGACATAAAAAACCAGAGTATCAGGCAAAGTGGTTGGTGTAATGCTAATTTATACTGCCTGACCATATCAGTTTAAAATAATCAACAATATCAGTCAGTGGTGTGAATGGTGAAAAAACCCCATCTGCTGGTTGAATGAGTGACTCATGAAACCACACGTCATGCTCCTAGGTAAAGCTCAAGGTGTGAGAACACACTCAGGTGTCACCACTCTTTTCACACAACCCTATTTCTGTGCTATTACCAGGAACGCAGCATAAAATGCAACTGAGTTACTTATTCAACTGAGATGAGCAGCAGTGTGAACTCACATTTGACCATGATCATGTACACATCGATGGTACAGATGGGGGGCTGTGGCAAACGCTCGCCCTTCTCCAGGACAGAGGAGATCTCACTGGCAGGGATCCCCTCATATGGCTTGGACCCAAATGTCATCAGCTCCCAGACTGTCACACCTGCAGGGTGGCAAGAGAAGATCATGAAACAGACTGCCAAGAGCTGGACTGCTTGGCCTGGCTTTGAAGAGGTGGTGAGCAGAGAGGGGTCCCCTGGAAGCACTGTTTTGCCAGAGTACCAACCAGAGTCCCAGCCCAACCAGAGAAAGGATTTTCTGCCATGATTTTACAGAGAGATTAATATAATAGTTTGAAATCATCCTGCTTCTGCTTAAGGTTTTGCCTTTTTCTCTCCTTTTTTTGTTTTTTTATTAATTTCAGGTAATATGTTAGTGTTGAACATTCCACACGCTTCCCAGCCCCACAGAAAGAAAATGCAGGTTACTATCTCCCAGCTCCAACAGAACAAGTGGTTTTAAAAATGGAAGTTGTCTTTTTGTTTGAAAACAATCTCTCTGGAGACGAGCAAAAGCAGTTTTCGAAAGACGTGGAAACCAACTGCCTAAGCGTCATTTGCTGACATACCATGGACTCTTGTGATGTAGCTGTTGTGATTGTCTAGTAGCTTAGGATACAAAACAAGATTCTGGATGCCAAGATACATAAATGGATTAAGAAGACCAGAGGCTGTACTGCTTTGAAAAGGACATAGGATCTGACCATCTGCATTAAATATTTTCCAGGAATATAAGAGCCCATGGGGGTAAATTTTGCAATAGGTTACTTTGAAAAGTTTCCTTTCTGCTCCTTTCTTTCAAGCTGGCTTTATGAACTATACCAAATACACAATTAATTCTCTAAAGAGGTTATAACACTGCTTCCTTTTAGCATTGTCTTCTCAATACTAGGATGTCACATTGGACCTAGTCTAAAACCTAAAACTCAACCAGTCTAGAGGTAGGCAAGTACATGAGTGAGTGATGATGATGATGATTAAAACAAATACAAAGAATCTAAGTGCTGATGTATCATTACCATATAAATGAGTGACTTGAGACCATAACCAATCATGTGTATGCCCAAGAAATTCAAGCCCCCCTATTTAAGAGGGGTGCAGAACAATAAAAGAGCTTTTGTCACATAGATCACAGAGGGATGTGTTGTCTGTCTTCAACCACAACCCCAGTCATTGTTATACCAGGACAGCATAAGCATTTTAGGCCTCAGCAGACTTACACTGATTGACACTGACTGATAGTATGGCCAGTGATTTTAAGTCCTCCTAGTTACGTGGCTCTATTGCCAGCTCCATTATATTTCACATGTAACTACTGAAGAAAAGCTTCAACAGAACTTCAGACCAGTATCCTACCTGTAGCCCTTTTCAGGGGAAGGCTCATTACCCAAAGCATATTCTGTGAAACATCTTACACTTCACTCACATGCAGTTTCATGGGGATTTTACTTTGTTGAATAGGTGATTCGAGCACAGTGTTTATATATTTGAATTCTTGCTCTTCTCACAATACAAAGTGAAAAGGCCAGTATAGAGTCACCAGCAAACCCTGAAATTTTCCAACCCTCTGCAATAATTGTAACTGCTTTTAAACTCACCATAACTCCAGACATCACTTTGATGAGTGTAAATCCGGTGTAAAATTGACTCCAATGCCATCCATTTAATAGGAACCTAGGAAAATTTACAAAGAATCCTTAAGAGGCTGATTCAAAATTTATCAGGGATATTTACCACCAAGTGGTGTGTAAATCAATAATTTGGTTGCAGAAGGAAAAAAAAAAATGTAAGCAGCCAACACAACTATCTGAATGGTAAAATAGGCAACTTTTGAGTCTCCCTTTATTATTTTCATATATTATGAAGAACATGGAAATGTGTGGAATACTAGGTATATCAGAAATACCTCTTACTAAACAGTTTTACAGTATTTTTAACTGTCAAATAAGTACTTTTTAGCCTTCTATCAGAACAGGACATAAATCCAGTCTTAGGCTACATGACTGATCTACACTCGTATGGTTTCTATTTATGGCCTCTGCAATATTTGCAAGCAGCTTCTCTTTAATTTCTCAGCAGGACACATTCCCTCCATAAGCACGCAGTACAACATGAAGGCATGTTGAACCAAGTCTGACAGGTCTTTCTTCTTCTATAAATATGCAGCATTCTCTTTCTCTTTATAAACTGCACAGTCTTATTGGTGTTGGCCACACTGATGAATTTTCCCAGACATCCTGGGTGGGAATTTCAAAAGCATTTGCTGCTCTGCTACCTCTGCTCCGGCTGCAGTCCCACTGGCCTGATGCTGCTTTGGCTAATTTCACAGGACTTCCACAGACTTCAAAGGCAGCATGCTGAGGATGGCAGCTGAGAGCTTTGAAAAACACACTATCTTTTTCCCCCCCTTTGAGGCTTGTGTGCAAGCACAAACACTGGCAAAAGTGCAGTAGTTCATTCTGCAGTGTGCTTTACCTTGCCTCCCTCAGCATGATATTCCTTCTCATCTGCACCGAGCAGCTTTGCCAGCCCAAAGTCTGTGATTTTCACGTGTTGAGGAGTCTTAACCAGGACGTTCCTGGCAGCAAGGTCACGGTGCACCAGGCGCCGTTCCTCCAGGTAGTTCATTCCCTGCAATGTAACACACTGTTGGTAAGGCCTCCTGCACTCGGTCCTCACACACACAAATCACCAAACCTCAGCTGCTTCGTGGTAACTACAGACACCACCATAAACATGTGGTAAGTTATCCACCTGCACTCTCCATTTATGTGATGTTTACTGCAGGGCAAGGATGAGTGCTTGCACTATTACTGTCACCCTCCAGGAGCCTTCTTGTGGGTCCAGGCACTGGTGGAGTGGTGAAGGAAAAAGAGGCAGTAGTGGATAGAGTAGATAGTAGCAGGAGTTGTGGCTCTTTTAGGACTCAGTTCAAGAAATACAAAATCAGGGTGGAAAAGTAAAGGGACAAAGTCTTCTTTCAGCTGCATTTGTGCAAAGCCAGTGACTTCAGGAGAGCACAGTACACTTGCCATTATGTACACACACTAACCCTACAGAGAGTATTTAGACAATCGTTCAAAGTTGCTCATACTCTGTTTTATTAGAGGCAGTGTACTCTGCCTTCTCCCTGCTAACAGTGAGGCAGTCCTCTGCAAAGGTAAAAATGGGGGGCAAAAAAATTCATTTTAAGTCTGAACTCAGAGTTGCATCCATTTTCCAGTCCTCTTTGAAAAAGGCAAGTTCTTCCAATTTCACTGCCTCCCATGATTAGGTTGGATTCACCATAGCATATATGGTTTTTTGGTATGATTGCCTCTCAAGGAAGAATATAACTAATTGTGCTGGTTTGACTGCTAAAGCATAAATTTAACAGCTGTGTTTCTGGCCAAAGAGATTATTCCCCTCTCCCTCAACACCAGTCTTGGTATATGGAATCAAAAAGTTCATGATTTCCAAGTTTCCTTCAATATCTTTTCCAAAACTCACTCTTATTCCCAGTCCATACATTTCTGCTGGTGGTAGCTTGAAGAGAATTGATAAAAAATTACTTTTAACCTACAAAGTTAACACAAAAATATCATGTTGATGTAATGGCAGAGGACTGGAGGGAATAATTGGCTTCCAATCCTCCACCCGCTTCCTAAGCCCACTTCTAAGCTGGACCACCATTGAATCCTCCTTCCAAGTCCCTCAGCAGAACTTTACCCATGCACTGCTAATGTTGCCAAAACAAACCACCCAAACAAACTGGCACAGTGCCACTACGAGCGTGCACTGAATCACACAAATAGATCTTTAGCAAGCAGGGCTCTTGAAACAAAAAATTCTGGGCTGCTGACAGAAAACAGAATATCTTTAAAAAATGATAATTCCGTAATCTAGCCCCAGTAGGACAAAAAAATTTCTGCTAAAATTGACTTGCTGCAGAGGTTAATAAGACTCAGAGATGCTGAAAGGTAGAATATCACACTAAGCCATTTAAGGTGCTGATGTCTGAAGACTCATGCACGTGCATAACCATACACTGAAGAAGTTGAACTGCCCGTTTAGATAAGCAGATTTTTAATTGTGTGCAGGCCTGGAGTTTAATCCATTTTTCATTACTAAGCATGAGACCATGATGTTCAAAGAGTTCCTTCACAGTGTTTTTGCACATGGAGCGTTTATGTTCTGTCATAACACCTTGCCTGGAAGAGAGGACTCTATACTTCAGGAAAAGATAATGTTTGTAAAAGATGCAAAGAAAACTTATTTCAAAGCTGTGAAAACAGAAACAAAAATAAGCTTCCTAGGGAACTTGCCTCCTGCTGGTTAGCTACCAAACATGTGTTTGCTTAAATTTTTCTTTCCACTCATAAGTAAATTTTTAAAGAGTCAGAGAATGTGCAAAAATCTGGCATAACTTTATCAGTGTAGTACCAGACACATTGGTGGGAAAAAGCTGTACATAAGATTTATGAGTGCTTAGAGGAAAACTTCAGTGTGGAGCAGCACAAAAGAGTATGTTGAAGGTCAGGGATTGCTGGCAAGGGTAGAAGTTGCTATGGGCAAATGTTGAACCATGAAAAAATCAAACGAAACCAAACAATTGTGAATGGCAGCCCTTTGGGCAAGCAATGCCCCAAGGACCCATTTGGGGATACATTTTGCCACCTTAAAAATTAACAAGGAGTAGAAGGAGGAGGAGGAAAATATGGCCTCCAGCTCATCCTCCAAAGAGACTGAAACAAGGATAGTGCGGTAATTGATCTTAAACATGAAAGCAAAAGAGTCACAAAAAATCACAAAAAAATGCAACTCACAACCCAGGTGGACATATACATTAGACTTCACTTGTTGTGGAGTGCAATGTAAAAAAAGTACACACACACACAGATGAAAAATATGCTCTGTAGACATTTGGTGGATACATTTCTGAGGCTCACAGTATATTTCCTGAAAGCAAACCACAGCTGGGCAAGCCTAGGATATATACAAGGCCTCAAGGGACTGATACATTTTTAAGTGCGTGGTTACTCTGCAGACCGGTATTCCTGAAATAAACAGCATTAAAGCAACCATGCTGTGTGGACACTGTCATCTCATATGATGAATCTCCAACAAATTGCAGTTATTTTTTTGTTGGTTTTGCAAAGTATGAATACTTCCACACTTGCAAATGGCTAACCACCATCCAAAAGCAGCATATTGCTGCTAAGGGCTAGAGGCTGTACTGCAATTCCTTTGCTCCTCTTTGTAAACAGTACCAGGTGTGATAATGAGCCTTTTATGGCCACGAAGTTCGATTACAGACCCAGCTCAGCACCTATGAATTACAGAATAGCTCTGGAGTGCCTGAATGTCTTTTGGTGAAAGCCAGCCTGAGCAAGGATAGAGCTGGTATTCAATAGTCAGCAGTTTCGATCCCTGGCCTCAGAGATTTCAGCATGAAAATCTCCAAGGCACACAAGAAGATCTATTCAACATCGCTGTCCTGTGACATAGCCCGAAGAAATTCACTGATGGAAGCAGCATATTGTTATGGGAATTGACAAATTCTATTGCCTTTCCTGATGCCTGTGCTGCATCACATTTGTATTGCATAATCTTTTCAATAAAGGGTGTTTGGTTTGGACATAAATGTCTAGGTGATAATATTATGTGGACTAGAAGCATTTTGAAGAATAATCAAGGTTTGCTCATCAGCACAAAAATAGTAAATTGTTAAGGAAGAGTCACAGCTTACTGCCATGTATAAGGTACCTAGGATCCAGGTGGTGAAACAGAAAGATTTGAAAAGAACAGAAAGAGACTGTAATTAAATAAACACATGACATGCTCAGATCTCTGAGTTTTAGCTGATCTGGAGCTCTGGTCTGCTTACCTTTGCAATCTGCACACACCAGTTGAGGAGGTACTGAGAGCCGATGTTGTCCTTGTGCTCGCGGATGTAATCCAGGAGGCAGCCGTAAGGCATCAGCTGTGTGATGAGCTGAACAGTTGAAGTCAGGCAGATTCCCAACAAGCGACACACATGAGGATTGTCAACACTAGCCATCACATAGGCTTCCTGAGAAGAAAGGCAAAAAAAGAAATGTAAACCACTCCCTTTGCCATGACATGAATATGTGGAGGAAGTTTAAAATAAGTGGGTCATCCAAGCATATGTAAACTCTGTGTCTCATATTACACATGAGAAATACACATATTCCCCACTTTGTGGACTGACTATTTTCCATTCAGTGGCATGTCCAGATTTTGAACACCAAATCATCACTGAGATGCCATGGAAGAGCCAGTCTCTCTCTACTGTACACCAAGCAAACACTGGACATAAAATCCTGGGAGATTAAAACTTACAGGTGAAGGAAGAATTAATAAATTGAACACCAACTGGAAGCTGATGGGATTTCATCATTTTGAGCAGCTAATTGCAACGGCAATACATTTTGTAAACATGTCTCATAGGGCTTTTGTCCCCACAGACCTTTTAACGAAACTGACTGGAAATCAGTATTTTTGAGAATTCTGCTCTGCTGTCAAGATTGCTATTAACCCAGAAAGTCAAAGTTATCATTTAGAATGTGACTGACAGTCTCATTCTTTAAGAGACCATGTTCTTCTTGACCATGTTGTTTTTCAGTCCATGTCAAACCAAACAGATTAATAATCAGTTCACTGCTTTAGAAGCTCGAATGCTCGTCTTAAATTACTTGGTGAAAACACTGCTCTCAATTGGAAAAGGTATTTTAGACTCATAAAGCAATGTAAATGATACTAAGAAGGTACTTGGAATGTGGGAGCCCAAGCATTACAGACCCTTTGTTCAACTGGAATTTTGGTTTAGTTTCATAAATATGTGAAAAACTCTTTTCAAATGTGGGTCCACCCTGTGCAGCTTTAGGTACCTAGTTATGACACCCAAGATACCTCCTTTTCTTTTGTTCTTCTGTTGGGAAGATTTTTCTCTGAAGACCTCTTCAGACGCTGGCTCAAATACATTACTTAACATGGCCATGGGGTAAAAATTCCTGACCTCATGGTTTTTGTGTGCAAAAACTACTTGTGGATTGAAATTTGAGATCTATATTTATACTCAAATCCACTACAAGTGCCAGCTCAAAGAATGGATTCCAGTTGGGGAAAAAAATTAGAGCTACAGTTATTTGGTTTCTTTAACTTTGTGTCTGATTTACAGTATGTTGCTTTTAGATGTTTTAGAAGTGATTTGATTGAAAAGCAACACAATGGGAAATGAATGGGAATTTTTCCATTCAGTGAGCAGGTCAGCATCTTGATTCAGCATCTAGAGTAACACCTACTAATCACCTCTTGGTAATTCAGGCTAGCAGTCCCCCAAAGCCTAAAATCATAGTGAAGACACAAATGGCATAAGGGGAAAGAGTAAATCTGCTCTTTCTAAGAGCTTAAGAAAATAAATACCATAGCACTGCACTCATCATCTAACAAGCGTTCCACAGATGTCACATAGCTCCATAGCTGGAGAGAACTATTATTAAACAAAGTTATTAAGGCAATGACGCTCAAGAAATAAGCAACCCCAATTCTTAAGCAATACTTTCTGGCCTCTATGTTGTTGCTTAATGTGCCAGCCTAAGCAAAACATGATGTAATGCAGCTTCTTTTGAGGTACCAATTCTGCATTTGGTATGCTTGTTTTGGAGCCCTCAGGATGAAAAAGGCTTCCAGGCAGACAGGTTAAATAGGATCTCCTCCATAATTGGTAAAAGCACGTGAACCTACTGCATGATGTAGGCACACCATTGAAAAACATCCCTCTGCCATGGATAGCGCTGATTGTGTGGGCTAGCTCAAGGAAATAATAAGATAAAATAGTAAGATAAAGCAGGAACACAATCTGCTATTCAGCTTGTATATATTTGTGGCATCATTTTTTAGAGATTCTTGCAAATTTATTATTCAGTACTCAGATGTAAGCAGAGACCAAAACAACTTCATTTCTCTATGCTTCCAAACTGAGCCATTGTAATGATGAAGGATGCCTTGCTCCCTGCTGGGATTCAGGTCCATATTGCATTCATTTTGGCAGGGCAGAGTGGGGGAAGGTTGCAGAGTCGGAGCTGTTCCCACTGCCCATCTGCTGCGCAGCCCTCGCGGGGCTGACCCGGGGCTGAGCACTGGGACGCTGCAGGAGCCGGGTGGGCGTTCGGGCCACACAGCTTCCAGAGACTGTCCAAGTGTTGACACTGCCTCTTCCATTTGATACTGCAAAGGAAAATAGGCCACCACCCCCTCCTTGCAGAAAGCAGAACAGCGCTATTGTGTGGTTGTGGGTCCTTCTAAGTAGCCCAAGACATTAAAGTGGGTCTTTGTTTCAACTGTTTATCTTGGAAATCTCTTCGGGTGCGCTCTGACCTGCTCCAAGTATGCTTGGTATTTAACAACAACCTTTTGAATTAACCCTACCCTAATAAAGTCAGCCAGAGCTTGCCTGGATTATAAGAGCTAAAGCTGCTGTGCTTGTTCTATACCTAGAGTGATTCTGTAAGACAAATCATCTTTAATTAGACATTATTATCTTTGAGGTTCCAGTGACCTTGGAAAATCAGTTGTTTAGCAAAAATCTGTTTTGAGAAATGCTTTTGGAGTCATCTCTCTGACTTCTTTCACTAGTTTTGTTTTTAAATTTAGTTCTGAAATACAGAATTCCACCAATCCAATTATCTAAAAATTAACAGGATAGAAAAAGCAAGAGCTTTTTGTTAAGTATCCTAATTAAAAGGAAAAGATAATGTGGGGACTTGCTTCAGAAATTTCTTTTAGAAGAGAAAGCATTTTGATACCACTGAAGAGCACACAGTCTTTGCATCTACTGCCCAGTCCGGTGATCTTGATCTGGTGAAGGAAGGATGAAGTACTGCAGGCTTGTTGACTAACCCTTCCTCCAGGATACATCCCTTCAGGAATTTAAAGTAGTTAAGTCCAAAGCATCCTTTGTGAATACTGTGTTATGCTCCTTATCACTATGAAGAGTAAAATGTGGAGCAGAGCTCAGGACAGACAGCTGAGCAGCATCTCTGCCAGTTCCTCAATGCAGGGAATGCCAGTGAAGGGAGGGATCACAGGCAGGCATGAGGGCCACATAGGTAGGGACCTGGGAAGGGCTGAGTCCAATTGGAGTCTAAACTAAAACTGGAATGGATATTGCCTCCTGTATGGGTTTGGAGATGGACCACCTATTCTGCACTGCTGCAATACACCTATCAAATCATATGGTGCATAACACACAATCTGTGGAAGCAGAGTAACGTATTGGAATAACTTTGTTTATTCAGGGTGACTTGAAAAATCCAGTGAGCTTTATTATCATCAGTAGCACAAGTGTTGGTTTGTTCACTGACATTTATCCTGAGACTTCTCACTACAAGGATGGGCTTTTTGTTAAGATCTTCACCAGCCTCAACCATCTGAGATGAACCTTCCTACCTGAGATGTCATTTGCTGGCCAAAACCAGATTTAAAAAAAAAAAAATTCCTTATCAATTCAATCCCTACCAAAATATAAAAAATAAATAAATCCAGTTTTCCCCATGGCTGAAGGACTTGTGTGTTTGATTAACAGCACCATCAATTCCAGACAAACAGGTCCATTTCGGACATACCAGGAACAGCACAGAAAGACAGACAAACACACTCTACTTGTTGTTTAAGACTGAACCACAGCACAGGAAATCTGAAGTTATACTGAACTTCTGAGTACTCCTCTCCTCACTCAGCATTGTCCTTTCCTTGTACAGAAATTAATATGTTCTTGGTGCTGCATGTTCCATGGCTTTGGATCTAGTTAAGATTTTCACCAATTCCAGGTTCAGGAAACTTTGTATTTAAGATTCTGGCTCACTTGGTGTAAAGTCAAGTATTTATGAACTCCTAAATCAGTGCCCATATTTCTACTGTTTTCTGAAGGGATGAGCTATATCCAAACAATCCCAAGCTTCTTTCAGAAGGTGACATAATTTCTTGCATTCTAGGGCAGAAAAATCAGATAGCTGGGATTTTTAAATTTTATTATGGATTTATAGTTAATTTAATTCTATTTAATCAAGCAACTAGCTTATGACAGTGCGTAGCATTCATAAATTGTTAGGTCTGTTATTATTTAGTTTAGTTGTACCACCATAATGAGAATGAATGCTACAGCTTAAGGCCTGAAATATCAGAATAAAGAAAAAAGAATTAGTGGTAAACATATGGTTCTGACCACTCCATAGCTGCTGCCCCCTGAGTATAAAATCTGTGTTTGGATTGGGTTCATGAGAGACACAAAAGCACTTCACAGACTGGGCTGCAAAGTGCAGAACTTCTTGATGGAGAATTGAGTTTAGGATGCAAAATATTTCTTCCCACAAAAGATCCTGAAACCTCTCTATTTGTTAGAGAAGAAAATCCACAGACCACTGACAACTCAAGAAAACAAACATGGAAACTCACATCAAGGATTTCCTTGTTGGCTTTTGGTGATGTAGCTTCTCTCAACTCTTTAATAGCAACAGGAATTTTAACCTTCTCTCCTTCTGGGATCCAAAGTCCCTACCAAAAAGAAGTACAAAGAGTTATTCAGTTTCATATCTAACAGGTTAATTCTCACAGTTACATATATATTTTACATCTCAGTAGACTCAAATATTCTGAGCAATGGAAAGACATGGCAGACAACAAAAATATGCAAAAAATGTGTCTTGTGGGTATTACCAAATTCCTGTTCATGGGGTGGTACTTATTTTTCAGTGACCACTACCATACTTTCTTGAAAAAACATGTCCATTACTATAGCTATGTATTACTATGTAAATAGCCCAAGAGATGCATAAAGAGCAACTTTTGGGATGGAAATCTAACTAATTAGAGCATCACAGCAACTTCATGTGCAAAACTTTGCCACTTCCAATTTATAAATTGTGACATGAAAATAATTAGCATTTTCTCATTCAAACCAGATGGCACCTATACTGTATAAATAATCCAGTCCTATACATAGACAGTGGCAGGGGAGTCTATGTCCCACTGGCACAGTGCTCTGCATCTATAGTGTCAGGAGGCCATTTAGGTGACAGGTCAGCAGTGTGGCACTGTGAGGACATGCTGCTGAAATCCTCAGCACATCTTTTTGTGCCCCTGAAGTTCCTAATCATAGCTGGAAGCCTGATTCAGAAAACAGATTCTTCTTTATAAAGAAATATAGGAACTCACAGTTAATGGAAAAGCCTGAAACACATATCCTGAATAAAAGGAACACAGAAAAGTGGAACTTGATGAAGCACAGAGGATAAATAAACACCAAGAGAAAAAATAACTTGTGAATCTACACAACTGAAGGTGTGCAGACACTTTCACACATCTGAATCAGTTCTAATGGATGAAGTATTGAAAATTATAAAAAGAAGTCCCAGATGACACAGAAGAATTGCTTTGCACTGGGTAAACCAAAAGTGTATTTCTTTTTCTTCTTAGTATTTACAGTGGGGTATTTTACTGTGGCAGTTTTTAAGTCAAGCTCTTTGCTCTCCAGGTTTAGCAGTGTGGCTTTGGCAACATTTTACATAAACCTTCTCCTGTTATCCAATTTCTAGCAAAACTAATGATGATTGAGTAATCTCTCTACCCTCCAATAGACAGATACATGATATGAAATCTAGTTTAAAAAAAAATCTACGCAAGGATCAAAGCTTCCAGTTCTTGCTTTGTTTGGGTGGCTCCTGCAGGAGGGAGCAGGATGAAAAGGGGAATAGAAACATGGTGATCTTACCTTATAAACAGTGCCAAAAGCTCCAGAGCCTAAAACTTTGACCTTTTTAAATTCTGTCTCCTTTAAAATTCTCAGATGAGCCTGGTTTGGTGCCTCCCCGCTGGGTGTCAGTGGTTCAACAAGCTGGTGCAGAGAGAACATGATGTTAGAAGGTTACACAGTCTGGAGGGTTGAATACTTTAATAAATCTTTCCTTCAAAATAAAGAACATTTGATTCCATGTGAAGTTTTTGGTAGGACAGCTCTGCTCAGACTTGCAAAAATAAATACTTGCTACAAAAATCAAGCACGGAGTGGAAACTGCCATTTTGAAGGAGAATGAAGGAATACCTCTTCTCAAATGGAGGCTATGACTTCAAAGACTTGAAAAACATGACATGAAAAATAATGTAATTACCACAGATGCTAAAGGAGATTATTTTTGTTTTGAACTTGTGAATAAATTATTAAAATGTTTAAAATAATGGGCAAGAACCACCAGCAACCTTTCATGTCTGCTCTTGTTTAACTGGATAAAATTCCCATGGTACTAGTGGTGTACAAGCAGCCATTGAAACTCTGACAGTGGTTCTTTCCTCAAAAAAAAAGGATTTGAATTCTC
The DNA here is from genome assembly GCF_903797595.1 of Erithacus rubecula. Lineage (NCBI taxonomy): Eukaryota > Metazoa > Chordata > Aves > Passeriformes > Muscicapidae > Erithacus > Erithacus rubecula. The sequence continues at coordinate 50,837,362 of NC_136689.1, read as the reverse complement.
TATTTTTTCAAAGTTTTTATCTCAGCCTTATTGCAAACAGGGGTAATGCCCTCCAAAGATATTTAATGCTTTTATGATGCATAAGTTAGCTTTTTCCTTAGTGTTTTTCCTTTTGTTTTTACTTCAAATAAGCCGTATTTATCTAGATTCAGTCGGATTTTAGAGGACAAGCAGCCTCTCTGTTGTGATGAAATATCCTCATTTTGAGGAGTCCAGAGGGTACAACAGGAGCTGAGCACAAATTGAACTCTACTACCTCAACTGCAGAATACAGCAGTATGTTTTCTTTTATTTAAGGATATTGCAGCTGACTCTGCAAAGCTGGCAAGTACAGAAAGAACCTGCAACTGGGATTTTAGAAGAACGTTAAAAACAATTGGTTAATTTACTAGAACCAGACTAGAAAGAGAAGAGGGCTAACCACAAAAGAGCAGCTTCCACCCAGGATTAGGAATTTTGCTGTATATGATGTATCCAGAGGGTGATGCTGTAATGCACGCACATAAAGCCATGCAAAAAACAGAAAGCAGTGCAGAAACCTTGCTCATGCCCAACAGGGTGAACCATTCACTTAGATGGCTTTGTAGGCTTTTTGTGCTAAAAACAAACCAAAGACATGACACAAACATTTCCTCAACTCCCTTCCCTCTTTTTTTTTTTCCACGGGATCCTGCATGCACCTGATCAAGGGGCTGAAATTTTCAGAGCACCACAAATTTTCAGAGCTGCCACAGGAGCCTCAGGGCTTGTCTGGAGGGACACACGGTGTGAGGCTGAAGGCCGTATGGATCAGCAAACGCATTGCACCTCAACCTGAAGGTGTTGTTTTTTCTGAGAAGACTATCTCAGTTACTTTCCTTGGGACCAAGACACCCAAACCCCTGAAATATTTTGCAAACTGTACAGAGCGGAATGGGATCTGAGACTGAGGGGGTGTTGGGCGGGTGCTGCTCCTTTCCCCACAGCGTGGCGCTTCCCATGCCGAGGGGCGGCTGAGCTGCAGGGCGGCTGCAGGGGCTGCAATGCTCTGCAATGCAGGACACACGCCCTGCCCAGGCAGAGCAGGCTGGCAGCGCAGGCAGCACAGGGCTCACCTCCCTCTCCTGCAGCAGCCGGCGCAGCGTGCGCTTCCTGACGATGTGGCGTCTCCGCAGGTACAGGCCGATGCCCAGGCCCACCACCACCAGGCACAGCAGGCCTCCCACAACGCCGGCCGCGATGGAGGGGATCTTGGAGCTGCAGCACAGGAGGGGAAGTAGAAACAGGAGAGGTTCTCAGGTGTTAGATTTTAACGAAACCCTACAGAGGTTGCAGGAAGCCTTATGTTTTGATCAGACTCTGGGCACCCACATAAGCTTATGTGGTATTTCAGATTTCTTGGGCACCTGTGTTTTTAATTCCCTCATTCAGTAGCTGTTCAAAGTGGTGCTTAATTTCCATCTGGGCTTAAACCACAAGCCTTCATTCTTCCCTCAAATTCACAATTGGAACTGATCCTCACAGTTTAAGCAAGGGGGTTTCTCCTCCCTCTGATAAACTCACCCAGCACATGAGCACCACATCTGTGATGCCTGTGTGCCAGCTGTGGGCAGCCCATGAGTGATCAGAGACACGAAGAGAATGCCTCTCAGAAAGGCACACACACTTGTGATATCAGCAATGCAGCTGGCATCCCCCCATCATTCAGGGGGGAGGCATGCTGTAAAGGGTCACAGTGAATGCCAGATCATCTATCTTCCTTACAAATACAAATACAAATGTCTGAAGCCAGGTATTTTTTACCATCCCCCACTGTACACACAGATTTCTACCTCTTTATTAGAGCCTGGGTAATTGTAAATTTAAGTTGAAAAGAAAAACTTGTTTTCCAAGGTTGTTTTTTGGTCTGTACTACAGAGATTCTTCCCAGCATTGTTCTAAGTTGCTCCAGGGATTACTATTAAATGCACTCACTTTTTAACAGTACTTCTAGGTTGAATTAATCTTTCCATAGTATGACTTTGTGGTCAGAAACTTAATTCTGCTCTCTCAAGCACATCATGAAGCCAAACAGTGTGATATAAGATCAAGTCTGAGTGGGACAAATGAGCATTTTTCTGGGCACACAGTATTTGGAGATGTACAGATCATAGGACTGGAAAAGACCCTCTGCATCTCTGAGTCTCCAGTAACACAGATAACTATATCAGTCCTAAATGTATCTTTCTCTGCCCTAAATACTTTCGTTTTCCTTCCCCTCTTTTTACTCTTCAGTAACAGATCCCTGGTCTCACCTTGACAAAAACTGTAGGCAGAACAAGATTTTGAAGTCTTGTGCCAGTAGCAATATTTCTCAGTTCTTTAAACCATTTTTATACGTCTAAGCCTGGTTTAATCGGTCACTTCCCTCTAAACAGCTGAAGACTTCTGTCCCAGCCTTGCAGTGTCCAGTGTGGAAATGTAAACACACATACACACCACACACACACACACATTCTTTCCAGCTCTGCCATTAATTGTAGCAGATTAAATACTCACCCATTTGGACAGCCTTCAAGACCTGGCCCTTTGCACCTGTAAAAACAAATGAACGTTACAAACATAGTAGCTCTGGCCTACATACTCCTGTAATTCCAATGAAGAACTACTAATTTGAAAGTTTGTGTTTCAGAGCAGTCCATGTGTTAGCATAGGAATTTATAATAGTTGTACACTCCATTAAATATCAGTAAACAACCTTGCTCCAAAAAATTTTATCTAGAGAAACAGCTATGCTGCATATTTAGTTTAAAGAATGTTTTAAAACAACTTTTTAGCATGTGGTAGAAGTGGGGGAGGACACAGATACACAAAATTCATAAATTCCCTGTTTCTGTGCAGAGCCCAGGGCTGACTGTGGAGGAGAACAGAAGTAGTCTCCTCCTCCTACATGGACAGAAATACATGTGGAAACATATCATTGCAGACCCTCCTGCATAATCCTTGTTTCCTGATAAAGTAAATATTTCAATTTCCAGACTTTCTGTTACAGTGGAAAACTTGGATAGCAGACACTTGGATTTCCATAAAAAAATGGGATTTGACAGAACTCTGTCGGGCTACAGTTTGTTGGCATGTGTCCATGGTATTTTTCCTTTAAAATCCAAAGTCTTATGTTACTGGTAATGTAAAGAGGTTCAATTGTTATCCAGAGAGTCAGGGACTCTACTAGTAAGTAATTCAGCCTTCATTTGAGTTTAAAATGCCCAAAACTTTGGCAGTGCTGTGCAAAAAACCAAAAACACAGATGAAAACAGAGTAACTGTGTTCACTTGATGGTCTAATGAGTGTGAGAGGCACAGTGCATTCCCCAGGTGCTGCTGGGCAATGAGATGTATGCTCTTCATGGGAATTGTGGTCTTTGTGGTGTCTACTGAGGAAGGAGAGCATTACTGAGGTGGTGACATCACCTCTGGAAAACAGAGCACAGGAAGGAGTAAAGTCCAGCTTGTGGTATCCGCTCCCTGCGCTGATTTAAAGAAAATGGATCATCCCAAAACAATTCCAGAGGAGGTCAAGTAGGGGGTAATGAGTGAGCCCATGCCAGGAAAACTGCTCTGGAATTCCTCTCACTGAGAGGAGGAACCAGAAAAATTTCAAAATGCCAGGTAGAGTTGCAGATCTTCTCTTGCTACTTGGCCTGGGTCTGGGGAAAGAAGAGATGAAGCAACTACTCATTTTATTGGGTTTTACTTTGTTTGTTTGTTTGTTTTCATTACTCGGATCTTCCCTTGTGTATTTGCCTTGTTTCTGGGCCAACACAATGCTCCAAGACGCAGCATCTGGAAGGTCTTGTAAGTTCACTGGGCTCCCATGCAAGAATGTGCATCCTGGTGTCCTGTACATACTGGAAGTGCTGTTCATACCGATTCCTGGATTCTGAGTGCTCAACCTTGTTAGCTTTCCTACCAGCATACAGCTTGCTTTGTTTGCTCAGTTGTGTAACTAAGCACAGAGAAGTTGCACATGCAGAGCCAGAGCAGAGCCACCAGCTTGCTTATTATATAGGAGGCAGATCTTGCCTTGGGCTTCTCTGTTCAGGTGCTCAGTGGAAAACTGATCTAGGACTCCAGACCTCATGGTCTACCTCCTGGATATTAATTTCTGTGTTCTGCAACAGAGCATGTGCAGCTGCTCTTGATAAGAATGTGAAATTAGAAGACTTCACCTAATTTCAGAATATGACTACTGTCCCTCAAAGTATCTCTCCCTCAAAATTCTGGTTTGTCACACTACTTCAAGATGGCAAGTTCTCTATGCGCTTCCTAACAGCAAACAAAACTGGATAAGGGGATTGTAGCCACAGTCTGAGGAATGATTGACCATTTCTTCTCTTACACATCAAAGTAGAGACAGGAGAACTGTAGATTTTTATCAGTCCCCTTCCTTTTCCCACACAAATCCATCAATATCAAGTCTCATAAGATAAATTAAAAATGTGTTTGGGAAGAAAGAGAGAGATCAGCTTGTGCTTTTCAAATCCCACTTGGTTTTTTGATTGAGTTCACAAGTCAGAGAAGAAACAAAGCCCATAAGAATTATCCCTCCAGGACTATATATAACTATCTTTCTTAATATGGAATTTTATGATGACACCCTACTTAAGTAACCTAGATTTTATGGAATCTAAATAATCACATTTTCCATTCCTGAGTAATTTTTCTTCTGCTTAGAGAAACCAAAATGACAAATGTGACCTTATGAAGTAACTCAAGATCTTATGGATAAACAAGATGAATATAACAGCAGTTGTAGTCTTTGATACATTTCTCTACTTAATGGATAATTAGTTAGGTTTACAGCTCCTGAAAACTAACTCATCCAGAACTATAAATTTTCCCCGTCTATGTAAATATTACATGTCCAGTGCAGACACAACTACTTATTTCCTAAATCCATCAAGATTTTAACAATTTTCTCCTTGATCCATAGTTTCTAGTTGGATGCAATACAGTCATGTATTATGTATCATGTTATGTTTGATGGCTTTTTAGAAGGCACTCACACTATAACAGCCTAAGTTACTTAATAATCATAAAAGAGATGGAAAACCATTTTAAAATATTTTTAAACTTTACAAAAATTTTAATTTGTTATTTCTTTTTAAGTAACCTTCCAAGAGTGACAAAGGCATAGAGTGCTGTGCTTCTGCAGCCTTCCCTCTCAGATGCCCTGGCCACTTTCTCATCTCCCCCCAAAATCCCTTGACTTTTAAAATGAAGACTGGTGAGACACAGTGTTGACAGCAAGTGTGGATGAAGGCAGGATGTGCCAGCCAGTGGTATTGGCTACAGGAGTGGCTTCTCCTCCTTGCTTATCCACCCCAGTGACTGTGTCTGAGTTTGTTTCCTGCACTCTGTGAGACTGGCAAGGGAAAATTAAATCCTTCAACACTGACTAGATTAATTAAGATGGTGAGTGTCTTTAATTGATGACCATATAAATGGGATTTATATGTTCAAGGCTTTTGAGATGTTGCTTTCTTTATGATAGCATATATTCTCAGCTGTACTAGAGGCAGGGCCAAAGGAAGCTTGTGTAAAAAATGCCCAAGAGAATACAGGAGAATTGTGAGAGAAGGGGTCTTTTGGGCTAAGCAGGAGAAAGCATCCTTCATTCTATTTCCTAGCGAAGACTGAAAAATGGACTCAGCAAAGAAAATGAGACTCAAAGGTATTCTTCATGGCATTACAAAAGAAGCAATGTACGACCAGTATGCATACCTAAAGTGAAAAAATGAAATTCGTGACAAAACTCAGCTGGGAAGAGAAGCCTTTTACTTGAAGCTTCTTCAAATAAGGAGAACAGACAAATATCCTGGGAACCCTTGCATGACTACAGAAGTCAGCACTCTTAATCATGCTGATAAGATTTTGTGGGCTCTAGCCGTGAAATTGGACAGGGACAGAAATGAAGTTGTTCCTTGTCATGCAGGAATTGCTGAGACTGTGGTTTCTAAGGATGCAAAAGCTTTGTGAGACAGATGTTTTCCACCCACTGCTGAACAGATCCATTCCCACAGCAAAATGAGGGAAAGGCGTGAAGAGAAATGGCATTGCTGATGGATTGCCTTCAGAGAGACAATGCTGTGCCTGACTGCATGTTCCCATATTACAACCCTGACACTGGCTCTCTACTCATCCATGGCCACAGATGTTCCATCTGTATAGCAAATATTGCAACATTTCCTCCTTCTAGCTCTCTCAAGCCCTTTAGGGATACAGCCTATTTCATCTGCCGCATTGGGGCATCAACTTGAATTGGGCTATTGAGCATGTTCACAATGTAACTGATGCAAACTCAGCCCAGCTCTTTCATGTGAAAGATGAAATTGATACTCCTTTTTATGTTTTGCCTTAATAACACAGGGCCAAATACACTGAGGCATATGTTGGGTAGCCCTCATTTTAAAAAAGTCTTCTTACTGTAACATTATCTCCTGCCTGACTCTTGTCTCCCCCATCCACTGCTAAAGCAAGGCAGGAATTGACTTCTCTGATCAATTCTTCTTGGGAAACTTGCTTGAGCACTAAGAGTCACTGTGTAGATTCTTTTACATCCCTGTCTGGCAAATTATATTCTCCAAATCTGCATTCAAGTCTAGTGTTTGATTTCACTACCGAGGCTGCACAGTGAAAAAAAACCACCTTGTTCAGATGTGGTTGCTCATTACACTATTCCACTAATAAACTGCATTTCCATGTGGCCAGTTAGAAGGAGGACATCAGACCACCGTGGCCAGTTTGTATCAGTAGGGACTACTGAAGTCATTAATAAAGAACAAGCTTATTACAATCCTTTTTAATCTGAGAAAACGTCTTCTTGGGTTTGCGGTGGGAAGCCCTGATTAAGTCTTGGCTGTGATTGCAGAAAAAGCAGAGGGCATTGATGTAAATTGTAGCAAATCCACCATGCTTTATAACTACCATCTGAAAACCATTGCACTGAATTTCTCTATAAGCGCTAAAAAGGTCTGTTACTTGCTGATTCTACCCTTCATCTCCTTTTTTTTCCAGGAAGGGGAACGGGCAGTTGGATTAGCTAATATACAATGTGATGGTTGGTCTGAGTATGTTAAAACTCCTCTCTTGCAACACTTATTACAGGCATATTATGAAAAGATTTTGGATCAGAAAGACTTGCAGGGAAAAAAGGAGAGGCCTGTGAAGGAAAATACACAAAACATTGGCTGGCTTTTTGCTCTGAAAGCATCACAGCCCAAAAATCAAGCCCTAAAACCTTTTCCTGTGCATCCCATGTCTTTTGCAGGTTGGAAATCAGGAGAGGAGACCATTATTACTTGTGATGTAGGTTAAACACATCAATTCACACCCTGTTAAGGTTGCAGTTTAAGTGTGTCCCCAAATGAGGACAAAAATGGTTCATATAGATTTGATTTACTGTGATGCCTGTTAAAAAGTCATACTCACAAGGCTTTAAACTCAGACCAAGTTCTAGCATATGGAAAGAAGAAAAAGAAGAAAATCACTGTGTTATCTCACTGGGATTTCCCTCCTGAAAGTTGAAAGGTGCAGAGAAAAATGGGCCCTGGGAAGCCAGCATCCACCAGATGTCACTGATGTTCCTCTCAAAACCAGAGGACACAGCAATAAGCCAGGTGGAAAAAAAAAAGTCCATCACTGGTGGGTGAGTCCTGTAAAATTCTCTTTTCAAGTTATCAAACAAGCCTGTTTCAAACCCATTAAACAACCTTTTTTCTTTCCTTCTGCATAAAAACAAAGTACCACTGGCCTTTTCCTACCTACAAAGTTTGCCACACTCTGCCTACATTAACTGTGTCCTCCTGACCTCTCTTGCTCCCTGCTAGTTCTTCTTCTTAGTGGTTTGACATGGGACCGTCAGGAAGAGAAAAAGCTCGAGACATGCTGTTTCTCTCTGTCTGTTCTTCCCTGTCACCATTCAATCCCAGGTTTTACTCACCCCCGGGTGCAGTTGGGATGGCAGAGCTGGCAAACATTGTTCCCATCAGCGTATTTCCAGACGAGGGTGTCATTCTCGCCCAGAACACCTGCTGGGCAGGATTTCACACAGTGGGGGCCGTCTATGAAATGGGCACACTTCATGCAATTGTCAGGGCCCTGCAGAGAGAAACAACTTGTTTATAATGTGCTTACATCAGGCTATTCAGAAGGAAATTTGGAAGATAAATCTAAATGCTTTCCACTGCTGGAAGTTTCCAGCATTATCTGGTTTTATTACCTTGCTACCTGATATTCTTGAAGTAATTGCACTTGTAGGATCGACCATACAAAAGACAGCTCCTGCTGCTTAAAGCTAATATTTTCTTGCATTACAATGCTGCTTCTTTTTTCCCTCTGCCTTTCCTGGTTGGAAAACTTGTGTTTTGCATTTTAAATGGGGAAGCATTAAATGACACCTTGATAAGGGGTTAGCTGAAAAGCAGACAGCTTGGTTGCTACCTGGTGCAATCTATTACAACATAATTTAAAATAGTGGATATAGACCTCCTGATACCACCCTGAAATACTGGAATCAAATCACTATTTTTCTGGTTTCTCAGCACAGGTTCTTTCCTCTGTTAAGAAGAAGCATAAGGCAACCCAAGCAGTCCATGGTTTTTTTGTTTTTTTTTCCCACTTTGAAAAGCACTAAGTCTGTATTTAGAGGCATTGCCTTCAGCCATTTTTGGCAGAACTGTTTTTATTAAGACTTCAACAACACCATGAATAACCTAAATATTTTAAAGCAGGGGAACCAGCAATTGTGGGTCCAATTTTACTATGGAGAAAAGCCAGACCAGATCCACAGTACTGGTTGCAGTAGGACAAAAGTAAGACACACCACAGGAAGATTATTTTAATCACTGTAATGTCTAAGGGCCAATATAATAGACTGATTACTACATGCTAGGCAAATATGGAACAGGGGGTAACTGCCTGAAGGAGTTTATAATGTAAATAACATCCTTGAGGTCATGTGCTAGGAGGGAGGATGGAAATGCTTCACAGTACTGAACAGTGACTCTTCAAACTGATGATGGGTGTCCTTGTTTTTGACAGGACAGGGTTAATTTCTGCAGTAGCCAGGAGGAGCATGGCTAGGACAAGTAGGTTATTCTCTACCCCCTCATGTCATTGCCAGGGGCAGGGGAAAGGAGTTTCTTCTGGGGAGAAGGGGTTCCTTCTGGTTGAGCAAGCATGGTAGAGGGAACCATGGTGTAATGCTGGTTCTGAGCAATTATGTGTGAATCCTTCACCTTTCCTGTACACTGTTATTAATCTTGTTGCTGTTACTGTTTCCCTTCTTATCTCATTGCTGTTTCCAGTAAAGTGTTCTTATCTCAACCCATGATCTTCTCCTCTTATGCCTCCAATTCTCCTTTCCAGCATGCCACAAGGGAAAGGGGGGAGGGAGGGAGTGAGCAGCTTGAGGTTTGGAGAGTCACAGTGGGAGTACTAAGCTGGGGAGTACCATTCCTAAATCACAAGGGTCAAACGCGCAGAGGCTGCTGATGGTGGCAAGAGGTGTTTAAAGAGTTGGGTTAAACAACACAGAGGTGGACTTGTGATGAAAGCAGATTTGACCTCAAAAAAAAGAAAAACAGAGAGAATTGGACTTTTGCAATTAAGATCTGACTTTGATCTAATGTGTTGACACCAACTTGGAAGTTGAATGGTTACTTGTTACTCAAATATTTGCCATTTTGCCAAAATAAGTATTTTTTTCTATAAAAATACATAAAATGTTACAGACTTTACAATGTCTATGACTGTGGATTACTTGTCAGAAAATAAAACTAGCACCCTGAAGTTTCCTGTCCTGTTCCCTTGACCCAAGATCTTGACTTCAACCACCCCCATTCTCTGCTGCACTTCAAATAGGGTTAAAATGAGACCTCAGGATTATCTGAATATGGGAAACACATATTAATACTGGGGCTCAGGTTTGCTAAGATGAATCTGCTCTTACAGGTCCAGTGCAAGTTGCATTGTACATGGTGGAGTTTTGCACCAGACATTCAGGGTGGCAGGGGAGGCACTTGGAGTCCTTTTCAAATTCTCTTGGCTCCCTGGAAAACAACAACAAAAAAAGAGAAATAATTAAACCTCAGAAATAAGAGCAAGTGATAAATTATGGTCTTCTTTTCCAGACTTTTCCACATTAGATTGAGATGATGGTACTGAGACAGGAAGAGGGACCCTCTTGGCTACACCAGTAGCACTTGCTCAGAGCAAGCAGGAGGATGTAAGAGTAAGGGAAATTTGTTTGACAGTGAAACACATGGCACTCCAGATTGCACACTACAAATTAGTTTACTCTCCCTTTTCAGATAATGTCACAGAATCCTCACAACCATTTCTAGAGGCTTTTAAATGGTAGTGATGCAAAGAGATCAGCAAAAACAGTTCAAGTGATTTCAAGGCTACAAATAATAATTAGGAAAGTTAAACAGCAAGGCACTGATAATTAAATTCATGTCCTCTCTACAACACACAATGAATCATTAAAATATGAAAGTTGGGAACAGATGGTTTTAATAGCAATAAAGCTGTTCCACTTCAAGTAATGGTGTCATTAATTAAACTAAATCTACCCATCATTTGAAAAAAAAATGCCCCAATCTGCCCTTCAGGTTATAAGAGCTGCTAGAGGGAATTCACTTTAAAAAATAGACAGCTGCTAAACTGCAAGCCACTAGAGAAATACAAACATCAGAGGCATTAGCACCCTGACAAGTACTTGCTTAATACTCAGGAGGTTTAAAAGTCAAGCTTTGTAATTTTGCTGCTAGACATGACTTTTCCACCTACATCACCTGTTGAATTGACACACAAGGCAGCAATATTTTTTCCGTGTTCTGAGTGAGGCTGAGGCAATAATTTTGCCTGAAATAGCTGCTCTCAGCGATTTTTGGATGAAAGTTCATTCTCCTTTGACTGCAACTTTGTGAACTGCAAGAACAAGCTGCTCATCTGAAGAAATATAAGAGGAAAGAAGTCTACCAAGGAGTGAAGCCCTGGCTCTGGGGATGATTGAGCTCCCAGAGACTCCAAATGGCACTGGCTCTCACCCAGTGTACTTGACATGACTGTCACAGCTTGGCCTTTAAACTCCTTTCTCTCTTATGGGAAGGAAGCCTAAGGCTTAGCCTCCTTGGGCCTCCAGATAGCCTCTTTGTGGGCTTAAGAGGATGTTTTCTTAGCAATCACCATGTCAGGAGCAAAGTCCTAAGCAATACTGAATGGGAAGGAGAGGTACCTTAGCTAGGTACTGTGTTCACACAACATCTCTGCAAAGCTGGGGAAATCCCACGCAACCACAAACCCAGTTTCTTGCTTTCTTTCTATGTACAACACATTTTAAAAACCAAAACCCCCACACCATTACCAAAACCTAAAGCACCCCTGAGACACCTTACCCTTGCAAGATGTTGCACTGTTTCACACATTCCTTCTGACGATCAAAAAACCTGCAGGAGAAGCAGTGGAAGGGCCCTGGGCCCCAGCAGCCTACGTCTGAGCACAGGGGGTCACAAACATGCTTGGCAGCAGCTGAGACAGAAAGAGGGACAAGAAAAGACATGAATGTCAAGGCAAGAGAGGGGTCAAACTCTCCACTCCCACTCCATATGACCAACTGGTTCCCAACTTGTTCCAAGACAAATATGAATGATTCTGGTAGAGTAGAAGAAGAGTAATCCTTCTCCTCTAAATCCCAAAGCCTAAAATTGAGTGAATTCTGGCCATTCTAAATGAGAATGATCTCCTCTGTGACACTTTAACAGATGTATAATAAAGTTAAGTCAGGCTGAGGGAAGAGGGGTTGTCTACTCTGGGGAAGAGACAGCTCTGGAGAAACACTGGGGCTTTTTTGTACTTGAAGGGCACTTATAATAACTTTTTAATAAGGCATGTAGTGATGGAACAAGGGGAAATGCTTTCAAACTGAAAAACTAGATAGATTTATGGATATAATGAAGACAATGTGTGGTGAGACACTGGCATGAGTTGCATAGGGAATTGGTGGATGCCTAATCCCTCTAAATTCAAGGTCAGATTGGATGGGGCTCTGAGCAACCTGATCTAGTGAGAGACATCACAGTCCCCAGCAGGAAGGTTGGCCTACCTGACCTTTAAAGGTCCCTTCTCACCCAGACGGTTCTATCATATTTCTATGACAAATTTCTAAAATACAACAAATCCATATTCCTCAGAAAGAAATAATTAGATTTTTGCCCAGGGACTACTGCAGTTAATAACAGTATGGTTGAACACCAGCTTTGACCTTGTGAAAAAAGACCAGTGTTAGGAGTTAGCTTTAGTGTCCTTCAACTGATGCGGCTTCACTATGTACAAAGTATGAAGAAGCTCCTGACTTGCTGAACACTATAAAGTTCACATTTTGGTGGGAAGAAAAAAAAATCCCACTCTTCCCTCACCACTTTTATTAAGGCAGTATCACTGATGAATTTTGTAGCTAGAGGAACATGAAGAAAAAAGCCTTTCTTGAATCATGACAATGCAAGCTTACTCTTGAATTTCAGCATGAGCTTTGATGGTGAGTAGGAATGCAGCACTCACTTACCACACTCATTTTTATCTCTATTCTGTAAAATCTTTGTTTTCTGGCTCTCAGTTGCAAACAGGCTGTGCCAGTCCATGGTGTCAGCATAGCAGAGGTTCTTGTTCCTCATAATGGCAACATCTCCATCACTTATTTCCTTGAGGGAGCGCAGCCCTAGGGACTGTATTTTCAAGTTAACAACAGCAAGGGAATACTGGCCACTAAAATGGAGATGGAAAAATAGAAAAAACATGCAAGAAAGGTAATTAGCAAGCAGGATTTACTCAGCATGTTTTTCTTCTGTCAAATGCATCCTGCTGTGAACTGCATTTTCTTCAAGCAAGATTCTGCTCAGCCCTCTAAACTTAATGCCTTGTCCATGACATGCTTATTATGTAACAACCGTAATACTCACATCTGGTTTTGCAAGGGATTTTTAAGCTAAAACTGTCAGGACACATATGGTCTGACAAGTAAATGATGTGAAACAATGGTTCCAGGTAAAACAGCTATTATTTGTGCTTGTCCACCAAGTCATTCTTCCTCTTGGGGCAAGCCAGGAGGGCACTGGAAGCATTGCTGATGTCTGCACTGCTTGTCAGCCTCCATTCACGACTGCCCAGCTACCTCAAATCCCACAGTGTGTCTGATGGCATTGTGACTCCCCCAGACTGTAAAGAGCACTTTGTGTCCTGTCTGTGCTTCCAGGTTTGGTGGGAGACTCTGGTCCTGAAAACAGGCTCAGGGCAGACCTCCATACATGGCACAGAGCTGAGCGTCTTTACTCCCAGGGCATGTTATTTGTGCTACAGAGGTGGTGCTCTACTCCTTGCAGAGTTTGCCCCATTTTGCATCAGTTTTGAGACACCTGAGTCTCACACTGGTTGCAACCTTGGTGTGCTCAGACAAGAGCAGCTCAAAACAGGGCTTCTCTTAGCATGGCTGTGGCACATGATTTACTTACTGTTGCTTTGTTCTGCCTCGTATAATCTCCAGATTTTCAAAAGCGTAGAGATCAGTAGCATTCTCAGGCCAGGCTTGAATCAACAAAAATCCTGAAAGAGAAAAAGAAGATTAAAAAAATGATTATAATGGAAATAAACTCACTGTTAGTACTGGCAGCAGAACCTTCTCCTGTAGCAAATCCTGCACCAGGAGAAGGCACTTGTACTTTCCCTGTGCTTATCTGAAGGATCTCAAAGTCTAACATGACATTTTAGGGAGCAAGGAGATATTTTTAAGCACTGTTTTATAAACAGTTTACTTCCTAGCCCACCATGAGGGCTTAGGAGCATAAGAAGCATGTCGAGCTGCACATCCTGCCACACCGAGTCACCAGCAAAAATGGCTCTTGCCAGTAGATACCCTGGCTGAGAGGCTGCAGACTCTGGATCTGTGGGAGAAAGGCAGCACTCCACCCCATTTTTCAGCCGACCTCAGGGAAGAGGAAAACTTAAAAGCGGGAACAGAGCAGAATAGTTACTTGTAGTGGATTTTCTGAGGCCAGCAGAATTCCCACTCAGCTGAGGTGTTTGGGAGGAAGGGGAGAATTTGGAAAATTGCAGGCTGCTGTATGAAGCTCTGCAGTTAGTCAGAAGGGAACCCTGAAGGGAACCACACAGGTGAGAAAGAAAAGGAGAACTGGAGTGGTGTCTGTAGACCCCACCCCAATGCTACATTAATTTCATAATGGGCTGAAAACAATTACTTTTAATTGATACTTGGTGCAAGACAGTGGTTGAGTGCTCTTGCTGGCTGCTTTGTGCTCATGGAGACACATTCACCCCAAGGAAGAGCCCTTCAGTCTGGAGAGGGTGTCTCCATAGGGATGACGCAAGCCACTGAGCACGCTTCCCCAAGGAGCTTCTGAAAGGTTTTCCACAAATAGAAACACACTTGGCTTTTTTTAGCTGGAGTGGCACGCCTCTGCATCACCACATGCTTCTTGGGTGGCTGAGGATCTCCACTGCTTTTACTCTTCTCTAGGGCTGACAGCTCAGCAGAAGGGATGTTCTGGCCAAACCACACACCTTGGATGGAAGACCAAGTATGGGTTATGTGGGCGTAATGCTGGCAAGGTGCTGCTGACCACCTCGGTTAAGAGTGACCCTTGTTAAGCTCCGAGACAAGAAACACTTTGCATGCACTTCTCTTCATGTGCTTAAAAAATTTCCCTCCTCCCCATTTGTGTTTTTGGTAGTAAGAAAAACACCTCAGCTTAAATTCACTGCAAACCTGATATTTCTTTGACTGTTTTGAAGACATCCAACTTCTTGGGATCCAAAGGTAGGGTCTTCGTAAAGGCATCACTGAAACAAACAGAATGAGAAAGTGGGAAAAGAGCAGCTTAGTCTGGATTTCCCCTAGCCCTTTTCTTTCAAGGCTTGATGGCCAGTAGATAACTCACCCTAGAAATGCAACTGGGAGAATGCTGACATCCCCATTGATCTTGGTACAGTTTTTGAAGGAGTCGATATTTGTGGCATTTATGGAGAGAATCCCTTTAAGTTCACCTATTCCAATGCCATTGCACACTGTTAAAGAAGAGAGACAAAAGTTAGGGGGGAAAAAAGTGAAGCCTGGTCACATGGCAGGGTAGAAACATGGAGGTGCCCCAAGCTCAGAAAGAATTCCCCTATGATCAAACCTGCCACTCCAAGATGAGTTTCATAGATCTTTTGCCTGTTTTTGTTTTTCAGAAAGTGCCACAGGATAACTGCTTCCTGCTAGCCCGGCTGTGCAGCTCTGGGTCTGAGCATCTCTGCACACAGGCCCTGGCACACTCCCTTCTCACTTTGTCCCATTTCTGTTCCCTTTGATGAGACACTGGGAAGCACAAATGGAGGAGAAGGCTGCTGTGCAAAAAAAAAAAAAGTGGTGTATACCATCTGGAGGGCCTGCTCCACAGCCATGCTTCCTAATCAAATCACCAGTCAGATCTCCTAACTATCACTGAATCTGACTTATATTGAATTTGCATTTAACTACGATCAGAATTCCCTGCACTTCCTAGCAAGATCTCTATCATCTCAAAACCTTACTGGTTTATTCCATGCTTTTTATACCTTTGCTGCATAGCCCATCACACTTTTTACACTTTCGAACACCATTTTCTTCCACTTCGTAAGTATCAGCGTTGCACGAGCGAACGCAGGAGCCGTGGTCTGTCACCACATAGTTGTCTGGAAAAAAAAGCATACATAGGTGACTTAAATACAAGAGGGATACTTTGAGGACCAGACAAGCACTTCAAAACCTGTAACAAAAAGGGGGTTTGAGTTTTTGGCACACTTGGGAAAGCACAGCCATTAAACTATGAACATCACAAACATAATCTGAAAGTAGATGAACATACAGTGCTACCACCATTTTAAAGAAGCAGAATGGTCACAGAAGGATAAAACAATATTTAAGTCTTGACAGTTTAAATAAATACAGAAACGGAACAGCAAGAAAGGAAAAGCAAGCATCTGTAGAGGAAACAATGATCCCAGGCCTTGAGACAGAGTGTTAAAATCAATTGCTTTTTAACAGTCCTAATTAAGAACCTGTTAATAATGCTTTGGTAATCCACAGCATTGATCCCATATAGCTATTGTTTTAATGGTTTTAAAAGATGCCTTTCTCTTCACGAAGAGAAAAATTGTCAGAAGTCAAAATACAGAGATTAAAAATCAGGCAAAGTGATGGATGCAGACTGTTTGAAGAGGCTCACTTTGTCACTGGTTCTCAGTTCCCACAGAAGCTGAAGAGAACAAGTGCTCTTTTATCTGCACACAACACAGAGGGATGACATGGGATCCTTCCCCCTTTTCTCCAGCTTCCCACCTCCTCTGGGGCTGCAACCTGAAATGAACTTACGTGGACATTCCTTCACACAAGTGGCTCCAAAGCTGTATTTTCCTTCAGGGTTCACATCCATCTGGTAAGTGGTGGGGTTGTACAGGACCAATGGGGGACACGTATCCTTGCACGTAGCGTCATCCCGAAACTTGCGGCATGCCTGTCGTTGAACAACAGCACCCAATTAAAATGCCTTCTCCTTAAAAAGTGACAGTGATTTTACAGCAGTTCTTCAAAACACTCTGATGGCCTCATCTGCTTCCCTGCTTAGCTCTAATGGAAACCCCAAGCAGCTATCATCCAAGAGGACAGTCCCTCAGGCTTTGAAGTTGTAAGGTTGCTTCAGGCTGGGCAATGGAGTATAGTATTTTTTAAAAAAGAAACCAGGAGCTTTTCTTTTTCTGAACAAGGAACCTTGGCACTCTGGTGGAGAGTTGCTGGGATTCACGTGGGAACAAGAGCAAATCTGCATGCCTTAGACAGAAAAATTTTCCCTACAAGCAGCAACCAGATCAAGACAAACTGTACTTTTCTTGGCCAGTTTTTAATAACCTAAATCAAATCAAGTTCTTTCCTGCCAATTACTGACTTTTTTGGCTAAATATTAAACTCAAGCCATTATATTTGGCTGCAGGTAATGAACAATTTAGCAGGCATTTATGAAGGGCAAGTTGGTTCTTCCAATCTAAATCTGCATTAAATTAATCATGACTCTCTTTTTCCCTTTCTTCTCCCTTGGCTTTCCAGATGAGAGACAGTAACCGTCTTCTCTGTGAGCCAGTAAGGGGATCATAGCCATCTTAAACAGAAACCAGGAATAGAGGTAACAACAGTAAAACCCAGGTTGGACCATTTCTATGGAGATTCACTGAGATGTCACTTAATTCCAAATGAAGTGCAATGCAAACATGGGGAAGAGTTAAAACCAGAGCACACACCAAACCCCTGAAACTCTGGTGGAAAAGCAATGGGATCTTAATTCCCTAAAGAAGCACCATTTGGTTCTTCTCTTTTCACTGCCCCAGGGTTCCCCAAACACAGTGCTTTTGTGGCAAGTCAAAAGCAGAAAGAGAAACCTGGATTTCATGTGTGAAGTTAGGTAAAATGCAAAAAAAAATGAAGATCCATCATAATTTACTTCCTGTACAAGTTCCCACTTTAAGATTATTACTGGCTAGTGCTCAGGAGTATAAGCAAAGCTGTGCTGGCCTGGAAAACTGCTGCACCATGGGGGCAGCTCTGGGCCCGTGGACCTGCTCATGTGGGGAAGCTGCCTACAGCAAACACTTGGATGCTCTGCATCACTGTCACTGGGCAGTCAAAGGCGCTAACCCTGGTTTGGAACACACTAGGAAGGTCCATGGGCAGAGTCAGTAAAGACTAGCTAAGGGTGCTGTGAAGTTCATGTTATCTTCCCTCCCAACAAGCACCCATGCAGGGAAGCCCTGATCACCCTACAGGTCAGCATCTCTCAGGAGGCCTTTGGGGCTGAGGAAGGCTAGAGGACATGCAGGTGGAAGCCCTGCTGGCTGTGTCAGGGATTGAAGCCATGGTGGTGGCAGTGCAGCATCATTACCAGGCAGTCACTCTCCCGAGGGCCAGTGCACCCTGCAGCACACTGGTTGTGGCAGCAGTCGCTGGGCACCTTTCCTCTGCACCGACCAGAGCACTGCTGAGCACAGATGACTTTTGTTACTGGAAAATACAAGAAAAAAAATGAAAAACATCAGCTGTACTTTCTGCAATGAGGTCAAGAAATACAGAGAAAGGGTCTGGTGCAGGTTCTGTGCTAGATTTTCCTCATGGGACATTCTGTCCTCATTTAAGGCCAAAGTTTGGGAGGGGTGAGAGCGAGTGTGGGTGGTAGTAAGAAGGGCTCATGTTCAGCCTGTAATTATCTTGGCTCTTATGAGGTGCTAAGAACTCTGATCCCAGCCAGGAAATATGTCCTGCTTAGAAAGAACAACCCTGTTGCATCAATGCCTAGACCAAGTAAAACTCTGTGACAGTCATTGCATCTTATAGCTGGGCAATAGGGTAGAATCTGTCTCCATTTCACAGAGAAAATTTACTATTATTGGCTCTAACTTTGGGAAAAACAATGTGACAGAATTGCCAGGACTCTGTACTATAACTGGAAATTGTACATTGTTGGTGTGGTGCTGTAAAATGTCCCTTTAACACACTAAAATATTTCCAAAATTTGCAGAGATACAGGAGACTCACTCAACAAGTAGATTTTATATGTACATTGAATTATTTTTCTTTAATGTTCAAATCCTTGGCCAAACCTTATCTTCATTACACAACTCCCTCAGGGTTTGCACCAGTGCAAGAGCCCAAAAGAAGAACTGGCCCTGGTCCAGCTTTTTGCAGGGGAGCAAAAACAGTCTGCAACATTTTGTTCGGAGTTGGGAAAGCTTCTCCATTTGTATATCAAAGCAGAGAAAAGGATAATCATAACAATTTTTAAAACCCCCGCAAATTAATGGCTAGCATGTTTTTGTACCAGAGACCCAAATTAGGGTTGTTTGGTCTCTAAGAATTAAAAAACAAATTAGAGATCCATGGAACCTGGCATAAGGCGCCAGAAGAACCTGATGGCTACTCTGCTTCATACAGCACCCTGATAATTTCAGCTGTGTACTGTGCTAACTTTTATCAACATCACAGTGGGCACAAATGAGTTACAATATTATCAGGAATTCCTGTAAGCCTGAAAGCCATGGTTGTTAATTAACAAAAAATTATTTCCAAAAATAGCCAGCTATAGAGTATGTAACAGTGATTTTTTAAAATCATAAATTCTTTTTCCATTACACAGTTCTGTATCCAAACTGTATTATTTTATTTTTTCTTGTAGACCTATAAGCAAGACCGTATATTTTCAAAGAAGCAGATTATTTCCACAGTAAGCATTAACTTCCCTGATAGCAACTCCTCCACTCAACTAGAAACAGGGTAATAAATGGCACATTGTTCTACATGAACAGCATTTTGATACTTTTTTTTTCATAAGAATTAGCAGGGGAATAAAGCACCTCATCACTCTGATAACCATTGACTGGTGTTTCCTGCTGGAAACATATATTACATCAAACATTTTTATTTCACATAGAGTATCCCACATTAATTTCCAGGACAAAGAGATATATCCCCCAAACTTTCCCACATATGGAAATGTGGGATACATTTTCAATTGGCCAGACTCATAAAATGCCTGGAGAAGCGAGCAAGAGCTCGCTTATTTTATGCTTTCCTCAACCTCCTGATTCCAGCGAGGGTTTGTAAATGCAGGAAGCTTGCAGGGCTGAGACCTGATGTTTCGCAAGGTCCTGGGACAGCTGTGCAGCCTCAGCTGCAGGAACCAGCCCAGGAAGGGCTTTGTAAGCACAGCCACTGTCCACCCCGAGAGCCAAACTGCAGAGCCAGCTGACAAAAGCTGAAGCTTACACTAAATGAAGACAGGAAAGGTACATGCTTCTCTTTCCTCAAACTCTAACTCATACAAATTTGGATTAAAATTTGCAGGCAAAAAACTTAGGTTCAGGTGGGTATTTGCAATGGAAAACTGAATGTAAGATGTTGCTTCCATTTGCATTGTGTCTAGATCAGCAGTTTTTCCACTGAACTTTTCCTGAAACAAAACCCAGTGCATTTCCCCACTTTTTAAAGGACAAAAAAACCAAAAAAAACCAAAAAAAAAAAAAAAAAAAAAAAAAAAAAAAAAAAAAAAAAAAAGCAGTGAAACAAACTGACATGATGTTCCTTCTCAACCTTTACTTTAGGAAAAATAAACTGTTGTAAAATCTCAGGCACTTGTGAATGGATGTTTCTGCTGCTCTCTTAGCATCAGGGAAGCATCCTACCTGCAAAATTATGCTTAGTTTTTCAGTAGACAGAAATGTATTATGTATGTTTAGAGCACACAAGCTATTTCTTAGCTAATCTGCAGTCTTACATGTCTGGCAGTTTTGTTCTCCAGGGCCCCAGCAGTGGTCTTCTGTGCAGTTCTGATGGCATTTGGGACCTAAAACACAGAGAGTATAACACGTAAGAGAGAATATAATAGTCTGTAAACAAAGAAAACATCAATGTACCATGAACAACAGAAAACAATGACTTGAGATTTCTTTCCTGATAAACCAGGGTAGGAAGCATCTATATAACAGTGCTCAAAAAATCTGAGAGCTGAATTTGTTATCCTTTGTTCACCACTGCTTTCCTACGTGCAGTTCTCCACCTCCACACCTTTAAGCAAGAGAGGACAATACCCAGCCAGCCTAGCTTACGAAAGAGGCATA
Source organism: Erithacus rubecula (assembly GCF_903797595.1). Lineage (NCBI taxonomy): Eukaryota > Metazoa > Chordata > Aves > Passeriformes > Muscicapidae > Erithacus > Erithacus rubecula. The sequence continues at coordinate 50,816,651 of NC_136689.1, read as the reverse complement.
TTTTTCCCAGGAACAGGAATCTCAGCTACTGCCCGGCTGGCCCTTTGGCTGGAATTTTCATGCAATGGCAAGTCACCACTGGCTTGAAGTCAGGCATGTGCCAGCTGCTCTCTACAGGCCACATGTAAATCAGTGTTTCTGAACAAGACAGTTCTAAAAAGAAAACAAATCCAACTGGATTCACAGGCAACTGCCAGCTCCTCTGACCACAAAATAATTTGACTTGTCTGCTTTGTGCCCTCCTCCCATCCTCTACCAAAACTGCTCCTTCTGTAGGGCCATGGCAGATGGACAATTGGTGGGCAGGATGGACAGACACCTTGCCTGACCTTGAGCGTTCAGTGCTGGGCTTTTTCCCCTTCCTCCCTCCTTGCTCTATTCTTTCTTCTTCTTTCTCTTAATGATAAGCAGGTCCCAGAGAAACAACTTATTTTAGAGTATGGGATCATTACTAAAGCCATAAAAGGCTGTTTTAGCAGATTAATGTGGAATTCACTATATTTAAAAGGCATTTCCTACTAGAGTGTTTCTTCCCACTAACAACATGTGACTTTCCTTCCCCCCATCAGCCATCAAATAGCTGAACAAGTGCCAATACTTGTCCAAGAGTTGATTGATTCGGTGTGGGACCAAAGAACTCTTTTTTTAAGTTGAAAAGCTAAAGGTTAACATTTCTGTGGTGCTCAGAGCCAAACTCTTGTACTGACATGTATAGTTTGCAACTCCTTGATTACGCCAGGGCACTGTAGAAAAATAAGTCAACACAGAAGTTGGCTATTAGCTCTCAGGCAATTATGCAACTGGAAGAAGATAAAGAAAATATGTTTTCCTGCCAATTTATAGTGCCAGAAATAAAATGCTCAGAAATGAAAATAAACCCTTCTTTCTGTGAAATGACTGGGGATTTTACAAGGAACTCATAAGACTGAAGGATTAGCTTGAGTCTGCTCTAAGCGTATGGTGTACAAACTTTTAAATATCCCTTCATCTCCCTGTTGATCTGAAGTGTCAGATTTATCTACCTGTTTACTATTACTTTTGCCAGGGTAATCTGTGCAGCCCAAAACAAGAGAATTTTACAGCATTCAACTTGGGCCTTAGCTGTAAAAAGGCTTCAAGTAACTCCATGAAACTCCACATATGGTTTTCCTAAACCAGAGCCTGACATTGTAAACAGAAGATTGCTGGAAAGCAAATGAATGCATACTTTTTCTGAGCTGTCTTTTTGAGCTGAGCACATATGCAGGGTACTGTCTTAAACCAAGAGGAACATTCCAAGAACTTTGCTGAGCTAAGGACCTAATCATCATGCAAAAATTCTATCTTGGGCCAGTGGTGCAGAAATGAAAGCACTTCTATTGGAACAGGACTTGGTGGCCTTCATCAGAAATTGTTGGACTAGGAGCCCACTGCATGAATGATGGCATGTCTGTTTCACTCTCTGAAATGGAGGGGGACACATAGCACTTTTGGTAAGTTAATACTCACAAGAAGACAGGTTGCTCGCAAATTCAAGCACTGTAGGAGGCTTCTTGTTTGTGTCAATGATGTCATTCCAAAGAACAGTATCCATGTTGCACAGTTTGGGGTTGTTGCTGATTTTAACACCTCCATTGAGAATTTCTGTTACAGAAACAAAAAAAAAATTGCCAAGTGAAGCAAATCCCTAATTTGCCCCAGACATCCCCAAAGTATCTCTGATCTAAAGAAAGAGAAATAAATTATATCTTTCTCCACCTCAGTCACATGATACTGACAAAAGGAGCAATGTGCAGAGCAGCACAACTCCTGATGGGGTAACCAACACCAGGAACAGACTGACAGATTCTGGAAAGTCAGCTTTTCTCAGATGCCAAAAAGGATGCCACTATATGTAGTGTTCTGCCTGGTGCCATCTCAAGGGCCCACAGTACTCAGCAGAGTAGGACTGTTGGTGTGCACAGGCAGAGACCATGTGAGACACACATATTACCAGATCCCAGAGTGATGTAACAAAAAATATTGATATATATGCCCTGAAATCAAATAATACAGAATAACAAATGCATGCTTCTTTTGCAGAAGACTGGCTAGCTGGAAAGCAATTTAAAAATGACATTCAGATCCTTGCTTTTAAAGTGGGCTTTGATGGCAGATGACTCTGAGAGGCAATCTCCAATAGATCTTGACACCAATAAGCTGAGAGCTGGAGGTGGCTTTAGAGGTGCCTCCACCTGCTGTCCTTGTCTCACCTGAAAGCCTCTTCATTGGCAGCTGTCGGAGCCCCTGGGTTTTATTCATGTGGTAGTTGGATAAAACTGCCAGGGCGTAAGAGTTGTCATAGAGCACATTGCCTCGGATGATCTGGAGGTTTTCGAGGGGAATGACATCCACCATGTTGAGTGCGATGAGCACGTAGCCTGCAACCTCCTGTATTGACTAAGAGGACACAAGAAACAAAATGCTTCATCTATCTTCAATAACTGCTTTCCTCCTCCCACTCCTCCCATCCACCATATTTCAATTTTAAGGAGTGACAGACCATTTAATCTCATTAAAAATAAATAAATCTAAGAAGAAAAAAGGACTATGTGAAAAACCTTGGTGGTTAAGCATATATAAATTCACCCTTTCAGGAGCTACCAGGGTGTCATTCCACAGGTCCAGCATACCCCTGTTCTGTCCCCAAGTAAGGGAAAGTGGAGCTGACTAGGGGAGGCAGGGGAAAAGGGCAAGAATGCATGAATGATAACTAAATGTGATGCTTCCCAAAAATACTTACCTGGCCTTCAACAACTGACAGCACACACAACTGACTACCACCTGATACAGACTCTTACATTGTCTCTTCTGCGCTCATCAGAGGGGAAGACTAGGCAACCTTCTTTTTAAATAGTATATATCTTTACAGGACAAAAAGACAAAAGTGTTCCTTCATGTGGGTTAATTCCTGTCTTGCACTGTGAAATGTATGCATTTCTATCCCCTACAAAAATCACAAGTAAAAATCCTTCAGGCTACTACTTAGGATATTTTCCTTTTCTGTGAAGACTACCAGTAAATTTTCAAGAGACTTGTTACCTTCCTTGGAACCCTGAGCTCCATGATAGGTTGTGTTTGGAAAAGAAGAATGGCAATACCATCATATTTCTAACCTATATATTCAAACCATAGATTTTTTGATCTTGCTTGTTACTTGCTGGTAGAGAACCTGGAGGTCTCCATGTCAGCCATGGCTCCTCCCCATTCCATAGCTGCATTTTAACATCCATCCTCCTGTTCACTCACTCCTCAGCTTGCCTTAATTTGCCCATGAACTTGTGCACAAAACAAATGCTGAGATGGGAGTAGCCCATGTGTCAATCACAGGGGATTATCTTGAAGATCACTCCAAGAATCCATGTGGGAAGTTATTGCACAGGACTTGCCTGCCTGCTGAGGGTGTGAGCACTTCAGGCTGGAGAGGCACTCACCACCATGGCAGAGGAAGGGATCACAGTTTGGAGGGCAGGGAAAAGGCCTCCACACTTCAAAATCTGCCACTCATTTTGTGCTTTGCTTTGCCCCACAGCACCACAAAACCTTTTGCTCTCTGAGAAGTGTGGTAACAGGTAAGGATGAAATTCTAATTATACATAATAAGAAACCCATCTGCATGGCACCCAGCACAGGCTGGCAAGTGCTTGAAAAACTATTTCTCAAAGTTCCTGATTTGTATAGCACTGTTGAGTGCATTCTGCAGCCTACAGATATGCTTAGACTGTAGGCTGTGATTCCTCTGACATGAACTAGCTGTGTTTTTTGGATCACCACAGAATTTCATGAGCAGTTGAACCTTTGCACTTTAAAGATGAAGTAGGATTTGTTGTAGCAGAGAAGGCTCCATTGGCCATGAACACTAACCTTCAAGAAAGAGAGGTCACGATTGTGCTCCACATATGTAATCTCCAGGTTGCTGAGTACCACCTCACAATTGTTGTACATCCTCTGCAGGCTGGTGAAATGGTCTTCCACATGTCCCAATTGGGTCAGCTTGTTATTTGTCCCTTGACAAACTGTGAAGGAAAGGAGAAGGCTCCATGAAGGAAAGGAAGAACAACTACAGGGCAAAAACTTGTTGCTCACTTATCTTTAAAAGCACCACAGTAAGTTAAGCATCAGCTTCATAAGAAACAAGAACATTATCTATCATGACTGTAATGGCAATAGTGTAGGAAGTATGCAGTATTTCCCAGGGACAGAGGTGTACCAGAATTTAGAGCTGGAATAACCCTTCATCACTTTCCGTTCTAGAAAAGCTTCAATACGAGGCTTTTGTACATAGGTAGCACAAACTTTTTCTGTATCACAGATATAACTCAGTTCCTGAGGAGAGGACATTGACAGAGTTTCACTGAACGCTGCTGAAACTGGCATGCTGCCAGGTACCTCCAAAGGTGATTTCCCTGAGGATCTATTTTACATTACTTTTAGGGGCATTGGGTCTCCTTGTAAGCTCAGAGGGAAGAAGGGGGACTTCCTGAAGGACCCTTTATGCTGCAAATTTGGGTTTTAAGGTCTAACTGAACCTTCAGGGCATCTCTTGCCATTCTAACATTTTGGGAGTATGACAGATTCAGGAGATTTTCTGGCATATTCATCTTTGGCACTCAAATCCACCTCTGCCTGGTGGGAAAGGAAGAGGTGTCACAGAGCACCACTGAGATTCCAAATACTTATAACAGCGTGATGGAAAAATTAATCCCCTCATGAAATTATATTACTCTGCTTTATTAAATCTAGAGGAACTGAAAAAAGTTATCACCATTGTATTTGATTGCAATGAATGAGCAAAATGCAAAATTGCTCACCAGACACAACTCTCAAAAATTCTCTACTCATACCGTCATTCCCTGGGCTATCCTTATAGGGGTCAAATGAACACATCTCTCAGTTATGCTAACACAGAGCAAAGGACAATGATATTGATGACAATGTGATAAAAAACTTTGCAACCCCTTCCAGGGGTTCAGCTCTGCTTTGCTCTTCAGTGGGAGCAAATTGAGGCTGTTATCTCATGCTTTGTACAATTCAACCCCAACCTGACTGCACAGCTCTCCATAACCTATCGAAAGAACTGTATTCTTTTAACATAGATAAATGACTACATTAAACATTACTTCTGTAGAGCCATAATTCACTGAAGCACCAATCACAAAATGGGGGGCTGCAAAGCAAATAACAAAGACTCTTGACAAAGCTGAAAACATGTTTCAGTTCTAGTAACAAAAGGCAACACCTGTTGAAGATTTTCCGAACAACCGATGTATTAGTAGGAAAAACAACGTAATGACAGTGATAAAAACACACTTACCAATCATCAAAACTATTCACTGAACATGTGGTACTTCTCAGTACAATCATCAGCATTAGGAGTTACAGTGATAACAGATTAAATACTCTGGACCATGTTTAAAGCAAGGCTGTTCACTCACATTCCTCAGTTATTTCTCATTGTACATCTAGATAAACATTATAGTGTTTGCAATCAGAGCAGCAACTGCTGGTGAATGGAAACACTGTGATGGGCTGGGAGTACATAATCTAAGCTGCTTGACCCTTTTTATATATTTTGAATTTCTGAATTTCTTAACATTTGCTTTAGAAATTCTCAGTGGGATTTTCTGTTTCAGCGTCTGTTCCCGTTTCAAACTTAAATGCTGCGTTGTGTTCATACTTCGAATCTGTATTTGCTGTCTGCTTCAAGTACAAGGACCACAATTATCATAGAGTCATGGGTAGGTTTTTATTCTGTGGAGTGGTCACATTTTAAAAGATAGAAATACTGTCATATGGCTAGTCTGCTCTGAAAAATGTGTTGTTGTTGGGCTCAGGGGTGAAGAGTCTTTGAGCTTACTGAAAAAGTCAAAGAGTCAACCCAGAGGGCATCTTGAATATTAAGCAATGTTATCCTACAACCAAGGAAAAACCAGTAATAACAGATTCTCAGTCTGTTCAAAACCTCAGCTTAGATGCTCAGTTTAGGCATCTCATATCTGATCTTTAGAACAGTGTGATTCTGGAAAGCACTCCAGCACAGTGCAGGAGCAGGTGCAGTTTAGACTGCTCATAGAAATAAAAATTTCTAAGTCATCCTGCTGTGGTCCTCAGGGTCCACAAATGACCTGATGCACTTGTTGCATCTCTGAGGTTACCAGCCAAGATCTTCCCTGATACTCAGACAGGCCCAATGCAAAAGCTGCAGTATTTATGCTACACCTGAAGTAAAGATGGCTGGAAGGAGGAGCTTTCTCTGGTGGAATCCTTCTGGCCACCTATGCCCTTGATTGACTCTATGCCACTTGGCACCAGTCAGATCACACCAGAAAACAGCCCAGCTTGATGAAACAACCCCTAAAACAAACTGCGCTCATTTGAATGCACTTCTCTTGGGATCAGACAAGTGTTGGAGCTCTGAACTTGGGTCAGCTGTCTTGAGAAAGACAGACTTTTTCACTTCATACTAGGTCAAGGCTGAGGCAGCACTTGGCGGGCATGGTTACTCTTACACTTCTCCCTCTCCTATGGGACCTCTCAGGGAACCATGCCAAAGAGTTGATCAAAGCTACAAATAATATAGCACAATAAATAAATAAATAAATGGACAGAGGGTATTTTTGGCTCAGGAAAGCTTGTTGATTTGGTTCAGCATGCTGCTCCATGCATTGGAAACAGCTCAGAGGACAGCAAGGAAGGAGAAGCAAATAGTTAAGAGAAGGAGCTTCCCTGTTTGTGAAGCTGCCAAAGGAAACACAGACATAACAACCTCTGAAAAGGCTTCATCTTGGTCCCCCAGGACCTACATTTTACCCCTGTACTGTGAGCAGAGAGCCCTTTGATGGCTCTCAACCAAAGATGTCTTAAGCTACATGCAAAGGCACTGGTCCCCTCATCACACCCTACATCCAGTAACCTGTATTGTTAGATAGGATGTTAGTTATGATGTGGAGAGTGGAAGAAAAAGGGCTACTTCTGATAAGAAATCAACAGTATGTGGCTGTCAGAGTATCAGTCAGAACACCAGAGTGGAGCTCTCTCCCTCATGCACAAATTTTTGTTTGTGCAAAGAGATGTAAGGGATCTACGTCTACCCACAAAATGAAGCTCATCACACTAGTATTTACCAAATGAGAACCCGGGTCATAAGCAGTATATGCTGAGCAAATAAAACCCAAATCAAACAAAACAAAGTAAATCCCTGCAGCAGTGTGACTGAACTTAGGCAAAGGTGCAGAATAATTTTCCATCTGGAACATTTGAAAAGAAAAGAAAATGCCCTGCTTGTGTCTGATGAATAGCATCATTCCTGCAATTTCTTTGCTTATGGAAACTGTGTCCTAACAAGATACATGCCATAATTATTTGTATATAATATCACAGTGTGAATGCCACTCTGGCCAGAGGCTGAAGCACAGACAATGAAGTGCTCACGTTGCTCTGCAGAGTTTTAAGTGGGATGTGCATGCTTGAGTGGATGGAATTTATTATGATATAACCTCTACTGAACTCAACTTATTTGCCCACTAAAGGACAGATTCTGATGCCACATGCAACACATTCATTTTGTAATTGTGTTTCAATGTGTAGCAAAGCCAGCACTGTCCAGGTCTGGGAGACAGTGGTGGACATGGATACTTGCATGGATACTGCTGAAGGTTATGGTAGCATGTACCACATCATATCTGCTCTTACACATTTACACTTACACATTTTAGCTAAAAAGAGAGCAAAACACTCAGGGTGAGAACATCCTTGACCAGTAGAAAAGCCAGGATCCAGAACTGAACTTCAGGGCATGGGCTGGTCCCTCAAAGAGGAAAGCTTTGCTTTTATCTGTGACGTTACTATAATGAAAACACAGCCGGTCTGGAAAGTTTTGACACAGAGGGCACGTCCCAAGAGCTGCTGTCTGTGGCAGTGCTGAGAGAAGGGCTGTGTGCTGGAAGTGCAGGCTTCTCCTAGCCCAGCCAGAGCAATCTCCTGGACCCTCAGTGTCCCAGCCACCACTCCTGTGACATGGGGGCAACCCAGAACTCTGCAGGGCAGCATCATGGGATTACAACCATGAAGCATTTAAATTCTATGTGATATAGATTTTAGCCCTTATGCTGCAATTCCTAAATGCCAAAGTGATGTTGATCTTGAATCAGTAGCACCATTACCTCAACAGACAGCCTAACGAAAATTTAGATATTGCTGAAATGACCCAAATGTCAGGTGCTGTATAAGGCAGCAGCAACCAAAGAGCACAGGAAAGAGGCATGCTATACAAATAAATGGAAACTTGTTGAATTTAGTGCTTATGAAAAGTGCAGGGTTGGCTGTCTTGGCTACCAAAACCTTCTGTTTTCCACAGACATGCTTGTTCCTCCTCTTCTCTGCCTCAAACTTGGATTTACAGGAGTATTTCTAGATGATACAAGCTTATCCACCCTCTGAAACCATTTTCTCCTTGGCCACTTTTTTCTTGTGCAGCCTGAAGCAATAACAGGAAGCCAAAGCACTTCCTAAATTACTTTTTCCCCAAGTGATGGTAGGGAGACAGAGGGCATCCATACAGCTGTAATACTAAGTGACAATATTTTCCCAAATCCATGCTAACTCAGATTAAACAAAGTGGTCCCTGCAGCAATTGCACTGATCCAAGTAAAATCTGTCTTCATCTTTTCCCCAGAAAATCTCTGATTACTAAGTTCCAAGCCTGTAATGCATATTTGCCCTGGACTTGAGAAAAACCTCAGAGATAATTTGGCTTTGAAGCCAAATTATCACTGATCCCCAAATGATCCTCTGTTTCTATCCATGCTTAGCCTGTGTTAGTCTCCCTGCAGCTCTGATAGACACATCAAAATAATAACTCACAAAGGCAATTTCAGAGATATACAAGTCCATTTCCGTGCTTCATATGTCACTTATAACTATATATGCCCTGGTAAATTTAGATACTTTTGCATGTTTTTTAGCTTTTTGCTGACAATAACACAAAACTTGTAGATAAGAGATATTTGTTTAATCTGACAGTGCATTTATAAACGTTCCTCTCTCCTCACTCATTACCAGTAATTTCACTTTTGATTGTTTTTAGGTACTGCAAGCAGTACCTTGCTGGGTGCTTAGTTGGAATACAAAGCTGCCTCTGAATGCCCAGGGAGATGATGCCACTGGGTGTGCTACCATCAGTGCTGCCCACACCTAATACACCTTCATCAGAGTGTGGGGGAAGAAACCTTTCAAGTGAACTAGAATAATAACTTTATAGGAAATATTGTTCAATTTGAGTCTGTATGAGCAATCACACCATCCCAACCCTTGCACCTCCATAATCTTCCCCTTTAGGAGGACCTTCATCAAATGGGCCCTCAGAAATTAAATGAAGATGCTTGCCATGCAAATATAAATATGTTCATCAGCTCTAAGGGCAGGTCTTTTATATCAGGTATTTTTGAAATCAGCTTCAAGGCATACTCTTACAGCTATCAAATGGATCCACATAACCTGCAGTAGAAACCAAAGCAAAGTGCAGCTTACTAGCTGTCAAATGACCAAAATAATGATATTTAAGCTTATAAAGAAGTACTAGAACAGACAGGACATTCCTCATCAACAATAACTTATTAGAAAGAGAAAGAACCATGCAATGCTTTCTCTAAAGAAAACAGGGTATGAAATATCAGAGGCTGGAGTAGAAAGTGACATTATGTTTTATGTAATAAATCACTTATATAGAAATATTTCTTATATTCACAAGTTCCTCAACTCTAGAGAGAGAAGGGATGGAGAAATTTCAGTATTTCTGGGTTGAGTGTGTTTAACTCAATGAGTAAGAATTTTAAGAGGGAGGAAAGTTCACGTGACACAAAAGGAAAACTAAATCTGCTCAAATATGCCATGGGAAGTTATGAAAAGGAAAGCTAGGAAGCAGGTGAGGAGTACCTACAGTGCTCACATGCTGGCACATGTTTTCCCATGAGAATAGTGTTTGCAAACCCATACAATGCCTAAAAAGTCCAGTTTCAGCTTAATGACGGCAACATTCGGGCACTGGAAAGTACCCGAATTCTTCTGCAGAAGATAATGATTTTTGCAAATATCCAAGTACTTTAATTTAAAACATTGTGAAAAACAACCTCATGTGGCTTTAGTAAGTTCTTGCTCAAATAGTGTGGTTTATAGTAATGCAGCTGCTGAGATTAATTCCAAATTTTACACACACTGGGACCAAAACAATGACAGAACTCTTAAAAATACTTAGATGGAAACTGTAATTGCAAAAATTAGCAAAACTAACACCCTAGCAGAGAAAAAGAACATGCCTTGAGGGAAAGCTTTCCCAGATAGTTTCTTATTTCTATTTACTTGACAAAAACAACTTTTCCAGATAAATGTAATTTTAGGCTTCTCTTCCTAACTCCAATTAGGAGTGCAGACCTGCCCTTCAATGTCAAAATTGCAAAGGATGGAGGCATCATGACAGATGGTCTGATTGCTGGTGTCTTTGCCTGAAAGAACAAATAATCACATACAAATCAACTTGCTCCTGGATGAAGACCTCACCAAAGTCACAGTATTTCTGACAACAAGGGATTCAACCTTATTAATTCCTCAGCATGCTTTTTTTTCCTTCCCCAATATAATTTACTAATATTTATATTTTTCTTCTTTGTTGCCATTATTTAATTCTGCATGTATGTTTATTAATCCTCCAGAGATTAAGGCCAGACCAGTATGTGCTGAAATCAGTCTTCCCACTGGCTCCAATGTGAACTGGATGGGGGATTAAGTTCTTCTCTTGCTGATGCTGATATAAATTTGGAGCAAGCACATGGACAGGATTGACTAGACCAGATTTAAGCTTTGCCCTCTGAATGTCTTAGGATAAAACTGTGGTTGATAGAGATATTTTCTGTAAATACTAGCATAATTTCAAAGAAACAGGAATTGTCACCTTGCAATTTTCTACATTTTGGGGAAAAGTTGATTTCCAAAGATGAGTAATAGATGGGAATTTGAAAAGAAAGTACTTCCATTGAGGTACTGAAAGAGAATCAGAATTTAGCTCAGTTTTCTTCACATGGTTTTGTTGGTGACCTCTAAGAAGACTTCAAATCACAGCTGAGGATTCCTGCAGATGACACAAGCATTGCTGGAGTTCTAAATAACAAAGAGGGACAGATGACCTGGACAGGCTGGTTTGTATAATTTAGGAAAATAAGCTCCCTGAACAGCATTACATGAACAAAGGCAAGGTGTTACATCAATGACTGCAGAACACACAGTACACAGAAAATGGGGTCCTGTGATGTAATTGTCCTCAAAAGGACTTGGGAATAATATAAGGTGACTAGAGTGAGAAAACAGGATCCACTGGGTCCATCAGTGGCAAAATGGTGAAGGAAGAGAGTCAGGCACTGGCATCAATCCCTGGTGGTGCCCTGGCACACCCCAAGGGTGCTGGCCTCTGCACTGGGGGGCTCTCCTCTCCCTGCAAAGCAGGGGCCACCTGGGGCAACTCCCACTCCCAGTGGCACCAGGATGCTCCCCTCAGGCTTCAGCCCTTCTCCAAGCTACATTTCAGCCCACGTCCCTGACACATGGCCAGCAACTAGTGCACTAGGATTTTGCCTTGACTTTGGCAGGTTATTTACTAAGAATGATATCTGGAAAGACAAGCTCCCCAAGATGTCCCCAGCAGCTGGGGTGCTGCTGTTGGGTTGTTTTTCCCACTCACACCCTCTGGAGAGGCTGCTACAAAGGTAACTAAGAGTTTGCATGGGGCTTTCTCCTTTGAGCTATTGCTCAGGGTTGAAAGACCAGGTCTACTGCAAGTACAATCACCAGTGAACTTAAATAATGAGTTGCTTCTGCAATCTGTTAGTGAGGAAAAACCAAGAATAAGGGAACCTCATATCTTTCAGTCACTATGCAAATATCCACACACATATATACACCAAGATAATGAATAGTTTATAAATATTAGACACAACACTTCATAAATCTTGTGCAGAAAGCCACAGAGGCACCTTCCCCCCGCTTTTAACCATATTTTTAGAAACTCAAGCCATACTGACTGTGTTATGTGAAGTCAGCATGAACTCTGAGGTCCCCCCATTAAGTTTTTCCATGTGAACCCAATGGAGCAGAGTGATGAGCTTGGCTCTACGAATATATCAATATCAGGATGGGCAAAGTGATGAGCTCATGCCCTATCTTAACATTTTTAGACTCACTGTTCCCTACATACAACAGAGTAACTGAAGCTGAATGCTATAGAGTGCAAAATGGGGCTCTTCAAGACAAATTGCCAACTGCAGCTTAGACACCCAAGTGGTGTACAGCACAGGGAAACACCACTGAGTGCTATGGAAAGGAATGAGACTTTGGGAACCATTGAGGAGGAAATTCAGGAGCGAGGGAAAGGCAGAGTTGGTATATTGGCTATGCTGGATGGAAGTTCTGCCATCCTTACTCTTATTCTGGGTCCTCCAAGAGGAAGCATTGCCCATGCCTGTGTTTCAGAACAGTGATCTTCATGGTGTGTGAAACCCACGTACTGACCAAAGTAAGTTTGTCTTGCACTGTACTGTGCATACCCCAACAAGATCATGCAAGGAGCAATAGACTCTGGTGTCAGTCCCAGCAGCTCTGTGCACTCTAGTGACTTGTTTCCCCCAAGGATGGGTCTATCAGATAGCACAGGCCCTGGCTAGAAGTCCATTAATGAAGTCCTCCCACCCTCCAGCTTCATTCACCTGCATAGCTGCTACAATAATTGCAAAAATCTGTGTGCGTCTGCTGGACAGAGCTCTGGAGTGTGGGGAGGACTGTCACACAGCTCCATTTATGTGAGGTTCAGGCCCTGGGAAGTGGCTCATAGAAATAAAATCGTTCTCCTGGCATCCATGGTGAAGTTTGTATTACTGTGTTGCTGCAAGTGGTGTAGAGCACAGCAGCAAGAATCCAAGAGACCTCCAACAATGGCATGGCTTACCAAGTCTTGAATCTGGTGGCACACATTTGGCAGAGCTGTGGCACCTCAAATTCCACACCAAGATATTTGGGAAAACAAGTAGATGACAATGGATAAATAAGCCTGTGTTCTATGGTCTAAAAACCCCTACATTCTTCATTGTTTGTTCTGGCAACATCTATGAAGCAGCAGGATTTTATAGCACAATAAAAATAAATTGAAGATGTGTGGCCATGAAAATATGGGATCAGTTGCTAGTTACATCAGCAATGAATTGTTTAAAATTGTTTCAAAATGAGTTAACTTCAGAAATGAGAGTTAAAGGCATTAAACATTTTAGCGTGTGGGATTTCTTGAGACATTGTAATCGCATGTTTCAATTTGTGCCTTCCAATGAAAAAAGTCATATGTTTTTCTTTATTTGTATTAAACCAAGTCTTACGCTGAAGTAAGCTGTGGTTCTCATGCACGTATTTCTGAATCCCCTGGGGTGTAAATTCTATGTGAGCACACACACTGGCTCAGAAAGGACAAGAGAAACCACTTACAGCTGATTCCAAGCAGAACACTAAAGTCTTGCTGTTACAAATACAACACATCCTTATTTTTTTCCCCAATAAACATATGATTACATATACACACACACATGTAGCTCTCCCAGATAAGCAGATAGACATCTCTAGAGATGCAGTGTATGTAGAGTACTGCTGAAACACAACAGCAACCACACAAGTTTCCTTTGCTGCCTTGAACTACACCTGCCCATCTCCATGATAACCCCACCTCATCTGTGCGTGGCTCTGCCCTCCGAGCCTGTGCAGCTCCATGAGTCCTGGTGCTGCCTCCCAAACTGAGCCACACTAAATTCCAGCCTCCTACAGAGCCAAGCTAGAAAGCTACAGGAAGATCTATGCCTCAAAGATCCCTACAGGACATCTTGTCCCTTAAGAATGAGGTTCTTGCCTTCTCGAGCAAGACTAAAACAAGACAAAATCTGCAGACAGGACTAAGATAAACAGTATTTACTGCTTCAAGCAAAAAAAGGTACTGTTAAGTTACTACTGTAGCAAATGTCCTGTCAACTGACTACAAAGAAAAAAATGCAAGCTGATAAAAAGCTTTAAAAGTTTGTTTCAACAACTGTGCATTCATGGGAAGAAATGCTAACACTTACTCTAGGGCTTCCAGACAAAATTTGGATATTTGTGTATGTTGACAAGCAAGCAAGTTAATACATGCTGCTAGGTTTGAAGAGCCTCCAGTAATACTTAAGTTTAAAAGGCACAGCAGAGGAGCTTATTAGATGTAAATGAGGATAATCTTCTGATCTTCATTTAAACCTTGACTAAAACCCAGTGGAAAGACTGCAATTGAAACAAATGGGATCTGAATCAAGCACTTATTTCACTTAATTTAACTGTGTGAAATTTAATAAATGAGGTAAATAGACTTTCTACCACCCTTTATTCTGGAAGGAGGAGAACTTCAATTACATTTTGAAAGCACAGCTAAAAAGCCACAGAATGATTTAACAGCACCTGGGTAAGTTTTGAAGATGAAGAGCAATTTATCTTCAAAAGTTCGGGAAGAAAAAACATTGAATTTAGTCGTTGTTACTACAAATGTTGCATGTTATAGCAAGTGGACTGCTTTTAGGGCTGGTCTTATTTAGCAATAGAGAATCTCAGTCACATTTAATGCCAGAGTTCATTTCTGTGAAGACATGCAAACAAGTTTGAGCACCATAAAAGGTATTTGAAATGCATGATTGCAGTACATTTCATGCTGTTCAAATTCTGAAGAAGTTCCCTCACCATCTCATGATTTGCACGGTTCCTTCCTCATGTCCTTTCACCCTTTTCAGCAAAGCAAATGCTCCATGGCTTAATACAGAGCTCAGAAAATCTGCAATCTGAACTCCAGAAATATAGTGTAATACTGGATAAAGCTCTGCTAACAGTCTTAGACTTCTATGGCCATAATGTCCATTCAAGCAGGTCACAGAGACAAAACTTCTGAGGTTTGTTCGTGGGCTTTAAAAAAAAAATTATTGTCCTTGAAAATACTAATAAAACAAATATTGAAAATGGGTAAGTGAAACTTTTTTCCCTGAATAGAACAAAACCTCATGTTTATCAAAAGGTTGTGCTTTGTATTGACCCGTATATCTTTTTAGGTCAAATTATTATTTCAGATAGAATTAGCAGCTGTTTAATTTTGAACAGTTTAAAATTGTAACAAAGATGACTGTAGCTGCTAAATTTGATTCTGAAACTCTTCTGTCCCTTATGTTTGAGGCATGGTCTTTGTCAAGGACCTTTTCCAAGCAATGAGGCAGGAAAAACAACGCATTGCTTTATCAAACATGGCACCCCTCCACATGCAAATATGAAAATCCAGAAGATGACATGCAGATAAGGATTAAAAGAAAATCTGCCCTTGCATAAATGACACAAACCTGCTTTAACACATTCTACACCTTGCAGAAAAAAAATTGCCAGAAAAAAACTGCCCCATCAGCTCAGTGAGCATGGGGAATAAATGCCCCCTTGTATACAAAACTCTGGTAAATCAGCTATAACCTAAGCTCCAGCACAGAATGTGACAATGTTATCGGCAGACGATTGGACTGTGCTTATCTTTGCCAGAAGTGTCTTGAGGGGAGAAAAAATATCAGAAACTTTTTCCTAGTGCAGTGAAATGCATGAAGAGACATAAAAGCTGGAGAAGCTGGATTTAGAACTAATCTCACTCCTGCTCCCATCTGCTCATCTGTTCCTGCAATGTTTCTTCTGCAAAAGATTGCATTCAAGTATTTTGATGAATGAAGGATTTTTTTTTGTCATCCACTGGATTTGGGGTGTTCTTTTTCTTGTTCCCTTCCCCCCCCCCCCCCCCCCCCCCCTGACTAGAAATAATCAACTTTTTCCTTTTACTATATTACAATTTGGAAACTTGCTGCTGTACACAGGTCTCTGGCTTTTTTGTTTCCTAGAAGAAAACAAAGGGAAACAGAGCCAGGAATATCCCAGTGCATGCTCCAGCACTAGCATCACTGCTGTGGGACATCTCAGCAGTGTTGCAGGAGGGTTGGCCCTGCTCATCTGCCAAGTGCATGCACCATGTACATGCTTGCTACTCCAGGGCTGCTAGGATGCCCTTACACCTTCCAAAATCCAGCTGCATCTGCCTAAGAAACCCACTTCCTTTACTTCATCTTTTTGTGGGAAGAAGTTTCTGGAGCAGCAAGACAATTTAAATCACATTCTAATATATTTCTGGAACATTGCCTGGAGATGCCATATTTTTCTCAACCCCTTATTTTTGGTGGAAATTCAATGAAAAGAAGGATTGGTAGAGTAGCAACCTCAGAAGATATTAGAGGCAAGCTATGTTAGGATTTGAGATCCATCACTCCAAGAATTTGCATGCTTGAATCTTCTAAATACTTTTATGGAGTACTAAAACTATGAGAAAAAAAAATTATCTGAGGAAAGAATTTTTGTACCTCAGCTAAAAAAAAAAAAAAAAATCACACTGTTTCCCAGAAAATGACATTAACTTTGGAAAGATCTGGCCTCGGCCACTGCATCCCAGAAAGTTTCCAAAATTGCAAAATGGTCACCTTCTGAGCAAATGGAGACACCACACAGCCAACTCTGCCACTCCACTGTGAAGCTGTTCCCTGCCTTGTGAAGTATCTTTTGATAAGCTTTACTAAAACCAGAGCCACTTTATCTGGGATAAATGACACCTATCAAGTTTTTAAAGCCATAGGTCTGTTTGGCTGCCTTTGATGCATTAGCCAGTCTTCAGTCACTATCTGTCACTTCATGGAGGAGCTGCAGCAGCTCTTGCGAGCCCAGTAAATCACCTCCCTAAAGCGAGTGAACACCACTAGCCCCAGAGAACAGAGCAGCTTTGTGTGTTAGCAGCTTCATGTCTTAACAGCTCTGCATTGCCTTCATCCTCACCTCCCAAAACGTGGAAACAAATAATCATCATGAACAAATAAAATTATTTCTTCCATGGGCTGGGAATAAACTTTGCAGCGCTGAAAGTGAGACCGTGTTGTACTACATTGGATTGTATGGCCAGTCTTGGAAAAATAAAGTGGAACAATCCTGTTCTCAATACTAGAACTGAAGGTCTTCATTACAAAACTTCAAAAGATTTAGACAGATTTTCCAAAGTAGGAATAGGAGTTTGTCATGTAAATCATACAGCATGCCAGTGGGTGGTGGCCATCAGCACTGGCTATTGAAAATCCTCTAAGATGGATCAGCACTGCTCAAATGAAGATTGAAATTTTGCCACTAAGACACAAAGTTTTCAAGACCTGCTCTGCCTCCATGAAGGAACACTCTGAAGAAACAAGAGCCCCCATTTTGCCCCAAATGAAACACCACTGTTGATACCAGTGTTACATGAGGGCACTGACTCCACTTAGTTGCACTGGGCTGCAGTACCTTGGAGCAGTATCATCATTTTCAAGCAGATTGCAAAACAGCATTAAAAATAAGAGCGGTAAAAGGAAAAAAAAGGGGAAAGATGGGCTTAGAAGGGATAGAAAACAGCTGCTGGTAGATGCATTACAGCCACATTCAGCTTGCAAGCTCCCCAAAGGTTCTGGTACAGGAGTTTAAGCAACCCCTAGGGAAAATTGAGCTTCTGATCTGGCTGTGTTATACAGCTACAGGATGTCTCTGCTGTCACCAGGTTTGCTTTCACAAGACAGAGCCCGAGAGAAGGAGTTTGCGTTTTTTAGCTCTTGGATCTCATAAATGAAATTACTGAGTTCTTTCAGAGCTTTGCCAAAATAAGTTTCCACTAAAAGTCTCAAAACTTTCTATGGAAAGTTTCTGCTATGCTTTACTGAACTCTCCCAATAAATGGCAATGCAGTTTATACTTGTGGGAAAAATCTCTGAGTGCATCTATTCCAGATAATGTACTACTAACACAACTCAGGAAGGAAAATGTGTGTCTCAGAGAAACTCAAATGTGGTGGTTTGGGGTGTTGCTTTTCCCTCTGCCTGTTGGAGTCCAGTGTTCCAAGGAAGAGTCCTACAACCCTCACAACTGCACAGGATGCAACTGATGTGCTCTGCCAGATGCTGGGACACAGCAAAATATTGACCTTCTCAAACCTCCTGATTCAGGTTGCACTTTTATGAGGAATTAATTCTACCCAAAAATGTGAGGATGCTCATAAACACCAAGCATATTCTTACCTGTTCCTAATAACATATGTCTTTAAGCGTGGAAAATTGTCTGTCCTTTTTCCATTTAAGTGCATTTATTTAAAAATTTGGCTTTCCATCAGGACGGGAAAATAAGTTTTACCCTTCTGGAATACAAAACTCAAACAGAGGAAAATCTGCACTGGCCTAGATCAGTAAGCATCTAGAGATGAAGCTGAGGAAGCCCCTGCTGCTTTTGAGAATTCTGCCTTAAAGCCTTATCCCATTCCTTTTGGTTTTAAGCAGTTTTTTACAAAGTTTTTTTCAAAACTTGACCATAAGTAATCAAACCCTATACCAGAGAACTGGAGGCTGCTTCTTGTTGGAAAGCACTTCACTGTGGCCATTATGTGAAAGCTTATGGAGAGGCAACAGGATTTCAGAAGCAGTGACTAAATGTGCACATCTCTCAGACAGAGCACTGGAAACTTATTTTTTTGCCCTCTTTTAGTAAAGAGATGCTATTAGATATCTGTGGTTATTACTGCAAAAGAGGATTATCTCATTCCTTCTAAAGCATCACTTAATGTGCTTCCTCAACCAGAGATTTTCAATTTGTGCTCAACACCACCCTGGGAGACCCTGGACCATTTTCATGCCCATGCAAGATAAATAATGAAAAGCAGGCTTACACTTGCTAGAGAGATTTGTACCCCACCTCCTTTAGAACCACCGTAGGTGCTTGCATATTGAGCAATGCTGGAAACCACTGGTGTGCATAAACTGTATATATGTATATATATTGCATGGCCTCTTGATGCCACCATAAGTCTACCTGAAGTACATAAAGGTGAGGGGGGGTGGTAAAGCATTGCACATTGATTTCCAATCTCTCCCTGAGCAGGAACAGTGCCTACCACTGTCTCCCATAAAGTCTTCTGTGCTAATGCACAGATCCCTTAACAAGAAAACACTCCCAATCATGCAAATGCTTACAGCATTCTCCCTTTGGAGCCATTTCTTCCTCACTTGTTTTCCAGGAATATATGCCATCAGTTTTAGTTTAAACAGAGCAAGTAAGTTTTTCAATCAGATGAATCAATACCCCTCCAATTGTATAATGAATATCCCAGTGCTGAAGACACAGTGAGCAAAGAAGGGCCCTTGAGTGCTCCAGAACAGAGACTGAGTACATTTCATAGATACGTATGATACTAACAAATAGTTGGCCATGAGTGGAAAACAATCCTGTCTCAATTTCCTCAGGAGTTAATCATCACATAAGCCAAATACTGTAACTATTTCCTTGCTATGATGTGAAAACTTTCTTTCCTTGTTCACCAACTGGCTGGAAGAATAGGGTGGAGGAGCGGGAATTACGTGGGGATGTGGAGCATTGTGTTCCACAGTGACAACTGCCCAAGTTAGTGCATTAATTATTTCTCAGCACTATCATGTAACAGTGTGTCTCTAAATAAAAGTAGTCAGCATATTTATCAGTGACTTAAAAATGTACTTTATCCTCTGTGGCACAATATCATGACTCAAAACAAAGTCTTGAATCCTTCAGCCAGAGGTTTTTCATCTATAGTCATGCTCCTGTCTTGGTTAAGAAAATAGAAAAGATTTTTGTTCAGTTGTTTGGGAAGGGGGGGGTTGTTTGGTTTTTGATATTCACTGGGATTTTTTCCTTTTTTTTAGGAAAGCACAGTATTTTCTTTATTTCTGTTATGAGATAAAATATTTACTACCGAACACGTGCTACAAATATATGACAGAGCAATAAAGACAATTTAATAGCCTGGGAATCTCTTGCTCAAGAGGGCTAAGAGGTCAAAAGTTACAGCTTTGACATATAACATATGCTTTCTGAGTGCCTTCTAATTGCAGGAAATGTTTCGATTTCGCAATCTTACAAATATTCCTGAAAACTCTGAGGTATTTCTCAAAGTGATTCACTCATGTGGGATTTTAAAAATGGACCCTTCCTCTGACCACCTTATCTTAGCACCAAGTGCCTTAGTGAATGTGTACTTTAAGAGGCCATGGACATCTCCTGAGGTATTTTCCCTCCTAGACTGTAACAATGACATTATATAGAGAGCACTGCTGATGGGGGGAGAGATCAAGCACCGAGTCCAGCTGTGCTGCCCACACACAAACCTTACCAGCTCCCTGCCAGATGGGGTCAAACCTGCCTCTGCAAGGGCAGAAAACCCATGTCACACCATGCCCAACAACTGGGTGCTGCTGAGTCACTCGTGCCCAGGAAGAGGAAGCACCAGACACAGCTGCTTCTGAAGGACTCACTGGTGAGAGCTGTGGCTGGACCCTCTGCAGTTAGCAGGCAGAGATAAGCAAATCAACAGAACCATTCATCCTCACTGCATAGGATACCACGTCCCCCCAATTTTTTTGCAGACAGCTTAAGATTTCAATAGAGACACAGCATAAATCAAATTTCTCTGCAATAATCTGGGTTGAAACAAGATCTAACTTGCCTGTGATTTATTAATTTACATACAAGTAGGAGATAAATAGGAACGAACGACACCAGTGTTAGCTGTAAGCTAACATTAGAACCTATAGGGCCATGTGATGTTTCTACAGGTTCCCTGTTCAATGCTCATGTGTGCCATGCCACAGACCTCTGGAGCCCCAGGGAGGCAGCAGGGACCTTTGTGCCTCTTGGAGACTGCTCCAGGCCTCTGATATTTACGAAATTTGCTTCTAAATGTTCAGCCTACACTCAGGCTTTACCATTCAGATTGTTTGTGTAAATTGTGTTAGCACTGTTATTTCCACTAAGATAGTTTCTTCCCAGTCTGCTATTGTCTTTTCTAATGCATATACCATGTCACAGACTATTTTGATTCATTCAACTCTCTTAGCCCTGTCTCATAAACCAGCATATTTCACTGGTTTTCCTTTTATTATATCCATCCAATTATATCCATATTCCATTAAACTGGGGACCACCAGAACTATACACAGTGTTCCTGCCAAGGTCTTAGCAGTATGTTGTAAATGATATTAGTGCTTTATCAGCACTGGGACCTTCTGCACAGTGTATCCTTATTTTCTAGATATACACAAGGGCTCCCCCATTCTGACAGATTAAAGCAGAGTAAGTATGTACTTTTGCATTCTGCACAATTTTAACTTTTATTCCATTTCTTAGCAGCCTCCAATTCTACTCAAATGCCATCAAAACCTTCCTCTACCTTCTCACTCTCTTTCAGCTCTCCATTGTGAAACATCACTGTCAGAAACATCTAGCAAATATCCTTAATGAAAATATTTAATCAGACATGTTCCAAGAACAATTTTTAAGGATACCCAGTAGATAACCTGTCTCCAGAGCTTTTTTTTATACAATCTGCTGTGTCCTCTTTAATTGGCTCTTTATCCAAGTCTAAACTCTGTTACTAAACTCCACCTTCTTCAAGTTATGCACTAACTTCATTTCATTACTTGGGTTACTGAAGTTCAGGTTAGCAATTATGTCCACAAAATGAAATAAAAGCAAAAACCCAATCATCTCACTAAAAAAGACAATCAGCTAGAACTGATCTTTGCTAACACAACTAAAGTTTTTGATTATTTTCCTTTTACTTTATTTACCTTAATTTTCCTTTCCTTAATAGCACTTTCTGAAGCTGAGCAAGATCTTAAAGGCAAAATAAAGGTTCTATAGCCATGTGGCTTTCTTCATTCCTTGAAAGCATGTGGGCCTCATTTTATTGCACATTTATATGTAGAATCATGATTGCTTGATGACAGATTATATTACTTTCAAAATAAAGCATTTTTCACTGTTTTTAAACTATACATAATAGGAGTTTGACCTGGGTATGCTGTGACTGGAGAGTGATGGGAAAAGTGGAGATGATACATTTCTTCCAATGAAGACTTAAGATGGTGAAATTCCATTAGAATTACTTTCCTGCAGGTCTCTCCTGGCCATGTACCTTTTACTGTTCATGTAAAAATGCTGTCTAACTTCAGTAGCATATAATGCTTTTCATTGTAGCAAAAGTCAAACTCATGTAACTTGGATCTAACCTCTGATTCATTTTCTTCTTAATCAATGTAACTTTCTAGCACTCACACCCTTTGCAGAGAAATAAGGAAGGTTTGTCTTTTAAAATATAAGTTAATTTTAAAGGGAAATATAATTGAAAAAAAAACAAAAAAACAAACCCAGACAGTCATATCTGTGTCACTGAAACTCTATGAGCTGTACCTGATAAATTATCTGTCTGTGATGCCCCAGAAAACACTCTTTGCTACTTCCTGTACACCTTGTTTGTAAAGATCTGTTGACTTACCTGTTACTTTTTGGCTAACTATTAACCACAATTAACCTGATGGACTTTTTTCCCAAACAGAACAAATATTTATCAGAAAAGCAAAACTTTTTAAGTAAGCCAAAAACAAATGTTGTCTCAGGCAAGGTCAGAGAGGTCACGAGGAGCAATAAAGTTCTATTTCCATGTGCAGTAGTTTGTTCATTATTGCTTATTGAAAATTAGAGGGAGACAAGAAGAAGATCAGCACTGCAACTTTCTGTTTATTATGGATTTTTTAAAAGGTATTATTTACAGAGTGGTTTGGAAATTAATTTCAGATTGGAGGGAGAAAAAAAGCTGTTTTCTAGGCTTGCTGACAAAAACATTTTAAAATTCACTGCAATGCTACTGATGATTTTTGGGCTTTTTCTTTCCTATTGTCTGTTTCTGAGCAGCAAGCAACAAAGTGTTTCAGGAGAGCAATGGATGTTGCATCCTACCAGCTACTCCTGCATCCTTTGCTAACTGCTTGCTGGCATCTCCTCTTGCTCTGACATCTGGGGTGATGGCTTCTGTCCCCTCCACGGTGTCCCTATGGGATGGACCCGCAGGGTTCACACCTGTGACATGGTCTTATTGATTTGAGAAACCGCTCTCACGCGTGGTTAAGTCTTGTCTCCCCACGTTTAAAAAAATCACTAGAAATTAGAGCAGGTAATCCCAAATTTTGCATTAACAATACCAAAATTATCCCAGGCTATGGCTGAAACAAAAAATACAAGAGAGACCATCAGATGATAGCGTAAGGGTTGGCAGATCAGTCTAATTCCCATCTTTTTTGGCTGGAGAAGGAGGTTTTCCAGCAGATACTGCAGACATCTGAAGCTGAGAGCTCAAATTGTAATAAAACATTTCACTTTTCCCAGACGGTGTTCTCCTATTCAAGGATGTTTGTGAAACCGTGCTGCCAAATCTGTGATTTCACAAACTTTTCCACGGTGATAACATAAACAGTGAGTAGTGATTTATCTGAGGGATAAAGCTGCATTAGAAGGAGAATGTGAAAAAATGTGTATTTGAAGGTATTCTCTCCCCTGAGGAAGGATGAAAGCTCATTTACATATATAAAATGAACCACACGCTCCAGACCTAACAGAATTCAAATTTCAATTTTGTTGGTGTACTTTCTGAAAATCCATGTCAAATTCAATGAACTGAAAAGAGCTGCAAAATAAATTGTATTATTTAAAAAGTAATTAGCTCTTTCCTCTTAACAAAAGCAAATTTGTCAGATTTGCACAGCAGAGCATTAAAAATATTCTCCATAACTGACTGAGCTTTCACTCTTCCTTTTAAACTAGTAGATGATGGCTTTCTCAGGAAAGATCAAATTTTGCTCTCAGTTACATCTACATTGAAACAGAAGTAATGACACTGACTGAGGAAAAAGACAGCACTAAGAAAGAACAGTTTAAAGACAATCCAGTTCATTAAATCCAAATTCATCACACTTTTAAAAGTTATGAGCAAGAAGAAAAACTAGACTTAGCACGTTTGTCTTATTGCCAAGAAGTACTCACTATAAAACCCCCTTGAATTCAAAACTGAACATCCATTTATATTGTAGTGGGGAAGTTATGGCAGAAAGGAGAATTAACTTTATGAACTTTGATAATTGCTTGATCTGGAGTTTTGATTAAATGGTCCTTCCAATATGAAATTCTCCTCTAAGAGGGCCACAGTCTTGAATTCCCCCCTCATATTTCCTTAATGGTTTTCACATTTTATTTGCTCTGCTACAGTCAAAACAACTTCTTTGGCAGCTCTATCTTCCTGCAGTACACAGCCTCTGTGACCACTCTCATCCCCACAGAAGGCATCTGGGACTAGACTCTCTCCTGGATGAAAGTGAGGGCATCTGTCTTCACCATTGAAATTAAACACTTCTCATTTTTGCAGAGCTCTTAGGGACCTGGTTCAAGTGCTGGGAGAAAGGGAGGATATCACATAGGGCTGCTTATGCAATTATCAGGTCATGTATTCACAGTACACAAGGGAGTCAGAGGAGGGAGAGATGTGTGGCCAGTTACCTGTGCCAGTACCCACATCCTGTCCTGGTGCCTCCCCCTCATGCCCCAAAAAACTCACACACACAGGTTTATAGCACTCACATAATCAGAAAGTGCTTTTTAAGCTTTGTTTTTCTCCTCAAAAGAGATGCTCAAGTGAGTTTAAAAATTGTGATAAAGTTGCCTATAATGTAACCTATCCCATAGTTTATCATGTACTTACTTGAGTACCACTCATAGTTGGGAAGAATCCTGCAGGGAAACAAATGCACCAGAAGGGACAAACTCTATCTTAACACATTACTCTGAAGGTCAAATGAGAATCAGCATCTCAAAAGCAAGAGGAAGGTTATAATTTTGCATATCTTCGTTCTTTTTTTTTGGTGTGCACCATCACCACCACTTGCTGTCTAAATGAGGACATAGTATTGAAGAGCCAGAAGCCTGGAAAGACAAATATTCCCCTCATCAATAGGAGGGTTGTTCTTCTGTGATCAGTCACTGTCTGTTGCTAATCAAAGTTTTTCTCTGTTTATTTCCTCAACCTGGTCTCTTTGTGGTTTTATCTTTTTACTTGGTGCTTTCCCATTGAGATTCAACTTCTTCTTTAAAGATCTGCCCTCTGCAATCTGCCTTCTTCCAAACAAGCAGCCAGAATGCAGAAGGCAGATTTCCCCCAACCTCTCTCAAAACAGCTAAGAGAAAAAGGCAAAGAGGAGAAAGGTCTTGTTTTAGGAAAGCAAAGCCCAGGAGCAAAGAAGGCATGAGCTGACTGTGCAGTGAGGAGTGCACCTGTGAGCTGCAGCTTGGGTGGGTTGGCATGGGCCAGGGGACATTGCTCCCACACCCTTGTGCCCATCCCAGAGCCAGCACTGCTTCCTTTCCCACTGCCTGACATCATCATTCAGAAACTCCCAAAAGCAAAATCCTTTTGCCTTCTTATCCACACCATTCAAAACCACTTGCAAGCTGAAAATCAGGACTATGATGCACTCAGAGTTCATTTACCCAGAGTAAATGCAATAACCAACAGCAGCTATTGTTTGTTAATATGTGGAGCCTTGTGTCCTATCACTTTATTAAAATGTCTACATGTATTTATCCACATTCAGGAGGTGTTTAATCTTCTCTGAGACCACTAATAAAAAAATCCCTGCCAATATTTGTCAAAAGTACTATTTGTGCCAAAGTACTATGCCCTAGTGAAGTGCCAATTTCCAGGAGCCATGAGGAAAACCTCCATTGTCAACACACACACACACAAAATTAAAAATACTAGATTGTCTGAGTCAGATGAAAAACAAATAAACCCCACCACAAACAACACCAGGAAAAATATGCAAAAATCAAGACAGCCACATTTTGAGGATGTGTTTTACTTTTTGGTGTTGATGGTTCTGTTAATGGCAGTTAAAGGGAAAAGAATTACTTGGGTCATCTGTGATGGCAAGGAGATAAGAAGTAGCCCCCCAGCCTGCCAACACAGATACCAAGTGAATTGCAGAGGGGAGAGCTGACCCTGTCCTTGTCTCTGGTAGCACTGCTGGGGCTGCTCCAGCTCAGCTCCTGGTGCTCTCTGGGCATCAATAAGGGCATTTCCCAGTAAGGGTGCAATCACTGCTTCCTGAAGAATACACCAGTCATACTGAGTGTGTACTGTTAAAGAAAGAAAGAAAGTACTTTTCCAATTACCAAAATACGTAAGTCTTATCATTCATTACACCCTTGGCTTTCTTATAATAATTCATATTTGTCTGGAGCCACTGAAGACCCTATGCAGCAAGCCAAGTGAACCCAGCTCACTCTGCACAACAGGATTTCTCTTTCCAGCCCAAAAGAGCCATGTTGAGAGGTGTCTCAGCCTCCACAGGGTGCTGAGAGCCATCCTGCCCAAGCCCTGGTGGTTCATGGTGTAGTCACACTCCTGAGAGGCAGGGCTGGTTTGTGATGAAAGGCCAGGCAAGCATCATGGAGCAAGACAAAACTTGCCTGAGCATGACAGCTGGCTGAAGTCAGGGTTACTGTGGCTGCAGGAGCTCTTCCCCTGCCATCCCAAGCCAGAGGTGAGCAGAGAAGTCAGCATTCTGCTGCAATACAGCATGCCCCCCAGCAGAGTTAAATCAGAAATAATAATAAAAAATTAAATTCACATGCTAAGTTAACATAGAGGGGATTTGTGAAGAGCAAATAGGAGGGGGGATGAACAGACAGAGGATGAACAGTCAGCTGCTCACCACTAACTCAGGCCAGGGTTTGCCTGGCCACTGAGACAACTTCTGGGCTGTGAACAGAAAAATCTGAACATCAACCAGCAAAACTTGACACATGGGAGAAACATCTGGGCACTCACTTGGGGAATGGACTCTTCACTGGATCTGTCACCCACTCAAGTCTGCTTTTCACATTTTAAAAGACAAGAGAAAAGCAGGGCAACAAAACCACTGAGACACAGGATGACATCAGCTCTCCCACCCACAGGTACACTCCTCTGCCCTTGCTGGCTGCTACCCAGCAAGGCACTAAGAATTTGATAGGACAAACTCGTCCTCAAGAAACACATCACATCTCATTTAGGAACTGACTTATGCCCAGCAAGGGAGAAGTGAGTTACACATCAGGTATTACCCAAGATTTTATTGCTGCTGGTACCACTCATGTACAACTCACAAGCAAACGATGTGAGGCCAAATGGGAATTACTCACAGTATTTGGCATGACACAATGTTTTACTATGAAGAAACAAAGGTCACTTCGGTCCACTTGATGCCAGAGACCGAGAAATCTAAAGCCAGTGCAAGTTATTGCTTCTTCAGGCCTCTCTGAAATACATGCCACAGCCATTTAGGTGCTCCTGGGGACACCAACATCTCCACCACCTCCATCCCTACCACCCTCTAGGGTAATACCTGCCAGGATGTGGAGGCACCAAGCAGGGCAAGAATAGAATAATGGAAAAGAAATCCTACAGAGTTCTTGCACAAAATTACCACCCATCTCTGTCCTCCCTGAGAAACAAAGCAAATTACAGCAGTAAGGGATGATCCTCACAGCTGATCAGGCTGCTAATTGTCAAAGAGGCTCCAATGTACACACGTATATCTGACATTACACAGACTAGAATATGAATTTTCCTGTGGCTTGTGATACAGTTCCCTTCTTAATTTCCACAGCTACAACAACAAAATCTGAAATGGTCTGTATAAAATAATAATTCCCTTAATACTTTCTCTGACTGACAGCATGAGGGGACTATCACAGGCCACGTGCTTAGGATTATTATACCAAATTCTGCCTTCACTTAACACTATCTTCTGACTTGCAGAGATAAAGACTGGAGGGAGAGCACAGTCCACAGCACACAGCAAGTAACAGGAACAATAAATGCAGTTACCTGTGCCCTGAAGCAAGTAGCAAATACATGTCCCTGAACTGCTGCCATGGGAAAATACCCTGCTGAAACCAGCAGCGATTCAGCCCAGAATTTCACATCATGTTTGTGCCTGCAGCACTGGCAAGAACACTGGAGGGGTTTTCCCTATGGATGCTCAAGTGTTTCTGGTGACAGGATCTCTGGCCACAGCCTAAAACATGCAAGGAGTGCCTGTCCAGATCTATGTTTTATGGCCCAATTCCAGGACTGCCTTAAATAATTAGGCAACATTAGCTTTTTTTGGTAATGCAAAAGCTGCAGTCAGGAACATGAACAAAGGCAGTGTGAAGCCGGTTTCAAAGTATGGTTAATCCATATGTGAATTTGAGAGCATATTTGTGAATATTTCTTTAAATCTGCACTCTTTTTTTTATCATCTGCATAAATGACAAAGTTAATATCCCCAGGAAGACTGACTCATCTGGGAAAAATCAAGAGCTTCCAATTATTTCTCTTGTACCTGTCCCTTCTTGCTTTGCAGCTTATTATTTGTAAAGAAGAGAACAAGTATTAACCAATAGACAATGTGTTCATACTACCCCACCTTCCTTTTTAAAGCCATCAGAGATCACATCCCATCCTTCCCCTCAAAGATACACAGCTGAATGTGTCTCTGCACACAGAAGGGACTTTGCATGAGCACTGGCAAGACTGATATTCTTTTTTCCCCTTCTCAGCATTAGCATAACTGTCAGTTTCCCCATCCTTTCTGTTCTCAAAATCTATTTTATGGATGAAAAATTATTGAACCCAAGATCTGAGAAGTCTTTTCTTGGAACTGGAGAGGAGGGACAACAGAGATACGACCGCTCCTAAAAATGTATAAATTTTTTTGCAACCTTTATTTTCTTTTTAGCAAATTATCAGAGCTCATTGTCAGTACTAGCACATGAATACACCTGCAATGACACGTATCATATTAATGAAAATACCTTTAAAAATGCAAATTATTCATGCCCCATTAACTGTGAAGGGCACACCTGTGTGCAGCTCTCTGCAGAAGGGCTTGCCCCCTGGCAGAGCCTGGCCTTTCAGCTTAAATCCAACACAGCTGCCCACAGGGACATGGGACAGGAGTCTGGTGGCACTCAAAAGTCTGACAGCAACTTAGAGAGAGCATTTTAATTCCTCTGGGAAGGCTTTGCAAGATCTCTCTACCTCTCCTTTTTTTTCTCCCTGTTACAGGCAAATGCCTCATTTTCAGTGTTTTGTGGCAAGAACAGAAAGTCAGTATCTAGTTACTGCTCTGTATATTTACACAGTCTTTAAATATTTTTATTAGCTCCTAAGCAGTTCATCCTGCCTGCTGGTGACTCGCTTCAGGGCCTCACAGATCTGTCTGGTGGGAATAAGGGTGAAAAAAGGTGACTTAATTTTGTACCTTTTTACTAACAAACCCACTCATGTTAGGTCTTCGCAAATAAAAGCAGAATTTCACTAGGGAAGGTTTCAGTAGAAGGGGTGTCTATTCCATTTTTCTCTCTGCCCTGTGTTTACCAGGAGTGGCAGAATTACACAGAAACTAAGCAGTTTACACAACCACCTGAAATAACAGGATTTGTACTGTTTTAACTCCATAGGAGTTGGTGACTCACCATCACTGATACTGCACTTCAAATAAAGATATTCAGCTCCATTTTTTCAGTTTAGCAATTGAGCCTAGCAGGAGAGGGAAAGAGGGTTCCAAGGTGTCATTCCTCCATTAATATTCCTTCAATAATTAGCTGATTCTCACAGTTTTCTCTTTTATTTCATGCCAGAAAGCAAGCCCTTCCATGAACAACATACCAAAAGAGAGTGCTACTATTTTAAAGTGTCAGTGTTCGCAGTATGAACCGCTCTATGTAAACACTGAGATCTCTTGCCTTGAGAGAACCAGATGTTTCAGGAAAAGAACCCCAAACCTTCCCACTTGGAAGACAGTTACAGCAGAGATTCATCCACCAGATTGAGTGACAGACTTTTTCATGCTGGTGACACAGGTCTGCTTTTCACCTTTTTATTTCTTCTGGTTAATCTGGACTTTTCAGGCAAAGAGGCATAAATCAGTTTTTCCCAGTCATGTCTTAACAGCAAAATCTTTAAATGTGAGGCTGTATCTTCTACTCTGCCTGCCCCCTCTCTCCTATAGAAACTGTCCTTGCTTTATTAAAGTGCTGGATATAATTGATGGTAGTGTCTTGGTTTTTTTGCTGCCTCCAAGGTTCATGGACACTGTTGGGCAGGGCATTCAACAATACTGTCTTCTCTAGGGACAAAGAGAGAGAAGAGAACCAGGCTATGAAGATGCTCCTGTTCCTTCTGACAAAGCCTGCTCACATCCTACCTCTGAGAATAGGTTAAAGTAAGCAAGATTTTGGCTGTGCCTTGCTCAGAAAGGCTGACAGAGCAGGGATTAGCCCAAGAGGACCTTAATTAGTATTTGCAGTGCTAATTTCCAATGGCAAGATGCTGGACTTAAGAGATAACTGAGAGATCATCTTACAATGCTTGATTTACCTCATTAGAGAGAAACTGGCATGCAGTGCACTACTGGAAGATTGCATTGAATTAGTCAACATGAAAATAACCAACACAGCCCTGTATGATGTCCAGAGAAGTAAATATCCATGTGATTTTCTTCCTCTTACTATCATAATCAAAGTTCAATTTCCTGCTAAGGTGATATAAACTTCTTTTCCTGAGGTAAAAAATTCAGTGCTTTCCCCCTGGCTCCTTTTATTGTTGAAAGAAAACCTCAGAATTACAATAGTGAGAAATGAACTTGCCCTCTCTTCTGTCTTATTAAGAAAAATTGACTGTGGGTAATTGTGTTGTCCATCTTTGTAAAAGTGTAAAATGTTCATGGCCAAGCTGAAATTATCTTTCACATGATGAATGTGAATACAGGAACTGGGTTTCAATACTGAAGTCAAGCACCTGATTTTATTCTCTGTCTAGAGAAACACAGAGCTGAATACTGGATACTGCTGAAGAAATTAAAATAATGTTACAATGAATTGACTATGATTGGGTAGCAGAGAAGCATGGAGGCTTTGCACCGTCTTCTTGTAAATCATCAGTCAAGAAAACATATTTTTAATCCTGTTTTCTAACAGGTTCACACAAGGACCCCCAAGGAATCCCATTTTCAGTTGTTTTTATACTTACATCTTTTCATCTTGCTGTCCTCAGAATAGCACAAACTAAAACCAGAACCCCTGTAACAGGTACCTAAGCAACAAACACAAACACGGTCTGCATCAACAGAACCTAGGCTACAGGATCTCGAATTTCTTTAAAATACAGCTGCTGAAGCTACCATCCACACAGATATCTGTTAAAATCTGTTGAATCTGTTAAATTGCTCAATCAGAAAGGATAAGCCTGGTTCAGTATATAAAAGAAGACCATCATAAAATTAGAAAATTAGGAACAAGCTGAAATACTCAAATCCCTTCACCAGCTGTGACACTCAGGTCTCTTCATAGCATCTGCTCTGCTACTAGGCAGGCTCAAACCAAAGCCTGAAAGACAACATGCTCCAGAGTCTGCTAGACCAGGAAGAGAAGCCTTTTCCAGACTTGCCAGCTGAGCACTCTCTCCCATGTTCTGCAGGTTTGACCTGTCTGAACCAGGGTTCTGGAAGATCTCTGCTTCTGGAAAGGGGCACACAGCTACATGGTCACATCTGCCTAGTGCTCAACTGAGATGATCAAACCATAACTTCCTGCAAATTCTGCTTGGAATTCCAGATTTTGGGCAGAGGAGCAAGTTTGCTGAAACCTGTGTTCCCAGTCACAGTATTTCTAGGAGGGTTGCAATGATTACCTTCAAAACCCAAAACACACACTTTGCCATCAATCATATTACTGCACAAGGAAGTACATTTCTGGCACCATTAAAAATACGTATTTCAAAATAATTTCCCATCCTGCTGTTATTCAAAAATTGCTTGTAGGCAGTAGATTACATAGCCTATTAAAAAGCTTGCAAAATGACCCTAGAATTGATGAACAGACAATCATTTAGTTTTCCAAAACATTTCCAAGTTGGTAAACATGACCTTTCATTTCCAAGGAAAACAGAAGTAGCCTCTACTGCTCTCTTACCTTTCAATTCACTCTGCAGTACACCCAGAGGACCTTAACAGATTTTTCATCATCTTGTATATTAGAAATTCAGCTGAAATCTTTCCTGCTTAAACTTGGTGAAAATTACAGAGTGACAAAAATACTTTCTATCTTTTTTATCACCACTCACTATCAAATAACTTTTTGGAAAGCTCTGAAAGTGGTAATGCATAGACCAGGGCTTCTAATATGTTTGGTTTCCTAGACTGCATAAGTATTTTATGTTAATACTCTTTATATTAAACCCAGATGGATTTAATATAACTAAAAGAAACATGAAGTGCATAGGATTAGGGATAGCAAAAAGGTAAGATGCTGTAGTATGGGGAAAAAATGTTCCTCCTTATGTTCTCCAATTACACTCAGTGATTTGGGACCATGGAATTTAAGAAAAACCTAGAGCATGCTTCCAGCTGCTACATTTTTATTATTACAGATTGTTGAAGACACTTGAAGATTCTATTAAAATCCTAAATCAATGAGACTGCTGTTATCAACACAATTATCCTAAGTAGCAATATCTGTTCAGACATACACCTTTTTTACATCCCAGAGAAAGTGGTGACTATTTGAGTGTTGAAAGTCTGCTTATATTTCAGCTGTAGGCAGTTTCCCTCAGAAAAACTCTTTGGCAAAAAATTATGATCACCTTATTTCTTCAAAAACAATATAATCACAAAAGAGAGACAAAAGGTTTTAATATTGAAATGTTTTGAAAATGTTCATGCACAAACTAATCTTCAAGGTTGTTTCTGTCCTTTCTCAAAGTTTGAATTTTAGATATGTCATCAGGAAAAGGCCTCCTATGCTACAGAAGCCACTAAGGGCATGTGAGACCTACAATTCTAATACAAATAAATAAAACTAGTTATTCTCATATCAAAGAATAGTTATTTCTATCCCTGGTAGTGTTACACGCAGACTAGTCTATACTATATGCTAGTGTAAGTTTGCCATGTCACAGCACCCTGCAAATAAAAACAGTAAATGTGAGCTCCAGTAAGGGTAGGACTCTAGAGACCTTTACTGGATGTTTGAATTATGACACTGAGCACAACCAATTCCCTCACACCAAATAACAAGGGCAGAATTAACTTCTAAGAGTGACATCAGAAACATCTTTAAAAATACACACAACAGCTTCATATCTGCACTTAATCTTGCACGTAACCAAGATCCCAATTACTTCAGAAGAGCAGAATCAGGCACTTAATATCTGCTGAGCAATAAAGTTATGCCATTTAACAAAAGCTAAGTATTTCTCCTGAGCTTCAAATACTGTTAATCTGGGAAAATGAATTCAGAGTCCAATAATTTTGCTTATAAAGTAGTTGATTGCAAGAAGGACATCTAGAATGCAGCTCTGCCATGAGTTTCAGTTTCATATTGTTTTCCTAAGTTACCTTCTTCATAATGGCTTAGCACAAAACTCACTTATACATATGTTCTGAAAACAGTTATGCTAAAAACAAACTACAAACAGAAATTAAATTTAAAACATCAAAAAATAAATAAATCCAGGAAATCTGCACACACCACTGATTTTCCCTAATTTTCCACTTAAATATGTCTATTACTGCAACAAATCCCTTATACTCTTCCAAGATACTTCACACTTCACTCAGTAGTACTAATCAGCATTAGAATAACAAAAAAATGTTAACTATAAACAAAAATGTTCTGTTCTTCTTTGACTCTTCACCAGAAGAGCCAAAAAGTTTAATTCTATGACACAGGTGTTATCCTTCTTTTTTTTCAATGTGAAAAACTGGATCAAAGTTCAGGGACTGAGAATGCTGAAGAAAAAGAGACTGCAGATCAGTCAGCTGCTGTTAACCCAATTCATTTTCTCCCTCATACTGGTCTGGAGAAAATAACAAACAATTGGTTTAGGACCAACATTCCTTGCATGCATCAAATCAGCTCTTCTTTTATCTTGCTGGGAAGCAAAAAAAAAAAAGAAAAAAAGAAAATCCAACACCCAGACAGACAAATTTAAACAAATGTTCATACAAGATATCTCCGATATAACAGTATGCTGAAAACATCTGTACAACTAGATACAGTTCCTGTGTGCAAAACCCAGCTGAGATTACACAGTCTCATGACTGTGATGTCATGACACACAAGAAAAAATGTACAAAGCCCTTGAAATTTTCAAAATTAAATTTAAAACTAAAGGAGACATAAAAGAAAAATTTTCTGGCCAGATCCATCCCCAGGATTTATTAGGGAAGAAGGCTTATTTGCTGCTTGGGACCTTCAGCTTGGGAGAGCTTCTGCTTAGCTGCACCACAGGTAGTGTATCACAGGGCCCTCCAAGAAAATTACCACCTGCACTGTAAGATGTGAGGTGTCTGACTCTTCCCAAAAAATGGAGAAGGTCAGTACACAGAGTCCTTAACCAGGTGGGATTGAGCTGGGAAAGTGTTCTATTCGTGCAGTAGGCAACAGTAAGAGCAGTATGCCTGCTATCTAAAGAAAGGGCTGAAGTGCCTGCAGTGCTTTCAGCAAAAGGAGCAGTATCTTGTGGACTGCATGGTAACATTACTGGAAAAAATGAGACTTTTCAGTTAAGTCAGTGTAGATCTCAGTGTGGAAGCCTCTGGACCAACCCTCTCCTTATTTCAACGTCATGCCATTAACCCTAACGCGTGTACAGTGGTTTTTCATAAAGTCTGACCTTTAATAACAAGCCAGTGGTATTACACAACAAACACCAACAAAATACCCATTGCTACAGAGAGATAAAAGAGAAAATCCTGCTTCCAAAAGAAAATCAGGCTTCAGGACTGGAAGGCAGTGCCACCTGCCTCAGCCTACCACGATGCGTCATCAGCATGGCCCCAGTCAACTTAAGAGGGTTTATAAAATTTCTTTTTCAATAGAAAAGCCATAGACCACATTCTGTGGCCTTGGAAGCCACCAAGACATCTCTGCAGCAGCCAGGGTGTCCCTCTGAATATCATGTCCATGTTAGTGCCTCAGGTCAGGCAAGGGATGCACTGGCAAAGGAAGAAGTCTCTTCAATTCATGGACACCTGGACACCCTCCACAGCACTCCTCTGGGCTTCTTAAATGCACTTCAAATGATTGATTCTGGCACTGACTCCACTGGGTGCACACTGCCTCAGGCAGAAGCCCCAGTCTCATTGTATTTCCTGCCAACCAGCAGAAATTATGCTAACACCAATACTTTGATAATTTTGAACCTTGGAACAAGGTGTTGGAACAAGGGGAGACCATTCTCTAAGATTTCCTTCCATAAGAGTTCTGGGACAAAAAAGGCTTTTCCCTGGTGCAGCAGCCAGTCATACAGCTGCTGAGCACCGCCTGCATCAGCAAGGCAAGGACAATCCAAGGGCATCTGGCCAATTCAAGTGGCAGGAGTTGAGCCCATGTACGGGAGGAGAGGCCAAAGAAAAAGGCAACACAAACAAAACCTAACCCCACGCCCCCTGATTTCCTCCTTCTAAACAGAACCAGAATAAGCCAGATGTGCGTGTTACTGCTTTTCTCCAGAAAAACTCTTATATTGCAGGTTTTTTCCTTCTTCCTTGTCACACGAGTCCAAAAAAAAATGTGGCAAAGAGAGACATTATGAGCAGTCTCCTCAAGAGGGAAGTTGAGAGATGCCTAGATATATAACACATACTGGCTACAAAGACTGCTGGATTCCAGGAAATAAAAATAGGTATCTCCAGCAAACCAAAGAAACATCGCCTCTGATGGCTTAGTCTCCACTGATCAGATTCCAAATAGGGAGGAATTAATTTTTCTTGCTGTCATTCTACTTCTATGAGAAAAGACAGATAGGGCTCTGACTACAAAAAAGTGAGGCAATATAATTAGCCAAATATTTGTACAGGAAAATGATGGAAGCTTTGCAGTATGCATATTGATTGGGAAGGAATAATAACGACGCTGGCAAAAGGACTCCAGGGTAGCTTCTCCTCACCAACCAGAGGGGAGAGGATCATTTAAGGGAAAGAACACACATATGACCTACCATAAAATCTAACTGAACTCCTTCTCCTACTCTGCTTATAGGATAAGCTGCAAACCAGTCTTGTACAAAGCATGCTAGAAGCCTAATCTGAGGATTTCAAAATATGAGAGTAAAAGAAAGCAACTGCTGTGCTCTAAAAGAGAAAGTGCCCAAAGTGCTCTAATAACTTAGTTTAGCCATAGCTCACAACTGTGCTCCTCAGGGCCATGCTGGAGAGAAGGTGCAGTGGCAACACTGGAGGGCTCATTGAGAAAGGCTGTTGGTGATACTCTGCCTTCTTGCCTTCTCTCAGGAGCCAATTGAGCCCTCTTCCTTCTCTCCATCTCTCTGGGGTTTTGAATCCACTGCAAAACTCCTCTTTGAGAGTGGGTGTATTCATTAACCTTTGGGGAAATGTCTCACCAGACAAATTAAGTCAGGTGACATTTTATAGCCAGTGAGTGATTTTCCAGGAATGTTTCTGTACTCGGCACTAACGTATTTCGATAAAAATTTCAGTGTTGTTCCTAAGGCTTAGAGCTGGAAGGAGAAATGAGGACATTTGCGTGATGAGGAATGGGAAACAACTGGCCCCAGTCTTTCCCTCTGTTGCATGTTTCCTCTGAAGTACCACAGATGAGAAGTGATGGCATATGTTAGGAAATACATATGTTTTGGCTTCTAACAGTCCTAGACTATTACTGCCTAAAAGTCTGAGGCCAAACCTTTTAAATCATTAAGTTTCATTCAGAATTCCAGCATAAAGAGACCAAATCAACAGTGCAAACTATTTCAACTTCTCTCCTTCCCCAGGGCATTTTCTCATTTCCCTTGTGAAAAGTCATCCCCAACACCCCAGACAGCCTCTCCACATCAGCCTCTATTGGGAAGCTACTGATTTGAGCCCTGCAGCAACGCTTCCCCTTGACAACCTGCATGTGGGCAAAAACCACCACAACTCCTTCCCCTGACTATACACCCTCTCCAGATAGGAGCCATAGCTGGCCAAGAAACTCTGTTTTTAATTTTGTTTAAATATAATTTGCTTTAAATGGAGGCATGTTTTGGCTGGCAGATTTAAAATCTCAAATATTTCAGTGGAAGGATGTAGCCATGCCTCTGTGCTGACTCTGAGGACATTCACCATTTTGTGTGGTAGCACTGAAACCTAACAAGAGCAGGGAGGACCTGTTCACAAGGAGGATGGAAACTGAGAATAGACTGGATCTGAGTGGTGAAAAATTCAAGACCAGGTTGGATGGGGCCCTGAGCAGCCTGACCTAGTGGGTGGAGTCCCTTTCCTTGACAGGGGAGTTGGAACTAGATGATCTTTAAGGTCTCTTCCAACTCAAATCATTCTATGACATCTGGATGGCCCTTGTCTTTGAGGCAAGATGAAATATGAACTCTGTTAACATCATCTAGTAGCTCTGTAGAATTTTATTAAGAGCAAAACATCTCCCCACACAACCCAGGCCAAAACTTAAGATTAACACTTATCAAGAAGGTAATAAAGAGGGCAGAGAAAAGGTGTGGCCATAAGAATGCTTGTTGACTCTCATGAGGAAATGAGATACCATTCTGGGTATCGTAATTTTATTCTTTACTGCAGATACAGAAAAACTTTCCAAAATATCACAGGAGCATTTTAATGACATATTTACAAATAGGTACTTATCAATCAGGGTGGTCCAGAACCATTTTTTAATAACAGGATCACATTTTCTTTTTCCAAATGCAGAGTTATTTAGAAGCTCAGCAATGTACCACAAATAGAAATATTAACCAGAGTGATCTGTATTAAAAACCCACAGATTTATTTTTTCAATGTATGGGCCATAAATATTGTTAGAGAAGAGAAACACCAAATGTACACCATCTGGCA
Source organism: Erithacus rubecula (assembly GCF_903797595.1). NCBI lineage: Eukaryota > Metazoa > Chordata > Aves > Passeriformes > Muscicapidae > Erithacus > Erithacus rubecula. The sequence goes on along the minus strand of NC_136689.1, from coordinate 50,778,708 downwards.
CACATTTTTAACTTAAACACCAAAGTTGTTAGCAGCCTCATTCCAACCATGCATCTACTCTACTGAGGGCATTCTAGCTTCTGACACTGTATTACATTGCTTCAATACACAGCTGAAAAACTTCCAGTACAAACAATTTTTCTGCATTTTTAGAGCCCTGCTTGGCTTTCTAATGGTCTGCAAAGGCCTAGAAGCTCAGCTGGTTGAAATCAAAGCAGCTTCAGGGCATGAGACTCTCCAGATAGCAACAAGCTCTAGCAGATTGTACAGTACTGGCCTCTTGGTGATAAAGGAAGAGATTGTGGTGGCAGCAAGGGAGCTGTTAAAGCTTGGTAGAAGAGCCTCAGCTACTTAAACAGAAAAGCTCCACTAATATTTCCCAAACTTCCTTTCACAAAGGGTGTGCATACTAAGTGAAAATATCAAATACCCACCTTTTGTGCGCGCATGACTGCACAGAGAATAACCATACAAAAGAGAGGGGGAGCCTTTTAGGTGAAGGATTTAAAAGTTAGGATGCTAATTATGTGCCCAGTCCTTGAAAAGCAGAGCAGTTTATAAACAATGAATCCTTTCTGATGAGTGCAGGTGCTGGGGTTGAAGCCTAACTGCAAACCCCTGATGTCTTCTCAGTGTTTCTGCAATCACAAACTCTCTCCACAGGCTGCATGCACCCAACTTCTACATCCAGAGCTCTTGCCATATTTAGGGGTTTTATTACAGATTCCTGCAGAAACCTAGTGGAGCAATAAACCCGTAGACGTCAGTAATGACCATGACAAGGATATACTTACTAAGGTTCTCTGAATCACCCAGTTATTTATCAGTTAACTAGAATAAATATTGACTTGTTCTTTGTACTGTCCTCTACAAATACAAACCCACCAGAGGGCTCAAAAGGCTAAAAAAAAAAAAAAAAAAATCAAAGTTGCTAGATAAATATGAAAAAGAGCTGGTTATTTACTCTGGGATTTTCATGGTATTTCAGATTTCCATTTTATCAGATGTTGGCATTTAGAGAATAATCTTAAAGAAAGAAGACCTGATATTAATATTAAAAACCTAAGTAGCTGAAGTTTTTGCTGATTTGTAAAAAAAATCCAGAGGAAAAACAAAACCAAGAGACCACTTTTTCATCTGTGGCTATATTTTCTTTTCAGAAACAGATAAACACACATATTCTGGTTTGCATAGGTTTGAGAAAGTAAATGACAATTGAGGCTGCAGCAATTTCCTACATCTTTACCTACAAGTTTTCTGCTTCTCCTTCTCCTCTATGGCATAAATTCTTATCTGAATTATTTCATTTTTGGCACCCAAACTGAGGCTTTTTTCTTTCTATTTTCCAACAGAATCAAAATACCAGCAGAAATATCAGTCACAACCTGAGGGGTGCAAATGAGCACCTGAAAGCAGAAGCTCTCAGCACCTCCATCTGAGCACCTGGCCAATAAGACAGTCAAAACCACAGGGCATTTGGCAATGTGATGCTTTTATTTACCAGCCTTTATCTCACTCATAAGAAGTAAAAAAGTAGTGGAGACAATAGAGAAATCAGTCTCCACTCAAAGGTTCTCATGCAGATCAAACACAAGTGCAGGCCTGGCTGCAAGTGACCTCATATATAACTTCTGTTACTGTAATAACAAAACATATAAAAGATATGAGCTCTAAAAAAAGCACAGGTTCACATGACAATCTTTCAATTCTCCCCCAGGCCCCTTAATTAGCAAACAAAGACTCTAGGGATCCAGAACAGAAAAAATTCCCATTGACCTTGGTGCTATTTGGATTAAAACTTTAACCTCTCTCTCCGTGGGTACCAGCATAATGTTGGCTCTTCTAGTCCTCCACTACTGGGCAAGTTGAACACAGCAACTCCTACCCAGCTGTGAGGTCATGGAAGGGCAGGCCAGAAGTGGTGGAAAAGGAGGTCATGAGATACCAGCAAGGAGGGCAACTGGGGTTATCATGAGGAGGCACCATACCCAGGAGACACAGGAAACATCAACAGAGAAGAAGCTCCTCTAATTCTACCACTCACAGAGTAGTTGGTGACCAAAAGTTACACTGAGAAGGGAAAGTAACACTTTCAGGTGTAACTGGCTATGGTTAAATGGTCTATGTTATTCTGGATGATTAGAGACACTTAGTACCCTGAAAGAGTCTACCACGCATGTATCAAGGTTTTGCTGCTGGTTTACAGGTAAAAAACCCAAACCACACCAACAACAAATTCCCCTAAGAAATAAGCATAGTAGCAGAAATACACTTTCCTGTTCAAGGCAGCAAAAAGGGAAAATCTTTCCATTTGTATGAAAAGAAAAACCTAAACACCCTTTGGATTGATGTCAGACTAATACTGTTAGCTCCTCTACAACTGGTGAGCCTTACCTAAAAGGATACCATTCTAGAAAGTGAAAGTGCTCTTTTCTTGATGCTTTTCTTTCTGTATGAACATGGAAATGGAGGCAAATTACTTCAGCTTCTCAAATGAAAAATGTATATTTAATTCCAAGATACTGAACACACTAATTTAATTGTTTTTAATAAAACATAGGCTTGAACAAAGTGTTTTTAATAAAGATCAGACACCAAAAGATTCTTCTAATGTTTTCAAAACCGGTTTTAATCTCACATTTAATGAGATGCATTTCACTTTTCTAGAATTCCAGCCCTCTTACAGATAGACTAACTTAAAACAAAAGAAAAGAAACTCAACTGGCTTCAAAGTCACTACAGCTGCATGGCCCAGCTGGAGGGAGACAAGGCATTATTCCCTGTTGACTCCTTCAGGGGCTGGAAGGGCCCGGTGTTGTTCTTGACAGTTTGATACTTTAGGGCAGAGCAGGGGGGAGGAGAAGTGAAGAAAGTTCAGAGCTGTCAGAATGTGGGGTGCCTGGGTGGGAATTCTCCCATGGCTACCCTCGGATGGGCTTTGAGTGCAGAGATGTCAGTAAGCACCTGGACGCCCTCCTGCTGCTGCCTCTGCTGATGGGTTCCATCAGACCCTGCGGCACCAGGCAGGAGCCCATCCATCCTCTTGAGCAGCACTTCAGTACCAGATCACCAAGTAAGTAGGTGGAATTTTAATTAAAGAAAGAGAAAATATGTTAATCTCATTAATAACCGTGAAGGGGAAACCCCACTAAGATGAAAGCCTTGTTTTGTAGAATCATGAGGAGAATATCCCTATGACTGGAATGTGCAGGGCATTTTGCTGGTCTGTCCATCCTTCTCCTCAGAAACTTTCAGTCAGCAGGGGGTTTATTTTGTGAGGGGGGGGTCACATCATGCTCTTAGTCACTACTATTGTACTAGGTACCCGCAAAGCTAAGGGAAGAATGTGTTGAATAATAAATCACACATCAAGTCAGTAAAACCATCCAAATGCAGCATTCTGTCTCTGCAGTGCTGCATGTGCAGTGGGATTTTTATAAAAAGGTATTTTTGTGAAGTACATGGCAAAGCACATTACAGTTTGTAATGTAACGAGGCATGTCATAGTAAATTCTTTTAAAAAATAAATGCAACTATGGCAAGTGAAGACAATTGAGTAAATCAAAGAGCACCACTAGTATTCAAAAATACTACTCTTCAGATAATTGCATAACCATAAGGGTTGCAATTTGTGTTATGCTGGCTGTTTACATATACGATCGGAGTAGACTCAGAGCCAATAACAATAACTGATCTTAGGTCTTATTTTGAAACGTCTGTCCTTTTTAAAAGAAATAAAAGAAAAATCCCTTGACATCCAGACAATTTGGTGAAACTTGTAATTAGCTGATGGATGAGAAAGACACACTGGTTACAGAAAGAAAAAAGAACTTGGTTGAACAAATTTTCAGGGACTATTTTAGCAATTTATGTTCTACTTTGCAGCTGTGAAAGCTCTTATTCACTTGACTTGGAAGTTTAAATAGTCCCCTGCCCATAAGTAAGTAAATTAAATGAAGTATAGATGATAATGTTTGCAAGCTCTGGCCTTACAGCTCCCTTTGAAATTGAAGAAAGTAAAGAGTGTTTATCGCCTAAGAAATTTTAAAAGTGTCCATTTGTGACCTTACTTTGCAGGTTTATCTCCTGTTGACTTAAACCAAGGACAAGATTAGACTCAACAATTAAATTCCCATCAGTTTGTTTCAGCACAGGACCATTTTCTGTTCTGTATTTCACAAGTCTTGGATTCTTGGACTGTGGCTTAGAAGTAACTGCTGTAAGAAGATATTCCAACGACCATGAAATGAAAAGAAAACACTTGTCAAGTGGAATGACACCCAGTTCATTAAAAGGGGTTCTGTGGTGATGAATGTCATCCAAACCACATTGTAAATAAAGTGGGTTTATTTGTATTAGGTAAACAATAGATAATGCAGACTTTCTATCTGATGAGTTAAACCCACATGGCATATCCATGACAATTTTATTTTTAGGGGACTTGTAAATGCTCTGAACAGATAAACAAAATTAATCATTTTTCAATGCTCCTATATTGGCTATGAAACAAATGTACCAGACAAGCACTCCAAGAGCAGCAGCACATATTTTATCTAACACACCTTGTCAATACTGTGCTGGATGCCTTTCTTTAGCAGTTTGATACAGTGTACAGCACTGAACCGGTTGTATCACAGGGTTTTTACCTGGCAACAGAACTTTTTGCATGCAGCTCAGTTCTACTTAAATTGGAAACCTTTATTAATCTCAAAAATTTAATTAAGTTCTCTAAACAATGAGCTGAGAATTCACACTTGGGAGACTGCTGTCATTAATATAACCTGACAACAGTGAAAAGAACATGTGAATTTTATATAATTTCATCATTGCATCTGGTTTAGCAAAATTAATCCAAGCCTTCCCTGAAGTCTAAAGCCTGCCATTTCCAGAAAACATCTGAAACTTAACAATATTCTTGTGTAATACATGGGATGAGCTATGTCCTAAGTGGGTGTGCAGTTTGATACCATACCAATATATTTTTTTCCATCAATGGCAACTGCCATCTGCACAAAAAGAGAAGTTCCAGAGAATTAATATCATCACCAGACATTATCTCCTGGGACTCAGCTTCAGGAATTATGTTTTTCTCTTGCAGTGTGGAAAGCTGTTCAGCGTGCTGCATCTCTGCAGAGCACTGTGGACAGCATGTTCTCTCATTAACTTGGGAAACATAATAAATGACAGGGTTTGCCCTTGATTGCTAAAATATGCCTCTCACCTTATTATTGTACTCAGGTACACATAGGCGGCATCTATTAAGAGTCCTAAGGCATGATTTGTGAACACAAGAGTATTCACTACAGCAACTGGATACATTTAGGAAAAGCAAGACCAGCTCTAAGAGTAGCATACTGGCAATTGTGATTGCAGCAGTTCTATTACTGGTGCTTCAGATGGTTTTGGAGCTAAAGGAGAAAGAAGAGGTTCAAGGACCCTGTTTTTCACATCCAGCAAATCCAAGCAGGCTTTTTTTGCATGCCCTCACATTCATCCTAGCCTCCAAAGCACTTAGACTAAGAGCTGAATTAACAGATGGTTTACACGTATTTTTTTTAGGACCATTAAAACTGTCTTAAGATGTATGAAGTCTCCTCTCAGCAACTCACTTGGGTTTTGGGCACAGCAATGAGGGGAGGGACAGGCAGGCCACCCTGGGAGTGATGCTGCCCAGTCCCTCTTCTTCACACTCTCAGCTCAGAAGATCCCCACGATGCAGCACAAGCTTCTTCCTGGCCATAAGCATGCTCCACACTCACTTGCAACATACATTCACCCTTTGTTTGTGTCTCCCATAAGACCCCTTCAAAACATTTTAAGGAAATATGAACCTAATTCCTGTTGAACTACAGTAGCAGTCAATGGCTTTATTTGGGTGTTCTGAGCTTAAAAAAACAAAGCACAAAAAAATAATTGCTATTTGTCAAGCAGACTTTTGCAGACTTGTATGGCTGACACAGGAGGACATGTACACCAAGAGCTGGTGCATGGTTGCACTCATGCAATTGCAAAGGCCAAAATGTCCAGCTGCTCCAGTTTTGAAGAACACAAACCTGTGGTACAACATGAAGGTAAATCTGAGGTTCAAAGATCACATAATTATTTTCTCCTGCCATTTGCCTTAACACAGATGACTTTCAGTCTTTCCCTACCTATTGTACAATTATCAGTATAAAATTCCTGACAAAAACCAGATCCTGTGATTTGTGTCATGCACAGCAGTTTTTGTAGTGGCTCACCTACAGATTGGCTGGATTACCTACTTTACATCTGATTGCCACCCAACCACAGGTTATCCCAAAGACATGCTAAGGATTCACATCCCTTCAATCACTGTGCCTCATAATCTCCAGATCTGCTTCAGAATTCCCAACATGCAATAGCTCTCTTGCTCTCCCATTAGTACATTAAAGACCTACTACTGCACCCACAGAAAGGGATAATTAGGCTAAACTGGCAAACTTCTGAAGCAGCTTTTCTATAAAAAAAATAAGACCCTATAATATAAATAATAACTCATTAATATATGCTAAATAGTAGATTAAGGAGAGGAGGGGATTTTCCATCTGCCCTTGCACTGACTACAATATTCCTCTCTCAAGCCCCCAGTTTGCTGCTGGAATGGAGCAGGAACTAGGAGCTCCTGCCTGCAGCCCTGGGAGCAAGGGCAGAGAGAACCCCATGGAGGTGGCTGCACCAAGAGCTGAGGGCAGCTGGTGTTGGTGGCTTGGGGGTCAGGAAAATGAGCTGCAGGGACATACATTCACCTTTAGAGAGGATATGCATTCATGCTCCAAACCCAGTCAGGGCAAGCTGGGAACAGCCCACAAGGTGTTGCAGTACCCATACACCAGGCTAGCCAGCACCACTGGGATGAGGCTAAACCTAGCACCCATCACTGGAAGCCAGCAGACCTGCAGGTACACAAGCAGGCTGGTGGCTGGCAGCACAGCTGGCCAGCACTAGGAACCCTCCAGCAGCCTTGCACCAGCACTGCCCCTAGCTGGGGTCATGTCCACCATGAGATCCCCACCAGCCTGCATGTTTGGACACAGCAGTCCCACTTTGCTGTCAGGACACAGCAAACCAGGAGAAAAACCCTTGGTGAAACTTTGCACCTGATTATCTTGACCCAAATAATACTCAACCTAAACTGTGGAAGAACAAACATATAAAGAATAAATCTGTGCATATTGGATTTTTTAGTACACAGCTAGTTCTGTGGCTTGAGTAATGTCACAGGGTGATTACTGCTTGCATTAGGAACACTGCAAAACAAATGCTACAATCTCACGTCTTTTTTTTTTCTTGAGAGAGCTCAGAAGTGCAATTTAAACTTTCAAACAGTTCAGTGGCCCTACAAAAGGAGAAAGAAAATAATATTTTGCTTGCTGAATAGTCCTTTCACAGGATAAACCAAATACAGCAATAAACTTCAGCACTTCAGAAGGGGAGTTGAAACTGCAGCTCTGCAAAGACTCAGATTTAGCATAAAGGAGTGGACTGGATCTTTTCTTTCACATATGTCACATAATGGAACATTTCTTGCAAATGTCAAATGATGTGGTAATAACAGGGGAAACTCACGCTATAACACTTACTTGACTTTACTGTAAATGTCACATGCTCTTAAGTGTCCCACTGTACTATAATTTGCTCTATAATGTAGTATTACCTTAACAAAATAACCTTTGGATTTTATTTTTGAAGGGACCTCACAGTTCACTTAGAAATTGCACAGAATTTTTCTGCATTTGATGTGATTAACCATACATGTGTTTTAGAAGCTCACTTCCTGAAAAGGAAGGAATAGCCCTTGGTCTGAGAGCTGACCACTGGTAGCTGAGCATCATCTGCTGGCCAAGGCCCAAATTCTCATTGTGTTAAGATTTTGAAAAAATGATAATCATAAAAAGATCAACATCAGATTAGGGATGTCAGATTCTACATCCCACTGCTGATAAAGAAACAGAGAATCACAGAGCATTCTGGCTGGATGGGACCCACAAGGATCATCCAGTCCAGCCACTAAGTGAATGGTCTGGCCCACACAGGGGTTGAACCCCAACTTTGGCATTATTACCACCATGCTTCAAACAACTGAGGGTTTTCTCAGTGCTGTATATGATACTGCACTCAACAGCCTCAGAAAAAGGAAGGGCTGGGGCTAACCAGCCTTGGAATTACTTCTGACCCAGTCTTTGCTGTCTCAGATCCATGTGTCTCCTGTCAGTTCAGTAAGCAGAGTCAGAAGAGAAGTTGCCAAAATAACTGATTGTTTGCTTTTTCCTCTCACTGCAGTGTCACTGCATGCATTACTGTATGGTAGAGATCACATCAGCTATTTTCTCAACATACTATTCCTTCTGAGCATCAGAAAGATTTGAATGACAACTTCTAAGCAAACACAACTAAAAGGTCCTTTGGGGTTTATCATCCACTGTCTAATCTAAATTTATCACAATATTTCCAGCATGCTTCAAAGCAGAGGAAAGGAAAGAAAAGATAAGGGGTTTTGCAATGATTAATAAAGGAATGCTCTTATCTGATTCTCCTGCTCATGAAATATACAAAATTACAAGAAGCATTTAATATCTATAACTTCTGGGCAGCCCTAGCAGTGAAGACTTCTTTTTCAATCAGTGTTGTACCAGCTGATCAGTGCTGCTGGATTAAAGCAGACATGTGATGCTTTGGGGGTCTCATGAAGGTGAGTCCCCAAAGCACTGACAAGAAGATAAACAGGATGTTTTACTGCCATAGGTTTTTTTCCCTCCCCTGTTATTGTTGACTAGGGGTAAAAAAAGTTTCCAGATGAAAATATGCGTGAGTGTAATGGAAATGACATGCAGGCAGCAGCTTCCCTCCCCCATTTGGCCATCAAGTTCAACTCAGTCTAGAGCAGCCCAGCAAACTTCATGGGTGGGGGAGGAGTTGGGGGGGCGAGGGGGAGGGCTCAAGTGGGCAGGGGAAGCAGTGAAAGCCTAAATAAACTTTGGCTATTAGATAACTGGGCTATTATTGCTCTGTAACACTTCCTGAATGGCCTAGAAAAAACACAGAGACAGCTCTTGTTCCTGCCTGAAGGAAATAAAACACAAGGATGAGTGCTTTGTATGTCAACTAAAAACTCTGGTTGTTTCCTTCCTTCTTTCTCTCTCTCTTTTCACAAGTTTTAATTTGGATTTGTTTCTTATTTGACCTTGTTCTTCCTGAAAACCATGCTGTATACCTAGCTAAAGCCACAAAGACCCTCTTTCTATGCAAAAATCCCTTTTCAATTTTGTATTGCAGGACGTAAGCCGCACATGTTTAATGCAAGGCACGGGCTGCAGCCACTAGGGCTGCAAGGCAAGGCATCCCACAGTCCTGCCAGCAGCAAGCCTGGCAGCTGCAGCTCCCTGACAGCCCCTCTGCACTGACATCTCACTCCTCAGCCGGGAAAAGTTAACTCACTTTGGTCACTTCAGTCAAGGATATTCCCTGCTCTTAACTTTCTTGCTTGCATGTATGATACTGTTGGTGTGCTGGAGCTGTTAGACTCATTAGGGAAGCATCTACACCAGTCATATATAATTACAATTCCTCAGGCTCAAACCAGATGCTCCAGACTGTCACAAAAACAGTAACATGTGCTGTTTATATTCACTGATCTCTTTGAAGGTGAAAGCAGTGAGAAATAGATTGCTCAACACCACATTTGGAAGATGATGTGACCAGGACTTACAGCTGATTTTCCTCTCCAAAACTGTCACAAACTTCTCCATTCCTCTCCACCTCCTCCTGGTCCATCAGGCACTCCCCCCATCTGCTGTGAGCTCCTGCTCTGGCTGCTTATCTTGCTGCACCCACAGAAACATTGCCTCAAAAATGTGGCAACTAAGACCATCTCAGTGCACTGCCTCCCAGGGGATGGCACACACCTCCCCTAACAGGCTCACCGACCTCTGCACCAAACAGCAGCTTTCTATCAGCATGCTTTGCTAATGCCCTCAGACAACACCTGAATTTTCCACTTATTTACACATTCTTTGTTGTGCTCCTGCTCATGTCTAAACCACTTCTTCCTCAGCTCCCTACTGTTCTGTACTTTCTTCACAGGCATTTCCCATTCCTTCCCCCTTAACCACTTTAAAGCCTTTATTTTTGCAACATTCAGTATAAAGGCCCCATGGGACATGGTCTCTGTGGAGGAGGAAGAGTGGATCTTTACAGGACTCCTCACACCTGCCCCTATTTTGAGCAGCACCAGGTTGGCCCCTGATGGACTGGGGACAGCCACTGATTGGGAATGTCAAACTGAAAAGTACTGGTCTGCAACTGGATATAATGGGACAGCCTGACTGGACAGGCACCTCCAACCTCTGTGCACTCAGAACTGAACAGGAAGTATGTCACTGACACACACAGGGCAAAAAAGTCCAAACAAAAAGAAAAAGCCAAACCCTTAAATGCCCCATGTTTGGTCTAGTGGAATTAATACGTTGCTTCTCACTCAAGCAGGAACATATTTAAAAACCAGATAGAAGCAACAGATCCAGGAGACCCCATAAAGGCATTGGAAAGGACAAAGAGAGGTAAGGAGAGAGGAAGGACAGTTTTCCGAAGTGTGAAATGGAGCTGGTGGCAAATAAGAGGTTAAAAATGCTTAAATGGATTTCTGCTGCAAATAATTGCAATTAATTTTTCCCAACTTCTTTTTGATATTCTCCCAAATTGTTCCATGTAATAAGTGCTCCTGGAAAATGGAAATACTGAGAGGAGGAAAAAGAAGAAGCAAATTTGAGTGAAAGCAAATTTTGCATTTGTATTTTAGTACGCCGCCAACATAAAGCATTTACCAGCTGTGAGCTCATCCAAAATGTCAAGGGGTAGAAAAGCCATTTTGCAGGACTGGAAAAAGTGATGTTTTAAGTGACTTAAAGACTAAGTTTTTTTCCTCCAGTTTCAGCATCCTAGGAACACTGAAGAGTCAATCCAGGAGCCCTTGTAATCATAAACAATTTTTTTTCTGGTCAGTGGCTGTTTAATTTTTTTGTTCCCAGAAAGACTGTCATTAAACAAACAACAGGGATCACGTATGAAAAGAGAGATATCTTTGAAGCCTGAACACAGAGAAAGCCATTCCAAAAACTCCTAAAATGAGCAACTGAACAAGAGAGAAGGATGGCATAGGATATGACTCAAGGTCTGACACACTCCTCTAAGCCCTAATGACTGACCTTGATGGGGTGTTCCACTGGGGAAAATAAAACTCTCCAGAGAAAACAAAGCCATTACACACAGAATAGGTGAGGAAAGAAAGGAAGGAAGCCTTGACTTGATGTTGAGCAGCCGTGTCACTGCATCCTGTAGGTTTGAATCAAGCCTCAGTGTGGGCTGTGGCTTGGGAAGACCTTGTAGATACCAATGATGAAGCAGTGGGCTTTTACATCAGAGATGTGTGGTGGGAGTAAAACAGAGGAGCCAGGAGTACTTGTGTGAGCTGCAGGACACCAGTTAGCATCTAGTGCTTGGCTAGCAGGCTTTGTGGTGTCAAACTGTTCCAACAGTTGTTACATGGCTCCTCCTGCTCCACTTCAGAGATACCAGACCCTGCAAACACGTCCATGGGGTTCCCAGGAGGTTGTGAGACACATTCCTGTGAGGGTGGACAGTCTCAAGCCAATGCAGTGTGTTGGCTTACTCTTTGTCCTATGATGAGGTTCCTCCCTGAAGAGCTGGCAGGTAAAAGTCTTCTCAGAAACAAGATTGTTCAACCTGCTCCTGTGTGCACTGGCAAAGGCTCACCCAGGGACTGCAGCAGCATACTGACAAGCAATAGCCTGTGCTGCTATTGAACCCTTCAGGCAGACTCTGAGCTCCTCAGAGCTGCTCTGAGAAGGAAACTCTCCTAAAAGTGATAGGTCCAGGCCAGTAAACATACTAGAAATCAGTTTTTGCTGTCTTGGCTGAGAAATTGCAATCAAATATTAAATCTGTGCAAGTGCTAACTTTTACTTTTTCCTGTGCCATTATGAAGTTCCTGTCTTCTCTGAAGAAGCACCAGTTGAAAATTGTCCTTAAAGGCAAAACCACTTGCCGTGGCTGAGTGAAGTGCAAGGGCTGGTGTGTGTTATCACATGGTAAGTGATTATCAGAAAGGGCTACCTTGTTCATGCAGTCCATTTATTCAAGCCTGGAAGGAACATTCCCACCACAACTGAAGTAGGGGCTTTGAACTGAAAGTATCACCACAAAGAGAAGGCATAAGCAAATTTGGAAAAAAATGGCCTCAAAAAGAAACATTCTTTACAACAAAACTCTTAAGTCCCCAATGCAAACATTTCAATGCAAGGCAAATAAAAGAAAACTGAGACTTCCCATGTTGTATTTTCATTACACATCCCCAAGCAAGGGACACTCAGTCCAGTCTGTAGGGAGCAGCTCACCAGTAAGGTGCAAAGGTTTCGTGCAGCTTTGCATTCATATGAATGAAATTTCTTACAAGTGCACAGAGTACTCTTGACAATACACCGTTAAAGTTAAGTAACTTTTAAAGGGAGAAAAGTACAAAACCAAGTTGTTTAACTGGCTAACAGTAATTTTTTTTCTGTTTGAATGCATTTACCTTTATTCATATTCAAATGAAAAGAATGTACTCCATTGAGTCCTATTAGTCTGGGTAACTAAGGAACTTGACCAAAAATTAATGAATGAAAGACAGAATTTAAGTTTCACCCTAGTTTCTTGTATAAAGCCATCTGATCAGCACATTTCCTTTCCTGTCCTCAGTCCCCAAAAGCAGTGGCAAGGTATCCAATTTCACAGGGATTGTCATTGCTTTATCTGGATAATTCTACTAAAGGAAGCTGAATCCCAGTCCCGGTTTTTTACCAAGTGATACTATTACCAGAATTATGAAAATGGAAATCTAAGAAACAGAACAGAAATGTAAAATGTGAAATGAGTTTCTAAATACGAAACCAGAAGGGAAAGAGCTGCAGAAGGCCACTGTAGTTCTTTCATTCACTCTGTACTAAGGCTTCCTGTAAGTGTAGAGTAATGGCTATAAACTGGGAGCACAAGTCTGAAATGTTTCTGAATCTCAGCATCAAGCTGAGATAGCTGCTAAGAAAAGCTTTACCATTAATTGTGCCCTGCACATCTACCTCTAGGAAACATTTAAAAAATACAAACAAAACTCCAATAAAGCAACAAGAAAAGCAGGTGCAGTCATTTATCAACAAATAAAGTACAATAATATATCTAAAAGTTTCAATGAGAGGCATAAGTGACCAGAATCCCCTGGGAAACAGTTCATACCTTGTCAAGCTGAATAAACCACATTTTTGAGATTATTGAGGGCAAAAGATAAGGATGCCTGATAAAACAGCAAGGTAAGAACAATTTGCAGGACTGCCTTTCTTCTGATGTCTGCCCATGTCAAAAACCCCTCATAGTTTGCATTACTGTCAGTACCATGGGAAACCTCAGCCTGTTCTTTCTCTACAACAAGAAGGCAGCTCTGGGGCACAGTGGTCTCCCAACAGCCTCAAACATTCCCGTAGATTTCACGGTACTAAACTCCTCTGTCTGTTCTTTCCAAAACAGAAGACTTCATTCTCAAATTATATTGAACATAAAGATTTTTTCAGCTATAACAACATGAGACCAACAGCCTGGGCAAAGACACAGTTTATACATCTATTAACTGCCCATTCATTCCAATGGCAATGTGGCACTTTGAATGCCAGCTGTCTTGAAGGCCTCATCTGTTGTTCATCACACATCAGTTCTTATGCTCTTCCCCTGTTTTATCACCACTAGCCCATGAGGACTCTGGTCTTGGTAGTTAAAGATTATGGGGTTTATTTATTTTGCCACTGTAAATGCTTTCCCACTGAAGCCACTTGGTGTCAACCAGAATGCTAAACAGCACACTTTAAGTCTAAAACATGGAAAAGCCTCATCCAGCATTTCCAATTCTGCAATGGAATTATGTTGCACAATATCAAAAGCAGGATTCTGTTTTTCATTTAGCTTGCCAGAGCATAGTTACCTCCAGCCATCTGAGGACCCTTGTCCGCTCTGCCTCTCTCTCCAAGCCTGTGCCTATCTCTAGCCCAACTCAAAGCATTGTTTTTTTTCATGCCCGACACTTTAATCTCATCAAACACTACTTTCATCTTGTGCCAATGATCTTACAGGTCTCACTGTTCTCACAGAAACACCTCTTTCTAAGCAACCCTAGGAGAAAAGTAGCTAAAATGCTGCAGTTGAGGATCTAGATGAGGAAACATTACCTCTGTGCACCAGACTGGTGCCATCAGGCACCTCCTGCACAGTGCTGGGTAAAGTAATTTGCTTTCTCTCTATCTTTGCAGAGCCAGGCACCAAAGAGTTGAATCAAAATTGGATTTGCTAATATTTGCAAAGCACTGATTGATCATAGCTGGCAAGTGTTATTACTCCTTTATTACAGAGATGACCAGCTTTGCTGCAGAGACATAGCTCTTCTCCACAGGCTGAGCATTTGTGAAATAACCAGCTGACCTAAAAACCTCATCAGCCGCCCGTGAGACCTGCTGTAGCACAGGGAGGCGACTGTGGGGCAGAAATCTCATTTCATCTCGTTAAACAGGCTCAGCTACAGAAAGTTAACAAATTGCTAGAGAACCCTGCAAACCCCTGCCAGCGCAGTGGCATTGCATGACTGCAACAGAGCACACAAACTGCGAGCCATGTGAAAGGCTGGTGAGATCATGAAGCAAAAAAAACCAAACCAGACTTGTAAATTAAGAAGAGCTTGTGTGGGCAAGTCTGCCTCATTCCCTCCAGTTTTTATAGTAGGAAAGGTGCCATTATGATGCGGCTGGAGCAAGTTAAACACCTTTCAAGTGTGTTCTAACAATTAGTGGTATTATGAAAAAAAACCCTTGGCATTTGTTTAAAAAGAAAAGTTGTCTTATTTAACTACAACTTCAGTGTTTAAAGTATTAATAGCTGCCTATGCCACTCGTTCCTACATGCTTACATGCTTTTCAAATTGCATTTGGTAAAGCTCAGTCCATCTGTTTTCCCACACTCCATCAACATAGGCAACCAAGTGAGCAGAGGCTACCTACAGTAGGGTTGTGTTTTGTTCAGAACTTTCTGCTTGCATACCAGAAATTCAGTGCTAATTCAACATGCTTAGGGAGCATTCAAGTCACAAAAGAGGGTGCTGGGGAAGGGGAGGGGAGAAAGGTTTTAACTCATCACCATAAATGCACTTCCAGATGAAGAAGTGCCTGGGAAGGATTTGATTTGTGCATCGTGGAAACCTGGTTGCATACCGGCACCTCTCCACTCCAGGACAAACCTGTTGCAACACGACAACATTATGCAGCAGAAACTGGACAAGCAGCTGCTAATTCGCTGCACTAACTTCAAAACCCATAAATTTTCTTTTCAAATCCATCCAACAGGACAAAGAGAAGTCTGTTTGAGATTCATCACAAGTTCCAGGCTGGTGGCTAATTTGTATGAAAATAGGTATGGTGGTTCCTGTGAATAGCTTTCCCCAGATACTGTGTAGGTAAGTGGCCTGAGGGGCATTGAAAAGGGATCACCCCCTACCTAATCTCAGCCCTCATCAAGCCTGAAAAGAAACAAATGCTTGGATGTGCAGCCCCGAAGGGATGGTGAGGGTCTTCATAAAGAGGCCTAAGGAGCAGAGGCAGAAAATGAGCATGTGCTAAGGCTGTTTGTGGCTTTTTGGGAGGATTCTTCACCAGTCATACATTCTGGTCCTCTGCTGCTGCTCCTCCATCCCTTCCTGTCCCTGCCACGCCGCCTGTCTGTCTGTCTGCCACCCCCTCCATTGCGCCAGCACAACTGTTTCAGCAGCCGCATTCTGTGAACCGGATTAACAGGTCTAGCTCCAAAAGAAGGAAAAAAAAACCCAACCCAACCTAAACCATTTTAATTGCCAGGCTATTTTTAAATTCTCCAATGTTGCACAGCATGTCAGGTACAAGTGAGGGGGTGGCATTTATCAGCACAAGGTAAGGGCAAGCGAAGAATGAGGATGCTCTTAGTGGGTAACACCAGGAAAGATTTTGTCAAATGAAATGTAGATCATAACTTTCTCCTCCATTACAGTTCCCAAAGGCTGCTTTGCCCGTCATTTCTTTCAAGCTGGTCTGATTCTGGAGTTGTATTAGCCTCTGCGCTAGCACAGACATTCAAAATAACTTCTAATGTCTTCAAGCTTCTACATTTTGACTTATAAAAATATTTAAATAAATCTACTTGGTCTTAGAAGAAAGCCAACCACACAAAATTTTCAGGATTTATTTTTTTAAGGATTCTTTGGCAGGGTGCACAACCTACATCAAATGCTAGTTCAGCACTGCATGGCCATCACATGTGTTATGAAATTGTCTGAAAATACCTGGGGAAAGGCACTGTGTTGGAGAAACCCCAGTCAGAGTAAAGACTTACACAAATGAACTGGCATTACTATCCCTGGAAGCAGTTTTACATGGAGAAATGAAGTAGCTATCACTTAAATCTTTCATGTAAGAAGCTTTGGAGGCTTTTTTGGAAGAAGAAACAATTTCCAAAACCCACAAAAGAAAAAATTTTGAGTTAACTCACTATGGGTTTTCTACTAATGCAACTTTTCACGTGATGAGCTGCTGAGCATTTACTGCTAGAGATCAGAATGGATATTTAAAATAACCCCTCTATTACAAATGGGTTTCTGGTGATGTAGGTGGGATGCTACATACATTTATGATTAAACAGTATGGCATCACAGCAACCACCTGCATGGGCTCTGGATGCCATGTGAATATCAGCCAGCAGCCTTGAAATGGTGCTCATAACAAAAAAATTCCTCCCATCAATATAAAGGCCAAAAGCTGTCCTCATGTGAAAACTAGATTTTAAGTATTTTTTCCCATTTAAAGCTTTTGTGCTCAAACACACTGAATTCTAGTTTGTGCTTCAGCACTAAAGGTTATGATTTTAAAATATGCATCTCTACTTGATCCATATCTCCCCAGCCATATATTCAAAATGACTATAAAATCATCTTGCACGTTATGCCAATGTAAAATCTGGAATAAGAAAAAGTAGTTCCCGTTCAGCTTTTACTCTTTATGGGAAAGTCCTCAAGTTAGCATTTATTACTTGACTAAAGATTTTGATATTTGGTTCAAAGAATGATACTCTAGTTCTACTTAACTGTAAAATGTGGTGAGGCTAAAATTTAAGCCCAGATTTAAGCCTCTTAGCCTGCCTGGACATGTTTGATGTACTACTGTTCTCCAAAACCTATGTCATGTTGACTTAAATATGGAGCCACATTGCTTGGCCAATGAGTTTTGTTTTCCTCAGGAGCTATCCCTGTGGCATCAGGGGTGCTCACAACTCCATATACTTTGACTCCCCTCCCAAAACAATCCCTGCACCTTGTGGGATTTCCCAACCATGTGTGTGGCTGAACTGAAAGGGCCAGAAAATCTCTATTTCCACTGTATTTATGCTAAGTGGCACAAAAACTCTGTGTCAATTATGAGAGCTCATTTGGTGTCACCATTACTTTTTTCCCCACCCATTTCTAACATATATATACATATATATAAAGGGGAAGAAGGGAGGGCGCTCTGCAAGTCCAGGAAATAGTTATGAGTTCTTTCTTCAGCTGTTCTGCTGCTGCTTGAAGTCAACTTGAAGGGATGGGATAAAATGAAAACTCATTACACTATGATTCTCAGTTACCCAGAGGTTTTCTCCAAACAGGCTGGGAGTGAATAATGCTAGGAGGTCCATAGATATAAATGGCAACAGAAGATTGGGAGCAAAATTATTCTGTGGTGCAAAATTACCAAGTTCAAAGAAAATCCAGAAGGATGGGATATTGATCCAATTCTCAAAGCTGTAGTAATTAAAATATCTCTCTCACCAGTGCTTGGTTCACTTTTGCTTAGGAATAGTGCAGAATTTAATATTAATGTGGACCTTCCAGACTGCTTTTGACATCTACGTAGCAGGTACTGGACGCTTGCAGAGCCTCACAGCACCTTCAGCTCCAAACCCTTGCTTCTGTTACAATGATAGCAGAGAACAGTGCGACTTTCATTCACAGCTTTCACAACGTCAGCCAGGTTGTAATTTGCTGGGAACAGGATGAGGCTATCAAAGCAGCACTGGGGAATTTTGTTCACTGCAATTTTTCTTCCTAAGCCCAGTGTTTGCTTGAAAATGTATCACTTTATCTAGGAGAGATTTTTCATTCACAAGCAATTTGTCAAGCGACTTCAAACTTCTGGGACTGTATTGATTACAGAACTGCAATTGCAGTTGTCAGCAGCATGGGCTCCTGCAATCTATTAAACACATTCCTCGAAGGTGGTTAGTATCCTCCCTTCTCTTTTCCTGTGGGAAAGACAGCCACAATGGGCTCTCACTCATCATACTCTGAAAGGCTTCTCTGGGATAGTTTATTATACTAAACCCTGCTGGTCTTTGCCCTTCCTCCCTGCGAGTCTGCCTTGCAGCTGAGCCAGCTGGGCTGGCTGATGCCTGGCTGTAGCCTGCTGACTGATAGCTACCAAGTAATGGACCAAGCCAGCCAAAAGGGCTGGAAAAGCACTGCTCACCACCTCTGCCACCCCAGGACAGGGACAGCAAAGTCACAGGGTCAGCCAGGCAGAAGGTAACCTCAACTTATTTTGGACAAGAGTAAAATCTTCTCCTCTATATCTAAAGTTAGGGGGTTTTTATTAACTTTTTAATTTTTTTTTTCCTTCTTCTTCTTTTTAATGCAGGACTAGAACAAATCAGCATCAAAATGTTTGATCCCCCGCACATAGTCAAAGAGCCAAAAGCCTGGTAGTTCAGTTGCTGTTCCTTGCTGCTGCCTTGCTTAATTCTGGCTGTGGCAATGCCTCTGTAAGAAAAGGCCCTGAGTTACACTCAGCATTGAACAGGCTCATTCTCAGGTCCCCTCTTCTTCCATGCATCTTTTCTTTGCAAATTAAACCCTTTTTCAGACACAAGAGCAAGGTGAAATGAGGTATAAGAAATCACTTGGGCTGCTTGGCCAGCCCTCCAGCTCATGGAGCCTGGCAGAGGGCCACCAAGAAGCAACGGTGCTGGGCTGATTTGCACCAGCCGAGGCTCTGCCAATAACCCTTTTAAGGATTTGGAAAGAGTCCCTGTGAACTAACAGGCTGAGAGATTTTAATCCAAGTGAACGGGAAGGGCGATTCTGCCTGACCTTCGCCTCTGAAGGAGGGGGAAGGAAGGCGGGAACAGTGGAGCAGAAATTATCTGAAATAAAAGCAGGTGTTGGCATACTCAAGGTACTGCTTGGAAAACAGAAAGCTGCTGCAGCCTAAAGCAACATTCCTTCATACCAGAGAGATGAATAATGTCAAATAATACATGCAAGAAAAACACACACACCGTTCTCATCGATTCTCTGTTTTCTTCCCCCTTACACTTCTCAACTATGACCAAGATCAAAGACACGGCTATTCTGATGTGTAGCAGAGGCACTTACTTGATTTATTTTAAATAAAAATGCAACAAACTTGCCAAAAATAACACTCTCAAGTATTTGCACCAGAACAATCCCACCAAGGGTGAAATGTGGACAGTGGCACCAGGACTAAACTCAGGACAGTCAAAGCCCAAGAGGGATTACTTGGCTTTGTTGTAAGAAACTCCTCTCTAAGCACTTTCTCTTTCAACACTGCTGAAATTGTTGCTAGCAATGAAGCAAGGCAAAAACAGAAGAAAATTTGGATCTAACATGCTTTCAGCAAAAGCAGGCATTAGCTGCCTGGCTAGGCAAACCTGCAGGGTTTCTGCCAAGCTCTGCCAGAAACACAATATATGTAGTCAGCCCCTCTGAAAACTCTGCAGTTTGCCTTTAATTAATTTTACTGTCATATCATCTAGCCATATTCAATGCTCTTTACAGGAACTGCTATAGATATCACAGTTATCATGAAATCATCAGCGGCACGTGTTATGTTTTAAGAGCAGCCATTTGAACTGCAGCTCTTTTTACTAAACTTACTCAATTAGAGACAAACTTTCTCCATAGGCATCATACACTTAATATCAAAGACTGCTGGCTCTGTTCTGAAAAAGGTGTATAAATGCATAAATGGTCCTAAACCTCTTGAGAAAGCAGACATTGGATATATGCTAAGTGCTGTTGAGAGGGTAGGACATACTAAAGGCATTCATGGAAACACCAGTGTACAGACAAGACTGATGTATATATGACTGCTATTATATAAATTACATTGTATTAGCCATCATGCTCCTCTAGATATTATAATCCCTTTCTCTAATGAACTGCAACCATAAGCTATTCCAATTCTCTAAGTAGGTCACTGGATACTGGGACATGAAAATCCTGCCATCCATAGGCAGCAGCTACAATAAGAAGTACAAAATAAAAAACATTTATATTTCATCTGATCAATCTTGTTTTTCTGGTATGTTTGACTTGATACTCTTTGCATGTGGAGAGAAAGAGGCAGCACAGCCTATAAGTCTATGTTTGTGTGTAGCAGGAGCATAGGGGTGTAAGAAGCAGAGATAAGAGTCACTCTGAGCTCCCAGGGGAGCAAAAACACTTGGCTACTATTAGAAAACCTTCCCCAGTTTCCAGCCCATACCTGACCACGTTGTTGGATTCTGCAAGGGGTCTGGGGCTTTTAGTTCATGCTTATTTTGGGGGTAGTTAATAGGATTTAATATCCCAAGAGTCACTCATGACATGACAGGATTTCCCATGTTGGCTTTAGTTCTATATTGGTTTTCCTCAGAAGGTACCAAAAATGCACTGGGCTATCCTCCAGCCTCTTCTGAAAGTCCCCAACCTCCCCCACCCTAATCTTATTCCAGTTTTAAACACAAATTAACTACTCTTTCCAAAGGACCAGAGACCTGATTTCCAGTACAGCCCTAATACAAACAGTTGTACAGGTACAGGGTGGAGGTGGGAAACTATAGTAGGTTACTATGAAAGAGGGGGCAAAGGAAATATTCCCTAACTTTGTGGATGAGGAAAACAGTCTTGGAAACAGTTCCTAAATACATGTATACAATAAATTATATTGGCATTTCATTCTCTGCTTGTACCTTCTACTCCACAACCTATATTGACTTTTCATACACTGTAGTTACAAACATTTTAAATAAAGTAATGGAGGTTATTTAACTGAGGCTCTGTTCCCCACAAAACCTTATCCCCTGGGTACTTCTGATGGATTTTGGTTAAAGCTTAATCGAGTACTACACATTGACAGACCTTTCTACATTTCTCACTGGAGAGAGTTCCCCTCTTCTCCTACCAGCTTAGGCTATAGAAACCCCTCAATCCAAAAAAAAAAAAAAACAAAACAAAAAAAACCCAAAAAACAAAACAGTTGAGATTCATTTAAAGAACTCTTCCTCCTCTTTAACTTTTGTAATTCATTAGACCTCCATAATTAAACCAATGGGAAATCTTCCAGTTCCCCAGTGGGTTTTTGTTAGTCGGAAAAAAAAAAAAAAGTTTTCCTGCATGTGCCTTTCAGCTTGCACTGAGAATCCCAGGCTTTTCATGTGAGCAGCTGCAGCAGGGTTACCCAGGGTTGGATTGGGTAGGAAGCAAAGGTTTCCTCCAGTCAGATGGGGGGAACCTAGCCATGGCTGGCAAAAGGGAAAAGAGAAAACAACTTCCCTTCAATTCAAAGTGCTTTTAAAAGAAGAGCAACAAGAAACATTTCAGGAAAGGACTTCACTAATGGAGAATGATGAAGAGATGAAAAACCAGAAAAATCTAGATGAAGTGCTAAATATTCAGCAAAAAATACAAGCAGAATTCAAATAAACTACTGACAAGAACTTTTTATTTTATATATATGCACACAGCCAGGGTACTTTAAGGTTGTAAACCTGCTTAATGTCTTTCTTTCAGTCCTCAGTTTCAGCTGACGCAGCTTGGGCTCACATGGTCCCTCCATCCCTCACTAAGCAGCCCATATCCCTTAGAGCTTAGCATCCCAGGCTTCCCAGGTGTGTGGTTATGCACAATGGCACACGTGGCCTCTTCCCTTAATCACACTGTATTTGGAGCAGGGCAGGAGGAACACCCCCCCTTCCCTCAAAACAAAGGGGACAAGGGGCAAAACCTGTCTTGAGAGCATTACCTGCCAGCAGCCATCTTGGGTGGGCTGAAGTGAATCCCAATGCATGTCCAGCTCACAATGCAGGTAGGCTCAGCAGGCTTTGCTGCATTCAAGGCTCCACCTCTCTGAGGACTTGAAAGTCAAAAATAAACAAAACCATCCTCCTCCAAAATCCTCCCAAAACCCTAAAAATACACTATGACTTGCAAGGTTCTTGGACTTTCAATTTCCATCCTGTTTATGAGAAAAGGCTATTCTTAGTCATAAAAGAAAATCAAAGCTGATCCATTTTAACATTACTAACCCCAAGGGCAGCTCTTTCTATTCTTCAAAGCCTGCTCCCCCACTTGTACACATGTTTATTCTCTTTGTCCAACATGCACCACTCATTAAAATCTCTGGGAGACAAGTCTGCATGGACACCTGATGAAAATGCCTGCAGAATTATTTTCAGTACTAGCAGTATTCATATCTCCTCCTCAGTGAATAGGGAAAAAATAAAGGATAAACCAGGCTTGAGAATATTTACTTAAAACTTACAAAAACATATGAACAAGCTGGGTCTTTTTTAAGAAGAAAAAGAAAAAAACCCATGCAGCACCTGGCAGATTACAGTGCTGCAGAAACTGAAATTCAGTTTATCTCCAGAAAAATGGCAAGGAAAGGATGTAGCAGAAGCTACTCCAGCCAGCTACCCTAGCAATGCCTGCCTTCAGCAATGAGGAACACTCCTCTGCCTCAGCACAGAGTGCAGCCTCTGTGCTGCACTCAGCAGTGCCAGCTGCATCCTGAGGAGGCCCAACAGCCAACAGGGATGAATTGGTGGTCTAGCTTTTTAACAAGACAGACAAAAATAAGCATATTTCTCCCCCCTCTTTATTAGTGTTATTGCAATCAAATAACTTGATGCTGTTTTACATATTCTCATTATTTTCCTCCAAAAGCATAAGTATATATATGACACACATACATAGATGTTCAAATAATCTCCAAACCCAATACTGATTGGTCATAGATCTTGTTTACCATTTTTTTTATCCTACAAGCTGAACATCTCAAAGGGAAACCACATAACTATAGAAAGAGAAAAAAAAAAAAATAAAAAGAACCCAAACAACTCTTATTATTTGATTTGTGACAAGATTAAGGACTTGAAAAGCAGACATTAGTTTCTTGCTTCAGACTACACCAATGCGGCAACAGCAGATCCCTGTTGTGAAATGAAAAAGAGTACAACTCAATATTCTATTCATGAATAATCCAATGTGGATACAGAGTTATTCAGCTACAATGCAATTAAGAATGAAAAAGAGAGGGTAACAGTGGTAAACACCCAGGGATATTTTGAATTTAATTGGGATTAGCATGTAATACTCTTACAGCCCTTTGAAGAGAGGCTACACAGTGGCATACTGAGAATATAGGCATTTGAAAGCTCCAAGCACCTCATTTAATGATCTTTTCAGCTGGAGTAAGTTGCTTTCAACAGGGAGTTCATTTGCAGGGACTTTAACCCAGCACTGCTGCTTGAAGCTGAACTCTGATGGGGGAGCAGACTCCAAGGCTGAAATACATTTTGCAGTTTCAGGGCAGGGGAGCTGAAGCATGTGAGGCTATTTCTGAAAGCTCATGATCCTATCACTTGTCTCACATTCAGCTCCTCTCACACAGAGATACTACATGTAACACCAGGGAGTGTTTGCCTTGAGAAGAACAGCAGAAAAAACACATTTGGGGCATTACCAATGGGATGGGGAGATGTGTGCAATGCTTGTAGGCAGATTCTACTTGAAGAGCAGGTGTCATCTATATGCTTTCTGTGCACAGTTCTTCTAGGGGATGTATAAATAGGGGGGAAATTATCAATGACTATTTTCAACCTATGTTTCAGGAAGATGTAGAGGAAGAAATCAGGCAGCCCTTGATGGTTTATCCTCTGCTCACAGAAGTTTTTACCAATAACTACCAATGTTCTGGCACTGCCCAAGCTGTTTAAAAGGCAATGGTGCAAATATCTGCAGCCTGTTTGCAAAAGCAGAATACTCAATGGCATCTCATACAGTTGTGCTGCTCCTGCCTTGAAGAATACCCCAGGGAAGGGAAAGGGCTGGTTTAGAGTCCATACCACCATTAGGGGCCCCAAAATATAACCAGCAGCTATCAAGCTCACAGAGGGTATATTCAAGGCTCTCACAAACCTGAACATAGGGGCAAAACTGAAGTACTGTGAATTTTACCTTGCAAATTTCCACAGCCTGCTCATTTTTTGGTGAGCAAGTCTACAGGAGGATAGGAGGGAAATCTGTGCACACAGGGGAATGAAAAGTAAGGGATGTCTTTGATATTTTTTCCCTTTCAACCTGCTTCAGATCTTTCCTTTAGATCACAAGTGTCAGAATGGTTTTATAAAAGCCAAAGTTTGTGGCAGGGCTCTCACTGCAAAGGCACTACTGTCCTTATGCAGTCTTTGAAGATTTTCTTCCAAGCTGTTCCCACCATGTGTCTCCTCAGTTACCAAACCCAGTGGGAATCAGTTGCACATGTTGCCTCAAGTATTTCTACAACTGCACAGCTTTGTTTGTATGTGGTGGTAGTGGGGGAAATGGCTTTAGTCTAAATATATCTCCCTCTTACATCTGGGTGAAGAACTGGGGATGAGGTTATCTTTTAAGTGCTGGTAACCGGGTCTAGTATATTTGTTATTGCTGCACCTCTGAGAAAACCGAATCAAGGACTGTTGTACTGTGTTGTTTTTCTCATATAAAGACAATCTCTGCTCTGGTGAGCTTATACAAATCCACCTTCTGCCAACAACTTAGCAAAACACGGAGCACATATTCCGCTGACTTATGTCTACAGCAGTCCCACTGAAATCAATGAGGTTGACCTACTTGTAAATGGAGCAGAATTTGATTCCTGTGTTTATTTGTAAATGGCTGTGGAAGAGGCTGACCAAGTCTGCTTGGAAAAAGATAACCCAGAACATCAGAGGTACCTTCTGCTTGGACTAAACTTCAGAGGGTTTGAGGACAGAACATGGGAACGGATGGATGAATCCTTACAAAAACAACAACCGGACTTAGCAGCTTTGCTTTGTTAACCTGAAAAATGCTCAGGGAACTCCCATGCTGGGAGAATTAATGTGAGCTCACTATTACTTCCCACTTTACCATTTTTCATTTGTGCGTCTCACTTGAATAAAAGGAAACCAGTTGCAGATAAATGACACATCCAAATACCACAGTAGCGGCAAACTGAAAGCAAAAAGCAAAGGAAAAACTCAGTAAAAGGTTTTCAGCTACAACCAGCAAGGCAGCACAGCCTGAGACATGCTTCATCAGCCAGGCACAGCATCTACCTCTGGCCTGAGCATCGAAGGCAATACAGACCCAAGCACGTGCCCTGTACTGTAACAGGAGAGCATTGGTACTGGCCAAGCAGCTTCTGGTTGCCACGCATTTAACGGGGATGGAGAAGTGAAGGGACATAGAGTCAAAGTAATTAAAGGCTGATGACTGGGATTAGGATACCAACACTGCTGTTTATCTGTAAGCACCCAAGAATCCTGAGAGCAGCTGCAACCACATCTGAGTTGCTGTACCAGGTTCAGCAAGAATCTTCCTTGATAGCTTGCAAATACCACCTTGCAGGGACAGGAGGGGATAACACCTAGATGAAGCTCCAGCAGTCTAGAGAATACTTCTGAAGCTTGCATCTCAGCTGCAAAAAGGGGTTTTTGGAGACAACAAGTTTTTAAAACCCTGGAAAGTATAAGCACGTAAGAATTGGAAAGACCCAGGACTTGCATTTGGAAACAGCTGGGAATAAAGGATCTCTTCAGCATCCTGCAGAAAGCAAGCCAGCCTGCTGTCAGACCTGACAGAAGCTGTGGTTCTCAGTCATTGACTAGCCAGTGTGGTGGGCTGAGAGACAGATAACATCATGTCTGCACCCTCATTTCAGAGGCAAAAATCTGGGCAGGAAAAAAGTATACTACCATTAAGTGAGCAAATACAGAAATTATTTTAAAGCTCACTGGGAACAGAGGAAAAGTCTGAGCATGGGCAAAGTAAAGCATCTTAAAAATGAGCCTTCACACAGGGCTCTCCATCATTTCCAGGATGCTCTAAACCAAGCTGGCATGCTGTGGTATGAAGCCAGTTTTCACTGGCACACAGTAGCTTTCAGTGACTTCCAAACTCGGCAAAAGCCAGGAGCCAGGAACCACTACCTCTCACAGACACTGTACCAGCATGCTTAACTTGGGAAAGGAAAATACAGTCTGGCACATTAGCCCTGAACAGCTGCCAGGCTCTGCTTTCATCTGTGCAGTGCTGGAGCCGGCCAAAAAATAGGGGGGAAGAAGTCCAACACCAGGCTGGAATCCCTCAGTAACAATCCCCCTTCCCAGGCAGCTCAGTTTCAGTGTGCTTGCCTCCTTCTGAGCATTGCAGGCATCAGAGCTTGCATTCAGAGCTGACGGGAACTCCCAACCACAAGCAACCTGGGAGAAACTGGGGGCCTGGTAACACAAAAGTGAGTCTACAGAGGTGCTTGCACACCCTATAATGTTGAAAAAAACAGTTGTGGAAATTGTGCCAGGGCTTGGTTCACCATCCTGCTTGATACCACCAGCAAGCATGACAAAATCTTGCCTTCAAGGCTGCTCCACAGTGCACAGTCCTGTGCCTAATCCAACTATAATTAAATAAACCTAATTTCAAGTGGGAAAATTTCAAACCTATTAAGAAGAAACCTGCATCTATTATATGAATTAAAAAACATTTTGGAATTATTAATACATGTGTTATTAACACGTTAGGCCTAAACCTAATCAGAAGAAAACCTCTAAGTGTTTGAATCATTTACTACAATCACCTGGATTTTTTCAGAAGTCTCAAACTAAACAGGTCTCCATAAAAGAGTTTTATAAAAATAAATGTATGATAACAAATGTGGCAAGAGCTGTATTTATTTACATTCTAAACCCTAGGAAACACTGATGTCTTATTTCATAACATTCTCTACAAGCAGGAAGATGAAACCCAGCCTTTTGGGTGGGCTTGTTTGGGGATGTAAGGTTTTTTTTAAAAAAAAAGATTTTTCAACACCAGGAGTAAGCCCATCCTAGCTGCAATTTCAATGGACAGTGATGGAACCAGCAGCTGGGAACAGCTTAGAGGGTTTTCTCATAGAGAGGAGCTTGTGTGTGCTGTCTCCTCAAACCATTCATTCCCCAAACCAGAAAGCAGCAGACAAAGCAAGATGTCTTCCCTGGACGAGTATTAAATAAAGTGCATCAAATAATCCATTTTTAAAAATGTTCCTACAATTTATACTACTCAAGATACCATAAATCTCAGAAAAACTAACCAAAGCTCACAAGATGCCATCTTAGATTAAAAAAAAATAAAGGCCTGTCTCGAATAGATAAACTATTGAGAAAGGTCTTAGGAGAAAAACAAAAGCAAAGTTTTTCCAATGAACCATATAGGCAAGGGAAGTGCCCCATTTTGGAAGCTGTATTAATTTTTGATGCTTTCTTACCTCCTCTTAGGTTAAATCAGCTGAAAATTAACTGCTCAGAAGTGAAGGATAAATATGAAAAGATGAAGCCACTCATTTATGGAAAGCAAACCTGCTTGGAAAGCAGCAGCAAAGACTCTGCTTGATCCACTGCCTAAAAGAACTTTGAGTGTGTGAAATATTACAAAAACTTATGTAAATAAGTATGTTTTTGTAAGCCCTGTTCTTACAAAACCTTAATATTCTGGACTTAGGTTGCTAACTTTGTGACTTGAGGGAGCTGAGCAGCTGGTCTGTCACACAAGAATGACCCAGCCTCTTGGACACAACATAGACTAAACAATGATAGCCCACTTTGAGAACCTGGCAGAAGTGTCCCGGCCTCACCCCATCCTTCTTTAACCACAGGCTCCCTTCCTTGATCTCATTATTTAACATTCACCACCTGCTTACTGCTCACTGCCTAAAAACTGCCTTAGTCTATGGAATTCCAAGAATGCTGTATCTCTCACAAACCTTGCCTGAATTTGTTTGAACAAACAATGCTTTCAAGAAGAAACAAAAGACATTCACATAACCAAATGAACTAATGAAGACAAATTCCACTTGAACTGACCATCCCTAAGTGGACAAGTTTTTTTATAATGCTAGCTGAAGAGGTTTGTGAAATAATTGTGATGACCTCACAGAGTCCACCTTGCTCCTCTCCTCCTCTGTTGTCCTTAAGGAGAAATAGTGATTTTGTAATTAATTACTTAATATTTTAAAGCAGTAATACTGCTTCACGTGTCTTTCCCCTTGGAATTTAGCTAGGGTCAGGTATTGCTAGTATCTAATGAAAGTTCACAATCAGCTGTCATTTTGAAACATGTTTTGGTAAAGAACAGAGATGCACACAAACACAGCAAGGAGAATAAGCAGAAGAATGTGTTAAAAGCCCCTATTCTTCAGGAGTACCATCAGAAGTTAAAGTAACAGGAGGAGGACATCTCCTTCTGTCCCATAGCTTTCCCATACTGATCCCCTGTCCCCTCCTTGCTGGATGGTATAGAGAGAATCCATGCTCCTGTTTATGATGTGCTTCCACTCCAGCCCAACGGAGATATTTTTTAGGCAACCACCAAACAGTCACAGAAAACACGGCAGACCCAGCTGCTGGGGTCAAACCAAGTTAATCTGAACAATGTGTCATGGGCCAGAAGAAAAATAATCAAGAGGGGAATACAGTTCCAACATTCACCCTGGGCAGTTGACTCAGAAACACAGCTCTTTCACTTGTTCTAGGAACTGTAAGTCATGCTGGAATAAAGCATACCTCATCCCTACTTTCCTTACAGGCATTTCCATAGGTTGTCCTAGAACAGGAGTTTCAGGGCTGTACATTATCAGCCTAAGCATCACCTTTTTCTAAGGGAACCTAGGTCATGCCTGGGACCACTGCTAACCACCCCAGGAATGAGCACAACAGGAGTTTACCTCTTGACTGTCTCCCCTGCAGACAGTGGAGACCCAGTTTCACGCAGCAGAATTTCATGAAACAAATCCTTGTTTCAGCTGCACTAATTCACTATCCTCAACAATGTCATGGAGATGATGACAATGTCATGCTTCCTATTTCAGTGCAAGTAGATTCTCTATGTGGGGAATTAATGCAGGGGAAATTAAGCTTTCATAAAGACTTTTTTTTTTTTTAATTCCTACACTCTACTATGAAATTGAACAAAACAAGACGATTTGCCATTAATCTGTCAATTCAGAGTGACCCACTGAGCTAAGATAATGGCATATATTGAGTGGTACAAGACTTAAGAATGATGCTGAGCCTAGAATGTGTTAGCTGCCATGAGAAGTCCGTGGTGTCTCAGCATGGTATCACATTGTAATTCTCATTCAAAGGAGACCCTCTCAATCAGGATGTATTAGAAATGATCTAAGGTTTCTCGTGTTGCATTAAAAGCTCTCTCAAAGCACCAAATTTACACCAATGTTTCAGTTTCAGCTTTCTGTGCAACAGAGACTATGTCAGTGGTTGGGATGCTCAATGCTAGCATAAACAAGTTCAAGAAAGATAAGCAAAAGTCAATTAAAAGATGTCCCAAAGTTGAAACAAAAATATTAGATCATGTTGGAAAGCACCAAGTCAATGTGGAGTAAAGTGTTCTGGTCATACATGGCAGACCATAGGAAAGTGATGAATGAGCCTCATGCCTAAAGCAAAGCAAAACAAAAAAAAAACCTGTGTATTTTTCCTTAAACAAGTGTTAGGGGACTTGTAAATAAAGGTTTCATCTGAAAAAACCCAAAAGAATAAGTACCTATCTACTCTTCTAAAAGAGAAGCAAAATCTCCAGCTGAAGCTAATGGCAGCCCATGATGGACACCAATTCCTCCTCCCTCCCCAGCCAGCCCTGCTGCTCATGTGCAGCACACTGACATCTCCAATGTCTTCCAGCATCACCCGCCCCCTCACACTGCTTCCCTTCCAAATTTTTTGGCTCAAGCCTCACCTGCCCCACGTTACTCCTATGACATGTTTGATCTGTGTACCCAAGTTGCCATGGAGTAGGACAAAACTTTGTAAATCTCCACTGTTCAAACAGATTCTCTCAAGATGTGTCATTTTAATGCATTTTCTCAGCTTCCCTTTACATACCATCTCTCTGCCCTCCTTCCCCTCCAGCCCTGTCTCTCTTCCCAGTACCTTCAAGAATAGCATATGCAGTAAGAAGTGAAAATGCAGTAGTTGCTCGCTTGTTAAAATATTTATATTTTTCATTTTTGCTGTAAGATTGAGCCAGTCATGCTCTCTGACCCAGTATGAGAAAATATATAGAGCTGTATATTTTATTTAATCTAAATAAATGTGCAAAGAGTCCATGGCATTTGGGAGAGACAAACACAAGTGACAGGTTGGAAGATGAAACAAAAAGAATGTGCTGGCTATTTCTTTTTATGATATAATCCTGCTTTCCAATCCTTTATTGGGAATGTTTATTTTTGTGTTAACACCACAAATTATTTTAGCTGCACTGTAAATATTTCTATTAATTTCCTAATTTAGTTTAAATTTCATTAGTATGCTAAATAGAGAAAAAAGGGAAACTTTAAACAATCAACAGTGTACAGAGAATTTTTTGGGGATGCTGGAAAGGCTCCTGTTTGGTCCTGGGCCCACTCCTTCCAACAGCCCAGTAGTGGTTTCAGTAGCTTGCTCTTAAGCAGTTAAAGAAATTTCCCCCCAAAACATTATAAAGCTGGAGTAAAATGTAATTAATATGCATGCAAAGAGGTGCATTTTTTGCAGTGTTAAGTACAGGAATTAAAACCTGCTTGAGTTTCAGCTGCATTAACATTACTTGAGCACAAAAAGTCAGTCCATATGGAAATAATCAGTTAAAAGAACACTGAAGGCTTGGTCTGAACTTTCCTTCAGTATAGCAGAAAAATATATTACTTTTCAACTGTACAAATGACCTTAGCTGTTTCTTTGTCTTTTTCAGTAGGAAACTCACACTGTTCATTAAAGCACCTCACATACAAAGGAGGCCTTAAAAGGAGAAGTGGCTCTTGCCTACAAGCAAGATGGATATCTACCCTGCCCCTGCCCCTACAGCCTTCTCAGCTCATCAAAGAAATTATTACTGCAGCTCTACTCTTTCTCCTCTTCATCTCTTTAATTTTCCTCTTCATTTATCTTTGCTTTTCACAGCATTAAGCTGAACTGAGGCTGGATAATATGACATCAAGAGAGAGCCGAGGTTAATACCTATCCATGGGTTTTACCTTACTTTCTTTTCTATTTAGCATTTCTCTAAAAATAGAGGGAAACAGGTCTTCAGGTGCATAGTCACTGTTTGACTTTCACTGCTCTGTGGCAAAGACCCACAGACGCCTTTATTGAGCAAACAGCCCAGGCAACTGGGCACCCACCCATTTCCTCCCCCTGCATATCCTGGCCCTAGCTCTGCTAGCAGAGGCTGATGGACCCAAACACTGAAACTCTTGGATTACATTTCCTTCCAATCCTGAACAGGCCAGGAAGGATTTAATTCCCAGCAGGTTCAGTGTCTATAGCTTATTTACTGAGCCAGAGTTATAGGCACCAGATGAGGGAAGCAGACTCTCACATGGGCATAAGGAGCTCTGCTTTACCTTGCTAGTTTTGCTCATTTCTGATGATTCATCTTCAGGCAAGTCTTGCTTTTTCATCTTCTTCAATTCATAGATGAAGATCTCAAGTCTGTATTCATCATTCCTATTGCAGAGAGAGTTTTCTACCCTTGTTTTGAAGTCCAGATTAGTGCATTTAAAATGCTGGACTGAGCAATGATGACAGCTGTATGACCATGGACACTGGTGCTGGAGGCAAACCACAGGCCCCACCAATGCAGCACAGGCACATTTACAGCAGGGAGCAACAGCTGGAGGAAACCTCATCAGGGCAGGAGGCAAGGACACTAGCAGGAAGCAGAGGGGCAAACAGGTCCTTTCCCCCCTTCTTGTTGGCACTGGTTTTACCAGATTCAGATACTTCACAAAAGGGTGTAACAAAATCTGAAACAAACTCCAACTCCAGTTATTTTCTTCATTTGTTCAAACGGTGCCAGTGCTGAATTTATTTTCCACAGAAATACTCAAGACTGTCAAGAACTGGCTGGTTCTTACATCAAAGAACCTAAATCCCTTTGGTCCTTCACAGACAACTCAGATTCTTCTCAAGGCAGAGGCGAACCCCACCCAGTTCTTGCTATTTAGCCTTCACTCAAGAACTGACTTGCCACAGAATTTCACTGGCTTGCAGCTCAGGAACCAGGCAGAGTCTTCCAGAGCCTTCCAGAGTCTTCCTTCTTTTTCATTACAGAGCCACAGCATAACTATCCCCTAAAAAAGAAGAGGTGCCAAAGCCTGATGTTTGTCAGGGAAAATGAGCTCTTGGTAATGCTCAATGTCCCTTGAGACATTGCTGCTGGAGCCATGGTGGGTCATGCTGAACAATCCCACCTCCCTCCTTGCTTTGAACAACAGGACTGGAAAACTGTGGCTCCACAATCACCCATGATAAGAGTCCCATGGGAGGACATGAGGGGTTCAGGTCAGGCACAGGCACATGACAGCATTTTCTATTGTGTCACCTGGGGCAGGTGATGTGACATTTATTTTGACTCAGTGCATTCACACCACCTTCACAACAGCTGCAGAACAGGCAGTATCTAAGCTAGGGAGAGGTGTCCACACAATTTAGATCAAACTGCCCATCAGACTTGGCCTCTGTTTAATACTGCACCTCACCCTTGTCCTTCCAGTCATGCCTTGCAAAACCCTCCCACAAGAAACAACTTCCCCATCTGCCAAAAGGCTTAAGAAGAGCATGAAGCTCCTCCCTGGAGAGAGCCTGAGGCTGAGGGTTTGTATGCAGCTACAGGAAGATGCCCTGACTAAAGTCCTCCCTGTCATTGCCAGGACATGCCACCTACCATATCTCTTCTGGAGCTGGGTGTGTTTTATTCACAGGACATTTTGCAGATGCCATGACCTCTTCACCTTCCCTGTTGCTAATTCATTTTCAGTGTTTTCAGACCTCTGGCTCCACTATTCTGGTGTTCCTGGTCCAAAGAGCTCTAAAAGAATTAATCAGCATGAAAAATATCTTTCTAAGGAAGAGAAACTCTCCTGTAGGCACTCAAGAGCCTCCTATTTCAGCTGGTACAATAAGGCAATCCGAATCCTCCTCTTCATTCTAACTCAAACTCTTACACAATTCTATTTAACTAATAAAGCCATTCTTAATCTGCCTACTGCAGGGTTCCAAAGCTAAGGCATAACACAAAGATCAAGCAGATTTTTTCCCCTTTTCTCAAACATTCTAAGGCACTTCTTTGAGGGATCTTTAAAAGGGCATATTTAGACTCAAGGAAGTACGTATTTTTTAAAAGTAGATTGCTGCAGATACAGCGAAAAACAGAAGAGTTTGCAGACTTGATTTTAGAGAAACCCCTCCAAGCCCCAAACCCGGTTGTCTTCAAACTGCAAGTGCAGACTCACTGCTGGAGAATGCATGAAGCAGCAAATGGACAAGAACTAGAGCTAAATTTTTCACCTTCTACAACCATCTGTGAATCTGTGATGAGCTTAAACTGCAGAGCTAGATTCAGGTTTTTGGTCTAGATCTAGGTCTGGCTTTATAGGAAAGTGAAAATTCACTTACATGCTTGTACATGTAAATGTTTGGGGACAACTTCTATTTTATGAAAGAATCTGCCATTTCTATACCAGATATCTCTCAATTTACAAGAAACTATAATAAAATTCCACTTCTTTTTCCCGTGTTTTTCTGAAATGTAGGCCTAAACAGTTTCATCATTTTACATTAGACCACTGAACAAAGTTCCTTTGGTGGCCCCATAATTAAGAAATCTGGTGGCCTTCCTCAACTGCAAACCATCACTGCAAAGACGGTTGAGATAACATAAGAACTACTTTTCTCATTTGTAGGCTTTAAAAGTCAGAGATTATCTGAAAATATTTAAGCCCCAATTAAATTTAGTAGTAAAATCTTCAAGCTATTAAGTGAGCTTTAGTATGAATTTCAGATGCTTTCAGGCATTATGAGGTTCTTCTTGAGCAGAAAATACTAAAAGAAATATGGAGTTAATCCTACACTGGTTGGTTAATCCTGTTTTCCAGTGCAAGTTGGTCTGGTGGCAGATATTGGCAGGAAGCAAGCTATAGACCAAAGGTTAAAACCATTACAGGGAGAGCGCATTGCTATAGAAAAACCCATCAAGAGAGTAGCTAGAGGAAAGAGTTTTCCAACTCGTGATTTCTCCCTGCTCTTTTATATAGTTTATGTATAAGTTCCTTCTTTTTAACCCCTACTTATTTTATTTTCTGGCAACCCAGCTGACAGTGCTGATTATAAAGCTCAGGTCCCCAGGGGTAGCAGTGCTGCAGTGACAGCTGGTGATCCAGCAACTGCTTAAGAATGGAAGTCAGCCTCAGGAGTTTTTGTCTAATAGCTTTCCTTCCTCACCTCTTACCAGGGGTGTCCAAAATGCCCTGCCCATCCATCTGCATGGGCTCTGTAGGCAGCCTCACCTATACTGACTCAAAAGTTAGGAACTTTAACAGAAAGGACATGGCTGGGAGGAATAAAGTCCCAAACCTAAATAACCCCAGGCACACTTGACATCACAGGGGAGTAATTATGAAGGGAAAATAATTAGAAATGAGCAAAAGGCAATATAAGGGCAGTGGTTATTTCCTGTTCACTTACTTCTTAAGGTTTTTTTCATAATGTGTAAATTGACCCCATCTGGTTTTTTTCATTCAATCTCTGAAGGGAGAATATGGGCCACAGTTTAATAACAGTGTTCCCACAAGACTTGGCAATCCAGCATTATCTCAATGCATTGCTCCAAAACTGAGCATAAGGAGGAACCTCTCAAAAGACCGTAAGAGCACCACATGACAAGCTATCACCATTTGCAGAGACCTGTAGGATAACATGAAACTGACAGCAGAATGGAGAAAAAATATATAATTCAAGATCAAACACTGATAAAAGGGTGTGCATTGTGAAAACTAGTTCCAGCATGGCTGCAAGCAGCAGGAGGACTATCCCACTGCAACCCATGACATGAACTTTGATGGTAACCAGGGAGCACTAGCAACATTGTGAGAAAGTGACAGACTGAGGATACTGCATTTCAGAAAAGGTCTTTCTAGATAATTCTTCTGAAATAATTTCAGATAAAACATTACAGAAAATGAAAAATGTAGCAATCTTTCAGCAAGTCTGCAACATAATATTCTAAATGCTACCAGGTCTTCTCCAAGAGTGCTATTGAAGCCACTTGAATCCCCGACTGAGGTAACCATATTCCTCCTCCCAGCAAAGACAAGCTTTTCTCCACAGGAACCCATCTTAAACTCTACTTTTACACCAGTCAGCCATGGGTACAAGCTTTCAGAGTTAAACACTGACAATATCATGTCTTAACAGCTGTGTGCATACTGACTGAATCCTTCATGGACAAAAAAATCGTTCTGTGTTATTCGCATTTTGGTACTTTTAATAGACATTTTGAAGGTCGTGGCCTTGCTTTAGATGCAAGTCTTATTCACTACTTATTTATAATAGGCTCTTCCTTAAAATAAGAAAGTTGTCATTCATATTTCTACTATTCACCTTGGGACTAAGGTAACCAGCCTTGCACATTACCTTGGTCCTCAAATTTGGGCTTACAATCATTAAGCACAAAGTGATTTATTGCCCTAGGATACTCTATGAAAGGTATCCAACTCTGAAAATGGGCTCAAAAAAGAGGAGCTTTCAACACCATGTTCATAATACAAACATTTGAAAGAAAAGGAGGAATAAAATAGAAAACACATGCACAACACAGATGTAGGAAAAATCTGCTTGTTTCTAACACACTGGTAAAATTGGTCAAGACTATCACATCTGTTCTAAAGCACAGTTCTCACAAACACTGCAAAGGCAAGGATCATCAGAAAGGAGGAAAAGTGTAAGGCCCTTCACCCCTTGATCTGTGCTGACCACCATGGAATACACCTTCATACTCTATGGCAGGCTGAGGTGCAAACACATTCCCCCTAGAGATCTGTGACCTTCTTGTCTGAGTGTGAGACACAGGGATGTGCTTCAACCAACTCGGCACCAGCTCCTTGGGAAAGCTGCTCCTATCTCACTGCATCCATCTGCTTCGGGACACAAGCACAAATCCCATTGCAGATTGTTTTTTCCTGAGAAAACAAGAGACCTCATAAAAAAATAAAACAGGAAAAAACCCCACAAATCAGATGCCTTTTCAGTAGATTCCAAAATCCCCCAGATATTAGAAAAGCTTTAGTGAACATAGATGGAAACTATATTTTTGGAAACACAAAATTCAAGCACGTGTAAATTGAGAACAGCCAAGCACTGTCCACCCCTCAGAAAAATGCCTCCAGAGCATTCCCTCTCAGCCCTGCAGTTAGAAATAAATCATTTTGCTATACAGGCAATCAAGTTCTAAGTAGAAATTCTTGCTTTTCAATTTTCATATCAAAATCAATGGTGAAATTCTACAAAACAAAAAAACATAGTAGCTTGGCCCAGTGAGACTTGTATAAGACCACAAAATTTATAGAGATGAAATTATAATACTCTCAGGGTACTTTCTGGGAGCAATGGCTGGATGCACCTAGTTATAAAATAAAGATAGAAAAATCAAGTCTGCGAAAGCTTTTGATATGTTGTATTTGCCATGGAAATGCATGTAATAATGTACACTGAAATGGAAGAATGGGAAAAATCCACAGTTACCAAGGAGGAAGCAGCATGAACAGATAACTAATTTGGCTCTAAACTTCACTTATGAAAGAAGGTGCTCTAGGGATCCTCAGAGCTAAAAGCCACTACCTAAAAGCTCAATAAAAGAAAGGCTATGTTACATAGAGCAAACCTTTATTAAGATTAATTACAAAACACTGTGGAACAATAAACTTTGCTGTGCTCAGTTGCCATTTTCTTTTAAAGCCTCATGACCTTCTCACTGTGCCCTTGAATTGTACCATTAGTTACAACAATATATTGTGAACTAAAATGAACAATGATCATCCATGCTCAAACTTTATACATAGATTTGAAAAAACATTGGCAAATGGGCTATTAGAAGTGGATGCACTGTATTGATTCCCCCTTAAAACAATTTACAGTTAGACAGTGCTATTCACTCAGTAGCTTTAGAACAAAAATTGCTTGTATTTATCTTGTTGGCAAGGAGAAAACACATAAATGCATTAGAGCTGAGATTTGTATCTTGTTAAAACAGTGCTAAAAGACTGTTCATTGTATCTAGCATAGACCTGCACATGTGCTAATGTGACAATATTTCAAAATATGAAGATTATCATAAGAAAGAAATATTTTGCTATACAATTGCATTTCTAAGTGTTTCCCTCTATTCTTCATTCCTCAGTGAGACTCAAGACACATAATTACAGAAAACACTTTCACTGCAAGATGTCTGGAGGTTTAATAGTGCATTTAATCAAGACAAAAATATCTTTATATATTATACTTTAGCTGATGGTCCCATGTGCAAAAACCATATATTATAGGGAAAGACAAATACAGAGGCCAGGAGAGGAAGGAACAGGTATCTTGTTGGACACAACGGTGCATAAATCAAAAAAGGAAGTCAGTGTGACTAGTTCCTTACAGTATTGTGGTTCAGGATAAGTTCCCTAACATACCTTCTTCCCTCACAGACTTCCTCTCAGACAACTTCATCCAGGTCCCTTGTTGGAATTCTTAGAAAAATGCAAGAGTATTGCATTTTGCTTAAGTAGGTGCAAAAACCACACACTCCACACTGCACTAGTCAGTGATTTCTTACAGATACACAGAGATTCTCATCAGCACATCTGATCAAGTCACAATCAATGATTTCAAAATCTGCCCACCCTCACCTGACGTGATTTTGGGTACACTCCTTTCCACTTTTACAGTCTTTCTTAAAAACCCTGAGAATAGCTTGGTTGGTTAGAGCATGGTTCTATTAATACCAAGGTTGTGGATTTGATCCCTGTATGGACCATTCACTGAAAAGCTGAACTTGATGATTCTTATGGCTGCTTCCAAGTCTGAATATCCTGTGAAAAACTTGCTTCCCAGAAAGTCAAATAGTGATCAAAATAAGTCATTACAGATTAAACATGATAATCACTATCCCTATCGACAGCAAAGATCATTTAACTCAGCAAAGGTCTGACCCACAATTTAAAAATGAGCAGGCATGCCACTGATGATAACATTAAGTAAGATGACTTGAGACTGTTCTGTATCACCAATTCCACTGCTCCATGCCCAAGCACCTATCCTTAGGAATTGAGCTACATTTGTTCCGCCACAATATGATGTCACAACATGATGACACTTTGCTCTTGACCTGCCTTTCTCTCTGCCTCTGGTCTGAAAACCTCTTATTTGTGAGTGAATGTCATCTTTCATTCATACTTGTTGCAATCAGGAGAGTATTTCTGACCCAGGAAGAAAATTTTCTCATTCTGATAAATTCTGGGGTGGATCCATGAGACAGATTTACTGATTCGGGGAGACAGCTGTAAAAAAATATCATGTTTGTCTGTAAGGAAAGAGAACTTTGCAACTAGAGGATACCAATACCTCACACATGCTCCTGCAGAAATAAATTAATCCTTATTCACTTAACACTAATTATTCTGTTCTTGATGAACTTAGCAGATATCAGTGTTGAAATGTCTAGAGCAAGTTCAAGAGTTGGTGTCCTTGTAACTAACTGATCAGCCACATGAACTGAAAGCTCTTGATAACCACAGACCACTGTCCTTTTTAGACAGTTTATGGGAATGCATTCTAGAGAAACAAGGACTTACCTCCACAGAGCCTAGGGAGACAAAGGTAACCATGGAAATCCTACAGCCCCAAAACTCTGGCAAAAACAGTGAGGCGTTCTCTAAGGGGTGTTTATCTGACATTTGGCGTTTTGGAGGACACTGGAAGGCATGTCAGGCAAGCTGCCTGCTCCAAAGCAAAGGAACCATCTGTGACCTCTGAGAGGAGCCATTTTTGTCACACGGAGTTCATGTATGTACAGGAACACTTCTAGTGACCAAATATAACTGGCACGTACTGGAGATTGGAATTGGGACACAGAACAATAACAAAAACTCTGCAGCTGTCTTGACGTCATGTGTTTGGATTGCACAAGTCATCGATAGCATTCTTCTGCCATTCTACAAAAAAGCCTTTTCAGTCATTGATGGCTGAATGTGACTGCCTTCCACCTCTTATCAAGGGGCATCATGCCCCAGACAGACCTTGAGCCTGAATGCTCCATGCACTCCTTGGTGTGGCTTTTGGGTGCTCATTAAGTACATATGTTAACAGGCAAAACACACACTGCATTTCACACCTTGTCCTGCAGATCAGATTTTACTACCATGTTCACCACACAAACATCTCATCAGTTACATATAAATGCCATGACTGCAGAATAGGCAAGGCATTTGTGTGCTTTTACTGCTTAAAGGAAAAAAAGGAAGCTTTTTGTACAGGCATGAAGCAGAGGCATAAAAAAACTGCATAACATTAATGTGAGAAACAAAACAGCTTCAAGCTCCACTTTAGGCTTTTCACTGTCTCTGGAGCCATATTAGTTACATCTTTATTAAATGCTCTATGAAAAAAAAATGCTACAGAGATAAAGAGTTTGTCACAGATGTCTTTTTTCCTTAAAGAAAATAGTCATTAATATACTGGAGATGGCCAAGTTACAATGGCCTGATCCCAAAAGTCACACTCATGCATTGACTTGCTTTCTTCAAATCAGTGTGAGACGAAGTTATTCAAAGCCTCTCCAGAAAAGCCTTAGGAAATAGGTGTATTTCACACTTTTTACTGCTCTTTAAGAATTTACAGGCAGGACAGTTAGCAAATAGCCAGATAATATTTCCATTACATGCTCCATTTCTATTTTATTGAAAGGGAAGCTAATTTGATAACTAAAATGCAGTTTTCAGTGAATACAGCTTTAGCACAGAAGCTTTGGTGCTGCTAAAATCCACAGTAACTCCATTTTTAGCTGTTATCGCCATTAACCAAATGGATCTGTGGTTTGGCAAATCTGTACAGGCAAAATTTAGGGTGTCCTTCCACCTCAGGTAAGTTCCTGATGTCAAACAGGACATTCTCGCTGAATCAGCACTTCTGGTTCTTTGAGGCATTTCCTGAATTTTGCAAACTAGACAGTGGCAATTTGCTCAGCTCCTCTGAGCAACTAATGCTCATTCAAAAATTAGCAGAGACGTGTGAAGTGAACAAACAGCACAAGAGCCCTCCTGGAGATATTCTTTTTAGTGGGTGGAAAGTGGAGATTTTTTTTATCCAAGAGGCTTTAGCTTAAAGAGGCATCATGATCATCTTAAAAATGGTTTCCTGGAGCTCCAACCAGTGCTAAAAGGTAAAGAGCACAGAAACAACAGCAGTGTCTTCTGCCTATCTGAATATGACCAAGAGGAAGACTGAAACTGGTTACAGGGAGTAGCTTGAAGAAGCTGCTTTACAAAATCATTTATGGCAGCTATGAGAAGCATCTAGGGGTCAGAAGACTGCACTAGGCAGCACCAGCAAATCAGCAGGAATCACATTCAAACAGCTGAAGAACTGCAGATTAATAGCCTCTGGTCCACTCAGCAGTGTACTGGTTAAACATCCTAAAAAGGAAAAATTGTTTCAAAGGGTCCACAGGTCAGCAGAATAAGAAAACCACAATCCTATTAACCATACCATACATATTAAAGATACCAGATTTGTGGTGGAACAACTTCACGAGAGAATTCACATTGGACTCAGTTTCCTTTTGGAAATCCAAAATCTTGTTTAAAACATTAAGGATTGTTGTATTGGACAGTGGTCTAGGATGGACAACTATCCAAAGTTCTTTTCTTGGAAATTGCCTAGAGAGTGAAAGGAAATTCTCTGAAGTTTGACATCAAATTCTACCATTCCTCAAAATCTTTGCTTTGATCATCCATTTCCTGCTGTCAAGTCACCCTGTTGTATACGACTTAAGAGAAGGAAACTGCCTGTGTTTGAATAAACTACTATGCTTAAACTAGGTTGGCAACTACCCAGTGAGAAGAACAGGCCAGGTCAAATTTCTTCAGTACTGGCTTCATGTCCAAGGATACATCTGCCTCTTTTCTCCTTCAAAATCTATACTGTTTCAATCCCTATTTTAACCTGTGAAGCATTCAAGAAAATCAAGCTCAGAGTGTCTCAGGACTGTAAAAGCTTTCTGTTCATCTGAACAGTAAGGGTCTCTACCTTGTCCCTGCCCATCAACACCAAAGGAAAGCAGCCAGGACAGCAGGGAAGTTCTAAAAATGCCTTTCATTATAATTTTTATCACTTCATCAATTTACTACTAAAATAAATTCTGAAACAAGGGGATGTAGTTCTATTTAAGGGTACTTGATAGATATTCCATCTACAGATTTCCCCTGTTTGCTCACTGAACTCATGTAAACACTGTGGTAAGGAGTTCAAGGGTTTTTAAAAATTCTAAGTAAAACTTGACACAGCCGTCAAACTGGACACAGGACACAAAGCACTGTTGCAGTACGTGATATTTATGTGGTATTAATGAAAAAGCAAACATAGGAATGCTAAAGGCATTGGTGGATGCTTCGAAAAGGGAATGCATGGGCCCATGTCTCAGTCCCTTTGGCAGGAAGAAACTCATTAGTGACCAGGGCCATGCTCCCAGTGGTTAAATGTCCTACAAACATTTAGGCTCCAGCTCAGTTGCAGTGAGATTCCTTGCATGCTCAAAGCAAAAGCAGTGTGTAAATGTTTGAAGAATGCCCCTTTGCTAACTGTGAGAGCACCGGGTACTTGTTATTGTCTTAGACAACCTGGGAACTCTCAAAGAGATGCTACATTCCTATTCACAGAGGTATTCAGTTGAATTTGGATCCCACAGCACTGCAGACAGTTTCAAAGGAAGAAGATCAAGGGAACAGACCTGCTAATGAAATGCTAGAATTCACATCTTTTGCTCTTCCACTTCAGAGCCTGTCACCGGAGCCTCTTTCAGCCTCAAAAGCCTCTGACAAGGCATAGTTCTGTTTCAGAAATGCAGAACCCTGGAAATGTATACAGTTTCCAAATACGGTCTTTAGAAAATATTCTGCAGTTTTTCTTCCTCTAGTCGTAATGACAGAGCAAAGCAGAAAAGAAATTTAAAAGGGATTGTTTGGGGCTTTTCTAAGTACATTTCCTCGTCTAGGATTAGAAAATAACGACTTTTGCTTTGCTGCACAGCAATTATAGAAATACTTTTTACCTAGAACCTTTTATCCTGAGAGATCCAAGGGGCATTTATGAAACATAGGCCAGAATTTTTAGCTCAGGAATGTGTGTAACTGCAAACAAACACTTTCTGGGCTTGCTCAATTCAAACATTTGCACTTAAGAGCATTCAGTTATGTGTTCCATTTCATCTCATTTTAAACAAACAAACAAGAAAACATCCTATTTGCAAAACTGATTTGTAGAAATGAAATCCATGCATATTTGGCAAAATACTGAAAAAAAATTACACCATGAAAAAACTCACTCTGGTAAAATTACAAATTCAGTGTTCAGATTACATCATAACTATATTTAATTATACCTGTGCATACCAATTTACCTTCACTTTCAGTGCAAGAGTATCTCCCAGGCAACTCACCTGGGGGAGTGGTGACAACTGCTGTTTAATCAGTACAGCAATTAACTTAAGTTCTGCTTAATGGCTGAACATTCAACCCATGGCCTGGACTGGAGTGATATTTAACTCCAGGGATGCAGCAAAGGTAAAAGTTTAAATCACAATCTTGTTTCAGAAGAAGAAAGTCTGATGAAGGTTAAATAAAATAGAAACGTTAAATAAAAGAAGAATCAGATACCAACAAAATTTCAGTAAAGCTCATTTTCAGTATTTTTTGTTTTTGTAAGTGCAGTTCTCTTAGCCAAACACAGTAACACAATTCCCAAAGCAAACTTCCTAAGGGAGAGCTGAGGGTGGGAGGGAGAAGAAATCTTCCTCCCACTGCAAAACTGTTTTACATCCGTGGCTGAAAGAGCTTTCTGCAGGCACACTGCTCCAGAGAGCTTGGGGCACAACCAGGAAAAACCTTCCAAATGCTTCCAGATGCACTGTGAATAACTAAAGCAAAAAACTCACCAAGCCATCTACCTGATTCCTGACAACTGGACTTGGAGAGGTCAAGAAGTGGTTGTGGGCTGGGGAATTCAGCTCTCCAACCCTTCTGGGAAGTATTGGGATGTCTTATCCAA
Organism: Erithacus rubecula; assembly: GCF_903797595.1. NCBI lineage: Eukaryota > Metazoa > Chordata > Aves > Passeriformes > Muscicapidae > Erithacus > Erithacus rubecula. The sequence continues at coordinate 50,735,127 of NC_136689.1, read as the reverse complement.
GCTGTGAATCACAATAGAAGTGTTTCTGATGAGGTGGGGAAGGGCAATACCGCTCTAAAAGCCTTATGGCCCTTGTTAAAGTCTGCAAAAGAAAGGCAGAGGGCCAACCAGGCATTTAACATCCGGCAGTGGACATTGAAATTCCGATTTGGGGCTTGATAGCTTTGCCAGGGACCCAAAATCTGGCCCTTTGAGTGTGATGAGAATCCAAGCTGTACTGCCTCATTCTTACATTTTCTTGAATAATGCTTGAATAATTGCTGTCCTACAGTTAGAAGAGAAATCAGACCCTCTTTCTTAATGTAGACTACATTGTTATTAATATTGTCATTTGCATTAAAAATAACTAGATAAAGGATGCTAATTATTCTAACAAAAGCTAGAGAGTTCTCAATAGTCACAATATAGTACTGGAGCTGAACTCTCAAATGAACTGCTTTTATCTATTCTGTGATATCTGGTGTTATCTGATCTCTAGAATATGAATGACTGCAAGAAAGTAATGCTAAACCTCTACTGTTCAGAGGACAGGGCAGAAGATACAATTCAAATTACTTTAAGTGGACATAATTCACTAATTTTTAGAAGCATATGAATAGCTCTCCATGTTATGTCTGTGCCATATATAAAGTTCATTAACTTTACCACCTTTCTTTTGTGTGATTCTTCAAGCCTTTCCCCTGAATGAAAAGTGAGGATCAAACCAATTTGTATCCTTTGAAAACAAATGCACTCAAGTCCAGAACAGATGTTAAAGTGCCTGCTGCATGTAAAAATCATGCAAGGTACAAGTATAATAGGGGGGATGTCGGTGCATTAGTAATGGGCCTGTAGCATTCTTTTATTTCCAGTCAAAAATACCTTGTGAAAACACTGAGCTGCTAAAAAAATATCTGATTATATATCAGCTGTCTTTGGACCATGTTCAAAATAACAGAAGCCTTCCCAAGTGCCACGGACCAAATCCAAGAGAATGTAAGTTTTAATCAGCCGGGCTTCTTTAATGCAAAGCTTCACACACAGATACACACAGCTCTTCTGCTACACCACCACCCACATATTGTACTCTTCAGAAGTATGTGCTCACCATTAAACAGACAGCTTTCCGCTTTCCTAATCAGCTTTGACTTTTCAGAGTGGATCTGGCCACACATGAAGTCGCTCTGACCCATCAGTTTACATTCAGCCCTTCGCTTACACCTCTTCCATTGAGGACAGCGCTTGCAGGATGCAACCACGTGTAATATAAATACAGGGGTAGGAGAGCCCAGGGGCTCCTTCTGGAGAGACTCTTCTCCGTGGAGGCTGTGGATGTTGCCCTTTACTCTCATCACTTTGTCCTTCTGCCAGCAGATCACCCAAAGGGAAAGCTGGGTCCCCCCTCTGCCGTTCCTACAGGCGATGCCAGGGCTGGGACCTTGCTGGTGAGAGCTGCTGCTGCAGAAAACCAACTCAGCTTGAAGCTCTTCAGAGAGCAGGGTGCAGTTACACCAATCAAGAAGTTCAAGGCAGAGGAGGGGGGCACATGTTCCAGCTTTCAGTATAAACACCAGGAGCTCTACTCAGCCAAGCTGCAGTTATTTTGTCTCCTTTGTAAAGCTCACAGAGGTGTTCCACATGGCGGAACAGAACAACAGGGTTGTTTAGCACCCCGGGCAAAGAGCAAATGTTTATTAACTGAGAGAAAATATTCCTGCTCAGACATGGCCTGGCACGCACAGCTTTGATGAAAAGTCTCTCTAGCCATCTACATTAATCAGACTAAGCTCTTCCTTAAGACTACAAGAAGCATCTGCCCCACTTTTTCATCATACCTTTTACTCTCTCTTTTTTTTTAATATACGAGTTTTTCCATTTTAGCTTTAATTAATCCATCATTTCTACCTGTAGTAATTTTCTGGGTACATCATGGATTCAAAGTAAAAAGGGTCTGTTCAAAGCATCTTCAAAATTTCACACGTAAACTTCCATCTCTTAAGAGACTTGAAAATACACTGATTTATTTTAAATGCTTCAAGAAAACATGTATGTTAAACAAATCTGAGATGAGCTTAATATCCCAAAGCTTTAGCAATGTGCAGGTAAAATGGATTTTAGGTGTCTATGTACAAAAGGAGCAGAGATTTCAGAAGCAGAATCTGTTGCAGAAAATGAGTACAGAAATTGTTAATAAATTCTCCTATAGTGAACGGTCAAAATTGCATTTTCTGTTGGTATCAGAGCCACAGCACACACACAGTTTCACAGTGAAAATAATCCAAATTTCTTTCCCAAATATATCCCTTATTTGTACTTCCTGTCTGACAGATTGCAATGTCCCTCCCACATGGGCTAAGTGCAACCACTGAATTTGGATGAGTAATGACCAGCTGGGCTGAAATATCTCCATTAAAATGTTTCTCCACCACAAAGTATGAAACCTTTTCTGTTTTCTGGCTTTTAGTTCAGACTACAAAGCTTACAGATTCAAGAAAGCACCCTATGTCTAAGCCAAAGGTTTGATCTACACAAAGTTCATGCTTGCTTGGTAATGCAAACAGAGCACACTATCACCTGGAAGGGACTAAATCACAGAAACAGGGTGACATGAATGAACAACACACCCAAAAATAAGCCCCAGATGAAATACAAAACACCATAAACTACCTGTACAAAAGAGGAATCAGCATTCCTCTCAGTAACACTCTAGGTCCTAATTACATATAATGATCTTGCCAGGTAGCAAGTTACCCCTCAGACCTGCCAGCTCAACACAAGAGGACAGACGCTTCTACCACAACATGCAGGTTTTCCTGAGAAAAGTAGAAAAAGCCAGTAACTACCACAGGCAACACAAAGTCTCAGTCTTGACTTCATTTCTCCCATTCAAAAAAGATAGGTTACAGCAATTTTCTTCACAAGCAGTCTTAGAGGGAGTCTGTGACCCCAGGACAGACATTCTGAAAAACCTGAAGATAACTCCCAGATAGAGAAGCAGTGCTACTATGAGATTTGTCTAACAGAACCCCTATTCCACACCAACCGCCTGTGCAACAGCATTTTAAAATCCAAACATCAAAAAGACCCTCCTCTCCAAAACACCTTGCTCTCCCAAATAATGAGGGATGAGACAACACAAGCATGTGTCTTTCCTCCCCCAGCCAGGGTCTAAGCAATGCACCTTTGAGTGTCCTCCATGGAATGGATTCCATGGACTGCAGTGTTGACCATTGCATTTAACTGTATGCAGGCAAGCACTAATCTGAAATGTGGGAAGGGACCCAGAAATCTCTCCCCAAAGACAAATGCATGGAATTTAACCATGTTATCTATAAAAACTTGGAGACTTCCCAATAACAGGTTAGGACAGCCTTGACATATCTGATGCTTCAGCAAGAGCCCTGTGGGAATGACTCACATCAGCCTGTGCAGCTGGCAAGCATCCAGCTTCCAGAAGATCAGGAGAGTCCCAAGAACTCAGTGGGACAGTGAGGAATGATTAGCAACTTCAAAATCAGAGCAGTTTTTCCTTTTACAAGGGTGGGAGAGAAGACCTATAAAGTTCAAGCAGCCAAAATACATTTGCCACTGTCCTGTAGCCCTCCAGTTGTAACCTTCTGCCTCTCTCCTGGAAGAAGTGAAGCACCTTAAATCCTATACTGATGGGATGCATGGAATCCTACATGCTTTCCAAACCACTAGCAAACACAGTTTCGTGCAACAGTGAGATCAGCAAATGACTTTTCTACCAAATGAAGGCTGCAAATATGAGTCATAAGACTACAGGATCAAGGAGTTCTTCCATAGAAAATTATATAAAAGCAGGCTCTCTGCAACATCCCCTGCCCAATCTCAGTTCAGCTCTAAATGTTCTACTATTTGTAGAAGAGTTTCTGGTATTAAACTGCTATTGGAGGGGTGTTTGGGGGGTGGTTTGTATCAGTGCATGTTTGTATCATTTGTATCACAAGTTTGAAAGCTGATTAATCAACCTTCTCAAATTGGCCTCAGGGTAACAATCATTCTCTCTCATTACTTTTTTTTTTTTTTTTAATATTTTATTACAGCCAAGACCTAGATTTTGAAACCACTCCCTAACCAAAGCAACAGACCTTTTCTTTTGGAAGGTGAAAAGTAAAGATAGCTTTCAGCTGAAAAGCAGTAAGGTCTACCTTCACATTAGTGACCCCTCCCTCAGCTCTCCACTGTTTGCACAGCAGGATCAAATCAGGCTAACAGGCTGCACTAGGGTCGCTATCACCCTCATCTTGCTAGTAATCCCACATATCTTTAAGAGCCAGGAACAACTTTGGAGAGTGTAATTGTGAACAGCCCATGAGCCTGAGTGAGCTCTGTCATGGGCCTTCCAATTCATTGCACTTCCACCTGGGAGTTACAGAAAAACATCTCTTTTTCTCCACTCCATGGAGTTCTAAGTGAATATTAACAGAGATGCAACTGCACAGGAAGCATCTGCTTTCCCCTCAGTGAGTGGTAGGGCTGCAAATCAACATTTTATATGATGCTCCCACTTATTTAATCTAGTAGTTCTCATTACATTTTCAAGAAAAAATACAACTGGATTTTTAAAAAAAGGAAAGGCTCTGAATTTTTTCTTCCCCTCACACAAATATGTACAAAGTCCTTGGATATTCCTATAATTTTCTGGCCTTGTCTTTAAAGACATTAATATGCTTAAATACCTCTGAATTAGGTTTCAATTACCAGCATCCCCCAGAGGTGTTTTTACTTTTTCTTCTTCATTATGCAAAGAACATGAAGAAAGATCAAGTTTTTTATGAGCCCACCCACAAAGGCTGCTAATATGCTGACTCTTAATAACAATTTTGGAAAGGAGAACCTAGTCTTGGTGAATGTACTTTAATGTTTAAAAAAAATTAAAGAGAAAATCATGAAAGAGGTCCTTTCACTCTGACAGAACAATCACAGGACAGGAATGAAAATAACGTGACTTGCCAGTTTCCCCAAAACATCATTCCATTTAATTTCATCACTTATAAGGGTGCAGGGCTGATTTAATTATTGCTGCTGCCCTCTTTCTTAAAAAAAAAAATAAAAAAAATAAAAAAAAAAAAGGTGGAAAAAGGAAATTTGTCACCTTCACTTTCATCCTGTTCTCCAGGCAGAAACACCAGCCATCACTCTCTACACCTCCCTGGTGCTGAAAAGACTGAGCTGGTTACCAGAATAATAATGCAAAAATCAACACGTGTAGACTCATAAGAGGCAGTTAATGCAATTATTAATAAATACAGCCATTTAGTGAAACCATCCACTTACTTTGTTTACACTCTAGAAATTTTAGGCCTCCTTGGAAATTATCTTTCATCCTTTGGGAATGGAGTCTCATGGCTGGCTTCAAAGATGCTGGCACAAAGCACAGACCTTTTGTTTAATTGCCCTCTTTTGAAGTGGAATATTAAATCAGGTTAGACTGAGTATGAAGGGGAGAAGCCATACTGGAGTTAATAAAAGACAGTATTACAAACCATATCTACACCCTTCTCCTCAGCTCTAATTGTATTAAGGGAAGCATACCTTTCCATCCAGATTCTGCAAAATGCTCCAGAAAGAAAGGGGGAAAAACAAAGAATGTTTTGGATAGAAAAAGCACAATATTTCCCCGAGTAAATTTAATTTCAATTTTATTTCTTAACAAACAATGATATTCACAGACTATGTATCTAAAGCTCACAGTCTCAGAATAATGGTGCTGGAATAGTTTCACTTGTCAGGAAATATCTGATGCTGAGTAAGACTAAGGCTGCCTGATAAAAAACCCGGTGGCAATGTTTTAAAAGAATCAAGATTTCTACACAGCAGATGTGTGAAAATAAGAATTGACAAATATTCCCATGGATACATGTAAGTAAATACATACAGAAATGCAGCACTAACCACACCTCTGTGGACACTAGGGATTGGTTTGCCCCCAGGACTTAGGACTTTTCCAGCATGTTACAATTTAGTATTTGCATTTGTCAAAAAGAAACTGCCAAAGTGAATAGCTTAAACTGTTTTCATTTGCTGATACAAACTGTTACACAAACAAAAGAGAACAACTAGTCAGAAGCTATGGGCATGCAATGAACTCCTTTGCTGTTGACAAAGAAAACCTTACGGGTGGAAGAAAAATGGTTTCTTCTCTTTTTCCTGTAACAGCAAAATTTTCTACTCTTTTTACTAACATTCAGGGCATTGCTTACTTAAAGCTTTCAGAATTTAAATGAAATCCCTGGGTTGGCTTTATCCAGTTAAGTAACCAATCACAGATGCTAGAAGCAGTAAACTTGTGGAGTGCAAGGAGGTGGGTTGCTTAGTCATCTCTGTTGAGTGCTCTGAAAATCCTCTTTAAAAAACCCTGGAATTTTATTTAGTGCTTGAAGTAACTATTTTCCTTTCTCTTGTAAAGTCTTCATGTCAAGTTGGTTATAGCAGTCTGGGATCTGATGAGGCAAAAGGTGCGAACCCCTGTCCTTTACTTTTGGCCCTGGGAAGTGCATGTCATTCCCATGCAAGAGGATAAACTGTGGTCCTAAAACGGATGTGCAGCCTGGATTTGGAGAGTTGATAATGAGTCCTTACATGTATCACAGAGAAACATGTGCATCCCAACCACTGTGTGCATGTAAGACAAATGCCTTCTTGGGCAAATACAGAAATGCACACTCTTCCCTGCCATAGCAGACAGGGAATTCTCCAGGCAGGCAAAGATCCATACTGTACTGTAAATTATGGTCTGCTATAAATGAAAAATGCTGATTTGGGGATTGTTCACTTTGTTATAATTTTCCAAGAGTAATATCCTGCAGAGAACAGCCAAGTTAATACAATGTTTCCACTCAAAAATTGGCAGTGCAAGCACAGCCGATGGGGTGTATTTAATGAGACTTTGCCTGCTGATAAAATGTTATTGCAGAACGTGCAGGCTGAGGAGAGCCTCATATTTTCCATCCCAGATGAAATGTTAGCCTAGCAAAATGCAGTAACTAGCAATAGCTCTCTGGACTGGCAATATAATGTATAGTCTTACTCTGTTTTAGACGTGTTCTGTAATTCATAAGATCTTTCATCCATCAGAAGCACACAGATGCCCTTTTGTCTGGTTTATTCTCAAAGGGAGAGGTTTGGGATCTGCCACGGATACGACTCATGCTGGTTATTTTCACACTTGGCTCTGATGTGCCACACGAAGTGTAACTTCTGTGTGTTACTTTTGAGTGCAATTTACAGAGTAATTACCTCCAACACCACTATTTGCTCATCTCTCCTGAACCCACTCAGTATTTTCCTCAAAATTCCTACTTTTGGCACAGGGAGCGAATAATTTGCAGTGAAATGTGAAACTACAGTAATGTACAAAACAAGATCTGGGATTGAGCAACTGAACTGAACAAAATGGGAAGTGTCATAAAGCCCCCGCTGCTCTGTTGCGAGCACGGCACGAAGGTAACAGATGTGTGCAGCCCTGAAACCTGCCCCTCCGCTCCTCTCCCTGCCCTGTGCCTACAGAGCTCAGCACTCCTTTCGCATCCATCAGCTTACATAAGGCTCTCAAGCTGCTGAAGTCTGAAACTCATGGAAACACAACATGGGGAAAGCTCCATTTCACGCTACATCGCCGTGATCAGCATCATGCACAGATGAAGTTTCAGCTTCTGCATCCGCTGCCAGATGACAGATCAGTGCGTGAACACCAAGGGCTTGAAGGAAGAAGCCAAGTACCACAAGAGTCCCTTGGGCTGGGCACAAACACACACCAACAAATGTTACAGGTCTCTCCCGGGGAACTTGGGGGAGTGCTGAACATGATGCCAATTGCATGGAGTAACAGTTTTGCCCAAATTTGTACAATATCATTTTGCAGCATAACTGTTCCACATCCAGCATTGTGTGGAGGAGGAAAGAAACCCCCAAACGCTGCCTTGAGATCACAGGCCAAGTGCTTGCTAGAGCTACTAACAAACATGTGCCTGTGTGTCAGCATGTGCGTGTAACTCCACAGCTCTTTTCTCCACCCCCATACACAGCTCAGGGAAACTGCTAATGCTTAAATGGTGGGGAAGGTCAAAGATTTATTGTGGGAAAGCCAACAGTAATTTTGCTGCCTCTCTAGAATACTGCAAACAGCCAAATTGCACAGCTTAAGCAGAAAAATAAAAGTTACACTTTAATTTCAGACTTTAAAGAAACTGTAGGTTTACTGGTCATAGAATCCATCACCTGAGGGTACCGATCCACTGTATATTTCCATAAATTGAGAGCAGCAAGTTATTCCCTCACAAGCAGAGCTCCTCCTACATAATGTGACAATAAACTTTCCAAAGGTACAACTGGTATGTCAGAACCCTCCTTGCTTACAGGCGGGCCAAGAGCCCCAAATCCCTCCCTTTTGCAAGGATTTCTCCATCTTTCCTTGTGCCCCTCCACAAGAAGAGGCATGCAAACATTTTGGCAAGAGGCAGAAAGATCTTGTGGAAACACTGTGGAAAACACTGCACTCAATCTGGAAGCAGGATTTCCTTTAACACCATGAAGGATGAACTAAGAGAGTTTGCTCTCTCCCCAGGTACCCATTTGCTTCTGGACACACATTTGACTTTGGGGAACACAGTGTGCTGCAGCTGTGAAGTGTCCCAAAGAGCCGACACAACCAAAGGTTCATTCAGTCTCTGGGCTGCAGGGCAGCACTTTGAAAGATGCTATCTGACCCCCCAGGCTGATCCCAGGCTCAGTCTTCACTTTTGGGAATACACTTTTCCAGGGAAGAGAGCTGCTAGCAGGAAAGGCCCTCGTGCTCAGGAGTGGCTGCTTATTGCAACACCCTGCTTGGCAGGGAGGCTGCAGCATCTCTGCAGCTGTCCTGGGCAGCAGCCAGGGCCTCTCGCCCAAGGTGCTTCATCCTGTGTCCAAGTCTTTATGAGTCCCAGACTTGCACAAGAGGACTGATGCCAAGTTCAGTATGTTCTTGGTTTTACCAGCTGCCTTTTTAAATTAAATGATCCCAATTCATAACGGGATAAGAAACTATGAATAACAAGGTGCAAAAGCTTTACTTGGTTTTGTTCAGGTTCCTCGATGTTAACTTGGGGATGTTCACACCACAGCCCAAGGCTTCAGTCAGTGCCAGTGGCTGATGCAGACTTTCCTCTGGTAGAAGAAGACTAAAAGCATTGAAGTGCCAATCCCATGGAGCATCTAGCCTGTTAAACTAATGCTAAGTGACATAAAAAGTGAGCATCTCTATGTACTTCATCCCAAAGCTTCCAGCAATTTGTTCCATTACCAAACCTCAAACCATTTATTTTCTCAATCAGTTGCATTTTAGACCTCTAGACTTTTTCATTTGTGACAGATACACAGAAACCAGGTACTTTGCAATTTTTGCTTTCTCCACCCTTAAGCACACTATGGAAAAACATGGGGCAGCACTCAGTGTCAAGGCCTCCCCAATTTTACTTTTCAGACCTCACCACAAGTAGACCCCCTGGGCACTGGGTTAACCCATTAAAATCTTCATTGCTATGTAGGGCCCCAGGCCTGAGGGATCTTCTCTTGCATCGCAAAAACTTCTAATCCAACTGGCAACTTCTTGCCAGGATGATTGCAAAAGCAGATTAACAAGAGAAGAAATCCTGAGGATGTTGCATGAACCAGCTGGGTTTGGACGGCACATGCCCTGCCCAAACAGCTCGATCTTCACCAGTGAGGGTAATGGAGCGAACAAACCAGGCCAGTAGTGAAACGTTCTCTAAAAACCATTGGAAAAATAAAAAAATTCAATTGCTGGCCTCACACAGTAACATCAATACATGACAGAAAGCAAGCACTTGGTTTCAAAGGGGTCATTAAGCCTTAAACTATCCACTTAACAGGAATGCCAGTAGCAATACTGGTCAAGTCAACGTTTGTGCATGATTACACTTCAAATTTAAATGTGAATCTGTTGTACATAACAGGATCTGTGGAGACTTGTTTCTCTTTCTAATGGATTTAAATTGCCAATAAAATGGAGCCTGGGACAAAGGTACAAAGCAAGCTTGAAGAACACACATTTTCAAAACACCATGAAGTTATCAAGGGCATTTTGCATTGTCTGTCCAATGCAAGCAATTTAAAAGAAAATATTCAATTAAAAATAAATAAAAATTGTGGGGAAGGACCACCTTTTGAATCAGATCATGGAATGGACAGCCATCATACAATGCTCTTCTCCACTCTTCCCAGCTAGGAGATCCTTTTCCTTCCTGTGAAGCTTTGGCTAGAGGCACAAATCAGCCCTGAGAATGCTCAGCCAGCTGAAGACTTATGATGAGGGCAACAGGCAAGTGGTTGGGCAAAGGAATATGCCTAACCCACCTCAGGAGAAAACAAAGCAAACACAGCATGACCAAAAAAGGCATTGGGTTCTTTGACCAAGGAGAAGTGTCCAAGCCTTTTTCATGGCTCAGTCTGGCCAGTTTGGAAGTATCCTTGTGATACAGTAGCTAAGGGCTGAAGTAGTGCAGCACCTTTTGCAGGCTTCCTAGATATTACAGGGCTACTAACATGAGAAATCATGTTAGATCTGCAAAGCAGCTATTGTCCTGAGATTTTGCCAATGGACCAAACTCTCTCTCAATGAAAATAAGTTATGCACTTCTTAGGCCTCTAAGGTACCAAATGCTATAAAAACTGGAAGTAAGAATGGAGATGTAAATATCCACCTGTTATCCTGGCATGCTGCAGAAAGTAGTATCACTAAAAAAAACACCCAAAACCCAGTGAAAAAAAACAAAACCAAAAAGCAAACACCCAGACCAGAATTCACTATGCCATGTAGGTACCTCATAAATATCCTCTTTACCCGCAGTTGAATTTGGATTGCAGCAAAAAAAACTCATTTGTATTCAGCAAAGGATTGAAGCTATGCTGCAGAAAAACACAGTGCAGATTAATTCTCAATATTAATGAAAGCAGAATATCCTAAAGCTGTGAGCTAATAAATATGCAGTCATGGCCAATGGCAGTTTGTAGACAATATATAGTTCAAAGCTTTAAAAGTTTCTTCCCCCTCCCATTATGTTTTCTACTGGTTCACAACTTAGAAGCCCTTATACACTTCAGGAGAAAATGCCATGGACAGATAAACTAATGAGACCTAAAGGAAGCTGTTACACAGCCCTCCCCTAGAGAAGTTTTAACAGGGTGAATCATGCCTAACCCAAACACAACCTCCCAGCTTATCAAGGAGGTTGCAGATGCCAAGCAGGGGCCAAAGAGCAAAGGTGGAGAGCTGGGCCAGCATGCCAAGGCTGTGAGCTGTGCCAGGAGCCCTGGGGTAGGCACAGCCTTCCCCCCAGCATGCCTGGACAGCAGCTCCTATAGAGGCATCACCCACCCAGCAGCAGCCCCAGAGTAGCGCTTGGCACTCGAGGATGCCACACACTCCTTGGAGAGTCAGAGGCAATTAGCAATAGGTACATTTCTGCAGAGCATGGATTGTGTGGCAGTTTACAAACAAGCACACACAAACATTTTTTAAGACCCCAGCACTCACACATTGCTATGGCTTTACCCACCCTTTGTTTCACATCTAAGAAAATGAAGTCTCTTTAGTGCACACACCTTGTACTGCAGGACGTAATTCTTGATAATGCACAATTACTTGGGGTTGGGGGTGGGGTGGGGCTTAGACCATATCAAATCTATACAGCAGTGCAGACAATTACAATACACAGATCCTGATTTTATAATCCTCTTTTGACTATTTCATGGGAAATCCACTGCTGTCGTCCCTATACGCTCAAGTCAAACTCACAAAACAAAATCAAAACCAAAGCTCTCCCCAAAATCCAGAGCTTGCTAAGGATTTGATACTTGAATTCAGGTAATTTTAGCTCCCCCTTGGTGTATCTTTTTCTTGGGCATACTTCTTCCAGAACTTATTCTGAGACTCTAAGCCAAAATCCCTTGCTTTATCTGCAACAGATTATGATTTCCATGCAAAATTCCTTATTGCAGTTACAGTGGCCTGAAATAAATACCCAAAACAACAAAAAGTAATTGGCAGACTATTGCATAGGACTTATCTACAATGGATCATAAAGGACAAACTTCTTTGTTTTTTAAACAAGTTCTTTACATCTGACAGCCCAGACTGGGAGCAAACCTGAAAGACTTGCATCCCTGCTTTTGAACATTTGCTTTTCTTGACTGTAGACCCAGGTCTGCTTTCAGATCTGAGCACGGTACCTCAGCATTTCAGCAGGGCTGCAAAAGATTTACCTAAGGATAGAGTGTGACCTCATGTTTTCATATCACGGTACTGCAGACACTTACACTGTCCCCTTTTCATACCTGTGCATGTAAAAGTACTGCCAGCTTTAGACAACAGCTGCCCATGCAGCTGCCTGCAGCAGAGGTAAATGTTTGCTATTCCTTCCTATAAATGAAAATAAGCTAACAAACTTGCCTGGCCTTCAGAAGCCTCTGGGGTTTAACTTAGTCCATAGCAAAAGCAAGCTCTCTTTTTAGCATATCATGTTGTACACAATCTGGAAATGCAGCAAGGGAACACATGCATTTTAAACTGGGAGTGCTAAGCATTATCTGGTGCAATGAAATATGGAGTCCATGAAATAACTTTCTAGACCTTTGGAAGTTTCCTCTCCCTGACATTGGTCACTCACTTTCCCTTTTACACAGGCTGTGAGTTGTGGACAAAACATCATTTTCAGGTATCAATCACACCTATCACCACATCCTTTAGCCAAGGCCCTGAACTTCATGAACTGAAATAATGCCACTGCATTTAATTTTAAAATTCAAAACAGACTGACCTCTTAATGTCTCTGTGAACAGATGAAAAAATAAATTTCCTATCTTGTTTAACTTCTATGAATGGTGAACCCAGTTTCTCTGCCCCAGGGAGCTCCTTTCAGATAAACAGTCATCAGACTTCTGAGCTTTTCTGCCTCTGTCTCCAAAAGCATTTTTAATATGCATCTCAAGCAGCTTGTTAAAAACCTGCTAGTGCTGGAAAGCATTCCCAATGTAACATAGAGTTTAACACCAGAAGTGAGTGATTAATTAGATATCAGGCAGACAGGCTGGATTTTTGAAGGTGGATGTGTATTTCTGAGATAAATCACTGCCTGCATTCAATTTTTGCTGTAGTACATTTGAAGTATTACATACAAATAACAAAATACATAATTAATTCTGCTTTGGACCACAAACTGACTTATTTCTGTTGTCTCAGGCAAATTATCATACATGTTACATGTCTGAACGCCTTCATTACACACCTATTCATCTAGTACACTACTGGGAACATGCATGAAATATACTTTATGCACTGGACTCCCCTGGAACATTTGTACCAGAACTAAATTGAGTTTCTGAATAAACTTCCTAGGGACCCTCTCCATCAGTTTTCCTTACTGTTTGGGCAGCACCACAGAGGTGCTGCTTCTAGTCCCAGGATACAGTCACTGTTGCTGACTTTGTGAACTTCCAAGTGCTTTTGGCGTTTGTTCAAACAAAACATACTGAGGCTGTAGGATGGTTATCGAGTATAAATCTGCTCCACCATCCTAAAGTAAGAGTAACTGTAAAGGTAGCTACCAAGAGAGAGAACCCATGAGAAAGATCAGAATGGAGATTGAAGAGAAGGAATATCAGCTCAAGTGCTGTGGGTTATACTACAGTGAAGGTGTAAAAGACGTTCAGAAATCATCCAAAACTGACCTTTCAATGTTTGTACCTACCTGACCCAGGGAAAGCTGTCTTACAACCCAGCATGATTTTCATGCAAAAATTGTAAATATTCAGAGGCATTTTAATGACAGCCTATAGCTTCACTTGGCTTGGGTTCAGCTGTGAACATCCAGATATATCAGGGTCCTCTTACACCTCAGTGTCTTAAAAGGAAAACTCACCTAGGTTTACACTACAAGGTCTAGACTACCTTAAAGTCTTTCCTAGTCTCTCCTAGGTCTTTAGCCTCCCCTAAAACAATTTCATTTTATAGTACAGAAACTTCAACAATGTACTGCTCTAACATTTAATAGACAACAAAGCAGATTTATATATACACCCCTCAACACAGATCCCTTGCTGTATCAATTGCAGGTGATGCCCATATGTAATATGAAACTTTGTCCAAAATTCAAATCTACCCATAAGTCAGAACTACTGATACTTCCAGTTACTCATGATTTCCCTTTCAATCATTTTCAGTGGCTCATTGTAAAGAAATGCCAGGTATCTGCCCTCACCAGTCACACCCTACAAAAGTGTCACCACTAGAACATCTCAAAACCATCACTCCCTTTTACAATGCAATTTTTGTCACCTGCAGAATGAGACTATTGAACCTGCACAAACTCTAGCCCTTTACAAAACTCATCTGATTTCAAAGGGATTGACTTGAAATAATGCATTCGTCCAAGAACTTGCTAAATTAGGTTTATTGCTATTCATTTCCATTTAGAACTTTTCTCAACTTCTGAACAAATTCATGGTCTCCTTCCCCTGTAGCATTCACCAAGTGTTAAGTTCCTACTCTCACTTTAGCTACATGCACTTTAAAAATCTGTCTAATATACTTTTATAAGCACTACATAGATGGGAACTGCTTCAGTACCGTGTGGCATAGCAGTTGCTCTGGTAACACCATTTTTTTTTAAATTATAAAGCAAGAGTGCCAGAGGCCTCTATATACTAAGAATTACATATTAACATATCATTTCAGCCTATATTTCTCAGGAAGAAAGAGAGGTGTATGCTATATACACTTCTTTGCAAGAGCTCCCATCTAAAAATTTTGGTTTCAACACATCCAGCGTGTGACTGAAATGCCACTCAACTCCATCAAGCTCATTCCAGCAAGTTTAGAGATATCTGATTTTTGCTAATCCATGAGACCACCACCTTGGCTGGCAGAAATCAATGCCTGAACCCACAGTGCTTTACATAGCCTAAAGAATTCACCCATATTAATCACATCCAAAAAATATATCTTAGAAACAATCTTTTTGGAAAGAAAGTGGAAGGACAATTACCAGAATATCTACTTACTAGACTTACTTGCCTTACCCAGGCAAAGGCTAAAGGCAAGTTATAACACTGATACCATAAAATCTTGGGATGTGATTACCATCTTACCTTCTGTTTTGGGAAAATTACTTTTTGGCATAGTGTTCATATAACACAGTGTGGTATTCCATATCAGTTTTTCCCTTTAAACTAGATGAGAAGAATTTTCTTAGGCAAATAAAGTAATAAAAACCCCTGAACCTGCAGTGGCAGGCAAAATATCCATAGACTTCAAAGGGATATGATGCCTACAGTTTGCTGGATTGAGCCTGAAGAGAAAATGCATGTTCCTGCTGCAGTGTTACTGTAACTGAGAAGCAAAAGTTTCTGAATTTGTCTCTCCTTCATCCCTCCATAATTTTACCTTTTCCACGCATGTAGCTGC
This sequence comes from Erithacus rubecula, assembly GCF_903797595.1. Lineage (NCBI taxonomy): Eukaryota > Metazoa > Chordata > Aves > Passeriformes > Muscicapidae > Erithacus > Erithacus rubecula. The sequence continues at coordinate 50,719,661 of NC_136689.1, read as the reverse complement.
AATGCTTTTTTTCAAAGTTGCCCATTCTGAAGCTGGGGAGCCAAATAATTTTGAGTCTCTCCTTGAATTCCACTTTACTACCCACTGACAAATACATCAGGAAGGTGGAGATGGAGCACACAAGTTTATCAATGGGCCATTCAAGATCATTAACTTAAGAATTATATTTTTCTGGGGTAAAATACTCCTGAAGCTGTATAGCTTGAAACTGGAGAGTATATCCCCCAAAATAATTTCCCACCTCTACCATCATCCCTAAAGAAGATGGGCAAGCAGTGACTCTAGGAGGACACACATTGTGTCTATTTAGCACATTTCTGTTCCATTCTCTCCCGGAGGATAAAAATGAAACTCCACCCACAGGCATGTAAACCAGCTCCTCCTTTCTACCTCATGCTGCAGAGGTGGAAAGTCCATGTTCAGCTCTTCATTAAGCTTTGTATTAGCAATGCTTATGCACTGGATATGTTGAATATCACCAACAAAATATCAGAGTTGGAGCAATTCACCGCTTGGCTAAACTAATGACATATTTTCCTGCTGTCCTCACTGCATTATCAGTGCAGTATTAAAAGTGATGTTGCTTAATGCACTGTTAAACACCCTGTGCTATTTATTTTCTTGCAAAAGAACTTCCTTCTCTTCCCACTTTGGATCAAAGCCCATTTTACATCACACTACAGCCAATAATTTATCTAACCAATCATGTGGAAGGGATGAGAGGAATAAAAAAGAGATAGAAAGGTAGTAGCTGTAAAAACTATTTGAAAGGGACCATACATTGACACAGTTTGTAGACAAAATTTAAGTGGTTCTGCATTTTTATTAATGAAGTATTAATGCTTATGAAAGTAATTAAGCCTTTTTATAGTTCACATTCTAATAATTTTAAAGCCAAAACACCCAGAGTAAAAGCTAACAACAGAGTAGAAATATAGTACGCTTAAACTAATTTTTTAATTTTCATACAAACCCTGCATTGACAATCCTATTTCTGCTGACCTAGTGAGCAACTGGCAGAGATAATGAAAAACTGCCTGTCCCCTAAATACAGGAATCTCAGACAGAAACCCACCTCAGCCCAAGCCAGGAAAGGGACAGCTACAGCAATTGTGGATCTGAGTCGTTAATTTTATTTGACATTATTTTTTATTATTTATTGTTAGAGTTATTACATCTTCAGAGTGAAAGCCTTATTTTAAAAAGTTACATAAACACAATTGATGGTAGCAATTTATTCCAGGACCTGAAGACGTTCACTGGCAATCTAACAATGGATGGAATTATTGTTGACAATTTTACAAAAGCTTTTATCAGAGTTTATGGGCCATTAAGCCCAACAGTGTGATTACCAGTACGATATCATCTCTCTCAGTAGTACAGTGTTGGCCCACAACAATCTGTTTTCTAATCCTCTCCATTATAATCGGTCTGTTTACTTAGAAGTCATATGTTTGCTATTTCTGAAATGATCTGAGTCTTTGAAACTGTATTTTAGGCCACAGATAGGATCCGATAGGTACCATACTAAACAGGATAAAATAGTTCTTCTTTAAAATTCCAACAGTCAATTCAAATTTTCTCTCCATAAGTTGAAATACAAAACACAGATGTTATCATAACTGTATTAAATTACATAATACAGGCAATACAATAAAAAGGTAATATTTCTCTCTAGAACATCAAAGGATTCAGTTCTTGACCTGAGTTTGTCATTGACACCCTTCCATGCCTTATGCTGTCAGGAATTAATTTGGCTCCTAGTAACTAATGACCAGAAAGAAAAGAAATAGAGAAGGTGTTAATTAGCTATTTTTACTCTTAATTCACTGAATAGCATGTGCTCATTGATGCAAACCAGACTGCTGCTGTTCAAATCAGGATGACCCTCGTTTAGAAAAAGGGTCTGTTCTTCCTTTTTTGCACATGCTAAGACTTTCATTTGTCAGTGAGAATTATCTGCACATATTGATGGGAGCATCTTACACATTGCTGAACACAAACTTCCTTGGTGTTGGATTAGTTCATCTACCATAGACAACTGTGATAAACTGATGCTGCCTAGGGGATCTGCCTCATTAAGGTGGGAAAGCGAGAACAAGAGTAGATTTGAAATAATAAAATCATTAACAAGAGCACCTTGAAGAGCTTATTAGGTAGGAAACAGACTGACAATACCCTTGTTCAACACCTAATTACTTTTTGAAGACCAGATGGAAATAAGAGAGCATTTCAGTGGTAATCTTTTCAAATTCAAAACAAAAAGACAAATATCAAACTGAACCACTAACTGGGTATGTATCCTAAAACAGATGTTTTAAGAAATAATGAGACCCTACCAGATAACTGAAGATGCTCAAGTTTCTACTTCACCTCTGCAAGAAGTCAAATTAGGAACTACAAATTACTTCTACACCAAATTAAAAATGCTGCAACTCAATTACTTATCCTTACAGGCAGGTGGAAGCTGAACACACAGCATAAATTTGTCTTGAAATACTTTGAAATATAATTGAAATACTTGTCACTGCTGCGACTCTCCAAGACTGAACTTGTGCCATTAATTGTGGGGTAATGATAATGGCATCAGTATCTACCCAAATGTTACAAACATGGCAATAAAGGCCAAGTGTGGAGTTTCCACCACCCTGAAGCACCTCATTCAGTCTGCTGCACAGACACCAGCTCAATTCGCATGTTGAGCTTCCTGTGCTTCATGAGTGAAACTTGGAATAGAAGCCTGTGCTCTGTCCCCACCATGTTTGGGTACACAAGGACCAGCTAGAAGAGGCTTTGTTCATTAGAAAGCCAAACACCAAATAGCCCATTTGTACAGGCAGCCAGTGCCCTGCTGCCATTGTGTCTCACTAAGGACAATCTCAGCATTCTGATACCAGTCAAAATTCAAATACGGAACATGAGGCGGAAAAATTTCTCTTAGTGGGCACAATTCACCTTCTGTTCACATTACCACAGGTCTCCATTAGGAAAGACCTGGATCACTACCTGAGGGAGGGGAGATGTGACTGTTACTACTGGTTTTCCACAGCTTGCTTTTTTAGGAGTGTTTTCAGAGCCAGACTAAGGGAGAGAAGTTACAGCCACACTTCCACCATTTCCCAGCTCTCCTCAAAAGCCCCAAGTTGTACACATTGCTCTGTGGTGCAAAACCCATGTTCATGTGGAAACCTAACAGCTTCAATTATGGTCCAGCTGTGACAAATCAACTTCCAGAGCCAGGATTTTGCCAACTAACACTTCTGCTTCCAAAAAAATGGGTTTGTTTTGTTCTGGTTTAATCGGTTTTTCACTTGGGGTTTTCTGTTTGTTTTTAATGGGAAAGGGAAAAAAAAAAGGCTTGTACTTGGTGCTGAACTAGTCTGAAGAGCAGTATAACAAATTGAATCCTGTTCAAGAAGTGAGAATGTCAAATGTCCATTCATGAGAAATAGGTTGCAATACAAATGGAGAAAAACCACTCCGCTCCTGTAACTTAGATTTTCACTAAAGGCCCTTGCTATTCAGCAGTTTGCAAAACATCATGCCAATCAGTCACTCAGACTTGAGAATGCCTCCCCCACATTTTTGTGGGAGAAAGTTTCCTTGTCATCATGTGCCCAGTAGATGATCTGTGAACCTTCAGATTTAACACATGAGAAACAAATTTGTCAAACATTAGTCACATCTACTTGTATCACAGCTGTCCCATCCCAATGATTAAAGGAAACAAAGGCTTTATTTTTCTCCCAGCTTCTAAAGTTTGTGTAAAATTCACCACCAATGCCTTCAGGTAGGAGAACTGTAACTTCCACTCTCAGAAGAAACAGTGATCACATATGCAAAATGAAGATCTGTTATCTTCATTATTTTGAAAGTCTTTTTCATCAAATAGGTACCCCTTGTTTCAAATGTACCTTTCATGCTATATTAACTGAAAAAGTTGATAAGAAACATGATAGCAAAATTTTATCCTGAGTAGAGCACAGGATCACTTGGCCAACAGGCTCCAAATCTAACCTATTCTCCATATCACATTGCCTTTGATAGACCAGGACATATTTTACTAAATTAACCTTGCTTTGTAAATGGCACAAACAGGTATGACAGTAGTAAAGTGATCATACATGTTTTTAAAACATTATTTTCACAACACCAAAATTACCTGGGATTTTTCAGTTCAATAATGTAGCTACTTAAAATTAAAACAAACTACAAAATTACCAACATCAGGAAACAAAAAACAAGCAGACCTTTTCTTCCTTGTCCTCTATATCGAATTGCAATGCTCTCATCCCAAGTCCAAACCCAAGAACAGAAGTTACAGGTGACCCATGAAGTACATCCCCTTGGAAACACCAGGGACAGCACATAATCCACAAACATGCCTGAGAAAAGCACTTTTCTGCACCTCTGGTTATGCACATCCATGGGAGTTGATGGGCAAGTAAGACATGAAGGAAAGTTAAGACTGCAGCAACTGTAAATATTTGGGAAGCACCTGCTCAAGAATTGCCCACTACAAATACAGAAAATTGAGGTGTCCATGGCCAGGTGACTTCTTTTTCCTGTTAAGTATCTGTTTGTTGAAAATTCGCAAGAAAACGTAAGTGTAGAAGATACAGCACAATGCCACCTGTACAAAACAAATGTGCACCTCATTTTAATGTGAGCTCTGGTTAAGTGGCTTGTGTTGAAATGCTACCTAGCATTCCAAGTGTAAACCAGCTTAATCATATCTATTGAAAACCACATAATAAATAACATGAAATATGCAGCATGCCATCCTAATTGCAGAGGTTGTCTCACTTACTAGAAGTCATTTCTTTATTCAAATGACTTGAGCTACATGATTCAATCTGAATCATGGGAACTAGTTACTGATTTGTGCAAACAGCCTCTTACTTCTTTGCTAAAGGCATTGTTGAAATAACTGACCCAACTGCTAAAACAAGCTTCTTCCTTGAACCCTGCCTTCTGCTTTAGTCTTACCTCCTGAGTGAACTTCAGAAAACATCATTCTTCTACAAAAACATTGTGAACGTAATTAAAATAAACATAATTCCAATGTAATGAATTAATAATGCCATGGAAAGATTGGTATTTTCAAGATCAAATAATTGCTTAATAATAGGGAATTGCACATGCAGCCATAATATCACTTTGCAAAATTGAAGTACACACCTCTCAAGAAGAAATATCCACTGCCTCAGATGTGAATCAAACTCAACTTTCAGAATTGCACGTCTCACATCTTAATGGGGGAAGGGGAGTGAATACATATCCCCAGACAGAAGAAGCTACAATATTTGTTTTTTTTGTTGTTTGGTTTTAGGCGTTTTTTTTTAAGTTAGGCCTTGCAAATGTGAAAACTGCCATCATAACTACACTGCAGCTACATAGAAAGCATAATTTAGGAAACAGTTCAGACTTTACATCTGCTGACACCCAGCCCTGATTTGCAGCTCCCGTCTCACACTGAGTTATTTCAGGAGGTGCTGGGGCTTCCCCGGGGCGGTGGAGCCAGGGCCAGGCTGAGCCCTACCACAGCAGCAGCGAGCACGCCCCAGCCACCAGGAGCCAAGCCAGACACATGCCACCACAGGTCACCCATCCCAGGCTCCAGCCAGCCTCCAGCAAGGAATGTGGCCCCAGGGAAGGGCACACAGAAGGGCCTTCAGGAAAGGGGAGGAATGATCCTGCACATGAGACAGTTGTTCAAAGCTTGTGAATAAGCCCCAAGCAGGATGTTGGTTACCTTCAACTCCAGGCAGTGTTTATTATCTGCTTGGGCATGGGGTGAGAGGCCAAAATACTAGCAGGCACCTTCAACAGTGGCCAGATACATTGCCTCAGGCAAACATTCAAAGTCTCTGTGGCTTCGATCCCTTGAATCATGATAGGTAAAACAATACTTTCCCCTATCTAGGAAAAGTGCTATGGCAGCTTGCAGTGTCCCAGTGCCAACACTGGCTGATTTTCTGGGCTTTCCTTGTTATCTTCATATTTACTGCAGAATCTGGTGATGGGAAGGCAGGGATTATATCACCATGTCCTGATTACCAAACACACAAACCCTGCTCCCACAAAGTGATAATTTTGTTCTTATAAAAGCCAGAGCTAGAATACTACTATCCTGTCATCAAGACAGCTGGTTTAGATCCTCTTCTCTTTCCTTCCACCTCTTACCCAGAAAACATCCTGTCTGGCACGGTCCCTGCCAACTCACCCAACCCCACTGGTCTCTGCTCCCAGGAAGGAGCCATCTACCCTGGCAGAGTGTTTCTGGCACAGCTGCCTTTGCTGGCCCTGAATACTCACAGTTTTTTCAGTATGGAACGGAGGGGGCTGGCAAATCCCCCACCTTTCCAAGGACCTGGAGGATACTCCTGGGGAGGGCTACCCACCTTTCACACAGCACCTTTGCAAGGTAAAGCAAGCAGAGAGAGGTAACTGCTAGACAATAAGGTTTTTAACCCACACAAAAGTGTTGCTGGCCCTTGGGGCATTGCTCCTTCTTGGCAGTGTCACCCTGCCTGCCCAGAGTCCTGTCCCTCCTGCTCCTGCACCTCGGGCTCCTCCTCTGCAGCTCAGCCATGCATGAAGGTGCCAAACATGCAGACACCAGGGAGGTAATGCATACCAAGGTTCTCTTAAACATATTTATGTATCCCTATTTCATTATTTTTACTATTTCATTATTTCAATTTATGAAAATGGAAAAAAGCGATCACAGGCATTTTGGACTTCATTTATCCCACTGTTCACAGAGATCAGAGCAAAACTATTAATGTGTATACAAATGACAGTTTACCCCACTCCCAAAACCTTAATTTTTTGAGCCAAGCTCAGCAAACATGCCTCAGCCAAAAAACTTAGTGGGAGGGAGATATAAGAAAATCAAGTGGTATTCTGATATTTTCAAAATAAACCTGCAAATTTTCATTTCAAACGACATTTCATTTTGCTTCTTACCCAACTTGAAAAGAAATTGTCAAGTCAAATTTGATCCTCCAGATTATATTAAAACAGGGCTTTTTTCTTGGTGTTTTGTTGCTGTTTTTCTCTTCTCTTCAATTCACTAAAATCACCCCTGACATACTTGATTCAGTATGACTGGATATGGTTCTTTTTTTTTCTAGGTCTTTTTTCCTCTTCAACCACTGAAACAAACAAAAGCCACCCGTGATTCAAAGCAGTCTGCTAGTAGAACATGCGTGTGAACACGTAGATGTTTACTTTCATGTACGCAGATGTGCTGGGCAGGAGGAGAATCCCTGCATCTGCCTTGCACGGAACTCTCAACAGGCAAAACACACTTTGCATCGAAACTTCCAAAGGAAAGCTCACATATCCCTACAGAGTACATAAATCCAGCATGTCTCTCTCCTAACTATGCCTTCTGTTAGTTAAAAATAATTTTTAAAATGTGTGGTGTGGAGCACTCGCACTTGCTAGCTCAATGGCCACATCTTTTCACTCTGAAAGAAAGATTTCCCCATCTCACAGGTAGGTTTCTCATGTTTCTTCCTTTGAGCAACCCTCAATAGCATTAAGCATAGAGAGCCCAATACCCAACCTACACATTCCCCCTATAAGACAAACCACAAAGTCATGTAGCAATTCCTAATAAATAACCTTCTTCAGCAGAGAAAGGCATTTGTTTTGGTTCAACTTTTCTGTGCAGAGGAATATATCTTTTTTTTTTTCCACATTTCCTTTAAAAATTACTTCTGCACATACAATGCCAAATGTTCTGTAACTATTTCTGAAATTAAATAAATACACTATTACTCAATAGCGTTAGGTCAGCAGAATTCAGCCATAAAAAAACCTAAGCATTACAATTCCAATTGCCATAGTTGGAAGTCAAGAAGTAACATAACCAGAATGGACTGAAACACCACTAGGTCTCATACTGTACCTACTAATAGTGTTCCTGGAAGTTCCTGGAAAAAGGGGCACAGGAGAAGGTCAAATCCATGTGTACTTAAGAGGATCAGTGTGTACTGTATGAGGCTGAACAAGGACTGTCAAAGTCCCCACAAAATATAAAGCGGTGGATTTCCACACTGTGTACCTTTAATCCCTGGAAAAACATAATTCACTTGAACACTTTATACCAACACCTACACAATGCTGATAATCCCATAGTGCAGTCCCTCCATGCCCTCATGCATTTCATGAGTCTCTGAAGCTGAGAGGTACCAGCAGCAGCGGTCCTCAGGACCAGAGGAGTTCTGAAGAGTCACATCCACGACAGCTCTTGCTCACCCTCATCACCAGAGACATGTGGCATTGCAGAAGCCTTGTTGGAAGGGTGCATCCCCAGCAGTGAGGGCCCCTTGTTATTGTCCCTGCTCCCCTGCCATAGAGCTCAGCATCACACAGCTCCTGGCCATGGTCCCTATCACAGGTGCCGGGTGAAGCACTGCTCAGCACCCAGAGGAAAGTTCTGCACTTAGAGCGAGATGTGCTGCTCAAGCTAACCCCGAGGTGAGTGTGAGACATGGAACCATCCCTGTCACTGCAAAAACTGCTGCTGGAGTGCTCATTGCAGGCTACACACCTCCTACAGCTGCCACAAAAAAAATGCAGGGATCAAAAAGTGAGAATGATTCTTCCACTGAGATACAAATAACAGCCCTGCTGCATTTTCTAATAGCTTTCTGATAAAAGTAGTGATTTCCCAGCCAAGCTGAATGTGTTCTTGTGTCACATGAGCCCCGACTGACAAAAGTCCATTTTCCACTAGTAGATGTTCAAGGAGAGCAGTACAGCAGAACAGAGGTTTGAGAAATTATAAACACAATCAGAAGATGCCTAATGCAATTCACACCATTCCAAAATGACAATTATTCTATCTAGCAAGTAATCTTTTTACAGAATTTGACTAGTCTCGATTTAAAAAGGTTTGTCAGCCAGGTCACCCCAGGAAGCAGTCCTAATATAGAACAGCCAGAAGATGCTTTTGTGAGTACAGCCAGTTCTGGCTCCCTCAAATAAAAGTTCTACAAGGCAAATTTGTGTTACACAAACCCTTTTGCAATAGAGATCCAAGTCTAATGTGAGATTTAACACAAGTTCTCATACCCGTGAATGCCAGCGCTTATAACATAACATGCTGACACCAATTTTGAGTACCAGCTCTTTCCAGGATAATCCACTCACATACACAGTGAGACTGCACTCTCTGATGCACATTTACTATTGAAACCTGGACTAGAGCAAGAGTTTGTAGCAACATCAACAGTTTCTAGGCAAACCATTCCATGAAGGTATTGTCATCCTCCCAAAAATGAAATAAACCTTCCACTAGGCTTGTTTCTAAAGAGCTATTAAGCAAAGGCAGTTTGTGCTCAAGAAAGATAAGGACACTTTCTGAAGGAACTGGTTTGGCTAGTCAGCTATCTTGCTGCTAAAGCTAGCATATCCCAATGATTTCAGTGATACATGGATACCTAAATGCAAAAGTCAGCCCTGAGGACCATAATGGCATTGCGTGACACTCCCCAAAAGTCTCTCTTTATAAATTAACAAATAAATTACAACGGACTACTCTGATTGTAAAGTCTCCAGGGCATTGATCTTGATTTCCTATTTATCTGCAAATCTCTTAATATACTCTTGATGCAAGAAATAACATAGTCATATTTAGCAGCACTTCAGCATCTGGTTTGCTCACTGTAGACAAAAACTTTGCTGAGAGGCCAAGCTCCCTTGTAAAATTTTGCACATAGTCACTATACTTTGTACATTGCCTAAATTAAGGAGCATTTTACCTTCACTGCTTTTATTGATGAGATTTGGGTTTTGTTCTTAAGCATTCACACACTGAGGCACTGGAGTAAAAGCAACTCTACACTTAACACTATTTATTTATTTCTATTATCTCACCAAATAGGGCCATATCAGTATCTAAGTTATCATTTCTCTAACTTTATTTCCCATCAGGACTGCACAGATTTATTTTACTTCCAAATCCAAGAATGTTTGGTCATTTACCAAGAATAGAAAATAATAAATGGCTGCGTAGACAAGAACTCACATAATAAATACCTACACAAACATACTAGCTCCTGTCCACATAGAAAATTCCACTTGTGCCAGTGGTAATACAAACAGAGGAATGAAAGAACAGTGTACCAGCTCTCCCAGGACTTTACCAGGAGGATGAGACATTCCTCACCAGGTACCAGGTAGACAGAGAACACTGCTGATTCCTCAGCCAAGCTGTGGGTGTGTGGGCAGCCCCCTGCTCCTGGGAGTCCCCTACAGCAGGCACAACTCACAGGCTTCTCCCACCAGATCTCTGCTTCACAGAGCAGCAGCCAGGTTACACTGGAGTGCATCTAAAAAGGCACTGGATGCTTGCATGTAACTGGATCAAGCTCTGCACAGTCCACAAAGACTCATCTGCTTGTACACCTCTGTCACAAGTGAGCATGGAATAATAGACAGTGCAGAAACTACGAGACAACGTACAGGGCAGCGATTCTCAATATAAGTGCACACACAACTCACACATAAACACTGCACAGGATCTTGGGCAAAGGTTTTTCACTTCACAAGGACATGAATACTCCAATACCCTCAAAGAACTGAGTCCCTTGTAGAGGACTCCAGGCACAGAAAGCTGCCACAGTCCACGGCACGCCTGCACGCACACTCCGACACGGAGCAGCACACTCCCATCCCACAAGGGCTGCAGCTACAGATCAAAACTAGAGATACAAAACCAATATATAGCAACCAAAAGCAATCTGCTGAACTGTAGCACTGTCACACAAAAAGGACATGGGTCAAATTCATCCAGCGTAAGTGGCATGCCAGCTATCACAGGTATTTATCTCAGGTACTTCCAAGCAGGCCTCCCAGGGTACATTAGTGGAAATCCAGATTAGTTCCACTGTGCTTAATGTGGGTCAACATCAGAGCAGGTAGACAGAGGTGGGTATTGATCCCTGTGATGAGAGTATTTCACTTTTGAGCAATGCTGTTTGCTTCTGGAATATGTTCAATTAGGGGTTTTTTTTCTGTATATTAATGACTAGAGTGTTATAACAAAACCAGTTTTCTCTCATCCATCTTCAGGAAAATTTATTCTACAATTTTGGGAGAAGACACAATTGTATTTAAATTACCATTTAAACATTATGCTGATTGGATTTTACAGGCTGATTCTGATCTTCTAACAGCTGCCCGTACCTTTTCTTTTTTTGAGGCATCTCCTTTTGGTAATAGAACAAATCAGGTTGAAGTTTTTAAGAAGTGTCGTTTCACATGTGGTTTGAACTTGCAGAAGTGCTGCATATATTTATGACAGCAAACTTCCTTTCAGGACTTCTCTGAATTCTAGCATTTGACAAGGAGACAATCTCCAACATACAAGGATCCTCTACTACCTGCTGGACCTGTTGCTTCATATCAATATCTCACAATTCTCAGATGCTGCTTCATTTGTGCCTCTGAGTAATTTTCTTGCTTATCTTCAAGTGTGGGGAGAAACTAATAAAGTCCAATCTATTGATTAATGCTTTCTAAAGAAATCCTTCTGCCTTCACCTCTGCCACTGAGCCTCCAGCTCTTACCAGAGGGACAGTTACTTGCTGACACAACATCCCGAGAACAACCTCTATTGGATTTATCACATAGCTGTTGATTATTTAGTAATCCTTAAAAAACTGGCAGCCTCCTGAGCTTATGAGACACAGAATTAAACATTATAAACAAGGTATTTCTCCTCATTTTTACATATTACACAGGGCATGTGCACCTGAGACTGCATCTCAAAACACAGGCAGAGCAGGTGGGAGGCACTTTACTTCTCATCAGCTTCAAAGGGTGAGGAAAAATAAATAAATAAAAAGAAAACCAGGAAAGAAAAACTGCCCATGTTACATCAACAACAGGTATGAACTTGATTTCTGGAACAAGAGAATCTTTCCGCTTTTTAAAGGTTGTGCAACTAGTTCTTTTGGATGGGGTGTTCCTCACTTTCAGGGCGGCTTTACAGTCCACAGTCACGAAAGACTCACAGTTGCTCTAAGCCATGCAATCAGCCCTTCTAGAAAGTAATAGTTCTCTTCTCCCGCTTTTTCTTTAAAAAGAATGAAAGGAAAAAGAAGAAAAACCAAACCACCCAAATCTGCATTTTTTCCTCTGGCTGGCAGATTTCCAAGATAAAGAGGACTGCTCTCCGGCTGGAACAGCAGCCGGGGCCTGCTCTCCAAACTTACAAAAGAGAACACCACACACAGAGAAAAGCGACGGCTCTGACCCGCCAGAAACATCTTCTGAGCCTCTGAGACAGCTTCTCCAAGGGAGGAAAGAAAGGAAAGAAAACCCAAGGAAAACCCAAGTACCCGCGGCAGCCGCGCCGTGCTGTTCCCACGCAGCGCTGGGGTTGGCCGTGCCGGCAGGCTCGGGACGGGACGGGACGGGACGGGACGGGACGGCGGCTCCTTCGCGCCGGGTCGGGCAGGGTTAAGCCGCCCCTCTTTCTGATAACCGGGCAACCAGAACCCGCACGGAGTTTCCCTTCCTTTCAGTCACCCCTCCCAGGTGTATACTTATTTCTATTATTACTATGGCTATTTCTGAACAGGACAAGCGGAGGTGTCCAGGTTCTGGACCCAGCCACAGCGGGTTCCCGGAGCGGTGCTTACGGGAACCCCGCGGCTCTTCCCCGCCGCCACGGTGCAGGGGACCCGGGAGCGGCTGTGCCGGGCTGAGGGAGCCGGGGAGCGCTCTCCGGGGCAACGTGGGAACGGGGGGAAGAAGTAAAAAGAAACACTAAAGGAGAAAAGCACAACCGATGAGATGTGCCAAGGCTTATTCCCTTTTATTTCCTCCACCCCCACAAAAGAAAATAAGCCAAGAATCAGGAAGTCGGGGCTGCGTGATCGCCGCTATAGGTTTGGTTTTCTCCCTGTTTCTCTGTTTTTGGAGTGGGATTTTTGTTTTGGTTTGTTTCTTTTCTTAGGGAAATAAGCAGCCGGGTCTTTCCCTCCGCCTCTCCCCGCGGGAGGCCCCGGCACGCAGCCGCTCGCAGCCCCGGCTCCTCGGTCCCTCGGGACGCAGCCGGCAAAGAGCGGCGGGACCCCCGCGCCCCGGCCCCCCGTACCTTTCTTTCCCTCCACGGCGAGGCAGAGAGCGAGTTGCCCCAGTAGCAGCACCAGGACAGCGGCGCGGCGGGGCCCGGCGGCAGCGAGGGGGCTGCGGCCGCCCATGCTGCGGGACCGCCGCTCCCTCGGCGGAGCTGGGAGGTCGCACGGGACGGGACGGGCGCACGGGTGGTTCCGCGGAGCCGCTCCTGCTTTGCTCTCCTCCCGCGGCAGCGATCAGCTCCTCTCCGGCGCTCTGCCCTGCGCGGCTCCGAGCAGCATGCTGGAGGGCGGCCGTCGAGGTCTGCGCGCACACGTGCGTGCCCCGCTGCGGGCGGGCTGCTGCCTTCCTCCTCCTCCTCCTCCTCCTCCCAGCTCTGCTCCTCCCGCGGCCGGCGGCGGGTGCGCGAGAGCTGGCGGAGCGGCTGGAGCCGGCTGTGGGACGGGGTGCGCCGGCTGCGCTCTCCACTCGGCCGCGGAGCGCAGGGGCTCCCTCTGGGGACGCGAAGGAGGAGGAGGATGGGGAGGGAGCAAGGAGGAGAGGGAGGAGAAAGCGGCAACTCCTTCCCCGCCCAGGTGGAAAAGGGGCGGCCCCCCACCTGTCCCGGAATATAGGATGAGAGGAGGTGGGACCGGGGACGAGATAGTTCAGTTGTTCTTCCTTCCTCGGAAGGGTGTGTATGTGTGGATTCTCTACTTCCCGGCAGTTTCTGCCCGGCAGCTGCCAAAGGCATGGGTGTGCATCTGCGCCACTGCCCGCAAGAAAGCGGCGTGTCCCTAGCGCAGCTCCTGCCTTCCCGCGGGTGCCCGGCAGTGCTGGGGCAGAGCTGTACAGCAATGACCCGGCGGGGCGTGCAGCAGGAGCGCTGTCCCGTCCCGTTCCTCAGGGAGAGCTGTCCCGCCGCAGGGCCAGGGAGAGGGAGAACTGAGGAGTTTTACTGGGGAGCAGCGAAGCCGCTCCGGAGGCTCGATCCATTCCCAGGGGTTCCGACCTCATTTCTGTCCCCTCCCTGAAATCAGCGGAGCCCTGAGCTTCTGCGGATAGCCCTGCTCTCATTCTGGTCATTTTACTCCTAATACTTGTAAGGCCAAGTGCGTGTGCGGAACGAAACAGCGCAGTTTTAATGCTTATTTAGCGCAGGGATAACAGGGTCCTGTCTGCCCCTACCGCTTTCTCTCCCCTGCCACCAGCACTGAAAAAGCGCTGCTTGCTCTGCCTAGCAAGTTACTTAATAGAGACAAAATAACACAAATGTTCCTGAGCTGCTCCAAGTACATCCACAGACATTAAGCAAAAGGATATCTGTATGATGCTCCTTTTCTGCAAAAGGAAAACCCAAGCTATTAAATGTTCATTAAAATATTCCTATGGGTTTTTAGCAGGCTGTTTCTTTGGAAAGTGGGAGGAAGCGCTGTCTTGTCACTCAGGTATGTAAATAGGACGTAGACGTGCCACTTGTCTGGGCTGGGGTTTCTCCAAGTTAATCATGATTCAACACTCAAACTTGCTGAACGCTGATGGTAATTTCTTCATAAAGCTTTTGTGAGGGCTTAGGTAACACAGTCAGTAGGATATGAGGACTTAAAACTGTTGTGATTAAGTGGAAACTCCAAAACTGAAGTCAATAATGGCATGAGGTTTGGGAAATTCCATGCTAAATGTCTGTGTCTGTCACAGGGTACTGAACACAATAGATTGCAAAATAGCCACTGACTGTACCTTGACTTTCCTCTGTTATGCATGTTTCCCTGAGAGAGGCATCACCCTTCTCGTACAAGTCAAAATCCTCCGTAAAATCCCTTTTTTTCTGATAGTTTAACTAGCCACTGTCCTAACTAGGCAAAGAAAACTTCCATCCCTTTTACACATCCTAGCACAAAGCCAATGCCTGACCACATGCCTTTAATCATCTATTAAGGTGAGTTGCATTACACGGCAGCTTTCACATCCTGTAGCTGACATTCTGGTTCCATTATATTTTGTAAATAATGTGAAAGATGTACTTTGAAGTAAACTGAGACATTAACAACATCCTAGAAACTCTATTCATGATTGGTTTCATGGCTGTAACTGAGGGCAGAACCTGAGGTTACAATAAAATAATAATACAAATTTGCTTCAAAGATTCTCACACACTGCAACTTCATAAACACTACGTGTATATGGTTAATTTTCATTTATTTGACAAATAGGAGGATCTTTAAAAGTGAGAGAGACCTAAAAAAAAGAGATAAGCTTCTAGGGAGGGAAGATTTGCAAAGCATCCTCAGCACACACTAATGATTACAGCTTGCATTATGATAAAGGAAATGCAATTAAGACAACCAAGAAATGAACTTCAAATCAGTTCTGTAGCTACATAATAAATAAAAATGTGCCTCTAGACATGCACACTGGGCATCAAGCTACTACTGTAGAAGGCAATAGGGTTTTTAAAATCCAGAAGAAGAAAGAATTCAAAGTGACAAATGAAAACCAAACTAAACGTAGGAAAAAAAGAAAACATTTTTGCATATGAATGCAGTGGAGAAACTGGTCCAAATCCTGTCCTAACATGCTGAAGAACAAATACTTGATTTACAGAATTTTTGTGATTCTACCTGCTATACTGAGAAGGAACATTTCATACTTGCTTCACCTCCCCATGGCATACTGCCCTTACATAAATGCCCATAAATTCAAGTATTTGCTCCTAACTAAACACCCCCTTCATTGCCAACATGGTGAGCAAGGGGAGACTGGCAAATTCCCCTTTAAATTTTTTTCCCACACTGCAGATATCCACTACAGGAGACTCTCATCTGCTGCTGGCAGTGCACACAGTACCACAGCAAGCTGCCATAAATACCATCCTCCCACCTTTGTGAGCACAAATGTGTTACTTTTGTGGCATTGTGCTCGGCTTGCCAAGGTCACGAGACATGTAAAGGAACTCTAAGACTGAAGTTTGAGAAGCTTACCAGAGGCAGGAATTTCAGGCCTTTTTTACACAACTCAGCAATTTCTGAAATAGTTTCCCATTTTCCCTAAACAGCTGGTCACATACCCAGTGACTGCCTTTGGTACAACTCCCTTGAAGCGAACATTAATTTTACCAAGGGCATGCAATATTCACGTTGCAAAATCTTATTACTGGCTGCATGTGTGCATGGAACAAAGGTCATGGAACAGCAGCCAGCCTTTTGATCACCAATTTTTAAATTGATACTTCATAGTGAAAATAATAAATGCAACATCTGTCTTCAGCTTTCTTTTGATTTGCTTGTTTTATATAGTATGCATGTATATATACATATCTATCTATCTATCTATCTATCTATCTATCTATCTATCTATCTATATATATATCTTGTCCTCTATATATTAAACATAAACTTGCTGACCTATGAAGTGAAGATCATGTAATCTAGTAGTTCTTCCACATGAAGATGCTTCTGAATTGTAGAATTTTACTGCAGTTGCTCACCACCACTTGCCTTCACCTCTGAGGTGGTTACTTACCTTTCTACATGGAGAGAGATAACTGTAAGAGGATGAATAACTGATTTCCCTGTCAGTGGAAAGAGCAGGATTAATTCTCCTATCTCTTCCACATTCCCTCAAAACAGAATAGAGTTTCAAAATCCTCTCAAGAATAAGAAATATCCCTGCTACTGGATCCTTTCCTTACACCAAAAGAAAAAAAGAAGTTGCTTTTAATTGTCCACCAAAAGTGGATCAGAATTTGTCCCTCAAAAAATGTATCAGCAACCATTCCTCAATTGCAATCCTGCTCTTCTCTGCAAGTTGGGTAAGTGATTTTAAAGGGCAGGCTTTTTACTGGAAGAGAAGAAATTAAATAGAGATGAATTAGCGGAGTTTTACAATCCGGTTTGCTCAGATTTTGCATAGTGTTTGAGACTGTCAACATTGCATTTTGCATTGTAGTTTGTATTCTATGACTCCTCACTCAGGTTTTAAAGCAAGGGCTGAGATAAAAATTCATGGAGCTTTATGGCACTTTGCATGTTGAAAATATTGCACACACTTTAACTAATTTATCTTTGCAAATCTCTGTAAAGCAGGTTAGTAGCTATCATTTCCATTTTATAGATGCAAAATAATTTGCCTTAGGCGGAGCGTTAGTGGCAAGGCTGGGTTATCACTCAAGAGCTCTATTTAAACCTTGGATCATGCTATTTCTAGAGAGTGTCCCTGATGAAAATGGATGCACTTTTACAAGATTATCTTTCTCTCTTTGCTTAATACTGTTTACAGAATCACAGAATATGCTAAGTTGGAAGGAACTGATCAGGATCATCTAGTCTAACTCCTGGCCTTACACAGGACACCCCAAGAGTCACACCATGTGCCTGAGAAAATTGTCCAACACTTCCTGAGCTCTTTTAGGCTTGGGGCTGTGACTGCTTCCCTGGGGAGCCTGTTCCAGCGCCCAACCACCCTCTGGGGGAAGAACCTTTTCTCAAACCTTCCCTGACACAGCTCCAAGCCAGTCCCTCAGGTCCTGTCACTGGTCACAGAGAAGAGATCAGTCTCTGCCCCTCCTCTTCTGTTCATGAGGAAGTTTTAGCTGCAATGAATTCTCTGCTCAGTCTCCTCCAGGCTGAACAGACCAAGTGACCTCAGCCTCTCCTCGTACAGCATCCCCTCAAAGCCTTTTACCATCTTTGTTTCCCTTCTTTGGACACTCTAAATGGTTTTGTATCCTTCTTATATTGTGGCACCCCAAACTGCTCCCAGCACTCGAGGTGAGGCTGCCCCAGCTCAGATCAGAGCAGGACAGTCCCCTCCCTTGCCCAGCTGGTGATGCTGTGCCTGATGTTCCCAGGACAGGGCTGGCTCTCCTGGCTGCCAGGGCACTGCTGGCTCACATCCAACCTGCCATCGACCAGGACCCCCAGCTCCCTTTACATGGCACTGCCTTCCAGCATCTCATTCACCAACCTCTCCATACATTCCAGCTTGCCCCACCCCAGGTGCAGAATCCAGCAATTTGTCTGTTTGTTTGTTTGTTTAACAGCACTTAAAAAAGACAACACCAACAAACACATGAATGTTGAAATTAAACCTTAATTATAATTGCACAGTCAGTATTTCAACATATTGACCAAGGTGTTATCTTAGGAGGGTTCCTACATCTTCTTTAATTTTTTTTATATCCATGTTAGATTTATCTGTCATCTCAGTCACCAACTTCACTGTGGCATTTTTCAGCAAAATTCTCTTAAGTCAGATTTCTAAAATTATTTAAAATTATGTGTTAAGGATTGACAGCACTGGCTTATACATTAATGAAAGTAGGCAACAACAAAAAAAGTCACCTGTGTGGCTGTAGTGGTTTTTAGCACTCAAAGATTAATTGCATCCATTGCATGGGAGAAGGTGTAAGCCACCTATTTTCTGAATTATGGCTTCTCTTTGAAAAGACCCCCAATTTTTGTCCAATATAAATCAGGGAAAAAAATAGTTTCGTGCACTTTGATAAACATCTATAGTAACAACAAGAGAAAAAAAAGGTATGGCAAATTTTTTCATTACTGAAGATAAACATGGCAATTGATAAAATAAACTGAACAAGATTATCAGTTATAGGAATAACTACACTGTATTGACAAAAGTATTCAGATTTATTCACTGTATAGCTGTTCTTTCCCCTCTCACAAAATCTCTGCTGAACTCCTGGGGAGTATGGCACCTCCATTGCCATCTAGGAGATAATTTCAAAGGGTAGAATGCACTTCCTGCTTAAAAGCATCTGTCATTTTGTTGTTTGTAATTTCATGTGGAGACTACTATGGTTTTTCACAAACTTTAACAAGTACCAAAACTAGGCATTTCTTACCTCAGTACGTTTTGCAGTCCATGAGGGTCAGTACATAGGGACATAAGGATGATTGAATGAGGTATATTATATACAAAATCTCTGTTACTAAACAGTGGAAGTTTCCTACATAAAAACAAGCTCCTGGCTTATTTCTTTATTGAGGTGACTTGCACCTTGATATTAGTATGGTACATACATTCCTTCAGTCAACCAGAAATCATACAAGTCTGTATGATTGCAGCAAATACAGTTTTCTAATTAATGAGATGCCAGTGGCAGCAGAGCTAACACAGAATGGGTGAGATTGGAAAGGACCACAGTGGGTCACTTGGTCCAGCCTCTCTGCTCAAGCAGCGTCCTAGAGCAGATGACACAGTATGGCATCCAGATTGCTCTTGAATGTTTCCAGTGAGGGACACTCCAGAGCCTCTCTGGGCAATGTGTTGTGGGCAATCTGCTTGGTCATCTGCACAGTAAAGAAGTTCATCTTCACATGCAGATGGGGTTTCCAGTGCATCAGTTTCTGTCCACTGCCTCTTGTCCAGTTGCTTGGCACCACTGAGAAGAGCCTGGATCCACACTCTTGGCACCCTCCCTTCAGATATGGACATGAATTCATATGGTCCCCTCCCATGGACATGGTTCATGGTCAGCTTGCTGTCCACCAGGACCCCAGGGCCTTCTCCATAAGCTCCTTTCAGCAGGTCAGCCCCCAGCCTGTGCTGTGCATGGTAGCACTATCAGAGCACACTGCATAGCTATTCAGGATGAGTGGCAATGCTTGGTGTTCGATTATGAGCACTAATGCTGCTAATTGCACGACTCTCACTGTCTGTTCTGCACTTTATGACCTTGTTCACCTAATTCCTGACCCACTGCATAGTCTGTCACCCTTCCCTTCCCTTCCCTTCCCTTCCCTTCCCTTCCCTTCCCTTCCCTTCCCTTTCCCTTCCCTTCCCTTCCCTTCCCTTCACCTTCCCTTCCCTTCCCTTCCCTTCCCTTCCCTTCCCTTCCCTTCCCTTCCCTTCCCTTCCCTTCCCTTCCCTTCCCTTCCCTTCCCTTCCCTTCCCTTCCCTTCCCTTCCCTTCCCTTCCCTTCCCTTCCCTTCCCTTCCCTTCCCTTCCCTTCCCTTCCCTTCCCTTCCCTTCCCTTCCCTTCCCTTCCCTTCCCTTCCCTTCCCTTCCCCTCTTCCCAGCTCCCACACCAAGTTTTGTACCACGTGCAAATACTGCAAGTGGTTGCTCCAAATACTGTCTCCTTCAGTGTTGTAGTGCTGAGAAATCAATGGCACAGAGAGTGAGGAAAGCTGGCAGCCCTGAGTAAACGCGCAAAGAATGTGAGTTGCATCAAGGGTGTGGCTAAAGGGGGTTTTTCAGATGCAGCCATCTCCTGCCGTTTGCATCCAAAGCAGACGCAGACAGGAATGATAAGACGTTGCAACACTGTGATTTTTCTGAAAGACTGCAGCCACCAGTCCTTATACAGGCTAGCAAATATAAAACAAGTCAGCCTTCCCTTACATCCACTCCTTGTTTTGCACTGTGGAGGTGTCTCTACCTTAACTGACTTTTCTACTTAATTCCTATATGTTACTCGAATTAAAACATAGGCTGACAGAGTCTGACTATACAAGTAACTGTACAGATGCACTCTCCAGTAAGAAATGAATTGTCACAGAGTAGATTGTATCCATCAAGTGTTAAAGTCTCTTATCCCACAGACTGATGTGGTTACATTCAGACTACCTATAAGGAGCACTTCCTGCCCTCTGCTGCCTCTCAAACTGTATGTGGAAGAGTACTAGCCAGTCTAGCCTGGGATTGCTTGTATAAATGAAAAATGCAGATGGTCTAGCACAATGTGCAGGGAACACTCCCTGCACAATTGACCAACATGAATGTGGTCATCGCTATTTCCCAGTATTTTGAAGCCAGCAGTTCTGTTCCTTATTCATCTCAGTGCACACAGATTCAATACTAAAGTGTCTGAGTAGGTAAATTTTCCTTTCTAACCAAAAAACAGCAGAGATGAGTAAGGAACAGTTATTTTTCTTCCAGCCCAGTTAGTAAGTACCCTTACATTTATAGACATTTCCTTACTTTTCTTCCTTCTCTGTGATCCCAGAGATATGCCACTGAAATAATTACCTTGCATATTTTCCACAGGAAAACTTAGCCCAGTAGCAAAGCTGTCCCTGAAGAGAAGGGAAAAAGCATTTTTCTGTCATGTGCTTTGAGGTTTTGTCCCCCGAGGATTTTAACCACAGAGTAGACGATAATTTTTATTTACAGGAAAAAAAGCCATAATGCTTTATAAAAAATTCTAAAATCTTTCATTCAGCACTGCATAGTTAAATAATAAAGACATACGTCGCAAAATCTGGTCAATTCAATATGATTACTGTAACCTAAATCCCAGAGATACTGCAACTGCATTGAAACAAATCACATAGGACATGGACAGGTAACCAGCTGACTTTTTTGCTTGGTCACACCTTTAACTTTCAAAATCTTTCCCAGGTGAAAGTTTTCTGCAACATCAACAAATGTGACTGTGCAGAGGAGCATGATCTGGAAATCAGAGATGTCACAAAGTTCCCAAATTTCCAGCAGTGACATCTTTCTTTTCTAATGAAGAGAAGCCAATGCAAATGCCACTGAGGAAGGCCTTAAGGCAGTTTGGCCAGCCTAGCAAGGTACAATATTGAAGGCTGATATTTGGGTAAGTGACTTGGTGTTGGAGGACTGGATTTGTGAAGTAAAACAGCTGCAACATAAGTCCTGTCATCATATTGCATGTGTTTCTGGGCATTTTAGTTCAGACTGCTTCTTCTGGTCCTGTGCACTGAATGCCTTCTACTCATTGAGGTATTCTCTATATGCCCCTGGAGCAAATTTCTCAGCTTAGCTCTTTTTGGAAGAAACACAGGTTTTGCACCCAAGGCCCATAGCATGAGGAGGATCAGCCTCAGAAGTGAACTGCTGATCCATAGAAAATGCTTTTATAAATGCTTGTCCACAATCTGCAGTTTCTAGAAAAAAAAAAAAAAAAGAAACAATAAAGTATTTTAGTTCCTACAGAAATAGGAATTTTAATCTTTAGAAGGCAAGACAAGACCTAGAACTTCAGTCTTTGAGATTTCCAAACTGGGTTGATCCCAAACCCAGAACATAAACAGATCCAGTCTTTCACGGGTTATCTAGAAAACCACTTTGATATGAAAATGGCAATGGGATGAGAATGCCAAGCACCTCCCATTACCCAGTTATACTGCAAGATTAACAACATACATAGCATGTGTAGTGAAAAGAGCAGGCTAAAAGCAGCCAGGCAGCTCTTCAAGGAGCCATTCCAGTGGTACACATCAGCAGGCAGGCAGGGTGGGAGCCAGGGCTGGCCACTGCATCCACAGAAATCCGGTGCAGCAACTCAGTTAGGACAAAGTTAGTTAGTCCACAAACCAGGTAATCAAGAGCTGACATCACATTTTAGATGACAAAACATAGCTACAAAAATGGGTTGTGAAGGGCCACCTGAATGCTCTGAGCTTTTTCTTCCTTCCTCTTTATAGCATGGTCCCCAACACACCTCAGGATATCTATTTGATCTCAGCTCTCTAGTATTTACTTCTTGAGCTCCCAATGACTTTGATGGCAGTACTCCCTTTCTGTTCAGACAGATGAGCAATTCTTCTGGCATTTCAGTAAACCTACCAGAGGTAATTAAGATATAGCTGTCTCTGTAGCTTCCTTTTCTCCAAACTCAGAGTCAGTCTTTAAAATCCTCATGTGACTTGACAGCAAGAGGATGTGAACCTCTAATCAATTCCGTGTGCACACTCCCACCTCCATCAGACCGCCAGCTACCCGTGTGTGATATCCTGCACTGCTGGCAAGAATGCAATATCCTGGTGTAATGGAAAGCATACCATAAAAGAGCCCAGGGATATACGAGGATAAAGAGACTTACCTCCTGCCAATTTTTTTTCTGAAATGGGTCAGATTGGATAGGTTACTTCACATTCTCCATCATCCTATTTTCATAAGCAGTTCCCCAAACTTACAAGATCCTCGTCATTTGATTTCATGCATTACTTCCTTTCCCAGCCACTTCTGCAGTACTGGAGACCCAATTCATTTAAAAAACAAGACCCAGTGTAAGAACATTAACTTTTCCAGACTTGCTTCCTTCCCTGACCTCACTGCTTATTTGACTGTAAAACAACTGATGCTGCAGTTTTCAAAGAGGTGAGTGTGGACCACAGCTTCTATTCCCAGTCTGTGGGAGTGGGAAAGCTACTTCGGCATAAATACATGCAATTCAATACTTTAAACATATTTTAAACCAGCTCCTTTCCCTTTAAGTCTAATTTCCTCTGATGATAGAAATTTATCACCAATGACTCAAGCTTCCTCAAGGTTTTATCAATTTAAACTTCAATAATGTTCTTCCTTTATGGGTTCATGCTACATTGCCTAGCCCCTGCTTATCCAGCCAGCACTTGCTCATGCAGACCAATACTTTGGCTTTTCTGGCTTATTTGACTGACTGCTTTATTCATTATGTGCCTTGCCCAATCTATTAATTTGAGACGAGGGTCTTGTGGGAATTTATGAGTCTGCAAATGGATGAGCTGTTTAAAATCTTGTCTGTTTTCTATATGTTTGTATAATATAGAAATGCTTCTTCTATACAGAGCAGGCAACAAATGCCTGGACCTCCCAGCAGTGGAACTACTACAGACTGTTTTTCTACAAATGATTTTGCTTTCTCCCTTTGTTGCCTGTCATCTGCATTACACTCCTGTGCCCTCCAACACCAGCTGGATTAGAGACAGCTGGTATGGAGATGTATCCATGGTAATTGGCCACAGGGACTGATGGTGATACACCAGCTGCTGAAGCTTGCAGTGTCTCCTCTTTACCTTCCATGTGGTTTCACAAGACTTGGGAGGTCCTCACACTTCCGTGGTATTTGGTTAAAATTAGTTAACAGGGATGGGGGATCAATAGATGGAATGACTGCATGAATCTTTCTTCCAAACTAAAAAATTGAGGGCTGGCAAGAAACTGTGACTGTGTGACTTGAAACAGTTGGAATGTGTCCCTGATGTCCTTTAGCGCCACAGGAATAATAACAGGTTTGGAGAGTGCAACTCTGTGACCTTATTTGAATTGGAGCACACTGCAATGTGTCTGAACAGCTCTCTGCAGGGTTTTTTGGGTGAGTTTAAATTGACTATCTTTAACTCTGGACATCTGTGTGGTCCAAGGTTACCAGAGTTGGTAGGGCTCATAGCAGAGGCATATGTGCTCTGTGATTCTGATGTTTGGCATTCACAGATCTGCTCCTGACCTTTGTTTTTATCTCTCCATCTCACCCTAAAGCTAACATAAAGTGCAACAGAAGCCAGGTCTACTTGAGCAAGCCCACACAGAAATCAGAGGGCTTCCTTGGAGAGTCAGCTGCTGGCTCACAAAGGTTTCCCTCAGGAAAGGAAAACAAGGAGGTTGTGTTTGTTTTTCAGTTTCTCAAGAATCAGAAAACTGACCATAAGTGAACAAAAGTCTTATCTGAGTATGGAGAAGGAAGTAAGGGGAAATAAGAATTACAATGAAAAAGTCTCAAAAACACAAATGGGAGCCTGTCACTGCTTTTCAGGCACACCTATGCAGCTTATTAGTGCAAAAAGGGAAAAAAAGTCAGTCCCAAAGGAAGTAAATTTCTATGTGTGGCCTGAAAAATCAGATGCTGAAGTAGGAGCCAGAGCTTCAAAAGCTGGAAGTCCGTGCAAGACCAACCTTCCATATGTAAAATGGGGATAACTTGTAGCACAAAAACCTAAACAGGTTTTGAGAATAACAACTTAATAACCACATGGTGCTTTACATCCAGGGAGGGCTTCAGGAATGCTAAATATTCTTAAAATCTTGGCATTCCACAATGATGTTGGTTTGGTATCTGCAAGGAGATGTTTTCTGTTTCAGAGACCAGCTTCACTCTCACTTCTTAAGTGAAGGCTCTTCCCTGAAATAGAAGGATGTCCAGGTTGATGGGATACAGCACTGGCATTGCTGCTCTGTTCACTGTTAGTTACTGGTGTGGTGACAAGAACAGTATAAATCGAGCCAGTCCAGCCAGGAGATCTTACCACAGGCTGGTTAACCTCTACATTAATATGAACATCTGACACTTAGTTTTCTAGGAGGGATTAAAATGAGGGTAAAACCCTGGGGAAGGCCACTTGTTTCTATGTATGGGTCAAGGTGAAGGGAGCAGAGACCGTGAGCAGGAAACTCTATGGCTTGAACTGGTGTAAATTCTTCTGCTATCTCTTTTGCCCATGATGTGAAGCCCACTCAGACTTACTTGGAGCCCAGTGTGAAAGAGGGCAATGAACTCAGGTGGAGCTTGCTGCCTAGTGATTGCATATGTGCTCCTAGACATGTCCAAAGCACACAAAAAATTCACTGCTCTTGGTAATCAGAGGGGAATGATGTATTTGCTTTCTTTCAATTTTAAAACAAAAATCCAGCCTGAGTGTTTTAAATAGCAGCATTTCTCTAGGAAAGGCATTTGTTTACTTTAGTGCTGTAAAATTCGTCAGAACAAGAGTATGGGAAATTGAAAGGCTCGTGTTATTCACAGAACTAGTATAACAAGTTCTGCAAGTTCTCTTCCAATGTTTCACCAATTCACTCTACTCAAAACTGGCAGATTAGACTTCACAGTCAACACAGTACAGAGATTTTCTTTAGTCTACAAATTGAATTCTGCAGTGTCTTTGTAAATCTGGGCCTAACACATGTAACTCCCTCCCACCCAAATAGCAATTGCATTGCTAACAGGCACCAGTTTTGCTGGAGACAGGGCCAGGATATCAAGAAACTTGCTCTGCTGACACTCAGCCCAGAAGAGAAGTCCCTGGCCCTCTCCTGCAGGACCCATAGCACACACTCTGCAAGAACCTTATTTTACCAAAGTTGCACTTTTCCCCTCAGCTTTTTCCCCAGCTTTGCTGGGAAGGACATTGCCAGAGGTTGTGGTGATGTATGTGAGCAATTTATGAAAGAGCTCAAGTTCACTGAGGGTTGTTAAATACTGGGACACAAACACAGCTGTTGTCTCAGGAAAAGTATAATGCCACAGCAGCAATTGGGACTGTTTGGGATGGAGAAAGAGAGGTGTCATGGAAACATTGATTTTAGTTTGTCACAGCACAGCCTCTCTCCCCTTTGTTAAGCAAGCAGAAATGGAAGTCCTTAGATACCATTCTCCAGCTTTTAAGGCATTTACATATACAGAGTACCTCTTCTTCCCCTGGTGAGTGCACAGCCTTCATCCACCACCACTGGAGCGTTTTTAAACAGCAGAGAAGGTTTTTCCAGTGTCAACTCATGAGCTGCTCTGTCCCTGAGCTCGTGGAATGGTACACATATTCTGTCCAGCTACTAGAAATATTTGTGGAGTGTTGGATGTATAGAGACTGACAGATCTCTGACATATCTGCAGAGGTGAGTGATAATTTGGGTTGAGTTCCCCTGATTTGGCTCTGATGCCAGGCTGCTGCCCATGTGTCTCTGGCTGTTGACTTTATTCCCACACGACACAAACCTATGCAGGATCTGTGTGGGATCACATGGACCCAGAGGTACAGGACGGGAAGAGACTCTAATATTTGTCCCTAATGCTACAAGGGAAGGCTATAAAGCTTGGCCATGTGTTAAGTAATGCTTCATTTCACTAGGAGCTTCCCTGATCTCCAAGGCATTACTAATGGAGGAGGGACCTGCTCACCATGAGTAAAGGCTTTGGAATCCTGCCTCTAGTGTGGAACACTATGGTAGCAACACTGAATATGTAAATCTCTGCTTTGTGCCATATGTGCATAACATTAGGAAAACACTGCATAACAAAGAGAAAAATAAGGCAAGCATGTTCAACACCTCAGTCTGCATTCAATCTGCTGATTTACAGAGCCAAGGGACAAGCTCCTGATCTTATGTCCCAACAAATTGCAGGAACAATATGCTGACAAGTTATCTAAGGAATGTGGTCCTCGAAGTACTTATCAAACCTGTCCATAAGTCCATCCATGTGCAGAGGCACTGCAATTTTGGACAGCTCTAAGAAAAGAGACCAGCTTCTATAGGCACATCTATGGCTTCCACAGATTCTAGAGAAGTCTCACGGTAGATGACAATACTCAGGACCATTAACATTTGTGGCTTGACCTTCCTTAATCTCAAGCATCAGATTTCTCAGAATAATTTACATTGACAGAGAAAGAAAGATGATAGCATTTGATCTTTTGCTTTGCTGTGGAAAAGCAGAGCTTATGACAATACAGAAAGCACATTTTTTGCTCTGCCTCTCTGCTAGTACCACTATGAGAAACCAAATCCATCAAATTATAGCCTCAAGAATCATGTATTTAACTGACTTTCCAGGGGAGGCAGAAAGGGAAGGAGAAGGAATGGAGTTTGTTTCAAGCTTGTCTGTTCTCATGACAAAAAGAAGGAAAAAACCTCTTTTAGTTATTTTTGATGTAACAGAATGGTGTTCAATGACTACACAGCAAAGACAGAAGTAAATATTAAAACTATTTTATGTCATATGTCACAAAAATACACATAGGTTCTTTGACTGCTTTAGTTTCATATATGGCTTGCAATCCACAGTCTACAAAGAGATGTGAGAATGTGGTTAAGAGTTGAGAAATGAATAAAAAACCCAAACATGTTATTCTAATGAGCAAATTCTGCAGTCTACATCTATTATCTCACTAACTCTGCTTGAAATTAAACAACATCCAGTCTGAATATCTGTTCAGTTCAACACAGAGGTGTCAACAAGAGGGTACAAGCTGATTTTTGTGATGTGAATCAAGTCTGGTGGAAACTATTACTTCTTAAGTTTCAGCAGTGGGTTGGCCTGATAGATGGTATAAAATAAAGACAATCCCTGCCCTAGGGGGTTGCAGTCTAAAAAAAGACCAAAGGAAAATATTTGTCTCTTGCAAAGTGATTTATTCAATTGGTTCTCTGAGTTTATAGTCTACTTTGAAGGCTGAGCACATTTGTCATGTAAATTCTGGTTTCTGTGAGAATCACAGAATAGGCCATACTGATGTATGCTGATTCCAGAAATTGTGTTTGGTTAAAAAAAAAAAAAAAAAATTTCCTGTCTGTTTAGAAATTTTGAAGTTGAAATTATTTAATTTATTGGTCAAGAATAAATTTTATTTGTAGACTTCTTTGAATAATGAAGCTAAATAAAAGTCTTATGGACACTTCCAGAAGTGATTCTTTCCATACTGTTTTGAAGGAAAAATGCTCCAAACCTGAAAGCTACCGAACGTCCTGCTGTTCAGTAAACCCTGCCACAATAAACAAGACTTACAATTCCAAGAAAGAGTGATAATTGTGAACAAACCCACAGCAAAGCAAAGGTTTGGACTAATTGTTGGGTCAGGTAATCTGCAGGACTCTGATTTAGTGTTTGAGGTCATAATTGGGTCCCTGACCACCTGCTTTGGTCACTGGAAATGAATGCAGCTGGGCTTGGCTGCTCTCTGTCAGACATTTGCTGAAGGGTGCACTGGGTGCCCTTGGTAGCAGTTGGTTGCTGTTCAGCCTTAAGTCAACATAAGTTGCTGCTTAAGTCTTGATGTCAGTAGCACCAGAAGTAGTAAAGGCTCTTAGGTAAAGAAATAGAATTTCCTTTCCTTTGCCACAGGGCTTTCTGAAGCACAATGGCACCAAGGCACATTAGATAATCTACAATTCAGAATGTTTCTACACAGAAGAGGCAAAAAAAGTAACATGGCTTAGTAGAGCCTGCAGGCTTTGTGTTAGAAACTTGGTGCCCCCGTGCATGTCTCTGCTCTGCATCCTTCAGCAAAGGGCATAACCTCTGACCCTGCACTTTGCTTCCCTTTAGATAATGATATCTACCCTCTTTTCAAAAAATGCTTTTAAATATACATGTAAGATGGGTTGGATCATTACAGAGCAAGCACACAAACAAATACACACACACCCAGGCAAGCCATAGTGATACATAACATGCAGACACTCCCATGCAGAGAAATGTAGTGATGACCTTAGGCTAGTGACTGGAGTCTGGGTGGTACTGCTGGCAGAGCACACACTGGAATGGCTGTGCAGGTCTGTGCAGGCAGGCAGGCACTGAGCCCTCCTGCACAGGGCTGGCCAGCCTGGATGTCCCCAGGCACCCTGAGACATTTGGGGTAGCTGGCAGCTGCTGGGATGCTGCCAGGCAGCAGCTCTGCTAGCTCTTCTCTAGCCTCACAGGGCAGAGATCATACTCACCAGTAAGGAAAGGGGAGAACAGCTCCCACTTTCCAAAGGTCTGGGGGCTTTGTTTGCTTATTGATCAAAGCTGCTATTTCATTTAAAGCCCATATGTATTTACCAGAAGCCTTGCTAGGTTAAATGTGGTGCAGCTGGTGGTGAAGTCTCAGAAGTGTCTCTCATTCAATGCTTCTCACAGTGGTGAAGGGCCTAGCCTCTACCATGTAGTTTAAAATTATTGTGTTTGGAAGTGTGGAAAGGAAAAGCTTTGGGAGGAGCAAGAAAAGAAAAGGAAATCAGTAGTGGAGAATTTTTTAATTCCCCAATTTTAAGTGTAATTTTGAAGCAATCAGAAATAGTTCGTTCAGATGGGCCCATGCTTTGTAATTTTTGAACTTCTGGAGTCCTCCCACAGGACATCAAGTTATTAATATTATGTTACCAGAAACAAATTTCATAGGTATATTTAATGTATTGTTTGCTAGATCACCTACAGACTGATGAAGTGAAACTTGTTCCTTAAAAGAAAATCCTCTAGTGATGCTGCTGCTCTCTGTGAATGGAGCCTTTCCTCCAAACTTTGTGCAGGGTTCCTGTCCAGTCTGGAACAGGGTGTTTCAAGCCATCCTTGCCAAGCTCATCAGCACAGGCTGAGCAGCACCAGTCAAATTGCTGCATCCACACTGTTCTGGTTAGAATCATAAGATGAAATTCACTCCTTCCCAGGAGGAAGAGGCTTAGCATACATTGCTCCCCTTAATCTAATATCTTGGCCAGATATATCTTGGTCACATATGAACAGCACTGTGATAGAACCGAAAGAGCATGTGAAACTTCAGACCCATCCTACCTCATGAACAGGGCTCAAGTTCAGAGGTTATTCAGAAGTGTGTATAGCAGTTCTGTACAATCAAACCAAAACCAAGAGCACACAAACAATGATCAATGCCTGAACACAAACACCTCATCATGCTTTTTGCTGTTCCATAACCAAACAAAGGAATCTTATGTCTCATTGTGGTGTATTCAAACAGGAAGCTACTCTGTAACCTCCCAGGCTGTGTTTGACCCTGAATAAAACTGCTTAATCAGGCAATGCAATCCTAGGTGTACTTACAGGAGACTTCCAGTGTTTCACATGCAGGCAAATAACTTTATCACCCTTGACTTGCTCTGTTGCTTTCTCTTTCAATGCATTAGACATCATGGGAGCTTCCTAATTTTCTGCCCCAGCAGCACCTCGTTCCCTGCTACTACTAACCCTTCAGGCACTACTTTTAGTTTGGTGGCTGCTAGTTCCCAAAAATAAAACATTCTTTTAACCTGGCTTCTGAGATGAAAGTCTTTTTGGGCACTAGACAGTCCCCTCAGAGAGAGATAAATATTTTGTAGTGAAAGAGATTTCCACCGAACTTCTCATCCTCTTCAAACCAAATAAATTAAAAATAAATAGATTTAAATAATGTATTAGATTAATACAGGATTTCAATGTATTTCTTTAATGAAACCGATTTTAGGAAATTAAGTTTCTTTAGTTCATCTGTTCTTGGAACTACTCCTTTTCTTACTCTAAAGATAGTAATGAAATTTTATAGATTTGTCAGGATTGCTCAACAAATGTTTGTAATAGTTAATCCCACTTCCAAAAACTCTTTGAGGCAAAGACTTCTCTTCATTTTTGGTGCTTGATACTCTGCATTTGGCCAGCATGACTCAGTATGGGAGCATGACTTCTATTCCCTGAATGGATGACTCAGACTGTACATACAAGAGCAGTGCCTGAAAAGCACACAGCACACTGCATGCAGGAAAAGGACGGGCAAAAGAAAATCCTCTAAGAGTCTGCTTTAGATATATTAAACATGCTCTGCAGATACTATCAGCTTTTCTAGGGAAAAAAGTAATCAAATTCACCAACAGTTCTTATACTCACCTTGGAACAAAATCATGTCCTGTTATTTTGGGTTTTGGGGGGTTGGTTTGCCTTTTTTTTTTAAATGCATTTAATGAATAGATTATTATTCATGTCTGGAGAAATAAAACACCCCTCAAATATTCCTGTGAACAGATGTGATAACTAGTTGAGTTGCTTGATGCACTCTTAGAAGAAACCAGATGCTGACCATGGTACAAAGAGTATAAGGAGACACACTATCTTGTAAGAAATCAAGTAACATGCTTGCCAAAAACAAAAGCAAACATTCCCAAATGACATCAGACTCAGTGCTAGGACCACAAATTTCAAATGATGGGATGACTGCAGTGACCCTCAGTGTACAGAAGCTTTCCCCACTAAACACCTTGACAGAGAACTTGCTCTTAAAGCAGCTCACATGGGGCTTACTGCCTTTACAGAGCACTCAAGAAAGCTCAACCATTCCCCAGTTTCTCACTCCAGAAGCAATAGATGGTTATTGAAGCATAGCTTTAAGTCTATAGAAATGCTTGACCAACATCTGCTCTATTTTAATATTTTGGTTTTATAGATACTAGAAAATGAAAAGACACAGAAATAAAGGATTAAAGTTGATTTTTTTTCAGCCCAGTGTGACTTTTATTAGGAGTTCTTAATTTTATTCTGTTCACTGCCTGGATATAGCCAGAGACCAGGGAAAAGGCCATCTGAGGAAGAAAACAAACAAAAGCCAGGCTGCCTTGAGTCAGAGCCCATGTCTCACAAACTTGCAGTAGCCTGCAGCACACCTTGACCACAGCACTCAGACACTCCAGGCAAAGAGCCAGTGGCTAAAGAATATGGCTAACAGGCAAAACACTTGGGCAACTGAACACCAGTCACCCCACATTCCCACTGGGTAAATTACTGTAGCTCATGTTTGCCAAAGTTTATGGGTGCCATTATGTTCCAGTTGTCTCTCTGTAATTGGCTTCTTGTCTTCCCAGAGCAAAATGAGCCCACCTGTAGAGCTAGACATTATTGCTTACCTCACAAGGCTTTTGGGAACTTTTAAGGATGCTACTTGAGACTTTTAACTGAAAAGTGAACCATTATAGTTCATTACCAGGCCTGAATTTTTAAATAACAAAATAGAAGTCTCAGTCACTTGATTAAAAGGAGATTACATACCAGCACAGACCAATAATTTGCTTCCAAGAACCCAAGGCATATGATTTGGGAATAAAGAATGCTTATGACTCTTGCACAGGACTTGCCAATAGCCCTGCCCACCTCACTGAGGAAATTTAGTCCTTACCTGGCTTCTTGCTGAAACTGGTGAGGCAGGCAAATTTGTTGAGTGCCGGTGGTCTTGCTCTGAGCTGTACAGTTCTGGGACAGTAGAAACTTGCTTGCCATGGCTTCTTCAGCAAGTCCAGCTTGGGAAAGGACAGCAGACAAATGAGGTGCTGAGGTGCTCTGGGATCTGAAACACAGCCAAGAGAGTTTTTCTTTGCTGTGTCAGGATGGGAGCCCTGCAGAAGCACCTGTCAGTTGCACAGCTATTAACAAATATTAATTCAAGTGATACAAGCCACTAAAACTTCCACATTCAATCCAAAGCTACAGTTCAACTGAGAGGAGTGACTCTAAGAGGGTACAAATTACATGAGGACTTAAGACAGTCTGTAGCATATGAAGACAGACTCCAGCTCCTAATCAATCTTTTTCTAGGTTGGCTATGCCAAATTTTTTTTTAAGGACTTTTGATCGCTAGAGTGTTATTTCCTTACCTTTCCTACAACCTTGAACTTTTTCAGTGGTATTCAGTATTCACTTCAGGGTCATGAAGCTCTTCTCTGAGGGCATCACCTGATAAGGCAATGGTTTGTTTGGCATCCTTCTGTCTGGCATCCTTCTCTGAAGCATGTTGTTGAGGTTGTGCTTTTGCTAATCAATGGTCATTTTTTACTTACTACATGCTTATAAATAATAGTTTGGACAACAGTCATTCCAGTGTGAACCTGTGGTATTTTTTATCTTTCTTAAATCCTCTGCCTTGGTTCAACAGAGAATTTCAATCTACATACTTTAAAGAAAATGTCATGCTCATTGGTGTTGCATGAAATCTTTAAAAATTGGCATTGAAATGACTGGCAAATAAATAAATGAGAAAGAATTTTTAAAAAAAACATAAAAGGTGGTGATCTGTAGATGCAACACCAGAAGGCAAAGAAGCAAGATTATGTCTATTAAGATGACCTTATTACTAAAACCAATCACAGTATTTCTGAGATACAGAGTTTTGAATGTTTGCAATACCAGGTACAAATGTGTCTGAGCAGACACAGGGAGGAAGGGGAAGAGGGAAAGGTGCTACAGTGTCCCATCCCTGGGACCTGGGGATGCTCCCTGTCATCTTTCACACAGAAGCTGTTCCACATCCTGCACAGAGTTAATTAAGTCATAGGACAACTACCAGGAGCATTCTATAGATGCCTCTATGCTATTTCTTTCTCTGGATCCCTGTGAAGGCCAGGTTTGGAGTGCAGACCATGACAAGAAAGATTCCCTGGGGAATATCACTGGATCATTGCTCAGTTCAAGGAGTCCTAGGCATGGAGTCAGATTGCCATGCATAGTTCAAAGCAGCTTTTCTGCAAGAAAAGTTGTAATCTGTGGCCATTTAGCCCTTGGCAATTTTGTACCACAGTACAGTAAAAATTTTTCTATTAGCAGTTATTTGCACAAAAAAATTTTCTTTTTTTCTGTTAGGCCTATTTATACTTGCAGCATTAGGGAATGCCACCAGAATAAATACTGCTTTATAAGCCTGTGGAGTTTATAATATGGTTGGGAGCTGGGAAAAGTGCTTTGTCTGTGCCTTGCCAACTCTGTGGTAGCATAAAACAGAAGCCAGACATCAAAACATTGAGAGAATGCAAAACAGACTTGACAGTATTTCACACTTGCCAGAGGCCTACTCAAATTTGGAGAGGTAAATATATTTATAGCTGCTTTCAGAAGTGTCTACACTGAACTGAACTGTGCTTCAGTGCTTTCAATACTTAAATTTTAAAGGAAATAAAGCTCTGTAAATATAATTCAGAACTAAACACTGCCATCTTCGCTATTAAAAGTAATTATTTCCCTTCCTACCAAGTCTTGTACATGCCACAATTAATTTAAGTAGCTGATTCTTACCATCTACAACCTAACATCAGTAATTTACAGTTACATTAGACAGGATTTCACCTGACACCTAATTCCTACATCACTGAAGCATATTGAACCCTGGGGAGGAATTCCCTATGGAGGAACAACTCACCCAAAAATAACCATGAAGCAAAACTCGAGCACTGGGAGTAGCATCTTACCCTAATCTACTATCCACACATTATCTCTAGCAGTGGGCAATTCTGTAACCATGGTGTGATCACTATGACCATGTAGAGGTCAGAGGAGCAGCCACAGCATTTTGTTCCATGTGAAACAAGGAACAGAGAAAAATGTAGCTCATAATCATCTGAAAGGGGCTGTTTGTGACAAAGCAAACAAAAACTCTGACTGTAGCTTGATGGTTGTTTTGAATGGATTTCTTTTCTTGTGACGTATTTCTGCAAGGAGAATAAAAACAATTCTACTATTTTTAAAGAAATATACCTTAATTATGTCCACTGCTCAGTACAGCTGTATGTGTATATGTACTACAAGCACACTCACACTTCAAAAATACCTTAGTGATCTCTGTATATTTTTGAGGTGGTCTTCTTTTGTCTCTTTTTGTTCTGCTTATAATTTTTTCTCTGTGTGAGATCAGAGTTCATGTTCAGATGTCATTCAACTACCAGGTGCCCAGACTTTAGTGACTCCCTTGCTATTTGAGGAAAATAACATTTTTCATATAGTCCTACTACACTTCATGCTATTTGCAGCTTGTTTTCTTAAAGCAAAGAGGTTACTGTAATTGTGCACTGTGTGTGTGTTTATGTGTATGCATAACCTGACTCAGTCTCCTCTCCTGCTGGCCATGCCAGTCCAATGTAACAAACACATGGCAGCTTCAGAGATTTTCAGTTGCTCCAGCAAGGAAAGTGGGCCAGCAGATGCTGAGAAGAAAACCCTCATCATCTCACCCACTGAAAAGGCTAGAGCATGATTGCCCTAGATGGGTTCAAAGAGTGAAGTGTCCTGAACTCTAGTCCTGGGAAAACAGTGGGATTTTCCATCTGATGAAATACCAGACAAAATGAAACTATGGGGAACCAGACTCCACCAATTCCACAGCTCTCGGATGACTTGGGTACTACCTAGACTTGGGTCAAAGTTTAGATTGCCTCTTGAGACATGACCACTGTCACATTCCTCATTCCGGAGACCACTAACTCAATTTTTACATCCATGAAGTGTCTACTGAACATTCAAGAAAAATCCTTGGTACCCCTGAAGATGTGGAGCCCTTCTGTAGGAGCAAGGGCCATCATGGTTTACAGATTAACCAGGGATGCTACATGCCATTTTCTTTCCTCTTTATTTAAGGTGCTCAGTAATTTGTTACCTATGCAATAACTGACAATCACAGCACTTTCCAAGCTATGGCTGTGAATTCAGAGGCAGAGAAGAAGAGAGGAGAATTCCTTGACCCAGTCTGCCTGATCTGATGATAGCTATTGATAGCTTAGATCTACAAATAGCTCACCTGGGGGGCTCAACTCTTTCTGCAGTCCAGGGAATTGACTACTTTATCAAGGCTACAGAGGCCCTGTGCATAAGTCAGTGAAACATCATTTTTCCAATCCTCTGAGCAGCTTGCAACAGCACACCCTCTTTTGTGTGGTTGGGCTGCTCCACCTGTGGTCAGTGGCCACGTTGTCTGTTCAGCAGCGCAGCTGATCCATCAACAGGCAGATAAAGCTGGGAAAAGAGTATGCAAGTCCTGCCAATTCATCAAGTAGTATTACTTCCTCATACCCAACTGACTGCAAATTGCTCTGTCTTTCTAAAATTGTGGTTAGAGTTGGATCAGCAATGTAGCTTTCCATACTGTTCATTTTCCTCATGGCAATGCCTTGTTCCTATAGTAGCAATGCCATCATCTTCATCATTGTTTGCTTAGACTTCCAGAGGCTTGTACCTGCTGTACATGGGATGAGTGGAGACTAAATACTGCTTTACAATAAGCATAACTTGTATTTTTTTCTGAACAAGAGGTGTGAAAATCAGATAACCAAACAGCACGCAAAATAGTGCCTTAACCGAATTTCCAATGAGTATTTTTGCCAAAGCCTCTGACCATGTCAGAGGTCAGCAAGAGAAAGGTTGTTTCATAATAGAGGATAAGCCAGAGCCCAGCCATGATCCCAGTGCAAGAAACGCCATCACCACCTAGGGTGGCACCCCACAGGGCAGCAATAACATGGTTAAAGTAACAACTCCTTACAGGGCAAGCTAAAGGATCAGGTCCAGAGGACATTTCAGAGTCCAGTCACAAGGAGCATAAGGCAGGGCTAGAGGTCCAACCAGGTGAACAGTCAGAGATAGCACTGAGTGCAAGCATGCCCACGATTTAGGTTAGACAAGAACCACAGGCTCAGAATATGCCTGAATTTGTCTTCTGTGTCCACTGGCAGAGGGTGTGGTAGAGGCCAAAGTGAATCTAATCTGGGCTATTAAGGTCTAATAGTGCCCTAAGGGCACTGAGAAGAGCTTAAAATTTTACCCATAGTCAGGTGTTAGGAAAACAACTGTTCATGTAGTGTCTTCTCTGTGTCTGTCTGTCTGTCCATCCAGGCTCTCAGAAGAAACTTCCACAAAACCTTCTCTGATTCAAGACTAACAGGATGTGATGGAGTAATCAGAGTGTGCACCTGCACCCAGGAAAAGCCACTACCAACACAACGGGTGGAGCCACAGACAGTGACACCAGCTGGGAAGGAATGATTCACAGGTGATGGATCACCACCCAGCACTGGGAACCACCTGCAGGACAAAGGCAAATCTGTGGCTGATAAATGAAAGGCTTTTTGGTTTCTAGGTCAGCAAAGCAGGTTTATTGCAAAGAGTGCCTGCTAACTGATCAGCTCTTCAGCTTGAAGACAAGCCAGCCTTGCAGTAGAAAGCAGTGTGGAAATGTGAGGCATGGGAGAACTGGGGGAAGAATGCATGGACATTTCAGTGTCAGCATCCGTCCAGAGCTCATGCCCACCCCAGGGAGATGGATAATAATCCCAGGAACTTCAAAACACACAGAACCTGTTAATTCCATGTCAGATAGCACAACCAGGGTGGAGTAACCAGCAAAGAAAGAAACCAAATTTGATTGCAGTATTGCCTCCTAAACCATGGGTGCCCAACCACAACATACCCAGTAGTTGTGGTTATCCAGTTTCCAAAGTCAATAGGAGAGCAAGAAAATGCTCATGAAAATGAGTTTACATTTTGTTCTTTGATACCATATCAACACAGGGTGAGGGATGGCACCTACTGAATACCTCCCACACCCTGAAGCATCACCGCAAGATTCTTCTCAGTGTTTGAACATTAAAGATACCATAGGGTAAAGTGGTGCTGCTGTGGGGTTAAACACCAGTGCAGGAATTAACCTTTTGGCAATGTCATGTTCACTTGATGATGAAGGGGTTTATTAACTCAGAACATTGAATGACAAACCCATACATTTGAAATGGATTTAATTTTTTTCTTCCAGAATTAGCCTCTGTGTTGTAGCTTTGTTGACACTACAGCTAATGGTACAAAAATATTTGTGTGGATGTAAATACTGGAAAGGCAGAGAAAAAAACCTTTCCCCTTTTATCCATTAGGAAATCTCTAGAAAGGTGCCATATAGAAAAACTGCAGAAGACATTTACCTTCTTTTCTTTTTATGGTGTGACACAGTGTCAGGTCATGCTGGCTTTGGCTGTAATCTTATCAACAGTATCTCATTCTTTAGGAATCTGTGCTACAATTTCAGTTGGAGTACCTTTCTGGAAAAAGAGAACTCTTGAGAAAGAAAAGCAATTGTACAAGATGACCTAATAGTTGAATAATCTTTTCCCTTGAGGCAAAGCATGAAAAAACATGAAAGCTACCAAACAGGGTGATCAGAAATAACTGGAAATACGTGTCCTGAAGGGTGGTACATGACAGATCCCAAGAGTCACTCAAAACCTCACTACCAATTATTTGCCCCTTCTAAAGCTGGAGATCTTTGAAGATTGACACTTTTTTCTGCCTTTATTATCCTACACACACACACTCATACACACACTCACACACACACAGATTTACAAACATGTAGTGCCAGGATCTACACAGATGTGTACGGCTGATGGAAAATAAATGGCAGCATAGGAGCCCTAGGGAGTCAAGAACTTTCCTATTCTTATGTGAGGGTTTACTACTAAACTGACAGACTGTCCCTTCAGGGATCTGCCATACACATGTTGCACAAACACACACATATTGTATTCTATTTTGTCAAACATGTATTTTCTCAAGTTTTCTCTGCAGAGCTAATTCAGCATAATTACAGTGGACTGTAAAAACCATTACTCAGGACAATATTAATATGCATTTTGTTTAATGGGCCTTGTTAGCTCACTGCCAAGTAATACGTAAGCAAATCATCATTCATTAGGGAAGCTTAAGTAATACTGTAAGGACCCAATTTGCTTAAAGAGTCTGAAGTTATTGCTGGGCACATGTCCAGTGTTTCTTCAGATTTGCAGAAGCATAGAAAGAGTATTTTTCCCTTGCAGTTACTTTTGTATTCTTTTGCTTTTTAGATGTGCATTTAAATAGAGAAATTCACATGGATATAATACCTGAGAAGTTACTTTCTTTATTAAAAACAATCATAGGAGGTAGGTCAAATGCTGGTCCCGTTTCCAAATGCATTGACTTCTGTGAGGATTTAGTAACCAGCCAACGACTAAAATTTGACTTTGCATTCCCAGAAAGGGTTATGGTTGGGAAACCTGAAACCATGTAACCTTTGTGCGTTCATTAAATGTGTAAGTAATAGAACTGCTGGTGTACAAAGTACTTCTGGACTATGCCCATGAGACTGGCTGTCAGCTCTTTCAGAGACAACTTTTCCTCTTTACTTTCCTTGAAGTGTAATGAAGGAAAAAAAAACCAACCCCAAAATCCCCCAGAACAGGTTGACTAGAATATAGCACAGTGTTAGGCCAAGAGGAGTCAAATTCAGCCTTTTCTGAGGCAGATTAGCAGCAAGTGATCTTGGTAATTTGGGGTGTCAGATGTCTTGTGCCAGTTATCAGACAAGTTAGGGAGGGAGTCAGAGCACCCTGCAGCTAAACTATATTGCAGCAGGGAAACTGGCTGGCCTCAATGGGAGCAGATGGCTAGGCAGGCTGGAGATGTCTGCAGTGGGATACCTGTTCCAGGAACCATGCACCACACCTGAGGGTCACAGAGACTACAAGGATAGCTCAGGAGAGCAGGACTTCAGGCTGGCTGCTAGCGGCTGCTGGAACATCAGGGAGGGAAGGTATATGGAGCTTTTAGGGAAAAGAGCAAGGGAACACAAAGGATAAATGTCACCTCAGTTGCCAGGATCAGCAGTGAAGCTGACAGCTCTCTGTTTGGAAGTAAACAACTGACCATGTGCATCTGTAGCCCAAAAAACCAACCTTGTCTGGTCTGCAGAGACAAAAGCGTGGCCAGCAGATCCAAGAAGGGGGCTCCTCCCTTCTGCTCTGGTCTCTTGAGACCCCACCTGGAGTGCTGCATCTGGGGTCACCAGCACAGGAAAGGCATGCACCTGTTGGAATGAATCCAGAGGAGGCCACAAAAATGATCAGAGGGCTGGAGCACCTCTCTACAAATACAGATTTGAGAGAGTTGGGGTTGTTCAGCCTGGAGAAGAGAAGGCTCCATGGAGACCTTATTGTGGCCTTTCAATACTTTGAAGGAGGATTAGAAGAAAGATGGGAACAGATCTTTAGTAATAGGGCCTGTTGTGATTAGCCAAGATGTAATGTGTGTGGACTAAAAGACTGCATAGATTCAGAGTAGATATAAGGATAAACACATTGCCATGAGTTTGGTCAAATATTTGTACAGACTGAGAGGTTGTTGATATCCTATCTCTGGAAACATTCAAGTTGGACTGAGCTTTAAATGCATTTCAGGGTAAGAGTTTGGATTTGACAGGTCTTAGTAAGTGTACAAAGCTGAATAACTCAAGACTCTTATAAAATAGGTGTTTAAGTAATCCTATAGTAATTTTTAAATTTGTCTGACTTGTGGTAAGACCTGATGAGAATGT
This sequence comes from Erithacus rubecula, assembly GCF_903797595.1. Classification (NCBI taxonomy): domain Eukaryota; kingdom Metazoa; phylum Chordata; class Aves; order Passeriformes; family Muscicapidae; genus Erithacus; species Erithacus rubecula. Next base: position 50,679,228 of record NC_136689.1, on the reverse strand, counting down.
AAGAGAATTCTACCCCTGCTTTGGCCCACCATGAGATGCTTTAAAGGAAGTTTTTCTTACATGGGTAAAGAGAAAGCTCTCAAAACAAGGCTTTAACTTGTCTCAAAGATGTTCTAAAAAAGTTGAAAACACCAGACCCAAGAGTGGCCTGAACAAGGAGACCCCACAAGCATAGCACATCCTTGTGGAGGGTCAGAAAAGGAACAGACAATGCTGTGTCTCAAATGCTTTTACATCTGGCTGGCAGAAGGTCATCTCCAGTCTGAGGTGCAGACAGTGATATTACCCTGGCTTGTGAAATGTCTAAGACAGAGAGGCTTAGACAAGGCCTGAAGATACAGATATGTTTCCTAAGAAACAAGGGTAAGAAGTCCCAGGATCAAACCTGAGCAGTAGATCCTTAGCATGGCTCTGTTTTGTTCTATTGCAATCAGCTGTCCCCAAGGTTCAGGGTAGGGGTATCTCCCACAGGTTGGTATATTTCAGGCTGTACTAATTCTGATTCCTTTCACTCTGCACTGCACTCCCAAACTATCCCATCTGGTCTTGTACCCTTAACTATTTTATCACATCCCCATGCCATTTATCTAGGCATGGAACAAATGCCCTCAAATGGACTACACGCTCTGGAAGAACACAATGCAATCCTCACATTAGTTCATTCACTCTGAGCACAAAAAATGACATCTTGCCTTCAGGAGGGCATTGAATGCTCTGCTACTGAGGGTGTGGATGTCTTTCTACATCTGCACCTGCAGGCTTGCCCTTAAACAGGCAGAGCTACAAGAGTTTCCCCTTGGAAAGAAGACATGCAAAGCTGCAGGGAGGTGGTACAACTCTCCATCAGTTCTGATTCTCCTCTCAGTATGCAGATGCATCTTCAGAGATTCCTCTCCTATGAAAAGACATCAAAGTTGGCAGTTCAGCCTCATGTTTTCTAAAAATAATTTAAAGGATTATTTCCCAACTTTCCCTTCTTTCCTTCATTCCTCATGCCCTATGTCAAGTTCAGCACTTTCAAAGGGCAACAAGTCATAGGAGACACTGTCAATCTTCATGTTCTAAACAGGTAGAGCCACATCTCTAAGGAAGACCAGGGTGGGACCAAGACCAGATCTTTCCTAATTTGTCACTGGGTGCAGCACTCAGAAGACATATGTTGTGGTGCCTGGTGCCTCCTGTGAGAGGTGTATCAACTTCCAGTCACGTGGCAATAGCTGCACTCAAAGATGGCAGTGTATGTGCTCTGGATTGCATTAGTATGCACATACTCATACATGTAAACATGTTGCATTGTTTTTTTGATCATAATCAAGATATCTATGCAAAGTAGATGTTAATCTCACATTCAGGTACTGGGGCAGAACTTCCATTTCAAAAACAGATCAGTCAGGTGTTGCATTGGGTTGCCAGGTTCCCAAAAGGCTCGAACAGTGGTACCTCAAAAACATCCTGTTCCTGTGTCTGTTTCCCCCTTCTGTGCACTGCTGCCTGCATGTGTGTTTACATGCACCAAGCATGTCCTTTGTAAGCAAACACTGCGAAAGGGAACAGACCCATGGCGTGGGTACATGAAAGCACAGAGGATATCTCCTGGTTTTTCAGTAAAACAAGTATCATTAGGACCACTTGTTTCTTTGGACTCTAGTCAGTTAAGTACATTTATAAAGCAGCAAAAGTACTGAAGGAATTTCTACTTGGTGGCATGGATAGTAACACATTTTAGTTTTTCTATTACTTATGCAAGAAACTCTGATGATGTGCTCCTAAATACATAAATTTGAAAAATGGTAAAGCATGTTTAATGTATCATTCGTTAATTTCTACAAATTTTAAATTAAGACAGTTTTTTAATTGGTTGTGGTGTTTTTCTCCTCAGATATGCAGGTTTCCGAAATATTTTACTAAAATTTGTGCATAGTTTCTTAAACTGACTATTTTAAATACATCTGTTTGCAAACCTTTAAGAGATGAAAAGTCAGTAATTTTTAAAAATTATTAGACTTGAGTGAAAAATATTCCCTTAAGACTTTATTTTCCTTTTTTATTTAATGGAAAAACTAAGACCATGCAAACACACATTAACTTAATCATACGTTTAAGCCTTTGCAAAAGAAAAGCCTTAAAATTATTTTCATGTGAAAGCATGAGAATCCCATAGAATTCATTTATCTATACATGCATATATGCCCACCAGAAGCTTTGGCTCATCCTCCTTACAAGAAACTAGTTACTTGAGCCTTTTGACGAAATGATCTGTGGAAGATCAATGTTCCAGAACCCCAAGGCTTTCTTTAATAGATATTTAATTGTATCTTTTGGGTAAGTGACAAAGTGATGGATGGAGTTATCACAAATTACATTCTCTTCAAGTGAAAGCACCATCTTTTGGGTACAGTAAGCAGCAGCAATCTGGCCAAGTAATAGTTAAGTGATTTTATAATAAGGAAGCTGATACAAGCAAAGTCCCAAACAGTACTGAGCTTTCATTTGCCTTTTGGGATGACAGTACAGAGACCAAATGCTTGAGGAGCTAAGCTTTAAAATATAATCAGGTCAGAAATACTGTATTGGATATTTCAGGTGCAAATCAAAGGGAATTGTAAAGAGCTCAATTAATTCTTCTGTCCCAACATGATGCCTGTTATCACACAAACAGAATCTGGTGGAGTGGTGTTTGTTACACTATGGTGATATCTTTTTAATGGCCAGCTCACAACTACTACTTGGGATGTGGAGGAAAGACCATGAAACATGGACTATTTTGTATGAAATTGTGGTTAAACTATTGCAGAAAGTCTATGCTACCCAGAGAACCTGTCCTCTCATCTTTGAGATTGTGGGTCCATGCTTGTTATGACCACAGCTCTGCTAAGCCCTTGAGGCAGGACTGCCCAGTGCTTTATTTCAGGAAGGGTCATTCTGCCTTAAAAAAATGCAAATTAGTTAATCAACATTTTAAGTTGGACACCTACTTAAAAACTTCTTTGCTTACTGTTTGACTGTCTTGCACTATCTGTATGAGACAGACAGATCTATGATAAAAGTGAGTTAATCTGGAGTGAGTTAAGCTGGAGTGTCAGGAGTCTGGGGTGGGAGCTAGGCTGCAAGAGCTGTGTCCTGAGCTGCTGTCATGCCCCTGAGCCTGAGAAGAAAGCCTAGATCTCTCATAGCCCTTTGCATAGGCAAACTATAGCTGCCAGCTTTAAATCCCAAGGATTTATTTTAACTGGCTCTCCCTATGGGTTCTGCAAAGTAACAGTCTGTAATGGAATCCCTGAAAGAAGCTCCAAAGGGAAAAAAAATTCCAGCATACTTTTGCTTGTATTCAGAGACACAGGCATAGACCAAGCAGCCCATATGGTCTAACTTTGACACCTCCCATCCATCAAACTTGTTAGCCTCTCTAGTACTTCATATAAAATCAGAATAACCACAGGCTGGGCAGAAACAAAACTTCCTGCCCAGGAATGTTTGTGCTGCAGAGGAATAAATCCTGGCAGTGGGCAAGAAAAGTTGGCACTCAAACAGAAGTTGGAGATGTGGGGCTGCACTTGTCATTTTAAGAATTTGGTGTTTTCAAGAAAGTCTGAGAAGAAAGAGGGGTCAGATGCACTATTGACAGCCCTGGTTTGCACCACTGTAACCAAGAACAGCCTTCTAATTATTCATGCTGAGGAGTGCAACAGAAGGCTTTTCTCGTCCTCACTGAGTTAAAGAAGGCCAGCAGAAAGGTCTGTCTGTTTCCAAATGAGATGGGCTTTCTGTGTCACTTGTCATCACATGTAAGACTAAATAACAGAATTACTACTAATTTTTGCAATTATGATACTATCATAAGGTCTCAAGCTCTCAGTTTTTTGGGGTAGAAGAGTTACAGTCAGTCCACATATTTTGATGTAGTTCATCTAGGTAGAAACTGCTTTTATTTTTTTTTTTTTTGTGTTCCCAACCTAAGATTATATCCAAACACAGGTGAGAATAAGTTCTAAATAATTAGTTTGAGAAGCCTTCATTTACTAGTTTGTATGGTCTATCCAAATAATGGGGTACCTGAATTTTTCCAGGAACTGAGAAATTAGAATGAAGTCAGAGTTAAAATTGTAGAACAAAATGCCACCTAGACTATTTTTTTTTTTACTGGATAGCCTGTTGAGATCTGTTCCAATTTAAATCACCCTGTGCTCATTATTGGTTCCATGAGGTTCATTTTGTGGTTCCATGCACATTCAAAACACAGATGAAGAATCTGTATTTTAGCTTTACTTGTGTCCTTTAGTTCCTTTCCCCAAAAGCTCTGTCAGAACTAGCAAGACCCTTAAAGGAGTGAAATCCTACTCAAGGTGAATAAGAGTGCCACAGGACATGAGATCTGCTGTTAAAATGCAGTTATGCATATTTGTGCACTGCTCTACACAAACACTTTGTGTTTGGAGGCTGGCAAGATGAAAGCAGGTGTCTTACCTTTCAATTACTCTGACTAAACACATTCTTTTCCCAAAGAATCCAGTCCAGTTTGCCATGAGTTTGTTATGACTATGAGCCATGACATCAGCACAGAGACATCTTTTAAGTTTGGTCTAAAATATGTGGAAATTGATGGAAAAATATACTCACAGTGGTATTCTTGTTTTAGCTCCTATGTAATACAAATATTCTATTCTGTTCTATTCAAGTATCACATTTGTGGCATACAGTCATCAGGACATGCACTGCTTTTTTGACTGTACAAAAAGAACACAATACTTTGCAATTCATTTAATAAAACATAGTTGGGTTGGGGGAGATGTGAAAAGAAAGAACAATGGAAATACTACATGGAAAAAGTAATCAAACATGCAGCATTTCTCCAGAGGTGCCATTGGAGCTTCTTTTTGCATATCAAGATAAATGATCATACCGTTTTTGCCCTTGAGCTTCTGAAGAATTCCCTTCAAAATACCACTTACTTCAGAAGGGAGACATGCTTCTTAGGAAAACAGTCAGGACCAGCATGAACAGGAAATTAGGTGAGAATGAGCAGGACCAGTTGTTCAGACTTGCAGAGCAAAAAACCCCAAACAAACCCCAAATCAGACACCAAATTAAATATGTGAGAACTGGCTCAGGTCTTTAATGGGTTGTTTGGATTAACATACCCCCAAGAAAGAAAAAGACACCATTTGTGTTTGCAGTCCAAGTGCTCAACCTTCCCTAGCTCTGCACTGCCTTCACAGAAAGGATTCTCCAAAGCTGCTGCAGAAGTGGCAAAGAGCTCAGTCTGGAGAGTGCAGAGGGAGATCTACTGAGATGAAAATGCCTGAAAAACAGGAATGAGAGTTTGTGAAATATGCACGCATACGTGAAACCAGTCCAGCTGTTACAGCCTCTTCCCCCAGATTTCCTCTGCCCAGCAGCAGAACATCCAGATCAGTTTCTGAGTCAATCAGCACCAAAACAATACAGAAGTGCAAGTGGGAAATTGCCCATTTCAGCAGCCACTTTAAAAAGGGATGGGCCTTTAACCCTTTACTTCAAAGGCATCTCTCCCTTTTGTGTAGTTTTGCTGTGACTATACATACTTATCAAATCTGCTGCTCACCACAGTTGAAACAAAATTTTCCTGTTGTGCCAAAACCCCAAATTATGCCACCTGAGGAGATCCTCAACAGGCAGCAGTTGCCCAGTGTTTGGCCATGCAGGCCTTAAAAAAATCAACAGATAAAAGAACAGCTGGACCTGCCCTTGGATCAGCTTTACTCCATGACTCCCCTTGTCCCTCTGGGGTAGATAAGACTGGCCAGGTGCTGCTGAGCTTTAACTAGCCATGCCCTTGTTCTACAGGTCCTAGAGAGCAAGTGAAATTGTAGGTGGTATCTCTCTATCTGCTCTCTTCAATTGAAGAGCTGAAAGGGACTCTACTCAAAAGTTAAGGCTGTCTGAGGGAATGCCATTGTAATTCATTATCAAATCTATAATTCTTCAGGGGCCACCATGAAGATCTCAACATATGCTATTGAAGCATTATTACTATGAATCTTATTCTGCAGTCAGAAATATAATTTTTTTTCCCAGTAAATATAAGGTGTTCTATGTTTTCTTCAAAAGTTCATGTACAGGAATCCTACATATCAGATCTTCCACACACTGCAAAATTCAGAGATACTAAAGAAATTGTATGCAAAACTTTCCTAGAATACATTATGTCTCTTCCATTTCTTCACACTTCCCATTGTTGCTGGGAGTCCAGCTCTACAACACCAGAGCCTCTCCAACTACCAGCTACAATGGCATTTGTTCCCAGAAGTCCTTTTCTCCACTTGCACCTTTTCCATGGCTGAGCATATCCTTTATACCCAGCTCTCCTCCAGTAAGAGTTAAGGTTTTTAACCTCCTGATCAAAATTTAAGAGTTTTTTCACAGCATATTTTTATCAGAGTGTATTTCCCCACCACACAGTAGTTCATCCACCTATTCCACCCTTATTTCTCTTTTTCTGCACTATTGTACCTTTCCTGAGATCAGAACCCAGATGGAAATAATCACCAAGCTGTGTTAGTTCAGCACAAAAGATGACTTTGCTCAGATACAAACAGGCTTTGGGAAAGAAACTTTTCTGTGTGTGTGTTTACAGTGTTTTCTGACAGTGCCTACAGAGTCACAGATTGTGATCTTCTTTTGCATCTGCAGTCTGCAGGAACAAGCTCCTCATGCAGTGATGGCTTTTTGCTGGCATTGAGGACAAGAGTGTGATTAAATATATTCCTGGACCACTGTCAATTGATTTTTTTTCCAGAAAAGCAGCTAATGATCTTGGATGTCCCATCTGAGACATCTGACTTCCAGAGGAGAATGTCAGGAATTTCTGAAGAATCAAAACTTCATACCCAGCATGTTTTGAACTGGGCACCCAAAACAAATGGACTCTTGGAAGGAGGCTCCTGTTTTCTGAACACTCCCAAATAACTCTGAATACTCTAATGAGGAACTGAGGTATCCAACTGCAAACTATTCAGAAATGCCAAGCACTAGAAGGGAATGTTAAGAAAAGCCTATTTGGCATCCAATGGTAAATTTCAAAAATAATTTAAAAAATAAAACCTATGCCAAAATAAAATAAAACTCAACATTATTACCTCTTAAAATAGTACAAAGTTCTGACTAACATTGTTCAGCAGCATGTCTCTGGAAGAACTGGGGTTAAGATTGGCCCAGCCAGAGGTACAACACCAGCTCCCAGCAATCAGCTGCTTCAGTATCTGCTGCCAAATATCTCCTCTGGGACCACTGTGCCTATACACATGCTGTTCTGCCTAGAATGCTCCCAGGAAAGGACTGGGATAGTGCACCAGAACAGGAGGAAGGGGAGGCATTGCATTGACTCTGGGACCATGACACAATACCTGGGCTCCACCAGCTGGTTACTGGCTCTGTGAAGTTTGACCTCTCATTTTGGCTCTCACTGGCTCAGACTGCACACTCACAGTTAGGCACTGGGTGAAAGCAGGCTCTGGACTGCATGAAAGCTAAAACTGGAGCAGAGGAATTCTTGCCCTTGGCATGAACAGCTACCACAGCAGCTGGCTGAAAATGTTATAATACATGGGAATCTGGCAGGTGGCTCAGGGCTGCATAGCTTTTGTGGAAACATTTTGTATTGCCCCAGAAAGCAGGAGGCAAGAGAAAATGCAATTTGCATGCACTGCAAAGTGATAAATAAAAGATTAAAATAATGGGAAAGATACCCATTTAATACGTTTAATATTAAATTCAATATTAAATACAAAGCCCATGGATTACTGTGAAATCTTCCTGTGTCCTGAGAGCAAAGCCTGCTAACTCTCAGGGAAGGGATACCATGAACATACCACAAGTTCTCTGGATGGCATAGCAGTTCAACAGGCAATCATGCTGCTGCAAATACTAGAGGAGGCACATGGGGATCTGTAGGCTCTGGAGCCCTCTTAACAAGGGTTGTGTGCTGTGCAGGGATCAAGGAAGGAACTTCTGCACAGGCAGGGTTACCCCACACCTTTGCAATGTGTACAACAGTTTCTTAGGTAAATCTACTTCTCCAGAACCATTTTGGCACTTACAGATGTTGATCTAGTTGTAGATTGTATTTTAAATGAGCAGGATTAAAATTCCCTGAGCTGAAGACAAGGCTGAGTACATCATGGAAAGGATTCACTGTTTCCCCTCCATCCTGCTACATAATTCTTCCAGAGAACTGTGAATGTTTTTGAAAGAGAAGAGGAAAAATGATGAAAGATTTTGAATATCTGTACAAGTCATTAGGTTATAAAGAATTTTCTCCAGATCAAACTCTCAGATATCTTAGGATATTTTGCTGGCTGTAAGGATGTGATTGCACATAATTTAACACAACAATACTCATGAAATCAGCATGATGTCATAACGTTTTGTGCTGGTATAAGCCCCAAGAAAAGCCAACGTTTCAAATAACATTCTTTTGAATATAACTTTAAAAATACAGTAATTTAATACTGAGTTTGTCTTGGATCTGCAATGGGAATAAAAAAGTAGATAGAGCAACAAATTTAAACTATGACCTGAAGAAATGTATTCACTAAAAAGATGCATCCTGAAATTTTTAGTACTTTTTTTTTTTCAATTTAAGTCATCTTGTTAGATTAAAATTAATACCAAACCAAATTCAATAGTAGTTCTGTGACCAATCAGTGAACATTTCCGATATATCAGCATATATGCATTTTTTATACATGCATTTCTACAGCTGGTCAGTAACTTCAGGGTTAGCTTTTCCATTGCCTAGATGATGCCTGAAAGGCTTGGGTCCCAGATTACTGTAAGTGTTTCTGTATGTACATTTATTCGTGTGGCAGGGTTGATGTTAAACACCTTTAGTGAGACTTACAGTTCTCTTTTATTACCCCATTTCTTGTTTTTGAAAAATATGAAGCTGAAGTAGAAGGAACAGCAGATCCCCACCCCAAAAGGGGTGGAAGGAAGGCCAAATTCAGGTGTAAAGGTACATGCCCATCCTCCTTGGCCATGAATACCTGCAAGGTGCAGCACACTCAGCCCTGCCACAACTCTGTTTCTAAATGGTATTTGAATGCCTCATGCTTCTGAGAGTGTGTGCCTCTCATGAACACCTAAGGGACTTGCACACACCATTTAACACTGCACACACATGTGAAAAATTGGACATTATGTTCTGGTTTCGTGTACAGGCTCTGTGGTTTTTTTTTTTTTTTTCCTTTTCATTTTCCCCTCCTTTTTATTTTCCTGTAAACATTCATGTAAAACCAATGCCTTTAATATTACCATATGTTTAGCCATGAAAATTGCCAACTTTTGTTGGAAATGCTGCTCATGATTTAACTGTTTGCCAATTATTTCCTTTAATGTTTTAATCTTTGTGGTTCCATAAAATAGTTCTATGCAAGTTTGATTTTTTCAGACATTTGATCAGTCCAGCTCGCCTGCTAAAAATGATGCTTGACTCATATCCTGGCAACAGTGTTTATTTGATGTGCACTAGTGAAGCCCTCTAGAAAACTGTACTCAGTCTATTATAAATTTAGCCTCCTACATCTGTGTGTGTTTTGGTGTGTCTGAGTTATCAGCTGTGTCTAGTGGATGACACAAGCTGGTCGGTGTACCTTTGTCGTTTAATTAGAAGTTCAGTGTTGAAGAAGCCTTGAGAGAGAAAATATCTGTGTTCTTGCAGGCTTTTTTAGATCTGTTTGTCTTGGGTAACTTTGTGCTATAAGAAAATCCAAGTCGTTTTAGACTGTGTCTCTCTTCAGCCAAACTCCAATTACTTTTGTATTTCTGTCCAAATAAAACTACTTGCCCTAAGTCCAAACACATGAAAAATGTGCAGCTGTGAAGTTACATCCATTCCTATGTTCAGAAATGTTCAACAATGGGGCCAAAGTTTTTTCAGAGGGAGGCATACCTGAAGACTAGATGAGTGGAGAGGCTGACCACATGCTGGATTTCATGTGGGAACACAGGACAGTAAAGATGGGAATGTCTCATTAAAAGTAGCTGTGCAAAGTTGGCTGAGTTGGTCTTCTGTGCATGATAGTTGTCAAACAATGTGAGCACCTTGCCAAGGAGCCTCCTTCAGGATCACAACAGCTGTGGTGGGAGTGCAGGCATCAGGCCAAGTTCCAGCCAAGCCCCAGGCTGGGACTGCATGCTGCTTACTGAAAACTTCTTGCAGTTTCACTTCAGTGACATATTTCTCACTCCTACTCCAAGAAGTGGAAAGATCTGGGGGCTAGCTGGTTTGCCCTTCAAAATGGGTTTAAAATCCTCCTATTCCTGTTTACAAGAAGTGAGTAAACACGTAACTGCTCAAATAACCAGGCACTAAATTCATTTCATTGGCACCTCCTCAACTGCACCACTCAGCACAGACCTTGGGAGGCTGTGGTACCCATGCCAGTGCTAATTGGGTTTGCTCATCAGGGAGGCACACAGGTGCTGGCAGTGGGAGAGGGCAGGTGGCTTCACCACCAGCCTTTTCACCACTGCAGCTGCCTCAGACACCTTGAAGGGCTCCTGCGTGCTGCATGGGCTGCAGGCATCTGGAGAAGGCTGAGAACATCTCCTTTCACACCCATCTATGGCAAATTAGGCTGTGTTGAGCAGAGGCACCCCTGCCCATGCTACGAGGACAAGGCAGCACCTGTCCCAAGGAGCCTGGTGGGATAGAACTGCTGCTTTAGGAGACCTGACCGTTCCTGTTTGTAATGTATGCAGAGCTGTGGAGGATGATGGGGCTGCTAAAATTAATTCCCTTCTGCTGATTCATTCCTACCTGAGACGATTCACCTTCAGGGCTCAACATCACTGTGGTTCTGGAATGTACCAGGCTGTGCCAAAAAAGAAATGGTGGGGAAACAGCAGGGGATTTTAAACCAAGCTATCTGCTGCCAGTCTTGCCTCTGTGCATGCTCTCCATTTCACATCACACAAGCAGGGTGACACACAAAAGCCTTAGTGCATTTAGAATATTTCTTTTCAGGATGAAAGTGTATTTCCAGCCAGCACAGCAAGCTGGGGTTAGCCTGCCAAGGTTTGTTGCATTTTTCTTTAATTACAGCAGCAGCCAATAGGTTTAAATTTGAAGGCCAATGAGCAGAATCCCTGCCTCTCCTCCCTCTTCACTGATTGTTTGAATCTTTAAGAAACAGTTTCCTACTGTCTTTGGGACAGTCAGAAGAGCCTTTAAGCTCATGCTTATGTTCAGCTAATGCACTGCACTCAGCTGGGTTGTACATATTTGCCAAGTTCAGTGTGTGCTGAAGTGCTTTTTGGGGTGGAGGCTGGAATACACTTGGTTTACAACTCTGAAAGCATGTGATTGCAATGAATTTGTCTTGCATCAGAGAGGATTTTTTTTGGAAGGTCTCCTGCTCAAACAACAATCCATTGGCATTTCTGAGGCTTCTAGAGCTAAGTTGTTATTAAAAAAATGCAAGTATTTCAATGCTGCACAGATGAAACATTACATGTTGTATATAGTTTGCAAAGTGTGGGAGACTTTTGGTTGAAAAGGCTCTGCACATACATAACATCATCATCATCCTCATAAATGCATTGAAGGCAGAGAAGCTTGAGCTGATCTATTATGGGCACCTGTCCCTGTATAATTTTCTAACACTGCCTGCCTGGCTGAACTGATGAGATCTCCACTAAATTGGGGTAGCCTGTCATTTTATTCAGATTGAAATGGATTTTCTTGCCTTGAATTCCTGGCAGGGAGAAAACAATCAAAAAATAATGGCTCACAGATAATAAGGTTGCATGTTGAGCTAGACATAATGGATACACAGCTGTCAATACTTTTCCTGCACATATTTACATCATTTCATTATGAGATGAGCAAGCCCAGATGAAGGTCCAAAACAGGGCCAGGTTGTTTGCCATTTGACCCCCCTGCAAAGCACACTTGGGATCCTCCTAATAAAGCTGTTTCTCATAATTTACAACAGCCAGAGAGATGGGCTACCTGGCAGAAGGGTAGGCAAATAGTTTGCCTTGTTTCAGATAAGCAAAACTGATTATGTTCCACTGAAATTATATCTAATAAGGGCTTTTGTATATTTTGGCCTTCAGCATGTCACCACTTCTCCTGCTCTCATCTCTAGAGAGCTCTTAAAGCCCAAGTGATGCATTTTGTAGAGACTTCAAGAAAAATGCAGACGTTCTGGACAGCTTTCCTTTTTCAAGGCTACATGGGAAGCTGTAACTCAATACATAATGGCTTGCCTTAGTTGTCAACAGAGTCACACTGGCCCAGGACAAAACCCTGCTTGAGCCCTATGACTCCATTATACTGCTGAGGCCAAGGCACACCAGCTTCACAGCAAGCAGCAGACAGGAGAGGGATGCTGTTGTTGTTGCACCAGGCTAGCTCTGATTCCCCAGACTGGATGGAATAGTGACACTTTCCAGTGGGATGTGCATGCAGTGTCTTGTCTCTCTGTGTCTAGTGTGTTCTCTGGCTCCAGAGCCAACTACTTCAGCTACTCTGCCATCCTGCCACTCTCATGTTCTTTTTGCTTACCTGATTAAGCCTGATAAACTTATTTTGGAGTATGAAAATTTATTTAAAGATATGCTTGATTTGTCCCCTCCTTGCTGTGTCTGAGTATGTACTGCAAAACTGGAAGCAGTGGAGTTAGCAGCAGCTGCCTGCAGCTCATCTGTTGGCAGGACTGGAGCTGAAATCACTCTCTCAAAGTGCCAGAAAGACAGACCCACTGAAAGGAAATGTCGGGTGAAAGAGCAGGAAAGCAAGTTTGCTTCCAAACAATAAACATGCAGATCGGAAATAATTGAGGCACTAGAACAAGGAGGAGGGAAAACAAAACAAACCATAACAACAGATCCTCAGATTAACTTGCTTCCCTTGTAGCAAGGAAGAAGGGCAAGGGGGAAAAGAAACAAAACAAAACAAAACCATCCAGCTTTAGGTAGCTCAGAACTGACCAGAAAAATATTTTTCACTTTATGATAACTCCTGAGGAGCTGCTGTGTTCAGTGTCATGGTGAAAAGCTGGCATCCCAGTAGTTCTGACAAAACAAAGTCTTTTAGGACCTGTCTCCCTAGGGCTGACCTGCTGATGAGCCAGGAAACTACTTGCTGTTTCCTTTTAAAAAAGCCCAAAATTGACCTGTTTTAACAGAGTATGTCAGTTCTACCAACTCACTGTCTTTCCACCAGACTCCTGTCTGATGGGGAGATTTCCAAACTGCCCTATGATGCCAGACAATTACAGCTATAAATATTTTACTAAGGAATACCACAGTATCGTTCTGTAGAAAGACATAAAGATAAAGAACAGAATAAAACCCCATTTCCTTTACTACTACACAGCACTTAAACTATGTGTGAATGGTATCTCCAGGCTCCTAAACAGACGGCTGTGGGTCACTTGGGTCCAAGGAAAGAGGGGCAAAGGATTCTGGAAAGAAAGGGAGCATACACACAAAATCTGGAGCCAAGCAAAAGGGACTTTTTTCATAGCTTTACGGGTTACAGTGTACAGAGTAAAGGTACATGACATTGTTTTCAACAGCTCAAGAAGGATTGCTAAAGCACTGAGTTTAGGCACCCAGCCTAGCTGGTTTCGTTACCTGGCTTGCCTCCTTGAATTTCCTTAATAGTGAAGCTCTCCTAGAGGCAATTCAGAACAGAAGCCTAACACAGGCTTGCTGAAATGCTCCTGGAAGTGGGTCTCTCCCAGTGTTTTTCCATTGACTCCAGGGGGAACCTGGTGAGCCCTGCTGGCTAGTTTAACCAGCCAAATTGGGTGGCTAAATTTGGGTGGTCTGAACACCTCCAGTTTTGCATGAGGCCTGGAGTAGGATTGGAATTTAGTCCTTAACACCTGCATTGCTAAAAAAATACATTGTTGCTCTTCAACCTTGTGTTGCTATAGTTTGAATGAACTGTATATTTATCACAGACATTGCTTTTCACTTGTACATAGGATGTGGAAGTGGAAATCAAGTGTATTCAAGAATGGGATGACTAGGGGAAGTTGATAAACAACCTGGAGGCCATCAGTAGCTCACATTCACTTTGGGGCATTGCCTCTATCAAAGACAGAATCTTCCTGCTCTCTGAGTGGCAGGTGTGAATAATGAATATCAGTGAATATTAAGCCCTGAGTGGCTGTATGAGCAACGTGGTATTGTTCACTCCTTGTTCACCAGCTTTGTAATGAAATCTGAGTGTGTCTGCTCTCTGGTTTTTGCAGCCTTCCAAATATGAGTGTGGCTCCCCAGCTGCAGCCTGCATTATTGCATTCCAGCATACTTGCTTTGCATGACATACCAGCTACCTTCAAACAAACTTTGGTCTAAATTTGCACAGACCAGTTCAAAGGGTGTCATCTGAAGAAGATGAACTCTCACCACACATTTAGTCAGATGTTTCTTTCATATTATTTCAGTGAAATTATATGCATGCCACCTCCTGCATTTCCAAAGCTGGCCTTCAACAGTGCAGGCTCAGAGCAGATTAAGAAGCTGTATTGTGCATTATTCTTTAAAAATAATTCAAGTCCCTTGTCTGTGGTCTCAGGAGCCCAGTTCTCACTCCAGTACGATTAGCTGCCTCTCCTGTCACAGAGTTTACAGTTTGAAATTGGCAGTATCTGCAAGCACCTGGCATACAGGAGGAAGAGCACTGGATAGACCTGGGCCTGTCAGTCCAAGCAGAAGCTCAGGAGAATGACATGGTCCTGCTCTGGAACATTGTTCCTTCCCCAGGTGATGCACAGTCACCCAAGGGCTCACATTTTGTAGCCCAGACCTCTAGTCCCTTCTGGAACAGACAAGAGAGAATTAGATATTTATTATCAGAGCAGTCCAAGCACAAACCTAATAGGTCAGAGGGTAAATCTTGTTGACAAAGATGGAGCTATCATTGCTAATGCATTTTTCAAAGCAGAACCACAAAGATTCTGTCTCATACATCCAATGTTTCCATAAGATGGGGAAGAGGAGTGGTGTGGTGGGAAGAAAGACGGAAATGTTTTCCAGTCTTGACATTACTGCTACTGCATACTGCTTCTTATAGTTCCTTCCAGCTGAAAAGGCATAAAGGACCCCATTTATGTTTGGATTCATGCAGAGAAACATCAGAGAAGAAAAAAAAATCCCATGCTCTGGTTACCTGACTTTCACTATGCAGAGCACAGACTTGGAATCGTGCTATTATATATATAATATATTCCTCAAACAGGGGTAGGTCTGAAAACATCTGGCCTGGTCACATTGTGCTTAGCAAGGATGAAAGTTAATATACAAACTCTAATAACCAAGATCTACTGATAGGCAAAAAAAGCTGAGATTTTGTTGTGTATACTTTGGGAGAAGTAATTACATTTCGTTATATAATCAGTTAACAACACAGATTCTCCTCAAAGTAAGTGGTAGCTCCATGAAGACTTTTGATGTGTGTTCCAAGAATTTGTAATAAATCAAAGCATAAATAGACTTTTTTTGGTGGCACCGATTGGATGGTTTAGAAGGAAACAAAAGTTCGCTTGGAAAAAAACTCTGCTTTTAATCAAACACTTTGTTTTCACTGCATTTTCACCAAATCCAAGCCCTTGGTCCATACATGGGTCTAGGGAGAGTTTGCTTGAGGCCAGTGGTCTTCAGGTCCTCGAACCCCTTGGTCTCATAGCAGCTCACACGTGCATCTGGTCTGCAGCCATATCCCCATCCTGCTGCCAGAGCTGCCAGCCCTGGAGTGCTCCTAACACCTGAGTGCTCCCAGCTCCAAGGCTCACTCATCCAACAGCTCTGCCTTAGGAAAGAGGGAAGTCTGAAAGCTGCTTGCAACCACCCTGGGAGAGTAATGTTTTTGAATTGTGAAGCCAGTAGAGCTTCCAGCGGGGTTGCAGAAAATTAAATAAAAGTTGGATTCTCATCAGAATCCAGACAAGTTGAATTAAAATTGGAAATTATCCTGCAAGTCTCTGTGTGTGGCACTCTCAGTATTAAATATCTTGTTTTTTTCCAGAACTAGAAGCAGTTTTGTCAGCACACCAGGATGAACTATCAGCTGGCTCTCATTCAAGTCAGAGGGGACTATGCCTGATCAAATCTGTCAAGGAAAGCAGAAAGTAAGCAGAAAGATCATCCTTTGGGCCCATTAGTGCTATGTAGATGTAACAACATAGAAGTGACTTTCTTCTGTCACCATTGAGAAACTTTGACATATTTACTGTGGTCAGCACTCAAGATCTCACATTTCAGTGCTGCAATGCAGAAAAGAGCAATGTAAAAAAGAGATACCAAATCCTCCTGGTTCAATCCAAAATCTTGTGTCATCCTTAAAATAAAATTCTAAATAACAAAGAAAAAACCTGGAAATATTTAAAAGAGAGTGTGAAGAAGGAAAAAAACTGGGGGGACCTTTCTAAACTCAAGCATAAGTAGCTTGGCCCATCTTGTGTTACAGGATGTCTGCAGGAGGTGACCAGCAATAATCCCAATATTTGGTCCTTGAGGCCAACGGTCAGCCAATAGCCAGAAACATTAGGCTGAGGGATTGGTGGGGAGATTTAGGCAACCTGACTTGACCCCTCAGATTCATGCACAAGTTTTTAATTCATTTTGTTGTGGTTATCCTGACATTCTATTTCCTTTATTACTATGGCCTGAAGTAAGTAATACACTTGAAAGTGCATGTACATCTTAACCATAACTTTGAAATTTTGAGAAGCCCCATTATCCTCAATGAACAAATGTGAGTATTTTACTGGAGACTGGGCATGAATTTACTCACTGGTTCAACAGGGGTGGCCAAAAGAAGAGCCTCATTTTTTTTTTAAATTAAGTAGAGCATGACAATAAAGATTCTGTAAATTACGTCCCCCATTAAACCAATAGAAGCTAGAATTAATAGAATTAATAGAATTAATTTTGATGCTGTCATTATTTCTATGTCATGTCTCCAAATTGAAGCAACAAAGGTTTAAAATCACTTTCACTGTTTTAAACAGCTCCACATGGTGACCTAGTGCAGCTGGAGCCATAACACAGAGGTATATTTAAGGTATTGCCTTGTGTTGGTTATTTAGCTATGTCACTGGACAAGTTCAGAAAGCTTTTTAACAGGAGATTTTCTGCCAGGCTGTGGTCCATGGAAGCCTCTCAGTGGTACTGAAAATTTTGGTTGTAGCAATCATGTAAATTTCCTGCAATGCCTTTAATGTTTTTCTCAGAGGCAGTGTTTTATGGGTTATCCCCTGCAGTTTGTCCATTTTCAAAAAAACATAGAAAACACCATTGTCAGCTTCAAGTTTGGATCCTTATAAATTAATGCAGCAAACTCAATCAGTGTGAAAATATCTAATTCAGTAGGCATGATTATAAACAGGACATTCTCCTTTCCTAACAAAGTAATAACAAATGCATTTTCTTGCTGAATGACTGTCACAAAATGTGCTACATCTATTTATGCAAAGTTCATCATAACATTTAGTCATTACATTTTATGCAAATCATAACATTTATTTTTCCTGTTCACAGATTAACAACTTCGTATAAATCAAAATTGAAACTTTTCCTCATTTCCAGTGGGCAAATTTTTAAAATACTTCTGGTGACTATCATGATTATTTTTTTTAGATTTTGAGATATGATTTTATTACAATACTTACAATGGGAAATCAAATCAATTAAATAAAATTGTAGCTTTTCAGGCATCACACTTTTCCACATGGCAGGTCTCAACTCTTTTTAATGCAGAAACACCATTTGAAATTTTTAGTGAACCTACTCAAGAGATTTTTCTAAGGATTAAACCTACTAATTCATAAGCATGCATCCTGTAGTTAAGACTATTGATTTTCATCTGTATGTAAATATATTCATTCAGTGGATCCTAAGTCTACAGTAAAAAAATACTTAGGAACATGTTTTCTTATAAAAACTGGAAGCCTGTTCAAGAAAATGCCTTTAAATTCTACAGTTAAATGTATTCACAGATATGTGCATATTTATATATAGAAAAATATATGCCAAGGTATGTATGTATATGTATGTAGCACTGAATAACATTTGAGAAAGTACCAGTCTTTATGGGGCTACTCTCAGTGCCAATTAATTAATGGGCAGTTGCAATAATTCTGTAAATTAGACTTGCAATAATAATATATGAGCTCGAGAAGGGGCTGCAGTAGCATATTTGGCACAGTGTGAAGCTATTCATTTCTATCTCTGCAACAAAGTAATTAAACACATGCATAAAGCCCCAATAACCTAACAATTTTTCAAAATTTTCCTAAAGGACTTTGTGTAATGGGCCTGGAACATAAGAGGTCAGAAAGCACACAATTCTACTTCCCAGAAAGTACTGATATTTTGACTCTTTTCCATTTTGAAATGCGGCAATAGGATGAAAATATTTTGCAAAAGGAACACTCCATAATTAATTTTTATAGCAAAGGTTAGCAATTTCAAAGATATTTTACAGGTAAACCATTATATAATAGTAATAGATAAATTAAAATAAATCCTTGCAAGATTAATAGAAATGCAAAAACCAGAGCAAAATATGTTGATGCCCTCCAAATAAATAAAAATGAGTTCTCCATCTAAATGTTTTCTCCTCCCAACACTATAAAACCAAGATAATCCCCAGAAACACTTCCAGTTTCAAAAAAAATCCAGATTCCAATAATTTTGGTTCTGAGTTGTTTGTAAACCAACCAACCTTTTTTGTAGGTTTAGGCGTCTTGGTGTCTATCCTGCCTTCAGCATTCCATTCAGTTTCTACAATGCTGCAGAAATTGGTCTTTGTGTTTCTTTATATAATAACTAGAGCCTGGGTTGCATGTTCCATGGTTCCAGGTCATGAAGCAGCAGCTGGCTATCTTCATAATAGAATTTGGGTAAAACCATGCCTAGAAATAATGCACATCATTTTGGGAGTAACTGAATGCTGGAAATACATGAACTTTTTGCAGAGAAAAGGAATGAAAAGATGCACAGTTTGAGCTGGGGAGTAAAATGTTCTCAAAATTAGATATATAAAAAATATGGCCTACCCATAAAAAAAATCTTAATTTTAAACCAATCAGGCTTGCTCACAGCAAGATACACAACCTCTTGTTATAATTTATGCTGCAGTAGTTCCTAGAAGCCCTGAGTTCCTATCATGCCACACACTGCACAGAGTGATCACACATTTACTTATTTATTTATTTACTATAGGGCATTAGATTACCTGCTCCTGACTGAACAGGTAAAGCACAGATTACTGAGGATGCCAGGTACACCCAGGCAGCCAGCCACAGAAAGTAATTTCAGCCTCAGCCTTTGTTTTAAATAAACATCTGCATTTTCATATGGAGAAAAGAATTTGTTTCACAATGAGCTGTCGCAGCATGTTTGCCTGCTAATGAACCAAAAGCTCTTTGAATTCTCTCTCTCATTCTTCCCACACTGCAATTTTGCCAGCCCTGACTATCCCTTTTAGCGATTTTCATTTTTCTTTATTTTTTTTTCCTCTTGAACAAAACATTCCTGCTCAGGCCTGCAGTTACTTTGTAATTCCCATTTCATTTACTACAGGGAAAGGCCTTGTTTCTGTTCACAGAAGAAAGAAACAGATCATTGTCACTGCTGCTTGCAGACAGGTAGTCTCTATTTGATGCTACTTCAGTGGAAAAATATGTTTGGTGGTCCAGACAGGGAGCTCAAGACAAGGCTCCTCATGGCATCCAGGATCAAGGCACAGGGTACTGTGCCACCTTCAACCCAACCTAGTCCCACAGGTGGCTGTGAACTCCAGTGCATTAAATCCCCAAAAGACTTCCAAGGACGAGGTCCTCCTCCAGAGTGAGTGTCTGGCAAGTGTCAAAGCATGCCCTGCTCCCCACATGAGCCAGCCCCTGCTTCCAGCACTGTAAAACCAGACTCAGCCTCTGCTGCTCTGTATTATATTGAGCACTGCTCCAGAGGGACTTCACACAACAAAGTCTGTTTTCATTGGGCTCCTGGATCAGGGCAAGTCCTTTGGCAATTATGGCATTTAACCTTTTTGCTCCCCCGGATCACTGGGGAGAAGCACATATTGAAGAAGTGATGTTATGAAAGCACAAGGCTTTTTTAACCCAGGAAATTTCTCATGGGGCCCATTATGTCATATGGGGAAGAACAACTGAGTAATTTTTAAGTATAGGAATGTAGCATAAAAATAGCCAAGAAATCCTTAGCTTGAGCATCTGTCCCAAACTCACCCCTCCCCTCTTTCCTTCTGCCTTCCCATCATGCGTGGGCTTTCCCCTGAGCCCATTCAGCATTTTCTTGCCTGCTTTATACCACTGCATGTATCCCACCTAAACCTTATTTCATGGCAACATGAAAGGGACTCCAAAGGCACTCCCTTCTTCCCCCAGCTTAGCAGAGGAGAGCCTGCCTGGGCAGCCCATCAAAGTGCTGGGGGTGTGGGGTTAAAGAGGGTCTCTGGCAGCAAGGGCTGGTGCATGGGAGTGAGGGAACAGCCTGGGGAGTGGAGGGAAAGGAGCTGTGGAGGCTCTCTGCAGCCCAGAGGTGTGGTGAAGTGCACACAGAGGTGCCAATGTCACCATGGGACATCTTCACAGGGTGCCTCCAGTCATCCTCAGCACTTCACAATTGAAACACTGTCTTTTAAGCTCCCATTTTCTTACAAATCCCCCTTCCCTGAGCATCAGACTCCACAAACCACACTTTTTTTTTTTTTTTTTTTTTTGAGCTACACAAAAAATAATGTAGAAATAAAATCTTCAACAACACTGTGGCACCTTTCACAAGACCAGCATCACCTCCCAAAGCAGCCCTCCTTGGGCCAGCATGCAAAACCAAGTATGTCTAAGCTGAGGTTGTAGCAAGTATGGGCTTTGCTTCTGTAGCAAATGCTTCCTCTCAGCAAAGTCACCCTTTGCTTTGTCAGCTGCACCTTGAAATTAGAAGTATTTAATACAAAAATAATATAGGGAATACAGCAAGTAAGAGTTGCTAAGTATTGCACATCACATTCCCTATGAGGCTGGACTGCTGTTCCACCATGCTGACTGAGGGATCAGAATAAAACCTGTGTTCACATCACAGAGATGGGGAGGGAGATGCTTTTGGCTGGGGGGCAGAGGATGTGGGGCTGTGACTCGGTGCTCCCACTGCCCCTCTGCCAGCCCAGTCACCCCTGCCCCCCTCTCCCTGGGGTCCACTCTTTGCCTTCCCCTCCAAGTCCCGCAGGTAGACCTGACACAGAGGGATGCCCAGAATGGCTGAAGCTTTGAAACTTCTCTTCTGCATAGGAAAGATGTAAAGGAGAATATTTCCTTTACTCCTTGCCATGAGCCAGATAGAACTAAGGCAGTTTACAACAGATGAGTATTAACACATAAGAAAGAAAATGAGGCCAAACAGATATCTGATAAAAGTTGTCAGCTGGAGGTCTTTTAGACACTTACTTCCATATTTATGGTACTACATACCTGTTTTACACTTCCTGGGACATCAGGCAGCTAATACTAGCAGAAAATTTTGTACTATCCCCACAGCAGTGTTAAAACAAGAAATTAAACAAGAATATATCTTGCTTTGAATCGTGGCTGAATTTAACTGAAGGATGGCAAAGTCAGATTAAATTTAAAAAAAACCAAAAAAAAACAAAAACAAAAACCAAAACAACCAAAAAATTCCTTATTTACAACTCCACATGCACACTTGGGCTCACCAGGATTGAGTGGTTTTCTTGCACCTTGATGAAAGGGAATCAACAGGCCAAAAGACCATTTTAAAGCTGTCTTGAAAGACAAACTTAAAAGAAATAGTTTATAACCGGAGGGGAAGGTGGTAGGAGGGGATAGCATTTTCTTCTCCTGTATATTAAAAGCACACCTCGGGCATGATTCTAATCTGATTTAAGCATCACGTGAGGTGCATTTATTACATGGGAAAGTTGCCTCAGTGTGTTCACTGACACAGTTTGGGCCCAGCCTGTAGAAGCTCCTCTGCATGCAGAGGACTCTCCAGTACACAGAGATGAAGTGCTGGGGAGGGAAGAGCAGCCAAGCTATAACAAGGGGATATCTGGGGGAAAGCCACTGAAAAATAGCAGAAGGTTTTGTGAGCAAGGATATCCTGCTCCCAAAAGCTACAGGGCAGTGGCAGCCAAGAAGGGTGGGATCACTGGCAGAGGAAAGAGAGAGTATGAGGAGAAACCAGTGGAATCTGAATGGTCTTGGAGCCACATCATAAAACTGAGCAAATTACAGTCGGCAAAATAATGTGTGAAACAGCCAGCTGTTCCTGAAAACGCTGGAGTCCTGCTGCTGCAAGGTTTCAAGGCTGATAGCCTGGAGGCACAGAAACCCCAGAACAAGGAACAAGTAGTAAGACTCTGGTCTTCCAGATGGACCAAAGATCATCTGTGGGACACCCACTTCACACTACAGGCAACTAGAAAACAATGTAGGGATGCAGGCAGTGAATAAAAGTGTCTGGCAATGATAACAGTGGGGACTGATGAGCTAAAGCATCCCACTGAGGGTACAGTGAGCAGAGAAGAGCAGTTTTACACACCACAGAGTTAACAGGCATTCATTTGGTGAGAGCTCCCTTCATGCATCCCAATCCTGCCTCCACTTCAATGGAACTGTTGGACTTGACATCAACATGCCATGTGCATGGGATAAGGGAGGCAGTGAGAGAGAAACAGCCAGGGGCTCATACAATCATGAATCTCTGTTCCAAAAATACAATTTATTATTCAAAAATAGCCAGTTTTCTGGGCAATAGCCCAGGGCAGTACTTTGCCAGAGTTCTGCAGAAACCAAATCCATCCTTCTTGCTTTGCTGCCAAAGGAATTGCAATAGGCTCCCCATATCACAGCCACTCCTCTCTCCTAGAAACACAGTTGGAGAAATCATCAAAAAGGTCTTCAGGATTAATTTCCAACCTCTCAGTGTAGATCAGTTGGTTACCAAAAGACTTTAGCAGGTCTGGAGAGCACTGCCAGTAAATCTGGAATTACTGTCTCGAAAGTGAAGTGTACTCCAGATCCTTAAAAACAGACACACTTCCTTTGGAAAACTCACCCTACAAACCTCTGGCTGCACAGAAAAGCACGTTTATCCCAGTCTCATTCCTAGTCCCATCTGGAAGCAGCCTTCTGAACTTTCAGAGTTCTGTCATATGGAAGCTAGAGGTGGAGAGTCAGGTTCTGCCCACAGCAGCTAGAGAAGGAGGGAGATGATGCATATGTGGGGAAAAATATCATAAAAGTGTCCTTAGTTATTAATATTCACCAGAGTTTGTGAGGGCCCAGTGGGAATTAGGACCCCAGAGTGCTGAGCACCACACAAGGCTTTTGTCCCTGCAAGGGGATAGGTCCCTACATAGAAATCCCTGCGGCAACAGAAACCAAAAGTGACAGTACTAAGATCAGGCTAGGAGAGATGAGGCCCCTTTCAACATGGCATCATTCTGAAGCTGGCCAAATTATTCTGGAACTTGGTTATAAAGTGTAGACTGTGTCAGATTTATTAATAGTGGGCTTTCTACACCATTATTGTCTGTTTTTCAGGATCAAAACTAATTAATGTCAATACACTACAAGAAACACCTCAACCCAGATCACAGATTTCACCTATTTCACCTATTTCAGTAAGTAAAACTATAATGGTAGCAGCATTTTCTGTCAGTCACTGACACAACAAAAGCAACTCCTGTCTACTATCTCCTCAAAGAGACCCTCTATTTTCCCTAAATTAGGTGTGAAATGTACAGTACATGCCATAGTAGGATATGGGCTTCCTTTTCCAGGGACAGAAATGCACTGTCAAGCCTGCAGTTGACCAAAGCACCATCTAAACTTCAGCAAGCACAGGCACACGCTGAAGATATGGGTGAAACATCTGGTACCGAATTCCAGTCCTGTACATAACTTCTAAAGGTGAATTCAGGGCAATTACCTGTGCAAAAGCATCATTCTCACTTCAGGAGCCACATCCACAGATGAATTAATGACAAAGTCTGTTAGGAAGGGGCCTCAAGAAAATTTCTGCTTTACCCCCTCTGCTGAGGAGAATCACAGGTTCAGAGTTGGTGTGGTGGTTGTCTCTGTGACTGAGAAAAATTATTAGTTCATATTAGTATGGAAGAAACCACATATTGACTTTTTGTGATACCAAGTTACTTCTTAGAAAGCTGCATGGTCCAGGAGGGTAGATTGCGGTTGCAGCAATGGGATTTGTTATTAATTAGATCTTTGGCTGCAGCTTAAAGGGCTGCATTGTATCTCTCAGGTCAGACTTTTCTGCTGCCAGTGCCATCAAAGAATTTGTAATCGACTCCATAATTCATTTACATTTTCTGGCACTATACTGAGCACTACCTGACACTCCTTCCTACTTTAGTTCCTTACAGTGTACAGGGTAAAAATAACTTATTTAACCCCTGCGTATATGTATTTTATTTCCTATGCATTAAACATCCACTGAAATCCAGAGTATTATTTTTAATCCATAGAAAACAACTACCTCATATTTCACATGGACTTCCTTGTGATTACAAAGACATCCTGGAAGAAAACAAGCAATTCAGGGACACTTGCAACTCAGCTTTCCTTCTCTCTTGCCATAAAAAATTAATGATTTATTAAGAAATTGGTTCTGGCTCATCTAATCTGACTGGCAAGGGTAGAACAGTGCCTTCCAGTCTGCCTATTCCGTCCATAATTAGGTACTCCAAATTTCATGAAATGCATAGCTGCATTTCATGGGAAAAGACCTACAATTTCTGCAGCTACTGTAGAAAACTCACTCATGAGCCATCTACTGCTCCACCAGGAATTGTGGCAGCATATGCTGTGGTATAAATTCCATGGATTAATATCCAAGCATTTAATGGCAGAACTGCATGAAAAAGAAATGTAATAAAAATAATTAAAGAGTAGGAACAATAATTAAAAAGAAAACCATATATGGTAGTTCAAATGCACATTACTACATGAGCTAAATGAGTTTTCTTCAGATTCTTCTTCTGAGACACAAATGAGTGCTCCCCTTCTGATCAGGAGCAAGTACACCTAGCATGGCAGTAGGGCTTTGTTTTCTTTCAAAAACAGCAACATTATGTGACTATAGAAATAAAAATTACAGCACCACTATGGAAGTACTAATTCTCAAGACTGCCATTGTCTTCACACAATGTTGCAGCAAAGTGGTAGTGTAATGGGAAATGAAGTTGTAAACAATATATCAGATGTGGCTTTGACAAAACATCAATTCACTTCAGTGGATTTGGTTCACTATCTTAGCCTCAGCTTCCAGAACGAAAACATTGATCAAGAAGAGTTGTCAGTTGCTGGTAGTGATCTAACAAGGAAAATTTAAGAGAGAGCTGTGAGCTCCTCCCACTGTCCATGAGATAAATATTTGATTGGTTTCCTGAGCTGGAGGAAGTAAGAAGTGTGCTTTTAGGTAACCCTGCTCCACAATATCTCCATATATAATTTCTGGTTTGTAGGGAAGAAATCAAAGCAAAGATGACTTGTCTGACATTGCATGCTACTAAAAACAAGATCTGTATGTTCCAAATCCTGGTACAACAGCAACCTTTCCATTTCATACCAACCTATTTAATCTCCAGCTCAGCAATCCAGGAGTAAGATTCTGTACTTGGGCTTTATGAGCTGCTACTGGCTCGTTACATTTACTTTAGATGGGAAAGCAATGCCATGGTCTAACCCTGATAAACTCAACATTCCCCACCACCTGCTGCTCTCCTACACACTTATAGTAACATAGCATACACTGGGTTAGCAATTCTCAACTAAATTGATTCTCAGCCTCTTATCATTTTTTTTTTTAGCCCTATGACGAGTGAAATCTCACTTTATTGACAACAACTTGCTTTCTTGTTTACCTGTTAATCTCCTCAGAAGCACCTCATGGTCTGTGAGGGCTCTGGCAAACATAGACTGAAACCACTTCTCTGGAGAGCTGCTTGTCAAGTGATTTTATGCAACATAAATCCTACAGTAAACATAACTTTGTATACAAGTAGACCTGCTTGTTTCCATAGTTTATTACTTCCTATCTTGTCACATCTTCTCCACCTTTGATTTGCATCATACTGTCATCCATAAAGCCTTTAGACGCTTGCTCCAAATGCTTGTGTCTGCTGCAGGCATTCCTGCTTTCCCAGGACAAAAACCAGAGCCACCTCCTCTCCTCAAACTCCATAACACAGAGAAAGGGAGTACTGCTCTCCATTGAGGTCACTGGTTAAAAGCCATGCTTCAAATGGCAAATACCACAGTCAGATTATATCTGTCACGGGCTCATATGAACTACAAAGTAGTAACAAGCAAGCCAGATTTCTATGCTGATACCTTAAATGTCTTAAAGAAATGCCTTTCTCTCCCTAACACATGCTGCTGTAGAGGGGTGTGTCTGCAGTGTTTTACTCAGAGAGGCACCAAATCTCCTCTGCTTTCCCCCACGGCTGAAAAACAACAGACACCCTTGGGAGGAGCTGAGCTCCTGGGCATGGTTTGCACCATCATCAATCTCAGCCCTGCACCGACTCCAAGAGCAATCCCAAAAAAAAGCACCAAAAAAACCAACAAAAAATAACTCTTCATGTGCTGCTGTCTGTGTTTCATCTGCAAGGTGAAGGTAATAGTAGCTTCTAATCAATGTAAAATGTCTGTCAATCTGCAAGGAGACCTGCAACTCTACAGATGTTACTGCAGACTGCTGCTACCATAGCCATCCTTGGCCACTGTCAATAAAGCAAAACTCCTCTGGGAGAAAAGCCAAAAATAGTTATAACAACCAGAAAATATATTTCAATATATAATGCATGACAACATTACTATTATTATTGTTATTATTATTATTATTGTTATTGCTATTATTATTATTAACAAAAGCAAACTGTAATTATTTGATGTTTGGATTTTGATCAAGAAATGATGCAAACTTTGAGGAAAACATTTTTTTTGCTTTTCAAAAGAGGAAAAATTTTGCCATTTCTCCCCCTCTAAAGACATGCTCATTTTGGAAAAGAACAGATTAAACTGACAATCTACTGACTGCTGACCAAGAGTCTCATCCCTTTGACATTTCATCTCTTGAATAGTGGTATTTCCTCTTGTGATAAAATATTATAGTCTCCCCAGCTTTGAGATCCCAGGCATCAGGTCTGGCTGAGCAGTTGCCAATGAACCAGATGCCCCTGGCACATTATTTAAAAAATGTCTGTCCCTTTTTCTTTGCTCCTTTCATTTTCTCCCCCCTCTCAGTTTGGTGCCTTATGCTGACATTTGAACTCCTGTGCAGTGAAGGTGAATGTGCCCCTGCAATTGGTGGTGCCTGTACACCCTCTTTGCACAAGCATAAATTATTTAGCAGTGTTTCAGACACAGCAATTGGGTCAACACCATCCACTCTCTCACAAAGACAGTGCTTTTTGCTCTTGTCTTGTTTGTTCAATCTGAAAGGTCACTGCAACTAGGAGCATATGTTTATTATTTTATATGGAAAATACAATACTACTTATTTCCTTCCCAAGAAGCCAGAATTGCTGGGATAACCATTTCTTTCACAGCATTACTGCATTTCTACTTCTTGTCCTGTCTGAACATTTCTAGTAATTCAAAAGGGCATAGAATAGTGGAAAAATTATGAAGAACATTTCTGGTTAGTAAAAAAAGGAAATATTGATTTGAGTTGTCTCTAAAAGTAAAAATTATTAGGTATTTCAAATCAGTTCATCCACTTTGCCTGAATTTATGTTCCCAGGAGAATACAAAGTGTTCTGTCAGCCAGAGCAATCACTAAGGCTTCACAAGCAGCTCTTTTGAAAGGATGTGTTTTCTTTTTTTATCATCAGCTTTGACTTATCTGCAAAATTATAAAGAAATAAATCTAAATTAATGATGTGTACCCATACAATTTATCCATTATTTACTTTTAATTTAAGCTGTCAGAGTTTTGTGGCAGAGCTGTAAGCAGTTCTACAAATTCTGTATTTCTGCAGCTCTTCCCTGTGGTCTCCTTAGTAGCTTTGCCAGAACCTAAGCTCAGCTGCTAATGCAAAAATTGCACAGGTGTGTGGAACAAAATTTCCTGGTGTGTGTGTGTCAAGAAAATACTTTGATTCATTATCGAAGTGAAAAATCAGAAAAAAAATGGACTTTATGTAGTAAATGGCCTTTATTTTTGTAGTTCTGCAAACTACGCTTCGAATTTCTGAAATATTTTATGCATAGTTTGAGCTTTAACTTATTTTAGCTCTAAGTCTCCTGTGAGGAATTTCTGGTTATTTTGAGAATTTCTGGTGGACATGAACCTTGGCATTTCCCTGGTTTCCACATTAGTCAGTGACCAGGAGTCTCACTCTTTAAAAGCTCTTTGCTTTCTTGAAAGTAGAAGTGATATTTGATGCATGTGATACCTGGAGACCAAGGGTGAAATTGCACTTGGGTGTCTATGTGGAACTTTGCTCTCAGTGTTATCTGTGTGATCAACAACATTCCTGCTCAGGAGTGATAGGTGAAAGGAATGAAAGGCATGAGGAAAAGTCTTTATAAAGAATAAAACAAATTAGGCTAAATTTTGCTCCTTCACATGACTTCTAGCATGCTAGGAAAAACCCAAACAACCTTCTCTAATTCTTCAGACATACTCATTTTAGTGTAATGATGATAAATAAAAATACTTTTTATTTAGTTTTTCTTTTTTTTTCAATTAAAAACTTAAAAAGATAAATTCTTCCAGACAAAGAAATAATTCCTCACTAAAATGCAAGAGAACTCTTGCAGTAGTACTTCAGGTATGCCTGCTGTATTCTTACTGAACAGATTCTTCTTTGTTTATCTTGTACAGCATTTTATGCCCTGAAAGTGAGCATGAAATGAAGAGCTGCATGCTAGCTGGATGAATGGAAACAGCAAAACTAGAACAGGAAACTCAGGCACCTACAGTGCACTGTAAGCCAGGTTTTTACACTTCTGACAGGAGCTTGCAGAGCAAGTACCTAAGTTCAGTCTGAAGAGGAGTGGCAATGTACTTAGCCACCAAATAAAAACCACTAGATAGATCAGTAACTTGTAAAGATGTTGTCCATGGGGCCAAGGTTTTCTTAATCCCTACTTTTTTTTTTTTTTTTTTTTTTTTTTTTTTTGCTAGGGATGTCATATATTAAAAAAAAAAAATCTGTCTTTATTAATTATTTTCACATTTCTCTTAATAAAGAGGTCATCTACAATTTCTTCTTTCATATTTTTTATCCATAGAAAATCACTTAGAAGCCACAAAGAGATGACCTTGGAGGTCCATAAATCAATGTGACAGGTGATTCCATCAGCCACATGCCTTCTCTGATTTAAGCAGCTGCTGACTCTCCTGGAGCATGCCGAGTGCAGGTCCCAGCGGTGATGAAGAAAGCAGTAGGTTTGCACTTTTAAAACCACTGAAGCCTGGCTGAGGAAATCACTGACACAAGTAAAATGAGAGGGACTGAATATTTAATTTGCATGATCTGCTGGCACCGTGCACACCTCCACACTCCTGTGTGCGCCGTCAGTGCCGCTCCAGAAACTGCAGCTTCCGTGGGGATTTTGTTTCTGCAAAGGGAAACTTCAAGCTCAGGACTGAAATTTTTGTGTACTTCCCAGGCAAGCACTTCATGAACTTTTAGAGAGCTGAACAAATGTAGGGGAAATACTGTTCAAACTCAAATAGGAAACAAAAAACTGGACAGGCTGCTGAGTGCTGAACTTCACCTGGTTGGCCAAATTCTCCTTAAATTCACAATGGCTCATATTGTAATAACTTACTGCTAAATTTTTATGGCATTGCTTTGGATTTTTTCAGATAGATAAAATAAGAGGGCTCAACAGAATTCTAGGGTCTAAGCAAGGATACAGTTAATTTCTACAAAAAATGAATACTTCACTTACTCTGATAGCCCGTATTTTATTCTCACTTAAAATTTATTTGCACATTGCTATCTTAAAACACCCTGTAAATTCAACAGTGTTTTCCTAGGAATGAAATCTGTCTTTTCAACTTTACTCTTTCAGGACACCAAAGGAAGCACAAAGAAAGATTCAGGAAGATTTTCTATGACTGCTGAAAAGTCTCATCTTTGAAAACAAGGTGCCAGTATGCTCCTAACCTTGTAAAGTTTACTTTGAATGAGTATTTAACAAGCTTTTGGAACTAGCAGATTTCATACAGTTACTTAGAATAAAGTCTCTGAGTCACAATACCATTTTTTTAAGTAGAGGATATTGTCCAGATTAATTCACTGAAAGAAAATGAAAGCATGGATGAAAAACAAGAAAATGATCAACTTATTTTTATAAAACTTGAAAAATTCACCTCTTTCTTGGGGGAAAAGCATTGAAAAAGTTCTGAATTGTATGTGGAAGAATACCTCTAGATCCTGGAACATAAGATCTCTCTGATGAAAGAGATAAGACTACCTCTGATGAAAGATCAGTCTAGCCCAGTGTCCTGATTTAAAAACACAGACAGTGGAAGCTCAAGCTAAAAGACACGTGAAGACCAACAGATATTTATACAAAGCAAAACTATTCCTTACCTTACCACCTCCTGTCTCACTGCCTCAGCATGTGGCCACTGTCCTGATCGAGTGGCAACCACCTTGCCAGGGCTCAGAATTGCATAAAATTCAAGCAATAGGATGGGCCACACACACATTTCACCTAGAAAGAGCAGCTGATTTTTCATAGCATGGCTCCTTTTTGTCCTCTCCTCCACACATGGTTTTGATCAAAACTTAATTTGGGAAAGTTTTGTGGCTAATGTTACAAAGAAAACCAGACTGATTTACTGCAATGGTCCATTTTGTCCTTGAAAAGGAAAAAAAACGTTCACAAAAGTTTTGAAGAATGTACTCCCTCACTCTTAGGAGGGAAAATGAGAAAGGCAAGGAAAGGTCTCTAATCCCTTTCTCTTATGAATTACTTTCATTTTACTCACTGTGGTTTCCATCATCATTATTTTTTCATGGATCTGCTTTCTCCAATATATTTTTGTCATCTTTACTCCCTCAAATAAGCCCATTAAGCATGTTCAACTTCAAAAGCTAATAGGCAGAGGTGCAGAAAACCACTGACACAGACAGGATCATTAATAATGAGCAATGGTGAGCATGGTCTTATGCTTTTTCTCTTTAATTGCAGTGCATCAGCTGTATTAATGACGTTGCCTAAACTCTATCCCACAAACTAATGCAGACTTAGGGGAACAGCAGCCCAGTCCTGATTGTTTCAGACAGGTTTCTTGTCGCCTTCAAATTGTAATTTTCTACTGAATCTTCAGCCAGCAGTGGGGAACATGCAGGTATGAAAAGAAATACTGAAACAAAGATCAGACATTCCTGTGCCATAAAAGACACTCAAGTGTAGTACAGAGTCTGTGCGAGAATTCCCTGAAAGTAATCTATCCTCAGGCAGGTTGCATGACTACACCATTTCGTGCTGTTTTTACTCAGACAAGATGACCAAAAGACATGGTAAATATTTAGGAATAGAATATGGACCGTGCCTCTCAGATGGAAAGTTAGCTACTCTGAAGACAAGCTGAATTTAAAGCTTGGAGAATAGAGACTGCTGGTTTAGTTGGAGAAAAAAAAAAAAAAGAGAGGAAAGATTTATGGTACATTCACACTTAAGTCCATCTGAAACATAGGCAATAATTCTTGATTATAACATTTAGTAGTTGAAGAATGGATGGAAGGCTACTTCCTTAGGTGAAGCAAATTAGTTTAGTTTTATGAACATGAATAGGGGTTTGCATAAGGCAAGAATAAGGCTTTATATTTTTCTCAGTATGTAGTAAATTTGCTTGTTTTCATTTTAATGCTAACAGTGAAACAATTTGGGGGAGAATTAAAGGAAAAAACATAACATGGGAGCTTGAGTTAAGGCTCCAGTTGCTCTGAAGTGACGAGTTCTGAAAGTTCTTGCTGAAGCTACAGTGAAACATCTCTGTCTATCATTTCATCTGCTTCCAGCATTTTCAAAGAAATATATCATCACAGTCCAAAAACTAAGTCCTTTGTCCTGTCACTTCTTGGAATAATTTTGACAAGTCTTCCTCATGAAATAAGTCTGGGAAAATGGGCAGATGAAAAGGAAGCATTTTTCTAAGGAGTTAAATCACCAAATTATTCTTAGAAGCACGAATATTACTTTATAATAACTTTATTGGTATAATGAACTGTCTATGCATGGTATTTTATCTTTTTCTCTCTCTGTTGGTTTATTTTGGTTTGGTTTTTTTTTTTTTTTGCTTTTGGTTTTTTTTTTTTTTTTTTGTTTGTTTGTTTTTGGTTTTGTTTTGGTTTGGTTTGGTTTGGTTTGTTTATTGTTTTTGGTTTCTGGTTTTTTTTAATGAGTAAAATCCCCAGTAAGGGAGTGGGCTCCAGGGCAGTCATGTCACATCATGGGACCCCCAGCCCACCCTATGTAGCTGCTCTTTGTCTGGTCACTGTAGCTAATCTCCTGCTCCTCTGCTCTGCCTCTTTTCCAGGAACTGAGGAGTGAAGACTAAAGAGAGGCATTTCAAAGAGGTAACACTTTGCAAATACTTTCTCATTTCAAAGATGTGACCTTTTACAAAGACTTTCTTTTCTCTCCGGCTCCAATTTTTATATCTCAAGGTGCAAATTATTTCCCTGCATTAACATGACTCCAGAACTGCTCAGAAGCAGTCACTTCACTGTCATTTTTACACTTCATAAAATTGTTCTACTTTAGGATAGTCTTATATTTATTACAGAAATGCTGCAAATATGATAACACATACAAAAACAAATTAGACACTTAAGGCTAATCCACTATATATATTCATGTCCATTCCTCTCAACAATACATCACTGGACTCTTTCCCACTCTACACATTAGAAGACCAAACTTTGAGCTATGTTTGTTGTTTAAAACACATCTTTCACCAAGATAAATGCAGCAGGCAGATGTGCAATATGTGAGCAATACATGCCCCTTCATTTGCAAGTGTAAAAGTCTTGTTCTGCTGCCTGGTAAGGCAGATAGATTTCCCCCCCCCCCCCCCTTAATTAATTAATTAACTCTTCCATTAGGAAAGAAAAATATTTTTTTCTTATTGTCAAAAACAAATACTTCCAGACACTTGATCCTGACTCCTATAGCAAGGTGTACATAGAAAACAGGAATGGTTTTCTATTTAAAATTTCTAAGGTACCCTGAGGATTATATTTTCCATTCTTGGTCTTTGTTCAGAAGTACAAGTACAGCTCTGTCAGCTCATAAACAGTGTAAATAAAGATGAAAAAGAGACAGTGGTCTTGCAAAATAATCCAACCATGCTGGAAGAAGAAACAACTGAGGTTTTAACTTGACTTGAATTTAATCCTCATTAATGTCTTATTTGCTTTGGATACAGTAAGAGGCAGGAACATGGGAATGAGGAGAGTGCTGGGGAGATTCTGGTCACTCTTCTCATTAGAGATGGGAAAATTCACTTGTGAAGCTGGATATTTTGAGCATCAGTAGACAGCAGATAACAAAGACTATTTTTCAGAGTTGGACGAAAAATGTTAACAGGATATCCACTCTTTTGCATGACATGCCAAAATCTTTATAGTTCTCTGAAATTTAAAAAACATTATGGTTTTGGGTTATGTAGCCCATTTTAAGGAGCCTTATATTTCTCTGTATAAAAACTCATATGGGATACTTTTTTTGCTTTTCTTTCATTCCTTTAACAAATTATGAAACAGGGGGAAAATAATGACAATAAAGGCCATCTCTGAAAGCTGAAAGTCCCAGGAAATGCAGGTATTTTTCAATCATTCTGAGGCTTTTGGAAGTGAGCATAAATCTATTTATTTCAACTCAATTACTGTTAAACATGCCACATTTCTAATATTCAGAGCATTATTTGAACTCTTTAGGTTCTTAGTTCGATTTTGTCAGCCTAGTATCAGTTTGAGAAACCTTGGCCTGTAGCAGTATTAGCTTTTTAATCCTCCAAACATCTCTGAGAGATGGATGGTCATGTGCAAGGTCTAGCTTTAGGGGGAAGCAGAGTAGGGACAGAACACAAAACAATCTGCTCATGGGCAGGTGGCAGTTCAGAGCAGTCCAGAGCCCTTGTCTTTTGGATTTAGTGCCAGCTAAGGGAGTTCCTGGTCTTGTTCCATAACGTCACACTTCTCAACTAAAGCATGCAAGAACTACATCAAACCCTACTGCAAAAGATTTAAAGGAGTTTATTCCAGTCTCCCTCTGAGCTGCAACTGGTGTTGAAAAATGCTGTGGTTACTGTGTCTTTTTCCTAATTACTTTGGATCAGACAAAGTATCCGCATGGGTTAGAAAAGGATACAAAAGAGGCTCTTTCAGGTCCCAGGTTTATTTCATGGCGATGGTGTGGCAGGAAAGAGGCAGATTCTCTCCGGGAGCGGGGTATTCAGGAGAAGGTAATGGGAGTGGCCTTGGATGGCAGCCAATGGGGTAAGGACACAGGGGGTAATACAGGAACTCCAGGTGGGCTACAAGGTCACAGGGGAAGGTCACAGGACAGGAAGAGGGACAGGGAGCCAGGGACCAACCGGAGGAGACGGACAGAGGTTTGCTGAATCATTCTTTATACCTCATTACAACAGAAAAACAAATGTGTGCACATAAGGTGAGGAAGGATAATGTGGGAAGAACCAGCTGGGATCAGCTATGACAGAAGGGAACAATGTAGACCAACATAACTTCTAAACAAAAGGTCTGAGCTGGCAGAGCCAGGAGAAGAACATGTATCTTCCTGACATTTATTTCCAGAGGCTTGGGTGATACATGCCATATCTTGTTTCTCCCAGTTTATCACCTGAGTTTTCTACTCAGTTCTTAATATAACCCCCAAACATTAAATTTTTTCTTCTAGTTTTCTGCACAATATGTTCCTCATTTTCGCCAATAGCATCCAAAGGAGGTCTACAAAAGGTGACACAGAGCTCAAGAAAGGTGGGAAGAGAGAAAATGCCTCTTTGTGTGACAATTTACATGTGAGTAATAGTAGAAGTGTTAATCAGGTGCAATTTGAACCAGGACTCTGAAGTTTTTGAACCAACCTAGTGAACTGCGGCCAGATCCTGACCAAATCTGGGCTGAATTTCATGTGATGCCACTCTCTTTC
Organism: Erithacus rubecula; assembly: GCF_903797595.1. Classification (NCBI taxonomy): domain Eukaryota; kingdom Metazoa; phylum Chordata; class Aves; order Passeriformes; family Muscicapidae; genus Erithacus; species Erithacus rubecula. Next base: position 50,644,018 of record NC_136689.1, on the reverse strand, counting down.
CATGGGCTTCACACAAAGTTTACACATTATTTCAGTATGGTTTGGATGGACATGAGGTATAGGCATGAGCAGATGGATTTTATTTTTTTTTAAAGTTAGAAAATATCTAAATGCATTTAGGTTACAAATGGTCCAAAGTGAATGCCAGCCCTCAAGCCTCAAACTCAAGAATGGTACAACACTTAATACTATCATATTTGGGTGGCTGGCTTTTTGTGATGCAAAGCACAAATACTGCTTAGAATAGTCTTCCACACTAATACCGTGACAATCACTAAAAGGTCCCTCTTTACTAATAGTTATAAGGGTTACCATGACTTTTTTGTACCTGAGTAAATGTGAGAAGATGATGTGTGAGATGCACTTACCAAAGCCCCATGCATAGACTGAACATTCTAGTTCAGCTTGGGCAAGGACATGGCTAGATCATATAGCAAGCAGAGGGGTACAATAATGTTTTTACTTTTCTGAGAGTTTCAAAAGGCAGAAATTGAATAATTCATCAAATGCATTCCAAGGGGGGACACAGCAGTTGTTGTTGCATGGGACACATCTCTTATAACCACAACTTCACACAGACTAACTACTGATAATCAATTAAGGATTATGATCCTCAAACAGGGACAATCTTCATCTGCTGAACTTCCCTCAGGGTCTTCATCCCATGACTGAATGCAAAGAGAATGGCGACTTTTTCCATATTGTATTGAATCCATCTGCTTTCATTCTTTCTCTTAAAAAGCTACTAAACCTAACACACTGTTAGACAGTCATCTGACTTTGGATGTCTAACAAATTAGAAGTGCTGCTGCAGAGCAACATCACTGCACCATTCTTTCAGTTTTTCTCAATTTAATGTGGTCAAATAGACGACATTCTTGTGGAAATATGGAAATATGTGGAAATAATTCAGGTGTCTTAGTTTGAAAGACAGGTGTCTGCTAGGGAAGGCAGGATCCTCCCTTGGACTGGGGAATGGAAAACCCCTCCCTCCAAATTATTATTATTTTGAAATTAGGGCACTCTCAGGCAAATATATAGGGATAGGAATAACAGTTCTTTGCTAGTGTATACAACAAGGCAAAAAAACCCACAAAACCAGTTGTAGAATTAATAACAATCAGAACAGGAACCCAGTAACAGTTCTCTTGGCTGCAGGCACTTTCCCCTTTGGTGCAGTTTCCGTCACAGCCGGCAGGGACCGCTGGTGGCTCCCGGCCGGGCAGGGCGGGTGCGATGATTCCCCCGTGCCTGCAGGGGGCGCTGTGGTCCGAGCTCGGGGAGCACGCAGTGATGGGGCTGTGTCCGAGATGGGGAGGGATGGAAAAGAGAGGCCTTGCTTCACAAACCCTGGGGCAGTGTTGGGCCTGGTGCTCCAGCAGGACTCTCAGAAACAGCAAGATGTAATGGCAGGATGACCAGCAGGGCAGGGGTGAGGGGTCCAGCAGCAGAAGAGGCAGCTCCTGGCTGGGCTATGGTGGTGGCAGCAGTGACCTCCCTCCTCCAAACGGAGAGCGAGAGAGAGCAGCTGTCCCCGCTCTCCTTTTTCCTGCTTCTAATCTCACCGTGTCCCACTCCCTTCAAGAGAAACTCCCCAAAACCGGAGGGGTTCCCCCTCCCTCCTGTCTCAAGGACCCACCCATCAGTGCTTCTGAGCAACTCAATGGAAAAATGTTACCATACAGGTAACAAGGGAAGGGAAGGGAAGGGAAGGGAAGGGAAGGGAAGGGAAGGGAAGGGAAGGGAAGGGAAGGGAAGGGAAGGGAAGGGAAGGGAAGGGAAGGGAAGGGAAGGGAAGGGAAGGGAAGGGAAGGGAAGGGAAGGGAAGGGAAGGGAAGGGAAGGGAAGGGAAGGGAAGGGAAGGGAAGGGAAGGGAAGGGAAGGGAAGGGAAGGGAAGGGAAGGGAAGGGAAGGGAAGGGACAGGGGCTGAGAGAAATGAGGTGTGGGTGCAATAGCGCGAGGCTGTAGTGCCTGGGATTGTTAAGGCTGAACCTTTTGGACACTGCAGAGATGGAGCCACTGACCAGAGTAAGACAAGCTGCTAATCCTACACATGCAAAAAAAGATTCATGGTGTGCTCTTGATTCCCCACCTAACCAAATGACTCTTCTTCCCAGGACTGCCAGGTCAAAGATGCTAAGCTTGCTCTTTCTGCAAGGACAGCCATGGTTTTGGGGACCCCCTCAGAGCCTGTATGTGTTGGCAAGCCCCCTGGTTTTCTTGGAGACTTTGTGGGCTCAACAAGGGAAGCACAAAGGTAATCCAAACCTCAAAATGGCCTTCAAGTAGCAGCTGGGAAATTGGAGCAGGGACCAAGATCAAACACACTCAGAGATTTGGGGAAGATAGTCACTCCTTTGAGAGCTGGCAAAGAGAAAGCAGAGGAGACTGTAGCACTGAGAGGAAGATGACCTGCAAATTTCCCATTGAAAAAATCCTCAGAATGCACTTATGCTCTTTGAACTACGCTCTGTTGATGGTCACAAACTGATTGCACCTCAGTTTTCTATCACATTCCACAAGGTTTAAAAAAATTATTTCTATAGAAAGCTATTTATTTAATCCTTTTAATCTCTTCAAGTATATTTTCCTGTGTTTGTTATTCAGTTCTGATCTTTAGATCTAAGGGATTAATTTTTTTATTGCAGAAGAGCTAGATTGTTTCTTTTCAGCTTTATTTTATTGAGGGGAGGAAAACCCCCAAGTTTAAATTACTGAAATAAATAGCAAATGACCCAAGCAGCAGTTCATCAAGTTCACACCACTACAAGTCAGAGCAAGCTATGGATTTAGAAAGCTTGAACCATGAGAACAATTGCAACATAGATCCAGTGAAAACTCTAGCCCCTAAAGAATTGCACAGCTGTTTTAGGCAGTCTACATCTATTTTCCCTGGGTGCATGCTTTGATCATTTTCCCACAATGACATTTTTTTCAGATTTTGTGACCTCTGCCTTAATTCTTTGTTGCCTCACTCCTTGAATGCCTGGTTTCTTCTTGTGCCCTATACAAAGTGAGTCTGGGGTGGTTGTAAAAAAGTCACTGAATTGAAACAGCTCTACTGCCCATGGAGCATTCACTTTGTATAGGAGTGCAAAATTCTCTCTGTAGTTCTAGGAGGCAAAAAAAAGCAGGTCTTGCTGGGTGGTTTTCTACTCTACCCCTCCCCTGCCCTTTTTAAAAATCAATTTGTAATATGGTTCATGGCCCAGCCTCACAAATAGCTTTACTGCTGGAACTCAGGGAACAGCATGGGAAAACTATGGCCTTAGCAGTTAAAGGAATCTGCTGAGTTACACAAAATTTCTTTTTAAACTACGAGGAATAAAAAGATAACTATCCTGACTTTAGCATGTATGTACTCTCTAGGTTTCATTGATGGTATATATTTTACGGGCAAGAACTAAAAAAGTCCCCCATCTGAAAAAGGAATTTCTTGCTATGAGAGAAGAGCAATTTCTCTGTACAAAAGGTCAGTTTTTATGAGGCTATATGCAACTCTCATTCACTATCTTATGTCAGTATCAGTCTGTGAGAAGGTTCAGGATAATCCATTGAAAGTGTAAGGGAAAAGATGCTTGTTGACGTTTCTTCTCAGGTCTTCTGTGTTGGCAGCAGGCAACTCCCCTTTGGCAAAGCAAGGAGATAGAAGGTCGTGGATTTTACCCAATATTTTGCTGGCAATCAGTTACCAGCCCAGCTGACAGGAGGTAAATCATTTGCCCATGAAATACACCTCAGCTGACACACTCCAGTGCCTGATGTCAACCAGCTCACACCTTGATCATGCTCAAGTCCCACGAGACCTTGTACCTTTTACCCTGACATTCCTGACCCTCATGGTTCACTCCAAATAAGCATAGCTAGAGGGGAAGGAGTGCAGGGTGGGTGTGATGTCCCCAGGCCCTTGTAAAGCAGTAATTCAACAGTCTGATAATCTGTCATGTGAGAGAACCAGGTTCACATCCTCCTCCATCAGATGAGTGAGACTGCACCTCCCCTTATACAAGGAAATGTTTTAGCCCAGACCAGAAAGTATGGGCATGTCCCTCACTCCTCTTCACTGAAGAGGGTTAGAGACGAATCAGACAGATGAAGTAATTATTGCAACTATTAAAGAAAATTACCAAACACTCCTAAATCCTTAATTGCTGCAGTTCTTGAAAACAAATACACAACTCTTGGTCTCACAATGAAATGACACAATATAAGGGCACCTGCTGTAACTGGAAGTGAGGCCTCCTGTACATGTACTTGTTCAGCAGACACAGTTCTTTTTGCTGGAAGGGCTTGGATATTTGCTTTGAAGCTCAGCATGGAGCTAAGGGGAGCAGTTATCACTAACCACTGCATGGTCATATATTCTTTTCTAATTTTCTTTAAATCCCTTTTATAAAATATTTTATCCTCTTGTAAGCTGTTGCTCTAGTAAGCTGCAGCAAGCTTTTTGTGGATGTGTGCTGTGCTTTGCACACAGAGTAAGCAGTGAGGTTGCTGTGTCAGTGTTTGCCTTGCATGAAGCAGCTCTTACTGCATTTTCAGAGTTTGCTTCTTCTGTTTTCAAAAGCTTAATAACTATGGCAACAAGTGTTGTTTGTTTTGTTTCTATATAAAAAAAGATGGCACCATTAAGCAAGAAAGCAGTATGTAGAGTCCTAAATAGGAACCTCTTAACTATACAAAGTTTAGTCTAGCTACACAGTTTAACTTGGTCTCCATCATAGGCTCTGTGAGGGGCACTATTCATCAGTAGGATTTTCATTTAGGACTCTGAATGTATGCTGAAATTATCCCTGGCAGCTTGGCTGGAAGAAGGGGCCTTTTAAAAACTGCACTAACACATTAAGTTACTCAATAAACACATATGTGTTTTGACAATTGTAGAGCTGTATGATTTAACTTCAAAACTAGACATCCTTCAAGAACTTGAAGGAGCCTGGTTTTTTTCCCCTTCAAAAGTACAAGAATGTTGAGCAGCAATTATTAAAATCATAGCTCCTCAAGGCACAGTAAAACACCTCTGTTCTTCTTAAAATCCATGCTAGAACCCCATCCTCATTGAGAGTATGGATAGGTGAAGAAGGGAGAGGAAGAATACCTTTCAAAAGGATTTAAACCTCATACTAAACACCTGAAACCTCCACCAGTGCTAAAAGCCCCTCTGAGAACAAAGCAAGACAGGCAATGGAGCAGAGGACACTTTGCAAACTCCCAGAAGAGGCAGCTCCACTATAGTGGAAGGCTGAACTCAGTCAGTTTCTTAGATGAATTGCAGCTCACAGTCAGCCTGGAAGTCCTGAAACAATGACTGCAGAGATGTGCAGTGTGAGAAGGACAAATCTATTTGCCTCTGTGAAAAATACAGAATGTTTCCTGGCCCAGATGCCCCGCAGAAAGAGATGTAGGGTTCCTTGGCTGCCCAGATGAAAGAGAGAGAAATAGCAGAGCATGGAAATTAGGAGCCACCCTGGACAACTGTAAAGACCATACTCTAAATCTCCAGAGTATGAACCCATTGTGCAGAAGAATAAATGGATTTGGGTGACAACCTCTCTGCTGCACTCCCTTCTCCTCACAGACTTTTGTGAATAATCATGTGTAGGGCAGGGCTCTGGGGCACAAATGGTAGAAGAGATGTAAAATTCACAAACCTGGAAGCATTTGCAAATGGTGCAAGTACAGGGAGAAACGGGGGTGTGTGGAGGGTATTTCTCAATCCTCAAACACCACTGACATACTACCTGCAATTTATTCCCAGTGAAGCCTTCTCTGGCTAGCAGCAATGCTACAGCAAGATGAGATGCAGAAGAAAATGCTGTATTTTAGAGAATGTTTTTGAAAAGTGATTGAGAAAGAAATTGTAGTTTGCAGAAAAATTGCTCAGTCTTTTTTTTTTTTTTTTTTTTTTTTTTTTTGTGAGAATGTGACATGGAGTGATTTGGCTGAATTAGGGCTGTGGGATTTGCCCTTCAGTGCTGCTCTGAAAAATTCTTATCAAGAACTGAACCTTACCATTTGTATTGGTCCAGCTCCTCCTGCTTTTCAGAAAGCAGTAATTGCACACAGCTTGCTTTACTTTGCTTCAGCTCTCCCCTGGGGAACCAGTGCTTCTCATTTCAGTGAACAGAGCTGAAGCTGAGAAAACGAAGTCTATTGTTACTTGAGCTTAAGAGGCAAAAGATGTTTGGAAATTTTATAAATTTGGCTTAGAAGACAAGTGTCTTTCCTACCCTCACTATCCACTGGGACTAGCTGAGCTACAGGCTTATGTTTTGATAATATGGAAAAATATTGTCCCACAACTGCAAGGGCACCACCCTTCTCCAAACACCTTTGTTCATTGAGCAGACCTCTTTGGCATCTCCCTCAGTACAATTACTGCACAGCATATACCACATATCCTGATTTCCTCTAGGTGTTCAATTCAGATTGAGTATAAATGAGCTGTAACTTCATCTCAGATGGGAAATAAGGCTTCTAACAAGCAGAGCAGAGAGGATCTGAAGCTATCACATCACTGGAGGAGTGAAAGCAAAAGGTTCATTTTTTTAAATACAGAAATTGATCTAGCATTAGAGTGAATATTCTTCACACAACAATGAGGTTACTGCTCATGGCATCCTTTCTAGGCCCAGAGTGTCCCAAAGAATTTGCATGAAGCCAGTAAGCCTCTGGGCTAATGCTCTGTTCTCTGAACTAAGTAGCCCTCACTGAAGCTGCATCTCCAGTTCCTAACAACTAGCTTTGCACATACTAGAGAGCTGGAATATACAGAGCTTCTTAATTCAGTGGAGAGATATGCATCTCAGAGAGTGCAGAATTCCACAAGATATGCTGGCAAGCCTGTCTTCTGTTTGCCAGAGAGGCATCCTACAACTTCTGCTGCAAACCTTTGTATTAGCTAAGCTACCTCTTAGCTGCAGGACACCCTCTTCTTCCCTTCCCGTTAAAAAGGCATCAGTTGAGCCTTCTCTCTTTGCATCCCTGCCACCCACACCTCTCATTTGCATGCAGCTGGCTGTGATCCTGTGAAACTTGTGGCAGGTGAAGGACAGTGTGTGCTAATCATCTTTAGAGACCAGGTCTTGCTGTACTCCATCTAAGTGCAGGTCTGGGCTCACCTGGGTACGTCCAATCCCTCTTTTCCATAACCCTTTCCTATTTCCTACTTGGGAAACTTCAATAAGGAGTTTCCCCAAGAAAAAGCACAATGGGACCAAAGGTATTCTGCATTACTGTCTTGGATCCTGTGAAAGAAATCCCCTAATCAGAAGTTGATTTAAGATACTGGTTCTAAAGTATTCCAAATGTTTGATACTTGCCTTCCTGACTTGGTGTGAACCTTATAGACAGATAAATGATATTAGCAAAACCTAAAGGTGTCTTGATTGCATTTGGACACACACTCCTAAAACACATAACTGTTTCTCACATTACTGTAGGTCATTCATCACTCACTTTATCCTCCTACACAAAATATCCAGCACCTGGGATTCACCTCTTTAGCAACTGATCCACCAATGCTGTATTGATCCACCACTGATGCTGTATTATACCTCATAAATACTCAATAAGTTTGACATACAAAAATGTTTACAAATTTCATGTGTCACAGCTGAACCAAAGGGATCCACACTTTATCAGCTCTAGAAATGGCAAGGAAATAAGTGACCATACCAGCACAAACAAAGTGTTGAAAATAGGCCCTATCATGGCATTTCTATTCTGCTGCAGGAAGGCACCATTTTGAAACCTTCTTGTAATTGTAAGGGAATAAATTTTTCAAAAGGCTGTTCAGGAAATACATACTGCCAAGAAAGTACTAACTTAGGGATTTTGCAAAACATTCATCTGCACATGGTGAAGCCTGGATTTCTGACAGCTCATACATCAGGCAATTCTAAGCCTAGAGGTCTGTCTTGTAAGAATTGTTTTTGTTCCCTTTTTTGGCCTTATTATTTGGCTTCTTATTCTAGATTTTGATTTTAAACAAGCCTTTCTTTCAAAACAAGACATATTTCCTGCTGGAATTTAAACAACAGTAGTACAGCGCTACATGAATTATCCCTTTAGACAAATGTCAGAATATACAGCAACTCAAAACAAAATAGTGCCTACTGTCTTCAGTTCAGGCTTACAAGCAATAAAGTCCAAGCAGCTTATGTAAAATAACTTGTGATTGTGTATTTTATATGAAATAGCAGAAATATTTTGGCACCAGGGTGCTAGCATAGAGAGTAAAAGTGTGCTTCCCTTGTTCTTTACAGAGATCAGGCAAACGGGCAAATGGATGAAAGAAAAAGTTTACTTTCTATGGAAAATTCTAAAAGGCTGAAATAATTCTCTTTTAGACATTTTAAACTTAAGTGCCTTTAAAACTCATATATATGGAGGATTTTATAAAAAATTTAAATGTTTATGCTTTTGAAATGTTTATGTCCTTCCCAAAGAAATATGACATAAATCTTTTGCAAAACAATTACTAAAATTTTGCTTTAATTTTTTAAAAATTTCTTCACTTATTTTCTGAGAATGGCACCCATGAGCAAAGTCAAACTTCAGTATGTGGTGATTTGTTTTATTATTCTTTGTTTCCTATAGCTTCAAGAGAGTATAGGATACAGGATTAAAATTATGTTACTGAGCAAGCACATTCTCCCTAAAACCATTGAGATTTAGGTTGAAATTCAAGAAAATGCCTTTCAGTATATAAATCAGAGCTGTGTACGTGAGGAAGTAAATGTATTAAGCTTGCCCACTGACTTGTGTGAATGGCTTAGCATTTTTTTAAGTCTGGCTTCTCTTTGGTGATCCTGAATATTGACAGAGTTTTAAATATCCAGGCTTTAATTTCTGTTGCTGTAATAATTTGTACATTTCATTTTCATTGTGAAGGTTTTGTATAGCTTTACATACACATGAATAAAATGATATCTTCAATGTCACACAGAATACTATAGAATTTGATGTTATATTTACCTTTTTCAGACAGTGTAACCTCCGAGTATCATCACTGAAGATAAAGCTTTTCACAGTGAATTTCAGGGTAGTTACAAGCACAGCTTGTCCACTCTGTCTTCTGGGGGTTGCAAAATAGCCCTATGCTAAATCTTCCCTGTAATACACTTGTAATTACTTTCTGGCCCTGATTTGGTCCTTTGAATCTAAACAGATGGTCCTGCCACCCCACTGTCCCCTTCTCCATGAAAGACTGGTGTTAGCAAGTAAATCTTTTGTAGATGGAACCCAGGACAAGCACTCACAGTGACAGCTGTGGGACCAGCTAACCCTTGACTAATGGGGCATTTGTGATGGCTGTGGTTTCCGAAGACATTGACAGTCTTGGAACCACACTGACAGACCTAGAGGGAGGTCTGGTATTTCACACACACACTGTCCAGTACATAATTTTTACATTTGGGGGTTATGCATGGATGCACAGGAGCCAGGCTCTCCACAACCATTTTGAACCTTCCTAGTGCTTGGCAGTGTAGGTGCATTTTCTCTCTATTCCTTAAAAAGAACCAAAACCAAAACACCAGGCTTGGGAGGCCAAAAGCAGAAAAGACACAGTTTTGACAAGTGACTATTAAATTGATGTTCTGGGACACTGTAATTTTGAGACAGCAAGGTTTGTGATCATTACTCTTCTTGCTTCCAGGTCTCCGAATTGATGACTGAGGGCCAGGTCCTTCTGTCTGGCCACCTGTCACGAGGTGCTGCAGACTGAGTGGTGGCCTCAAAAGAACTTGTTCAACATCACTGGTTTTGCAGATTTGCCACATGGAGCTGGCTTGAGTTTGGGATTCAGTGGTTTGCAAAAGAGATGCTGACAATATAAACAAAGTGCACTTCTCAGCAGCAGACTCAGCAGATAGAACAGACAGCAGCTTTATCAGATTAGAAAATATTGTTTTAAAATAGGCATAAACCTTGGAGGACCCATCTTTTGGGCTTTGTATAAGGGCATTTTGACATATATGACGGAGAGAAAACCTGGAGGTCTCTAATTTATAAGCAACTGATTCCAGCTGTTGCTGAGCCTCATTTCCTGACCTCAGGGACCTAACATTTGACACCTACTAGACCATTTTTAGCCTTGTACCAGAAACTGAGATAATGGCTTTGTTCTAATGGGAAGCATGACCTCTGAAATCCTGCCCATGTGTAAACACCCGTCCTGACCCAGTTTGTACAATTGACACAGCACGGCTGTGCACAGCAGCCAAAGGGAAGTTCATACACTTAAAATACTGTTTCTATATAGAGTCAATCAGTTGTTGAAGGCAGCCTGTCTCATCTCTCACCTGCCAGCCACTTGGCTTGAAGTGCTAGTCAAGTAAGCTCTTCTAATTCATCAGATTCCAAATCACCAAAATAATCTCTTTCTTAACAAGATCTAAGCTTAAAGTAAACATATTTTTCACGTTATTATTCAATGTGTTATATCTGTTATTTATCAAATGCTGTACTGTTGGCTTACTTTATCTTCATGCTTTTCTGTTGCCCACTCATAACTCTTGGCACTTTAAAACTAGCATCTCCTGCATGTCTTTCAAATAATGAGTGAGTTTTCAGAACAAGTGTTCAGTTAATAATCTTTCCAGTGCTATACTTTCAGTTTCTATCCTTCTGCTCAGACCAGTATGCAGCCTACTTTACTACTATTTAACATTCAGGGGAGCAGGAGTAAGGAATTTGAGTGTTTTACTCAGACTTATTGGAAAATAAGAGAGACTTTTTTTGCTCATATGATGCATTTTTCTGCAATTTTTGTGTTATTCAGGGGTCCTTCCCTAAAAGCTCTGAAAACGACAGTTTCCCAGACTGTTCTAAAATATTCTAGGGTTAGAAGATAGGGATGAGAGATTCATGCTGGGTGATTTGTTTTTGTGGTCTTTGAGCCACATATACATATAGCTTCCCTATACCCAAACTAAAGAAGAGCTTTCTTTAAGGTTAGATGTGAACAGAACTTTCTGAAATCAAATTTCACCTCTGAACTTGTTTAGACAGTCCTAATGGCTTGACACCTCTTCCCAAGCTTGTCACGTGCTCTACTTTTGGTGAAGAAGAGTTGATTGATGTGATTAGGTGTTTAGAACAAAGAATCCAGAGCATAGGTACCTAAACAGGCATCTTCTCCCTGCTCACAAGAAATATGGATTACCTGACATGCACACAAACTGAACTGCTAACATTTATCCTGCCAGTTTTGCTCCATCCTGAATGGGACACACAGATGCTCTTGAACCCAACCTATGCCTAATCTGTGTCACTCCAGATCTCACTCTTGGCAGGAAGCAGAACAAACAAATTTAAAAAGCACAGTACTGCCATCTCTTTGATTTTATTTGCAAAATATGGCATAAGGTTGATGAAACGGCAGAAAGTTCATCAACCTCAACTTTTCTTTATTGTTAAAAAAAAGGAAAAAACGTAGATTATATGGATGTTTGCTGGAAGGGACAGGAGAGCCATGTACATGGGGATCATAAAAGGATTTGGGAGAGCAGACAAGAGAAGAGAGAAGAGAAGCACTGCATGGGTGAGATGATCAAGTAAGCAGTACACATTATAAATGATGAGGTATTTCTTGGATATTCACAACCTGAGTAATGAGACAACAGAGGCCCCTGGATGGACAAGAGCTCAGTAGGAGCTCTGTGCTCAGTGGGTCAGAGCACAGCAGGAGCCAAATGCCCAGGGCCTGGAAAACTGCTCAATTTGATTTACCCAAAAAGGAGTTGTACCATCACTTGGATTTGGAGTAGAAGACACCAAGACATCAAGAGCAATTCACTTGTGAATAGTTCAGATGAATAAACTGTATTAAGGGATAGGAGAGTGGAAATGATAGCTGAGAAGGAAAGACAGACTCGCTTGTCTCCCTTGATTTTGGTTTCTGCAACTCTGGAATAAAATAACTTTGGGATACAGCCCAGGACTGTGATTCCTCTTGGCAGGTCAGTTACAAGTGACACACACAGAGTACTTCAAAGTACAACAATAATCTCCATTTAATGCCAAAGGGTAAGGGATGGAGAGGGAAAAATGTAAAGCAATTCAGTTTATAACCATAGCAGTGTCTTAGGCAGATAAACTCATTTGGCTGGGAACGTTTTCCCATGCTGAGGGCTGTCACTTGCTGCCACCTTTGAGAGGAGGCAATCTGGAGCTCCTTCACAGGCACCCAGGGCTCTTTGTTCATATGTGGCCAGGTGAGGCAGCAGAGCTCTCCTGTCTGGAACAGAAACATGGCCCAGCCACATCTTTTCTTATCATATCTAAACTGTGGGTCCTCATAAGCAGTTCTCTTCTGACTAATACAATGGATACAAGCCACACAGTCAATGCAGACAGAAACTTGTCATAGGCAGACAGAAAGTTGTCATGGGCTGCTCTGCTTGCAGAGAAAGGGCAGTCATGGGCTTCAGTATGCTAGTTTTGTTATCTACAGGTTTTCAGAGAACTGATCCTGACACATGCAACTTTTCCACCACCTCAAAGGTGAGTGGTGTGCTGAACAGTGTGTATCAGAAGGCAGTGAAACACCATGGGATATCTCTCACTGCTAATAAAGTTGGCTGCTAAGGAGCACAGCTCTGAGGTGGCAAGATTGAATTGCAATGGCAGCTGTACTCCTTGAGCCCTCAGGGGAGATTCTGTCTGCCAGCTCCTCCTTGGCTCCCACCACTCCAGAGGCCTCACTTTATAAGCAGGAAATCACATCTGCTTTGCCAGTTTTCAGAGTCTGTTATTCTTCTCTGCTGCACCAGCTGTACCCTCCATGACACCAAAATCCAAGTGAAAGTTAGCTTCTATTTCTCTTGTAATTTATTGATTGTGTATCCGTGGTATGGAAAGAGAAGCACTGCACTGGGAGGGCTGCCTGAAGCCCACAGTGATGTCTCACTCACATGTATGGCTGCACTGTGCTCACTGGAGTCTGCTTGTGGTAATTCCTTCCATCATTTTGTTTACAGCTGTTTTTGTGTAACAGGCTGTGTTAGCAGCTACTGCTTGGGATTCTCAAAGTGTGTCTGATTTAAGAAGACAGGTAGCATTGCAAAAGAAGCCAAGAGTGGCAGCAATTACTGTTGGCACTACTTATACATAAGAAGAGTGAGAAACACTTGTTTCTTCTGCTGTGGAGAAGAAAATTCACATAGGTAAATCTGAAGCACTAATCAAAGAACAAGGAGAGACTGGATTTCTTTCTGGACTGATGAGGAGCTCTGGACAAAACTAAAGCACTCCCTATATCTCTCTCAGTTTCTTGAGAATGCTTAGATCTTCGCCTCATTCAAGGGCTACATGGAGCCTTAGACCAGCTTATAATTTTCCCACATGGCTCTTTATTAGGGGGCTGGCACTGAAATACTTGTGATTTCTGGCTTCTTGATTATACCCCACTTCAAAGCATCTTAATTACAAAATTCTTCTCTCTGAAGACTTGAATTTTGCTACATTTGAAAAGAATGAAAAATAATTATATATCAAGTAATGAAGGATTGGTCCTTAGACTCTTGGGCCCTGAAGAAGTACATGGTATTCATTCTGTCATTGAGACTAAAGTATTTTATATTGTTTTAGTTGGGTGTAAGCAGCTTTTAGAAATCCTAGTGGGAAGAAATAATAAGGTGGGAAGTCAGCATGAGATGTTCTTGATGAAATCAACATTATCAGAGGCATTTGTAAAGCTGAAGAGCAAAACTACACTACCAGCTTGGTCTCACTGATCCCCAAACCTATAGGAGATCAAAATGTGTGCAGGAGTGGGGAGACTTCTCTGTAGCCAGGACGTCTTCTCAGTTCCTGCTATGGACATCCCGCAGAGCCATTGTCACCAGATGTGGCTCCCATCTGCTGTCACTACAAAGAAACACGCACCTCCCAAGAGGGTAACATGAAGATGGGAATTACAATTTCTTTCCTACACATGTACACAATTCTGGTGACAAAGGCAACCATGATCAGAAGAGGGAGGCTATCATTAATGCTCAGTATGAAAACAGACAGAGCTAGTTGTTCCTACTCTAACTGATACTTCAGAAAAATTTGTCCCACCAAAGAGTTACTTACTCCAGAGTAGAAAGCTGAGAAATCTCTTGGGTAACCCTTTTTTCCCCCACTCAAATAAAAGTCAGAATTTAAAACCTAAAGCCATGATTTGCTTACTTTTACTGTGAAGACCTTGCTGAGATTTTCAGGGAATTGTGTCTTACAATTTTCTCCTTTACAGCAGGAAATTTAACAGTTCCTGGGATTATGAAAACAGAAGGAATTTGCAGAGTTATATCATATCCAAATGATAATGGAATCATTTCAGATCAAGGGAGTAAATTTTTCCATTTTAGCATTCTCTTTAGGACACCCCACCCTTTTCTGCAGACTTGCTAAAATCTCATTCTTTCCATCTGAGCTGCTCCAAGAAAAAAATGGAAGTAACTATTTTCCTCAGCAAAACTGACTTGGGAGAAAATATTATCCTTTTGAACATAGCACACATCATGCTATCTTATCAGAAGCTGGATGAAAATATCTTGGAGGCATTTTCTTTGTTCAGTACAGTTACAGGGAGCTTTAAAACTGTTCAGTCACTGACAGGCTGTTTCTTTTCAGAGGGATTTTACTATCTGCCTTCCATTTGATTCCACACTACTTAATATGTGGATGTTTCTGCACGTCCAGCTAACATATCTAGACGCAGATGGCTCTGTCTCTAGGAACTGTGGTGGTGGTAAGATGAAAAAAGACTAGTCATGAATTTTATTCCACTGCTGCAACTGTGTGTGCAACTCAAGGTAGAAAGCAGGGCCCATTCTGAAAGTACTCTTAAAACTGCCATTAACTCTGGCATCTTCTTCAGAAACACATCTGGCTATTAAGCCTCAGATCTCCTCTTGTCAGGCAAGTTGAGGTGATCACTGCAAAGATTAATACATATATTTGGAGGAAGCCATTGTCAGGTCAATCTGTATAACCAGATCTTTGGAAACAGATTTTGGTTGTGGGGCCTCTCCTTCTCTCTTCTGCAAGCCCTGTAGGAGGAATATGAGCAGTGCCTGGCTATGAGCACTAGAGCAGCCTGAGGCACAGTGCCTCCATTCCCATTTCTTCTCCAAGATGGGTATCAAAATGTGGAGTCTGACTGTGTGCACAGTTATATCAATTTTCCACATACTTCTGTAGGAGTCTTTACAGCCTTTCCAAGGATAAAGTTAGTGGTGGCCAGAGAGCGAGCTCATCAACTGTCTTGGATGTCTAAAACATGTTAAATAAATCAGGTCATCTGATATGTCACTATAGAAATTGTTGTGTGGATAAATAACCTACTTCTGAGATGCACAAAGCAGTGCACCCCTGCTTTGAGCATCAGCTGGAGCCTTGACACACAGGGACCTCAGAAAATTAGGGCATTTATGGCAACTCAGCAGTAAAAAATATTTGCAAATAGCAGCCAAGACTCTAACACTTAGTATGGGCAATGTTGAGGCTTGTTCATCTTCCTGTAAACATTAACAGTGCTAAAAAATATTTAGGAGGGCTTTTTGCTTGGTTTGTTTTCAGAAAGAGGGAGAAAGAGTAGAAAGAGTGGAGAGCATGAATACTTGTTGGTGCTTGTTTTCAGCTTAATAACTAAACTAATTCCAGTAGAATTCCTCATTATCTCAATAAGTGAGACTAGAGATACTGTCACTCATAGAATTTGTCAGGACCCACCCTAAAAATGTCAGGTGTTTGGCTAAGCCTCTTATTAAAGCTGCCTCAAATGTATATTCTGCAGTTTGTGAATATTTGGTATGCTGTGCCATTCTGAAATGGACACTAACTTAGGCAAATTCTGTGACGGGTAAAGAGAGATTGTTTCTACTCAAGAGATTCGTACCTAGATATGGAAATGTGCCTGCTTTGCGTTGTCACCCTTTCCCCTACTGTGGTGTGCAATCCCTGCCTGACACATTTCCTGAGCCCTTACCCTCACAAGCACACAAACACTTTGTAATGCCACAACCAAGCAGCAGTCTATGTACGAAGGACAGGAACGTGCATTAGTTGCAATACTGGCAGCTTTGCTCTTGAATCTCCATTTCTCTGAACCCCTGTAAAACAGATTAATAAGCCCTTCACTTTGCCAAGGTGAGTCTATGACCCAGATCCACTCCTGCCTGCACCCCCCCCTTCCTCTGCTGCAGTTTGGCTGGCATCTCTGTCCCCTGGACCAAACCAATAACACATATTCCTTTTGGGAGTGATGGTCATCTGTTCTTCTCCTCTCAGCTACTAAAATCTCCTTCTGGTTCCAAAACCATGACAAATTCAGGCTGCCCTACATGGTCTGTGATTTTGTGATTTACATATCATATGGCTGCTCTTCACACATGAATGATTTTCATTTTACATTCAGCAAATTCATTGGTTAAACCTTGCCCTTTTCATCCACGAAGAGGGAAATAGATATAAGTACTCAGCAACTGAGTGGAGTGGGAGAAGAGGTTGAGAGAGGAGGAAAGAGGAAAGGCTTCACCATTCTTCTCTCATGCTGAGGTATCTGCCTGATATTAGGAAGGATCCAGCCAAGAGAAAAATTAGGAGAGAGTGTTAATTAATTTAATTCTACTGTTGCAAATTTTGTGTCCAATTTAACTGATACATAAAGCAGGACCCTCTACAGAAAGTACTCTTAAAACTGCCATTAGGTCTTTACCTAATCTTCATGAGAAATTTATCTGCCTACAAAGTCTCAGGCCTCTTCCTTTCAGGGAAGCTGAGGTAGCCACTACAAGGAATAATGCACATTTTTGGAAGGAGGCATTTTCTTGGCCATAGGCTGAATATCCTGGTTATCTGATATTGTTAGTCCACTGGGAACAAGTTATGTTCAGAATGAGCATTGAAAAAACATTTTTTTTTCCTCATTTTCAGTAAAATTGGTGACTATCTGACAGTCATCAGCACAGCCTAAAGGTGTTAAAGGATGCTTAACAGCCTGGTAGCTTTCCTCAGTCAGCAGGGGCTGAAGTGGGGCATCCCTTCAGGATTTGCCTAGCTGATGATGTGCACAGTTTGTCAAGCCCTGCTCTGCCAGTCCACCCCCATCCACCTCTAGCTACCCTGCTCACAGGCCTTTCCAAACCTGAAGTGCCAATCTAAACAAGATGAGCACTTGACTTGCTTCTGCTGGTGTTTCAAAGAGGAATGAAACATCATGACATGAATTAGCCACAAACCAGAATTCATTGGTTTTTTGTCTATTTATTTATTTTTTAAATAAAATGTGGTGCTTCATTTCAGGAAAGCATCTGGAAACCTTGTTTCCCAATAAACTGCTTTTAGACTAAACTTTGAATGACAAGCTTCTGAATGACACAAGCTCTTCTAGAAGTTTGTAAAAGAACTGCCAGGAAATAGCAAAATATATTGTTCAGCTATAGCTAGAATAGCAGACTTAAACAATAAAGTTAGAAGTGTTTGGGCTATACCTCACGATTTAGAGGGACATTCTATCAGAAAAAACCGTTTCAGTGTAAGGGTGAGTGAGGGAATACTGCTACACTCAAATCAACAGCATCTACACAGCCTTGTTAAACGGAAAATTCAGCCCCAAATGGAAAGGAGCTTGTAGTCACTAGGGCCTGTGTTAATGCTAGTGAAGTTAAATCGGAGAGACACACACTACAGACAGATACACATGTAAGCAGCAGTATCTAAAATTCCAAGCTGCAGTTGGACAACAGCCACTAGCCAATCCGACCTGCTGAGCTATTCCTAAAATGCCATTAACTCAATATTAAGATACCAGTGCCATTCTGATGTTAGCGGGCAATCAGTTCAGCCTTTGGTTATCAATAGAGAGTTCCATTATGCCCAATTCATAGACAAAAGCAAAATCTATAATGCATAAGAGGAACAGAGCTCCTTGTGTCACTGTGGAGGTTCATTTATGTCTTGTGTGTGGGAAGGTTCTGCATCCTTTCAAATCAAGACATTACTCATGACTGTTTTTCTTCCAAGTAGTTCTTATGTGTAAATCACCTCTGGTAAGTGTTTGTGCTTGCTAATTCATGTGCAGTCTTTCCCATAAAGGCTTTTACTAACTGATTTTAAGAGGAAATGCTTTTCAGGGCTGCACAGTGCAGTGTTTTGGGGCTGCCTTATCCTATGGGCTCGGTTCCTCCTTAGCACTTGCCTGGCTGGAGGCAGATGGCAGTGGGGGTCTCTGGCAGCCAGTGAGCAGGTGACAGGCTCTGGGTACAGTGTCTGCTCCAGCATGCTGCAAGGCAGCCAAACTGAGATCCTCAGGGTCAGTCCTCCCATGGCATTGTGAGGATTGCTCTAAGTCTGGGAAGGAGGTGATCAGACTGTAGCTGGCTGTGCCTGCAGCCTTAGAAAGCTGATTAATATTTTCTTCAGGGATAAGACCTCAGTGAAATCACTCCCAGCAACCTATTCAATTATTTTTTAAAGCAGCATCAGATATCTGCAGCATACAGTCTTACATTAATCAAATTTTATTTTTAATATTTACAGATGCAGTGAAATAAAAAGATACCATAGGCACATCAATTTGTAGGACATACCAAGCCACAGACTGTATTTTGTGCTGGTTTGTATCCCAAATCACAAGACTTTTAGATATGTAAGAACAGGAATGACCCCAATCTGGAGAGGCATGGGAGTTGGTTGCAACAAAGGGATTTTAAATCTAAGTTTCCCAGAAGTTTGGGGATTGTGAAGATTAAATGTTGCTTTGGAATCATCTTTCTGTTGTTTGAGGCGTTCAGTCCGGTGCCTTGACCAGACACCACATGCTGCTTGTTCCCTGTGGCAAACCTTTCACACTTGGCAGCTTGGAGAAAAAACAGAATACATTTGCTGGAACTTTACACATACATTAATTCTTGGCCAGAGTTGAAGGAAAATCAAAACAATAATTTCATGGATAAAATGTTAAACCATTGAAAAGGGGGACTTCTAATAAAACTGATGATTTAATCCATATCAGTAAATTGCCCATAGCTGGACCATAAAATTATCAAGGCAAATAGTCCAATGTGAAGATTTTAGTCTCTGGGTCAAAAGCACTGGTGTTTCCCATCACCACAGAAGCACAATGCATAGCTCAGAGTCTGTGGTAATAGAAGGATCAGTCACTTTCAGGTGAGGCCATAAAGCACCTCAGCCTGTCCTCCACAGGGGAAAGGGAGACAGAACCCACTCAAAAACAGCTGCTGGTGAGGAATGCAGTCTGAGACACCCTGCTGTGAAAGTGGTTTGTTTGCACAATAGTCTTATGAAAGATGGACTACTGTATAGCTGCTGGGATTTCATTGTTGGTCTTCTACAACCAGTGGGGATTTAACCTTTAGGTCCTCAGATGCTCCCTAGTGCAGCAATCTGTCCTCAGTATTCTCACACTTCTCATCCAACAAACATTTGGAAATTCCAGTCTGATTTCTTAATAACTCCTAAAAAGTGACTGAAGCAATATCCCCAAGTCAGAGATAATCACAAATGCCTTCAGGTTCCGAAAGGAGCTTTAAAACTTATTCACACAATAGTTCATATAACTTGGCTGTATAACTTGGTGGGAGCAATGGGAAGGGATAGTCAATCTAAGCAGTGGTTTATTGTGGAAAGGAGGAGGAGCCATTGTAATCCACTCCAGAAAATTTGTGCTGTCTGAGTGGGGTCCTATGCAAAAACAGACTCCCACTGTTAAGCTCTGGGGTGAAGAAGACTTTAACCTCAGGCAGACAAGTGAAAAATGTAGACTGGACCTTTCTGTCTATTGGTCTGTGAGGCAACTTACTGCACTGTGTTGTCTAAGGAATGTGCTCAGCTTGGCTCCCCTGGGCTCACAGAGCAGAGATGAATCCACACAGCAAACTTGAGTTCATCCCACACAAGATGACTTAAATCCTTTAGAGCTTGCAGATATTTCTGCTTTTTATCTACCAGAAAGCATCATCCTTTCAAACTCCAGACAGAATTTTCCCAGAATCTCAGCAATATTTCCTCTTTTTCACTAGTAAATTAAAAAAAAAAAGTGCCTTCCCACATGTCTTGGTGGAGGAAGAATAAAGTATTAAGTTGCCTTCCAGCTCTGCTTTAACACAGCTGAACATGTGCTGTTATTGCAGATCCAACACCACTTCAACACCTACGTTCTTCCCAGATTCAAAAGCCATTCATAGTGAGGCTCAGAAAAAGCCTGTGGAAGTTTGCCAAGGCTCAGGTAAAATTTAAATTAGTTGAATAAGGTTTCTTTGAAAGGTTATGATTAGAACTGCTTAAGCTAAAAGGATCTTTCCTTTAACTTTTTTGCATTGCTACTTCCTCAGGACAGATTATGAACAAATTTTCCAGATATAGATGGCTATGTTTGTGCTGGAGTGTTACACATTTTCTATGTGGCTAAAAAGTGCAGATGTAGCTGGCATTACTTTCATTCTCCAATCTGTTAAATACATTAGCTCTAGACAAAAAAAAAAAAAAAAAAAAAAAAGATTGGTACTTTGCAGTCCCTGTGTAAAAATAATCAGATATCGTAACCATGAGAAAATAGTTAAGGCCTCATGCAAGTCTGAATTTATGCTGCAAATTCATTCATGCTAGGCAGAGGGCTTGCTGCAAAGATCATTTGTGCCAGAGCTCCTAAGTGGCCTTGCTGGCCAGCTTGGAGGAATCAAATTGTACAAATGTTAAGCTGGGGAGATGAGGAAGGATGGCTGCAGTGGCAGAGCCGCTAAGTAAGAAACCTCAAAACTATCAAATCCAGACAGCCAAAGAGGCAGAATCTGTTCAAAATTGCATTGATTTAGGAAGGGAGATAAAAGTAAAGTAACATTTCCTTCTATCATGCATGTAAGGTCTACTTCTGGAAAATATTTCTGTTCACCTAGTCTAGAATTCAACCTTTGTTTTGAAATGTAAAAAGAGGTGTTTTCTCATTGTCCAGATATATTTTGCTCAGGCCAGAATTCAGGAAATCCTGGTATACAACACTTAGAAGATGGGTGTCTGTCTGACCTTTACAAAGCAGAATTCACAGAAGTCATATCAGTCAGAGGCATTTAAAAGCAAAATTAGCAGCATGGAATCCTGTGGAATGACCTAACTGGACAGCATGTGTTTGGTTTACAGCTTGACCTTCTAGCACTAGAAGTTTAAACAAATTCTGAGATTTTTTACTGGCTTTGGTACTCAGTTTCTCTTATTTGATGTCACTTCTCACAAGCTGTGCAAAATAATTACATATGCAATGGAAAATTGCATTTTTTCTTCCCTGTAATTTTTTCCCCCATAATGTAAATCTACTATTTGCCTAAAAACAGCAGGGAGCAAAAATTATTTAAAGTCAGATTGCATTTTTCTTCTGTTCAGGGCAAATCAATTATCAGTCAGAAAAACAAGAGCATATTAAGTGAGTTACTCCTGAACTTGTTTTTATCATAATCACAAATAGCACTGTAGGGAATTGCCAAAACTATACAGGTAAATAAATGCACACAGCTTCCAGAAGATAGTGCAAAGTGAAGGCATAAAGAACAAAGAGATTAGGGACATGGTACCAGCTCTCCTGGGAAACTTATTAATGAAGGTGATAGGATTAAAGAGAAGAGGATAAAGAATCTTAATGCTTACTTTTCACTCTCTCTCTCCACCAGACTTCTCCAGGGAAGGTTTTCGAAAGTTTGAACACACTCAAACCTAAAAGGACAGGTTTAGGAATCTGCTCAGGCATCCTGTTTGAGGGACTCTCTATGATCTATGAAGCTGACATGACTGCTCTCACACATTACATCTTACAGGAATATTATTGCAGCTGTGAAGAAATGTCTGTATTTCTGGATGATTACAGATGGACATCGTGCCCTAGATATAACCTTTTAGTATGGCATGTAGTGAACTGTAAATCTACTATGACAATTAGGAGCAGAACTTCAAATCAAGAAGTGTTGGTTTTAATTGCACAACATCTGATGATATTGATAGGAATGTGGCAGTCAAAGCAGAATATAAAGCTCTGAAAACATGCCAGTCCTCAAATCATCACTATATCAAAATCCTCCCATTATATTGAATTCAACATTGGTATGTATGACTGAAACTATTTAGGCACACACACTTAACTCCAATTTAATCTGAGTGATGACTGCAGCCCATCCCATAGGATTTCTATTAGAATGCATTCAAAAAATAGCTCTTATCTCTTCCTCTGTTTAGCAGCAAAGCTGGACATGACAGTTAAAAAAAATGCCTTTGTCTCACTAAAATATTCTCAGACACAGTTCTACCTAGTTTCCTAGGATATACAATTAGCTGGAAGAAAATGGTCTTTAATTTTCACCATTATCTTTGGGCCTTCTTTGGGCGCCGTATTTGTCACAAACACTATTCTGAATAAGGCAGAGACGCTGTTAGAGTACTTCTGGTGAATAGTTAACAACAATACCAAGTCTAGCTCTAGCAGGGATTTCCCCCCCACCCCAGTGTCAGCTCACAGATTGATTTTCTTCTGCCTTGACTTTCTTCCTTTAATAAATATTAACAATTTTTATCCACTGAGAAAATTGATTGGAAAAAACAAATCAGTATCCCCCAATGATGGCTTTGTTAGAATTGATAACCTCTCAGAGTGCAATTAGCCAAGCTTCAGACAAGTAATGAATAACTGGGGAAGCTGAGAAGACTTTTTCCTCCCCACAAAGTATTCATACACCCACAAACACACAGAGTAAAAGGTTCATTGCTTATCTCTGCTGCCTTTCTCATAAATTTAATTAAATGTTTCCCTCATTTGTCCCTGAGAAAGATTATCTTCTCAGGCAGAAACAGCAAAGAAGAAAAGCATGGTTGTACTCTCATATCTTTTAAATGCCTATTATGTGAGCAGCTTAAAAAGCAATATATAGAAAGTTTGTTTTTTTGCCTACCATGCTTCTGGCACCATCACTCTGGTGCGTCATTGACACTCATCTGCTAAAACAGACACAATGTGCTGCACACTTTGTGTGTCCAAAACAAAGGGCTCTGCTGGGCACCCAGCATGCAGAGTAACCAACACATCTATCCCATGCTCCCAAGGTAGGACAAGTGATACAACTGAGTTTTTCAATTCAGAGATCTAATTTAATCACTTGTTATTAAATGTACAGAGATGCTCCTTATGGTGTAATTCATCAATTACAATAATAATTAATTGAATTACAATAATAGTTCCCGATCCTACTCTCTACATCCCCCCCTTTTTTATTTTGCAGCTAAGGAGTGTACCTATCAGCACTTTCAGGGATTCATTATTATTCAAAGTGAAGTTTAACACCTAAGATAGAAAGCTGTTTTTCTTTTTGAATTAAATCTGACTGACATTTACTTAGTCATTTCTCAGATCTACAAGTAAAACAAGAGAAGTAGCTGTGTTATTTCAGTCTACTTTTATAATTTTTCTAGGCCAGCTTGAATTAGAAAACAAACAGGAAGCCCATATACTGGGCTTTGCAAATGAAAAGCCTTTTGAACAGCTAAAATGGTAGACTAAATTCAGAGGTTATATGTCAAGTGGTTCAAGATTTTCATACAAGAGTCTGAAGCTAAAATCCCAGCTCTGCTTAAACTGAAACCAAAGACTCATGATCAGTTCAGACCAAAATCATGTAAACCAGTCAAGAGGAAGGAGGAGCTCATCTGCAAGCTAAGTTGGAAGGAGTCTAAATTAAACATCCTTGTGTGATACTTCATTGTGAAAGATGTCCCCAGAAGGCAACAAACAACCCCAAACAAAGCTAGGGCTTTAGTGAGATCAAAGGTCTGTGGAATTTGGTAGATGATAATACTTATATAAAATATTAGTAGTTTCTAGAGCACAACGAAAATTTTACCCTGTTACAATAATCTACAGATGGATTTAAAATTAATGGAATTAATTCAAGAGTTTTCTGTTACATGCTGTAATTTTTCCACAACGCTGTTGCTATTATCTAAGAGTTGGCTGGATGACTCACAAATACTGGAAGTGACTCACACTTTCCGCTGAGATCACCATTAGGCAGGTAAACCCTGAAGAAAGGTGCTTCTGGGAGGAATGCAGAGGCTGTGATTCATATGCATGAAGGCAGGAGACAGATGTTCTCCCAGCTGAGTGCTCCTGCTTCTTTCGGCCGCGTCAGAACAAGGCAGTGCAGCAGTCACAGTGCAGAGACCAGTCAGGAAAGGCTCCAACCTGTTTGAGGATCACTGGCCACTAATGATCTTGCTATAGGTATCAAAAGTTTTACAAGAGAAAAATGGTTGGCATTACCTTCAGCTATGAGGACCTAGTAGATGTAAAAGAGAAGAGAGATTAGTGCTCACCCAGGCATCATACTGAAACTCACCAAGCCTAGCACAGAAAGGTGCCCTCCTTTCCTCTTCTCCCAGTAATTAATGCAGAAGGAGGAAAATCAGGACATAGATCATGATGAATCCCTGAGTTAAAATATGGATTCTGTGGAAAGTGGTACAGCATAGAAGATCTATAATTTGACAGGCTTTTGTCCTGACCAGAAAAAAACCAACTACCATCTGTGCAAGATGGCAGAAAAAACTCTTGATGTCAGTTGCTGGAACATGTAGTAGAAGATAGGTACTTTCCTGTGGTGTAAATGGGTACTTCCAGCACTTGTCTTGGATTCCCAAATACTAGTAGCTTCAGTGAGTTGCACCAGTGGTACACCGCATATACATTTTGCCATATAGGTTTATTTTTCTACTGGCTGTAAAATATGTTAAAAACTCAGTGAAGATATCCTCACATAGTGACTGAGAAAGGAAGAAAGCAAGGCACATAGAAAACATATTTTCTGCATGAAGTAACTGCTCTTTCTGCTTAAAAAGTCTTTGGGGTTCAATGAGGAATTTCAATAGGAAACCCAAATGGTTGATTTCCCTCAAGCATGTTCATTAGGCATATACGGGCAGACTTACAAACATACTTACTTCTCAACAGCTCCTATTAAGAATAATGAGACTTTCTGTATGCTAAACAGATTAAAGATGTAGCAGGAACAGGATAAGGAAGCAAAGCCTTCACAAACACAGCAGTGCCAAGGATCTGCCACTGAGCTCAGCAGTGCCTCTTCTTGGCCTGTTCTCTTATGTCGGTGCTACTGGAAACAGTTGTCAGATGAGACAAACATTGCAAGCTGGTTTCTCACTGCAGTCATGCAGCACCTGACCCTGAGAAACTATGGAAAACTATGTCATTATTTGGCTTCATTATATTTACATTGATCTGACACGTACACAGAGAAATGGAAACTGGGCCCTGAAACTTCACATGCCATGTAGGGGAGGAAAGTCACTTGTTGAGCACCAACAGCATGTTCGATGAGTGCCAAGAATCACAATATATTAATAATATTTTCTCTGTGGCATTAAGAAGCCTGGAATTAGATCCAAAAGAGCAAAGAAGTTGCTTGGAAAAAATGTTATGTACTTTCACTGCTGTTGTATGTCACCCTGCCAGCATGACTGATCCTACAGAAGATGAGCCAAAATAAAGAGTGGGTGATTTCCTTTGCAATGAGGACAATAAAATACATTTGCTATTAGACATAAACCATAAAGATGAAAAGAAACGTGGAATGAAAAATAAGATTATTAAATATTTGTATTTCTTGCATATACTCAAAAATATAATTAAATAATTAATCTCTGATTAAAATTATCTCCATAAATGGTGTGTAAGGTAATCTGCTCACTGCACCTGTTTTCAAAAACTGACAGAGCTAAATCAATAGATACCTCATTTAAGTCAAAACAATGCTCACCAAAAGTTTTGTGTTATCTTAATCAAGCTTGGTACAAGGGGGGAAGGAAGCAACAGAAGAAAAAGGAAAGATAATCACACTTTAATTAAACTGACACAACTATACTCTTAGAAACTCCACACTGAGGTCCTTGTTTTAACAGTCCTGCTTGTTGTACCTGAGTTTAGAAGAATACCTTAATTTATGCCATCCAATACACAGGCACAGCTGCTGCTGAAGCCCTCTAATGGGCATTCTCTTAGAATGTTACTCAGTTCATGCTCCAAAGAGCTAAGTTCAAACAGGGTAATACATCTTGCAAATGGGAAAAGGAGGAAGAGAGGAAACAATACTTTAAATTATTAAAGGGAACAACCAAAAAAATTCCAGATAAAATAAAGACTTAAATAAACAGAGGAGTCAATAGTGACAATGAATGGCAGCAATAGGATGATCTCTGTGATTCTAGTGAGTGTATCCTTGGGGAGATGGGAATGTAAGTATCTCTCCACATCACAAGGTGGCTGTGAAGATAAGAATATTGCAATCTGCAAAGCATTCAGGTACAAGGATGATGGAGGCCATATTAACTTACAAAGGTAAAAGTGTGGTAACCTAGAAAATAACCAAAACTAACAAATAACACATCTAAGGTTGAAGCTGGTATGGGGCCTCCTCTGCAGCTACCACTTTCCTATGAATGAGTCCCATACTGCCACCAGCTAATATTTGCAAACATCCAGTTGATCCTTTACATTAGGTTACAGGTGATTATGAGAGAACAAGTTGCAGCAGCTGTACCAGCTAGCTCTTAACTAGGCTCTACAGCCAGCATAAAGCTTGTTAATGCAGAACTGCTTCAGCAGACCATGAAAGCTTTAGTAGAAATCCTTTTGTGTTTCAGGTACTGGTGCCTTCCTGATAATTTAAACACCTGGATTCCACCCTACAGTGCAAAACTGGAACCAGTTTAATAAAAGCACTGACTCAGTCTCATTGACTGAGCTATTGAATGTGCAGTTTAGTGCTTTAACTAACTACAAATATACATACTGTTCTGGGTTGGTGTTGTGACTAGCTCCTCTCCCTGCCCCCGCCATGGAGCTGCCGGCCGCCTCCCTCGGGCTGCTTTATCTAGCCTGGTGTTTCTGCTGGGCTGCTGCTGCCGCTGCCCCCCGCTGCTTTTGTTTGCCCTGGGCTCACTTTTGCTTGCTCCCAGCTGCCCTTCTCCCTCTCTCCCTTCTCCTCATCCCCAAGATTTGCACTGGCTCCAGAGGAGACGAATCTGAACTTCAGAGACCACCTCTGGAAGTCTGCCCAAGCAGCTCTGCCGCCCTTCCCAGTGAAGACCAGCCGAGTTCGTCTCTCGGTGAAATTTTTTGATCATCTGGGTCTGTGCTGGGAAGTGTTTCTCTCGTATTTTTTGTTAATAAATAATTTTTTTCCACTTTCCCCTGAAGAAAATTCTTTCCAAGCCTGGTGAAGGAAGGAATTGTAAGGGGTGGGGGGGGGGGGGGGGCCCCTTTGGAGGTCTTTTCCCCAAATTTGTCCTAAACTTGGACACATACCTATTTACAAACTTTGTGTAAGGTTTTTCTGGAGTCCTGTAGGCTTATAAGGACTGGTATATATGCCACGTATATGTAAATATGGATAAATACGCAGGAGAATCAATTTAAAGAATTTGATTTTAACCTGCAGATCAAATCAGGGAGAGGTTCTTTGGTTTTGCCATTTTATATCTTTTACTACTCTTCTGTGAGGATCACTCTAAGGTTATGCACTAATTTCAGCCTTCCTCTATTAATTCATATGTTTTATCTTAGTCTTTGTCCCTGGTGCAAATAAAAGCAAAAGACAAACATGTTAATAGCATCAAGAGATACTGAACGGATATTTAAGGTGATTAACAGGCACACACACCTGCTCCCCAGCATTAACCTATATCAGCATGTTCCATGAGGTTCCATTATACAACATGCCATAAAACAAGGTTACCAGGCCAGAAAACAAATTGCTAAACATTTAGATCTGATACCCAGCTGTAACTCATACCAAGTCAAAATTCACTGCAGCAAGATTAAGTAGGGGAAAAGAAAAGGAAAAACAAAGCAATTTGGAAGAGACACTAATTACCTTTTGCAGTTCAAGTAGGGGAGATGCATAAGCAGGAAATTATCTATGTTACATTCAGGGAGAGTTTGGATTACAATCTCTAAATAAAAGGCCATAAGTTGCTAAGTAAAAAAAATCTAGTAAAGAAATCCATAATGAAGCCTCAGTTATATTCTGGTTTGACTTGGGTGTGGAATTGGGGAAAAATTGCTCATGGGAAGTTTTGGCATCTGTCACAAAAATGTATTTAAAACAAAGATGAGTTACAGCTGCAAAGCATGAATCTGGATTTCCCCAAAGCTCACAGATGTTTGACTCCAAGGTTTGGTTCAAGTGCATCTATATGTAAAGAGTTGAATTAACCCATTAAGATTCACTCTAGCTGTTATTTTAAACCTGTTTTGAAAAGTAAAATAAAAAGGGAATTTGAGCATCTACAGTTTAGGACAAATGGTTGATCTCTAAATCAAATTGAGGTGCATCCAACCAGGTCTGAATAACCACAAAAAATTGCACCTCTACCTCCCAAAAGTCATTTTTAGTCAACTTGGTATGCAGTCACAGATAATTTTAATTTGCACATTAAGATTTCCACAGTTGCTTTGCAGTGACAATTCCTTTGGCATTTGATTTGCCTTCCACACGAGATTTTGTTCCCTATAGCCATTCTTCAGACTGTGTTTAGCCTGCTATCTGAGTCTTCTTATTTATACCTTTCTTTGATGCAAAACAGGAGCAAATAGCAATTACCACAAACATATTTGATGTTCTGAGGAACAGAAGGTTGCACCTAAAAACAGCTGGGGACGGGGCATTGAGAAGATGTAGGAGGGAATAACAAGTCAATAAACAGCTGCAGTTTGCCATTCCTTTCTCATTTTACCATTTTTTTCATTTCATTTTGACACAGTTCTGACCTTAGATATTCATAAGGCCTTCATATGTGGCAAAGCATGTGGCCTAATGCTCCTCCTGCTGCCTACACGCTGAGAAAGTCCCATGATGGCATTTCACTTCTGCCCCTGGTGCCACATGTTCCTATGAATCACCCCACTGAACACCTGTGGTCCATCTGCTGATGGCCATTTACCCTGCAGATTTCTAAATGCAGAAAATATCACCTATCTCACTGCTTGAGAGATTTTAAGAAGAGAGCATGACCTCTATAGCTACAGCTAATCTAGGTAAAAAAAGATCATAGGATCATTGGATAAATGAAGTTTGGCATCTTATCACTCAGTTTTCAGTGGATCAGTAGTCCTCAGCATCAGGATGCTTGGCATCTCTTAGCAGGACCTGGCAAGGAGCATCCTACACACCAGCTCCAGGAGATACAGCTTTTCTTGTGCAGCTGGGCTCTTCTAAGCCCTTTGCACATTACCCTCACCTTCTGCTGTGTGACAACAAGGATAGGCTGAGATCCCAGGACTGAAATCCCAGGACCAAGTCCTGGGCACTGACACAGCCCTGCTCAGATGAAAGCCATACAAGCACTCACCTCATTGCCAAAGAGAAAGGACCTAACCTGTCAGATCAAACTTCTCTGACACCACCACTCTCAGAGAAGTAGCCTTGGCTTGTCACAAGTAAGTTAGCCTTGAAGAACTAGGGAATGGGCAGATGTGAAGCTTCTCTACTTATTCCAGGCTCCATTTGGTTTATAATCTCACCAAAATGTCCATGGCAGTTTCTCTGCACAGCACTGCTCTGCTTTAGGGCTATTTGTTATTTTCTCATCCCAATACTCATGGTGTCCATGAGTAACTTCCATTAGCAAGGGACACTGTCTTGCTTTGACACCTGACTGATTTTTTTTCCAGTTTCTTCATTCAACACTAGACAGAGGTATTTAGGAGCAGTACTCAATTAGTAGAACTGTGTCAAGCTCAATTTTTTCATGACAGTCTTTATAAGTTATCTCTTGGTAATACTGAGTGTGGCATACTGTCTCAAGCACTCTGAAGAATGCAGGTATGTGGATTATCTCCTACAGAAAGGAAAGATGGCTGGTTACTTATAATTTGAATTCTTTAAGGCATGCTATCTACATGTTCGTTCTTTTTCTGCCTTTCTCACCCCACTCTTGATTATTTCTGCTCAGCTCACACTTTCAGAAGAGCTGAAGGAAGGGACATTCTCTCCCAGGCCATGTGTACATATAAGGAGGGAACAGAAACTCAATCCACTATTGCTGAGGAAAAACAACAGCTTAAATGCTGTGTTCCTCTTGATTCATGATCATGAACACACAACAGACACAGCATCTTAATCGACTTTGATTACAGGAAAGTGGCAGCACTTGGGCTTGAGAACATGTGATTTACATTGTGATTTACACACAGGGTTGCTTAGATATCCTCTAATTTAATTAAATATTTTGATTCCTATCCTACAAGGAGAAATGATGCAAGGATGCCTTATTACCACAATCTTTCTAACTTTGTCCAGTGTAGCTGTAAATGTCACAGATGTTGCATATTTGGTAAGATAGCTAAACTCCACCAGATATTCCTGGCTTGTATAGCTATGTAAGCACAGATTTTGAAGAAAGTATATTATATTTGGAGTTACTTCAAATCTTCTTTTGCAATGGAATGGTTATTTCTGGGTGAAGGAACTAAAATAGAAAATAGGGCACAAAGCTGGCAACATTGCTGACCTGCCATAAATACTCTTATGATTCTTACATATTTACATTACAAATATTTTAAGTGCTCCTGTTGAAACCCTGTGTTTTGGAAACATCAGCAAATCTTTACACTTTGAGTGAAAATAGAATCCCAGTTCGGTGACTAAGTAATGGAATTACAGGAAAGCAATCCTCTCTGTCTCCTTTAGCTTAATTGACTACTTGCCAGACTGTCATTTGCCAGATTTTCAACTTCTAGCTTCTCCTATTGGCATGGATTACACACTGGGAATTATAATTAGAAAAATGCTTCTGTGGAATAGTTTTGGGTACAGCAGCCTACTGAAAAACACCTCAAGCTTCTAAAAAGTGAGAACGAAATGGCATTTTTGAACAAGAATAACATGGTGAGACAGGCCCTTGTCTTAGGCATTGCCTCCTTCCTTTTTTCTTTACCTTGTCTTAGGTACATACATTTTCTTAGGTATTATTTAACCATGCTTTCTCCCTTTCCAACTGTTCTTGGCAAGAAAACATAGTTAATCCAGGCCTACAGCAAATTTTGAGAGGCTCAGACATTTTCCCAGAGGAATAACACTCTAATCTGGCTGAGGCACATGAAAGTTTGGGTATTTCTGGGGTCTCTGCATTCCAAGATAAATAAAACAGCAAACTCTTTCACACACCTGCTCCACTCAAGTGCTGGCAAATCATCAAGCCTCTGTTCCTATAGGGAGACTTGGATAAGCAGCAGCCTTCCTTGGACTCCAGTTGCTCTGCAAGCAGAGGGTAAAGACTTCTTCAGCCACCCTGCCTAGCTGCCAGTCCCAGTGCTGTGACCTCCAGTTCCAGCCCAGAAACCTCATAGAAGGTTTTGCTGCTTGACTAAAGGTTTAGTCAACATCTGATTTATACTGTTGATGAGTAAATTAATTTTGTTTGTATCAGTGCCATCTCCCTTGCCAAGAGCAGTAACAATACACAATCTATTGGAAAATAAGGGCACACATTTCCATGGAAAAAAAAATCACTTGCTGTTGACACTTCCTTATAATTTTGGTTACTTCATGGTTAATACCACACCCACTAATAACTGCAATACATTTTGCCAGTTGCTGATCTTCAGGTTCTTGTAGGATATAATCTCCACTCAGAAGGTAACCCCAACTAAAGCTATGCAAATAAATGGAATCTTCATTTTAATGCCTACTTTCAGTGCCTTGCCCTTTGTTAAAAAGTAAAATAAAGCAAATAAATTCCTCCAGTAGCATGTGAATTGGAGGGGAATATTTTGTTGCTTTTCTGGGTAATTTTCCCAAGAAATTTTGAAAGAAATGGTTCAACATTATAATTTTGAATAAACTGAAAATACATTTTTACTTTTGAGATTTTTATCTTATTTTATTTTATTTAATTTTTTTGCTATCAGGTTCTATTTAATGAATAGTGAGAATCCTGTTTGAAACAGTACATTTGTTTCAAAACGCAATTCATTGGCGATCACTTGCCATGTGTAAAATTGTGCAATAGCAGCCTCCCAGTGGACCATACTGACTGATTCTCCCCAGTTCATATAGATACCACAGCAGAAGCTCACCACTGACTCAGAGGCCTTTGAGTCTCTGTTCTGGAAGATTGTTTTATTTCCTTGGTAATCATGTGGTTAGTTCAGATGCATTCAGCAGTGTGGTAGCATTTGCTTCCTCTCAATTTTCTAGGAAGACATAACTAAATAAATCACTGCTGAGAATAGTTTGATATTCTCTGTAACATTCAGACAAGCCTTGCTAGAAAGATTAAATTCTGTTTTCTCACTAAGTACTTCAATAAGTATGTTCCCCTCTTGTAAACTACAGCTTTTAATTCTTTCCACCCTCATGGGCTTGTACACAAAGGACATACACTTTGGAGTATCCAACCAAGAGGGGCCAACCTTCTAACCTGAAGTCAACTCATTGTTGGTAAAATCAAACACACTCAATAAAATGAATCAACCATCACTGAATGCTAATTACACCAAAATAAGTCAATTTCTGTTAACCACAAAAGCAGTTGTCACCTAGGTAGTGTAGACACTTAACCAAATTTCCTTCATATTAAGGAATAGATATACCATAAAATCTTCTGCACATTTTGCAGGGCAACTTCCCTGGCAGAATAGGTATCAAACATGAGTTATTAGATTAGAGACATGCACCATCATGTACTTTGCTGCACAGCCAAATTCAATTTTGTGCTGTTGACCCTTTCAGCCAAAATAAATGTACAGCTGGGATGAATTTGGCTGGTGACCTCTGTTCTCTTATCTTTGCTGGGGTTAAGTATACTTGGAGTACTGCAGAGGCGTTGCCTGCAAGTCCTCAGGGCAAATGCCTTTTGCAGAGGCATATTTGAGTGACAAATACACAGAGCATCAAGGTAAGCAATGCAAAATAACTATAAAACAGACACCTGGAAGATGGGCAACAGATCTGGACCTGAGAAGAGATGCCTTTTTCTCCTGTATCTTTCCATTGTCTGTGGTGTTCTCTCCCTCCAGTGGCACAAATCAGGGTGTAATAAAGCTGAAACTATAGACAACACAATAGTTAAAGTTCCTGATTAAGTTTTGTTTTCTTATAGATCCCTTTTTACATTTTATTTGAGAAAAGCTCATGCTCACCTATAGTCTTCTCATTTCAAAGTTATGACAGAGCTTACATCCCCACAGCACAGGATATTAATGCTTGGGAATATATGCCTCACTTTGGTCCATGCAGCTTTCATGAGTCATACTGCATCCCTTTCATGTGCCTCTTCTCTGAAGGCAGATGGGCATGAGCCCCAAACCAAACTCAGTTTTCAAGCAAGGCATTTAAATTCATGAGAAGCAGCTTGCTTAATTGTTCTGCCTCATGCATATTCCAACCAGTTCTGGGGAGCATCAGAAAGCTGGAGCCACCTGTGGTTTAGGTGGCCAAATAATAAAGACTCTCTATGCTTTTCAGCTAGAAAAGAGTGCCAAAAGCAAAATCAGACAAAGACCAAGTGGATCTCATGACACTGCATCCCCCTTGTGGTCTAGGATAATTCCTCACTTCCACTCTAGCCCAAAGCTAACCTGTCCACTTAGGTTATAACACTCTGCCAGTCTGACACTGCAATCACAGATACAGATGCTTCCTCCTTCTCCCTGGCAATTTTACAGTAACAATTTCCCTTCAGCTGTGGGTAAGGTGAACATATGAACAGTACTTGACACTACAGGTTCTTTAAGGTAGATGATTAGAAATGCAAGTGATGCTGTGGGGATGCCCTGAGACTCACTGCCTCAGCTTCTTTGAAAAGACAACACTTTCTTTAGATTGCAATTACAAGGTACTCAAAACAGATAATGGGCAACAGCCCTGCACATAGATGAAACTCATTTAGAGAGCACTCTTCCTTTCCCTGGAGCTAATGCCACAGAGAAGCTGTTCCATCCTTCTTTTGGATTGGTTTATTGTAATGCCCTTTTCTATTTTGATCAAGTTTATTGCCACAGAGGTGAGTTATTGTCTGAGTTATTTCACACACCTAGTTTGTACAGCACATGTTTAACCATGTCTTTGTTAGTGCTCCAGCATGTAGAAGCTCAGCTACAGCCCCAAGTGTTGCATCAGTTGTCACTATGAATTCTTTTGATCTAAAAGCTCTCACATCTTGTCTCAGGCATGTGTGCCTATCTCAAATAGCATTGTCATTGCAAACAGAGAAGTAATGATATTTTGTGTTGCTCTCCCTACCTCTTTTGTTCTGTTTGGTATTTTGTTTTCAACAGGTACAGTTACTCCTTTATATGGTGCTACGTAGAGACTGAAATGTGTCACCATTCCAGCTGTCGCTCCTGATGATAGAAGTCAAGTTCCATGGAGCAAACAAGCCTAGCAGAGAAACAGCTCTCTAAAATACCTGTTTTTGTTAGAAAGAATGGGATACTGTGGGGCAGATCTGGCTTCAAACAGATCAGTAACAATGGAATCCAGTCCAGTGGCTGTCTGCTGTTGCTCCTCCTGTGATGCCTACCCTTTCCATGATGCCCAGATATCTGCCCTGCTCTGACAGTAAAGGGCTCCCTGAGCACCATTACTTGGCCTCACTACGATCAGTGACAACAACACAGTCAAACTTTCTCCTAGTTCCAGGCACAAGATATGAGCAATCAACACAGGAGACAAAGGATGTTTAGTCCTATAATAGAAGCAACATAGCAAACATTTTCATAAGGTCTATGTACCATTGATGAATAGTCACACCAGGTTATAGGCTGAAGCCAGTGATCACACATACAGGAGCAAGAGCTCACAGAGAAACACATGCAATTCCTTGGATAATTGTATTCCTATTATTACTCCAACTATTGCTGGGTTATTACAGTCACTAAATTTAATAGTCATCTGCAAAGAAAGACAAGATATTAAGGCAAGGCAATCACTATTAAGTACCTTACAGCAATCCTTTGAAGCTTGTCATTGGAGAAGCAGAGCCTGCCTAAAGGTCCTGCTGAACTGGTTTCAAGGAGCAGGGCAAAAATCTAGGAAAGCACAAAAACAAAGGACTCCTGCTTCAGTGAGGACATCAATCTCTTGGCCAAGTGCAGAAATTGTGTTAATGTTTTGTACTATGCCAACATAAAAGCAAGTCCTTATCCCTCTTTCTCTTGACCAGAAATGCTACAGCAAGAAGACAAAACTTCTGACACATGATGGGGAAAGGAACGCCCTGATTTAAAATACAATGGCTTTGTATCAAATGATGGAGAGCCAGTTTGATAGAGGCATTTTTCAGCATAGGATTCCAGTTTAAAGGACCTGCACTCAATTTGTTGGTCCTCTCTTTGGTCCCTCTGTGATCTTGGACTAGTCAGGCACTGTGCTTTCCCCTTTGGAAAAACAAGCAGTGTCCTGGTTTGAAAGGACAGGTGTCTGCCAGTAAGGGCAGAAGTTTCCCTTTGGAATAGAGACTTTGGTTCCACTCCCCCCCCCAAGTATTATAATTGTTTGAATTAAGGACTCTGAGGCAGAGATAAGGGGGGGTGGGAATAACAGCTCTTTTACTAATATATCTAACTGTACAAGCAGAAAACAATAACAGTTAATATTGCTAACAGAACGAAATAGATAACTCGGTGTCAGTCCCTTTAGATGCAAGCACGATGTCTCTGTGCTTAGTCCACAGCCTGGATGTGCTGAGGGCAGGCGGGAACGGAGGCTGGAGGGAGGGGGGAGGGGCAGCAGCGACCACGCCGGTCCCAGGCGGGAACGGGCTGGAGCGGCGGCTCCTCGCTCACCGTGTGTGTCCGGGTGATCAGCTGTGTCCACAGAGGCAGGAGGCTGGAACGGGGCAGATGCAGGGCAGGTGATCGCAGAGGGTCTGGCTCTCCTGTGCTCGGCCGCGTGGCTGAACCATCCCAGGCGTCCTCCTCCAAGCTCGCCGGAAACCCGAGTGCCCTCCTGAAAGCCTCAGAGGCCCCTCCGGGAGCCGTTCCCACCCACCCCTTTGTCTGGACCCATCAGAGATCCTGGGTGTAGCCCGGCCAGCTCCATTGGCATGATAATGGGAAAAATTCTTTCAATTGACACAGTAACAGAAAACACTCAACCCCCAACAAGCAGGCAGTGCTTCCCTGCCTCCCTGTGTTTGTGAGGACATGCTTCAGGCACAATACAACAGGCTGTCAGGATGTGGGGGAGAGACACCAGGAAGGCAATGTACCTGAGTGTTTCATAGCATTACCAAGATGCCTTTCCAATGCTCCCTTGCCATCTTCCACTCTCCAAGATACTTGTTAAACTGAAGATACAAATACTCCCTGTCTTGTAGATCAGATGTACTGATTACTTCAGGAGTTTTCATCCAGAAGATCTTTAGAACATAAAACTCTGTTATCTGTCACTCACTAAAAATCAATAAACGAAACTTTAAGATCCATTTTTTAGTTATCTAGAAAAGCTAAGTAATTTACTGGCAATATCAATACAACTTATGGTAAATGAATGCATCTTAACAACCAATGTCACTTTACATTTTCTGTTGCAACTTGGTACATTAGTGAGACAATAAATTCTGGAAATATAACAGACCAATCACAAAAGGCACTGTGACATATGAGATTTAAGTGAATGCCAGTAGTTGTACCTTGCTCCTAGGTTACATGTGTGCTCACTGAGTTCAGTAGCAAAAGTGCCACCAAATGTAATGCCAGCAGGTCTGACAAGCATTCACTGGTGAGTTGTGAGCCAGTACCTCGAGGGTCACAGCTTCAGAAAGCCCAGCTTTCTGTGCAGTCCTTGCTCTTCATCCTGAAATGGCACAGCAGGAGTAGAGTCCTACTGTGCTGCCAGAGATCACTAGTGGAGACGAAGGGCACTGCACTCATCAAGATACAAAAGCAACTTGCCACATAGAATCAATGGAGTATGTTTGTCTAAGCAAGATTTTCTATGCTAATTAAAGTGGATACATGGCACTCAGATCTGAAATTAAAAAGCAACACAGAAATCCAGCCTATCATTATATTGCTTTGTAACTTCTGAGAATGTATTCATGGAAAAGTCTTTGACATGCACAAATATCATGTAACACTCTCAAGAGGAAGATCCTGTCTCTTCAGAAACTGGTTGAAGTACTTAAGGATGCAGAAAAAGAATAACCACCAAAAAAACCCTTTCTGCAGTTGTCTGTGCACTAGCCTGCAGTAAATAAGCAGGATATTTGAAGCCATTCATTTTGGCAGGACAGAATTAACTTATGCTGTATATGTAGTTTCATATCAGTTACCTTCAGATGTACATGACAGATAAACCCCTCAGCAAGGTTTATATATAGGGAGGAGGGCATCAGGAGTGCAAATGTTAGGTATGTAGATCAAACAGAATGCCCATATAGTAACTGAGGAAGTCCTGAAAACAAGCATTTGCTCAGACACAATTTTTTCCTAAATATTGTGGTTCAGCCATAGTTGGTGACTTTACCTGTGTGTTATCCAGCCCCTCAAATTAAAGGCTGTGGTTCGTGGCAATGCAATTGTGTAGGAAATCAATTCACTAAAGGGCTGGATTTTATCTTTACTGTCTTAGAAACACACAGATTTTAGTCCTGGGTATGCTAGGACTGCAGGCTATGGGCACAGACAGAAAGCTGTCAAGAACCTTTGCCCAGCAGCAGTGGCCAGCTCTCAAAGCATAAAGAGCTAGGCCATTTACAGCCAAGGGGTTGGTTTATTGAGGGTAAAAAAGCTCTCTGCTTCCAAGCATGGCTCCTCTCTCCTTTCCTCCTTCAGAGTTTGCTTGCACACACCTGCAGCTCATTCATCCCAGCCACAGAGAGGCTGGAGGGTGGCAGGGAGCCAGCTCTGCCTTCTCTCCTCCTGCACCTTCATCCCAGAGATGCCAGTGTAGAAATTCCTAAATGGCTCAGGCTGCTCACAGACCTCAAACACTGCTTTTATATGCAGAGCTGCTTGTTGGGAACTGGTTAGCCAGCTTGAACTATGAATTAGCATTATGCTGCTGTGTTTCCTCCAGAGCATTTACCTTTGGGGCAAGAATGCCATTCGTATGTTTTGGCTTTCTATGTTTGACAAGAGATGGTGTATGAAAGAAGGCTTCCCTTGTGATAATACCACTTTTTCCCCCTTCCACAGGGCAGCTAAGCTCACAATAAAAGCTAATGCTCATCCTGCAAATATATCGATGTTACATAAAAAGAGAAAATATTAATTTAATTTTTTCATTTTACAAACTTAGTTCTCTCATTTCTTGTCTGCACATGCAAAAGGAAGACAAGAACAATTTTCTCCCAGCTGGAACCACACAGGATTTTTTATCTGTTGACACATATAAAGACCCAAGCAGTTCAACAGTAGCTAATTTCCAGCACTGCAATTGCAGAACCAGCCAGTCAGTGCAACTAAAGCAGGGCTGTAGAAACCTGTAAAATTATATGCATTTAGAGTTTTTACACTGTCCAAAAAGCAATGGGATGTTTAAGTAACTTCTATCTAATTCCTTGACTGTTGCCTCCCATGAAACATCCTTTATTAAAAAAGAAAAATCTCTTTTTCTCTAAATTGGCTTTTTTTTCCCCTAAGGTGCTTCAAGTCACTGTATTTGACCTTCTGTATCTACTCCAGAAATCCATGTATTCTAACTTTCACAGTGTGACCTTTCTTATTGTCAGTTGCTGCTGTGTTAACACTGCACAACCCAAAGGCCTCTTAGGAAAAATAGATGTCTAATTGAATTTTTATGTACTTACAAAGAAGAAAAGCTTTGGCTTACGTTGTATGGATCTCTGCTGTACCCTCAAAAGATGCTATGCATCAGTTTCCTCACCTCTCCATCTTCCTGCACCAAACACCATAGGTAGAAACCATTTATCATTGGCTACATCTGTCATGTCGTTTCTCATGTCAAAGCAGGCCTAGCATGAAATTAACTTGATGTGTCCTGTCATTAAATAATCTGACATTTATCCCATGCAAGAGAGGAGGAAAAATGGGAAAGGCTGCTATTGATCATTAGGCTTCATGGCCAAAATTTCCTGCCTGGGCTAGAACAATTGAGTTTTATTCATTTCTTAAAAATTATCTATCTGTCTATTTATTTATTGATGCATTCCTATTTTCCTATATAATCTGTGGCTGCACAAAAGTCTTACATTGATATTACAGTACAAAATGAACAAATTATTGGATGAGTAAAAATTGCATGTGAACAGTTGCAAGAAGGCACAAATTAAGGGTCATCCTTTAAATCCTTCTTAACAATTCTAAGTAAGGTTTTTTTCACACCCCTTTGACATTCAAACACTATCTGTACTGTATTCTATGCATCTCTGTGGTCTGGGGGGTAATTCGGATTTATGCAGTCTGCTAAAATTTTTCAGTGGGTATCATCCCTAAATTGAAGCTATGTAAACACTCAAATGTTGTTACCTTTTAAGCAAGGGTTGTATCTGCTGGGGTTGTTTTCCTGCTTTTTTTGTTTTTGTCTGTCCCCTGCCTGTAGCAAGAAACAAATCACTGGTGTCCCTTACCTAGACACTGAGGGCTTGCTTTGGGTTTTGAGAGCAACAGCTGGGAAAAGACAGTATCTGTTATCAAAGCAAATACAGATATTTCCATGTAATGCACACAGAATACATTCAGCTATTTACAATATCGTAGGGACTTTGGAATTCATCATGTGGAAAGAAGAATGAAGGTGCATTCTGCTTAGGAGGAGTATTTGCATCATGTGAAGTTCTGACACCTTTGTAGGCACAACTGAATTTTTTAGTGTAATTAACTACATGCAAGAGTCTACTGCTAGAAATTCTTCCTAAAATGTTGCTTTAGCCCATTGAAAACTGTCTGACAGCAAAGAGACAAGAAATAATTTTTCCAGCAAATTAGAGTGTAAGTAACATGAAATATTGATCTAAAATCATAAGCTCATGAGAATCTTATTTTAAAAAGCTGCCTGAACTGGACAACACATCCTTCCATGTAAAGTAGTACAATTTTATCTATGATACCTGGTTTCATCAGCTCCAGTCTGGTTTATTATTAATTACTTCTTAGAGATGCAGCTGTAGCTGGGAAAGCTAAATGTGGTGGTGTCTGGTAGAGGTTTTCACTTCATATTAATCCCTTTTATTCTGAATTAAAGCCAGAGGCAATGGAAGTTAATTCTATGCTGGCCATGCTAGAACTATAATAACCTGTGAAAAGGGCAACCTTGACAAAGAGAATTAATCACTGCTTACATGTATGGGCTTGGAAACCAAGCAAAGGTTTACATCAGTAGGAAATGCATTTTTCTTTTGCTGATTGAAGGATGTGAATCTATGTGCTCGTTCAACATCTTGGGACCATGAAACAGGGATTAAAAAAGCCAACCTTTTTACCACTTTCACAGAAGAAATTGGATTTTCCAAGACATTTAGAATTATAAAGTTGAAAGATTTATTTGGGCAGGATTAAATGAGACAGCTGAGAAAATGAGGGCTGGGCTGGCAAAAAGTCCTAGCAGGGCTGGCAGTGCAGTTACCCCCAGCATGCAGCTACATTCCTGCCTCAACCAGTGCCATTAAACTTAGCACATGGACAGTACAGGGACAGAGAAGATTGCTGGTGGTCCAGGAAGCTCACAGTATGTCCTGGGAGCTGGTTACTAAAAGCCTCTGAAGCTAGGTCAGGATTGTAATCTCTCTGG
This sequence comes from Erithacus rubecula, assembly GCF_903797595.1. Taxonomy (NCBI): domain Eukaryota; kingdom Metazoa; phylum Chordata; class Aves; order Passeriformes; family Muscicapidae; genus Erithacus; species Erithacus rubecula. Next base: position 50,603,260 of record NC_136689.1, on the reverse strand, counting down.
AATGCAGGTTCCTTCATACAATCCCTGATCCAGAGCACGAAGCCTGACTTGGAAAGCATCCATCTGAGCAACAGACTAGTCACTCAAGGTTAGTATAAGATTAACATTGTCAAATGTTAAATCTGCAAGTTGTAAGAGTACGTAACAGGGGATCCAGATTCAGATCCTTCTGCTACAGATTCAAAATACTCTTCCACTTCCTAGACATGTACTTTCATACACATACATAGAAAACCATCCCTGTTTAGGTTGTGGGATGAAATCAGGTTGTTGTGCAGCTGGCAGGAGCTGTGGGGCAGAGGAGGCTCAGCAAAAAGGGAGACTCATAATAACCTGGCAGTGCAAGCACTTGAAGTCCTAGGGGGTTCATTCTGAGCTGTCACTCCTTATACAGGTGTAGGTGCTTAACTTGATTAATGCTGGATAGTCAAACATTGAAGGAGCACAGTTCCAGGCTGCAAGCACCTCTCTGCTTTGAAGGGGGTCTTTACTTTTTTCCCCTCTCCTTCCAGCTCCCTGTTTACATCCCTCGATGTACATTAACCAAATGCAACCTGGAGGTTCCTCTTTCAGAATGCACAGGATGTGCAGGAGTAAAGCCCTCTGCCCTGAGATAGGAAGAGATGCAGATAGCTCCATTCTTAGGTAAATGCTTGAACTATTATACAATTATACAAATCAAAGGAAATAGAGCTCCTGCCTCATTTTAATAGAGCTCCTGCCTCATTTTTTTAGGCAAGAAGCCATTTGTTGAGCTTTGTTCCCAGTTACTATCGGTCTCTAAAGACATTAAGCTTCTTCAGAGATTTCAGCCCAGATGCTTCTCTGTCTCATTTCTGAGCTGCTATAGTGCTACATAAGGTGCTAAGCAGGCAGATCCTAAGTTCTTTGGAGAGGGGTTTGTCTGTTTCTCTGTATTTGGGCTGCATCCAGATAGAGACATTTAAATCCCCTTGAGGATCTGATAAATCTAAATGTCTGTTCACTATCCCAGCAGAATTCTCCACTGAAGGAAAGAATCAAGTGGAGAATTTTTCAGTCTTTAATCAATTATTGATCTGTAAGAGCATCTACTCCTAAGAGTACTGTTCTCATACTATGCCCAGGTTCTTAACTTTAATAATTCACTTTGGATTGAAGAACCCTACATTATTAAGATGAGACCCACTTTTAATTCTCTCTATATCTATTGGGAGTTGCTTATCCTTGCTATGGCTAAAAAATATTTTCTCTTGTTTTCCTTTAGTTTGCACTAAGTTAAATAGTTATATAACCTTGATCTTTGCTTCTACATTTCCATTCAAATCCTGCTTAACCTTCCCCATACTCAAAAAGCAAGCAAGGGCATGCACTTTTTTTTTTTTCCAGTAAGGAAAATAAGAAGATAGAGTCTTCACAAGAACTTATATTTCTATGACAGTACTTTCTAGTTGCTACAGTGTAAAAACTATGTTGGTTAACCCTGTAGCCAGAGAGCATTAGCAGGTATTTAGAAGAACAGACATAGAAAATGTGATTGCTTAAATTCTCAGTGTCAGGACAGGAAAACTGCCACAATGTATGCCATGAAGAATGAGTTGATCCCCTACTTATTTAAATATGATGCCTTGCCTGACCAACTATTAAGTGATAAAACTCCTCAGAATACTTTCATGAAACCTCTCCACCTCTGGATTTTAGTAACAGCAGTGTTTCCCTGCTCTGTCTCACTTCATTGGGCTGCACAGGGATTTGCCTGAGAGTCATGAGAACCTGTGTCATTCTGCAACAGGATGGTCATTGCAGTCAGGTCTCAGTGCCCTTGCAGCACACAAAGGAGGACTGGAAATCATCGCAGGTTAAACTGCAAATTTCTGTGGACTCAGACTCAAGTTACATAGAACAACACAGATCTCAGCAGCTTTGATTCATAGGCACTTCCACGAGCTGCTTTTTGTTACTGGAGTGACTTCCCTAAAGCCAGACATTAGGTACACATCACACCAGTCACAAGTGAGAAAGTTCAGTGAGTGGGTTTACTCATCCTTCCAGGGCTGTCTGCCCTTCCTGCAGCCCCTGTGACAGCTTCATTTCTGGACAAGTGACTGAGATGTGAGTCACAGGTGAAGTACTGCCAGCTTGTGAATGGCCACTGAATGCTCAGGATGAGTAACAGTGCAGACAATGAGATGAAAGGAAAGACAGAGAGAGGCTGAAGGGACCTGCCTCCTAGGCTGAACGACTATATGAGGACATGAAAATCCCCAAGATCTTTACCAGACCTTTCAATAAATGGGCATATAACTTCTTTTGCCAGTCAAAGTAAGTAATAGAAATCATAAGAAAACTGCAAAGCTGAAGAGGGTCTTCCTTCTAACATAGGCCCCTGGCAAAATGTGAGCAATGCCACTTGGGAAAAAGACTAACCAAAATATCTTTTCATATTCTTATAAGAACATGAGAAAAAAAATTTTAAAAATTCTCATTTCAAAAAACCCAAACCCAGTACCTTTTTGATCTTCAAGTTGCCTCATGCCATGAGAATGAGAGATTATTCCCTTTCTATAAATAAAGAATAACATTATGGGTTCTATCATTATTTGTATAAACATCAAATCCTCTCCTGACCCCCACTAAAGTATTTGCTTTGCTTCAGGCTCCACAGTTTAGTTGAGCTCTATGTTGCACTTCACATAAAACAAACTCATGTTCTGTTAGGGAGATATTACATGGGACATGTATGTTGTGACCCTGCTAAGGCAACATTAAGCCTCTACATACACTGGATGATATTGCCTGAATTCAGGTACAGCAGCAGGGATCATGTCTGCCAAAATACAGAGACGATGGTGCATGACCTTCTCTCTTTCTTTAACTGCAAGTTTGGTTTTGTTGAGTGTTGAAAAGCTTCATCATTTTCTCCAAGGTTCATTTACATGGTATCTGTAACTTAAGAACCAGACTCAGAATATGCCCTGTAGAAGTAAGATCCATGATGTAAGAGGTCAATCAAAGAACAGTAATCTGAAGGATTACTAAGAGGAGCTCTTAGGGATCACAAAATATTTCTCAAAAACTCAGCAATTATTTGGAGTGGGTGACTTTCTGGTACTACACTTTCTTCCCTTCCCACTATGGCGATACCACTTTTCTAATTTAATAATTTCTACATTTGGAACTCTTTCCTAATACTTATTCTTTGTAGGCTGATCTAGCAGAAGAAGGTGAGTTATTGTTTACACTTCTGCCTGAGACTCACGATTCAGAGGGTGCCCATTTTGTGATGGGTTCACCCTGGATTTTAAGCAAGTAATGAATCTTATTTTCCTATTTTCCTATTGTAATGATAAAATATCTAGCAGATAGGGTCCTTACAAAGACACATTCTTTGTATCAATGTGGCAGCCCTAGTGATGTAAAGCCGTAAGATGCAGATAGAGAAGCTGAAATAACATTGTAGAGAAGCCCTTCAGCTCTTCACGCACTGATGAGAGGCAGTGTTTCCTGGATATTGAGAAAAAGCCACAAGGAAAGGAGTCCTGATCCACCTGAGATTCATAATGTGATTGAGCTCACTGGAATAAGGATTAGCTTTTCTGTATTTAAAACAGGAGTAGTACAGTCAGAAGAAGGTTGTAGAATGCTGTCCTGGGGACAGGGCTGTCAATTGGTAGCTGCACGATAAATCTGTACAGCCCCGAATTACCTTATGCTATTATGTAACAGCATAAAACATATTTACCTTTCTACTCCAGAGTACAGAATTATACAAGAGCCCCTCCCCCACTGCCAAGGTATTGCACAGGACCTGGGATCATCTTTCTGTTACGTGTCCAGGCTTTTCCTTTATGATGCAGACCGGTTTGATTCCCACAAATGAGCCTGCAAGCAAGTGATTACACTCTTTATATTTCGTGCAGAGGAATGGAAACCAGCCTGTTCCATCAAAAGTCTGAATGCTGCCTGGAGAGTGTGTGGGAACTGGGCAAAGGGGACTTTTCTCTCCCTTTACAAAAGTTTAGTGCTGGGTATGGCATTAAGCTCCTTGAGGAAATAATCCAGTAAAAACCACACATGCCTGAGCTTGATTAGAATCCGGGTTTTTTTTAGCATCTCAATTGTCTTTTTATCCAAATAGAATGGATTCATTTACTTTATTATTTATATTAAATAAACAAAGACTTATGGTGTTTGGGAGAAATCTAGAGCTTGAGCAGTGACCACAGAGAATTAACTTCCAATAAAGCCAGAGCACAGTGAGGAACTGCACACCAGGACACTATCTCTGACCGGGTTTGCTGGCTCACTGAGATTTTATTTAGGGAATATGGAGTCCAGACTTCTCAGATTTCTGTTTCTTTTAACCATTTATATGCTTGTATCATCTTTGTCCTTGCATTACTTGATTAATGCACTGTACCTATCCTGAATGCCCTGCCTGCACAGCCTTCTGATAACCTTTCAGACAATTCATAGCCCGAGGCCTGCCTTGGTTAAGTGAACCTAATCACCATCAAAATGAGAAGCTGAGAAATGCTTTGCTAGATGTAGCAGCACTAACTGCTTAGTGCTAATTCCTTTCCCAGATCGTGTTATTAAAACATAGAGTGAAAAGTGTGGGGTAAGTCGAATAATTTCCTTTCTACAGGAAGGTCAAAGCTGAGAAAACATCAGCTCCAGTGATGTGCAAAGGTTATTGTCACAAATACAGTTTGCTAATTAAAGATGTGGGGCTTCTCATTACATCCACTGGAACAACTCCACCGATGTAGGAGGTGTCAGGGTCTCTCTCAACTTGGGCAAGCAGTCTTAGAAAGAAAGTAAGGGAAACCTTGTTGCATGGAAGATGAAAGTAGATTGGAAAGCATTCATTTCTCCAGCCCTGAAGGTGGAAGTGGGCACCTCTACCCCAAGGCAGCACTGATGTCAGATGCTAATCTTCTTGAAAAAAAGCCATGAGGAATTCAGTCTTTTACATATGAGAATATTGTAATTTTCTTGTAGTTTTTGTTGTTGTTGATGTTGTTGTTGTTTTTTAAGAGAGCAGAGACTTATGATATTTTTCTTAAAGCTAGAAGCTAGCTTTTTTTTTTTTTTTTTTTTTTTTTTTTTTTTCCTTAAAGCCCCAGGAAGCAAGCGACTATATGAGAAATTCAGCTGTAAATTGAAATTATAGGGAACAGTTTCTAGCCTCATAGCTATACAGAGAAGGAAAACGGGAGGGAGAAAATAGAATCCCTAAGGTTCAAAATCAGTAGGGCAAAAAATCCAATCCCAAAAATAAGCCTGATTCTTCAGTTTTTTACATCTGTGAGAGATAAACACTGATAACATAAAATTACAATAACGCCAGCTACAGTCAAGAACTGTACAATACCTTTGTCAAGACAAAGGTATTAGAGCAGCTGTCCTGGCACATTTACCAGCTTTTGTCCTCCCAGTCCTCAGCATTTAAATACTTTCCATTAGAAACAGCCTTTGTCTCCCTTCTGCCAACAGACACTGGAAGCCGATTTGGCAGAGCACAGCACCCACCATGCTCTCTCTCCCTTTTGGCTATAGGTGAAGAGACCTCTTTACATACGGAGCCAACTCCTCCATTCACTTGATTTTCCACGGGTTTAAGTTACCCTGCATTCTCCCTGGTGAAAAAACAGATATTGGCACGGGGCATTGAAATGCTTTACAACTCCTCAACATGAAAAATACAGCAAAAGAGAAGGTGTAATTATTAACACGTGAGCTAGAGGAGACTGTCTGAGAACTTGGAAGCCAACCTAAAATTGCAAGCAAGATCAAACTAGTCACCTGGGAGAGGGTGGAGGGGGACAATAAAAATTTATTTCTCAGGGCGGAAAGGCAACAGCAGTCTTGTTGGTGCATGCTAGCAAATGTACCCATTTCTCTCATTTTCTATCTGAAAATTAAGGTTATTATAAGGCACATATATCCTTTCATGAAAACATCTGGAGCCAGAACTCTATTAAATGATACTCTGCACCTCACAGCTTGTGCCTCTGGGTATGCCATTAAAATTGGTCCCACGTTTATTGGTTTATGCTTGCTGAGGTGCGAATGGCATGTTAGTGCATATCTGACTAACAACTGATAAACAATGTGAACAGACTGAGCCTTTGTGGATGAAGACAATTTGTTATTTATCAGGTACATTTATCTCCTGTGTTTCTTGGAGCTCAGTTGTTCTCCCCCAGGGCCCAGAAACAGCGGTTGGGTGCCTTAGGGCTGGACCAGCCCTCCTCTGAAGCCTCTGTCTTGCACACCAGCTTCTTCCTTACCTTTTCAGCAACATCTCAAAGACCCAAAGAGAACAGCACCACTTTACACCTTATACCAATTAAAAGGCACTGCCAGCTTGAATAACCAAAAACATAAACACCCTCCTCCTCCACCACGATTTGCCAGCCTTGCAGCTCTGTGGAAGCCCCAGAGAGCAGGGCAATGTATGGGCAGTCCAATGTCTACCTGTCCTGGCTGAATTCATAGGTCCCTTCCCTCGTGTTCTTGCTCCTCTTCTGCACATAGTCCTGCTGCTTCTCTGCGATGAAAAACTACCACCCATGCCCCATGTGGCTGAAAAACAGCTCCTTGCCATGACCCACAGAGCAGGAGGCACACTTCCAGCAGGGGTGTGTAGGACAACAACACACATTTGATAACAGTGCTTCTTTCTTTGTTTTTTCTTTAACTTAACCTTTACCAAATATAGAATTTCTTTTCCCACAAGAGCAATGCTTGAGCCTGCCATGTTGCCTTGTGAGACCTGCAGCAGGAATGTCACATCACTTAATGAAGCATAATCAGCATCTGGAACACAGCTGGCCATGGCTATCCAGGTAGATTTAGACTGAATTTGAGCAAAACATTTCCAAAAGAGATGAAAGGAGTGTACACTTTGATATGGAATGCAAAAAAATGTAACAGGAGAATTTCCTTAATTAACTTGTCATAGTAATGTTTGCTACACCTTCTAAAGCAGCCACATGAATGAATAAACAGAAAAAACAAGAAAGGAAAAAAGTACAAAATACATTGTTCAAATTTTACCTTTAGCAAAACTTTATGGAAATCTGACCTGTTTCATCCCAAATATATATCCTGTGCTTCCTAACAAATGGGAACCAGATCTATTTCTTTTGCAGCAGGGTTGTGATTAGGATGAATTACAATTTTAGCTCTGTTACCAGCCTCATCTACAACACTGGGTGGCAAATCATTCAGCCATACTGTGCTTCAATTCCTTGGTCTGTCCAATGATGATACTTTTTCCAGCCTTCTCTGAATAAACTCCTCACAACATCTTTCTGAGAAAGCTCATTTCAACATGAAGCAGAGCCTTCTGCCTCAGTTGCAAGTGGCACATTAATGTTACATATTTGGTGGCATTATTACAAAAGGGCACTGCAGAATTTTGAGATTAATCTATTTTAGACCTGCCATTAGAGAGAAAATAGTGTGGTACAATGAGTGTATCTGAACTGATGATGAGCTCTCCCTTTGCAGCAGCAGAGATCTGCCCGTTCTTCCATAATTAGGAGCAGGAATATCTCCTATGGTTACACTGGACCAAATTAAATAGTACCCCTCACTGTTCTTCATAATTAATATTCTTTCCTCACACTGCCTCTGCCTCCTTTGATGACTTTAACACCAGCTGTAATGAACGATCCTCTGTGCTTAAGTTTCTTAGTGATATCTTAAAAAAACCCAAACAATTTAGTTTGGTCCATCACTTTGAACCATATTCTCCCCCTTCTACAAAGTACATACAAATCCGTCAGCAACCATGTTCTGCTCCCTTTAGGACAGAAATCCCATGTCTTGACACAGTTACAACAGACTTGAATGGCTCTTTTTACTCAGTCCTTGGACTCAAATAACACTTAAACACGGCACATTGGGGAGCAGATTACTAGAAGTGATGTTTTTGGTTTTTGTTACCATCCACTACAATGAAATAAATCAACAACATACTGACAAGAGAGAGGGAAGACATTAACCTTTTCTCCCCACCAGAAATGCTTCCTCCAGCAGAATGCTTGGAAGGAAGCCACTGTTGTGTCCCTACCACCAATGCAATATTACTTAAAAATAAAACAAAAATCCCACCCACTGGATGAACTCCCTTAACGGAAACCTCTGTCCATCTGGATGGAGCTGCTCCCGGTACAAACAGCATTTGTTTTCAGAGGCTGCCAGGTATTGCAAAGCTGAAATTCTTGTTTGGACTTATTTGGATCACAAGTCCCAAGACAGCAGAGAAAAGGAAAAGAAGTAGCAAAAATAAATACGCCAAGGGTGAAGTACCAGCTGCCTCATCATTATAGCAAAAACATGCACTTACTTTATTACTGTTTATTAATAAGCAAATCATAATAAATAATTGCACTTCCCATTGTTTTTCTTCCAAGAAAATAGAAAAGTTATTCCATTACTCAAGGCAAGGAACTATGACTCCAAGTCTTCTTCTATGGTAAAATACTGTTAGATTTCTTTACCCATCTATCTCTCTTATTTTTCTTACATCTCTTGAAAGCTGTGTCATGAATATTGGTTGAAAAACCTTATAACAGTTATAAAGCTGAAGAAGAAACCAAGCAGGAAATACATACACAAACGAGTGTTTTGATAAGCAGTGGAGATTTGCTGAAGAGTAAATGAGGGTGGGTAGTAGCAGTGTGTTAGTCTGATGCACAGTCAAAAAAGGTGCAAATATTTTGGCACAAAAAAAAGGCTCATTTCCTAGGAGATGTACAGGAAAGGAGAAAAGCACAAAAAGCATAAAAAGAAATTCCAGGCCACAAGTAAATTAATCTTACTTGCCTTTCCAGGTTAATTTCTGGCTCACCAGAAGCCTTCGCCTTTTTATATCCCTATTTTCATTAATTTTATCCGTCTTCTTTCTGTCTGACACCTATGTTACCCTTCACACTTTCATGCCTGATGAATCTCTCTGTAATTCTGTGGATTAACTGGTCAAGAGGAATGAGAGATTTAGGACATTTTTCTCTTAATGGAACATGATTACTTTCTAAAAAATTCTTATTTGAGGACATAATTTATTGTTTTCAAGTAAACAAGGGGTAGCTGCCTCTCAGGTGTTTCACAGAGAGATATCTATTTCCAAGTGTTACAGAAACAAGAAAAACACCACCAGCCACCAGTATACCCAGACATGAAGAAGGATCTGTTGGCTTGCTGTGCAGGTTTATACTGAGGAAGAAAGATGTTCTGTTTATACAGACACCTCACCTGGTTTTTCCAGGCAAAGAAATGCTTGACTCATGAATGCCTAAAATACTTTGCCTCATTTTCCTACAAGCCAGATTAGATCAAATATATGCAGCTGTCATGAATAGATGAGTCTCATTTTACCTTTCCTAAAATTGAACAGAGACACTTTCAGGTGTCTGCATCCAACAACACCTAATTTAGTAGTGCTACCTCCTTCCTTGAATTACTGGTATAAGGTGCAATGTGTTTAAAAAATATATTTTTAAGGAGGTTGAGTGTTCTTCATATTACAAAAACTGATAGAAAAAAATTGCAATTGAACTTCCTTTTTTAAACATACATGTTACTCAAATCTGCTGGCTTAATGACATATCTTGTCATATATAAATTAGCATCTGTAGGTACCCATACATGCCCAAATATTGTGACAGATACTGTCTATACTTTTATTACATATATCATCACATCCTAATGAAGCTACCTTTAATATTCCAAATTTTCAAGACTGCTGTTAAAAATTAAAAAAGCTTTCAACAGCTTTTAGAAGAAACAAACAGATCAACTAGGGTGTTATCTAACATTTCTCTGAGCTTGAATTTCTTCTCCTTATGTTATGTATCCCCCAGATAAACAATGCTGGGAAATGGTAACAATAGATGAGGAGAAAGCTGAGGAACTCAACAACTTTTTTGCCTCAGTGTTCAATGGCAGCCTCTCTTCCCATATCTCCCAAGCAGATGGACAGAAGGGACCAGGGGACAGAGTGCTTCCCACTGTAAGGAAAGACCAGGTTCATGACCACCTGAGAAACCTGAATGTATATAAGTCTATGGGACCTTATGAGATACATCCCAGAGTTCTGAGGGAATTGACTGATGTAGCCGCCAAACTGCCCTCCATGATATTTGAAAAGTCATGGCAGTCAGGTGAAGTGCCAGGTGACTGGAAAAGGGGAAACACTATACCCATCTTAAAAAAGTGTAGAAATGAGGCACCTGGGAACCACTGACATGTCAGATTCACCTCTGTGCCTGGGAAGGTTGTGGAACAGATCCCTCTAGAAGCTATACTAAAGCACATGGAGAATGGCAACATGATTCAAGACAGCCTCATGGCTTCACCCAGAGCAAGTCCTGTGTCACCAACCCTGTGGCCATCTATGATGGAGTAACTGTATCAGCAGACAAGGGAAGAGCTACAAGTGTCATTTATCTGGATTTCTGTATGCCTTTGACATGGTCACCCTCCATCCAGGAGAGCATCCTTCTCTCCAAACTGGAGAGAGATGAATTTGAGGAGTGGACTGTTAGGGGACAAGAAAGTGTCGAACGGTTGCATCCAGAGGGTTGTGGTCAATGACTCAGAGTTGAACAACATGGTCTAGTGAAAGGTATCTCTGCCCATGGCAGGGTGGTTAGAACCAGGTAATCTCTAAGGTTCCTCCCAATATATGATTCTCTGCTTGCACATCAAAAAAAGGTTTATCTTGAATCAGTACAGATGCATATTGCTCAGGGTCTTACAAACCTCCCTCGGAGCTGTTTGTGCAACTCAAGTGGTTAATCAGCTTTCAAATCCCTACAAAACCAAGTTGTTCCCATATATAATTTTAGAATGTCTTTCCAGTGGTATGGGAGTCAGCCTGACCAGTATTCTAGATAAAGCAACCATCACCAAAGAAGAATTATACCCCAGCCCTAAACCTTGGGAGGCATTCGTTTAAGTTGTGGTGATCCCGAAAAAAGGTTCCAAAGAGGTATGGGGTTGCCTATGTTAATACCTCATGCATATTACCAACCCTCATTTTCCAGCTGATCATCACCACTCCCAGTCCCTAGAATATTCTCCCTTCCTTGTATCTCCATTGACCCTCATCTGGTGCAGTGTCCCACCAGGCCTACTCCACCAGACCCTACCTTCCCTTACTCCACCTCTGCACCACTTTCCCCTGTACCCATTGGACCCTAACCTCGACTCCACCCCTTTCCTGCCCCACCTTTATACCCTGTACCTCCTGTTTCTCTCTGTTTGACCGCTGGCTCCTAAAGAGACCTTATCCCCTTGGTCACTGTATTCAGATTTTTGGGCCTCATCCCACATTTACTTTCATTATTATTAAAGTGTTTTATGTTACTAAGTTGTGGTCATCGTACCGCTCTTCACATATTTTGCCACTTTTGCCCTGATATCTGCCAATATCCTAAAAAATATTGTTGGGGACCACCCTCAGGTCACCCTGATGTGTGTTTCTCAAAACAAAATAGCTCTCTGGAATAATTTAGTGGAGACTAACCATGGTTTATTTCTGTCTGTAGAAAGACAGACAACTGTCTACCTCAGCCAAGGCAGACACCTTGAGCTGTACATCTTCAGTAGGGGAGTTCTCCAAAGCTATAGTAGAGCAAAATGGGCTGGGATTTATCTCTGCTGAGACTGTTTGTCAAGGAGGTCATCTTTAGCTCGTTATTCTGTTATAAAAGTGTTCTTGTAGCACCACATGGCTGAGAAAGCACCTCCGATGCTAATCAACATGATTCTCATGAGAATTTAGGTCTCATGTGATAACAAGAACAAAGCTTAAACTGTGCCCATATCCTTCACTTTGATGATAAACAGAAAATGATGTGTGGCCAACCATACAACTGCTGTCCTGCCAAAGAAACCAAGAGAGCAGTGAGCCAGACTAGAGGAAAGTCTGTGCTTCTAGATGGATACAAAACGCTGGAGCAGTGGGGCAGGAGAGGTGTTATCCATAAATTTAATGCCATTAGAAGGATGGGACACAACATATGCCAGTTGCCCTGGTAGGACTGGGCCATTGGATTAAAAAACCCCACTGTTCTGTACATAAAAAAGAGCTAATCCTAGGACTGTTAAATTTCTTCAGAGTTCAGGTAATAGTCTTATTCTGGCAGTTCTCTACAGTTTAACAAGTCTAAATTGATTTTTATTTGTTTGGTAAATGACCCTTAATAAAAAGGCTATAAACAAGATAAATTAATATGACTGAGAAAACTGCAAATTACATACAATGTGCCGTCAAAAAAATGCATTCTCAAAGACCTCTCAAAGGAAGGCAAACCTACAACAGCATGTAGTCTTGGACCAGGGCAGACACTTGGGTGTGTGGGTATGGGGTGACTTCTACTGGACTACAAGAAGGCACTGAAATATTTTAATTGGTGAACTGCTCCCTTGCCCAATGTGAGCATAGCAAAAAGTCCCTGTTACCAAAGAGAGGACAGAGACACAGGGATTGGCCTTTATTTGCATTTCAGAAGGAAAGAAAATCTGCAGACTTCAGATGCAGAAATTGCTACAGGATTGTCTGCCACCATCTCCAGAGACATCCTCTGTTAGCAACACCCAGAAAGATGTAGACACAGCTGGTAGTACTGAACCAGAGTCCCTTATCCACATCATGAATCATGCTAAGATAAATCCTTTTCATCTCAGTAGGTCATTAGCAGAGGTAAATTTCTCAATGGGAGCACAAATCAAAGTGAACATCCACAATACAATAATAAAAGAGTTAGAAAACCTTTCCAGCCTCTGGGCAAAGTAAGGATTTGTTTTCCTAACACCATCCACAGGAAGCTAATGAGAATCTGAGGTGTGTTAGCTATGGCTGGGTTTGTGTTTGTTCACATGCTCTCATTTGAGCCAGTGTTTTGAACATCACACTTCCCCTTCAACCCCCTGCTCACTTTTAAGGATATGTTGAAACATGGGAATTGTTTTTCTGCTCATGTATTTACAGGCACTGGGAGAAGGGCAGCAATCTTCTCAAGAGGCAAGAGGGTGAGCACTCAAGACAGCTTGAAGATAATTGCTGTGGGGTATAAACAGTGGGTGACTGCTGAATTGGTTCAAATTATATTGCCCTGTAGATAGAGGTGACTGTGAACCTTCTCCTTGACACCTATGACTTCACACACAAAGAAGCAGCAACCAGGCCTGTTCCAGCAGCAAGGAAAGCAGGGGTATGGTCTGCCAACAGGACAAACATAAAACCTAATGCAGAAATCCATGTTATTTTTTGTGTTACCTGCTGAGGCAGATGAAAATGTATCCATTTCATCAAACAGGAAGTCTTGGAGGATTTTTTCATTTTGTCATTAAAATTCAATTAAGCTTCTTTATCAGACCACAGTCTCTTTATTTTTTATAATGACAATTAGTATCTACAGGGGTGAAAACACAGAAACCTAGTTTGATCTTGAAAAGTTTTTTGACTGCATCCAGCAGCATGAATCATCAGTGCTCACCCACCCTCTGAAGTGTAAAAAGAAAAAAAATCCCAAACCCCACTCTAACACCTCCCCATCTTCCCAATCCCCAGTGCATTAACCTTTGACAGAAATTCAGACTAGACACTGAAACAGCTACTTGCGAAAGAAGTTAGCACTGCTTTGCTACATATAAAAACCACACACAATATAGAAATATTAATATAGTAATAAAGCTACAAAACTATTAATGTTATTAGTATATTAATACATTAAATTATATGTGAAAGTTAAATATATATATATAATTTGCACTGCAGCAGTCCTATGTGCCATATACAGGTATACATGTATACATAACAAAAAAACATGTCAATGTGTATACATATATATAAAAAAAAAATAGACCTTTGCCTGGGGAATTTCACATCATTGTCTGTAGGTCTCACACTAGACTGAGCTTTTCTGCATGCCTGAGGCTACGCAGGCAGCATGGGATCATGTGTACAGCCTGGGAATCCACTCCAGGAACTCCCAAAGGCAAACACCCATGTCACAGGAAACTCATACATGGAGAGAGTTCCTGGTTTGCCCAAAGCTTGTGATTGGATGCTGGAAAAGACACATTTAGGAAAGGCCTCTATGACTGTGGCCTATTAATATAGCCAGTAAAATACTTATACATTCAAAGCTATGTGAAACAAGCAATCAATACTTTCCAGCTTAGGACACAGGATAGGAACAGCACTTGTAGTGAACTCAGGGTCCATTTGTAATTTCAGCTTGCATTTTTTTTAGTTTGTTTTCAGAAAGTTAGGGCCCTTTTCACTGATTGTTGGCAGGTGCTGCTAGCAAACTGCAGTACCAGTGAGGTAAATAAACCCTAAAAGATTGTAGAAACTTTCCTGGGTCTATTCAAAATAATTTTAGAAAATAATAAAAAAATATAGAAATAAAAATAAAAATATAAAATAATTTTAGATGCTTTGAAAAATAAAAGAAACCTTAAAATAAAAATTCAAATTCTGGTAAGTGGTTAAAAAATTTAATTTTCTGAATATTAGTTATTCTTTTCATTATATGAGTTTCCATTTGCAGGTTTTATTTTCATAATCTTCATAGGGCCAATGAAAGAAGAAAGAGTTATGTAAAACTGCCAACTCTTTTGTTGTCCTACTGGGGGTATGACATTTTTAACTTTAAGGATCAGGAGGAAAGGGTTGTGTCCTCATGCATAAGATGCTAATGAGACCGATGGGAACACAGCTCTGCTGACTCTCAGTGCTATTTACATTGGAGTAGCTCTTAATTTCCTGATCTTAGCAAGACTTGAAAAGAAAAACACTGCTGATCAACAGCATTTTATCTTCACTCAGAGATAATATACACATCAATACATGTTATAGTTTGACACAGGACATAGCAAAACCACACACATTCATATACATTTAGAAAAATACAGCATCTGATAAATAACTTAGTTGTTTCAGAGAATGCCAAACAGCCAAATGAAACACAGGCTTTTACTCTATCTCCATAAATATATTTGTCTATTTTTGTAGTTAATGTTGATTACATAAAAATGACATTAATGAAAGTCATTTGCTGAGGGCTTGACCCTTCCTCTTCAGAAAGGCAACTGAAGAAGACTTCTGATTTTGAAATACTGGCGGTAGGGTAGGTATGGATAAGCTTTCAACTGAGATAAAAGGAGACTGAATCCCATTTTCCAGAGGGAAATAAAAACAACCAGCAAAAAGGATGAAACTCAGTAAATAATGATTGATCAGAACAATCCTGTCTGGGCAGAAGAAGCTGGGAGGAGGGGAGGCGTGGTGTACTTTGGACCTGAAAAGGGACAAAATATGAATTATAACAAGCTTGAGGGGAACTCCTGATTGCATAGACAAGAAGGGACAGCACAGCAAGGACTGCTTTTAAAAATCCTTTATAAAGAGCACCTCTAGGGAAGTACAACAGAGCAATAAAACACTTGCTGTAGCCAAGGACAACTTGTATTATACATGCACCTCACAGCACACACAGAGTCTCTGAACCTGCTCTACCTGATCTCTGCAAATCTGAGCAGCTGCCTGTGCTATCATAACTTTTACTCTGCCAGACACGTATCTTGATTTAACCTTCTGTGGGAATTGCATGCTAAGGCTAGGCCCTGCAAAAATGGGGTTTCATAGTTTGGTGTGAAGATCTGCTTGTCTTTTCTCATCACCTGAAGGAAGACATGGAGTAGATAGGTGTGGAACAACAACAGCCAGACAACAAAGACTGGATGTTTTGGCTTTAGGAGAAATACAGGCCAAAAATAAAGCTACACACACATCCTAAAAGCACGAGGGGGCATATCCTGGGCTCAAAACCCAAAGGCAGATCTGCATATCTGAATCTAGGTACAGATCAAGCTTGCAGAAGTTTAGAATAACATAGGACATTGCTGAAATACTTCAAAGGGCTCTGCAATGCTTGTGAGGAATAGCAATGGCATCTGAGAATAAGAAATACTTATTACTGGTTCACAGACTTTAGAGGGAACTAAAAATTAAACAGAAGTATTTAGTGATGTTTGCCATTTCCAAAATAGCCTATTAAGAAATTAGCATGAAAACACTATATGCATATGTGAGTGTGTGTGTGTGTGTGTGTGTGTGTGTGTGTGTAATGAATGCAGCACTGTGAGTCTATTCTGGTGTAATTTAATATCACATCGTGGTTTACACTAGGAGACAAACAGTCAGAGAAATGGTTAAGCAAAACAAATCAATGCCTTTTATGAGGCCTGGGAATGTAATAAGCCACAGGATAAATATTGACAAGCTGCAGACAGGTGGAACAGGTTTGTAAAGACATAAAATGACTGTTCTAAGGTTCAAGAAACCTTGAAGCTTACTAACGGGTTGTACAAGATAAGTTCTTGGCATGTTCTCCTCCTGCTAAGTAAGGTCAATCAGGCTCAGTCCATGCAGAACTGGGATTACTTTTAATGCTCTCCTGAAGTAACACTGCCATCTAGATGTAACCTCCTTAACCATGCCTGCTGCTGCTGCTGCTTCTAATTGAGGAGATGCTGCCAATCTGATTAGAGCACAACAAAAGCAAAGCATGCATGAGCACATATCAGCAACTGGAGGTCTGGGTTCAGCCCCAGGCATGTGCTGCTTAAGAAGGAGACCAGATTGACTAAACTTCTTCAATCTGGTGGGGCAGGAGAAGGACAGGGCACCACACTGCTGTGGATGTCAGGAAAGCTCTAAGGCAATCACAGCAGTGGACTGTATCCCATTTCATGCTGACTAACCATGGGGCTTTCCTCACACTACTCCTTATAGTCACTACTGTGCAGCTACCATTAGCAGATGTAGACCCACACTTTGGCATATATGCATAGAGACTGTGAGGTGCTTAGAGTATCAGTGTAAGTGACCTCTTTTGAGAGCAAGTACTTCTGATCCTGTGATCTAGCAAGGGAGCTGAAAGCAGGGCAGTCTGTGGTTCACTTTGTTAAAAAAAAAATTCAGATAAAATACCTCCAATACAACTACATGAAAATCAAACCAAAACTGTTCTGGGTCCTGTTTAACTCACGAGGTCTGTACAAGAGTAGAAATTATATATATCCAACTTGTGAGCTGCAACACCTGCCAACGAGACTTTTCATATTTACATAAGCTGTGGAATTTCACTGTCAAGCTGTGAGTTTTGTGGAACCTGAGAAAGTGCAGATTGGATTCAAGCATGAGTTTAAGATTTCTTAGAGTGTTTCTAGCACCACAGTTTTAACATGCTCTTCCAGAAGTAAGCTGTTTTCATTCCAGGCACATGCACACTCCCTAAATAGGCACAGATCTAGATCTAGATGGGAGAAGGAAAAGGTCACATTAATATTTAGCCCTTACCCTTTATCTAAAGGGCATTTAAGATGACAAACGGCCAAGAACTTCTATTATGAAGCCCTGACACTGAATCTTTGAATGCATGTTTGCATTTTCTCACTTGTAATATGGAAATTCCATCTAATCTTTCCAAGTCTACAGAAGCAGCTCCAATTTGCATTCCCTAGCAGCGGGAACAGGGCGCTGGCCCATCCACAGGGTCCCACGCTGCTTGCATGCAGGAGACAGACTGGAAATGTGGAAACCCTTTAAAAGAACACTTCTGTCCCATGTATACAAGTATGCAATATATATGGCCATTCTATTGTGTTTATTATTGTGGCTCATTCAGGTGGGGCTGGATTGGTACATCTATGAAAAAGTCCTCTAGAGTTCAGAAAACTAGTGGATCACTCTCCAAATGTGTGACTTGCATTGGCCTAAGACAGAAACAAAGTGTATTGATGAGAACATCCCAGGTTTAGCTTGAATGGGTAACAGTTAGGAAAACCACCACAGTGCAGAAACTAATTTAAAAGCATAACTGAATAAGCAGTCTCTCTTGAGAAAGCAAGGTCATTCTCAAAGTCTGTTTAAAGGCATGACCCTTTGGATGCACAGCAGAAAGTTGGAAAAGTTGGAAAAAAGGTAGGAAACACAAGACCAGAGTTTCAGAGCTGAATGAGAAAAAAACGCACAAAAGGAGATGATGGTCTTTTACAAAGCCTTCTTCTTCAGCACCTCACAGCACTGTTGCAAGGATAAGTGCAAAGATATTAGAGCTACCATGAGTGAATTATTCAGGGTTAGTAACATCCTTGCAAATAACACTGAGCTGCAGCATGAGGCAGAATAAAGATACAGGACAGCAGGAAATCAAAGAAGTTGTCTATTTGTTCCTGGCTGCAGCATGGAATAGTCCTGCAAGTAAGAAATCCCCTGCTCCCCTGAAAATGCCAGCTGCTACCACTTTTTTTTTTTTGGCATTCAGTAGAAAGAACCCACAAAAGGGAATCCCTTTACAATGTGTGAAGTTTCTCTCTGCTGTGCACAGGGCTCTGCCTCTCTCCTCCTTCAGGCACTGGATTTATCTCCCAGCCACTGCTGGAGTGACCTTGCAGGCAGATTTCCTGCCAGTGTGGTCACACTCAATGTGGGAACGTTGGATGCAGACAATGAGTGTTTAATAAAAGCTTACAACGGTTGGGTGGGTGTATTTAATTTTTTTTTTTTTTTAACTTGAGCTTGTTTCATTGCTAATGCAATAATTGATTGCAGTTAAGTAAACTGGAGTCAAAATTCAAATAAATCTATAAAAGCCCTTTCTGGGAAGTTAAAAGGCATCAGAGTGACCAAAAAAAATTTACAGAATAATCCCCCATGTTCTTCAAGACAAATGAATGGCTAGCCCAAAGGTTGCTAAAGAATTCAGGGCAAGGCAGAGCAGAGCAGAGGCAGCTCAGAGCACAGGCAACTCAGAATTGTGGTCAAACAAGAACTTTGTCTACTCCTGAGCAATACTCTGCCCCCAGCCAGCTCACTGCTGTTATCTCCCACCTGCTGTAACTAGCTTGGCAGGGACCACCTAGAGGACAGCCTTCTTGTCAGCTCTCTGTTTTCCTGAGTGAGAAAATATGCTAGCTGAAGGTTAGAGAGAGAACTAAGGCTAGCACAGGAAAGGCTTCCACTGTCTCTCAGGATCCCCCAAGGCACGAGCCACAGTGTATTCCAAGCAATGCACTACTCTGTGTGTTGTGAAGCTGGTGTCACTGAAAACTACAGGGACAAAAGCAGATGTCATGCTTCATAAGGATTTCTTTCTCTGACTCTCTGGCTGGCTTCAGTGAAATTTTAAGAATTTTTCTCATTATTTGGGGTTTGTGGTAGCTTTTCCCCCCTGTTCTAATTGCCTCCAGCAAAGTTATTTAATCCTCTACCTTTCTTCCCACACACAGAAATATGAAATTATGCTGAACACAGCAAATATGCATATTTTTCACAGGTTTTATGATTAACAAGTTTCCCATAAGAGCAAGGAAACATCTGTAGAAATCTTGCAACACCTTTTCTTGAGGTTATTTGAATGTTTTCAGATATTTTAAGAACGTGTCTTCAGAGAAAGCACATCTCTCAGTTTTTCCCAACACCACCTCTTGTTTCAGCAGTTTATATTTTTCATCCAAGTAATTTCAGTGACCACTGTTAAATTAATTTAGGACTGCAATTCCTGTGGGCAAACATTCACATCACTAAAGTCACTGCTGTGACTAGTATTGACCCGTTGGATGGAAACACTGCACATAAGACAAAAAGTAATGCAGAAATTAAAACATGGTTTGTCCCAAAAATGGCTAAAAAACCCCAGCAGTGGTAGGGCAGTGTAGAGAAGTCTGTATTTTTCCTATCAAGATGCATCTCTTCTTTGGGTAAATAAAAAGGCAAACTCTCTAAGTCCAGTAGCCCCAAGGAAAGACTCCAGTTGGCAAAAAGATAACACAAATGTGGAAAAACATTGTATGAAATGGTATGTGTGTGGCAAGAAGTTGCTTTTCCTTCCATCAGTTAATTTGGTAGAAACATTCTTGACCTTAATATGAAGGTAACTCCACTCAAGCTGGCAAGTTTCTACTAGCTGAAGATGCAAACCTCTGGAGCCCCAGCAAAGGCGTGCTTCTGTCTGTTGGCACCATGGTTATTTTCTCAACAGTCTATCTGCAGGATGAGCTGTTTCCTTAATTTCCTCCCCGTTTTGTTTTCTGCCAGTTACTGTGGTGAGGTAGAAATCCTATGGCTTGTGACCAGTTGCTGAGGCTGGATTTGCAGGCAGTGATCCCATTAAAAGTGACACGCTGCCCAAGTCCAGGTTCATGCATCCAGGAAAGATGTAGTTTACATACATACATACCAAAGCTTCAAATGTTAGGTAAAGGTAGAGCAGGGCAGAATAAAAACTGAAAACAGAAAATTTCCTTGTGAAGAACCAGAACTGAGGTCAGTAATTTTATGTTCCTTTGATAATTTTCTCTTCTCAAGGACTGTGTGGAAATCCTTTCCTGGCATTCACCTACACACCCACACCAATGAAACTACCTGCTGCAACCTCTTCTCAAGCAAGATTGTCTCATCTTCCACCCTTCCAGATGTTCTTCCATGCTGTGACACTCACCATTTTCATCAGGATTTTGCCATTGTGCATTTCCAGCAAAATATTTTGCATTTCCAGCAAAACAATAAGCATAGAAAACTTAGTAGATATCCAGGATTTAGCTTAATATTTATTTATCTCCAGTTAAAAGAGTAACTCAAAAGCTGCCTGTAGACCTTTCCCAGCATATCCATCCCTTCAGGTCACCAAGGTGAAGAATGATGTGGTACCCATCACATTTTAGGGCAACTGGTATCTCACTGTGAAGGCTGAAAAGATTTTCTGCTGCAAGATCCACAAAAGACAATGCACATACATTTTATAGAACACATTGTCCTTTCCCATGACATTTTTCTATATCCAAACCCAAAGCATCAAATAACAGATGGTAATGATAAAACCTTGCACAAAATTAGGAAATCAGTTGATGCGGTAAAAGCACTGATCCACAATAGGACCCTGGATAATAAGACCATGAAGAGTGAGTGATCTTGGGTCATCCCCCTGGATTACATCACACTCAGTGCATGATTACACCTGACATTTCATCTAACCTGTTTAATTCCTCTACTATAGTAGGTTGTCCCCATGGCTTGGGATCAATTTTTCTTATTATTAGGCATTTTCTCCCCTTATTGTTTAATCCAAAGCCTATCTTGCTCTTGTCACTACAATGATTAAAACCCCTACTGCTATTGTAGCAACAATGCAAATTCCTTTGTCCTACTGTAGTTATAGCTCAGAGATTAGGATGTCCTACCCACCCAATATTCCCTTCTGCTTTCAAGGCAGTACAGTGTTTTTGTCCCAGGGCACAATGTAGAGCTATATTACATTGCTTGCCTTGTAGTCAGAAGGCTGTAAAAATAATTCATCATGAAGTGAACAGTGTGCCCTGAAACCTGCCATACATTAGTTACTGCTCTCTGGGGGAAACAAATAAACAAAAAAAAACCAACAAAAGAAGTTGTCTGCAGAATAACTAGCTGGGAAACACCTGCCATGACTTTCCTATCTTAAGACAGAAATTGCCAAAGAATTACTAGGTCTTAATTTAAAATCTATTAAGCTTTCTTAGAATGAAAATCCTTTAAATTTAACAAAACTTTCATTTTTCATTATCTAGAGGAGTCCACAAGTTAGACAAGGGGTCTATTCAATTATCTGTAAATGTGGCACTCCAGTTCTTCATCCTCTCTGGCACAAAAGGATGTGGAACAGGCTGAAAGCCCAGGAAATGAGGAAGTGGGAAACGAGTGTTTCCAAGAGGTGACACCAAACTGCTGCCTGAGGATCCTGTGAAGGAGCATGAAAGGTCTCTCCTTTCATAGGTTCCTCACTTAAAAAGGTCTTCTTATTTACAGCACATGGAACAAGTAATAGGAGGGAAGAACCAGTGTTTAGCATGCAGAGAGTTTCTGTGTAAAATCTGAGATACTTCAGAGAAAAGCCTTCTTGGCATGCTCTCACTCTCAGGACCTCACCCTTGTGTAAGTAAGTAATTTGCATGCCTGTGGCTGGACAGGCAGGCTCAAATGTCCATTCTCATTCAAGTCAAAAAAGCAGAAGTATTCTAGACTAGGTCTAAACTGAGTAGAACTAAAATTCAGAATGATCAATATTTTAATCTACCCAAGTTTTGATGTCTTGGTACAGAAAGGAGACAGAAGATATCAAATCACACAGCTGAGAACATGAGAAGAAATTATACTAAAGAATCTAATAGTTACTCTCTCCCTTTTGTGGTGGGGAAATATTATCTAAATTTGGTATTTCAGCTGTTGACAGAGTCAATAATTCAGATCTACTTCAAAAGTGTATAAAAGTCATGACTTCTTGGTGATGTCCTTCTTATATCAACAGTATTAGTTTACATTTTTCAGTGGTAAGCCAACTAGCTGTTGGTTTCTGATGCAGCTTTCTCACAACATGAGCTATTATACACAAAGGCAGCCAAAATCCAATTGTTTCCATGATAAATCCTGCCCACATCTGAGATTACACACTACAGTTGGAACTGTGATTTTATAACCACTAAAAAGCAGAATCAGCCAATGTGGTCAGAAGCTCAGCAGTGTGGTCTCTGTTCTCACAGCAGTATCTGTACTCAGCCCCAGGCGCTGCTGTGCCACTGGAGAGATGCTGGGCGGGCATCCTGCAGACCCTCCAGAAAAGTCAGATCTGCCAAGGAGCACAGCTGGTTTAACAGAGCCCCTCCACTGCCCTAGCAGGATTATTGGATAATGCTTTTCCTCAGGGGTCAGAGTTCATTTTTCCATCACAGACACATTACTGTCAGTCTGATGCCGTATTACTGCTGCCTGTATCAAGCAGCCTGTGAGACCTGAACAAAGCACAGATCAGAAATTATAAAAATCTCCCATTAAAAGGCATAATCTAAAAAAGTCCAGTTTATATCCAGCCAGACCACCCTCCTGGCAGTTCAGTTTAACTGCTCCCAAGGTTTGCAGAACCTTTGTTCCATTGGTAGGATTGACTATGGCTCTTCATTTGACCCCGAAAGCCTGAAGAAATAAATCCCATTTGGTTCACTGGAAATTCAGACATGTGAAGAGCTGCAGTTTTATCAATGAGGGGTTTTTCCCAAGACAAGCTGTTAACCACAGCTGGA
This sequence comes from Erithacus rubecula, assembly GCF_903797595.1. NCBI lineage: Eukaryota > Metazoa > Chordata > Aves > Passeriformes > Muscicapidae > Erithacus > Erithacus rubecula. The sequence continues at coordinate 50,580,136 of NC_136689.1, read as the reverse complement.
TTAGAGCTCCTGGGTGGAAGCAGAAAGGGGAGTGGGGGGAAGAAAGGAGAAACTTTCTCAGTAAGTCATGAGTGTAAGTTGTGCAACATTACCAGGTCTGTGAAAGTATCTAAAATGTGTCCTGGCTGATTTGTTTCTCGAATTTTGTCCTCAGTTAATCAGGGGAATTCTGATTCATTGGTTGCTCAGGGTATGATGGATACCTACAGGCTGCTTGAGAAAACTAACACCCTAGAGCCTCAAGATGTGCATCTTACACAAGACTGGTTCTTTTTATTCCACGGTCAGGGAGAGGCAGAGACTATTCTCTTCATCCCTCACTTTGATGTAACAGCAATCCAGATTAAAGTAAAAGGACCTCATATTATCTGACAAGTTCTTGTGAACAACACAATTATTCTATCCTTATTCTTCCAAATAATTCTAATAATATTCTTAATAGGTCTAAGTTACTACTCTCTGTATAACAGCTACTAGTACAGTACTACTCCTATAGTTATCTTGTCTTTTTCCTTTCCTTCCATATGAGGTGTTTAACTCAACACTGCTTCAGCCCTCTTCATTTCCTCTCTAGAGAGGCACAGTACCAGAAGTACCAAAACCAATATCAGAAGTGGTGCTTTACTATGTTAATAAGGATGATTTGGCAGTGAATATTACACACTTTTCCCTCTCCTTTTTAGTCAGACCACAGGTTTCATCAGAGGATGTCAGTAATGCAAATTCCTACCAAATCCTGAAAAACAATTTCTGTGTTTTTCTCTCTGAAGGTGGTCTTACATATTTTCCTTACAGATACTTGGGACAACCACAGTCACAGCCTGTGGCTGTGCTGCAGTGAAGCCTCACAGCATTGTTCCTGATGGGCACATTGCCTGCTTTGTCCTGGACCCTGCTGACACTCACAGGCACAGGTCCCTGCCCTAGCCACATGCAAATCTTTTTTTCAGTGCTCTCTTATCCCATCCAGTGAGCACCTAAGATTTGGTACATAAAATGGTAACACCAATGTAGGTAGAAGGTGTCAAGGAAGATACCTCTCCTTCACAGACATGAGAACAAGGAGAATTTGTGGTTTTGGCCAGGTATCTCCTTTCTCCTAACCTTTTTAAATGGTAAGATAAATGTAAGGCTGCATCTATCACTAAATGCAAGGTAAAATAAAAGGCTCCTGCTAGATACCAGACTGATTACAGATCACAGACTGCTAGTGATGGTGATTCCCTGCTTTGCAGTGCTTGTCCAGGAAAAAAACAGCAGGGATTACTTGCTGGCCCTGAGCGTCAAACTAGGTTATCAAAAAATGTGCCCAGGCTCATATAGATGCAGTATTTCTCAGGTACCACACCCACATCCAAAAACCCAGTACCCTCAGCTCGGAGATATTTTGTTAATTTATGGCTCAGCAGCTCCAGGACCAAAAGACAAGGCAGAGCAAGCCTTCTCAGAGGTGGCAAGGACAAGAGAGAGCAGGTGTTCTGGAGAGGTTTAAACTGCGACAAGGGACATTTAAAAAGGACATTATAAACAACTTTTTTACCAGAAAAGGGGCATTCTATTATGGAATGGGCCGCCCAGGGCCAAGGTGGACTCCCCACAGTGGGAGGTGCCTGGGCAATGACAGCCTGGGTGTGGAACTCAGCGCTGCGCTGGGGTTGCCATGGTGAGCATGGGTGCCAGGGTAGATGCCGTGGTGTCGCAGGGCTCTCGGAAGGCCATGGAAGCCGTGCTTTGTGACATCGCAGCCCTGGTCACAGCGTGGCAGCAGCCAGGCCACGGCAGAACGCGGCACACACGGCGCGAAGCCAGAGCCGGTGTGGAGCTGACGTGGAGCAGCAGAACCATGGTGGGCCGCACCTTCCGCAGGCTCATGCTGCTTGGGCTGATCGCTATCTTGGTCCAGCTCCTGGACATTTCCAGCCTTCCTGCCAAGGACATGGACACCTCAGCTGTGCTTGATGGCACCCCGGAGCAGCAGGACGCGTGCCCAGGGTGGAAACCCTCGGGGTACATCGAGCTGCTTTCCTTGGTTTGCTTAGTCCTGGACCTGCTGGTGAAGGGCATCTCATTTGGCTGGTGGCTGTGGAGATACTGCAGACAGGTCAGAGGGGCGGGAAGTCAGGCAGGTGGGATGGTGCCGGGAGATAGGGCCTTGAGCTGCCCAAGCCTTGGGCCAAGATGGTGTCGGTGAGACCTGAGAGCCTCCGAGGAGAGAAAGCTGGGCAGGTCCCCGGGGTGCAGGGCCTCTCAGCAGCCCAAGGCCTGGAGGCAGGGAGGGACCGGGAGGACATAGCCCCCGGGCCAGAACCAGGCCCAGGCCGAGCCCCAGGGACCAGCCAAAGCCTCCGCACGGGGCAGCCCAGCCAGGCACGCCTGCCTCCCACAGAGGCCAAAGCCAGCCCAACAGGGCTCAGCCCCCAGAGATCCTCTGCCCCTTGGCATCAGGCTCCTGTGTTGTGCCCTCCAGAAGAACCACCAGAGACCCTCGGATTCTCCAGGGACGTGCTGCCAGGGATATGAACGCCACGAGGAGATGCTCCAGCTGCTGAGGGAGAACTGTGCCCTGCTGCAGATGTTAATGGACCACCGCCCTTTGCAGACGCCTGGAGAGAAGAGGCTGAGAAAACGGGGCATTTGGAAGAGGAGGAGACTCTACTCCCCTTCAATGCCTCTCTCCGTTCCCCGGATCACTGCTGGGGAAGCATGACCAGTGCTCAGCCTGGGCACCGTGACATTCCCACACATAGGTGTTAGTGAAGCCCCTCACTTTTAGGCTTTGGTATAGGATTCCCAGCAGTCTGTTCTTTCAGAAGTTGTAGTTTTTCATAGAGCTCAAGCTCCCAATAGTTGATGTAGCCTTAGGCATAAGGTTCTCTACCCCGTAGTCTTCGCACCCCTTAGCTGTAGCTCTTAGGTGTAGTCAAAATCAATAAATTTTACATTTTCTTTACATTGCTGCAGTTCTTTATTTTTGTTGCATCCAAGAGGGAACAGAGCCATTGCATGGTTTTGCACGTGCGCTGCAGAGCAGCTAGAATGAAAAGGCTGAGTGTAAGCAGAGTGCTTGAGAGAGACAGTATGAAGGGCAGCTGGGAAGAAGATCATGGGCAGTATTCTCTTGCCTCCATCTTCCAAGCACACTCTGATTTGATCACTGTCCACACTGTGCCGGGGGACCCCAAAGGCATGAGGAAGTGCTGAGTGGTGTATGCTGGGGAACCCAAAGTAGTAATTCAGCAGGCAGAGGCGTGCGACACACACAAGACTGCCTAGCATTTTTTCTATTCATTTATTTTTCTCCACTGAGCCAGACCTGCAGGCCCCTTCTCTGAGGCCTCATGTCACACAGCAGCCACCCTGACCTGGCTGGGAAAAGGAACAGGCATATTTGCCTTGGGGCAGCCAAATTACTCCAACTGTTCTTTCAAGTAGCTGGAAATGGCCTTGTTTAAGGAAAAAGCATCAGTTCTTGCAATCCAAATACCTGGAACTTTACAAATATCTTGTGAAACAGGCAAGGACAGCCTGGGCGTGGAACTCAGCGCTGGGCTGGGGTTGCCATGGTGAGCATGGGTGCCAGGGTAGATGCCATGGTGTCGCAGGGCTCTCGGAAGGCCATGGAAGCCGTGCTTTGTGACATCGCAGCCCTGGTCACAGCGTGGCAGCAGCCAGGCCACGGCAGAACGTGGCACACACGGCGCGAAGCCAGAGCCGGTGTGGAGCTGACGTGGAGCAGCAGAACCATGGTGGGCCGCACCTTCCGCAGGCTCATGCTGCTTGGGCTGATCGCTATCTTGGTCCAGCCCCTGGACATTTCCAGCCTTCCTGCCAAGGACACGGACACCTCAGCTGTGCTTGATGGCACCCCGGAGCAGCAGGACACGTGCCCAGGGTGGAAACCCTCGGGGTACATCGAGCTGCTTTCCTTGGTTTGCTTAGTCCTGGACCTGCTGGTGAAAGGCATCTCATTTGGCTGGTGGCTGTGGAGATACTGCAGACAGGTCAGAGGGGCGGGAAGTCAGGCAGGTGGGATGGTGCCGGGAGATAGGGCCTTGAGCTTCCCGAGCCTTGGGCCAAGATGGTGTCGGTGAGACCTGAGAGCCTCCGAGGAGAGAAAGCTGGGCAGGTCCCCGGGGTGCAGGGCCTCTCAACAGCCCAAGGCCTGGAGGCAGGGATGGACCGGGAGGACCCAGCCCCCGGGCCAGAACCAGGCCCAGGCCGAGCCCCAGGGACCAGCCAAAGCCTCCGCACGGGGCAGCCCAGCCAGGCACGCCTGCCTCCCACAGAGGCCAAAGCCAGCCCAACAGGGCTCAGCCCCCAGAGATCCTCTGCCCCTTGGCATCAGGGTCCTGTGTTGTGCCCTCCAGAAGAACCACCACAGCCCCTCGGATTCTCCAGGGATGTGCTGCCAAGGATACGAACGCCACGAGGAGATGCTCCAGCTGCTGAGGGAGAACCGTGCCCTGCTGCAGATGTTAATGGACCACCGCCCTTTGCAGACGCCTGGAGAGAAGAGGCTGAGAAAACGGGGCATTTGGAAGAGGAGGAGACTCTACTCCCCTTCAATGCCTCTCTCCGTTCCCCGGATCACTGCTGGGGAAGCATGACCAGTGCTCAGCCTGGGCACCGTGACATTCCCACACATAGGTGTTAGTGAAGCCCCTCACTCTTAGGCTTTGGTATAGGATTCCCAGCAGTCTGTTCTTTCAGAAGTTGTAGTTTTTCATAGAGCTCAAGCTCCCAATAGTTGATGTAGCCTTAGGCATAAGGTTCTCTACCCCGTAGTCTTCGCACCCCTTAGCTGTAGCTCTTAGGTGTAGTCAAAATCAATAAATTTTACATTTTCTTTACATTGCTGCAGTTCTTTATTTTTGTTGCATCCAAGAGGGAACAGAGCCATTGCATGGTTTTGCACATGCGCTGCAGAGCAGCCAGAATGAAAAGGCTGAGTGTAAGCAGAGTGCTTGAGAGAGACAGTATGAAGGGCAGCTGGGAAGAAGATCATGGGCAGTATTCTCTTGCCTCCATCTTCCAAGCACACTCTGATTTGATCACTGTCCACACTGTGCCGGGGGACCCCAAAGGCATGAGGAAGTGCTGAGTGGTGTATGCTGGGGAACCCAAAGTAGTAATTCAGCAGGCAGAGGCGTGCGACACACACAAGACTGCCTAGCATTTTTTCTATTCATTTATTTTTCTCCACTGAGCCAGATCTGCAGGCCCCTTCTCTGAGGCCTCATGTCACACAGCAGCCACCCTGACCTGGCTGGGAAAAGGAACAGGCATATTTGCCTTGGGGCAGCCAAATTACTCCAACTGTTCTTTCAAGTAGCTGGAAATGGCCTTGTTTAAGGAAAAAGCATCAGTTCTTGCAATCCAAATACTTGGAACTTTAGAAATATCTTGTGAAACAGGCAATGACAGCCTAGGCGTGGAACTCAGCGCTGGGCTGGGGTTGCCATGGTGAGCATGGGTGCCAGGGTAGATGCCGTGGTGTCGCAGGGCTCTCGGAAGGCCATGGAAGCCGTGCTTTGTGACATCGCAGCCCTGGTCACAGCGTGGCAGCAGCCAGGCCACGGCAGAACGTGGCACACACGGCGCGAAGCCAGAGCCGGTGTGGAGCTGACGTGGAGCAGCAGAACCATGGTGGGCCGCACCTTCCGCAGGCTCATGCTGCTTGGGCTGATCGCCATCTTGGTCCAGCCCCTGGACATTTCCAGCCTTCCTGCCAAGGACATGGACACCTCAGCTGTGCTTGATGGCACCCCAGAGCAGCAGGACACGTGCCCAGGGTGGAAACCCTCGGGGTACATCGAGCTGCTTTCCTTGGTTTGCTTAGTCCTGGACCTGCTGGTGAAGGGCATCTCATTTGGCTGGTGGCTGTGGAGATACTGCAGACAGGTCAGAGGGGCGGGAAGTCAGGCAGGTGGGATGGTGCCGGGAGATAGGGCCTTGAGCTTCCCGAGCCTTGGGCCAAGATGGTGTCGGTGAGACCTGAGAGCCTCCGAGGAGAGAAAGCTGGGCAGGTCCCCGGGGTGCAGGGCCTCTCAGCAGCCCAAGGCCTGGAGGCAGGGAGGGACCGGGAGGACCCAGCCCCCGGGCCAGAACCAGGCCCAGGCCGAGCCCCAGGGACCAGCCAAAGCCTCCGCACGGGGCAGCCCAGCCAGGCACGCCTGCCTCCCACAGAGGCCAAAGCCAGCCCAACAGGGCTCAGCCCCCAGAGATCCTCTGCCCCTTGGCATCAGGCTCCTGTGTTGTGCCCTCCAGAAGAACCACCACAGCCCCTCGGATTCTCCAGGGATGTGCTGCCAAGGATACGAACGCCACGAGGAGATGCTCCAGCTGCTGAGGGAGAACCGTGCCCTGCTGCAGATGTTAATGGACCACCGCCCTTTGCAGACGCCTGGAGAGAAGAGGCTGAGAAAACGGGGCATTTGGAAGAGGAGGAGACTCTACTCCCCTTCAATGCCTCTCTCCGTTCCCCGGATCACTGCTGGGGAAGCATGACCAGTGCTCAGCCTGGGCACCGTGACATTCCCACACATAGGTGTTAGTGAAGCCCCTCACTCTTAGGCTTTGGTATAGGATTCCCAGCAGTCTGTTCTTTCAGAAGTTGTAGTTTTTCATAGAGCTCAAGTTCCCAATAGTTGATGTAGTCTTAGGCATAAGGTTCTCTACCCCGTAGTCTTCGCACCCCTTAGCTGTAGCTCTTAGGTGTAGTCAAAATCAATAAATTTTACATTTTCTTTACATTGCTGCAGTTCTTTATTTTTGTTGCATCCAAGAGGGAACAGAGCCATTGCATGGTTTTGCACGTGCGCTGCAGAGCAGCTAGAATGAAAAGGCTGAGTGTAAGCAGAGTGCTTGAGAGAGACAGTATGAAGGGCAGCTGGGAAGAAGATCATGGGCAGTATTCTCTTGCCTCCATCTTCCAAGCACACTGTGATTTGATCACTGTCCACACTGTGCCGGGGGAACCCTAAAAGCATGAGGAAGTGCTGAGTGGTGTATGCAGGGGAACCCAAAGTAGTAATTCAGCAGGCAGAGGCATGAGACACACACAAGGCTGCCTAGCATTTTTTCTATTCATTTATTTTTCTCCACTGAGCCAGACCTGCAGGCCCCTCCTCTGAGGCCTCATGTCACACAGCAGCCACCCTGACCTGGCTGGGAAAAGGAACAGGCATATTTGCCTTGGGGCAGCCAAATTACTCCAACTGTTCTTTCAAGTAGCTGGAAATGGCCTTGTTTAAGGAAAAAGCATCAGTTCTTGCAATCCAAATACCTGGAACTTTAGAAATATCTTGTGAAACAGGCAAGGACAGCCTGGGCGTGGAACTCAGCGCTGCGCTGGGGTTGCCATGGTGAGCATGGGTGCCAGGGTAGATGCCGTGGTGTCGCAGGGCTCTCGGAAGGCCATGGAAGCCGTGCTTTGTGACATCGCAGCCCTGGTCACAGCGTGGCAGCAGCCAGGCCACGGCAGAACGTGGCACACACGGCGCGAAGCCAGAGCCGGTGTGGAGCTGACGTGGAGCAGCAGAACCATGGTGGGCCGCACCTTCCGCAGGCTCATGCTGCTTGGGCTGATCGCCATCTTGGTCCAGCCCCTGGACATTTCCAGCCTTCCTGCCAAGGACACGGACACCTCAGCTATGCTTGATGGCACCCCGGAGCAGCAGGACGCGTGCCCAGGGTGGAAACCCTCGGGGTACATCGAGCTGCTTTCCTTGGTTTGCTTAGTCCTGGACCTGCTGGTGAAGGGCATCTCATTTGGCTGGTGGCTGTGGAGATACTGCAGACAGGTCAGAGGGGCGGGGAGTCAGGCAGGTGGGATGGTGCCGGGGAATAGGGCTGGGAGCTGCCCAAGCTTTGGGCCAAGATGGTGTCTGGGAGACCTGAGAGTTTCCGAGGAGAGAAAGCTGGGCAGGTCCCCGGGGTGCAGGGCCTCTCAGCAGCCCAAGGCAGGGATGGACCGGGAGGGACCCAGCCCCCGGGCCAGAACCAGGCCCAGGCCGAGCCCCAGGGACCAGCCAAAGCCTCCGCATGGGGCAGCGCAGCCAGGCACGCCTGCCTCCCACAGAGGCCAAAGCCAGCCCAACAGGGCTCAGCCCTGTCCTGGTTTGAAAGGACAGGTATCTGCCAGTAAGGGCAGAAGTTTCCCTTTGAATCAGACTTTGGTTCCACTCCCCCCAAGTATTATAATTGTTTGAATCAAGGACTCTGAGGCCCATTTAAAGGGGTGGGAATAACAGCTCTTTTACTAATATATCTAACTGTACAAACAGAAAACAACAGCAGTTGTTAAAATTGCTAACAGAACAGATAACTCGGTGTCAGTCCCTTTAGATGCAAGCACGATGTCTCTGTGCTTAGTCCACAGTCCGGATCTGCCGAGGGCAGCCGGAGGGCGCGGGGGGGGGCGGGGGGGGGGGCAGCGTCGGCCACGCCGGTCTCGGGCGGGAACGGGCTGGAGCGGCACCTCCTCGCTCACCGTGTGTGTCCGTGTGATCAGCTGTGTCCGCAGAGGCAGGAGGCTGGAATGGGGCAGATGCAGGGCAGGTGATCGCAGAGGGTCTGGCTCTGCTGTGCTCGGCCGCGCGGCTGAAGATCCCGGGCGTCCTCCTCCAAGCTCGCCGGAAACACGAGTCCCCTCCCGAAAGCCTCAGAGGCCCCTCCGGGAGCTATTCCCACCCACCCCTTTTGTCTGGACTCATGAGAGACCCTGGGTGTAACCCGGCCAGCTCCATTGGCATGATAATGGGAAAAATTCTTTCAATTGACACAGTAATAGAAAAACACTCAACCCCCAACTTTATCCACCCCGAATTTTTTCCATGCCAACATGCTACATCCTATTGAAACCTTTCAATTATATACATACATGTAGTTATAGGCACAGTATCATAGATAGTTCACCCTAGAACAAGGTCTCCTTTGGGTATGCATCGGGTCTCTCCATCCTTTTGCATCACCCACCAAGTGCAACCTGGTCCTTGAGCAAAAACCACCCCACGAACAGGATTGTCTTTGCTGGAAGCAGAGTTCACCCAGACAGTTTTCCCTAACATGCCTCTCAGGTGTACCACTGGAACCTTATCTCCATCTGCTGCTCTCAAGGGCTCTGACTGGGCAGGGCCTGCTCGGTTAGTGGAACCTCGGGTATTCGGCCTTTGGTAGATTGATCTCCCAGTTCTTGAAAGTCCCCTTACCAAGTGCCTTTAAGGTGGTTTTAAGCAGACCATTGCACCGTTCGACTTTCCCAGCCGCTGGTGCATGGTAGGGAATATGGTACACCCACTTGATGCCATGTTCTTTAGCCCAGGTGTTTATAAGGCTATTTTTGAAATGAGTCCCATTGTCTGACTCAATTCTCTCAGGGGTACCATGCCTCCAGAGGACTTGCTTTTCCCGGCCCAGGATGGTGTTCCGAGCAGTGGCGTGGGGCACAGGGTAGGTCTCCAACCATCCGGTGGTGGCTTCTACCATGGTCAGCACATAGCTCTTGCCTTGGCGGGTCTGAGGCAGTGTGATATAGTCAATCTGCCAGGCCTCTCCATACTTATATTTGGACCATCGCCCCCCATACCAGAGGGGCTTCACCTGCTTGGCCTGTTTGATGGCAGCGCACGTGTTACAGTCATGAATAACCTGAGAGATGCTGTCCATGGTTAGATCCACCCCTCGGTCTCGTGCCCACTTATAGGTGGCGTCTCTGCCCTGATGGCCTGAGGCATCATGGGCCCATCAAGCCAGGAACAGTTCTCCCTTGTGTTCCCAATCTAAGTCTATCTTTGAGACCTCTATCTGTGCAGCCTGATCTACCTGCTTGTTGTGCCTATGTTCTTCATTAGCCCAACTCTTGGGAACATGGGCATCCACATGATGGACTTTCACGGGGAGCTTCTCTACCTGAGTGGCAATGTCTTTCCACTCATCAGCAGCCCAGATTGGTTTTCCTCTACGTTGACAGTCAGCCTTTTTCCACCTTTCCAGCCAACCCCACAGAGCATTGGCTACCATCCATGAATCAGTGTAAAGGTAGAGCTTTGGCCATTTCTCTCTCTCAGCAATGTCCAAGGCCAGCTGAACAGCTTTGAGTTCAGCAAGTTGACTCCATCCACCTTCTCCTTCGGTAGCTTGTGCAACCTGTCGTGTGGGGCTCCATACGGCAGCTTTCCACTTCTGGTTCATCCCCACAATGCGGCAGCAACCGTCGGTGAAAAGGGCGTAGCGTGTTTCACCTGCTGGCAGCTGGTTGTACGGTGGAGCTTCTTCAGCCCGGGTCACTTGTTTCTGCTCCTCTTCATCAGTGAGACCAAAATCTTCACCTTCTGGCCAGTTCGTAATTATCTCCAAAATCCCAGGGTGATTTGGGTTGCCAATACGGGCGCGCTGCGTGATGAGGGCAATCCACTTGCTCCATGTGGCGTCAGTGGCATGGTGAGTAGAGGGAACCTTTCCTTTGAACATCCACCCCAGCACTGGCAGTTGGGGTGCCAGGAGAAGCTGTGCTTCTGTGCCAATCACCTCTGAGGCAGCTTGAACTCCCTCATAGGCAGCCAAGATTTCCTTCTCTGTGGGAGTGTAGTTGGCTTCAGATCCTTTGTAGCTTCTGCTCCAGAATCCCAGGGGTTGGCCTCGGGTCTCACCAGGCACCTTCTGCCAAAGGCTCCAGGACAGACCATGGTTCCCAGCTGCAGAGTAGACCACATTCTTTACCTCTGGTCCTGTCCTGACTGGGCCAAGGGCCACTGCATGAGCGATTTCCTGTTTGATCTGGGTGAAGGCTTGCTGCTGTTCAGGGCCCCAATGGAAATCGTTCTTCTTGCGAGTGACCAGGTAGAGAGGGCTCACAATCTGGCTGTAGTTAGGGATGTGCATTCTCCAAAAGCTGATAGCACCTAGAAAAGCTTGTGTCTCCTTATTGCTTGTTGGTGGAGACATTGCAGTGATCTTATTGATGACTTCAGTGGGGATCTGGCGCCGTCCATCCTGCCACTTCACTCCCAGGAACTGGATCTCTCGGGCAGGTCCTTTGACTTTGCTTTTTTAATGGCGAAACCGGCTCCCAGCAAAATCTGGATGATTTTCTCTCCTTTCTCAAATACCTCCATTGCTGTGTTCCCCCACACAATCGATGTACTGCAAATGTTCTGGAGCCTCACCCTTCTCCAGTGCAGCCTGGATCAGTCTGTGGCAGATGGCGGGACTGTGCTTCCACCCCTGGGGCAGTCGGTTCCAGGTGTACTGCACGCCCCTCCAGGTGAAAGCAAACTGAGGCCTGCACTCTGCTGCCAAAGGAATGGAGAAGAATGCATTTGCAATGTCAATGGTGGCATACCACCTTGCTGCCTTGGACTCCAGCTCATACTGGAGTTCCAGCATGTCCGGCACGGCAGCGCTCAGCAGTGGAGTCACTTCATTCAATGCCCGATAGTCCACAGTCAGTCTCCATTCTCCATCAGATTTCTGCACAGGCCAGATAGGACTGTTGAAGGGTGAGTGGCTCTTGCTGACCACCTCTTAGCTCTCTAGATCACGGATCATTTTGTGGATGGGGATCACAGCATCTCGATTTGTCCGGTACTGCCGGCGGTGCACGGTCATGGTGGCAATTGGCACCTGTTGCTCTGTCACTTTCAGGAGTCCTACTGCAGAGGGGTTTTCTGACAGTCCAGGCAAGGTGTTCAACTGCTTAATGCTCTCTGTTGCTACAGCAGCTATTCCAAAAGCCCACCTGAAGCCCTTTGGGTCTTTGTAGTAGCCGTTCCTGAGGAAGTCTATGCCTAGAATGCACGGTGCCCCTGGGCCAGTTACAATTGGATGTTTCTGCCACCCCTTCCCTGTCAGGCTAATCTCAGCTTCCAGCAAAGTGAATTCCTGTGATCCCCCCGTCACCCCAACAATGGAAACAGGTACCTTCCTCACATGTTCTGATGGTATCAGGGTGCATTGTGAACCAGTATCAACTAACACTTTATGTTTCTGTGGCTTTGACGTGCCAGGCCATCGCACCCACACTATCCAATAGATCCTGTCATCCCATGCCTCTCCCTGGCTAGAGGCAGGGCCCCTCTAACCCTGGTTATTATTTCTTTCCTGGGCATACATAGTGGAGGTTCCTTCCTGGGGATCTGACAGAACATCCTCCTTGCTGTAATACCCTGCACCTTGCTTGTGGGAGGTTGAGGCTACCTTCATTTTAGTGCGGCTCCCTCGGTTAGCATTTCCCTCCCTGAGCTGATGCACCTGTGCTGCCAGGACAGAAGTGGGTTTCCCATCCCATTTTCCCATGTCTTCCCCATGGTCTCGCAAGAAAAACCACAGGTCAGCTCGTGAGGTGTACCCTCTCTCCCTAGCTGGGGGATGTGAAGCTCTGACTTGGGGGCCTGTGACTCGTACTGGTGCTAAGCTGATCTTCCTCACCTCCTCAATTGTCTCCATCATCTCCTCCCTCATATCCCTCATCCTATCTTTGACCTGTTGGAGGTCCCTGGCCACAGCAGAGACCTTGGCCTGCATTGGGCCATTCATCATGCTCTCAAAATTTCTGAGTTTCTTGGCAACAGAACACACTGTCTCTGGGTGGTTATCAGCATTAATCATTGCTATGTAGGTGGTATATTGAGATGGACCCAAGGTTGCCAAATTCCATAACATCTGCCCTGTGCACTTGACCTTGTCAGGGTCATTGTCATGCTGTCCATCCCTCCCAAAGAGTACCTCTAATACTGCTGTCTCTCTCAGCTGCTGGATCCCTTCCTCAAGGGTCTTCCAGCGCATCCTACGGTGGTGCTCCTGCATTCTCTCTCTGTGTACAAACTTCTCTCTCACACTCATTGAAAGCCGTTCCCAGAGGGAAAGGAGGCCTTGCTCCCTTACGAATATCTGGTCCACACCTGAATCCTGGGCCAAGGATCCCAAATTCTTGGCCTCAGTTCCATCCAGTTGTACACCTGTTCCCGTAAGGTTCCAGACTCGGAGTAACCAAGTTGTAAAGGGCTCACGGCCCCGCCGTGCAATGTCTTTACGCAGGTTACGGAGACTATCGTATGAGAGGGACTCGGTGACAATCTCAACCTCTGGCTCCCTTGCTGATTGTGAGGACCCTCCTTGCTGATCCCCATTATCTAAGTGCCTCGTTTTAATCTTAGATTTCCTAATTTCCACAGGAGCAACTGCTGCTGGCTGTGGCTGCTCCTGTGATCCAGCTGGAACCTGGACAGATACAACATCTACGGGTCACACTGCAGCACCATCTGACTCTCCGTCTTTAGGGCAGGGGGAGGGTTTCTCACCAGCTGGAGAAAAATGCTCCTTCATCATCTGGCTGTGCTCCTTAAACATCTGGCTATGCTCCTTCAACATCTGGCTTTGCTCCTTCAACATTTGACCTATATCCTTCACTAGAGCCCCCACCCACTCTGCTGGTGGGCTGTGGGGCAGGGTTAGGCTCTGGGGCAACATCCTAGTCCCTGGGGCAGAGGCAGATTCTGGGGCAACATCCCTAGTCTCTGGGGCAGAGGCAGGTTCTGGGGCAACATCCCTAGTCCCTGGGGCAGGTATCAGAGTTGTCGTCCAAGCCAATATTCCCTTGTTTCTGAATGCTAAGTATAACAGGCCTATCAGCAACACCAGCCACTGATTAATAACACTAGCAATTAAAGCAGATCTGAAATCCTTGACAACTGGTGGGGTAGGCTCAAAAAACTGGGTGATGGGTTGGGAGAAAATTTCCCTTACACTCCTTACCTCACAGTAAGTACCATTACTGAAATAGCCCCAGAAACACGCAGTTAGAGTACAATAGCTCCGGATCCATGCAACCGCTTCCCAGAAAAAATTAAAAACCCATGAATTCCTGACATAATCAATCCACCAAACGAATTGGATAATAGCTACAGTAACTTTGGTGAGGGGGCCCAAATTAAAAAAAGGGCTTACAAATGAGAGGGAGATGGCTGTGACCACATGGAACACAAACTAGATTAAACTACACAACATATTGCCAGTTAAGAGAGCTGTTATTCCTGTTTTAACTCTCAACTCAGTGCCCACTGCCCCACATTGGGCACCAAAATCTGTCCTGGTTTGAAAGGACAGGTATCTGCCAGTAAGGGAAGAAGTTTCCCTTTGAATCAGACTTTGGTTCCACTCCCCCCAAGTATTATAATTGTTTGAATCAAGGACTCTGAGGCCCATTTAAGGGGGTGGGAATAACAGCTCTTTTACTAATATATCTAACTGTACAAACAGAAAACAACAGCAGTTGTTAAAATTGCTAACAGAACAGAACAGATAACTCAGTGTCAGTCCTTTTAGATGCAAGCACGATGTCTCTGTGCTTAGTCCACAGTCCGGATCTGCCGAGGGCAGCCAGAGGACGCGAGGGGGGGGGGGGGGGGGGGCGCGGCGACCACGCCGGTCTCAGGCGGGAATGGGCTGGAGCGGCGGCTCCTCGCTCACCGTGTGTGTCCGTGTGATCAGCTGTGTCCGCAGAGGCAGGAGGCTGGAATGGGGCAGATGCAGGGCAGGTGATCGCAGAGGGTCTGGCTCTGTTGTGCTCGGCCCCGCGGCTGAAGATCCCGGGCATCCTCCTCCGAGCTCGCCAGAAACACGAGTCCCCTCCCGGAAGCCTCAGAGGCCCCTCCGAGAGCCATTCCCACCCACTTCTTTTGTCTGGACTCATCAGAGACCCTGGGTGTAACCCGGCCAGCTCCAATGGCATGATAATGGGAAAAATTCTTTCAATTGACACAGTAATAGAAAAACACTCAACCCCCAACAAGCCCCAGAGCCCCTCTGCCCCTTGGCATCAGGGTCCTGTGTTGTGCCCTCCAGAAGAAGCACCACAGCCCCTCGGATTCTCCAGGGACATGCTGCCAAGGATACGAACGCCACGAGGAGATGCTCCAGCTGCTGAGGGAGAACCGTGCCCTCCTGCAGATGTTAATGGACCACCGCCCTTTGCAGACGCCTGGAGAGAAGAGGCTGAGAAAACGGGGCATTTGGAAGAGGAGGAGACTCTACTCCCCTTCAATGCCTCTCTCCGTTCCCCAGATCACTGCTGGGGAAGCATGACCAGTGCTCAGCCTGGGCACCGTGACATTCCCACACATAGGTGTTAGTGAAGCCCCTCACTCTTAGGCTTTGGTATAGGATTCCCAGCAGTCTGTTCTTTCAGAAGTTGTAGTTTTTCATAGAGCTCAAGCTCCCAATAGTTGATGTAGTCTTAGGCATAAGGTTGTCTACCCCGTAGTCTTCGCACCCCTTAGCTGTAGCTCTTAGGTATAGTCAAAATCAATAAATTTTACATTTTCTTTACATTGCTGCAGTTCTTTATTTTTGTTGCATCCAAGAGGGAACAGAGCCATTGCATGGTTTTGCACATGCGCTGCAGAGCAGCTAGAATGAAAAGGCTGAGTGTAAGCACAGTGCTTGAGAGAGACAGTATGAAGGGCAGCTGGGAAGAAGATCATGGGCAGTATTCTCTTGCCTCCATCTTCCAAGCACACTCTGATTTGATCACTGTCCACACTGTGCCGGGGGACCCCAAAGGCATGAGGAAGTGCTGAGTGGTGTATGCTGGGGAACCCAAAGTAGTAATTCAGCAGGCAGAGGCGTGCGACACACACAAGACTGCCTAGCATTTTTTCTATTCATTTATTTTTCTCCACTGAGCCAGACCTGCAGGCCCCTCCTCTGAGGCCTCATGTCACACAGCAGCCACCCTGACCTGGCTGGGAAAAGGAACAGGCATATTTGCCTTGGGGCAGCCAAATTACTCCAACTGTTCTTTCAAGTAGCTGGAAATGGCCTTGTTTAAGGAAAAAGCATCAGTTCTTGCAATCCAAATACTTGGAACTTTAGAAATATCTTGTGAAACAGGCAAGGACAGCCTGGGTGTGGAACTCAGCGCTGGGCTGGGGTTGCCATGGTGAGCATGGGTGCCAGGGTAGATGCCGTGGTGTCGCAGGGCTCTCGGAAGGCCATGGAAGCCGTGCTTTGTGACATCGCAGCCCTGGTCACAGCGTGGCAGCAGCCAGGCCACGGCAGAACGTGGCACACACGGCGCGAAGCCAGAGCCGGTGTGGAGCTGACGTGGAGCAGCAGAACCATGGTGGGCCGCACCTTCCGCAGGCTCATGCTGCTTGGGCTGATCGCCATCTTGGTCCAGCCCCTGGACATTTCCAGCCTTCCTGCCAAGGACACGGACACCTCAGCTGTGCTTGATGGCACCCCGGAGCAGCAGGACGCGTGCCCAGGGTAGAAACCCTCGGGGTACATCGAGCTGCTTTCCTTGGTTTGCTTAGTCCTGGACCTGCTGGTGAAAGGCATCTCATTTGGCTGGTGGCTGTGGAGATACTGCAGACAGGTCAGAGGGGCGGGAAGTCAGGCAGGTGGGATGGTGCCGGGAGATAGGGCCTTGAGCTTCCCGAGCCTTGGGCCAAGATGGTGTCGGTGAGACCTGAGAGCCTCCGAGGAGAGAAAGCTGGGCAGGTCCCCGGGGTGCAGGGCCTCTCAGCAGCCCAAGGCCTGGAGGCAGGGAGGGACCGGGAGGACCCAGCCCCCGGGCCAGAACCAGGCCCAGGCCGAGCCCCAGGGACCAGCCAAAGCCTCCGCATGGGGCAGCCCAGCCAGGCACGCCTGCCTCCCACAGAGGCCAAAGCCAGCCCAACAGGGCTCAGCCCCCAGAGATCCTCTGCCCCTTGGCATCAGGGTCCTGTGTTGTGCCCTCCAGAAGAAGCACCAGAGACCCTCGGATTCTCCAGGGACGTGCTGCCAGGGATATGAACGCCACGAGGAGATGCTCCAGCTGCTGAGGGAGAACCGTGCCCTCCTGCAGATGTTAATGGACCACCGCCCTTTGCAGACGCCTGGAGAGAAGAGGCTGAGAAAACGGGGCATTTGGAAGAGGAGGAGACTCTAC
Source organism: Erithacus rubecula (assembly GCF_903797595.1). NCBI lineage: Eukaryota > Metazoa > Chordata > Aves > Passeriformes > Muscicapidae > Erithacus > Erithacus rubecula. Next base: position 50,563,206 of record NC_136689.1, on the reverse strand, counting down.
TCCCCTTCAATGCCTCTCTCCGTTCCCCGGATCACTGCTGGGGAAGCATGACCAGTGCTCAGCCTGGGCACCGTGACATTCCCACACATAGGTGTTAGTGAAGCCCCTCACTCTTAGGCTTTGGTATAGGATTCCCAGCAGTCTGTTCTTTCAGAAGTTGTAGTTTTTCATAGAGCTCAAGCTCCCAATAGTTGATGTAGTCTTAGGCATAAGGTTCTCTACCCCGTAGTCTTCGCACCCCTTAGCTGTAGCTCTTAGGTGTAGTCAAAATCAATAAATTTTACATTTTCTTTACATTGCTGCAGTTCTTTATTTTTGTTGCATCCAAGAGGGAACAGAGCCATTGCATGGTTTTGCACGTGAGCTGCAGAGCAGCCAGAATGAAAAGGCTGAGTGTAAGCACAGTGCTTGAGAGAGACAGTATGAAGGGCAGCTGGGAAGAAGATCATGGGCAGTATTCTCTTGCCTCCATCTTCCAAGCACACTCTGATTTGATCACTGTCCACACTGTGCCGGGGGAACCCTAAAAGCATGAGGAAGTGCTGAGTGGTGTATGCTGGGGAACCCAAAGTAGTAATTCAGCAGGCAGAGGCGTGAGACACACACAAGACTGCCTAGCATTTTTTCTATTTATTTTCTAAGTCTCTATATTTTTAGGAAGCTCTCCACCCCCTCTTTATGCTAAGCAAAGAAAGACAGGAACAACTTTTTGTAAAACAGAATATCCAATCTAAATGAAGTTCCTACTCCTCACAAGTATGGAATGAAATAATTAATATAAGTTTTTTTTCCAGCCCTTAAATAGAACAGATGTTAGTACTCTACTGAATTACTGTTCCTATCCATTCCTTCAGCATTCTCACAGCTTCAGAAAATTCCATCCAACCCAAGCATCTTTAATTTCCATCTCCAGTTGAAAACAGCCTTGCCGCTCCTTTCTCTTCAGGTCCCAATCCTGCTAATATGCATCACTTTAAGGGATGTCCTGTCACGAGGAACCAGTAGCTGCAGCCATGGCACCTGAGGTTCTGCTCCACATGTGTGTTTGGGAATCTGATTATTCCCTTGGTTTTATTTTGGGGTCCTCCACTTATAATGCACTCAATAATATTTTCAGTCAGCTTTTACAATATTTGGAGTTTATCATACCCATCTAATCCCTTGAATCCTTAATCCTCAAAAGAAATTGCATCAGATCAGCACTCACAGCTCAGAAATTCTAAAGTAAAAGCCATTTAAAAAAAAAGCTCAGAATTTAAATAAATAAGGACAACAACAACAAAAAAGCAGTTCACAACACATGAATTTTAATTTAATTACAACTATCCCATTGTTTGATTTAATTTTACTGTAAAGGCTCAAATCCTGTTGTTTAGCTTTTTAGTGGCTGCAGACCTCAACAACAGACGGTGAAGTAAGCATTTTAAGAAACAAACCTAGAGTTTGAGTGTCAAGCCACCAACACAAGGTGTGCCCCCAGGTGGCTGAAAGACAGCACTTGTAAAGGGGTTTGCTGGCATCAGAATGTCCTCCCCCTGCAGAGAGCAGTTTAGAAAAATAGGAATCCTTTTGAGAGCTCAAGCAATTCAGAGTGATCCCCTCAAATTACCCAATGCTAGAAGCAATATACAATTTCATTTTTGCTACACACCATCAACTCACTTTGCCATTTTTAAGTCCCCATTCAAGGCCCATACTTTCCTTTCAGCAATGATTCCTGACTTTTATTTAACCCCTAAACCCCTCATTCTCCTGGATTAGGAGTCAAATACGTACACAGATAGGAGGAAGTTGAACCTGCACAAGAACTGAACCTCAACAACTGGAGTGTTTTTGGAGTGTTTCATGTGCGAGCTTGAGTATGTGGGTCAAAATACAGTATGGGAAATGCTACAAATATTTGCTTTAAAAATGCATTTTAAAAGAAGCACCAATTCTATGTGTGTCTTTGGAATTTTGCTTTAAAGAAAAGTGCACCTGCAGATGACTCCAAACTGAGTTCAATTCTTCAACAAATATTTCTCCTTTGTTTTTTCATTGGGTCAGACAGCAAATCACACTTCTGAGAACCACTCTAATTTGGAGAAGTTCCAAAAGGTCTTTGCAGGTGGTCTCATGAATATTTTGGTTGGTCTGTGCTTTTCCCAGGGTTTAGCCCTTCCTCCAGTGAAGTTTTTTGGGCCCACATCCTGTTCTCCTTTTCCTTTCTCCCAGCTTCTCCCCAGCTGCAGCAAAGACATTGATTGTTCTTTCAAGTCATTCCTCCGAGATAATTCCAGTTCTCCATAGTCCATATATCTTACAGATCTGAAAACAACCCAAACCACGTGGACTTGAGGCTACATTACTTTTATTTCAGTTCTTTGAACTAGGTTTGCACAATCTCTGCAGTATTGTTCAGAGTGTGGACAGGAAAAACCAGCAAGGCTGGAGCAAAAATGAGCAGCCCAGATAGGCTCAGGAATTAACACGGAATCCACAGGAATCTGTTTAACCTGCCACATCTGCAGGACCCAAACCAAGCGCAGGTAACCCGCAGAAACTGAACGAGCTCATTGGAAACTTTTCGACCAAAACCGCGGCCCGTGGAGGATCCTGTTCCGAGGGCAGCGGTGCCATCTAGCGAGAGCAAGGACTAGCTGCAGCACTCACATCCTGCAGCTACAACGCACAGCCCCGGATTGACCTGCTGGAAAGGCTGAAGTGCTGGAAAGGTGCACTGTAGGAAATAAAATGCCTTCTCGTGACGCCACTTTTTTGATAAAGGGAAAGACATATACAGATTTTTTCGCAACATCTGAATATTCATTTCTATAGGAAGATTCCTTTATCTCTTCTTGACTTCCCCATTATACATATATTTTCAAAATTACTGGAAATATTTTTAATTATGGACTGCTTTTTAAAATAAGAAGTAAAATTTTCGGTGCTTTGCCTTCAAGAACTTATATGACAAGTGATTCCAATGACAATTGATCAGATTAAAATGGGTTTCAAATTTGATTTTGATCCTATTGTTTTGTTGACTCCAAGGAAGTCAGACAGACACCCCGGCTGCTTGTTCAGTACTTCTAAAAGTTCTTATGTATGATTATGGACTGATAAATCTATGAAAATATGGAAGATATATTCATACATACAGGCAAACATCCCAAAAAAATGTTAGACCAAAGCTTAAATGCCTGCTTTCCACAGAGAAAAAGTCCAGGCAAAAGAAGAGTCCTTCTGAAATAAGAAAAGATGAGATGCCTTAATAATTTGCAGAGAACAGACCTCAGACAAATCAGATGCTGCTCATGTGTCTGACCCCTTTGCACTTCTCTGTCTCATAGCCCAGGACACTGTACCATGAGGGTGTATGTTGCTGTGAATATGTGTTCATGTATGTGTTTAGCACGAGCTGCTGAAAAGTGCTTAGACACCTAAACACCTTTGTGGCTGTTTATTAATGTCTTGCATTTGGTATTGGAGTTCACCTGTTGTGTATTGATCCTGAAAGTTTAGTTCACTTCCTTGTCACTAATAAATCCATGGGCCACTCTGTCAAGGAACATACCTGGTGCAGGCAGCCTGGTTGCAAGCTGCAGTGTGAGATGCAGACTGAGCTCTGGTGGGAGCCCAGGGAGACAAGGCTGCCAACCCTTCACATAGCAAGGGGCACAAAGAATGGTGGCACAGCCAGTGAATGGACACTGAGGGACTCAGGAGGAAGGGCCAGGCCTGGGAGCAGTGGATTTTGAGGTGACAAAAAGCCGGGGTTGCTTTGCTCGGGATCCTCCTTAGGGCACCAGCTCCAGCTGTTTCTGTGTTATTGCACCCTGAATAAATGGCTTTATGCAACAAGACACTGCATGGGAAACCTGGGGTCAAGCTGGTGAGCAAGCCTGGTCTGACCATGTGAGGGGGGGATGTGGGGAGTCAACTGGGCTCCCACCAGAGCCGCCCACTGTGGAGGGGCTTCGGTCCCAGCAGTGAAAGTCTCTGGCCATGGGAGTGTGACCAGCAAGAGACTAAAGCATAATCAGACCAGAAAGTTTCCTTAACATTCTTCTGAGTCTGTTTTAAACCATGTGAGGTGACCAGTTTTTCCCTGAGACAGCAATACACTGTTAATCTTTTGATTCTTCCCAAGCAAAGTCCTCTACATCTTCTCAAATGTACAAATTGTGCATATTACGACATGTTCAAGTCTGTTGTTGCAGCCTCTACAGCTGATGGTATTTGGCTTTATGAAAAAAGCAGGTACCTAGCAATGCCTGAAACAAACTTCTGGCAAATAGAACCATATTTGTCACTCAAGATTTGCTCTTTTATTTTGACAAGCTGTAAGAAAGATCCCCTGACAGAATTATGACTTCACAGCTCACAGCTGTTATTTATGCTCTATAAAATGTCACCAACACCTGCTACTGTAGTGAAATGCAGAACTGCAAAGCAATCTGAAGTTCAGATGTAAACAAACAAAACCATTTTCCAAACAATGGTTTAAAAGGAAATAATGCTGAAAATAGCCTAAGCATTTTAAAATCTAAAAGGGTATCAATTTGTTGAATTTTTATGGAATGAGATGCCTATGTGAATAAAACTTCAGGTTCCCAAATGCAAATTATATGTGACTCTCTGGATAAAGCCAAGGTTTTCAAAAGTTGTTTGTATGTTTTGTCTGCTGTGTTGGCACTCCTGGTCCTCACATTTAATACTCACAGAAAGACAGGTGCCTCTTGACATAGTGCCTTAGGATGTGTCACTTCTGAGCAATTCAGAAGTGCCACAGGCACAGTGACAGTCACATCCAGAAAGGGATGTCCTGGGACACTGAGCCAGACCTGCAAGCACCTCCTCTGAGGCCTCATGTCACACAGCAGCCACCCTGACCTGGCTGGGAAAAGGAACAGGCATATTTGCCTTGGGGCAGCCAAATTACTCCAACTGTTCTTTCAAGCAGCTGGAAATGGCTCTGATCAATGAAAAAGCATCAGTTCTTGCAATCCAAATACCTGGAACTTTAGAAATATCTCATGAAACACTTTGTGAAAATGTAACTCCTGCTACCAGGGATGCAAATCTAAATATACATTTCCTAATACACACAGTCCAATTTTTTATGGCATGCAACGGATCTCCACACTCATCCTTTAGTATTCTTTGCTACGAAGAACTTGCTGACCCAGAGCAAAAGAACCTGTCCTGATCTCCTAAATGAAGTACAATCTTCACTTCTTGGGCTTTTCTGGAAGGAGTCCCTGCAAAAACAAACAGCAAGGGACACTGGAGAAAGCATTGGGAAGTCAAAGGCTGGACATCCAAACCACTCTGTCAGTTTCTTGGGATGTACTGACAGCCAATCTCCTAGAAATAAGCTAGATGATGAGATAACTATGAGAATAAGACAATAATGAGAACTTCTCCCTAGTGTGCAGCTCTATCCACACCCCCCAAGCCATAGGATGGTGTCTGAAAAGCCAGAATCCAACAGAACTGCTCTTCCTGGAGTCATGTGAACACCAGGTATAGGATGGAGCTGGTGCCAAATGCCATTGAGATCTTTCTAGTGTTAAAGGAGATCAGTGAGAGTTTTCTCCACCTGTGGAGAAAGGACTACAGGGATGGAGGCGAGTGTTGGTGGTAGGGTGTGTGTGTGTTGTAGCCAGGAAGCCTTGCACAGAAGAGAAGCAATAGTAGACTTTCTACTCTGAAACACTCTCCTCCACCAATGCTTTGAGATCACAAAAGCTGCACCTACAAAATTTCCCTCCAGTATCCCAGTTTTAGCTTGGCATTGGGAACCTATCAGTAGGATCAAGGAAATCATCAGTGCCAGATGACCTTTAAAAAGTAACATTTTTTAAACTTCACATTTTCTGAGAAAAGTCCAGAGAGAACCAAAGCTACAGATGGCTCACTACCCTGAGGACCCACATGGAGAAGCAAAACTTGATGGTCCACAGGGGCTAATAAATTAACCTCTAGATTGCCTGTGTGTTCACAGAACTTGGAGCTGTCAGATGCTCTGAGATTGTCACCTTCCAAGGCTTTGAATCCCAAGCCTTGCTAGGAATCAGGCTTAACACTGGAGCTGGAGATAGCCAGAAGCTGGACTTCAAAAGCAGTACAAATTGTGGATAGCAGGGTAGCATTTCCACCTATAGTTTGGGATTAAGCAATGAATAAAACATTCTCCACTCCATGGACAGTTTCAAGGACTTTAGTGAGATACTTAATGAAAGTGCTAAGATTACAAGCAGCTTCAAGAAAGCCAAAGAGTCTAAGGACAGAAAAGTAAAGATTATCCTGCTAAACAACTTGTAAAGCTAATTAAGAGCCAGACAACACTGAAGAAAATCTGCATTCTATGTGATATTCAAAGTGTGGCTAAGAATGTGACACCATCACAGACAGTACTGTAAATTATTTAACAAAGGGTGTCTAATAAGAAAAATATGCAGATACACTCTGCTTGACAACTAGCAGTAAGGTAGGCCAAACCCACATGACTACTTAACTGCAGACAAGAAGCTGAGCCAGGATCTAACACCCAGGAATAACATAGAGTCCTGGAAGCTCTCAGAAAATAAACCAAAAATGCTCCAAGAAAATAAGAGGAACTGAGGCATATTCCCCTCTGTTTCAGCTGCATGCTGGGTGGGTGCATTTTCAGATCTAAAGGATTGGCCTCATTATCGCAGCTAAAAAAGGCTACCTGGCTCATTGCTCATACTCAGGTAGCCCTATAGTGCAATGGTGTTGCAGAATTATGGATGTTTAAAAAGGATGTAAATAAGATTCACTTCACGGAAAAGACAGGAGTTACATATAAAACCTTCAATCTTATACTCTTTTGGTCGAAAAGTAAGGCCAGCCAAACTCAAATTACAATTTGTCAGGGTCTTAACAATTGCAAGAATGGAACAAGCTGGTATTTTGCCATTTATTTCCAGAGTACATTGCTAGTCACAGGAAATCTGCAAGCGACTCCAACTATGATTCTTTATCCTCTTCTCTAAGAGAGGACATGGAGACTAAGACAGCTATAGCAGAGTCCATATTGCTCAAGTCCTCTCAAGTTCTCTATTCAAATCTTGTCCATTTAGAACAGCCTCACTGGATTATTTATGCTATAATTCATATCTGCTGGCTCTCTCTCCTATTGCAGCCCCTGAGAGGTGAGGCATTCACTGCTCTAGGGCAAAAGAACAGAAAAAGCCATATTGGGCATTTTCTGTGAAACATATTTTGCAAGTATTTTAACAATCAGAAGTTTTATTAGCATCACCTCTCCCAATCCATGACAAACTACAGATCACCAGTAAGATTAGCACTGCTGCACTTGCTGCTGATGCAATAAAAGACCATAACTTATGTAATTGAAGCTGTGTATTTTAAAGGCCAAAGGCATCAATAATGTTGAACTGACAATAACAAAGATTTGTCAGCCTTTAAAAGCCTTAAATCTGTGTGGTAGACAAGCCATAGATTTTTCAGCATTTAGTATAATTTTAACAGTTTAATGATTAACTGACAATTAATTACAGCATGTTCAGTGGCCAGTATTTTTGACAGAGTAATGCCTATAAACTATTTGTAGGAGTCTAAATGCCAGTTTATCTGGACTGTGTCCCCAAAGGAATAACAATAACCTCTTCAGTGTGCAGGTCAGACCCTGTAGATACCATAATAAAGCTGGAATACTATAGACCAGGCACCTTGTCCTGAATCCAAGGTAGAACAGAACCCACCACTTCCTCCAGCTGAGCTACCCAAATAACCAGAGGAGACAGGTTGATGCAGATAAATCACACTTTTGTCCCTTCAGTCAAGGGATGTTTAGTTTTGCAATTTAATTGCCAAAGGGGCTTAATGCAGAAGTGCAGCAAGAATCAGCAGAAAACAAACAAACATACAAACAACAAAACAGTTCCTGTACTTTGACAATGTGACCAATCCTTCACTGCTCTATCTTGCATTTTCTTTGACTCCTCAGCTCATCCTTCCCTTCAGTTCAGATCCCTCACACATTTTTCCCCCACTACTTCTATTATGTACCACACCTGAATAATCCCTGCTTTCATCAGTGCAGGGAATCACAGAGTAACACCTCCTTATCCCTTTCCTACAGGTCAGATGTACTAAACAAGGTTTTTTTCCCTAAGCACATGAATTCTCAGAAGCTAACTAAGGGTAGTTAAGGGCAGGATATTCTTTTATAGTGAAAATCAGGCTTAGGATTGAGTGAGGACAGAGTCCTAAAGGAATGGTTGGAGAAAGGAGAGCTAAGGGCAATTGAAAGATGGACCAACCAGTATGATGCTGCAAGGATGTTTATTGACAAAAGTCATGGATATTGATACCTTTTTAGCTTCTGCAATAGCAATTTCCAATTGTTCTGTTTACATGCGATTTAGTACATAGCAGGCCAAAATGCATACATTTTCTTTTGCCCAATTACTTATCACAGCAGGCTGTTCTGCTCTTTGGGAGGGGGCAAAATGTTTCTACAATTCTTTCTCACAGTTTTTTCCTCACAGCTCTTGCTGTACAATCTTCAGCAATTCAAGAGTACTGTTCATGTAATTTAACTCATTCTGCTCTGCAGTAGAGGCTCAGTAGTGAGTTTGGGTTGAACAGTTATGAGCCTGCTCTGCTTGTGCCTGGTAGGGGTAACAGTGAAGAAACTACTTGTAGGCTCCTTAACCAAGACAAACCTCTCAGGTTTATCAGCAGCATGGCTACATATCATACAATTACTATTTCACAATGTTAGGTTCCTTTAGGTTTATTCTTATGCGAGAACAATGAAATATTAAATCGAAAATAACTCCAAAGATGAGAACAAGAATGCCTTGTGTTATCAATTTCATGGCTTGACTCAGCATTAGGTTCTAATCAGGATTACAGCTCTTACATGCCCAGAGCAGACATTTTTACTCCAGCTGCATAAATTCAGGATAATGAAAATAAATAATTTATACTTATGAAATACATATGAATTTAAGTTCAAGATCAGGAAAGTGCTGTGACTACTGCTGTTGACTTGAAAACTGTAATATTACTAATGCCAGTACCAAACAGCTGGCAGGTGCTTTACAAATGAATTTATAAAGGTAACATAAACATAAAGATATCATTCAGATTATGCACCATGAATTTGGTAGAAGAGAAGCAATTCAGTAAACAGCATTATTAGGATAGCAGTGTGTCCACACAGTAAGACAGATGTAAGGTTGAAATTTGCAGATATCATTTGGGGAAGACTATGTAATACTTGACTAATTTAGCTAACAACTTGAAAAAGGTGCTAATTAAAATATGCCTGGGGCTGCCACCTTCTTCCAAAATTGCAGACATGCTGCCATTGAAATGTTTCCACTTCATTATTTAACCAAGCATTTGGACTGGTTCAGGCGAACAGACACAAACTTACCATGGTGTTAGCAGAACTCACTTTTAAAACCTCCTGTATCTGATTACTGCAACATTTTGGACAGTTCTGCAACACTAAGTCCATGATCCTTCCAAAGCTTATTTACAATTCTGACTTACCCAAACTCCTCTGGATTCTTTTACACTGAAGTTATTATATATTTAGAGTATGTTTCCAAGGCACCCTTTGAGAAAGTACATGCTGCCAGCATGCCCGAAGCACACAGCTCCTGTACAAATCAGCTTTAGCACAGACACTTGGAAAAATTCAGGAGACCCCAGCAGTATCACAAAAGCTTAACCTGAGCCAAAGGGAGATGTCCTATTTAATCTGAAGGTAGGAACAAAAGACAAGCAGGCAACCAACTCTATATAGATCAACTGGGGGAAAAAAGAAAACTAAAGGCAAAAAGTTATTTTGCTCTTCAGTGGTAGGAAGGTTTTTTCTGCCTGTCCAGCTCCATCCTTTCAGCAGCTCCATTTCCCTACCCCTCAAATGGTTCCCATCCTTATAAAGTTGTGTCTCTAAAATTTTTAGAGTTTTACAGCAGTAAAAGCTGAAGGAACACCTTTTACCTCTCAAAGAAAAGATAGCATTCTGGCCCACCCTCCTGGCCAGCTGGGGTCTTGGACCTCAGTGGGCACATGTAATGAAACAGCTTTTCTACCAAAATGCATATAATGATAGTGGAACTGGGGTCCAGCTCAGCCAACCCAAATCATGGGTCATGATCCCATTACATGGGATGGAACAGATATCCTAAGCCACTAATGGAGTAGAAGGTGTGTTGGAACATCACAGAAGGGAAAGGTTTAGTTTATCCCATGTCCAAAAAAGGAGCATGGGTCATGCTTCATGAACTAAGTGCAAATTTTCCAAAACAAAGTAAAACAAGACTTTATAATGAAAAATCATCTTAAGGTTAAGAATATTCCCAATTTTAATTTCTTTTTTTAATCTGAAGTGCTAATTAGGATTTCTACAACCACTACTAGCATTTTTTAAGAAGGATGCAGTGATTTATTTGTTATATACACAAAAATCTTCATGTGGAAATTACAAAGTAATGGACAAGGTCTGTATCATCAGCTGCTATTTATTAGAGACAAATCATTACAAGCCCTGCATCAGAGAAACTAGTAAGCATTTGATTTTTCTTTATCTCTCTGATCTGAAACAGCTGATGGAGGAATTCCTCTGTTAACTTCCCCATATTTCTTTTGCTATGTAGAAACCTTCAGACAATTTTTTTAGACTGAAGCATCATTTAGCAATGTCATTTTAGTACACTGCCTTTGTTTCTCTCTTATTTGGTCTATCATTATACAGACACAAATCCCCCAAGTGCTCTCTTTCAAATAAAATAAAACACAGGCTTTTTTTAAAAGGTCATCTTTAAAATTATACACAATAAATCCAACACTGGTAAAAATCTATTTTAACAGCACTTCTCCCTCATCCCCACATTTCATCTCCATTAAATATTAAGTAGCACAAATCAAAAGATGGGGCTTGTTGGCTGCTTGAGACTAGAGACGTTCCCGTTCACAACCACAGCATTAAAGTCTGATCTAGTGGCATTTCTATAATTATTGAAGGTAAACCCCAAGACATGGACCACAGCCACTCCATCATTTCCTCTTGACCCTCAAATCTGAGCTATCATTTTCTTCTTGACATTAATTCCCCATTTATGTTCTTCCCCTGCATCTGTACAGATACTGAAAGGGAAATAATCATTCTTCCTATAATAAATCATGCAGATGAGCTTATCAAGTCCAAACAGAGTCTCTGGATTGTTTAGGGGAATGAAAAGCTAAAATTAATTTTTAAATGTCAGAAGCACATAGATATTCCAATGGTTTTTCAAGATATAAATTAATCAAACAAAATTTATGATAATGTAGAATTAAAAAAGAAAAAAAGGCCTCATATATCTTAGCAATTTGTGAAGACTGAATTTTATAGCTATTTAATCATCCAACAACACTGACTGTCAAGCAATGAAGAATTAGCACGACTTCACTCAATGGGGCTACAATGCTGCTGTCTCTGAAAATCTGAGAAGGCAGCTCCCCTCAGCACTGTTCAATGAGGATGTCCTTTAGTCTTTCCCACACCATCACCTTGGTTTCTCCTCTTTCTCTTTCTTCTCTACATTATTCCTTTGTTTGGGCTGTAAATCTCTACTGCTGTGTAGTCCTTGTTCTCTGCTGTTTTCTGACCCTGAGCATAATGAGATGCTCACTGGCTGCACTGACCCACCTTCCTTACGAGTTCACAAGCGACCCACCTCCTCAGTTTTCTTAGTGTTTTTCTTTGCTTTTGCTGTCACTAACCATTTACCCCTTAAATTCATAAAGGAAAGTCAAATTGTCCCCAAATGCTGCTCTTGCTCACAGTCCCTCCCTCCCAAAAATCCCCCTGGAGAAGAAGCCAATGTTTTGCCTTGCTCCTCCAGTTCAGGTGCCTTATGGCCTGCCACAAGGCAGGCTTAAGAGATTCTGGGCACAGCAGTGGCTGTGCCTCCAGCCCACCTGTTGTTCTTTTGGGTCTTCCTGCAGGGAGCAGCTCAGTTCCTGCTGTCATGGGATGGGCTAGGATGGGAAGGAGATAGCTCAGCAAGAGAGTTCATATCCCAAAGAATCCCTGTTTGTGCAGCCACACAAACCGCTGCAAGTACTTTCCTCTAGCACACGGGGAGTAATCCTTCAAACAAGAAAACCAGACTGACAGGTCTCTCTGCTCTGGGATGCAGAGAGTGGAGCACTACACCTGCCATCGAGCTGCTGCTGAGGCCAGGCAGCACCAGCCTCATGGGAACCTGAGCAGGACTTGCCTGGAGCTGGAGCAGGGTCAGGATAGGGGAAATGGGGTTACACCCCATAGGGGAACGGAGAAACTTGGAGACCTGTTTGCACAGAGCTACTGCTCTGTCCCTCCCACAACTGCTTGGGGATCACCCGTGTGCCATCCCACAATACAGAGGCTGAGCTGCCTCTCATACTGAAGTCTGCATTTTTGTCCTCTCAGCTGATCACAAAATTATGTTTGCTGCAGCTACCAGCAGCTTTCTGGCTCCTGCCATCCCATCCTATTCTGCTGGCTGGACTGAATCTGTGCTGTGGCAGGCAGGCAGCATGGAATGGGAGAGGCTACAGAGAAAGCTGATCTCACTCTCCATGGGTGAGTGTCCAGATCCAGGGGGATGGATGACATACAACAGTTTAATGTGCCAATAGTTAAAAGTAGATATTTATCTTGCGTGTGCTCAAAAGGACAAGAATAAACTACAAACCAGACTGTGCTAATATGCAAAGTAAAACTGTCATCAAAGGAAGTCTCTCATCCTTGGAGCATGCAGAGGATGAAAACCTTCTCCCCTGCCCTCCCCCCCCACCCCCCAATGTGGCTCCATGTTATACAAGATTCAGAAGCAAATCAGCACTAGCACATACTTCAAAGGATAACAGTGGTCTTTTTTACTGTGGAGGGAATGGTTATGTACTGCTTAGATGTTGCCATAAAAGCAGACTTGAAAACTTGCCATGAAAATTCACCTGTGCAAGCACACCACTTTCTTCTCCAATCTTGCAAGAACCATAAGGAAATAGAAACAAAACACCCTAGTAGTAGTTTAGTTTTCAATGAAAAAAAAAAAATACACATGCTGAGGAGATGTAAACCTTTCCCTATCTTCTGTAAGCACAGATGGCTCTTTGTAAATATATATAGAACAGTAAAATAGTTGCCATGAAGCCAGAGTCTAAGTAACCATGTTCAAGGACACTAAAACCTCCATAAATGCCGGGAAAACCTGTGAGGAGAACAGCAAATGCTTTCTGTGCACAAATCAGAACTCTGCCTCTTTCCTAAACTGCTGAAGTCAAAATTTGCAACCTGGCAGGCAAAGAGATTGTCATGTCAGAGTGAAGGAAGCTGAGACAGGACAATTTATACCTTCCACCTCACCCAGAAGAACCCATAGTACAAACTTATGACAAAGCCACATTTATGGCCACTTATGACAAAGACATGCAAGATGTGCTATATTTCTCCAGAACATTTCTCCCCAGGAAAACCAACTTAAAAGAGAGAATTTTGAGGGAACAAAGCTTTATTTCAGCAAATACTTCTTAAAATAAAAATCTAATCCAACCAGAAATCTGTGTCATGCATGAATTGTTTCATACACGTCTTCTTTTTTCAGGTTAATTTTTTTCCCAGTCACTGCCTTTTGGTTACATCCACTGTAGAGATGTTTCACAGCAAGGCTCCTCATGCACAGCTGGAAATTTGAGTTTCCTCTGCTGGTAAAGTCTCTGGCATTTATCTGTGACACTGAAGGGAAAAAAACCGAAAGAAGACAAAGACCACCAAAATGCCTCTACATACAGATTCTCATTCAAAAGTTGAGCAATCTACTCTGCCCCATCACCCACTGTGCACTATGGCTATCAGGCCCTTTGCTACTTTCCTTAGGGAAAATCTCTTTGTTCCATCCTGGTGGACTGGCCTCAAAAACAAGGGCCAAATTATACACATACCTGCAGTGGGAGGCCTGACTGACACTCTAATCTTTCTGTGCTGGTGTGACAATGGAAGATGTCCAGCAGAATTTCGCCACCAAAATTATGGCCCCATCCGAGAAAGAGCACTGAAGGAATTTTCATTCAAAGCAAAATCCAATCCAAAGGCACACTTTTGGAGAAAACCTGTAGTGGGCCTCAAGTCAATAACACCCCAATGCCAAGTAGAGAGCTCATCTCTGAAGGAGGTCAGCAACACTGAGGGGACCTGCCCTATGGCCAGAGACAAAGAAGGTGGCTGCCAAAAAAAACATGGAATAACCAACAATTCCCTACTGTGGTGTGATGCTACTTTACATGTCATGAAGGCTGCCAGCAAAAATTTAAGCCCAGAAAATATTTTTGTGCATGCTTAGATGCAACAGGGAGTTGAGACCAGTAAAGCATTTGCTAAACTGGCTGCAGAGGCCTCACAGTCTGACAAATAAGTAATAAGATTTGGATACTTAATATAAACTCAAAGGTGGAGTCAACTAGGAACCAAGCTCTACAGCAAAATCAATAACATCAAAAGCAAAGTAAGGATAAAAGAAGTAAATCAATTTTGTCTTTGTTCTTCCTTTATCTGTTACAAGAAGCAGCAGCAGGGAAGTGCTCCCTTTAGGCAGGGCCAGCCTCTTTTTCCCCTCATGCAAGGAAGTGGAGCTTTCCCACCTTTGAGCAGTGCACATCTCTCTACACAAGAAAAATCCTGTGTTTCCAAAGGGGATGAACTCCCTTAGTTTGCAATGGCTCCAGCATTCCTGAAAACCAGTAGGTCTCTGGGCTCATGGGCAATCACGGCCTGAACAAGTTCTACACTAGGTGTTTTTTTTTTTGTTTCTTTTTCTTTTTTTTTTTTTTTTTTTTTTTTTTTGGTCATCCCTTTACCAAACAGCATTTGTTACGACCATATTCACAGGATCAATTAGAAGGAAAAGACCTCTGAGATCGAGTCCAACCTGTGCCCTAACAGCACCGTGACAACTATTCCATGGCACTGAGTGCCACGTCCAGTCTTCCCTTGAAGACCTCCAGGGACAGTGACTCCACCAGCTCCCTGGGCAGCCATTCCAATATCTGATCAGCCTTTCTATGAGGAATTTCCTCCTAATGCCCAACCTAAACCTTCCTGGAGCAGTTTGAAACTACGTTCTCTCATCCTTGTCCCTGTTTGCCGGGGAGAATAGCGGTACCTTCCCGCCTTTATTTCCCGCGAGGGCGCTCTGGGATCCCAAGGCTCCGGGAAGCAATGGCGCTGCCGGGGCGGATCGGCCCTCACGGCGGTGCCCGCCCCCGCCGGCGAGGCGGGAGCAGCGACAGCTCCCGGAAACCGGAAAGAGGGAAATAAATAAAGAAATAAATCCAAGTAAAACCCCGCCCCCAAAAGCTTCCTTCTCCGCCCGAACCCCGCCCCCCAAAGCGTCGCGGTGGCGTCACGCGCTCGGCCGCTCAGTGCGACGTGTCCCTCGGCCCGCGGTGAGCGCGGCTCGGCGGGCCCGGGTGCCCCCGGGAGACGGGGATCAGGAATCAGGGACAAGGGGCCAGGGATGGGGGCCGGGCAGCGGGGA
The DNA here is from genome assembly GCF_903797595.1 of Erithacus rubecula. Lineage (NCBI taxonomy): Eukaryota > Metazoa > Chordata > Aves > Passeriformes > Muscicapidae > Erithacus > Erithacus rubecula. The sequence continues at coordinate 50,547,646 of NC_136689.1, read as the reverse complement.
TTGGGATGGGGCCGGGGATGGGATTGCGGGGACTGCGGCAGGCAGGGGCGCCTCGGCCCGAGCGAGGGGGAAGGGAGCGGCTGGGGACGCCGGAGGGGCCGGCATCGTACCGGGAGCCTCCTGCCGGGGGGTTAATTAACCAGGGGTCCGTGTGGACTAACGGGAGCAAATCCCTCCGGTGGGTGTCCTGCGAGCGGGGCAGTGCCGGCACACGCCCGCTGCGGGAGTGAGGCTCGGCCACAGCGTTCTGCCCGTGCTCACCCACCCGGCAGCTTTCGGCCTGGGGGTCTCCTCAGACCGGCGGCTTCTGTTTATTTAGGATACTTTGGCGATGTTCGCAGAAACACGGCGTCGGTCATAAGCTGAAAGCCAAGCTGATGTAGCTGTTGTTCTCCTCTTCTGGGCTGAAAGGCATAATTTTCCATATTTTTTTCTTTCGCAGTCAAAAATAGGCCCTCGTGTTTATTTACTGAAACAGTATCTTAGTTTCTTGCAAAGTGGAAGTATCGTAGGTTGGAATATGACACCTAAGGTTAATCTTAAGTCTTTAACAAGTTTTGTAGGTAACTGCTACTTCTGTAATTAAAAAATTCTGTTTTTCCCTATATATGTGGAAACATCAATGCTAAATGTGTCTGTCCCTGCAGGCAGTCATGGATCAGGTTATGCAATTTGTGGAACCCAGCCGTCAGTTTGTAAAAGACTCCATACGACTCGTGAAGAGATGCACCAAGCCTGACAGGAAAGGTAAAGCACACAGCAAACCAGAACACAATCCTTATTTCATCTTGTATCTTAGTATATGCCTTTCTGTATGTCTCTTCTGTTGATTCATTTGCTGTGGATGTTTCTCAGCTGCCAATATGAGATTTAAACTTGAACTTTAGTTGTCTTTATCTTCACACGTTTAAAGCTATACCTGTAATAAACTTGAGCATGTTCTTTTCTGGTAGGCGTGTGAGTGGTAGGAAAATTCACCTTAGGGGAGAGGTTAAGGAGCTGAAATTCAGTGCTCCACAGTTGACAGTCATTGCCTGATTGGGGCAGGAACAATTTTGTTGCTGGGAGTATGGAAGAGGAGGTTTTAGACTGGAGAGGCCCCAGAGAGAAGCTATGACTAAAACCAGAATGCAACTGGTCCTCCTTTCTGAAAGTTACAGTGCTTTATTCAGTGAACAGGTCTGTGACTAGATCTGTAAGAAGCTTCATTGCTTGTCAGACTGGCAAGTTTCTGAGGGGCTGTTGACCTTCTTAGTCAACTTCATGGTTGCTGTTCTAAAGTAATTGAGAATATCCCAAGTACTCGATTTTTGCAGGGTCTTACAGTGCTGTCCTCTTGTGACAGACAAATACAGATTTTCCATTTTTGATGCTGTATTAGATATTACTTTCAGGGTTTGTAGGGATGTAAAGGAAACACTGTGGTACAAATGTTCCATGAATTGTCATTGTGAGTATTTTTGATTCTGCTTATTTAAAAGATTGGGATCGGCCATTCTTTCTGGAAATCTGCATCTTCTCTCTGAAAATCTCATCTGTCTTCTGAAAAAGTAGATTTACTCCTCAGCATGTGTGCAGATTTTGAAGTGTTTCCAGTGTTAACATGATTCTGTAAAGAGAGAGATCTCTCCTTTGGTCACTGCAGTGCATGTCTGTATGCCATACATGAGACTTCCTGACAATTTTTTTTTTTTTTTTCCCAGAGTTCCAGAAGATTGCCATGGCAACAGCAATAGGCTTTGCAATAATGGGTTTTATTGGTTTCTTTGTCAAATTGATCCATATCCCAATCAACAATATAATTGTGTAAGTGAAAATGGCCTTCAATTTCACTAAATTTTTACCTGTTCATTTTTAACAGAGGACATTAGTGAGCCCTGCAAGACCTGTGTTGTTTTAGTGTCTGTGCATTTCACGTGTTAGTGTAATATGACAAGTATTACTTGATTCAAAGGACTTTATGAACAATATTAATGAACTTTATGTTAATTCAGCATGCTGCAAATATTAGATCCATAGTTCTTAAGGTTTTTTCTGAGTATTCTGCTTCGAAACTGAAGGTCAGATATTTTGATTTCCAGTTCCTCAGTGTATGTTTGACCATAGAATATTTACCTTATTGGATCTTATATAGTCTTACTGTTTCCCATTTATAATTTGGGTATCCAGAGTAAATGGATGGTAATGTAAAGAAAACTGAGTGGGTGTGCTGTAGAACAAAGTTGGTCTTGTTTCATTTACTGAGTGCTAGATATGCTTGAAACATTGTTTTATGTGTAACTGCATCCTGCAAAATCTCTTTTTGAATGAATGTTACATTATGAAAAATTTGTACTTCAAGTTCACTGGCACCATGGTACTGACTTATTAACAGTACCAGTTAAAACTCCTTACATACTCTAGAGCTGATGTGATCCCTTCTCCAGTACTGGAAGAGTTTAAAGACCATTCTGTGTTCATGATGTGTGACTTCCTTATACCTGTAAGAGTGGTCATCTAGGCCAGGAGTGTTTGAAAATGGGAGATAAACTGTAATGGTTGTCCTAACTAGGCAATGGTGGGAGGATAAGTAAGATTTCAGGTGGGATCACTTGATCACACTTCATTAGTTGAAACTGATTACTTTGCTCTCTCAACAGAGGTGGCTGAATATTCATCATGAAGAAGACAGTTGTGACACCTGCAGCAATGATTTCACAGCTTTCATTTGTTTGATATTAAACAAGCTCAGTTTGGGTTTTCAAACATTCTTGTCATCTTATTTCTTTTTAAAGTCTATGTGATCATACCTGTCTACAGGCTATTTTTTTTTTGGGCAATAGTAGTTTCCTTAAGTGTGCTTTACTTGTTCTGTTACTTCTTTTAACCATAGTAAAATCATTCAGGTAGGAAGTAAGCTTGGAAGATCTCTAGTTCAGTGTCCTGCCTGAAGTTGGGTCAGTGTTCCATTCTAATGAGGTTGCCTAAGTCTTCTCCAGTCAAATATGAAAGCTTCCAAGAGGGACAGTTGTGTGACTCTCTTCAGGAGCTGTTTACAAAGCAGTAAATCAAGCTGTGGAGCAGCATTGTTCCAGTGAAAACAAACTGCAAGAGAACAACATTTCTGTATCCCTTCAAGTGGTATTGTAAAAGTGTATTGGAATTCCTGTCACTAATTTCTGGAATCATCATAATTATCACTAATTCCTTTCTGCATTTGGAACTCATGCTAGGTTATAGTCTATACGTGACTGGGAAAAAAACCCTTTGGTCAAACAAAGAAAATACGTTGCCAGTCCTTATTCTGATGGCATAATTAAAAAACCCAAACATAATTGATTACTGAGATGTACCATTTGAAGATAATTTAGTTGTCAGAGACACTGAACAGTCCTTCAGCAAATCCACAGCTTACTCACACTGTTGGATAGGATATACACCCATTTTGCCTCCTGGTCTGTACATAGAATTGTTAAGGCCCCTGCATGTTGACCTGGAAGTCTCCATTATTTTAAATGATTACATATTTTGATTTTAAAAACTAAGCCTGTAAAAGCTGTGGTAGATACAGTGCTCTTCCTCCTCAGATTGAGATTGACATTTAATTCACTTGAAAAATCTTACTGTAAGCATTTGGTATTTGCAGGAGGTAAAATGGTACTTCTGTTACAGACTTCAAAAGCACTTAATACTGGGGCATCTGATACTGGTATTACAGCAAAGCTGAAGCTTCTTCAGTACACTAACTTGCTTCCTAAGTAGAAAAGTTCAATTATTATTCTTGAGAAATCTTCACCAGCACCTACATATGTTACAACCAGGACAGAAAAATGAGATTAGTTAATCTTAGTACTATCACCTTGTAATACAGTTATATTGTGTGCAACTGGGTACTGTGTTTCCTTTTTGCAGGAGGGGAAAAATAGTCTAGTATTGGAATAAAATACTTTGTAAAAGTAGCCTGGACTAACCAGATAAGCAGCAGCAGTTTCTTTACATTCATTTTGGTTTGTGGCTGCTCATGCATCTTCGATTAAGTAGTGTGATTTCCCAGAATGAAGTACTCCATTACTGCAAGTAATTTTGATTCAGTCTCAAGTGACTTTTATTTCAGATTTGTTTTTAATTCAATACAGAAGATCAGTGCCTGCTTATATCTTGCAACAGCTTACTTCTTACTGTCTTAATTCACTGAAATTTTGTAGTAATTTGAGTTGTGTCAGATCAGAAAAGGCAGCTGTAGCTGATCTTATCTCTTGATAGCCATTGTCCACAGCAAAGGTTTGTCTGTCTCGATGGTCACAGTCCCGGAGTTGTCATAGGTGTTGGAAGTACTGACAAGTGTTCCAAACTTCAGCACCTGGTTAGCTGTGAAAAATAAGGAAGAGACTGAGTGATTCTCTACAACAGTAAAAGGACATCAGTGCATTTGTTTTGAAAGACCACTGTTCCCACAAAGAACAAAAAATGAATAAATCTAACCCAGACAAACATTATCTAGTTAGAAGGCTTGTGTGAGATTTTTCGATGACCTGAAGAGGCAATAATAAATTAATCCCCAAATTAACAGTTAGAGTTTACAGCAGATTATTACAAAAGCAGTTTTTTGGATAATCCTCAAGAGTTTCACATCTGGAAATTTGTATTTCATTAGGAGCAGTTCAAGTACTAGTGCTAGAAAAAGCATTTAAAGTAAAACAAGATCTTACTGTAGTTCCAAACTTGGGATTTGCTGTAGCTCAGCAACAAGCCTGTAATATTTTAAAACATAACAGTTCTAGAATAAAGGCCAGCAATTAAAAGTGGTACTATTTAACAAGTTTGAATTAAGGGATATGCATGTGAGATCGGTGCTCCTGTACATTAGAAACTAAGTGGCATTACTCTAACAAGAGCAAACCATGCAGTTTAAGTTCTACCTTTCCTTTCTTCCCTTTTTGAGGTAGCATTGTTTTCCTGTTGCAAACATCACCTTCCTCAAAGGCACTCTAAAACGACTCAGTTCTGTGGTAGTTCTTGCTCACAGAAAGGTTCAGAGAACTCTTAATACTGTCCTTTGCTTTAGCCTCTAAAACAAGCCAAATGACACTCTTACCCACTGGCACCTTAGAAAAACATTTCCACGGAGGATACAATGAGAACTGCAGCTGGGGAGGACTGTTCTGGAAGATCAATGAAGTCTGTGTGATCCATCAGAATTGCCAAATTGTGCATTGATACCAAAGTAAAAATCCTCTGGATTTTCTATTAAGTGACCCACTGCAAAGGATGTGATCAAAATGAGTGCAAAACACCTTAGTAAGCTCTATTTTGTGATTTGCACGGGAGATGCATTTTCCAGTGTTGGATATTAATGTTGATTGCAGTAAACTCGGGTGTGGTGCATTCCTACAACGCATGCTGCACTGTCTACCCCTTGCTGGAAGCTGCACAGGAGAAACTGATCTTGCCAGGCTCTATGGCTTTAAGAGGAAGGGCATTCAGGTAAAAGCCAGGACATGTAGCTCAGTCTCTTCTGCCAAATCTGTGCTTGTTGCTGCCCATTCCTGCGCCTATGCTTGTTATTAGCTTGAAGTGAACTGAAGAGGAGGTTTCAGCTGCTAACTGAATTTGTTGAAATGAGAGAGTAACACCCCACTTGCATTACTGCAAATGGAAAAGTCCTGCCATTTGAAGTTCAGGAGCTGGGAGCATAACTGCAACACAGTTTAGAAATCTGGCAAAGAGAAAAGAAAAAATCCCAGTATTACTGTACGGTATCAATTGTGCACCTAAAATAAAAGTGCTAGATTCTGTCAGGATGCTTTTGGACACACAGCAGCACCAGGCAGGCTCCTAGACAAATGCCAGGATGAATGAGTTTTGGTGTCTGCCTTTGGAAGACACAGCAGCAGCCACAGGGGCTATGTCTTGCCAGAAAACAGAGATTTCACCGTTTGCAGATAAACAAGTAATTTAATGCTGAGGTAACACATGGGTAGAGTTCCCTGAGTAATAATACTCCCAAAAATACTGTGTTATGTGCTGTGGTCAAGCTATGAATGTTTCCAGTCAGTTTTAAGTAGGAAAGAAGCTTAAATACTTTAAAACATTTGCTGACACACAAATTGCCTTCTTTTGGTTACTATATATTGAAACTTGAAGGAGGTGGGAAGAACTTTGTTAATAAACTGCTGTATAAACCCACTCATTTAGTATCATTTATTGCTTCTCGCTCAAGACTCAGAATAATACTTAATGTTTCACAGCTTTGCATATAAAATAATGGCTCTGCAGAAGGCAAGAATTAACAACCACATGGCAGCTTAATGAAACAAAATCTAAAGCCGTATTTCCTAGTGCATAAAATCAGGTGAAAACGAGAGCCTTTTTCCCCCCTTTTCCAATAGAAAATTCTTGCCCACTAGATGGAGCCTTTAATCTTTATCAGGTTTTCTGCTGGGCAAGGATCACAGCATGAAATGCTGAAATGAAAAAATGCAAAAACTATGAAACAGGACTGCTGATTCACGTGGCTCAAATGGAACAATTCCAAGCACTTTGGTTTCACAACCAGCCAATATTTCAACTAACATAATTAAAAATGCATGTTTTCCATTCAATAAATGAACAGTAATTAATGTGAAAACCTAGGTTTGAGCCGGTAAAGGAAATAAGAGGATATGCAAACCTACTGCTGCCAGGCAAACTTCCTGCTGTGTCATGTATTCTGATGGAAGTTTACAAGGTCAAAGAAGTGGCAAGTTTTTTCAGCTCACACCGGATCCATTCCCTTTTTTAAAAATTAATTACAATCTTATTTGTTAAGTCCTAGCAAGAACTTATGTCTTGTGGGAAAAAAATAACCCACCTATTACAACACCCATTTTCACTACTGAGATTACTTTTCAAGATACACATTCCAAAGAAAACCACCTTTTTGTTTTCTACTATTTAGTATTTATAGCTTTGCTATAATTGGGTACCAAATCCAATTGTAATAAAGGATTCCACACTATGATTAAAAAAAAGAAAAAATCCAAACCATAGAAACCCTGGAAATTCTATAATTTTCTAATGAAAAGAAATTTTATTTTGGATCATTGTAATAGTAGTCTCTTGTTTTTTGTGAAAACTTTAAAGGGTTGATTTGGATAAACCTGTAAGTGATTAACTGAAATACCCCCCCAGCATTATAAGTTTTGTTTAGGGCTTTGTTTCCAATCAAACTGTGTTTACTGATAATGGATCGCTGATGAGAAAAATACCCAACTCCTCAATTGTAGCTACACTATTTTTCATTACTCTCCATCTATCAAGTCAGCAAGGACTTCAATACTAAAAGCAAATGCTGTTCCTGCCTTTTTATGGAGGGGGAGGAAAAAAACCCACCAATATCCCCCACCCCTCCCCGCAAAACTGCCCACGCAACAAAATCTATAATGTTACAGTTTTTTATGGTGTGCCACATGCTTTTATCAGTAACAAATTTCAGTCTGATGGAGTGCAGCAACCACTGTCTAATGGATTGCAGCATACCACTTATTCAGACCTAAACATGGGCATGGAGAGGACTGACTTTGATGAGGTAGTGGAGGAATGTTTCTCCAGCAGTTTTTGTTTTGTTTAGATGGTGTTTCATTCTGCTAAGGTTTGAGAATGTTGGACGTAATTTAAGAGAAGAAAACTGAGGGCATGTAGGTGAGCTTCCCAAAGGAGCATAATCACAAAGATGATTACTCCTTAGACATTTGTTTTGCTGACCAAATTACATGACAGAGGAGATCTCAGTAATCATAAGACTGGCAATTTCCACTATTTTATTGCGCTTATTCTGATAATAATAATAATAAAAAAAGACAAATCCTAGGGTGCCATATGAAAAATGTTAATCTCGGAGGTAAAATTCTGAAAATTCATGAATCTGATTGATGCAAGAACAACATTTGCAAATGTTAACAGAATGCACCCTGTAGGTAATTAAGTTGCATAAATAATCAAAAACCTCAAACCTAAAAAATTATTTTAAAATCTCATCGTATTTATACTTCTACCACAGTAGGGAGTTATTTTTGAGTGGCTGGTACATGAGCCTGGTTGCAATCCTTGTGCTGCTGGCTTTCAGCCTGGAACCTGAGAAATAATGTGGCCTAGTTATAACTAGATTGGAGGTCATCATGTCAAGTGCTGCAAAAACACTCTCAACATCAGGTTATTCCTCTTAATGATTGTATTAATAATCTGGTAGACTTATAAACATAATCTTTTATGTTCCATTGTACTCTTTAGGACACTTAAGTTCAGTCCAGAGAAGACAGGTTATCTATCTATCTAAAAAGATATATCAATTTTTTGTTTTGTGTACATCTTAGAAGCTCACTTATGCAGTGCTTGAGGGAGGCATGTACAGAGAAGAACTTCATCCTAAACTTGTAATATATGGCAAAACCAAATCGTGTCAGGGTCTCACTACTGTTACCACAAATGACTAAGGATGAAATACTATAATGTTAAGCATGTTCCACATAGACACTGTGGTACTTATGCTATGCTTCCTTTTCTCAACTGTGTCTCAATTACTTCCTGAAATATGTAAAGTCACACCTTGCTGGTTTCCACCACTGAAAATAGGAACAAGGAAAGGAATACAAAGAGATTGCCTCTGCTGGCATGGGTGTGGGGAATATTAAAATAATTAATTATTAATTAAAAGCTGTATTATAGTGAATGTAATCCTCTTCCCCCTAGGCAAATGTTGCATCAAAATGATAGAAAATTAAGATCAATAAGCTGAAACACAAGCTAAAGTGAAATATTGAATCACCATTTGGTATCCTATTACGGTCTGAAGAGGATTTCCCTGAAGTTCTGTTAGGAACAAAAATCTGCATTTAAATGGAGATACATTAGTAATGCATGAGCTAGTACTTTGCAGGTCACCCCGTGTCTGCAGAACAGCAGCATTAATTTTGCTATTTAAAAAGTAGTTTGTAGTCTGATTTTCCTTTCATTCCTCCTAGATTTACATTTGTGGCTAGGCTGACTTCACTGGAGTTAATCTTGATTTACACTGATGGATACAAAGAAAAAATTGGGTGCTTGATCTCTGTGCAGTGGGAACTGCAAAACTGGAAGTTGCAAATAACAGTAATTTACATTATAGCATGAACTATTTTCAATAGTGATACAACAGATGTACCATAAAGGCTTGCTGAGTTTGCTGGGAGGGGCTGACTAGCCTGGTAGTCAGATGCCCTCACAGCCTAGGGGAGTTTTGAATAAGTAGAAATTGCATTGGGCATTTTTTATAACTATTGTAACTTTGGGTACCTGGTGTTGTAGCACAGAAAAATGGTTTCATAAACTCAATGCATTCATACAAGCAGACTTATGAAAGCATTGAGAGGATATGGGAGGAAGGGGGGCCAGCAGGCAGAGCCAGGTGGCTTTTCCACCGGTTCAGGTGCTGGCAAACACTTGGCCAGGGCTCTGCAGCACAGACCTTCCTGGCCTCACAATGGGGGGAATTTCAGAGGTTACAGCAAAAGTTACAGGCTGTCAAAGCTTCACAAAACATTAACAGAACATTAACAGAACTGTGTGTTATACTCTGGATAGAAACCATCCATGTTAAGAGACCCTTCAGAAATGGAAATGAATGTCAGAAGTTTTCAAATTTATTTCCTGCATAATTTTTTTTCCATGTATCTTTTCCAGCTTTGTAATAATGGTAAGAATAAGAATAGCTTGAAATCTTCCTGTCACATCACCTGCTTGGTGGCAATTTAAAATGATTAGCTGATAAAAATGATACTAAGAAAGACTGCTTTCTACACTAAGGTCTCTGCTGCTACTACTGCTTCACCAAGATCAAAAGCATCATTAACTGTGCTGAGTTTTGCAGCTATTAGCAGCATTTTAGCACTACCAACAAGATGTGTTTCTGTATTTGTTCAAAATCACGTTAGTGTCTCAATTAAAGGGGCCTGGAAAGTTAGACAAGGAAACTCTACATACTGTTTCCAGTAGTGCCTTTCTGGTCTAAACATGATTAAGTCATAATGGGAGTGATCTAGTAAAAACATAAATATAAAGTAGGTCAGGGAATTAGCTGTTTGGAAGGCTGTTTCATTAACCTAAAGGCAAAGCCAGGATAAGATGTAATTTTAACAATTGAGTTTAGTCAGTAAAAAGTAGGTGTTTACTTAATTTTTGATGCCTTTCACTAAGTTAGTATAATGTTTCTCAAACTGCTTACAACTCTGAGGTGCTGTACTGGTGACAGGTGCTATTAATAATAGTGTTAGAAGAAACAGCTGCAGAAATAAAATGTAGCTTCAGTTTGACAGTCACTGCTGTAGAGATTTTGCATATAAGCTAGACAAAATAACTTGTTGCTATTTTGGTCTGTCTCTACTTTGTGTTGTGAGATAAAGAACACTATTCTCATGAGAAAAGGGCAAGAGTAAGACTAAGATGCATCAGCTAATGAATTGTCTTACTGCTAACTTGTCCATAAGACACCTCATAGCACACATCATCCTATTATGCTGTCATCTTTAGAGGCATTACTTAGTCACACAAAGCTGAGGATGGCAATCTGGTGCAACACTGAAACCTGAGATTAGCTAAAAACAATGGTGTTCTGTCACAGCATTTAGGTCTGAAGCTCTGGTTTGACATGACAGCAAAGAACCTAAAAATAGTTGCTATTTTGAAAGCTGCTACACTGTCAAGTTGATATGATGCATGTAGCAGTGAAATCTACTGAATTTGTTAAGAAAGGTATCCAAATGATCCTAGCAATTGACCACAGTGCTGCAGAAAGAACTGAAATTCCCCCTACATTTCTTATGACTGGGTTGTTGGAGACAGAAAAGAGATGGGAAGAGGAAGGAGAGGGAATCTTTTCCTCATTCAAATCTCAGGGCTAGGTGACTACATCCATGTACTCAGGCTTTGAACAATATAGCACCAGAAAGTGTTTCAACACAACCAGATTCAGGACTGACCAAGATCAACAGTTCATCTCTAGCTACAATAATTTTTCAGTGCTTCATATACTAATTTTAAAAAAAGTTATCTCACAAACTCCTATCTATCACTCCACAGGTTTTAAAGTGTCATATTAGTTATCCAGAACACAATGTTAATTATTGTTCTCTTCTATCCTTTGGACTCCTGATAAATCCTGTCACATTTAGATTACTATATCTGCAAGAAAAAGCAGTAAAAGAGAATTTTAAAACACATTCATAATACAAGTTTTTCAGCTTCTGCATGCATACCGTTGTTCTCATAATTTGCAAAAATGTGCAGACATGATTATTTCTGTATCAATCAAACTGGGCCTGTAGGTGAAATATTGGTATATAGATATTTGCTCAGTAAATACCTACACATGTTGGGTGAAATGGAATCTCATTCAATTGCTCCATGGAGGAGAACAACAGCAATGCCTCAAATATTTCACAACTGTCTTGGGCAACTGCTTATATCACCTACCACTGTGTAGGACGAGTCCCCAACAGCAAGTCTCCCAAGAATTTATCACGTCTCTGCTTTCTGTGATGGGGATATGGTTTTCCTAAGAGAGTTGATCAAAAGCCAGTTCCTAGCCAGCCCTGAAAAACCAAATTTAAGCAGGCTGTTTTCTTATTGCTGCTGCCAGCAGTAGCTCAGCACTGTCTCCAGACTCGTATTCTGCTGCACACATCACTCTATCACTGGGCCTCAGTGCCAAAATTAAATATGATTTGATAAAGCTCTGTAAAGTCTCAGTCCTTAACTCTAGTGTGCAAAGTTACAATGGCAAAGATCAAAGCAGACCTTCTGAACTCTGGGAAGGTGTATTGGGTTTGTGTGGGCAGGTTTTGGTAGAGGGGACTACAGGGGTGATTTCTCTGTGAGACGCTGCTGGAAGCTTCCTCCATGTCTGACAGGGCCAACACCAGCCAGCTCCAGAACAGATCCACTGCTGGCCAAGGCTGGGCCAACCAGAAATTATGGTAACACCTCTGTAACAACAGATTTAAGACAGGTTAGAAAAGAAATTATTGCACAGATATGATTGCAGTCAGAGAGGAATGAGAATGTGTGAGAGGAACAACTTCAAAGACACCAAGGCCAGTGAAGAAGGAGAAGGAGGAGGTACTTCAGATGCTGTAGCTGAGATTCCCCTGCAGGCTGTGGTGCAGACCATGGTGAGGCAGCTGTGCCCCTGCAGCCCATGGAGGACCATGGATACACAGAGATCCATCTGCAGCCTGTGGATGAGTCCTGTGCCAGAGCAGGTAGACAATCAAAACAGACTGTGAAGCTGGGGTAAGCCCATGCTGGAGCAGGCTCCTGGCAGGGATCTGTGCTGGACCCATGGAGAGGGGAGCCCATGCTGGAGCAGGGTCCTGGCAGGGCTTGTGACCCTGTGGGGGACCCACGGTGGGGCAGCGTGTCCTTGAAGGGCTGCACCCTGTGGAGAGGGACCCACGCTGGGGCAGTTTGTGAAGAACTGTAGCCTGTGGGATGGCAACCCAGAGAAGCTTGTCGAGAATTGTCTCCGTGGGAAGGACCCCACACTGGAGCAGGAGAAGGACTCCTCTACCTCTGCACTGACAGAAACAACTTGTGATGAACCAATCATAACCACCATTCCATCTCCCTGCACTGCTGGTGGGGATGAGGTAGAGCCTGAGAGTAGGGGAGAACAGTGTTTTTGAGATTTATTTCTCAATATCCTGCTCTGATTTTTTTAGGCATAAACAAAATGAATATCCCCAAGTTCAGTCTGTTTTGCCCATGACAGTAATCAGTGAGTGTTATCTCCTTGTCCTTATTTCATCTGATACACCTTTCACTATATTTTCTCTCCCTTGTCCAGTTTTGGATGGGAGTAATAGAAAGGCTTTAGTGGGCACCTGGCATCCAGCCAGGGTCAACCCACTACAGAGGGGTCCAACATATTACATATTTAAACCCTTCCCCTGCCAAGTCCAACTCCCACCAGAACTGACCTAATTCACAGCTGCTCCATTCAGACTCCTGGGTGGCTCCCAGGAGCCCCAGACTCTCTTGACCACCAAAGAGTTATTTGCTCCAAGACCTCAATCAAGCTGCCAGACCAGAGAGACTATTGAACTGCGCCAGAATAGTGGACCTGGTGCTCCTCTGACCACAAGGAAGCAAACAGCTGCCTTCACCTCTGAGCAATGGTCAAGGTGCAAAAAAAGACACATGCCCTGCCATACTGAATCCCAGGACAGCTGTTTGCATTATGGCTTGCTCAGGGCAAGGGTATTGCCAGGCTAGAAAGTGAGCTGCAGCCCCTCTGAGCTGCTAGCACAAATAACAAACTTCAATCAAATTAAATCCCTGACAAACAATTTTATTATGCAAGCTTTAACAGCGAATGGCACCATTTCCTAACAGCGTTTTATGTAAATACGGTATTACATTTACACAAAAAAATGAGGAGAACAAACTGGAATGATCATCCTTATGCACAAAAGGCACCACTAATAAAGCAGCTGTGCTTTTGTCTAAAACATTTCTCTGTAAGGGGGTAATTATTATTTAAAAAAACCCACACTGATCTGCTTCTGACAGCTCAGAAGGTACATGCTCATCTACTTGCTCCCCCTGACAGCTGATCTATTCTAGGCACACATAACTAACTAATAATGACTACTATACTTCTGATAGAAAAGTAATTCCATTTATCTTTACCCTTCCTAGCAGCACTGCTTCCTTTCAGTGTTGGGGTGGGATGCTGTATGAGGTTTCTAAAATGTGGTTATTTTCACCCTTACTATTGCTGTGCATTACTTAGAATTTTAGATTGCTCTGCTTTCTTGAGAAAAAACAATTAGACAAAGATATCATCACCCTGAGGATGAAGTGAAAGCAATTATTTCTGTTACAAAATGCCCCCCTAGATCTGCATGTGAACCTTTTTGATTTTAAATTTTATTACTTTGTCTTTCTGTTAACAAATAATTAATATGATTACTAACACCCTATGTATCTCTAATGTCTATACTATTTCAATTACAAAACTATTGCTGCTGCTTTTAAATTCTATTCCATTTATCTTCAAACTTGCATCTTAAACTTACAACACTTGTGGGCACTCATGAAATTGTGACTCCTCCAAACTTGCTCACTGGGGTCCAGCACCGTTTATGTGTTGCAATCCTTGAGACAGAACATAAGATTCAACAGGAGACTGCAAGCTACACTGTTTATAGTTCAGAGGCACTCAATGGATTAGATGGCTCTCCATGTCCTCCAAAAAATAAAGGACTGATTTCGAAACAGTGCTGCCCATTGTATCTTTCAATCTCCCTTCTTTCTAAGCTTTAAAGTCAGCTTTTCGGAAAAAAAAAATCCAACAAAAATGTAACTTATGATGTAGCACAGCCTGTTTTAGCTAGTATTACCCATTTCTTCCACTCCACCCAGCATTAGAGCCCTTTGCTTCAGGAAGGCCATGGGAGGGGTATCTGCCATCTGTATGAATCAGTAAGTCATTGCATATGGCTCATTTAGTGTTCCTGGCTGTTTGTTCTCACAGTGGGTTTTTTTGGACATGCAAGGTTAAGATTTGTTATCGATGCTGCTGAATACAAACAGCTTCTATACAATGTTTGTCCCAAAATGAAAAAAGAGATTTGTCATTAGAGGCAAGCCCTAAGTCTCATTGACTGTCAAAAACTTCATTCAAGTGGGAAATTCGCTACTGAGAATCTGTTAGCTGTCTGTGCACTCTCAAAAAATAATCTGATTGATTTCCAATATGAACAGTGCTCTTCATATTGGTGTGTTTCTTCCTCCTGACCTGAAAAGCCTTTTTAGCCCTGTTCCCCACCCTCTTCTCCCCTCTGCAAACAGGCTCAACTACTCATCACTAACATTCAGAAAGATGCCAGGCACTTCCAGGGCCCCTGCAAGGATGCAGTGGCTTGGGGGATCTTTTCTTTGGCTTCTTCTTCTCTAGGGAGGAGTGCCTCAGCAGGGCTGTAGCAAGCTTTCTGCCTGGACTGGCAGGAAGGAAAGGCTTCTGCATTAATCACACAACTCTGTGTCAGGCACTGCCCAGGCCAGGTGTAAGCCCTTGGACCTAAAATGCAGAGGCTGAATGCACCACTAAATTAATGGAGTAGTACATGGTGCAGCCAAAGACATTAAAGTTTTAAGAGTGCAATTGATTATATGTAGCTCAGCTTTCAAACACACTGGTCAAGATGGATTGCAACAGTCATGCCATGGCACAGTGATGCATGTCAGCAGGCTCCCAGTTTTACTGTACAGAGGACCTGACATTGGCTTTTAACTTACCAATAAACTACCCTAACACACTGCAGGAAGTGTGAAGGAAAAGGAACTACAAATCCAACAGTCACATGTAAAATAAAAGACTACACCAACTACACTACAGGTTGTCTGCTGCCAACAGCACTTGGTGTTAAAAGAACATGATGGCTGGAATTGCCAAGAAAGGAAATATGCCCTCAAACAGCCTATTTTTTTAGGCTCATGGAGCTTCCTGAAGATAAATCTGTCTTTAGCCTAGAATGTTCCTTATCTTACTTGAAATTACTGTCATCTTCAAACAAAAAAAATTACAAAAAATTTCATAATTCCTCACTAATTATCATTGTCTATGGGGCACTGTAGGAGAAACATTCCTACCAACAGCTAAATAAGCTACCTTTCTAAATTATATTTTGAACTCAAAATCAAAGTGGTGAGACACTGGAACAGGTTGCCTAGAGAAGTAGTGGATGCCCCATCCCTGAAATATTCAAGGCTGGGTTAGATGTGATTTTGTGTACCCTGGCCTAATGGGAGGTTTTCTTGCTCACAGCAGTGGGGTTGAAACTTAGATGAACTCTAAGGACTTTTCCAAACCAAACTGTTCTATGAAATATGATTATATTTTATTTGGCATTACTTTTCCCATTCAGGACATTTGTTGTACTCAATATTTTCCACTTTGTTGTTTTGTTTTGTTTTGCAGTGACTTCACCAAAAATATGATACCTAGAAGAATTTCATTGACATAAACTATTTCACTGATTGTTTAAAAACACTAGATGTGAAATACTTCTTTATTTTGTAGATACGGAAAATTTTGCTGAAAGAAAAATTATCTCAGAGGAAAAGCAAACTTTAAATTACTATTACAAATTTTTGTTAGTTCTAGAAACAATGCAAGCAGCTTAAATCCCTATTAAACTGACATCTTCCTTAAAAGTATTGAAAAGGATAGAAAAAATACCATTTCTTTGCTGTACTATTCTAAACATCATACATCACCCAAAAAACACTCCATCTCTGATGTCTATGGGATTACAAACTAAGCAGGAATTCTTAGGAACATAGTGACATATCTGAAGATTCATCCTCAGATATTTCAACCAGAGTAAACACTTTATAAGTTTCAGGAAGTCTCAAAGCGTGAGACCTACAACTCTATTCCACCTCTTGGAAGATGTGACTATTGGCACATATTCTTCTTAAAATCCTAATTTTAGAAGGATATTGTTATGTATCACTATAAGACATGCAGTGGGAAGGAAGAATTTGGTGTAACCCTGAGATAACCCTCAGAACCGAGAGATGTCTCATGCAAGCTCCACACGAAGCATGGTGATCTCTGAACAGAGACATCTGCTTTGTAATTTAAGGCATGGCTGCCTATCACAAGGCATGTCTGTTCCAGAATAGGCAGCACTGCTCTTCTAGAAACAGTCAAGACCATCAAAATAATATCTCATGTGTGCCCACTACAAGGCAATCTTCATGCAAGGGAAGCACTTCACTGTGAAGTTCAAAATCAGGAAGAAAGTGTGATAAGAGCTTAGAGCTTACTGGAGGGTGGGTTTAGAAAACACCAAGTTAAACACCAACACTTCCAGGAAGAACTAGAGAATCTTGCAAGCTCTGTACAGAACGGATGTTGATGAGCCTTGTAGCACTGAGGTCAGGACACAGCAGGAGGTTTGTCACGTCACATGCAACAGTGGAACCTGGATGATACAGATTTTGAAGGGCTCATTTATAGGTACTTTAGCATAAAAGAGACCAATAAAATATGTTTAAATGCTGTGAGAAAAATGTAGTTCTACAACTTCTAATATCATTGGCAGCCAGGGAGATCCATCTCTGCTGCTCTGAAAGAGTATCCATAAATAGCCATAGCATTCTCTAGCACAGCACAGGAACTTTAAGGAAGGCCAGAATACTGCAGGAAGCTCTTACTCAATTATACCTGAAATCAGCCAGCCATGAAGGACGCCTTACACAAGTCTCACACAAAAACTATACTCGAAATGGACTGAGAGGTTTGAAAAAAATGCTTCAGAACAGGAAAGTCCCTCAAATCTATCATTTTGGGACAGGGAAGGAAAACTACCAAAGATTTAGCAGTAGAAAAACCGTGCTTTGGAAAGCTTGCCTTGCTGTAGCTGGGACAGGGAAGGAAAACTACCAAAGATTTAGCAGTAGAAAAACCATGCTTTGGAAAGCTTGCCTTGCTGTAGCTGTCTAAACTCAGTAAGTGCAGCTTGTTGCCTAAGCTCTGTTGCTCAAAGGTTAAGAAGTTTTACTGCCTCTCTTGAGTCACGGACTTCAGAAGTCAGGGGATGCTGAATGCAGCAGTGCAATTTGTAGAACACAGAACGGCCAATATCACTGATGCAGTGTAATGAGCTGTTTCCCCCCTCCCTGCTGTGATTAATGGTGTGGACAGGAGGTCTGCTGGCGGAGCTCACACACGATTCTGGCCCTGGAGGCATGGCCTGCATAGAGCACCCTGCAAATGCCTGCAGCAGAGATTGGCAGGCAGAGGAAGCTCTGGGAGCCCTTGTTATTGTCCAGTTTACTCTTTCCTGAGCTCCTCCAGATTGCACAATCTGTGCAGCCTCTGGGAAGGCAGCTTTAGAATTGGCTTACTGCATGGAAAAAGCTGTTCTTCTTAATGCATATGATGCAAAGTAATGTGACAATGATTGACATCTAGGGGAGAAGAGGAGGGGAAAATTGAGTTAAGTTGGGTATTATGTGAAGAATTAGAAGGAAGAAGGAAAAAAAGGAGAATTCCTCATTACCACAGGATGTGTACAGTGGGAGAGATAGGAGTTGCTGGGTTTTATAACAATAATCATTATTAAAGTCAGTTAGGTTGACACAAGTTTATGATTATATAAATAGTACCTCAGTGACTACTGGATGTTTTTCTTTAAAATTTAATCTTCCCCAAACAGAAAATAATGAATAAATGTGGGAGGCTGACAGTGTACTCCCCCATCACATTTGTGAACAGGCCATGTAGTCCTATCTGCACTTCCACTGATACACTGTTCTCCTCAAGTATACATTTAAGGTGAGTCAGAACTTGCCTGCCAGCTTCTCTTTTCCTTTTCCTTTACACTGTGGAGTCAGTTGTACTTTTTAGTGAATGATGCAATTACATTGCAATGTACCAGGCAAAAGTGTACTGATGCTTAAGTGCTTATTTGAGATTGGGTCTGAAAATAGAAGGAAAAGCTGTAATTGATTCCATCAGGTTTTTTTTTTTTTTTTTTTTTTTTTTTTTTTTTTTTTTTTTTTTTAATGGAAGCTGAAACCAAGAGGACCTTCCTTTCACTAGAAAAATGAAGTCAGAATGTGGAGTCTCTCACTTTTTTGCTGTAGGAGATGGTACATGCCCAAGAGACAATCTCATCTTAGTTTTTATCTTAGTATCTTCAGAAGACTGTTAGGTTCTGGACCACTGGCATGGAAAGCTGAAATCTTGGAGGAAAAGAAAAAGGAAGGGGCAGAAATTATAACAACTTGAAGACACTTGTGACGAAACTAGAGATAGCAATATATATGAATCAGGAAAGGGGTTATTTGAACAAATCCCAACTGGCTCTTATTTTTAGTTATGAGTAAAAAGACCCTTTTCCAGAGCTCCAGAAGGCATGCTAGAAATCCCTATTCATTGCTACTATTTGGAAAGTTTTACAAGTGTCTCATAAGAATATGCCATACTTGCATTCAGCCCCAGGGAACTCCCATCAATCATTAGTAAACAGGTTATGCTGTAGTTTTCCTCCTGCTGCATATATGCAAGCAGGTCAGTACAACAAAGTCATAGGAGATAAGGTTAGGAAATTACATGCAAAGTACTAGTCTGGCTATCAATACAGAAAATATTTTTCCAGAACAAAAACAAATGGTTTGGGCTTTTTTTTTTTGTTTAAATCCCAATCTTCTACAGTTACTAAAATCAGGCCACTTGCCACAGCACACTCACTTTGATATAGCTTTAATATCAGTATTTTAACTAGTTCTACACGATAAAGCAGCAAAACATCTCCTTAAAACCTTTTAATTGCTAAGGGGACAAATTTCAGCATATATCCCTCTGAAAATCCTGGAATCAAACCTCTGTAATCCAGGGTCATCTCTGCAAAAGATCTGCAAGTCAAGATGGGTCATGACAGATCAAACTTTGAATATATTTCCTGCTTTGAAAACACCTGGTAGGTGTGTCTATCATTCCTTAGGGATATGGGGTTCCAATAGTACAAATCTTCAGGCCAGTTGAATACATTCACTACCATGTTCAGGGACAACTGCAACTGCCAGATACATGCACACATCTTTAGGGTAAACTCATACATAATTTGGACCTTATCTACTCAGTTGACTTGACTGTTCATTTCTGCAGGTTACAATTCAGAGAGGAACTAAATCATGTGTTTAACCCATGACACATTGCTATCACAGAAACCTCAGTGCCCAGCCTGTGCTGTACTGAACCAACGTCCAAAGAACTCTCTCTAAAACTTCTGGCCCCCTAACATGATGGAAAAAAGACAGAAATTTACAACCTCTCAAAACAACATATGGACCCTGCAGTGTCTTTAATTCTTGATGTAAAAAGCTTTACATTTTGGCACGCAGACAGAACTCCAAAACCAAAACCTTTGCTAAGAAAGACCTAGTTTTCAAAAACTACTCAGTCTTGACACTATATGGGCTCCTTCATTTTTGTTGCAACTTTGTTATGAAGGAGGAAAGTTTCTTGTCACATTAAAACAAATTTGGGCAGATCTGACCCTAGTGACAATGAGCTGATTCTAGGAACACATCAAAGTCCCTTGCTACTTTCCAGGAAAAGTACAAGCAAGAGTTGTCTTTCCCCAGTTTCTCAAAATAATACCCCTTTTCTACACATCCACTGCTAAAATGAGAAATGTGTGCTTAGAAATTCATCCTATGAAGTGTTCAAGACATTCTGATGGCTGCAATTTATCAACATAAATTACTGTACTTCACAGCAATGCTCCTGTCATAAGAAAACACCATGTGCCCTAAATTGTCTGCTGCCCTCTCCAATAATCAGCCTACTTTTTAAGATCTAGAGATTTGCTGATAAAGGACACCTCAGTGCATACAGCGACAAAAAAAAAAATTGGGTTTCATACACATCACTGGAAATGTCCACACACTGCTCTATTAATCTTTAGATTGGGGTCATTTTTCTCTTGAGATGTGGTAATAGATTACCTCAAGAGAAAATAGGGAAGAGCACCCAGACAGGGGTTTACTGAATACTAAGCAAGTTTGTCTCCTTCCGTCTTGGTCTAATCCCAAAATATATCTAATGACCAAAGCCGCTGTTTACTCTGTAGCAACTAACAGTGATGCAGAAGTAGCACATGATATTTAGTGTCATCAGTCTGCCCCTGCATCTCCTCAAGCACCCTGCACTATGAGACTGGCACTGCTCCTCTTCCCTCCATGATCACAACACATTTTGCTGATTCCAGCATCATCACTCACCTGCCCAAGAGCTCCATATCCAACCTGCTTTGCACTTCTTTTTTATTTTCTCTGGGAATCAAAACCTACTCTCTTCTGGAAAAGCACTCTGACCCCCTGTCTTTTCTCCTGTGGAGATTCAGTGTCTAAGTTACAGCATATAGAAAAGATTTTCTCTACCTCATTCCTCAATCCCTCTAGATGAGTCTCTGCATGGTAGCAGACCTTGAGCCCCATATTTAATGTTCATTTGTTTCAGGACATTTAAAACTGCATGAGCTAAAACATACATGAAAGTGCCTGGGACTAAATTAGGAAGTGCAATGGCCTCATGTTCTTCAGCACCTTTGCCTGTCTTGATTTTTATAGTATTCTTCCCATGTGTGAAAACTGTGATTACCAGCAGCATAGGAAATACCTACCACTGTGTTTAGAGGCACACTTCTCAAAACAGAAATCAGTGGAGTGGCCTTTGTGCAAATCACAGAATTGTGAGTTGGAAGGGCCCCAGAGGGATCAATCAAGTCCAACTCTTAACTGAATGGCCCAGGTGGGGATTGAGCCCATGACCTTGGCATAAATTGCATCATGCTTGCACCAAATGACCAAGAGCAAATGTTATGCCTTTGCTCCTGGGGGTACAGTACTATATCCTTGGAGGATCCCTGCCAGATTCTTACACTTACTGTTTCATTCTTCAGCCAAGGAGATGGTCCACCAGGGTGGACAAAAAGGATATTGGGCTTCACCACTCCTATTCAACTGAACTGCCTCTGAGGCTGTGGCTAAAGGTATAAACTGAAAGCAGTGCCAAGCTGCTGTGTGGAATGCAAGCATCCAACCTGCCTCTGAGATGGCTCAGGAACCCCTGCATAGGGAAGGACCATTCAGTGGTCTAATGCCACCACTGCTGGGCATCTCTGCAGCTCCTGTGGTATGTTTGCACCTCCAGAGAGCCTCAGAATGAAGCTCTTCTGATGCACTTCTGTCTGCTCATGGCAACCTCTATGGAACACAGAGTGCACTGCCCATGCAGAGGCTAAAGGGTTCTGTTTGGATTTGCACTGCATCCTCCTCCTTCTAAGAAATCAAAGTAAGATTTTCTATTATTTCCCATACAAGTTTCCCAGGACACACGCGGCTTTTAAATTATGGCTTAATGTCTTTAAAGTTTTAGGTTCTGCATTATCAGCTAGGAAAATCTGTGAAAAGGGTGGACACATTTTGAGTTTTTTGGGATAATGCAGACTGGACCTTACTGAGAGAGAAGAAAAGTATTTCTATGAGGAGCAAGTTAAAGTATTACCAGGTAGACCCATATATAATGGGATGGTATAACACCAATAATTTCAAATATATTCTTTAATGGTCCTGCTCTATTTCAGTCTTAACCCACTAAATATTACTTGTCCTGCGAGAAATTGTTACAGACCCTCATTGATATTAATGACATCTGCTTCACACAGCCAGCAAGCCCCCAACATCATGAGACAGAGTTTTAGAAGGCGAGATGCTCTTATTATACTGTATCACAGACAATGAGAATATTTGCCTCTCCATACTCTGGGAATCACCCCAATTTCACAGCAAGGATGACATGCTCACTCTTGCTGCTGCTTGCTGTTTAGATGCTACAGACCTTATTTTGCATAACCTTCCCCCTCCTTTTCATGGCTTGTACCAGTCTCATAATTTCATGGAGGGAAAAGAACTTTTTCTTCTTGGGAGAAGCTGCACAAAAAAATAATAGAAGTCCATATTGCAAGTACCTTGCAAAAATAGACATTGAGAAAGAGCCAGCACATATTTGCTCTACCTGGATGCTAAACTATAGGCAAAGCAATTTTTGGCTGGCAGCAGTGGTGTTGAGTGTCTGCACACAACCTTTTGAGCATCAACTCTGAAAGTTTTTTTTACACTAAGTCATAAGGTCATAATTTTTGTTTCCAAGTCACTGTGCAGAAAGAAAGAAAAAATCACTGGGCCATCCAGTGACATTATGGGGGATAGGATGTAGGTAAAATGACAGTGCTTATTTCTTCATTAAAACAAAGCATCTGCCACTTTGTTAATATTCCAGTATGCCCTGCTCCCAGAGAACTGTGAAGGCAGCAATGATTAAAGGCAGCTCCAACTAGGGAGAAGGCATGTTACAGTGACCTCAAAAGTGTAATTCAAAATTTATGCTGCTGAATGGTCTACACTCTAATCTGAGGAACCATCTGTGTAGATGTAGGTACGGTACAGACACAGTCTCAGGAGAGGCACCCTGGATTTACCATCAGCGTGACAGGAAACAAAAGATGAGGGTCCACTGTCAACCCCTCCTGCCTAAAAAAATAATTTCAAGTGAAGCTTATGACCCTGGAGGTGAAAAGTTGCTGAACCTGGTCCTCAGAGAGGCCACTGTCCTGACCCATCATCTGTAATAGCTCAAAGAAGCCAGCACAGGCTGCTCGGGGCACTTTTGCTGTAAATAGGCAGCTGTGAACACAGGAGACTACAGTGGCTTCCTGCCAAAAATCTGCATTTTAATAACTTTGTAATTGCATATTTTTGCAATCTGTTGACTCTGACTTATTTTAAGAACATCAAAGGAGCAAAACAGTATCTCTACCAGATTTTCTGGTACTTTAAATTTCACAATGAAGTTTGCATCAACTCAGTAATTACTGTGAGTAATTCGTAATAAAGGTTATAATGATGTGACACATTCTAGTGAATCCCTGAAATTTAGGATGTTGGAGTGATAAAAACAAAATAGAAATTAAATTCAATAGTAAATATTAGAAGGAAAATAATTAAACTCCATAATTAAAAAAACAGATTGCAAATCTAGTGTGGGTGATGGTGTTGCTATCAAGCTCATGTAATTTCATTAGAAGTGATTTGCTTTAAAGATGAAGAATAATTTTAGCAAAAATGGCTGTGATCCTGCAAATGCCAGCATCCACAGACAAAACCACACGTGAATAATCTACTGCACGAGGGGACCACTTGTGTGAAACTCTGCAAGACTGAGGCTCCAGTCACAGTTTGCACAACAAAACACTTGAAAAAAATGTTCCATCTTAATAAAAATTATGTGGAATTAAATCCACTTTTACTTGGTTATGCTTTTCAGATTAGTGCTAAGGAATAAGTTTCAAATTATCCAAGTCCCTTTGCATAAAGAAACAGGGTCAAACATGTTTTGGCTCACCTTAGCTCACTGTACCCTTTCTATCCAATATTCTCAAACCATGATCCCTACAGCAGACTTCCAGGGAAAGCCACAAGACACCTAGATGCAGTATTTCTTTCATGTACTTGCAGGGTTTGAGAGATCTTGAAAATCTTGTTTCACTTGAAATTGAGTTTTTACATCTTCCCTCTATTCAAATACACTGACTGACCATTCTAAGTCAATTGAACACTACTACTTACATGGAATAATAACATAAGTTCAGTTTTGTGTTTGTAATGCCTTTCTGAAGTCAGAATTTTAACAATGGAAAGGCTTCTTGTTCCATTTCATGAAAAGAAGAGTGAAAACTCAGTTCTCTTACCCCTCTTTCCAATGAGGCAGCAGGTTGAAATGAAAATTAAAACTATAGCTTCCAAGACTAGAAGCTATCTAAAGAACCACCTCACAATAAAGCAGATAAGTATTTATAACTTAGAGTGTACATCTCCAAAGGACGATCAGGCTAAATGGGTTTTGACAGGCTCCTTTTCTTCCCTAATCCTGAAAAGTAGCTACAAAATCCCACAGTGGGCAGGTGAATTTGCCCCAGTATACACTGGGAAGGACAGTGAAAGGCTGCCAGAGCTATGATTGAAGGTTTAGCTATACCAGTTCAGCCCAAGAGCTGTTGGGTTTTTTGTTGTCATCTTTCCCTCCACCCCTGAGCTGTCATTCCTTGTCATTAGAGCTTATTTCCTCAGCAAAGGTGTGTTTGCCAGCAAGGGAGGGAAAGTGCTGGGTGACAGATCCTGGTGACAGATTTGCCACATATAATGATATACAGATGTGATTTTCATTCTGATTTGCAAAAGGAAATGCAGTGTTATTACCCCATTCTGAAGAATGTAAAAAATGCAAGGATTTTTTTTAAGCCCTGAATATTTAGCAATACTTTTCTTGAAAGCTTATTACAATTATTTTTCTGTTTTCTTATTAATTCTCTTCCATACTCGCTGCATGTACCTCAGCTCTCCATTTTGAAACAGTATCATGTAGCCCAAACAAACACACCAGTTTTTATGAACAATGAATGAAGTACTCAGAGAGAATAAACCAGAGCTGCAAGTATTTAACACTGGTCACTAAATACAGCAGAATAAACATAAGATCCTAGAAGAACAGCAGTGATTACAGACGAGACAGATTAATGATATATGTGGAGTGCAAACTCCCCCCACCTTCCTAATGCCACAACTTTTCTAGTGGTAAGGGAAACACAGCAGCTGTTTCATCTCCTTGTCAGCTCCAAGACGTGACCTGAAGAGCTTTATTCACTTAGAAATGTAAAGTAGTACACAGTGAAAGACCATACTTGAAACATTCTCCATCACTCATCCACTATGAAACCTTCATCACCAGGCAGGCACAAATCTCAACACTTTCTAGCAAAGGCTTCCAGTGGCTGCTTCAAGGCTCAGCAATGCCATAGGAGAAAAGTAACCCTTAATTTTACTTCTTTATTGGTGGGTGGGAGGGATGGGAATGCAACAAATGACCCCTGACATAAGGCACTTCATGGAGAATTGACCAGTTGGGATTAATGGCCCTTGGCTGAATCTGGGCTATAAAATTTTTCAGCCAGCCATTAATTTTCAGGAAATGCTCTATTCCTCAGCCATTATTACTTAAATAAAAACATATATTGTATATATGGTCAAATCAAATTACGGCTAGAATTTTGTCAAGCACAGATAAAGGTGTAAATTTACTGTGTTATTAAAGCTTTTCCTTTTATGCCCAGATAACTATAGTTTGGTAGTGGGAATGACTATTACACATGCTTGGGGAAAACACCCTTGCTTTGTCCTTGCATAAAGTGATCACGGGATTAGAAGCTGGGATAACTAATTTAAAAGAAATCATCATCAATTACCTCAGTTTTTCTGTTAGGATCATGAAGAAAAGCAGTGTACATATACTCACAGATGTTCACTATAATTACACTCAATGATATGTATATTTATCACACAAAAATATATACAGTACATCAAACACATGGAAGGTGGTGTGGCATTTTTGCAGTGAATTTGGGCTGAATATATTAATTATGCACATGAAAGCTGTAATTGCATAGTGCAAATCACCCTAAAGAAAGGCAAATAAAACTTTCCTATCACACATATACTACCCAGTTTTTGCTGCACACTGCAGGAGCACAGATTTATGAAAAGGAATTTAGCAAAATTTTATGGAAGCTATCGCTTGCAAGACTGAGTCTGTACTTCACCTGCCATTGGTGAGACCATACAGTGATTTGAGAAAGAAAAAGACTGCCACCAATAAAATTTTAGAAGCCTTTATAAATGACTGAAAATAGATTTTCTATACAAGTGCCTTGAAAATGTCACAGTAAGATCTGGACCAATGACAGGTATACAGTCCAGTATAGTTAGTATTAATGTATTATTTTACCAATAGAGAGAATGAATTTATAAGCTTACAAAGCATCTATGTAGGGCCAAGGATGATCCACAGATACCTGCCTTTAAAATCTTGAATGCTTTTTACGTATACAGAAGAGATGTTCTTGTCTGGAGATGTTTTACCTTTATGAGATGCTCTGTTTTCCTTCTGGAGAGCCCAGCACAGTGTGCCTCAGGCTCTATCCTTAGGGGTGGCCTCACTGAGCACACAACAGAGGGTGGACTGATTTTGAGGTGACAAAGCTAAGAAAGGAGTGGTGAAGGTTCAATCACCCAGCAGCAGCAGGGATTAATGCCATTCCCAGTCTTGGAGGAGCAGCAGGGCTGGACATCAAGCCCCTCAGCACCTGAGGCTGACGAGAACTCTGCAGCACATGTAAGTCACCCCAATATCCCTGATGGGAGATACTGAGTTCTGCACTATTTTTACAGTGCCACTTGCAGAAAATGAAGGACATTCTAAATCCACACCATGGAAGGACAAATACCAATTTATTTATGCTGAAATGTGCATGACTTCATGTCAGTTTGTGGGCATGCAGATCCTGGCCCTGCACCTCACCTCACTGCATCAGTGCTGAGCTCCTTGGCTCCCTCAATACGATGACCTTGAGTTGCTCTGACCATTCCTCCTCCTTCTCACACCCAGCCTTTGGTCTTCCCCTTCCCCTGTGAGGGCAGGCCAGCTCTTGCTTTACCCAGTTACCACATTCATCCTTCCCCACATCAGGAAGTACTTTGGTTTTTAGCAAAACAACAGCATGCATCTTCCAAGCTACTCAGCACCTGCAGTTTGTCAAGTGAGAAGTCTGCCCAAAGCAGAGAGGGCTGTTCTAGAAAGAGTTTCAGCTTTCCAATTAAATTGCTATTCCTAATGTCTTCCACAGTGGTCTGCCTCACACCCTGTTAGTTCTGTGGATTGCAGAAAGACTTCCCAGCAGTATGATATTAAATGCTCTAAAAGATGACGAAACCAGGACAGGGCCCAGTGTAATGTTAGCTCCACACTAATACACAATCAGTGAAGTAATGACTCACTGCCTCCACACTTCATGGGCACACTTGAAACAAAGGAAAATTAAGCTTGCATGTTCTGATTCACCTTGGCCTTCTTCAGCCATATACTTAATGTAGTCTCTGATATGCAAACCAATTTTATCAAGTCTCAAGAGATTACTCTGGCTGGTATTAATGACTGAGCTAAAAAAATCAGGTTTGATCAGACTCTGATGCTGAAGAGCTGCACATTCAGCTCTAAATTAGTATTTCCTGGCATTTACTGCCCATTTTCTGTGAATACATACAGCTGACAAAAAAAGTGCTTTGTAAGGACACAACTCTGGACAAAATTTACTGTCAAATCCTGCCTATGTGCACTCTGGGAATCCAATGCACCACAACTGAGAAGGTGGCTAAGATCTTCTCTCCTTTTTCACTCTTTGTACTGAAATGAAACTTTTTAACCAGACTGCATTAATCCATAACAGAATCAGAAAGCAAATATTAATTTCTGCCATAAAAGCAATGAGCAAATGTAGCAAATATTTTATGTTGTAATTTCTGTAATCAATACTATAAAAGTTGGTAAAAACTGCACCACTGCCTTAAAACGCATTGAAACCTGTAATGAAGTTTAATAGTAAACATAATGTTTAACTCACCAATGTATGGAGCATAAGAGATCATGCACTGTGAAAAATACAATTCAAACATTCTTAGATCCCTAGAATAATACAAAAATAATTGAGAATAAAACTATGTTTATATGCCACAGATTGAAGTTCTTTTCCCAGTAGAGAAAGGCAGGAAGGCACTGTGAGGTGATGCTGCCATGTTCCCTAGGTGTACAAACTACTTAAAAAACAATTAGGTAAGAAGATTCATACTTTGCTTTTTCTCCCCCACAAACCAGTATGTCTTATCAGCATTACAAAGAAAGGTATCACCTAGGAGACAGCACAAACAGCAGTGCTGTTTAAATTGCTACGCTTTTCAAATTTTTAAAAGAAAACTGTTTTCCTTAGCTGTGACCCTTAGCTAATGCAAATCCACTTGCTTCTATTGCTTCATTCTCCTTGCTTTATTTTCCTATGTTATTCAATATATTCCATTCTTTTTGTAAGACTAAGAGCCTATAGAGGCAGGTATTGTGCATATGCTGTATGTTCATAGAATGCTTCTTTAAGCCTTATTTATAGCTTCTAAACATGCTTCAAAGCCTTGTTGATAGTCCCAGCAATGACTGAAAAATGGAATTTCATCAGCTCAGAAATACAACCCATGAGGCGCAACACAGAAAGGTATCCCAGTAGATAGTTTGATTTTAGAAGTAAGAATTCAATACTTCCAAAAACTTCAGTAGATTTTTTAGTAATTTGTGCTACATCTAAACAAACTAAGGATGGATTAAGGGATGATTAAGACTCTTGGATATTTTTATCTGTAAGGGTTGTTAAATATGGTTAGCAGAAGGAATTTGTGAAATATTTCTGAAAAATCAGGACAGTTAGTACAAGACTTAATTTTGGCTTGAAAGCATTTTGGTCACAGTGGCATAGAAAATGCATAGCCAGGGGAAAAATACCTAGTGTCTTCTTCAATTTAAAACCACTGTACTATTATTCTCCATATCAGCCAAAATTACTTCAACTTCCTTATGCACATGAAAAATAACACCAGTCACTGAGAAGCAATTACCAGCTCCTGTGTGATGAGTCCCTTATGCTTTGTAATTAATGTGATCTAGCTTAACAACAAAACAAATCTGAAATTAATAAGTATTTTCTTACTCTTTGTTCTACAAAGAAAACCCACCAGGCAGCCAAAGAAGAGCTATATCAACATATCTTCTCATAGTTTTCAAGGCTTTTTGGTCTAGGTTATAAAATAAAGATGGTGGAGGAAAAGAATTGCTCCCAATGCT
Organism: Erithacus rubecula; assembly: GCF_903797595.1. NCBI lineage: Eukaryota > Metazoa > Chordata > Aves > Passeriformes > Muscicapidae > Erithacus > Erithacus rubecula. The sequence goes on along the minus strand of NC_136689.1, from coordinate 50,518,302 downwards.
TTGGATGGTATGATGATGTTGCAATGATTAGCTACTCATTAATGCAATGGTGAAGTGATTTTTCCCATGTCAGTCCTCACATACATGGAATTTGCATACACACATACAAGATATGAAAGTATGCCACAAATAAACCAAAACCACCATGAACTGTATCATCTAGTCACACTCAACTGATGTGGATCAGAATCACTTGCCTCCTTTTTAACTTGTACATTAAGATATTATTTTAAAAACTTGCATAGGAGCTATTTTTTTCTCCCATTTCCTGCCTCTTTGATACTGAGGTGTTTTATTCAGACCCTTGAATTATGATTCTGCAAATGGTTTTGCCTGTGGAATATTCTGGACCTGACTTTGCACTGCGTTTATTTCAGGAGTGATGAGTGGTTTTTGTCCAACATAGGTCAACTTGTGGTGATGTGGTGATGCTTGTGGTGATTCAACCGTGGTGTCTGAAATGCTTTGAAATCTCACAAGGTGAGAAACGAACAGCTTTCTTGATCTTAGTATTCAGGCCTTTTGTTCAACCCTGACTGAACAGGCACTGTGGGTGAGGATTTTGATTGGGAAAGAGAAATTTTGGGCCAAAACCCTATGGTGAGATGTGGTCTCCAGAAAGATTAACAAGTTCTTCAAAACAGCAAAGATAGATTGCTGCTTGCCAGTAGCACTGTGATCCACTTAGCTGAGGCATAAAAAAAAGATAAAAATTGCTCCTTCTGCTTTCTGATGCCTTTCATCACTCTTTATGTAGGAAAGTAAATAGCTGATGCTAGCCCAGCACCTGGCCACTCATTGCCCTGTTCATAAATCAGAATAAAGCAAACATCACTTTCTCCACAGTGCAATCAGGACACAAGTTCCCAGTGTATGGTGCTTTCAGCTGCCAGCTTTCTGAATTTATCTTGTCTTTTGGAAATCAATTCCATGCAATGTGAACATGGAGAGGTGGAAATGAAAAAGAGAAACTTGCACAGTATCACCCCTCAAGTTTACTTATCTTGTAAATCCATAAGGCATCTCTCATGCTCATGTAATGAGAATGTTATAAATAAAAAAGAGAAAGAAATCACCTCTGTAAAGTAAAATCAACCACAATGTAACACTTTCCCCCTAGTAAATGCCAGAAAAATGCAAGCAAAAGAGATCCCCTTCCTCTTAAATATTTTAATGCAATATACTTATGAGAACATAACTCATTGAGTATGCTTCTGGTATTAAAGACAACAAAAGTTTTCCTTAAAACTCAAGCTGTGCTGGAAAAGAAACAACAAAAAGTTATTTATGATAGACCAAAGGGTTTCTCACATGGAATCAGACTTGTATAAATAAAGCCATTGTACTACTGAGTATTAACTCAGGTGCAACTTTGCCTGGAACTGAGATATAATTGTTAGAGCAATCTATTTTCAAAGATGGTTTGCATCAGTCATGACAGACTATTTACTTCCAAATGTTTAAACTTATGGCTCAACTTTCTTTTATGTGGCCCAAAGATTTGGAGATAAGCAAAGGAAGGGCCTCAGGACTTCAAAAGGTGTCAACAGATAAAAACGTGCATATATTTTATAAAACTTTTATAAACTCTTTAATACTGTTTTAGCTTTTACTTGCATTTTGTTCTAGCACCTCACAAACAAGCAAAATGCAGATGCATTCAAATAATGAAACTTCATACAATAGTCCCAAGAGTAAATATTCATAAAATTTTCTTCAGACATCTAATTTGATGTCAAAATAAGAATAATTCCAGAATTGCACAGAAAACCCCAACACTGCCTTGCACCATGGAGGAACTGAGCTGCCTAAATTTAAGCCTCTAAATCAGACCTAACTGGAAGCATAAAGTGATGCAAGATGGGTACTGGAGATGCTCTAAAAGAGGTTTCTGGAGGACACTTCTAATCCATTGATGATTCATTGCTCATGACCTTCTTGCAGATCATGGATTATGAGCATATGAAAATGGAAGGCCCAAAAACAGCAACACAGAGAGGTGTAAATAATTGTCCATCTTGAAAGTGAAGTAATTCTCTTCCTAACCTTTAAACAGACCATATTCCCAAGAAGAATAGGCCAGCAGTGAAGAGGGGGATATTTTCTTTATGGCAGGTCACATTCCTCAGTTCAAGAGAATTCAGCTTGGTGTCATCCAGAGAGGCAAATTTCTAGGGGAGGCAGACCACAAAATATCTTATGGTAAGAAATACCAGATGATATTTGCTCTTGCCCTTCACCTGCAGATGCTGTGGAGCAGAAAAACGAAGAGACAGCCAAAACACAAGTGAAGTTTAAATGAGACTGGTGTGAATCATGACTGCAATAACCAGCTCACCTGGGGCATGTCTCCTATGTGTAGGCAGGAGCTCAATCAAAGCAGTCTGGTATAAATGATGTGATTTTAGAGAGAATGACTTAAGCTAACTCAACCTGGTATGTGAACATTTTGTGTTGATCAAAACCTGAAAAAAAATCAATGCAAAATGAAAATTCAACCGGTCAGGCTTTGAGTAGTGGCAGACTCTGACATTTGGATCTGAGCACTGCAGGCAGACATCTCTTTTCAGGTACAGGCCTGTCTCCAAATCAGATGCTCATTTCACCTGCTTGGCACAGCAGGCCTTTAAATTGACTGTCCCTTACTTCCTCTGGACACAAAAATAAATCAGGTTAGCTCAGCCCAACAACAGAAACTGCTAAAGCTAGCCTGGCCTGCAGCAGATCAGGAAGTGTTCAGGTGCCCTGCTCTGACAGCAAACTGATGGAGTAGCAAATCCTGTAGAAGAGGATGAGGGAGGAGTGAAGCACCTCTCCCATTAGGCTGCATCAGGTCCGGAGTGGCCACAGCCTCAGGGGAAAATGCAAGGGTCTGCATTAAGGGCCTGCTGTGCTGATCCATCATGGATTGACGGGACAGACTCAAGATTTTTCCTTCCCTCTTTGCATCTGGAGCCTGGGTAAAACAGACCAGCCTTAATTCCCATGCACACAGTCCAGGCAAATGCTTAAAGCCCACAGACAACCTTCAGTGAAAAACTCTCCTTTTCCAACAAAACACAGAAGTACACAAGCAAGAAGCTCCAATTCAAATCAGCAGGCAGATCCATATCCTTATGATAGGTGAGTAATAGAGAGACCCTGAGCTACATATGTGAACCACTTAATAAATCCTAGTATGTAGGGTACTAATTATGCACAGAGGGCTTTAAAAAAGAGTCCTCATTGACAAAATGAGTAGCATATTTCCTGCAACAAAGGGTCTTTCAGTACTCTTGATTTTCATATCAGACTACCTGAGCTTCTCTTATGCTTCCATCTTCTTTTCTCTCCTACCCTCAATCTACAGCTCACGGAGCTTCGGCTCTGCCTGGTTTAATGGACTCCATTTGCAGCATCTTCTCATTTGCCAGGCAGAACTGAGCTACATCTTGGGGAGAACTGTACAAATACAAACAAAGTGAGCAAAAATTAAACAGCTTTCATTTGTTTGTAAAGGCTTACATGGGATGCTACAACAGGTATTATATTAAAACCTAAAATAAATAAATGTAAGCTATTCCTAGCATAGTAAATATGACATTGCTTTCCATGTAACCCAGGATTGAAAGAGAAGGAAAAAAAAACCCCAAACAGAAAAGGTAAAAGAACAAAACAGTCACTACAGCTTGGTAAAAGTGAAGTTACTTACACTAAAACCTAAAGCAATATTTGTACCATTTGTCCTGGGTGATCAACAGGCAGTAATTATTAGTTCATTAGCTGCTCAGATCACTGTAAGTTGGTGATGTGCTCAGAAATGGCTGGGGAGTTGACAAATTTTTCTCCCAAGAAATCAATTCGGCTCCTTCAAGAAAACATGATGAATATTTTCTTGGGATGCTGCCTGCACCAGAAGGGCAGCTATGTCTTTAGACATTATTAATATAGAGTGCACTCCTGCTATAAAACTCTCTCAGGTAAAGCCAGCTATGACAGAATTACCGACCTGTCAAACTTCACCAATTTGCTTTCTAACACTGAGACCATCCTAACCATGTGAGTGGCTTACCAAAGCTGCCATTTCTCACTACTCCTGCCTGGCAAGGCCACCTGCCCACTGCCCAGGCATGGGGAGGTGGACAGCGTTTTTCTTTCTTCTGCATATGTGCATAAAGGTGTGGAAACTTGGACAACATGTAACAAACCACAGTCAATTAGGTGGTGAACAAACACACTCTTACATGGCTCTTACTTAAACTGCTCCAGGATGAGGGACATAGTTCAGTTTTCGTCTTCAAGGTGAGAATAAAGAATCACTGCATTTATCATACAAATTTACTGTTTTGGAAATGGGTATTTGAATAGCTTTCTCCTTCTTTTTTTTTTTTCTTTTTTTTTCTTTTTTTTTTTTTTTTTTAATATTTTTGCAGCTCTTCTCTCATTGAAAGCCTACCTGATGGCATGATGAAAGTGTACATTTAAACTTTCTTAGTCACCATGACATATATACCCTAAACTATATCTAGAAACATTAGAACCTGAATATTCATTTTTATATATTTGCAAACACCCACTTATATATAATGTAAGTGATCTTAGAACATAGAATCAAGCTTTTTTTTTATGTGTTAAGACAGAAAATCCCCAAAAATACAGACCTCATAGCTTTCCCCCCTGAGAAAAGACATTGTAGATGCCTATGGAAAAGTTTCTTACTACTACAAAATAAGACGATTTATTCTCAAGATGTCAACTGAGCAATAAAGCACAAGCAACCATAAAGTATTGAGAAACTTTTCTGCAGTTGCCTGTACTTCTTTATCCAAGATATTTTTATGTGTGTGCAAATGAGCACATACATTATCTGACTTGTCATTAGCTTATCTAAATCTTGACATGAAGTATAAATTGTTAATGATGTGCAACTGAGAAATGTCAAAAGTATATAGCAGGGCCAAAAAGTCAGCACAAGAAGGCAAACAGGAAAACTTTCCATGGCATCTTCTTTCCTGCTATAAAAATGTATAGTGATACTAGTTAAGCAATCTTCACACAGCACTAAACAGGTGAAAGAGTAGAAAAATCCTTCTTTCACAACAATAATTAGGGAAAAAATTAAAATTCTTAAAACAAATTCTGGAATAGTCATATAATAGTCATAATTCTTCTTTTGTGACAGAAACCTTCAGGTTTCCAGACTTTAGCACTAACGCTGGCAACTGGTCACCACACAGGATAATTGCACTCTAGTGCCATCCCTGATTTTACACTGAACTTGGATACATTGGTTCATTTTGGGATTCTCACTTTTGTAATTTATTAATCTTTTTAGTTAAGTGCATGAGGAAGGGTCTATTTCATAAGTGTTGTTACATATTTATACACCAAGATCTGAAGAACAGTTGCTATAGGCCTAGAGTTTGACAGGGATTACACATCTAATGAAAGGGTAAGAAAACTGTACTCTGTAACACCAAGGTATATCCCATGGAAGAAGGAGGGATACTGCCTAGCTTTTTTCTTGTGACCCATCCAGATGTCACAAGCTCTGAGATAAACAGAAAGATGTTGGTTTCCCCTTTGTGTTAATGATGTGTAAGCAGGAGAGTGTTCTTTGCTTCTAGAGAAGGGAAGGGTCACCACACATCTCCCTGCATCAGGCACGCACGGATCTACAGTCAGCAAGGATGCTCTCGAGGTGTTGCAGTTTAAACACTACCTCTGCCTCAAGGGTGCATAAAATCAATGTCAAACTCATCCTGGCTTCCAGTGGTTACAACATAAACCCAAAGGTAGCCTGCTGAGGTGAAGTGAGTCATTTATGATTTATATCAGCTAAAGTAAAGCAAAGCAAAATACAGTAACCTCTGCAGCCCACGGCTCATGTACTCCTTGTAAATACATGTCACTCTGAAAGCTTATCCAACCCCTTTGTCCAAGGAAATATTTACTTTGTGAACTGCATGTTTCAAAGTCACATTTCACATCCAGCACATGTTCATAGTGAAGTCTGCACATTAGCAGCTCTTGGCCCACCAGTCTCCCACCTGCTGCTTTGACTCTCTGGCTAGCAAAGCTGCCCTGTTTCCTTAAGATTTTTAGGTTTTGAATCAGTTTTATAGCTCAGTGCTCTCTAACTGAGGTTTAACATACTGTAGAAGCTAATGCAGAACACCAGCTACTTTTAAACCTAGAAAAACATATTTTGCATGAGTGGTTTTCATTCAGTTTGCAGGAATGCTAGTTTGCAGAGTGCATAGATATCCCATGATACTATGTGTTGTGTCCTCAGGTATGGGCCATTGTTACTGCTACTGAAAAAGTTGTTCAGTAATACAACATGGAAAAAATGCCTTTTTTACTTGTCCAAGGTTTCCTAGAGTACATGGGTACTCACCGGAGAAATAGGAAAGCAAGAGCACAAAGAATGGGGATGAACTAGCCAAACCAGATGGCATCAAGCCATCATAAGAATATGTGCATTATGAAAACAGTAGCAGAAATAGAGACTTTCAGGTCTCAAAGTTTGATGACCTGAAGGCTAAATTAAATCAGAACCAAGTTTCTCCATTAAGGGAAAACAATAAGAAATTTGTCCAGAACACTGTATTTTGAAACCTGCTGATTCAGCAAGTTAGATTCTGTCAAATGATTGCTGTACATAACACCAGTAATTAACCTCAAGATATTGAACTTTCTTTTTGTATTTACTGCCATTCAAATGCAGACATGCAGAGTGCATTTTTTCTATTTCCTCCTAGGAAGTGGACATGCTCAAAAAATTAACTTTCATCAAAGGACAGGTTCAGGGCAGAGCATTTCATTTTAATTTAAAAGGACAGATTTGTCAAGCAAGCATGTAAGAACAAGAAATTTCCAAGGTATCACACACTTAAAAGAGAAAAAAGATTACATGTGAAGAATACAGTGACATCTACTAATCCTGACCAGAAATCCGGATTATTGTATTACCTAAGTAAAATAAGGTTTCATTTTGATCCAAGAAACCTTAGCAAGCTGAAATTATAACTATGGCAAATGACTAAGCCTAAAATTTCCAAGGCTCTCAAGGATCCTCAGGATGTGCCAAAGCATGGAATATAACAGAAGTCATGTATGTTCTTGTCATCCCTTTAAACATATCTTCAAAATACTCCAGTTGATAGCAGTGGTCTTTCCAAAGCATTATTGAGAACAGGAGCTGACACTATCAATAGTATTGGCAGTTCAGAAATAGAAAAAGTTGATATTATCCAGGATATGATGCCTAATAACAGCTTAGATTTTTTATTAAACAATAAAGTTGCTAGAGAGACTGAGTTTCAGGGAAGGAGAAGAAATTACTTCCTTTATTTTAAACTAACTTTGAGGACCATTCCTCACTTCCCTAAGGAGGTGGAGCAGAGCACCAAATAGTGTTCATTATATTCCAGCACAGCTGAAAATGGGGAAGATACTAACAGTCAGATTGCTAAATTAATTCTTAATTCCCTGTTCTAGTGCTCAGCCTCATTATGCACTGGATTAAAACAAACAAATTAAAAGAACCTACCAAAAACAGAAGAAAAATCACTATGCAGCAACTCTTCATAGTAAGGAAGGAGTTAAAAAAACAGTTGGGAAAAAGCAAGGGTTGGTCCCCTCCACACTTTTCATACAAATTATATAATGATATTTTCGAGCATTATCATGGACTTCAATGTACAAATCTTCTGAATTAAGAAATTAATTTTACAAAGATTGACAGCTTTAATAATTATTGTAAATGACAAACAGCACTGAGCTCAGAACAGAGGGGAGTCTAAGCAGAGCTGCTACTAACTGAGCAATTAATTGACCTTCTGTTCTATAAAAAATATAAAAAATTCAGAGGAATAAAGTTCACATTATCTTGTTGGATATTTTTGCCTTTTGCAAAAGAGATCTTTAAAATTTATTAAAAAGGCTCTTGATGAAATGATCTGATTTACAGGCAGTAAAAAAACACGGAAAATGCAAGTGCTGTATCTTGAGTATCATGAAAATGCCACAAGTGCACTCATTTTTCAGTTTTTAAGTTGCACCAATTATTAATAAAACACTTTAGAAAATAAGCAATTTGCATGAAGAAAACATTAAGAAAGTGTTTTTCAGCACAGTAATGGTCATCTTTAGAGCTCATCAGATGTGTGAGATGACAACTATTCCCCAAAAGCCAATTTCAAATTCTGCTGAGGACAGGAGAAGGAAAGACTTTGGAAAACTCTCTAACTAAAGTATGAACTTACAAACATGTACATTTACATCTGCAATGAAAATCCTCTGACCATACAAAGAAATAAGAATAATGGCAATTCATAAAGTACTTCTGAAGAAAGTACTTCACCCAGGAGTGGAAATGGGAGTGAGATTCATCTGAGTAAAAGCAAACCTGCAGTGCCCTAATGCTTTAAGTGTATAGGGGGTGTGACTTATCTTAAGGTAAACTTGTGAAATAAATTCCATAAATGATACTTTCAAACTGCCCACTCATCTTCTGACCATAAAAGGCACAACTGTGACTTGCTAGCTGCAGAAGTGCAATGTTTGGCAAGATGAATCATAGCAGAGGCATCTATGTTTTTCTAACAGCATCACTAACAGCACCACTGAGGACAGATGATTTGTCCCTTAATCCCGTCCCTTCTCCCCTTGCAAATGTTAAATTTCCTATGTATTTTCCCAGTAATATTCTGAGAGAAATGCAATAACTATTGCAAGTCTGAAATACCTACATCAAAATTGTTTGTAATGGATTATGTGTGTATGGGTAGATGTATCTCTGGGTCCTTCGCTGTGAAGTCAAGGATGCAGCAGTATTCCATATATCATGAAAATGTCTAAAATATTGTTAAAAGCAGCCTGCAATATTTTCAATAACATAAACTACAGCTGCTGATTTACATCCATCCAAACAGCTACTGATGGTTTATGAGCTGTGTATTGATAGGCTTTTTATTAAAAGAGTGACCTCAGTTCCCAGAGAGCCTCTTTGTGTCTCCTGCACTAGGAATTACAGATTTCTCCACTGGAAATGTCATTTCCACTTGTTCACTCCAATGCCTATGTAGAACAAGTCCTCGAGAAGTATTGTGGGACCAAGTGCTGTGCCAAGGAAGAAATAAATCAACCCTCAACTCTGCTTACTCTGGGAACTCATCTGAAATGCAAGGAGGAGTTAAAAGTCAGATTAATATCATACAAATGAGAGTGAGTACAGTAAATGTGACATTTGAGAAATTGTATACTAAACAAATAGAGAAAGAAACAGAAGGCAGTCCAAGCTGTTTTGCTGACCCTCACGTGCACATATATTTAACTCTCAACAAAACGTTTTAATCATAATTCTGCAGCAAGGCTGTCAGCTAATTATCAACCATACTCCCTACTCTCCTTTTTCCTAACCTTCTCTGGTTGTACAAGCACTTCTGCAGCTGGCCAGCTGTTCACTACTTCATGTTGTCATAGGGAAAGAATTATAATAAAATGCACAGACCAACAAAAAACAGTGTCAGTGTTGCTGAACATATTGGAAAAGGGCAAGTTCCCCTGCTTCTGATGTAGCAGAATTTTACAGAGAGTTAACCAACTGCCTGGGAGGGCAATAATAATTACTTGGGATGATTACAATAGTAGGGGTAGAAATAGGACAGTGCAATGAACTGAATTGTCAAACTGCTGGCTGATGTTTTTCTTGGTGACTTGAAGTCCCATCTCTCATTAAGCTGCGTATCATCTTCAAAGAACATCACAGGCCAATGCATACTTCTGTCAAAACCTGTGTCAAGAACCTCTGGAAGGCCCTTCTGCAACTGTCAGGATGCACCCACAGCTGCACAACCCTCTCCTTTTCCTTGCCCCCCTCTCTTGTCATCACAGTTATGAAGAGAGCATAGAAGAAGTGCGCAGAGTGAGACAAAATAAATGCTACTCAGTGCAACAGACACCTCATCAGTCACAGTGACTTGTTAAACTATTGAACATAAAAGGTGACAATTAAATATCAGCACAATCATTTAGCTGCTGATCGTTTAGCAGAAATATCAAGTCTGTCCTACAATCCAAACTGCCTCCCACACAGTGCCAGATAGAAAATTGAATATCGCAACACCAGGGGAAGAACGTCTTTTCTAGTCTGTACTCTCATCTTCCCTCCTGCTGAAAGATTAAATTAAAAACTTCCTTTTTTTTTACAACTTACTAATATGACAGAAAATTATTCAGATCAAAATAGAATATGAATTTAAACAAACACAGTTCATCTTACATAATTCCACCTACTGGCTGAGAGCACCTTCTGAGGTTCAAGTCTGCCTGGGCTGGGACATAAGATTAGATTTTAAAGCTGCAGTTTTAAGGAATAAAAGCACCTAAAGCAGCATTAGACAAGCAGTTTGACTGTAGTGCTATCAGCAGGGAACACAGATGTTCAACAGATATGAAGTAAGAAGCCATGACAAAGTTCTTAGGGTAGAAATATGACTGCTATTTATATAAGAAGATTAAGTCATATAGTTGAGATTCAGAATTAAAATCTAGTGCTTGGGGACATGGTTTAGTGGTGGACTTATCAGTGTCAGGGTTATGGCTGGACTCCATGATTTTAAAGGCCTTTTCAACCTAAATGGTTCAATGCTTCTATGAAGTGGTTAAAGACACAAGAGAGAAGATGTATCTCCTCCCTATAAAATGGAGACACAAAAGAACAGGATACTCCTTCAAAACAGGTCAGCTCAGGCTTTCTCCCCAGGAGTGAGCTGAATACAAGCAGCAGTCAGGGGCCTTCCAAAGGCAGTCCAGAGGCAGGAGCTCCCCAGTGCCTCCTGTCCCCCACCTCCAACTATCCTCATCTCCAGGGCACTCCTCACCATCTCTGCAGTGATCTTCATCTTTCCTCTACCTTTTTGTCAAAAATGTACTCATTATTCTCTACATATTGGCAGTTTGTCAGTGCTTCTTTTGCTGATGGCATTTCTTCCTGAGAGAAGCTGAGGTCCAACAATTGTTGCTCTAGGACCACTTCTTTTGGAGGCAAAAATGACAGGGATGGGAGGGACAAAGCACGCAAGGAAAAGATTATGGCTTTTTAGAATGAGGACTAAAACACAAGATAATTTAACAGTTATCAAACATTTCAGGTTCTTTGATACTAAAACCAAATTTCATGCCTGCAAAACTGCTAATGGCCAGGCAAAACAGATGCCCTGTACAGAAGTTTAGAGCTGTCCTCTCAGCAAACATGCTGATTATTAATGATACTTTTTCTGTTGTGCTCACTAAGAATACAAGAAGATACTAGAGTATCTTTGAAGCTTTGGCAAGACTTCTGTAAGGACCAGATACCTTATTAAACAACAAATGACAAGCAGTCTTATGAAATATTTTGACACAAGGAGAAACAGAGCTGTATTATTTGTATAAACAGATGCAAATGGAGATCCACCTGTGATCTGAGACAGCTGAGAGAGTAAACAACTGTGAAAAGTCAGGTTCTTAACCTTGCAACCTTCAAAGATCTGTTAAAGCCCTTTATGCATCTTTCTAAATGACATTTTTCCTACATATTTTTTGACTTTCAAATGAAACTATACCCTTCCCACCACGTTCAGAGTTGTCACAGAAAGACTGTGTTACAGCTGTTACATCTCACTGAATTCAAAACAGCCTAGGTAGAAGCAGCGAGAAAGAATTTCTTTTTTTCATGCTCTGATACAACCCACTGATTGTGCCATCTGTCCAACACATGATGAAGAACCTCTAAACAGAGAATAGCTGTAGGGGACATAGTACAGTATTTGCAGATCTGTGCTTGGTAAGAGATAAGAGCTTGTATTTTAAAAAGCAAATTCGGCTTTTTGAACACAATATATTAGATATGCAGTATGTTTCTGGCATGAAGTGAGGAAAAAATTAACCAGCAGATCTGTCCAGATGGAGGGAGGAAGTACTGCCAAAGGCAGGACAAGAAAAAGGTGCTTGATCCGGTGTGAAGACCATGTCAAGGCAATCTGCCTATCACGAGTTCAAAAGATGATGGGAGTTCTGTAGATGGCTTTCTGCAATGCAGGAAGTCACATAAAGAATAAAAAATACAAAGCTCAAGTTGCCACGGCATGAGTGTGCAAAGCTACTGTAATAAAAGTGACAGTGCTAAGTGCCTCAGTTAAGTATTTAATAGGATTGTAACAGCCACATCCATAAATCTGCCCATAACAAATAGGAATTATGTGGCATCCCTGCCATAATTTCTCTAAATTGGCTCCTCACTGGCATCTCTCCAATTATTCATAGTAAGGATAGTATGTCTTTATCCTTTTGACTGGCATAGGACAACATATCTTCAGAGAGTCTGATATATTTATAGGTCATTTCACTGCAGAAAAACCTGTGTGTGTCACAGGAATTTCAAAGACTCAGGGAATAGCAGCAGAGATCAGAGACAGACAAATCTACCCATTGGATGCCTCTTTGAAATGTGTCAGGCTGTGTTTAGGGCTGAGTGCTGCCACAGAGAAGGGGCTTGGGCAGTGCCAAGCACTGTAACTCCCTGGAAATGCTGGGCTGGGTTAGGAGTGCCCAGCCCCTGTAGGTGCACAACTGGCTGAGGAATACAGGAGTAGTTTTTAGGCTGTGGAGATTGACGGTCTGTTCGGTTTTACTGCCTGCAGATTTCATGGGCTTAATATTCTCCCTTCTAAAAATGCATACCTGAAGTCCCAATCCCTAGAGCTTGCAAGAGTCTTACAGGAACACTGCCCTTAAAATGGACGAGAACTGAGGAATTTTAAAGTCATTATATAAATACTTATGTAAACACAGTGAACAGAAGTACTCTTTCCTGTATGCCCACAGCCCAAAATACAACTTAAAATATTCAGTGGCAATTTTTTCCCCCACAGAATATAAATTATACATTGGAATTGGAAGCACAGCCCATGCAAACACTGCAGTTTAAATAAAGAACAAGTTAGCTGTGGTTTGATTACAAGGTCCTAAAGAGTTTCACTTCAAAAGGCAAAGAAGCTTGTAAATTTAGCAACACAAACAGAAAAAAAAAATAGCTAAGATCAGTTTTGTGAAACCAATGGAGTCAGTATACTTCAAAAACTGACCCACAACTACTGTGTTTTCTCTCCAAGTATTCCAACTTGCCTAAAAATCTGCAATTTCCATTCTACATGGTAAGAAAACCTAGAAGATCAAAATGTCATAAATACAAAAAATCTAACAAGTTAAGAGTGATCCAGCTCTGTGCAGGAGGGATTTACAGGCTATTAACATAATAACCACCCAGTTACAAGCTATTAACCTAACCATCTCATCAGCTTACCAAATTCAGTTTTAATTACCAGTGCAATAGCAGTGTCCTTGCCTTCAGACTTCATTATGCTGGTCACTGTGTAAGGAAAAACTACACAATTGTCCCAGTCATGAAAAAAACTACCAGTCTGAGGAACAGAGACAGTGAGATGCTGGGAAAAGAAACAAACCAACAAAGAGTGCAGCCTTCTGTCACACAGCATATCCAGTGACCCAGTCAGGAATAACAGTGGCATCATCAGCTTTTGCAAAGAATCATTTACCAATGGATCCCACAGCACTTAAAAGATGGTCAGTGGCACCATTCCTGTTTCTGAACTGGAGAAAAGGAAGCACAGGGAAGTATGCTTGGAGTTGCCCTGGGTAACCCAGCAAAACCTGAGAAAATGCTCATCTAGTGATTCCTAGCTCCGTACCCATCTGCTGAACAAAGATGTTTCTAACCTAAAACATAATTGATAACTTTATTGGAGTATAAGAAAAAAGCCTTTTTCTTATGAGGTCAAGTCCAGATAGAATATTGGAGGAACTATCCAGAATACAGGCAGTGGACACCCATGACAACAGATACTTATGTTGATATCAGATCATAAAAATTGCAGAATTTTATTATTTTTTATGCTGCTAAACACTTTGCACATATGAAGTCAGTCTACCCCCCTTCATAACTCAGTGAGAATTATGGGAAAAATCTAGTGCTGAAGATGGTATGACTTTGAACTGAAGGATCATCCATAACTCATCATTATCAGAGCATTCCCTCAGGTGACAAAACCACCCAGCAATTCCCAAGCCTTCAGTTGGCTAATTCTGGCAATAATTCCTTCCTCCTGCCTCAGACTGTAGACCCGTGACACAAATTAATTGTCAGTATCATTAACTAAAGAAGTTAAACCTTTGAATATGTGTACATGAAGCTCTGTGTGCAGTGCCAAATCATAACAAAACCAGATTAAAAGGTAAAGATGTCAGCTTAAAACCAAAGTGGAACAAAAATGTCAGGCTGATTTTATTTATGAATAAATAACCTTCAACACAACCTAATCCAGATACTGCCTTTTGTAATGTAGCTATAACAAGGAAAAAAGTATATAGATTTAGATAACTTTAAAAGGATTTCCTGGGTTTAAAAATATTTTTTCACAAATGTGAACCCAAGATAAAATTAACATCTGTGCAACATGAATGAAAATACATTTGTCTACTACTCAGCCATCCTGTCTGACATCTCTGCCCCTCTCCCTTACAGACAGTGATAAAGGTTTTAGATTCTCCAGTTAACTGAAGATGTGGTCTAATTTCAGAATTGATTAACAGTTCATTGTTAAAACAGCTAATGAACCAGCTGTGATACCAACCTTTATGGGGATCTCTTTTGTTCCCCAATCTCCATTCCTACTGAACACTGAGGCTGTGTAATGGTTTGCTTATTTTTCCTGCAATACTTCCTCTTGAAAAACAACATTCTGTAATGAGGAAATATAAACTACTGAGACCCATCACAAGACTTTTAGCAATCTTCCCACTACTCAGGCTGCCCTGAATACTACTCTACTGCATAGTGTGGATTTATGTTAATACTGTCACTGAGGTTGGCTGCAAGTTTCTTTAGCACTTTTGATTTATGCCTCCTTCTTCTGAAGGAAACTAAAACAAACAAGGTTAAGGAAAGACCTGTTATTTACTTCACATTAAAACTTATTTTAAGTACATGTTTTGGGTTTTAGGCAAACAACAACTTCAAGCATTGATTCTAGGAGGTGGAAAATCTTATGAAAACATGAAGAAACTAATTTGATGTGAATGTAAAATTAAGATGGAATGTTAATACACATTCTGGATCTCTGAATTACTAGGTTTTTCTCAAAATTATGCATAAAAAAGCAGCAGTGATACAATGTATTTAGAGTTTATTCTCATTCTAGAATTTCAGTGTGCTTTTCCAAATGCTAATTAATTGAACTTCAAAAGGCTCCTGTGAGATACAGTAGGTAAGTATTATTGTACCTATTAAGCACATATAAACCAGAGTTACGATGTTTAATTATACTCAGAGTTGTTTCTTTTTAAATTGATTTTCCTCTACAAAAGAAGATGCTGATAGTCTATTACTTTTAGGACATGTTTTTATGAGTTCAGTTTTTAATAGGCAACATTTCCCTACACCTATGTTTGCACATGCATGTATTCATTTAGAGTTTAAAAATACACAGTCAACCAGGAGCTGGTAACATTCTATACAATTGGTTTGAGAGATAAGCCTTAAACCAGGACTAGGAGTAGTTATGGGTAAAGGAACACTCATCTCACAGAAGCCTTTTCCGTTTGTTTGTGATTTCAATAACTTCCCAACCAAATTCAAAGGTAACAACAACACTTCCCCTCCACATAATCTAGGCAGTTCTGACATAGCTATTGTATTTCCCCAGGGAAATATTGCTCTAACCTCTAAAGATTGACTATAATAATGGAAACACAAAACTTCTAAAAAAGAGTTTGTGTTTATTCTATTTTAACAGTTCCATTACTGAAATAAATCATCCTCTGTTTCTTCCAGCATTCTCACATCAAGAGCATTCATGATGGTTTGTGTCTGTTGTGGATGTTGCACGTTGCATGTTACTGTGTTGTATGCAGCCAAGAACAAGGCAATCAGGATTACCTTCTGCTGCCCAGAAACACACTTTGAAGGAATACACAGCCAGTGCTAAACAAAATCTGACATCACCTCAGCCCAGTGTCCTCCAAAGTGAAATTATGCCCTGCAGAAAGTAGTATCTTCTCATCAGTTTTCAATTTAGCACAGTTCAGTTTTGTTGAGTATTCCCTGCTGGCTCCCAAGTCTGCATTCCATTTAAGTTCCAGAAGGACAGAATATATTTAGTAATTATCTAATTGTAATAACCAATTGCTAAGTCTTTTAGGAGCAGATGGAATAATAAATATGTATGTGTTCCAAAACTAAAACATGCAAGGCAGTACAATTCTACTAATAATTAAGTTTGCTTTGATACAATACATCATTTGATAGTGTCAGACAACCTGCATCAGAAGGATTTGATTTCTTGCATTTGGTTGTTCAAGAAGCAAATTCTCTGTGGATCAGAATCTGTTTTGCTTTGTCTCTGAGTCTCCAGAGTGTCCATGTAATTATCACTGTGATTGTCATTCCCAGCCAGATTAGTGACAGTGGAGACTAAAATGTCATCTGCAGGCTATGGCAAAGGCTATGTATTTGAATCAACCTCTAATAGCTCTAGTGAACCTTGATACAAATATGGACAAAGTCTAAAATACTAAGTACCATAATTTAATGCATTTTTCTTTCCACGACAAAACACTGTGTTCTCAAGAAATGGGATGGTTTTTCATTTTCTGAAGCAATACAATCAGCAGCTTGGAAATTTCCTGCTAGTACAGTACGTTAGCTGAACCACTGATTAGGAGGCAGGAACTTCCACATCATCTCTTCCCATCAATTTCTTTTCAATTCAGCATATGGGAAAAATCACTTTTTCCAGGTCACTCATTATATATCAATTTTCCAACAGGGGCAACTTGATTCCTGAAATCCAAGACTTTTCACTATCCTGCTGAGCACAGCACTGCTTTTATTTTCCACAAAGGATCTCCTGACTTTCTGTAAGGGGTTCATGAGACTGACCATTCATGTTTGTTTTGTAATTTTCTAGTCACGGGCCATTTCTCTTTTAAGATAGGATTGTACCTAAATGGTGGCTAGACAGAGCAATTTAGGCTACAGAAGCATAAAGAACAGGCAAATATGTGATGAGAATGGTGTTATTCATGCAACCTGAAATAACACTGCAAAAAGGCAGTTACCTCAGAGGCACCACTTTTGTACTGGAGACTGGATCTGCTCAAGGTCAGTCACCACTCTGCTTCTCACCTTGGACTCACCATTCTTGGAAGTGTTACAACATGAGTAGATGTGGCCCTTTGTGATACAGCTGAGTGGGCATGGTGGTATTCAGACAAAGGCTGGACTTGATGATCTTGGGCCTCTTTTCCAGCCTTAATGATTCTAAGATTCTGTGACAAGGTATTATCCTTCAGGGGCTTAGTGATGGCAAATAAGCTTTCTGCCAGAATTAGGTCTTGCAAACAGGAAAAAGAAAAAGGTATAATCTACTTCAAAACAAAATTTAACATTAATTACTTGAAAGTATATTATTCTGATTATTATATAATGAAATCACCCTGATAATCTGAATCCACTGCTCTGTAACTCCCATGTTACATATATATATGTCTCCATCCACAAGAGACCATCTGGGTTTCTTTTCCTTCTGTTTTTCTTTATGTATTTTCCTGTAGAGAACAGACTGCACACATTCAAGACTGAAGGGAAAAAAAAGGGCAAAACTAATATCCATAATACTTCTCCTCTGCATATGGGAAAAATTCACAACCCTTTTCTGGATATTACTTCAATTAATTTCTACATTAGCTTAGTAATGCTTTAGTCAAAGCATCTGAAAAAAAAAAAATCAGAGTGAACAGAGAAGGCTTTCTTTTGCATGGTGATGGCTACATTTATGGATGTGAAGGATATCATCCACCTGATGTTCCTTGGAGACAAGGGGCAAAAAAAAAAGGCTCTTTTAGGAAGATGTGAAAAATTACACACTTTGCTTTGTATAGCATAATTCAATTACCTTTCTAAATTTGAAGTTGAAAAATTTTACAGATTTAGATGTAAACTCACGACAAGGAAGTTCAAGACAAACAGTATCTGGAAATTTTGGTTATAACACAACAGGCTAACAATCACAATGACTAACCAAGCTGCAAATTAGGACATCAGATGACCCCCCCAAAAGTGGCATTTCTTTCAGAATAAAATACAACCTGTCAATACCAGATATTATTAGCAAAATGTGCAAATATGTTTCACTCACCTTCCCTTCTCATTAGCCTGTATATAAGTGTTATGTAGTAACATAAAAGCCACAAAGTTATAACGGCAGTGGTAAGAATCCTGGTACCTTATGCTCCTGCCAGCTGCTACTATCTGCAGCTAAAGAAAGAGTCATTACAGTCTTTAGAAAGCACCATCAAGTGGCTATTATACTGTAGTTTTACCTTTCAAGTCAGGGATGCAACATGCCAAGAAGGTATTGATGGAACATCCGAACTGCAGCTTCAGTCCTAAAACTGATTCACACAAAAAGTACAACTCTAAAAGCAACATGGGCGAGCCAAAAGCCTAGTTCATGGATACATTCTACCCAAAAGCATTCCCTTTGAGCCAGCAGAGATTATATACATCAGAGAAGATACAAACGGGATGAAGAGAATGAAAAGCAATTTAATTCTTCCTCAAAGAGGGCTTAAGGAAAGCAGTGAGGAGCTTGCACCTGCTAGGTGAGATGCTATGAATACACTTATGGTCAGCAACCACAGCTTCACCAGAGCATTTAACAAAAAAGCAGCAGATAACTGCTTTCAGTTACATAAACTGCTCCCCTTACAGCTTGAGACCTTGAGCACTCTCATAGCTTCATACTCTGTGACACATGTATTTACTTACCAGCCTCTGGCGGGGAAGCAACAACTGCACCAGTTCAAAAAAAAGCCCAACCAAACCAAGCAAAGGAGTCCAAACACTTTTCCTTATTAAAAAGGCTGAAAGTTCAGGAGAGTGCATGAAGTGATCTGTTGTCTGCTTGAAACTCCACACTTCAGGCCCATAAATCCACTTCCACTGATTCCTGCAGATCTACAATGCCACCTTTAGAAACCCCAACTAGAAAGCAGGTTTTCAAGTAAAGGGGAAGAGTCCTACTCTGAAACCTTTGTAGCCAAAGCCCATTAAAATGCTGAGGCAGACTCTCAATTGCCAACTGAGTTTGACAATTCAGCAAGCAATCAAAGGCTGTATTTTACAGCTGCACTAGTAGAAATAGCCTAGAGATGGTGAAAAACATGTAGCAGGTTAGATGTTTTCAGCAGACATAAACACATATTATTGCCACAGTACAGGTGGTACATTGTACACGGGAATGCTCTCTGAAGAAGGGCATATAATTCTAGTCCTCTAAGAAAGGATAATTTCAATTTAAAAGCTAAATCCCTAATCTGGGTAGAGGACAAAACAGCTTGGAGAGAAGCACAAATGGAAGAACATATTTGTGCTCTCAGGAGGACTCTACAGGTCAAAAGAGCACAAAATCAGCCACTGTTGTAATCTCAAGGATTTATCTTGATAGGACACTGATACAGGACCCTCAGACGATGGTCCATAAGAGGTATTTGGGAAAGAACTTTAAAGATGGGTCAATATGGAGCAGTATTTTCCTCAGCATATCCTTCCTCAAAAACCTGTAGCTTAGAGATTTCTTGAAGTGGAGACTGCATCACTGTGTTTGCTGTGGTCCTCAGTATTTTGTGGTAGTGCTTTCCACAGCCCAGCTGAGCCTTGTGCAGTGCAGTATGGCTGGGCATTGCACAGCATAACTCCTTGAAGGAGCAAAGACTGGAATCAAATAAGTCATGGACCTAAATCTCCCTCAACCCAAGATAATTTCTGTTCTTGGGTAATGAGTTATCTCAAAGGATACTCAAGAATGTGCTGGTGCTCTTACCCTGACAACTAACAGTTAAAGTACTGTTAAAGTGGAGACCAAATACTACACTTGGCTTTCCAGAAAACCAATTTTAGCTCCATTTTAATGCCTAGATGGCCTCTTTTTGTTCAGGGAGTGACCAACAGCTGACCATATACTCTAAGAGAAAGGCAGAGTTCCTAAATACAATTTTCTTAAATACACTTTGAAAATATTGACTACGTGCAATATTACATGCATATTAAAAAAACCCTAATTATTAAGAATTTAATTCCTTTGTCATAATTTTTTTCTATCATGATAAGGAAATAATCCCAAAGCCCAGGATACTCAGATTCCTGCCTTCTGATTAGCTTCACTTACAATTTTGGATGAGAAAAATGCTTTGCACCTCAGTTGCCTCAATCAAGAGATTGGGAATTAAGCAGTTTCTCACAAAGAAATGCTTTCCACACAAGGCAGTGCACTCACTATAAAGTAAAGTGCCTGTAGAGGTGGCTGGTGGCAGGTGCTTTGTAAGTGCAATGAATTACTTCCTTCTGTTTCTCCACTTCCTCCTCTGCAAGGGAGGAAACTTGTCATTCCTCATTTTATGAGCAAATGCAGCTGGGAGCTAAATACACTGGTGACTCCAACTGACTGATTTGGGAGTGTTTATGCAAGTAAGCAGCAAAAGGCACTAAATCAGGGCATAAACAAATCTTAGGCTAAATGTGGAGATGAAAACCTAATACATACTAAAAACTGTATGTTCCTGAAATTAGTATTCAGTTGATAAAGATCCAAATTTTATTTTCCTGTTTAATTTTCAAATAATTTCAGTACTAAAGTATAACTGCAGACTGCACAGGGAAAAAATACTGTAATGGTTATTTTCCCCAAATTTAGAAACCATCTGTTTTGAAGTTCTGTTTGGCTAAGCAAATTACAGGACTTAGAGACCAACTAAGTAGTTAAACACATACAGAATGCCTTTTCTTCAGTGCAGGAGAAAAATGTCTTTAGCTGAGCTGTTTTGCATGGCACCTCCAATTTATCCCTCTCAATTCTCTCTGACATCTGTGTCCTGGCCCTAGGGTAACAAACACATCAGGGTGCTCCACAAAGGTTAACACAGACAACAGCCTGGCAGCATTTGATGTGTAAGGAAACAGGACTACCATTTCCCTTGCATCTAAAAGGTCAACAAAACACAGCCTAATTCCCTTATTTTGTACAAGCCCAAGGGCAGGCACATGACAGAAAAGATGGGAAGTTCATTGCTAGTTCTACAACACCACAAGAAAAGTAGCAGACAGATTGCAGCACTGCCAGTGAAGTGAACAGAGCAGGGAGTAGAGGCTGCTAATGATCTGGGCCTTTTCTTTGGAAATATCCTGCTTATTTTTTTCCTCAGTGAACAGAATAATTTATGTAGAATGAAGACTTAGCCTGTAATTTAATTACCACAGGTTACTTTTTGCTTTGTATGATACACAAAGAGCTGATATTAAACTCAAGCTGCTGCAATAAAATTCCCTTTCAATTAATGTAACTTACAAATGTTGTTACTGTGAGAATGATTAGCAAATGGCAGGTGGCAAACTAAATAGAACTACAGCACCATTAACACTGCACCAACCTCTTATCCCACCCTGTTTTTCTAGAGACATGCATACTTGTCTCCTTGTTCCCATCAACTTCCAGTGATCCAAACACACTTGTTCTGTCCCAAATGGCTCCTACACAACGTGGGTGTAACACCATCTCTCTGTGGCTGTCAAATAATGCATTACAAATATCTCATGGATCCACAGGAGACAAGACGCCGGAAAGTTGTGAAATAAGGCAGAAGCCATGAGAAGCAACAGAAAAATGAAGAGAAATGGCATCTCCTCTCCTTTTTAGCACTGGGGCCTTCCACACCAAAAGCCATCACTCAACAGTGCTCAGCCTCCCCATCTCTACTTTTAGGCTCTCTCCTGAAAACTCACCTTCCCAGCTGCACGTGTATCCAGGCTCTGGATGTCAGCTGGCAGATCTTTGGTGCTCAGCCCAATGATATGAATGGCAAAGTTCAGCAGCTCCTCAGTAACAACTCTGTACCAGCCCTACAACACTGGCCCTCTATACTCTTAGAAGCACTACAGTTTGAATCTATATTTCACACATCGCCAATTTTCTGCCAGACTCCATCCTCACTGTGTAAAAAGCGTTTACAATAGTATATAATGATAAACATATAAAGCCATCATAAATCATTTATCAGTTACAATTACTATTTGCATCCGTTCATCTAATCCCAGTCTGCAGTAACTGCTGCACTTAAGCAGTTAAAAACCACTTTAGAGATGGAAATGTTGAAGATAACTGCTACATAATTAACTTCATATTTTGTAGCACTCTGCTAACTCATATTTCTGTGCCTTTTTGCTTTTAATATATATTAAATATAGAGGAATTATTATTTAAATACAACCTCACTCACCTACACAGTCACATGTTATGAGTGTGACAGTGCAGGTGACAAATGGCAGACTAGCCTCATAAACTCTATTTAATATGCAACTTCAGCTGTCTCACTCAGACTCCCAGTGCATCTCTGCTGATGATGTAAATTCACTGAATTTCACATGTAACTATACAAGAAAACAACGACCCTTCTCTTTTTCCCTCTCCCTCTCACCTGTGCAAGACCATCTGCCAAAAAATTATTTTGTCTCTGCCCTGGATGTCATAATTCATTCTCAGGCTTCCCTTCCCATTTCTGTTTTTCAAACTCACTAATTTGAAGATGGCAAACGGTGGGTTGTGAGCTAGTAGCAGGTTAAAGATCAGAGAGCTTGCCATGTTCAGGAGCCAAAAGAGGACAGAAAACAGCTTGTTCTGCAGTGACCACAATAATTTAACTTCCCATGTTACATAAATAATGGATTCCTGAGAGTGGAATGTGTAATACTTGTGTCACTTCTTCTGTCTTTAAAAATAAATCAAATTTTCTACATCAAAATTAACATTTACCTGAAGATCACTCTAAAGATTTTTGGGATTTGATCCAACTCCCCTTGCACTGTCATTTCAACCAGTGAAATGCAAACACACAACCACTGCATAACAGTTTTCTCTACAGCATGTGACTATGGGAAGACCCACTGCCCTTGACCCCCACACTTAAACCAAAACAGTTTTACCACACTCCCCTAAACAAAGAGGACAGTTGACAAGGTACCTTAATACACTTCATGTTCACACAACATGATCACAGATGGTCTCTTTCCTCCCTGGTCCCTCTCCTCCTTTTTCCTGCTCTGCCTGCCTGTCAGACTGCTGTGGAAGGTCATGTGGTTGCTGGGAAGGTTGGCTGCACATGCAGCATTTCTAGGAGTAGTTGCAATTTAAAAAACAATATAGGCTTCTAAGTGAAAGTTAAGAGTGGCTGTTGTTGGTGAAGCCTTGCCCATGGATATTTCCAATTTCAGCCAAAACAGATGAGAGCACAAACTGTTCTCATCCTCATCTTCCAATGCTGCTGGCATCTGACAAAAACTCCTCTTACACTCTCTAGCCGTTAGTGCCAACTGAACTGTGACAAAAAAAAAATTAAAACACCCAACAAAAACAAGCCAAACAAGGCCCCCCCATATAATGTAAGCAATGCAGGTTGCATAGCCTGCTCTGTAGATGGCACTGTATGTTAAACAATAATTTTCTTCTTTTTTCACAGCATCATTTCTGAAGATAATAATCCACATGCAGTCTCTTACACTCACAGAATATGCATTTATTTAAAATCAGGAAACATTCCATGGTAATAGCTTTCAACAGTAATTCCAGAAGTCACCTCCCATTTGTAATTAATTGTGTTTATCCCTGTGGTATTTCACTACCAGGATGGACAGAGGGCACTGTGTAGTTCCTGCCCCAAAGAGCTGACAAGATAAGCAGTAGGACAAGTGAAGCAGGATACTGCTGAGAGATAATGATGTATTCCAGCCACACTGCTGGATCCCCAGCCTGGTGTGCTACCCACTGAGTCAGCAAGTGATGCTGTGCCATGACAACAATGTAAGTTTTTTGAGTTGATTTTTGCGTTTATTTGTTGGTTTGTTGGTTTATTTTAAAAGACTGTATTCATTATTTGTAACTTTTAAAGAATTTGTTGAAACTGCTATGAGAGCAGAGAGAACACAAAATTGGCAGAGAAACTCAGGATGCATGGGTACAAAACCCAGACTGACAAACATCTAGGGAATCATTACTCTGGGAAGCTGGAGAATGGTATAAACTGGAAAGACTGAATTTCATAACAGTCAGTAAAATTCTTTTGAGATTATGTCAGCTGGGACACTTAAGTAATTATGGTATTAAAAGGAACACAAGATAATTTACAAATTCACTGACAACAATTGAGATATTTGATATTGACAACCTTGAGATATTTGGGATGTAAAATTAATTGCCAGCAGTAGAGCTCTCAAAAATCCAAGACAAATTTTAAATGGTCCAGAGCTATGCTAACATAAACACACAGGCTAACCAAAGGCAGCAGCAAAAACAAAGTGGCACACAAAAGCTCTAAATAACCAACCAACCTTCCTACTGTACACTGCAAATGAGCAGTATAAATCTCTGCAGAAGCTCACAACAGAAAGCTGTCTTTCAGGGTGTTGCCAGCATTTGTTGATTTGCACTTGCCAAAGGAAGAGTTTGCAGGCTTTTGGAGCGTTAAAAGGTAAACATAACCACAATTCATATGCCAAAATAAAAAAACAACAACAACAACAAAACCCAGGAACAATACTAAATTATTCTAGTACAGAAGAATTTATGTTTTAGTTAGTATTTCACAATTCTAGCTCATAATACGATGTGGAAAGCATTGCCTGCTCCCAAGCAAGTGCCTTGTACTGGCTGCATGATTTTAATGTGGATTGAAAATCTTGCTTCACATACGGGAGACAGAGACACAAAAGTGCAGCAAATTTGTAGCATGGTAAAAAAAAGTTAAAAAAAAATCTCATATCCTATCTGGTTGATTTACTCCATCCAGAGTGTTTTGTCCTATTACAACTATGCAAACATGTACCATATTTTAAAGTTTTTGGCTATTTATGACAAGTTTATGATTGTTTAAAGATTCTGGTAGGTATCCAGAAACCCTTAGCTCCAAAATTCTCATATGAAAAATTCACTTGATACATGGACTTGACAGCTGTACTGGTAGGAAACCACAACTGCAGAATTACAGGTAAAGAAACCAGATGTGAGAAATATTTCTAAGCAATTTGTCTTACCATGTCTTCATGCTTCACCCAGGCATTCAAGAGTAAAATCAGGAGGAATTAATGCAAATTACTGCAGTCAACCAGCAACACATAAAAAATGTGCAGAACTAAAAAAGGAAGCTTTAGAGCATTGGTGAATGAGAAGAGAGAGTAGAATAGGTACAAGCCCAGGCAGCTAACCCTGGAAATTGAGATTAAAGTCAGTACCACCTTATTTTACATACAGAAAAGCTATTTCAGACATTTTTGAACTTCCACTTCAGAGTCTGACTTGCAGTAAGTATTTCTGCACATTTAACTCTACCCACAGAATAATCCCTTTATATTCAATGGAACTAGTAACATGTATAAAAATGCATGAATGCCTAAATTCACTGATGAATTCAGGGCTTAAGTAACTCTAGTAAGGAAAGGACACAGGCATCTACAGATTAAAATATTAATATTAAAGTCAGTGTACAATTCTCCCATTAATTCCACAAGCTTGGTATTAAGCTCTAATAGTTTCATAAAACATGAATTCTTCAACATATAGTGGATATACAGCCTACAGAACTGTGTTTACAATGTGTGTTTACAAGGGTTTTACAGTGATTACTTAGGGATAAATTTGGAAAACATGTTTTATTTGTGCTGGTCAAAACTATTCATAAATTCTGCAGGTCAAATGAAGGCTCATCCTGTTAAAACCTCTTAAATCATATAATGAATTGCTTCCACTCCAGACACACTTGACCCAGCTTACACATGATTTAGACCACATTTTTAAAATTAAAGCTATTTTATTATGGAAAAAATAATTAAATAGATAGGAAGAAAGCATGGAATAATTAATTATTTTTTGAGTGGAAAAGAAATAAATAGAAAACTAACTGTTGCTCAATTTCAATTGACTAGACCCAACAGACTATCTACTATACCACATAATTATTAGTAAACAATGATTGAAATGCAACACCTGTTAAAAACAAGAATGTTAATATTTGAGCTATCATCATCCAGTTTCAAAATGCACAAAAGAAATAGCCTGATAAATGCTGATTCATTCATCCACAGTTTTTAATTCTATATTGAATTTTGAATGCATAATCCAGATTAATGAAAATCAAAGCTTTCTATATTTGTGTTATTTCCCTTGGTAATTTGCTTCTCCCCCCCCCAGTTTGTTTTTACAAGCAAAACAAATGCTATCTCTCCAATTCTACTTAAAATCAAAAAGCAATCTCCTGATGAGTGCTCATGCAGCTGATTAGAAAATTGCCTTATAAACAGCATCATTAAGTGGCCTGCCAATCAGCAGTGATACAGTGGTATTGCTGGTGCCTGGGTAAATTACAGTTATGCCCTGTGCTTGGGAAACCTAAACGTACAATTCTGAGATTTCTTATTGGCAATTAGATTATAAATGCTGTGTTATAATACTTAACAGCATGAGAGTATATTTATCACATACTGTATCTGCAGAATACAGAAAGAAAATTAATTGGACAAGAGTTTCTTTGGATGCTGTTATAAAGGAATCCCTGAAGTTGAACTGAAAACTCAGAAAAGAGGAGCCTTTTTTCAGGTTTTTCAGGAGTGATACCATAGGAAAGCTATATGGATTGTAGAATCTCTTGACATTCATTCCACCTCCATTTACTTGGATTTACTGTTTTGTGTATGACATGTGTTACCACTTGAAACATCCTAAAAATATTTGCAATTTTCAAAATATTTTTTTCTTTTCATATTCAATACAAGGAAAGGCTTCAAAATGCAAATAACAGGAAACTCTGCTGTCACATGCTGATCTAAATTTCTATTGATACAATGGGACATGCTAAATACTCCTCACCTGTCAATTGCATATGAACTCACTTTTACCTGGAACTAATACACATGTAAGACAACCCTTAAGAAATGCTAAGGCTGCAAAGTCATGGATTTGAGAGCAGAGAGATCCCAGAATTAATGTTTGCCCGTGCAATTTTAACACAGGTTCTTTAGCTTCCATCCTCTAATTACACAGTCCCATTAACTAAGCAAGCCAGATTCATTTTGGCAAATAGTATTCTCTTAACTGACACCTTCTGAGCCCTAATTAATCATGGTGCTCTTATGCCTTGTTTACTGTATAAACTGCACCGAATGCATGCATGCTTAATTCCTCAAGGGTTTGTGTTGCTCATTATGATAGAATTGATAATACCATTGGCACATGTAAAACTGTACAAGAGCAATGACACAGGCATATTAACACCTTTTGTAGTATCTTAAAGATGATACTACAGCTTTCATTTTGGAGTATCCTGTGTCTTACAGAACCAAGGCAGAGCTCTCAGGAATGTTAGGATGCTGAAAACCCAGCCTGAGTGCCAAGAGAAATGAATCACTAACTTGCAAGTAGATAAAATACCTGCAGAGAGTGAGTACTCCAGATATCAACTGCCTCAACCACAAGAAAATAAGCAATGCTTTACCTTATTCCTCCTAGGTGTCTCTGTTCCTGCTGTGGGGAAGGCTGAGGTTATCTGCACTGTCAACTGTGACTGCAGATTTATTCTCAGAGAATACACCTGGGACACTGAGTGATGCTTGTGTCTCAAATCTATAAGTACTATAACATCCAAACACTAATTAATTTTATTTCTCTGTTACTGGCTTTCCTTAATTTATGTCTTGAATTTATATTCATAGGAGTGCAAGTTGTTTTCAAATCAAATGTCTAATACCATCATTAGCTGTTGGATCAATTCCTAGGCAGATCCTAGGGACAGGCCTGCATCACTTAAGCTTACCAATTTACTGGTAAACAGTAGAAGTAGGTTATAATGCCTGGGCAGCAGTGGAAAATGAGAGTGATTACAAACAGCAGAGAAATAACAAAACAGAAACTTTGGTGTTCAGTGCTCCAGTGCTTCAAAAAGGAAGATGCAAACAGTCTACTTAACAGCCCTCCATTCTCATTTTCTCAATCTCTGTATTTATATATTTGCCTATTTTGATGTTATCTGCCTTTTCTCCAAAATGTGTTGTTAATCCTGAATGCAATCTCACATTGCCATTCTGCCACTTTCTCTTTTTTCTTCCCCTTGACTTGGCTTGACTGACCCCTGCCATTAGAATTTACTACCCCAAAGAAGTCACAGCTGCTTCTATGGCAAGACATAGAATCATCTATCAAAAATATGTATTTCCCAACTCACCTGAAAACAACAGCTTTGCTTAGTGATGTGTAATCAGTATGCTTGTCTAAAATTAATAGTTCCAGAGCACACTCACTACAGTTAGTTGTTAATGGTCTGTTAATTACACATCAGGATGCCATAAACAACTTACAGCCAAAATGAAAGTTTTTACAACACAGAACAAAAGTCAGTGATAACTTTTGTGTGATGACCCACCATACTTGCATTCTCTATGGAACTTGATATAACAGGAGGAAAAAAACACCTTTTGCACAAACATTTATAACCAGTAGTGCCCCCTCAGATACAACATGCAAAATGTTACAAAGGGAACAGTGAATGAAGAATTGAGACACTGTAGAGAAGATAGCCAGGACTGTTTGAAATAGGGTACAGGAATAGATGACTGCAGAGAAAATAATTTCCTTCAGTGTCATATTTTTGGGAAGAAGAGATCAATCACATACACTAGTATGTACTAAAAACATAAACAGAACTAAAAGGTCTACAAACAAATTGCAAAGAAGGAGTCAATGCTTAGTGGCAACACTTACCTACTTGAACAATCCCCCAAAAATCTAAATAGAACACATTCATTAACTGAGTCATCACAGACAAACACATTTCATTTTTAAATTCTGGAATACTCTAGCCAGATGTGATTGATTTGTCCTCCTACTGGTCCTTGCCCTTTTGTGGTTCTGGCAATAATTCACCACATGCCTCAGAGAGCTTTCTTGTTTTTGGAAATCTCCAGGCAGCGTGACATTTACATTTATTATGGCTGGTTCTGGGCATTTAAGGATGAAAACAATTAAAGTATATTTGCAAGGGATATGACAAAGGGGTGTTTGTACTCTGGCCAATTTTTCACTGACTTTCATTGAAGTACACTGTTATGTTCCAGCTTGGACTCTGCTGCTGCCTAAAAAAGATGATTTCCCAGTATCCATGTGGACAGGCTGACTGATGAGAATGCCTTCAGGGTTAAATGTCATCAGTATAAACTATGAGGTCTCTTTCTTGGACAAATTCAGCCCCCACACTTGCCAATGAAAATTCAGAGTCAGTGCTGAAATCCATGGAGCAAATCTGGACCCCCACCAATGTAAATGGTAGCTTTCTGGCTCTTTGCAGATCTCCCTCTTGCTTAGAAAAGTGTTTGGGCTTTACAACACACATCCTTCAGTAGCAGCAGGTTGCTTTTGATTTTCATATGACTTTTTGTACTCTCACCAATCAACAGTCACTAGAGTGATGAGAATTATCTGCACCAGTGCTGGGCTGAAGCAGAGCACCTACATGCCTCTGGGTTAGATTTCCATCAGCAGAAGCAGAGGCCAAAGGAACATAGGGGATGCAAGGGAAATAACAGCATTTTGCTCTCTTGACAACCCTCTCCCCTCTATATTAATAATGAAATTAGTTTCCATAGTTGCAATGTGCCACAAAATTGCACTTGCACATCTATAAGTGTTCTGGCTGGGGGAGGTGAAGTGAGTTAATTGGGAGCATGGAGACTGAAGACAACAGGGGCGCAGTGATCACACACAGGTGGAGTTTGTAGTTCTGAGGTGTACAGGTCAGATAAGGAGTGAAGTTAGGGCCCTAAAGTTTAGGAAAGCAAAATCTCAGCCCCTCAGAGAGAGAGAGAGATGGTGGGATCACCTGCAAAACTGCCCTCAGAGACAGGGGAGCAGAGCAGAGCTGGCAGATACTTAAGGAAGCCTTCAAAGGGCACAAGAACTGGCAATCTCCTGGAGCAAGAAATCAGGCAGGGAAAACAAGAGATGGGCATGGCTGAGTAAGGAACTGCTGGTCAAATTAAAGGGAAAGAAGCAAATGCACAGGCAGTAGAAATGTGGACAGGAAACCTGGGAAGAGAACAGAGATGAAATACAGCTGAGGAAGGCCAAGGTGAAGCTGAACCTGGCAAGGGATGCAAGGAATAACAGAAAGGGCTTCCACAGTTATGTTAACCAGAAAAGAAAGGTCACAGAAGGTGCACCCACCCCCAATAAACAGTGGTGGAAAATTGATAAGAATGGATGAGGAGAAGGCTGAGGTACTCAACACCTCTTTTGCCTCAGCATCAACCTCTCTTCCCACACCTCTTGAGTGGAAGGACAGTAGGATGGGGACTGGGGGAGCAAAGCACTCTCACTGTACGTAAAGACCAGGTTCATGACCATCTAAGGATCCTGAATGTACATAACTCTATGAGACCTGAGGGGATACATCCCAGAGTCCTGAGGGAATTGGCTGATGTAGTTACCAAGCCACTTCCCATGATATTTGTAAAGTCTTGCCAATCAGGTGAAATCCCAGGTGACTGAAAAATGGGGAAACATGATACCTCTCTTTAAAAATGTAGAAAGTAGGACCCTGGGAACTACTGACCTGTTAGTCTCACCTCTGTGCCTGGAACAGATCCTCCTTGAAGCCATGCTGAGGCACATGGAGGACAGGGAGGTGATTTGATACAGCCAGAATGGCTCCACCAAGGGCAACTCCTGCCTAAACACCACAGTGGTCTTCTATGATGGGGTGACAACATCAGCGGAGAAGATTCTCCAGGGAAGTGGTCAAGGCTACAGATGGAATTTATCTGGACTTCTGTAAAAAACCTTGGACATAGTTCTCCACAACATCCTTCTCTCCAAACTGGAGAGGAATAGATCTGATGGGTAGACTGGTAGGTGGGTAAGGAATTGGTTGGACAGTCACATTCAGAGGGTGGTGGTCAATGACTCAGAGTCTCAATGGACATTACTGACAAGATGCGTCACTCAGGGATCTGTATTGGAACCTTTGCTACTAATGTCCTCATTAATGATGTAGATGAAGGGACTAAGTGCATCCTCAGCAAATTTACAGAGGACACCAAGCTGAGTGAAGCAGTTGCCACTGCTGAATGATGTCACCCAGAGGGACCTAATTACAGCCTTCCAGTAGAAGCCTACAAGAAAGAGGAAGAGAGACTTTTTCCAGGGTCATGCAGTTCAAAAATTACTTGGACAACACTCTCAGGCACATAGTGTGATTCTTTGGGTTGTCCTGTGCAGGGCCAGGAGTTGGACTTGATGATCCTGATGGGTCCATTCCAACTCAGGACATTCTATTATGATTCTAAATGTCTTCAGTTTACCTCAGGATGATATTACTCTGGTTTTGGAGAGTCACCTACTCTGAGTTCAGCTGAGCTGGAGTCTCTCTGAGATTTTTTTATTCTATTCCTTTCTGGCAATTATTGCCTATTACTGCTGCATGGAAGGATCATATATACATTCTCTATATCCCATTAAAGATGGCTTACCACTGGAAGTGGTTTGAACTAGCTCAGAACTAAGGTACTCACATGAATCTTTCTGTAAGTGGAGTCCCACAGTAGTAATGTTGCCCCAGCTGTGTGATCTGGAAAAGCCTATCTGTTTATCACCTTAAAGCAGTCTTTCCAAACTGAATGCCAGACATCTTGCTACCTCACGAAAGAGGAGCTGGATCTGAATCTCTCTCCCCCTAATTCCAAATATTGATTGAAATATGTGGAAATGAACTGAATGTATGACCTCAAATCCCCATTTCGAGCCTTTTCACAAAGTGTTACTGAGTCTTCTAGCTGCTGTTCAGCAAAAGCAAATACAGGTTTAGAGGCCCAGCACAACTGAGCTCTGTGTTCATCAGTCATTTAATGTACACCAAACGGTCTTTGTGGTTCAAAATCATTTTATGCTATGCTTAGCAAGGCCCTCGTTATTTTTGCTGACTTGCAGTAAGCCAGTGGGATGCCAGGCTGCCACCACCAGAACATCTGTTTCATTGGAAAAGTATTTCAGCAGGCCATGCCTTGTAATAAATGATGTGACCCTGGAAGGCCGACAGCAGCACTCCTGCAGGCAAACAGCTTGCCAAAGGTCACAGCCACCCAACGCTTTGGGATCAGCAACACTATTTATGTCCACCCCACCCCCACCCAGAGTCTTAGAGCTGCAATGGATAAGTGAAAAAATACATCGCTGATAATGTATCTTCTGCCAGTAAAGAGCAAGAGAAGGGAGGGAAAGAGAGGAAAGCAGAGGAGAATAGGAATCCAGTGTGAAGCTACTTACTTTGCCACTGAAAACAAAGATATTCCCAGAAGTGCCACTTAGTTTGCCTCAGTCAGAACTGGGGTAGAAAAATGTGTGATATAAACTGTTTCAGTTATGCAAGGTTAGAGAGTGCTTATACAAACAGCCTCACTAGCACAGATACCTGTCCATTTTAATTTACAGCATGTCCCAGAACTGTCCCTGACCCTCTTTTTTTCTTTCTGTTTTTTTAAGAAGGTACTGATTTTCTTTCATCTTTTAGACTACGAATTCTCCTAAAACACAAACCACAACTACTTTTGCAAACATTTTGTTCAATTCACAATGCAACATCAATAAAAACCCAGTGAAGTAAAATAGTGCAAACATTTCAATTTTACTAATGATGTTAACAGCCTCAAAAAGACTTGGGATCCTGTTGATCTACCTGTGACATTAGTAGTCAGAGGATGCTCTGTTGCTACAGTTAGAGAAAGGTCTTGCTCCTGTTGTTATTGCTATTGCCTTTTGAAGTGAAATGACAGTGGCACTCATTCGAATGGCAGCATTTTACAGCAATTTAGCTTCCTGCCCAAAGAAGGCAAATTGGCATGAAAATTATCTTGAAAGCACAGTCCCATACACACAGAGTTTATATATACATGTGTATATATATAGATAGAGAGAGACAGATATAGATATATATATTCACACACATATATGCTGGCATTTTCAGTAAAGGCATGACATACATCTTATCAAAGTCCATAGGGAAGAAAAAATTACTTGGCGAGATTATTTTCTAAAGTAATTTCACAGAAAAGGAACCATTTCCTAAAAAAGCCTACCATTACCTTTGAACCTCTTCTTTGATGAGCAGTGCAGCTGATTTCTACCTTCATTCTTATATTTACCTTCCATGAAAGCACCACTGAGGACCTAATGAAGAATGCTGGGTAATTCTGGCATTATTGGATTTTTTTGTTATTTATTTATTAGACATGAGAGCTGTTATCAGCAAGCAGCCATGTGAGTCAAATCAGATAAAGCATTATCTGATTCCTGTGCTGCAAATCAGATTTTAATAGAGAAAAGATCTGTATCCCTTTGGGAATGGAAAGAATATGTTTATAATGTGTTCTGAGTATGTGCTACACAACAGCAGGTATGGATAAAAATATTTTCTCTAATCAATTTTCCACTTTCTTCTCCAAGTTATCTCACCCACAAGACGAGAACTAAAATAAATGAAAATTCTGTTTGTGACAAGTGCTAGCAAATAATGAAGATAAGCATGCATAAAAGCATGCATATCTGCCACATTCTCAAACAGACATACAAAACAGTGAATAGTAATATTAAAAAGTATTCTGCTAGTATAATAGCTTACTGATTCCAGGTTTATCTAATTCAGCTATCGAAATGAGACCTTTGGTACCTTACTCTTAACCTCTATATAGTTTCTTAACTAGGTATTTATCCTTATCTTGTTCTATTCAGAGCCCATGAAGTATCATTACAGCACCTGTACACTGGATACAGATAATGTTTGACTACCTCTTGAAGGTTTTACAAATTTTAATTGGCAGAGTAATCTAGACATGCTCACGCAGAAATTGGTGTTGAACATCAAAAACCTTGATGCAAAGCCAGCTCTTTCTTGTACTGCAGTGTTATTTGAATTTTGATTTGCTGTAAATTACTGTTTGTAAAAATGAGGGCTCTCCTACCACCTAATGAATCACTGTTTGAACTAAAATTCTGAAATTAGTTTACTGCCCAGATATCTAAATATTCTGAGGGCTCAAAAATTACTTTTTAAAACCCAGCTTGTTAGGTCACATCCAATTAATTCCATAACAAACTGAAGGAATAGGCCTTTCATGTCATGTTCAGCTTAAAAAATCCATTTATTTTATGATTTACACATAAAAATGAATTGATAACCAGAAAAAAATTATTCACTGAGGTTTACAATATATTTACACTGAGGTTTAGAAAACTCTGTGCTCAGACTGCTGTTAATGAATGAATAGGTAAAGCTCAGCCATTGCCAGCCATCAGCATGGCTGACATCCATATCACACTTCAGTATCTATTCTTATTGTTCTATTTCTTCTCAGTTGATTTTTTGCTTCTCCATTCCAATTTACAAAAGGATTAATATTTTCTGAAGTAAGTACAAAACTACAGACAGCGTAAAAATGCATTAACACAGTAGAAGTCAGTATCAAACTTCATAATGTAAGTCCTATGTATTAGGGGAAAAAATCCAATCAAATAAAAACTAACCTCATGCTGTATTGGAGATATTGGATTCCCTTTTGTGGAATGCAACTGCACTTGAATTTTTTAATCAGTGTCTAAACAATAACCTTATTCAAAGGTTATTCTTCATTTGGATGAGTGAAAAGGTTAGCTTTAGTCACTTGGGCAAGAGAGCAGTTTCAACTTGTCATGACTCTGATGTCTCAGATAGACTGAGCCTCTTCAAGCAAGACCAGATCATTTTTTGGTTTTACAGATATATCTGTGATTAATATGGAGAAATAAATGAAAGAACTACAACCTGGGAGAAACATGAGTATTGAGACTGAAAACAGCCTGTAATGGAGTGCAATATGTACATCACTAAGGAAATCACTGTAAAGGTCTGCTCTCTTTCCTCCTGGAAAATAACAGCAAAAATGGTGGGGAGAAGCAGAGACGATGGTGTTAAGATCAAACAAGCAGAAAAAGATGTCCCCCAGACATCTGTCCCCCAGAAAAGAAAAAAAGATGAAATTAAGCATATTAAAAATCTTCTAGTTATGACCAACGTTTGAAAAACTGATATCTTAACCCAACCCTAGAGAGAAAAAATATTTGCTGCCATTTCATCTCCCTCCTGCATCCATCTGGCACAGCTCACTTGCAATCCATTTCTCTTTAGCTTTAGCACATCAGACAATTGTAATTTAGTAATAACAAAGAAACACAGCAGACAGACCATCTTTAAAATTATCAATTTTCTAATGAGCACCTTGTAAAACTGATGAAATATATGGTATAAAAAAAATTCTGCTGTATCTGAAAAATGGCTTCTTCAACTAATAAAAATCAGAAGAAAGTCCTGCAGCCTCATGACATCTACCACATTTTGATCCACACAGCAGCCGTTTTAAATACAACATAGGATTCAGAGACACTTCTGTCGTTAACAGGACACAGGTTTGAGCTTCTTGCACCTCATTCTGAAGGACAGAACATTTTCTGAGAAATTAGTACCTCAGTGCAATGGGTTACAGAAGTTGCTGGAGATGAGCAGATGAAAATTCAGTATCTTATATGTCAACTCTATTTATACATACAAATGAAAATATCTGACTCTTTCAAATTAAGGGAACGTCTCTTATGCAATACGTTCAGCTCTTCCAATCCAGTTTAAAAGAACCGAAACATTGCTAACCAGACAGCTCTTCACCTGGGCAATTCTCCCACAATCCAAAACTAATGCCATATTTATATCTTTTATCATTAATGAACTACTCATGCCTATCACCACCTTAATTGCACATGCTCAATCTCTCAGTGGAACCAGCAGATGTTTTGCTGGCTGGCACAGTGGGTCGCCCACATTAATTCTTAGCCTGTGAAGGCACTGCACTGCAAACTATGAGAACAGCATGCCCCTTCTGCATGGAATGGCTCTAAAGCCTGGGCATGTCAATCAGACTGAGACTAGAGCCTCTCAATCACTGCTTTGCTCCCACTTAAGTTTTAATGAATCTTCACTGAAAATGTCCCATTATTTTCCTGTGTAAATACATCCCAAATGACTCAGTGTGGGAAGAAGAGGCAGGAAGATGAAGGTTGTTTTGATTTTTTGGGGGTCATAAAACCTTCTTTCTCTACAGATAAATGTCCCCAGATCAAATGGACTCTTTATCACTTTAAAGTAAGAAAAAGGATCTATTTATTCAGGGTTGGGAAACAGACAATAAACATGAAGCAGTTCAGGTGAGGTGAGGCAGCTTTAATAATCTGTATCACGGTATTATTTGTCTGTTGTAACTTTATGGCTTATAAGCAGGAGTTTAGACACTTGTGTCTTCTTCTCCCTGGAGGGCAATGCATCAAGATGGTAATGTATCATGACCTCCACAAATGTTCTGTTTGAAGAGCACAATGACTCCCAAATGCAAAATGTGTTTCTGCCTGCGATATCTCAAGTTTAAACATATTTCTCTTGCACTTTTTCTGTACAAAACCCTTAATTTCTAGGATAAAAATGTCCTGGCATGGACTGAACGCCATGCTTCCCCTTCAGACTCGTAAGGCCCCTCATCAGTGGTGCAGCTGCTCTAAATGCAGGGCCAGGAGCACACCCAGCCCACTGCAGGGGATCTCACTTACTGAGGTTCCACTTGAGGCCTGTCGTGGTCACGCTCTCGCAGGGGTTCCCCACGGGGATGAGGCCGCACCAGGAGCCCTCCAGCCCCGTGTCCACACGCAGCTTGTGCCTGCCCTGCAAGACAAACGTGTCTGGAGTCAGCACTCGCCACGCGCCCGCACGGCGTCTGCCCTGGCCTGGCAAACAAAAGAGCAGGGTCTCGGAGACAGCCTAGAATGTCCCCAGGGGCTCAGGAAAAGCTGGCTGCAGCAGGAAGGCAGGCCACTCATGTTTAAAGAGGGAAAAGAGGTGTGTGCTTATGTTCCAGACCTTATGGCTTTTTGTTTCTAGGCTTTCCTAAGAATGTAGCTTTGCTCATTATTTGAATATGCACTTCTGTCAAAGCTAGGCTCTTTATTCCTGTGATGTGAGGGCATCCTGACCCATTCACTCATTCATTCCTCATCTAAACATGTGTTTCACTTCCTAAACAGTGCTAGTCAAAGAACCACTGAAGTGCCTCAATTATTTTGACAACATCTGTAAAATTTGATGTACTTCTCTGTGGACACTGCTGAAGGCCAAGGCACATTTCAGCCAAGCCTTTTTCTCAGGTTCTGAGTCTTTTTCTCAGGCTGTGAAACTTTCTCAGCTCCAGCCAGGATTTTTCCCAGGCTAGAGACTTTTTCTCTACTGTATACACAATAGAAAGAATCATAACAGAGATAACAACCTGCTGGATCCATGTGAAAGCCAGGGAGAAGAGGTGTCTCTTTCTCTGTCCAATGAACTGTCTGTATTTTGTTTTTCACGAAGTACCTTATTTAAAGCCATGGCTTCCTTAAACAAATTACTCTTTCTTGCTCTTTCTTACACCAAGCAAGAAGTGTCTTGCTGCTGTTTTCTCTCATCACTCCATAACTCTTCATACAGCAACACTTCTCCAGGCATGTACTCTTCCCAGAAGGAGGAAGACATGAAGAAACTTAACTAGGTGCTAGAGAAATTAACCTAAATATTTAGAGTAACCTGCTTACACTAAGTTATGAAAAAACCTGGAAATTAAAACTTTCTCATATTGAAGATCAATTTATCTAGTAATTAAAATGTTCATGGGATGCAACAGCTATTAATGATGATGTATTTGTGATAAATCTCTTAATTAGCACTTACAGATCCTGTGTGAACATCCTATGATCAGTTACAAGGAAGAGTACACAGTGAAAATCTTTAACAAAATGAGAAGTGCTGAGGGTTACAGTTCTGGCACAATCTGTGTTCTAAGAAGCTACGAAGGTGTTTATGGAAGCTAGGTACAAGAAAGCAGCAAATAAAAACTAGTGACAAGATAAGTGGAGAAATCATCCTCTGGTCTCTTCTACACAGATAATTTATTCCTTCAAATAAGCCTGGGCTTCATGTGGGAGAAGCTTCAGATTCTTTTAAATAGAGGATTTTTTTACATTTTATTTTATTCTCCTGTGCATGCAGGCAAGCAAAAGTCTTGAGCACATCTTTTAGACACAAATTCTTCATCACTATAAATAAAATCAGATATGCCTATTTATAAATATACCAAAATATAAGGACTCTGAAGCCCTGTGACTACCCAGTGGACACTTTGTTAAGCAAGAAACAGAAGTTGTGTACCAAAATAAATGAAGAACGGTTGAACTGTAAAATTCAACTAAATGTCCCAAGCAGCAATCTCACATGTTTTCTTAGGAGAACGCATTTAAGCTTTTTTCTCCTGCCCTGTCTTGTCCTGTCCCATGTTCATTTCCCATGCACTTGCAAATACACAGTCACTAGTTAGAAAGTCAAAACTACAGGTGAAATATGTTATTGCTGAGACATTGATGTCTGAGGCATTCAACAGCTTCTGTTAATGCCAAATGCATTATGAAGAAACAACTTCAATATATGTCATGCTCTCAGTTAACAAATGAACCTTGGAAAAGCTGTCAATTAGGGAATATCAGATTGCATAGCTTAAGCCTATTTGACTGTTCGCAGAGAAACAAGAAAAGCAATCCAATATTATTTGTCTTCTCAGGGTGTCCAGCTTCACGTGGTGATGAGCCAGGTATGTGTGTAGTGGTTGTGAATGCTTGCCTGCCAAATTCAGAGGTGTAACAAATTCAGGCTTGATAAGCTTTTAGCTATGCAATATGCCATGCCATTTCTCTCTCACAGCATGGAGGGAGGAGGAAAGGAAGAGGAGAGTTACAAGTACAAGCTCACTCATTATGTGATTACAGATACTGTCGATAATGAAGCTGATGATGAATGAGACATGGAGGGGTGGGACTGTCTGATCCAATGAACGTACATATTGCTGCTCAGAGCTACTGGAGGAGACAAGCAAACTCACCATATTAACCAATTAGTAAAGGAATATGAAAAGCAGATGAGAGAGTAGCTGGCCCCACAGAGAACCTGATTAAGTTCCATATTCTCAAAGTCTGTGTCTACTATCAGGTTTGCTTTTTCTATTTTATGACATTCTGACCCAGCTTGCAGATAGGGAATCAATTCAGCAGAAATTTATGCAGAAAGCTGTCCTACTGTGCTCATGAAATAAATCTTTAAAACAAAAGATGCCAATGTCAAGGTTCACCAATATCTAGGATTTTATCAGGAATCTTTCAATGTCTGGTACTTCCCGAAAATCCCAGTTCATGTTCCAGTGGTTATGTGAGCACAATGATTTTCTTCCCTAAAAGGTCATTTTCTAGCACTCAGTTGTTAAGAGAAATTTCAAATAGGGGGCCCAAAGGGTTAAATCCAAGGTAGCAGGTGAACAGGAATATTGAAATGAAAATATTTTTTTTTAAAAAAACCCTCTCAACCGTCAGGTCAAACTTATGGTTTAGGGATTGGTTCAATAATATAAAAAAAGTCAGTTTCTAAGGCTTTTCTTTAAATAAATCAATAAGAGATCTTAATAGTACTGAGGATAGCGAGAGCAGAAAAGGGAAATGAATGTTGGGAAAAAACAAACAAACAAATTACAAATAACCCATTCATTTTTGTCAAAAAAGATTAATCAGCCAATGCATGTGTACAGTAAAGCTCTAAAATCAAAACGCGGTGAACTTACCATGAGAAAAATTCAGTTCCCAAGCTTATCTCTCGTTTTTTGAGTACAGCTCTCTCAACCAAGCAAGATGTAACTGATATTTGCAGGAGGAAATTTGCAATTACAAGTAATAATTTGCTCTATTTAAGTCTGTGTGATTAAAGGAACAATTATATACTGTCACTTAAAATATTGAACTGTTTTCAGTTTCTGCAGAACTCTAATTTCCAAACTAAGTTTAAAAAGAAAACTAAACTTTGAGTAAATAAATCCCTCCTTGTATTTTTTTTGCCTCTGTAGGAGGTAACTGAAATATTTTCACATTTAAGTTAAGAATCAAATATTACCACGTTTGAATGTTCCTGGTGATGAAAGAATGGCAAATAATACAGCTGCATTGATTTTTATCTTATTAAGTCAGTTTTGAAAAACATTGATCAATCTTCAGCATTGATTTTTTTCCCTTCATTTTGTTTTGATGCTGGAAATAAGATCAATTTTTGAGTCCAGCAATAAGAAGAAAATGTCAGAAGATATTTTTAAGAATGCTTTATCCACATAGGTTAAACTTCTCCTTTTGATTCTAATGCTTTGTGGTGTAAGAAAGAATTTAAGAAGTAGTGATTAAATACACACCCACGCTGATACACTTTTTGCTGAGGAAAGACATAAAGACAAAGTTGTTATTTGCCACATTTAACTGATATAAATAGAAGTCTGATTGCCAGGAATTCACACACCTAACCCCATTCAAGGTTGTGAGATGCTAAAATCCTTAGTCAAAAATCTGCAAGATGAAAGCACACAAACAGCATCAAGACAAAAGTAGGAACTTCTCTATGGGCATGGATACCCCAATATAGAGAAAAATTCTTCTCCAAGTGCTTTTCAGACCATCTTGAATAGATATGTTGCAATAAATGCACACTCTAAAATAGGTTTCAAGAAACAAAATGTTATGAAAGAGAGACAGAACGGGGACTCATCTTCAGTAATGCATTCTGAAGGGATCTGAAGGAGGGAAACCTGGAACTTGTCAGGTTGAAACTGAACACTGAGGAGAGACATAAAGTCAGTTAACAAGGTGCTGGGGAAGGTTAAGGAATTAAAATTAAGCTTTGGCAAACAAATTAGGAAAGATATAGTAAACAGATCTTGGAAACTGCTGAATAAATAAGATGTGAAAGGTAATGGGGAAGGAAAAGGAATGAATTACCAGATTGAAGGACAAAGCAAACTTACTCTGTTTTAAAGAAATCAACAGAATAATTTCATTACTAGAAATAATTTATTTTCTAAAAGGTGTACTTTCACCTGTGCTTGCTGTTAGATCTGGGACTAGACAGAAACAGGATTTTTTGAGATCTGGCCAACTGCTCTATGACACTTCCTCCACTATCTAGATCTTGTTTTCCGTGATCTTCTGATAAAACACCTTTTTTATACCAGCCTTATTTCTATGATTACTCCATAGATGGCAGCACACACTTGAAAGCAACAACAGCAGCAAAAAAACCTAAATACAGATGTCATAGTCACCCAGGGAAAAGGCAAAAACCACAATCTGTTTCAGTACATAAACATCTGGGTACAGAAAATGGTATACAGAAAACAGACCTAGGGAATGGGTGGAAATCAACACAATCACAAAAGACAGAGGGAGAGACGAAGAAGAGAAAAGGAACAAGGATGAAACAAAGCCGAAAATATTTATGTTTAAAATGTTTAAAATTAATAAAGTTTAAAATCAACTTTACTGGCAGTAAAGTAAAAAAAAAGTTCCAGAAATATTCCTACTAATCATTAGTTGCGTAAGAGCTTGATTTAACAATAACAAAAGCTTTCAGGCTGAGATTTTGAGCAAGATAAATACAGTCAATTTTTCAAAAAGGATGTACTTAAGAAAAGCCATTTTGTTACAGCCCTAAAATATCATCAATTGTCTTTTCACAGGGTGCCAAATTGCTATTATGTGAACACTATTCAGAGAACAGTTTCTGAGCCAACCAGGTTGTTTGCTGTTG
This sequence comes from Erithacus rubecula, assembly GCF_903797595.1. Taxonomy (NCBI): domain Eukaryota; kingdom Metazoa; phylum Chordata; class Aves; order Passeriformes; family Muscicapidae; genus Erithacus; species Erithacus rubecula. Next base: position 50,476,410 of record NC_136689.1, on the reverse strand, counting down.
AAATAAAAGTATCCACAGTTCCAGAAAAAACTCGTACATCTAAAAACTCTCATATGTCATATCAATGACTACTTACACACATAGAGAAAAACCAGCAAATTTATTATACTTCAAAACATTGAAAACTGTTGGATCCAATCCTGCCAATCCCTACTATCAACATTTGTGTTGTTCCTGTGCTGAAATGGATAGACTTCAGTGTATCAGTTATTTGCAAGACAGAGCCCTACCAAGGGTACCCTTCAAGAGGAGCCCTTCATAAAAAAATGACTTTACAGTGAATTAAATCCCAGGCAGGAAAGAAAGAATACATTATAATCATTATCAGAGCAAATTAATGAACACATCTGTTTCAAACCAATTTATGGTAAGGGTACAGAAGGAAATCCTTGTGGAAATGAGTTCCAGTAAACCAAAGAGTTACTATACCCTGAGGTTACACATTTAAATGGTTGCTACTGTATATCTAATGTACAAATTATCCACAGAGAGCAAATGATTCCAGAATTTCACACATTCACACATGAACATCTACAGTCCTACCAAAAACCAGCCTGAGGAAACAGTTCTCATGTGTCTGAGCACAGGGAGCAAATCCCTTGTTTGCCCACCACTTGTTGCAGCATGAGCCTGTGAAACAATTCTCTATCATCTGCAGTCCAGTCTATATGGGTGGCAAAACCCCAGCAATCAAAGATGCAAAAAATGTGGGAGGATACTTTCCTCAGAATACTGCAAGCAGTTAAAAGTACCAGCAGCATGTGTGCTAACATGAAGGCAAATAAAGGGATGTGAACATTTTATCAACCTGAAAGGATATTTGGGAATACAAAATCTACTTTAAAAGGAAGTTACATTAGTTTAATTCCTTTTCATAGACATATCTTAAAGATTGACTAATGCCATAAATACTAACTCTTGTTCTACTCTGAAGACCATCAAAAATAGAAACTCATTCAGATTAATTTTCCCACTTGCAAATGAGATTCCACAACATTTTCTTCAGTTTTCCACAAATCAGTGCAAAATACACCACAAATAGAGAGGGAAACTAAAATAATCAAGAAATCCCTGGTCCTTTTCTAAATTTAAGCAAGCCTTAGACTGGCCCAGTGTGACATTTTATCCTTGAGCTTGTGCATTTGATGCCTTATCCTCAGCAGACTCATCATTATAGGCTTAATTAGCATTTTTAGTGATGCCTTAAAAAAAAATCAGAACCAATTCTTTATATCCATTTACGAGACTACAGAGTATAATAGATTGCAGATAAGAGTGAAAAGTAGACAAGCTGCTGAAGATTTCATATTGCCTGTATAATTATTATGCAGTGTTGCAGTTAAATTGCCAGCCTAGAGCGGCCTTTACTAAGGGCACTAATACTCTGCAATCCCTAAGCGATAACAATACAACATAATCATTCTCATTATGAATCAGTTCATAATAAATTTAGTGTCATTGCCCTTCCTTTTTTGTGTATTTCTACTGGGAAAAGTCTATAGGATCCCTTCTATCTAGACTATATTATCTTATTTTTCTGGGTGTTAGAGAAGTGTAGGAGTTAATTTAAAAGACGGTAATGTGCACCTAATTTGTGGCAAGAAACAATTTTTTATTCTTAGCACTGAATTACTGAGTGTTACTGGAAGGCACCTTTATGTTATGCAAGAATTCACAAAATTCAAATCTGTTTATCAGTTCCCAAGAGTCTTCCCAGACAAACTGACAAATCTCTGTAGCTCTCCTACTTCAAACTCTCAATTGAAAGTCTTCTAGATTGCATAAAAAAAAAGAATGATCAACAGGCTGCTGATCAACACCTTCTTTTAGTTTCTTGTACTTCTCAATCTTGTACTTCACAATCTTGTATTTCTCAATCCCTATGATACCATTTTTTAAAAATGTTCTATACAACGGCAGCAAATCATGAGCCCACAAATCCTCTCATATATCACCATCATTTTAGTAGAACTGACTTCATATTTGGAGGTTTCATGTTAGGATTAGGGGCTTCATAAAAGCCTGGCCTCTATAATTTCTTCAGTACAAACAAACTGATGAACAGAATTCCTTTCATTGAGTAGGGGAATCTCACAAATGCTCTTTTCTCCATTTTTGACCGCAACTTTCATATACCTCAAGGCGAGAAAGAGGCTAAAAGTAGCAAAGAATGAACTTAGGAGACAATTTTACATTCCTTCTTGATCTCTGCTACAGGAAGAAATAATTTGCTGTTATTATCAAGATATTCATTTACCAAGGATAAGAAATGATATCTACTTTCAGTAGACAGGAAAATGGCTTCTGCTTTATAACAGCAGGCTTTGAAGATATGCTATGCCTCAGATCTGATGCTAGCAATGACTGACTGCTCCTTTCTACAGTGACTGACTGACTTCTTTCTATACCTGTGAAATTCAAAGATGCGTTGCTCTGGTCAAGAGGAACAAATATAATAAAAGAAAATTCAAGCTGGCCATTCAAATATATAATTTTTTCTCCTCTTTTTCCCCCCCCACATTTTTTCTTTTTTCTTGTACAGCTCAGTAGTCAGTTGGAGATTACAGTCTTCCCAAAAAATCCATTTTTTTGTTGAAGGACGTGGTAGGGGCATATTTTACTGCTCAGAACTTTCCTCCATTATGAGACACACATGGATAGCGTGTTATTTGCAAAAGCAACTTCGTAATGGATATAGCTTCAGATCCCTTGCATTTCAGTACAGATTTATCCATGTCACCACTGTCATCAGTGACAGATTTGGCACTCAGAATACAGAGGAAATATTCACAAGCACACTAAAATCATTCAAAACAGGCCAACCTGTGCCCTAAATATTTGACAGTGATTTCTTACCCTAAACAAACACAGTCAGCCTGGCATCTTTTCTAACAGGAATTTGCATCTTGAATGCATGTTTCCAGCACCACATATGTCATCCCCGTTATAACTCTGAGGGAGCATCACAAAAGAATCAAAGCTTTATTTAAAATATCAAAAATGAAGAAATTGCATTGTATAGCAGGCAAAAATAATCATGTGGCATTTATCTTTTGCGGTCCTTAGACTTGCATGGATGACCTCTTATATCCCCCAAATGAGTATTTAAAATTATCAACGTATTGATAGCATACTCAGCCTTTGCATGAAATGGTTAAGTAATAAATTTTTCGTTCAGTGCCTGAAAAAGACCAATAAAGTTGCCAAACCTGGATGTTAAGAGAGCAAACTTCAGCTAGTCAAGGAGAAAGTCCCCTGTGAATTGGCTTTGAAGAGCTCTGGGGATCAAAAGTGCTGGTCATTTGTGGACACTGGTACAGTAAAGAGATCTATTGTATCAGTTGAATGTTTGCAAGTCTATGGAACCTGATGAGACTGATTCTGGAGTACTAAAGGAGCAGATATTATAGAAGGACCTTTCTAAGTCATCTACCAAAGATCTTGGAAGCCTGGTTACATCCTCACTGACTGGAAACTAGGCAACATTCTTCTGATTTACAAGTAGGACTTGAAGGAAGCTCCAATAAACTAGGCCAACCTCAAGATTTACCTGCAAAAATTATGGAGAAGATCCTACTGGGTGCTATTGTTTAAAAGACAACCCGATCATCAGGCCCAGACAACATGAGTTCACAAATGGAAATCCTGTCTAATTTGATATCCTTCTATGATAAGGTTACCTGCCTGCTGGATGAAGGGAAGATGGTGAATGTGGTTCTGCTGGATTTTAGTATGGTTTTTAATACTGTCCCTCCCAGCATCCTTTTAGACAGCATCCTTCTGTCCAACTGACAAGAGCAGCTGGGTGGTGTTGCCACTGGGTTATGAGAGCAGCAAAAAAGGAATGTGGCAACCAAGTTCCTTCAGGTGAAGAGAGGCAAAAAGCCTTTTATTAAAGATACAAATCACACTTCTATAGAGTAGATCGTGGTAGTAAGGATAGAAGTGATTTCATTGGTGCAAGAAAGGTGACATTCCTGGTAAACACGCTTTCACAAAAACATCACATACCTCATGCATTCAGCAGGTGCTTAATCATTGTTATAATTCTTTCTTTCATGTTTCCCTTGAGCAGCCTGAGAAATCCAAGCTGCTTCTTTCCCTGGATTTCACCAGTATCTACAGGTGCAGCACTGGGTGAAGAACTGGCTGAAGGGCCAGGCTTAAAGGGTTGCCATGCATGGGGATACATCTGGCTGGTGACCAGGGATCAGTAGTATTCCTCAAAGCTAAATTCTAGGGCAAGTCTGTTCAATATTTGTATTAATGACTCGGATACAGGAGGTGAATGCACAATTAGTAAGTCTGCAGATGAAACTGGGAGGTGGACAAGAGGCCATGTAGGGGTATCTGAATAGACTGGAGCATTGAGCAATCATCAATGGCATGAAACTGAACTCCAAAATGCCAGATTGTGCACCTGGGATGGAGTAATGCCAGACATGAGACTAAAGTGGGAGAGGAGTGGCTGGAGAGCAGCCATGCAGGAAGGGATCTGTGGGTGCTGGTTGGCAGGAGGCTCGAAAGGAGTCAGCAGTGTGTGCCCTGGCAGCCAGGAGGGTAAACCTCATCCTGGAGTGCATCAAACAGAGCACGACCAGCTGGTCAAAAGAAGTGACTGGATGGCCACCTCTGTATTTAGCGCTGGTGCAGCCCCATCGTGAGTAGCATGTGCAGTTCAGTTTAAGAAGGATGTGAAGATATTTGAATGTGTCCCAAGGAGGGCCCCAAGATGGCAAAGGGTGCAGCAGACATGTCATTGAGGACTTTGCATTTGTTTGGTTTGGAGAGGAGGCCAAGGGGTGACCTCACTGCTCCCTACAGCTCCCTGAAGAGGGGCAGTTGAGAGGGATGTGCTGAGCTCTTCTCCCTGGCACCCAGTGCTAGGACATGTGGCAGCAGCTAAATGCTGCATCAGTTAGCGAATGTTCAGACTTGGCATAAGCAAATATTTTCCTTACCCAAAGGGTGGTGAAGTCCTGGAACAGACTTCCTGGAGAAGTGGTCCTGGGCCAGGCTCTCTGTGCCTGTCAGTACTGAAGAGGCATTTGGATGCCTATTCATTTGGTTCATTAATTAATGAACCCTTCATTAGATTTTTCTCTCCCCTGTCCAGCTGCAGAGGGGAGTAGGAGAGAGGCTTTGGTGGGTACCTGACATCTTGCCAGCACCAACCCACGACACTTGCCTCAAACCATTATCAGGCACAAAAATGGAGTTTTGTAGACCAGGAAATCTTCTCACAGAATGGGTCAGGTTGGAAAGGACAACTGTGGGTCAACATGTCCAACCTCCCTGCTCAGGCAAGGTCATCCTAGAGCACACAACAGAGGATTGCATCTAGACTGTTCTTGAATATCTGTAGTGAGGGAGACCCCACAAGCTCCCTGGGCAATCTGTTCCAGTGTTTGATCACCCATACAGAAAAGAACTCTGTCCCTGTATTCTGGTGAAACTTTCTGTGCATGTTTCTGCTGGTTGTTATATTTCTCTAAGAAGTCTATGCAGCAGCAGGGGAAGATGTTGGAATGTTCTTTTCACTTTAGAACAATAGTGTATAATCCCTATATTGATAATTAATGCTTAGTTTTGAACCATACAGGGCTTAGTACAAATACCAGAGATTAATGTGGCCTTATGCTAACTCTCTACATCAGTGACTAGTAAGTCTTGTGCCAGACTGTGCTTTCTTATTTACTTATATTAGTGATCAATATGTACTAGCAGATATCTTTGTTTCTAGAAAAATAATTGTGTTTCACAACAAAGAATGATAAAGGAAATATATTACAACCTGATCCCGTATTTGAAATAGTCTTAAGGAGAAAAGATTCTTCAGAAGATCCAGAACCATATTCGAAGAATTCCATGGAAATAATTAGTGCATATGCACAGATTGAGGAAATGTGATGAACATGTTAGTTTCAGGAATCTGGTCTGTTGAGTTACTAGGCATGCATGCTTTGAGGAGAATTCCCTATGCATCCAGTGCTGCTAATAGCAATGCTGTCTTCTAGCCTAGTAAACTGGGTGGAGAGTTTCTTTCTTGGTTTCTGGTGACACTGTTGCCTCTTGTCCTAGTGCTTGGCACCACCAAGAAGATCTTGGCTCCATCTTCTTCACATGCTCCTTTTAGATATTTATAGACATTGATAGAACACTGCTGGCTCTTGGACAGCTTGCTGTCCACCAGAACCCACCAGGTTCTTCTCCACAGAGCTACCTTCCAGCCATTTGACCCACTGCCTCTGTTGGTGCAGAGGGTTATTCTTCCCTGTAGTTAGATACTTATGGGAACCAGGGAAGCAGCTTGGATTTCTCATGCTGCTCAAGGAAAACAAGAGGAAAGAATTATAAACAATGATTACGCACCTGGTGGATGTGTGAGCTGCGTGACCAGGGGTGTCACTTCCCTTGCACCAATCAAATAATTTCTATGCTTAGCTCCACGAACTACTCTATATAAAGTGTAGTGTTTCTTTAAATAAGGGGTCTTTTTGCTTCTCCATTACTCCAAGAAGTTTGTTGCTATATTCTTTTCACCACTCCCATAGCCTGAATGCAACATTCCCCACATGCAGCACCCTGCAATTGCCTTTGTTGAATTTCAGACAGTTCTTCTCTGCTCATCTCTGAAGCCTGCTAAGATCCCTCTTAAGGGCTGCACAGTCTGCTGGGGAACTGACCACTTCTCCCAGCTTTGGAACATCACTGAACTTGCTGAGGAGGCATCTGCCCCTTCATTCCAGTCATTGATGGGTAAGTTAAACAGTTCTGCACCAGTACTGAACTTTGGGGACACCACTATTGACAGGCCTGCAAACAGACCCTGTGCCACTGATTACAACTCTGGGATCTGCTGGTCAGTTCTCAATCAATATCCCTGTCCACTCATCCAATCCACACATCCCAAGTTTGTCTACGAGGATTCTGTGAGGGAGTCAAAAGCCTTGCTGACATCAAGGTAAACAATATCCACTCTCTCCCCTCATCCATCCAAGTACTTGTCTCATCACAGTAGGCCATCAGGTTGGTCAAGCAGTATTTCCCTATAGTGAATCCATGGTGAGTACTCTAAGCACTTTCTTGCATCCATGTGGATAAAAATGGTCTCCAAAATGAGGTGCTTCATCACTGACTGGTCAGTTGTTCTCTGGGTCCTCTTTCTTGCCCTTTCTTGAAGACCAGGGTGACTTCTACTTGCAGTCCACAGCATCCCTTCTGATCTCCAGGCTCTTTCAAAGATGGCTTTTATGGTGTCTGCCAGCTCTCTCAGCACTCATGGATTCATCCTGTCAGGTCCTATGAACTTGTGGATGGCAAGCTGGCCTAGGTGTTCTTTAACCCAATCCTCCTTGACCTAGGGAAACTTTCTGGTAATAAAAAATACATTGTCTACAACAAATCTCTGAGGACTACACATGGTGCAAAAAGGAATTTGAAGGTACATTTTTGTCTGGTTTAAAAGAACTAGCAAATTCTAAGGAACAGGAAAGGGAAAAGGTGGCTGTCAAATTTTCAGTAGTAGAGATCTGGTATCCTCTTAAAAATGGTGTCTATTTCCTAGTGTTGATTTTGGATGCTCAAATATTACCCACTTAACTCCTCAATTTAAATTGCACATTATGATGAATGAAATGCAATACATACAGGTATATTAATTTCCTCATCTTTGTGAATGCTTATTTCAGCCAAATTTCATACATTGAGAATGATTTATGATAACAGACATTGTCATTATATAAAAACAACAAAGATTGGGCATCTGTGAATGTACCTATCCCTACCTATTTGTTCATGTCTCCATCTAATTTATGGAAAAAATCTAAACCTGCTTTCTTCTCGTTCAGGCCATCATCCCTTGTCCTGTCACAAAAATCTTTGTTAGAACATCTTGCTCTGTCTTTTTTATAGGACCCCTTATACATGGAAGCACCACAAGAAAGTCTCCCCCGAGCCTTCTCCAGGGGGAGCTGAACAACCCCAACTCTCAGCCTTTTTCATAAAAAATATATGCAGAAAGCCATTTAACTCAATATGATCTAAAAATGTCTAATGAAGAAAGTTTTGAACTAGAACTTTTCTTTCCAGACCACTCAAACTAATTTTTTTTAATAAACAGACAACTAAATCACAACTGATTTTGCGATGACTCTGAAAAATCACAGCAATGAGAAAGCAAAAAAAAGTTCAGTACTCTCAAGTTTTTCCGTACTTTTCATTTTAGAAGACCAGGTTTAAAACTATCTGGAGTATATTGCAACCTTGACTTAATCAACTGAGTTTCAACAAAAAGATCCATTAAAAAAACCCCTAAATATTTTAAATGTGCTATCTTAGATTTTGAAACAGGCAGAAATAAGTATTCCTGGTTCAAAATAAGCAGCCCTTGTGCAGACACTCATGTTCACACACAGGATTTGCAGAGGGACCCTTTCCAAAATCAGGGCAAGCAGAGATTACTGTTTCTTACAAATGAAAAGCTCAGGACATGAAGCTTTTCTGAAAGATTTTTATGGGTGTCTTAGTCCCTCCCTGATCCCCAGCTGCTCTTCCTACTAAGCAAAGCCTTAAGAATCTGCTTAACAACCATGACTCGAGACAAGCTGTAGGAAAGCTTACAATGGCTCGCTGGAAGGACAGTCACAAAACTCTCCAGATAAAAAACACTTTCATGGCTGTTCTCTTCGGGAGGCTTTGGGGAAAAGGTCAGACTCACTCCTGACAGGCCACCAGAGTGGGAAACATTCCTGTATGCATTTACGGGCCACTGCTGGCTGCATTACACCACTTGGAGAGTTGGGGACATGGAACCATCATCACGAAGCTTTTGCACTGAGGTGACCAAGCTCCAGCAGCTCCTGCCACAGACCAGACTCTGCACAAACACAAAGCAACAAGACACTTCTACATTTAAAACAGAAATTAAAGCCCTACAATGGAGATACAAGACAGAATTAGACACTGAACAGGCAGCTGTCAGTCACCACAGCACTACAAAACCTTTCCATGGATGTCTCTCCAAAAATGTAATAGTTAACAATCCCTGCATGGCACTTCAGGAGGGTTGAACACTGATAATTAGCCACATGCGTTCTGGCTACAGGGTATGGCAGGATGAAACCAGATAGAAATCATCTCAAGACAAATCATCCATTTCTTCTGGGGTGTTTTGGACTTTATTAGCAAGAAACCAAATAGAGACAAACACAGAGCTCCAGACTTCATTTAAGACTATGCTGGTTAGTCAATATGGCCAAGGAATATTAAGTACATAAGGTTTTTTAAATGCCCTCAGGTCAAAGAGAGAAATATATGCTATTTTAAAATGTAATTCACCTTGACTGATGGGGAAAATAATATGTTTTTGTTAACAGAAAATAAAACAGGCACTCCAGATTTCTTCTGGAAGTAAATGGAAGACAAACCCTCTCTATCCTGGTATTACTTTAATGAAATACTCCCTCACAAAATAAAACCTATAAATTGAATCAATGTAATAATTTTAAGTAGTAATACTAACCTTGGTTAGCTACTTGGGGACCATTTGCTTAGATAATTACTGAATATCTAGAGTGGATGAAATGCACAAGGAGGTTTTATACGGACACTTTGTGAAACAATATTTAAATATAAATAACATTAATAAATAAGGTAACTTCATTTGGCTTTGCTTTAGCATGGTAAATGCCAAAATAGTTAGTTACTATGTTCTCTCATTCACTTAGGGCTGCACACTTCTGTATGTTCTACAAACAAACCAAATTATTTTTTACATTTGAGCTTAATTTGCAAAATATATCTTGTTAAGTTCCTGAGACTGTCATTTCAACTAATTAATATGAGACATTAATGGAGATTAATTTTTTGGTATTTTTTAAAATTAAGTTCATCAGAAGTCAAATCTGAGATTACATACAACAAGAAATGTTAGTTTCTGGACAATAAATTTGTATGTGCTTGTCTTAGTTTGCAGATACAATGAGTTTTGGAAAATAATTATTTATGACCATGTTCAAATGTAAATAACTTATAAATAACATAATGAATATTCTTGGCCTTCCCCTCCACTATACACAAAAAACTGTAACTTGACTTTCTATGATACAAGGAAGGAAAAAAAACCAACCCAAGTCTGTCTTCTGTATTTGTACAGCTTGTTTTTCTCAATTTCTCCTCCTCTCCTTTTTCTTTCTTAGGATAGTTTCAGGACAGCAACTTTTCACCCTCAAGGACTAATAAATTCCATTTTTAACATGAGTGTTTTCCATTAACTTCATGAAAACATTATTTCTGATGAAGATGAGTCATTGCTGTCTTATCAGTAGTGGTTGGTGAGGAAACCATGTTGCCTGTTTGCTCTCAGCCACCAACCTATGATGTCCCAGAAGTTCTGAAAATGTCAAGAGGGCATCAAAACCCAGTGAATTTTCATTTCTTCAATCAAATCTGTTGACATACTTGAGTGTCTACTGCTAAAGATGCTGTAAAAGCCCATGAATATACATATCTGTTTAACTGCATAACTCCTGTTTTCACATCTGGTCCTTAAGTGCCATGCTAAATTTTATCCAAAATCCACAAATCTTCCATTTCAGCTTTTTAATAGTGAAACTGGAGGTACAGTTGTTTCCCCCATCTACTTTATGTGAGTCTAATGGGAAGCTTGCACTTAGATTTCATGCAGAAAGAAAATGACAACAATGAAGAATTCAGATATCTGAAATGCCTCCCATTGCAAAGACAAAAACACAGACAGCAGAAATTTCAGACTTGACTGTATTAATTAAGACTAGAGAATTTAAAGGCAGAGTTTTATTGGGGCATTAGAAGTTTTGGGGCACCAGAACTTTTATCCAATTCGAGTGAAACTGCTGGCAAACAAAATGATAAGCTTTTGTGAATTTAAATAAGAGTGAGAAAGAAGGCTGACAGGTGCTAAGGAGCACTCAGGTCAGACAAAACATCTGCCAGAGACTCCAACAACATAAAAGTAATTTTGAATCCAGTAGTGGAAGACAAGACAAAAAATTAGAGTTGAAATGAAGGAGGTGCATGCTGAAATCATAGAAGTAATTTCCATAAAGAAAAACATCCATCAGGATTACAAAAAAATCATTAGCATTATAATGAATTTAAATAAAAGTACACCTACATGTAATGCCATTTTGTCATGTATAAAATAAGAAAAAACTTAAAGGGGTTAAATCTGTAAAATAGAAACATACACACTAGTAGGGTTCTACTACTGAAAATCCACTCTATGTTTAATGAATTTTTTTTTTAATTTATTTTTTTAATATTGTGGACTGTTTCCACACTGGGATCCACAGTGACTTGAGCACACAGAAAATTCCTTCTGGACACAATTAAACTGGTAGATCTCTTCAGAAGAGCACCTAAAGCACTCTACCCACTAATGGGCATTCACAGAATCACAGAGCCAGACGAGGATGAGTCTGAAATAAAACCCTGAAAAATGGGCAATGTGGTGATCAGACACCACAAACTGTTTCAGTACTAAGAGCCTCCTTCTACTGGTCTGCTCTGCTTTTTATCAAAGAGACAGGGTTTGGAAAGGTCTAAAACAAGAATAATAAAAGAGGGCAACAAAATATGTCAAGTGGCAAACTATTATATTCAGCAAGATTTTGGAAAGCAAATTCTTGAAACAACTTGATGTCCTTGGCAACAATTTTTAAATTCTGTACAGTCACATGAGACATTCTATGAATGCTGTTGTTTTACCTTAGAGGTTTTTTACAGAAAACAGTAATGCAACAAAACTTCAGGATAAGTTCTTCTTGACTAGTTATTATAATACAATGGAGAGATGAACAACTGCAATGATTTCACTTTGCAACTCTAGACAAAAATTATTGGCTCAGCAGATGCCAGATAAAATTTTATTCTGGCTGTCTGTCAATCTCGGGCAAGGAAGAGGGGCACTTTGGAGGAGCTGTTGGTTAGGGAACCTGCTGAGGGTATTTTCAAATATAGGTCTGTCACCACCAGAGAAGATTTAAGCTATTTGTCAATTAGGAACAGCTAACACTCCATCCTCCCCCAGCCCCAATCTGAAATTTAACCTTCTCAACACAATATATATATATATATAAAAAAAAAAGCTCCATTTCATGACTTGTTTGTAAGTTAAGAACCCCAACTCACACATTGTATTTCTGCTCCATTTGATCTGATCTCATTCTCCCCATATAAACAACTTTCTTCCAAAACAGTGAAGTGAAACTCAAAAAACATAGTGACACACAGAAAAACCTCCAGTAATACATCATTAGATCTGCAATTTCTCAGCTTCAAAAGGTGGTTCCTCTCAAATTTATTACTAAAGCTGTGCATGGCTACTAAGACACATTGCTAAAAGTAACCACTGTAGCCTTACCTACAAGTGTACATATAGATATAAATAATAGATATAAATACATAAATACAGATATTAATATAGATACAAATAATACAAATACTATTATTCTGAATTCCAAGTTTAACTAAGGAACCAACAAATGATCAGATTAAAGAATAATAAAGAGCTTCTTGTTTATTAAACTTCTACCCTCTCCTTTTCTCCTGTACATGTTTCTTCATTTCAAACATTGCATACATAGCACTGGCTTGTTCTAGAAACAAACATGTTTTTCTCTTAGGAAATGGTTATACCTTGTGCAGGGGAAGACAAAGTCAAGTATGGCACTATCAAAAAGCTCAAATCCAACTTTAAAGCTTTCCCCAAACTTTCACTCCTAAAATACAGTTTTGGTTTTCTATTACTCCAAAATGTGACTCATGACAGAAACCTGCTCTCAGACTATCAAAGGAGAAATATCTATGGCAGACATCTATTTTAGCTCTAGAGTAAATTAATGAAATGGAAAAAAAGTGGGAAAATGTCAATGCTCCAGATTTCCATGCACAAAAATAAAATACTCATTTCTGTTTTACTGCTTCTATACAGCTTCTTTGCTTATCTGCTGGGTGTATGAGTATTCCTTTCATTTATTTAAACAGCTGCTGAAACTGAAATAATACCTGCATTAGAAACTGCCTTGCAATTTCCAGAGATGGTAGAATGTCCTCATTTAGACATCACTCATAAGAGACAGCTCTGACTCTGAGGGCCCATCAGCATTGGGGAATTCCAGCTATAAACCCAGTGATGTTTCTGCTTTGCAAAAGGCTTAATTTTCTATACATCAGAATTACTAACTGCTTCATTGTATATGCCCTTTCCCACTTACTTCTTTGTAGTTATCAATTAACTTTTTCTTCACAATATGTAAGTGGTAGACAGTTTTCATCAGAGCAGCTACTATTTTTGCAATGAATTTGAAAAAAAAAAAGGGAGTTTTTTTCACTTTTTTTTTTTTTTTTTTTTTTTTTTTTTAAATCCTGGAAAACAAAGAGCAAGATTTAACAGAAACTTAAATTTGAGTTATTGCCACTAACCTAGAGCTAGGATGCAGATACATCCAAAAGAAATGTGGCAGTAGTTAAAATTTCATGCTCAAAGCAGCAAGTTTGCTTTCAGGGTATTGCATCTTATACTTCTAATGGGTAAAGCTAAATATGTCACTATGTTTCCTGATGTCTGCAGCTAAGGTAGCTTTAAATTCACTCTAAGTTTGGAGAGTTCGTTTTAAATACCAAGCTCTTTGGGGTACAACTTTGATGCCTTATCTTTTTCTTTTCTGTGCTTGTGTACTTTTTGTCAATACATTTAAGTGTATAGATAAGATTTAAATATTTTCAGACACAATACACCTCATTTGCATGTTCAATGAAATGTCTGTGTAGCCAAAACTTATGTTTGCTTTTAGAAGCAGAAGAATCAGAAAGAACTGCAAGGAAACATTTGCCTATCATATGAACTGTTACAACTACCACTGAAAGTAATGTCAGTCTACAAGTTTATATACCAAACTTCTGGACAACAACTAGTACTGTGGTTTCTATTGGGAAGTTCACGCACATGAACAACTTCTCTCTTGCAACTTCCCAAAAGCAGATAGGTTTTGGGAATAATTACCCTCTTTCCCTACATTCCAAGATCAGAGGGCAAATGCATCTAGTGGAATGTATTACCGGAAATTGTACTGCTTATTTTCTGAATCACTTCTCTCTCCACAGTGTATGCAGGTATGACACACAGAACTGTGACCACATGTGATGTTTGCTACCGTAACTCTCTATAATCCATTGAATAAGATTTTTTTTTTTTAATGGATTATCCAATTCTGAACACCCAACAGCCCATTCTATAAATTGAGTGTAGTTAAATCTGGGAAGGGCAGTCTCTCTAAAACCAAAGGCCAACTTCTGTAGTACAGCTTTTCTGCACCCTGAAGTCAGAGACCACACTTTTGTCTATATTCCAAAAAGGACATGATAAATGGTACACTACAAAAATATGCTCTTTAAAAATTGCAAGTATGGTTAATCTGAAATTTTAAAATATCTAAAGATATCTGGAGTGTCATTTGAGACTCTTAAGAAGTCTTAAGTCATTAAGCCTCTGTCTTATGACACAGATATATATCTATAATCCCACTCTCATTGCACATATTTTAAATACTACTCCCCTAAGAAAAAAAAAAAAAAAGCCCTTGCTTAGAAAGATAAATTCTAATGATTCCTAAGTAAAAGATAAGATGCTATGCTGTGCAAAATGAGGAAATTATGGTAACATCTTGAACTGGTTCACTGTACACTGGAGCTTAATCTGAACACTGATGTGGGCTGAACAACAAACACAGGTTATGTACTGGGGATATGTAATGTGAAGCACGGGAGGATAATCAGACCACCAGCTGATCACATCTACAGATCTGAGAGATAAGTAACTATTTGCTGTAGGCACCTATTTGTTTGGCAAGGGAGAAATAAGGGTCATTTCTTTTGCTTCCACGATAAAGAGTTCTGACTTTTGTTAAAAAAAAAAGGGTGACTGTAAGACTGAGAAGATGGAGAGCAGCCAAAAGTAGAGTTCACCATGGGATTTATTAAGATAAGATTGCCCAAAATTTTAAAGTACTTTCTGCTTCATAGGTGTTTTGGTTTGAAAGACAGGTGTCTGCTAGGGAAGGCAGGAGCTCCCCTGAAATGGGGAATGTAAAACCCCCTGCCTCCGAATTATTGTAATTTTGAAATTAAGGGGCTCTCAGGCAGAAAGATATGAGAATAGGAATAGCAGTTCTTTACTAGCATGTGTAACAAAGCAAACAAACAGGAACAGACCGCAGCATTCCCAACAATCAGATCAGGATCCCGGTGACCCTTCCCGGCCGCGGCGCTTTCCCCTCGCTGCAGTTCCGCTCTCAGCCGCCAGGGGGCGCCAGCGAGGATTCCCCGCGCCGCCAGGGGGCGCTGTGGCGCCGGCTCGGGGCACGCGGCGATGGCGGCTGGGCCCGGACGGGCAGGGATGGGAGAGAGAGGCTTTGCTTCCCCAGCCCTGGGCACTCGGTCCCGCTGCCCTGCCAGCTCGGACGTCCCGGCAAGCCCGGCTTGCAGCGCAGAGAAACTCGGAGCAGCGCCGAAGGAGCAGCGGGGGCGGGACAGTGCAGTGGCGGCCCGGCTCCCAGCAGGGCAGGGAGAGGCACGCTCAAGATCCCCACTGCAGAAGAAAGCGGGGCTCTGGCGGAAGCAGGGAATTCCTTCCCCAAAACCACAGCTCCAACCATCCTCCTCCCTGTTGCATCTGGTGTTGTTGGGGGTGATCGCAAGTTAGAAGCAGGAAGGGCCTTTGCAGGGGTTTTACAGAAATATTTATTTCAGCCACCCGTGCGCATCGCCCAGAACACAGGTCGGGTACTTTGTAAGGGTCCAGGTTAAATACATGGGATGAGCAGGGCGGGGAGAGCATCAGAGACCAATTACCCGGGGACCTGGGGGTGTCCAAGGGAGGGGATAGGGCAGGGGGACCAACGGGGAAACAGGGTGGGAGTGACCGAAAGGCTGACGGACAGCGAGAGGGCACGGGGCTGGCCGGAAAACACAGGGCTTGCTTTGGCCAGGTAAAACAGGATCTGACATCAAGAGAAGGCAGCTGAGAGGCCTCTCATTTTCCCTAATTGGGAATGCCTGTCTCGGTCTCGACACTCCCAAACCAAGAGAGAGCCCCAGACTAGCAGCTGCCCCCACCCCTTCACCTGCCCAATTCTCACAGCGCCTCTGCCCTTTGAAAAGAAACCCCCAGAGGAGAAAAGTGCAGCCGGTTATCTGAGCTTGGCCATTTCTTTGTTTCCATAAGTACCCACTAGGTAGTGTTTCTTAGCAACTTATGGGAAAAATTGTATAGGTAAGAAGGAGCGAAAGAAAAGAAACCTAACCCCCAACAATAGATAAACAGAACATTCCTCTTGTACTTCAATAATTTCTTCTTCATTGCCTTCATATCATCATGCAAAAATATTTCAAGACATTTCCAAAAATGCATAATCTCTTAACACTGCCATCTGCAGAGCCAGAACAAAATGAACAAATGTATCCTCACTTTGTGAATGAAAGATTCTATATTTCAGTGACTAGACTATGCAGTAAATGCCCATTAACCATCCATCTGATCATGTTTCATTTTCATAATTTCCACAAAAACCTCATTAATAATTTCTGCAAATTACTGACATGCAGTTGGTATCTGTTTATGTGACTAGTACTGAATGCGGTTATGTAGAACAACTAACACTCAGAAGACTATAGACCAAATCTTCATTTCTTTGCAAGGAAACATTTTACTGTAAATTTAGATGGCTGAAAGATATGGAGTTTCTTTTTTTACTTCCACAGATTTCTCCAATAAACATGGATTTGAATCACTGCTGAAATATGCTGTAGAGACTTCAGCTAACGAGGAGAATGAGGAAATCAATGCATCCTAGACCCTTGCAGGGCATTTACATCTCTACTTTTGGCAGCCCCTGCCTAGCCCAAGGAAGAGTTGCTCATTGTTTTTAATTTAAAACCAAAATCTCCTCACCACTGGAAAAGTCTCACAGGGATGCCTGTACAAACAGGAAAGCCAGCTGATATGTGGAAAAGCATTCAATCCCTTCCCACTTTCAGATTAGCTGTTACTATTGAGAGGCTGAAAACAGGCACTCCAGGATGCTTTTTCTGTAGCTGTCTAAAGATCAGCTCCACAATACCTGTGTGATGAGGAGAGCTCCCTTAGACACTGGAAAAAGAGAAATACAAAAATCCAAACCTACTCTGAGAAACATGATTAGCTATTCATTTTCGTACTCAAATAAGATTATTGGTAATTTCATCTGCATGCCATGAAACACACTAATGCTGCTGCACCTTTTACTTCCATGCAGAGCATAGGCCTGCTCAGTTTTAATCCCTTGTGTAAATAACTCTTTTGACCCAGGACTCACATTCCTGACAAAATATCTTTCCATTGTCTGAAAAACAGCAGGTTTCATGAAACTGTAAGCAAAAGAAGAAAGCAAAACATCAATCAGGAGCCTGAAAACATACTTGTTATCAAGGCAATGCAACATCTCTCACCAGCAGTCATGCAGCTTTTGCACATTCTGTACATCTCGTGAAACATTTTGTCTGTCCTCCAGTGCTCAGAAAGGGTGAGTAAAGGAGCCAGCCTTGGTTCTACCAGCAGACAGCAGTCACAGGTAGACCCTAGGCTGGGTTCTTTATGAAAAAGTTCTATATGCAGAGAGGAGGGCTGATTCACACAGGAAGTAAAGGCTCCTGGAACTCCCTCTCAGGTGAACTCACTGACAACCACATCACTAATTTTAAACACAGCCCCCTTCACATCATCCTCTTGGGGTTCTTAAGGCAGTACCAGCTCTGACTGTGCCTGCCCAGCCCCTTGGGGCTCCTCCACTCTGCTTGTTGCCCACAGCCTGGGGCCATCAGCACCTGACCCAGTGTCCCCAGGTCCCCATGGCCCTGCCTTCCTGGGCTCACCCTGTCCTGCCCCCATCCCCCTGGAGGTGCCCAGTGCTTGGGGCAGGCATTGTGGAAGAGCTTGGGCTGCCAGGCCCCTCAATCACCTCCTGGTATCCAGGGAGCCTGAGCACCTTGGATGTCTGCTTTCACCTTACTCCTAAGTGAAATAGGCTCATGAAACTGGGACATACAAGGGGGAAAAAGTGCAATTCAAAATTTTTCATCTTCCTGAGTGAGATCTAATATTTCTAAAGCAGAAGATAAAAATAATTTAAAAACTGAGATTTTCTTCCTATATGTTGAACAGAAATAAAGGCTACAAAAAATTATTTGCTTTCTCCACTAGACCAGTTATCAGTGATTAATGAATCATCTAATAGAATACTGCTATTTTATTGAAAAAAGACCTTCTAAAACATTTTTTAATTCATTCTTTGGCAGAAGTTGTTTCATTTTTCCTAATTTTTCAATATGAAAATGAAGGTCAAAAAGGACCATTTCTTGTCAGTAGCATAGATATTCAACCAAGTCCATTGTCTTAATTACAGACTATACTGCTTGAAATAAGAATGAAAGAGGAAAGTCAAATTAATGTGCAAAATGCTTAAATGAAACTTAGATTGCTCTTGAAAGTAAAATGCCACTCTAAGAAAATCAATTTACAAAATGCAATTATTTCTTCCTATGGTGAAAAGTAACCAACCAGCAGTATATTGGCATTTTATTGATGGGTACAGTAAAAGAACATATAAAAGACATTTTCTGTAGACTCATTTACAGGTTTTTCATCCATGTTTTTTCATGTGTTATTTCTTCAGTTGATCTTAGTTCCACTTATGCTTTCTAAAATACTCTGTCTTGAAAGGTCTGCCTTGATCAAGACATCCTTACTTTTACTCTGTAAAAGTTAGGAAACCACTTCACCATGCCACAACTTTTTTTTTTTTTTTTCCTCCCAAACCCCAGAATCAACAAATTTGAAAAGACGTACTTTCCCCAAGCGCAAGTCATTGGAAGTATACCTGCAGGTGCCTCAGTTTTACTAATCACTGCAGATGCATTGAAATGTAGAAATTATCTTTCAGGTCACCATGTACATACCTTCTCTCTTACACACCACACATTCTAAACATCTGACAACAGTTTTATTCTAGGATGGTTAATCATCCATGAGTATTTACTTATAAAAGTCTGTTTTCAACTGAACCTAACTAGATCATAAAAAATTGCTTTAGGCAGAGATAAGCACAAAACAAAAGTTAATGCTTTTAGTTTGTTTCCAGAATAATAAAGACTCATTTGAGCACTCCTAAGTCATTGACATCAGTGGATCCAGTAAAAATTGCTTTTACTTTTAAACCAAGTTTTGCTAACCAGTGTGTAAAGATACCTAACTGTTCTGATACTTATTTGAGGTCTAAGATACTTCAGCGAATGGCAAAGTCTGGCAGGAATGACTTTTCTTGAGAAGAGAGGGTATGTTATTGCAAAAGGTTCCTTTTCACAGATCTTGCAGAGCAGAGCTGTAACTGGGAAGAAAGTCTGTTGTCGGTCATGCTACCACAGTGTTTTTCTTGCATGACAGTAAAAAGTCAGAATAGTGTTTTCAAGTATACTCAGTGCCCACCTGCTTCTCCTCTCATTAATATCACCATCACTAATATTCCCTGGTGTCCAGCAGCTTAGGTGGGTCACACTGAACATTTTCTGAAAACATGTTAATGACTTTAGAACATTGTTAAAGAATATGAGAGTTCATTTTTCTAATGCCACATCACTGTATGTCCTCCTTGTATTTTTCTTTCTTATTTCAGATGTACTGGCGAACTGTATAAAACACTGGTTTCCTATTTTATCCAATACAGTTATCTGTAGACAGCTGTAACAGCGATCTTTAGAATCAAACAGATTTTTCGTATTGTAATGTAATACATAGAGTATTTACATAAAGGTATGATACACTATCCTGCCT
This sequence comes from Erithacus rubecula, assembly GCF_903797595.1. NCBI lineage: Eukaryota > Metazoa > Chordata > Aves > Passeriformes > Muscicapidae > Erithacus > Erithacus rubecula. Next base: position 50,456,507 of record NC_136689.1, on the reverse strand, counting down.
GCAGAACCTTTTCCCTATCCATTTCTACCTCAGACTCAAGCCTATCAAAATTCCTTTAAGAGCTTCTTTATATTCTTTAAGAACTAAGAACCTGCCGCAGTCGAGGTTGATTTGCTAGAAGCAGGTGCTTACTTAGAGTGATACCATGTTTAAACACAACCCTGTGCACTGCTGGTAAATCCTTTGGGGCATATAATCTATGCACAAGCAAACAGGGAATACCAGTCCCACACCTTTATTTTCTCTTTTTGCCTTCATTTTTCTTTCTTTGTTATTCCACTAGGCTCACTCCCCACTTTTTTTTTTTTTTTTCCCCACTGTCTTTATTTTCAGTTTATTTTTTCTATTTGTCCCAAGAGCAACATGAGTCAAACCATAAGATTCCAGCCTACACAAATCCCTCTTATTCACAAATAAAAGAAACAGTATGGATGACCTTGGACCAAGCCTCTAATCTGTCCTCCCTAGAACTTGGAGAAAGTTCAGATCTAACTTGACCTTCTGTAAGCAGGACCATGTATATACATGCACAAGCAAACCCCATCACATTTTAGATGAGGGTTACATTAAAAAAAAGTATAAAATTCTGAAAAATATATCAAGAATGAAGAAAAATGAGTAGTGCACATTGGAGACAAACATACAAGTGACTTTAAAAATTGAGAGATTTTTCTTGTCTACTGAGAATGCTGTAAGTGCCAATAAGACTTGCTGTGCTACAGCACATCAAGGCAATGTTTTTCAGCTTGGCATAACATTTTGACAAGTCATTTAAGGCCTTAAATTTTAATGAATATGGAAGCAATAATAAAAATGCATGCCATATACAGCATGCATTTGCTGCCTAAGAGAATGTTTTTCTACCAGAATATGTTCTGCCTGTACTCTCTCAAAATGTGGCTGGTTATCTGCTGATGAACTCACAAATACTCTTAAACACAAAGCTTTATTATAAAAGTCTATATGGTTTTATTACCTGTGTACGCAAACACACCCACATTTGCCACCCATCATAAATATCAATCAGGAGAGAAATAAAGACCCCCATTCTCAACAACTGCAGTAATCTCATTTTCACTATTCAGTGCTCACACATACAGGAATGCAGGTGGTTATTTCTAGTATCGCTAAGACCCTAAGTGAAATCAGTTGAGGGGTCAGGAACGATCTTTTGTAATACAATGTTTGATAAAGGGTTCAGGCAGCCTTTTGAAAAATTAACTCCTGCAAATGAGGTCTTGTCCTCCTGCAAAGAGCTGCATTCTTCTGGGTGGTACAATTACACAAAAATCTTAGAGAAGTGTAAAATTTCTCATCCGCATGGGCACTAAAGTTCAGATACTGCTAAATAGTCTCCTTCCACTTTCCAATTAGCTTTCTCATAAACACATGCATTTTCCTGCTGGTGTATAAAACATGTCTGTTAATCCGAGCAATACCTTAGATCCAAAGAGTGTCAAACATGGAACAAATAAATCTTCTAAAAATTCTAATGAAGTAAAGGGCAGAGTACACAATTCTGAAGTTGTGCATATATTTCTAGGATATATGTGTTTGGGATATTTCTGTTCTAAAGCTAATATTTATTTTTTCTCTTCAAAAACACAGACAGACTTTTGGAAAAGACTCTGAGAGTGTTTTAGTTATGTTACTTTACAGAGTACAAGAACAGACTCATCTGTGCACTGCCATCAAGATGAAAGCTGGATTTTAAAACACTCAGTTTTTACCTAATATGTCTTAATCTCATAAAATGGAAATACCCTTTTTAAACACAGAAACATCAATCAGTTCAGAGTAGCTTTCAAATAATTTCCAATAAATATCATTATATTGTTTTTTCTCTCTTATAACAATAAAAAAGTGGCACATTTGGGCACACCATCCCCAAATGACTTATAATAATATACTGTCCATCTCTCCATCTATCCATTTGGTCTGGCAGCATAACATCTATAACACTATGGTTAATAATACCCCTTCAAAAATCATGTTCCATTTTTGGGAATGTATTATGGGTCTATAATGAAACTAGGCTAAATGTTCTTTATTAGACAGCTTTCAATTTTTAGAATGATGTAATTTTCTCCAGGTAAGTAAGAGCCCACCCACACAGCAGAAAAAAATTGTCAGGAGTTTTGGAAGGGGAAAATATATGTATAACTGTAATATATTTATAGTCACACACAGACCTACAATCTTTAAACCAAAGTCTCCTCATTATGTATTACATGATGTATCATGTTTATGTGATGATTAGTCACAGAAATCACATCAGTTACTCAGAGACAAAATTACTTCTGGGAAGCTCTACCTTTTACTCTGCATTTGTTTAACCCTCACTTATGACCAGGGCCATTCAATTGCAAGGAACAGACTAGAAGCAATTCTGTTTATTTCCTTGGAATATTTCTTAGGATGAAGAAAAGAAATAACACTTTTTATTTCCCTTCAATTACAAGTAATGAATATTAAGGGACTAGCTAGTGCCAATTATAGCCCATTTTGAAAAGACTGGCATGCTTTGCATGACCTTCTCTGTCCTAGGAAATACAGGAGTTTGTTTATGGCTGATTTGGGAAACTCATTGCTTTGTGATGCAGAAACAGAACACAGGTAAGAAAAATACTCAGCCTTCCAGTGTATCTCCCTCTGCTTTCCAACTCCTTTCCAGTCTTTTTGTGGCTGTTTCCTAGCTGGTTGTGTCTCTACCTGCCTCACCACCCTGCACTTGCCACAGTGTGTGAGGTCTAGAGTAGCGTACAATAAGTGTACTAGTGATTTGCACTGGTTTAACATAAAACCACAACTTTGACACAAAACACAAACCACAAGTTTTGAAGCGTCTTAATTTCAGGAAAAAGAGAGAGAAAGAAATGTATGCTAGTTCTACACAACTGTGGTGAATAAGCATTCAATTATGTATTTTTAAACTAATTACAAGAAACTTGGCCTCCCTAAAAATATAGTCCAGCAGCTGTTCCAATAAATGAAAGAATCAGCTACTTGCTTAGGGATTTATACATTGACATTTAGAGATTAGTTTGGACAAGAGAGGGGAAAAGTGTGCCTGTCTGTCCAATCACTTTTTTGTTTGTCTGGCTACATGCTAATGGAGCTACAACTTCCTGCTCTGCTTGAGTAAGCTGTGCTCATGACAGCTCATTGTACTGGGACATGATATATGTATTTTGTAGACACCTCAGAGAATGAGAACAAATTTTGCTGTAAACTCTATTATGAGATATCCCAGGATTTTCTTTTGCTTACTCACCTATGAAAGACTGTGATAGCTATAATCATTTTCCCCTCTGCATCTCTAACCTACACATCTCTAACACATCTGCCTTAAAAAAGGCAGGAGGGAACAAACATCCATCCTCTGATGTCTCCCATGAACTGCTTTTTCTTATGACAATTGAAATAGAACTTGCAAAATTCTGACGAGATGAGAAATATTTTATTGGATGGCACAGTGGTTATGCACAGGGGCAGAAAGCTGAAAAATGTTAAAATGTTGAAGTTATTATTTCTAATAATGGTCTGCCACACTTTGACTAACTCTTTGTTTCTTTTTTTCCTGGATATATTGTTCATTAGAAATAATCAGCTGTTATAATTGGCATATTTATATATTTGGCCATTCTAAGCCATGGCATTCTCAGATTCAAGCATAAGATTTTTTTTTCCTAAGGCTTCTTAAGAAATGAGATTATTTATACAAATCCATCTCTTCACAATTTGTCACAAGGAAGTTTAGGATGAGTTTTACTATAGAAAAGTGAGCTTCTCTGATTTTCCTGAAATGATTAAGCACTTCCAGTAAAAATTTCCATCATCTCTAAAGGTCACTCTTAATAAAGTCACAAGCACCAAGGGGGAAACAGGTCCCAGTTGTCAGGTCACTGGAGATAGAAACCTGGAAAACTGGATTCAATTTTCTGTATGATATTGACTCCCTGAGTACCTGAGCAAATAATTTCACTTCCTCATGCCTTTGTCTCTCTCCCCCTCAGTAATATAGGAGTAATATACCTTGAGATCCAGCTAAAGAGTGTGACATGACATGCAGTCCAAGATGCACTAATGAAAGAGCAGAGCCTGTATGAAAAGCTAGGCAAGTTATTATTTGTCATCCTATGGATTCTTCTAAAAATAACTATTTCCACCAAAGACTTTGTACATCAGTTACCCTCCACAATAAAAAATGCTGAGAATACACATAGCCACAGTAACCCAATTTTAGGTGTGCAGGCTGAAGGAAAGGAATCATGGTATGACAGTTCAGTGTAGTATAACACCATAGAGGCCACTATCAAGGACATCTAAATACTAAGCTGATTTTCAGATTTACTTCAATTACTCCCTCTCCAAGATGACTACAAAGGAGGAGTTATCAAAACAATCAGCTTCAGGAAAGCTCTTGCTGACTCAACATTGGATTTTATCCCTCAGATGAGAAAAAAGTCCAGTTATGAAACAGTGGTGTTAAAATCACCCTGCATTTCCAGAGTCCCATGGAGAAATACTGCCAAACTTCAAGGAGAGATGATCTTGTTCTCACTCCCCAGCTGAAAGTGAAGTTTTCATGGGAGCAACCAGATGCAGGCAGATGGCAGGCAGCTTCATTGAACTGCAGGGGCTGACTCAGGTCTTAGAAATACGAGCTCCTACTATCTTTCAAGGTGAGAGATTTGAACAACATCATGCATGGGTTTCCAAGAGCTACAGAAATGAGAAATTGCATTCACTTCATTATCTGAAGGCTGTGCCTTGGGCAGGGACACCTTTCACTAGACCAGGCTGCATAAAACCCCATCCAGTCTGGCCTTGAACACTTCCAGGGATGGGGCACCACAGCTTCTCTGCCTTCTAACAGACTGCACTAAATTATTAAAACTGCTTCACTTTCTTGGATGACTTGGAATAAAAGAACAACAATAGTATTTACCTCCTTATTGCTTTATTTGACAATTCAGTGGGCTTCCATACTAGAAATACTTTAAAAAAATACTACACTATTGCTGGAAAACTTGTTTTCTAAAACAATAGCTTCATAATACCTCTCCCCTAAGGAGAGACAATGCATTTAGTACAGTAATCTGAAACTAGGTTTAAGTACAAAAGAGAATGTAAAAAAAAAGAGAGATGTTCAGGAAGGGCATTACTATTGATAAAGTGGAAATTGGACGTTGTCCTGATATTTCTGCAGTTTCACTGACTGCTTGTGAACAGGAAAGGAGATCCAGAAGTCAGATAGATGAAAGACCAAGAAATGACACAGTCATTATTAATTCAGTTATATCATTAGGTTTACAGAAAATTGATAAAATATATGTAATAGAGATAATGAGCTATTCCCTTTATCTGCACAGGTTCTGAAGTGCACTTCTTCTGTGGCATACATCATCTGGCACACCAGAATAGCTGGATTTGCTTATGGTAACTCAGGCTGCTGCTCAAGAGTTCTGCCTCTGGCCATCCATCTCACCCAACAGGAATACACCAGACTCCCCACATTCCTCAAGGATTTCAAGAACCACTAAGCAGGGATGGGTTAAGGCTGCATGTGGTAGCTTACACACCTACAATGTGAAAATAACTTCCACAAAATCCTAAATGGACAGGAGGGTCTATGACTTCATGCAGAGACATACTGGACCCTCAAAGACCTACTGAGTCATCTCTAGGTGCTCTTCTAATTGCTTTAAAGTTTCAGTCAATACCCTGGGTAGAGTGAATATCTTATCAGTTTTATTCTGTTTCCAGTTTCCTCTAACATAAATGAGACAGGCAGCTCCTCCTTAAAATCACCAAGCTTGCAGCTAATGAAACTGTCTGGTGTCATTGCCGCAGAAGACAAATTCCAGATCTTTAGCTGCTCTAGCTTCACTCTGAAGTGCATCCCCCAGTTGAAGAAAAACTGATGGTTGTTAACAATAGAAGAAAAATATACCTTTTTTTAAAATCTTCTTTTTTTTACCAGAGAGTCTTCCTCTTTTCCCTGCCCTAAAAGAAAACTGATATCTGAAAAAGAACTGAACAATGTGCCGCCATTATTGAGAGAGATATGCATACTGCAATGCAGCTTTTAAATGCTTGCATCTAAAAGCCTTTAAGGTATGAGGAAGGAAGACCTCAGAACCATAACACAAGGGTACATTTCATTGCCAACATTGTGGCTAGTAGAAGAGAATTCTGCAAGCTAATACTTCTTCAATCTGATAATTAGTTCTTTCACCAAAAGAAAAGGATTCCCCTCTGGGTGCAACTCCTTCTTTTCCCTCTGGTACCTGACTGCTGAAATTGAAGGCCATTATTCAATTAACAAAAGATGGGAACCCTTAATGAAAATTAACCACTCAGAAACAGATGTTGATGCCACAGAAATGCCAATACTCTCCATGAAGCACCACTGGTTGTCATGTGGATGGGAAAAGGCAGAGACATCTGAACTTGGAATTGCACACCAGATGAGGTAACTATACTTACATCTGCAGACCACTGTTCAATGAAGTGCTTAAGAACAGGCTTAGATTTCATTAATCTGTTTTGCCATATGCTTACATTTATTCTGTACTGGTAACATCACTAGCCAAAGGTATACAATTTCACAGTAGTGCATTCTCTCTGATTGCTAAACCACCTTTGGATATCTGGTTTCTTATGGCATACATGAAAGCAATATCTAGATCTAAGAATTTCAGAATCACAGAATTTTTAGGGTTGGAAGGTACCTCTGGATTCATCTAGTCCATTGCCCTTCCAAAGGCAGGGTCCCTTGGCGCAGGTTACACAGGAATGCTTCCTCAGAGGGAGACTCCATGACCTCCCTGAGCAGCCTGTCCAGTGCTCTGCCACCCTTAATGTAAAGAAGTTCTTCCTCATGTTGAGGTGCAATTTCTTGTGTTTTAGTTTATGGCCATTGCATCCTGTCACTGGGCACCACTGAAAAGAGTCTGGCACCATCCTATTGGCATCTGCCTTTGAGATATTTATAGGTGCTAACAAGATCACCTCTCACTCTTTCCCCTAAACAAGCCCAGCTCCCACAGCACATGAGAGATGCTGCAGACCCCAGGTAATTTTTGTGGCCTCCACTAGACATTCAATAGCAACTTGTCTGGACACAGCACTCCAGATGTGGTCTCACCAGGACTAATAAAAGGGCAAGATCACCTACCTCAACTTGCTGGCCAGTCAATCCAATGCACCCCAGGATACCACTGGCCCCCCTGGCCAGAAGGGCACTTCTGGCTCACGCACAATTTGTTACTCACCAAGACTCACAGGCCCTTCTCTGCCGAGCTGCTCTCTAGGAGGTCAGCCTTCAACCTGTGTTGATACTTGGGGTTATTCCTCCTCAGGTTCAGGATCCTAGCCCTTGTTGAACCTCATTAGTTTTCTCTACACCCAATTCTACAGCCTATCGGAATCCCACTGAGTTGCAGCCCAGACTTCAGGTGATCAACCTCTGCCCCCCAGTTTCATATCATCAGAAAACTTGCTAGGAGTACATTCTATCCCTTCATGCAGGTCATTGACAAACAAGTCCAATTTTTGTTGAAGACTGGACTCAGCAGATTCCTGACTACAGGCCTCCAGCTGATCACAACCCTCTGAGCTGACACTCAGCCAGTTCTTGATCCACTCCACTGTCTATCCATCTAACCCACAGTTCCTATGATTACCTGCATGGATGGTAGGGGAGACATTGTATTTCCAGCTACAGAAAATAAAAATAAAAGGAAACTACATCTGTGAAAAAGATTCCATGGCTGAGGCTGGAACTCATGCTCACTGTTTGCAAATCAGCACTGCTGAAAAGCTGATCACAGACCAGTGATCAGCTCATGTTCACTCAAGGTTCAAATGGATTAACACTGCTTTAAGGCTTCATGTTTAAAAAGCAGCAAATAAAGGACAGTTGGAAGCACAATGCCTACATATTAACAACTTTTTAAAGTTTTGTGTTTGCTTTTGGTGGGAATAGAGTTAGGGATGTAAATTCAGCGTAGTGAGGTCTGATTCTGCCATCCTCTTCCAAATATTTCTCTTTTGTAAACCTGTTGTGGATTCTCATCAGAAGACTGATTAGGGACTTTTTCTTCTAATTTCATAGAGTCATAGAATCCCGTGGGCAGGGATGCCATTCATTTCACCTGGTTGCTCAGGGCTCTTGGCAACACTTCCAGGGATGGGGCATCCACAACTTCTCTGGACAACTTGTTCCAGTATCTCACCACCCTTGCAACAAATAATTTCTTTCTAATAGGAAAGACAAGATTTTCCTTTCCTCTCTTTTATCATAAAACCACTGCACCTTGCCCTGTCATTATCTACCCATGTAAAAAGTCCCTCTGTCTGCTTTTTATAAGCCCCTGTATATTGAAAGAGTGCTCCAAGATTTTCCTGACACCTTCTGTTCTCCAGGCTGAATGACTGCACTCTCTCAGCCTATCTTCATTGAAGAGGTGCTCCAGCCCTCTGAGCAGCTCTGTGGCCTCCTCTGGACTCACTCCTGCAGATCCATCTTGGGGAGCCCAGAGCTGGATGCAGCACTGCAGGTGGGGTCTCACCAGAGAGGAGCAGAGGGACAGAATCCCCTCCCTCACCCTGCTTTGGAGGCAGCCCAGGACACATTTGTCTCTCTGGGCTGTGAGTGCCCATGGCTGGGTCATGTTCAGCCTCTCATCCACCTGCACCTTCAATTCTCTCTCAGCAGAGCTGCTCTTATAATTTGTTTGTTCAGTCTCTATTTCTGACTGGGACAGGAGCACTTGGACTTGTTGAACATCATGAGGAAGATTGCAGGCCCACTTCTCAAATTTGTCCAGCTCCCTCTGAATGGCATAATTTCTGATGGAAATTTATCCACCAGTAGTTTAAAGCAATTTACTCTTGTTCTAACATTGGCCTTGAGGTTAACCAGACCTGGTTTATCTCCCTGGCTTTCACTCAGTGCATTCAGAGACAGTAATAATTTCTCCTTTCAGCATTTTCTTCTGTGAGGTTACATGAGAGACTAAAACACTTCCCTTTGTATGGCAACAAAAAGAGATTGAAGTGGACAGAACCACTCTTTCTTGATGTGGCTACAGTCTTCTGTATCAGGAGATTCCAAATTCTTTTCAACAGACACTTTTACAATGGTTGTAACACACCTACTCACTCTACCTGTGTCTCCGCAAGTGTCCCTGAATCACTTAGGTGGAAAGGAGTCTCAGGAATGCAGCCTTCCCATCAGGTTTTGAACACTGTCAGGGACAAAAATTCTATGTGCAACCTATTCCTGTATGTAATTTGTAATTATCTTCAGCGTAGAAACTTTTCCTTGAAATTACCGTGAATCTTTCGTCTCAGTTTAGGGCCACTGTGCCTCATTCCTCTGCTGTGCATCTCAGGAATAAGTCTAGCCTCATATTCTTGAAACCCCTTCAAAGATCCTGGAAGATTGTTTCCAGACTCCTTTTCTTCCTTTTAACAGAAACATATTCACTCCAAATCCCTTGATTTTAGGAGTAAGAGTAGGAAACCTGTGTGCTGCCCTGAAGGTCATTGGCCCAACTGCAGTGCTGGCAAGTATTTTTGACTGGAGTTGTTGTGAGAGTGACAGACATATTACAGCCTTTGAAGACAATGAAGAATTCATTCCCTGATTCCCATCTGCTCTTGGGATGTTCTGTTAGAGCACAGAGAGTCCTGAAGTAATGTAATCAGTTGTTATCAACATGAAGAAAATTCGGATTGCCAAGTCAATCACTTCCCATGGCAAAGCTGAATAGTTCTACCTAAATCTTGTTTATCAGTGTAGGACAGCATTTTCCCTAGAACCTCTGATATTACCAAATATTATCATTCTTCTGCCCTGACCCTTTTTTAATATTAAGAGTAAATGTTGAAAATCCATACAGTTGACACCACTGCCCTGGCATATGCAGAATTAACAGTGATACTGTAGGGGATTACAAAAAGCCTAAGCCATTTCACAAAGGTATTGAATTGAAGAGATAACACATTTTCAAATATAACTGAGGCCAGAATACAGATGCTTACCTTCTACAGCTTCAACTATTACCAGTACTCAGATGTGAACAGAAAAGACTATTATTAAATTTAACTCTAAAGGATTCTATAAACCCTTCAGGTCAACAATTAAGTGTTCAGCATTTTTATTTTTTTTATTTTGTAATAGAAAATAATTTATCACCCACTATCACTTCAATTTTTACTGTTATTTAAATCCAGGATAGGAACAATAATATTGATTTTCCCTGCTATATTTCTGATTGTATGAAATAAAATATTTTCCATTAATTTTCTTTCCAGATAAGGTTCTGTCACAGATTACAGACTTCTGATACTTTTTAGTTTCCCTACAGAACTTTCTGTAACTCAGGCAGGGAGGGAAAAAAATTGCATGCCCCCAAACTACCATTGAAATCCCCTTAATACTCAAAGGGGCAAGTTGCTACTGGAAAACTCTGGTGAAATGCACCTCAAGCAAGGCAGTAAGTTGCCTTGGTCACTTAGTGGGTAGAAGAGAATTCCAGGACTTGAGAAATTTGGGCTAACACAATAAAGCTGAACAAAGAGTTACAGCACAGCAATGATTTCAGGATGATGCAAAGGCACACTGTGGCAGGTATCATCCCAGTAGATTCCAGAACTAAATATGGGGCCACTTTGGTCATTGGTACAATGAAATAAAGATGAAACATTGTGGGACCCAAGGGAAATATGATTCTATGATTTTATGAATTGATGAAGCCAGAATGACTTGGCATTGATGACTTAATACTTCATAGCTTCAATTGTGACTGCTGGGAGGAAACAAATCCTGGGAAAAATCTTCAGGGTAGCAGTGGCTGCTTAAGTTAAAGCTAGAACTGTTTAGACAAAACTGAACTAAAAAATTAAGATAAAATGATGTGCTGCAAAAAGACAGTTGATAGGATCCAAGAAAAATCCAGAGGAAAAAGAAAGGGAAAGTGGAAGAAACAAGATTAGATGAAGAAAGTAAGATCTTGCAGTATGATGACTACTTAGTAAGGAGGACGGCATCTGATAAGGCACAGAAAATGTTAATAATTATTCCTCTGAGTCCTCTTACTTCTTCATGTCTAATGGTTGACCTTGAAATTCAAAACATTACGTTACTTCTCCCAGGCATTATAGGATAGACAAATACTTTAAATCATAACCATAAAAATAGTACAAAATCAATCTGCAAAGTACCAGACTATGACACCTTCATACAGACAAGCATTTGCATAATGTTCCTTTATTAAAGTATAAAAATATGGCACCTTGTAGAAATAGAAAGCTTATTATGTACAAAAAAATTTAAATATTTTGGTCAAATTTGGAATCCAAATTAACAGTCTTTTAAAGTGCTTTTGTCTTTTTTTTTTTTTTTTTTTTTTTTTTTTTCTCTTTTTGACCAAAAATCTATTCACTAGAAGCTTAGAAATTCTTTGTCTTGCTACAAAATCCCCATATAGGCGTAAAGTCCTACCTGGGAAAAAAACCCAAACAAAACTGGAAAGAACGCACACACACAGACACACAGACACACAGACACACATTCTCCAGCTTTGTTCCATTCAGAATAAAGGTAAGTGGACACACAGGAAGTGAAAATACTACTGTGGTCTTTCTCAGCTTACCAATATTTTTAAAACAGGATTAAGTTTTACCAGCTTCCTATTGATCCCAGCTTATGTATCAGCTCCTACCAATAAGCAAATGTCAAAGACAAACATTTTGTAATTTGCTGCTGACCATTGATTTAAAGCAGAAGAAAAGAATTGTTTAATAGTACCCAAATTTATTAATATTACATTGCACACAAAAGCCTGAAGTATCAGATCACTGCAAAAAGAAGTTTTCTAAGGAAGAGGATGAAAAGATGGATTAAGATTTTGAAGGAAAGAAAAGTAATTGACAAGTTTTGGGGAAAAGAACTCCAACAAACCAGCTCTAAGATAATCAGCTGTGTAGCAAAAACCATCTTGTGGTTTCCATAAAGTAACAAAATAGATATTATCATATTGACAAGATCATATTACAGCAGCTAGGGGCAACAACAGAGAACAGGAATCTCATTGGAAGAGTTTCATTTAGGGCTCTCCCTGGTGATCATCCATCAGCAGCTGCAGTAACTAATTAAAAATCTGAACAAATATCGAAAAAATTTGTGAGCAGAACTGTTGACACCAAGTGCAAGCTATTGATTGTGAATCCCACTGGATGACTTCAAAACTCAGAAATACCTAAGAAACGCAATTAGACTCCTTACATCATCTTCTCTTGCAGACACCGTTAAGATGAGAATTTAAAAACAGCTGTGTGATTATCATATCCTGCTCTAGAGTATGACCTGTTTCTTAAAAATCATGAACAGATGAAAATTTCATTTAATAAAGACTATTCTTTTTCACTTCACAATGATGGCTTGGTATTTTCCTTTCCTTTCTGAAAGATAGGTTCTTTATTAAACTGGTTACCTGCAAGCTAACAAATTGATTTATGAATTTTTTTGTTGTCAGTTTGTCTTCCTTATAAAGAAGAAATCCATAACTATTAGATATCACCCATAAAGTTGATGCAGGCTGCACTTTTAAATGATGCTAAACAAACTGTTTAAAAAGATTTGACTATTTTAAAAGCTAATTATTATTTCTAAGGTTTATGTAATCTTTGTGTATTTCATACTACACATTTGCTAATGTTGGAATAGAGCCAAGTTACAAAGAATTTAGCTGTTAAGAGAAAATCCACCCAGAACTTTCCTTTTGTAACAGTGAGAAGCAAGATAGCAAGTAGACTTTTCTAGGTCAGAATGTTATTGAGAAATATGAATTAATTTTGGACCACTAATATTCAGTAAAACAGAGAAATCCTGTGCAAAAACATGAAGCAACACCACTTCATAGCCATGAATTACCATGAAATAAACCTAAGTTCTGTAGACCTGTCACCTTTTTAGGTCACATTTACACAGGCCCACTGCATTACCACAGGATAAGAACTAATTGGTCCAGCTGGATTTTCCCAGGAAATAATAAAAATACAGACTAGTTAAAGTCTTATTTTAAGAAAAGACATTGATCTGTAACCAAATCCTCAAAGTTTCTTACAAAGAAGGAAACTAAGGCAGCTGAACTACCAACATAGCAACCTTTTTTCTTTTCTCCTTTTTTTTTTTTTTTTTTTTTTTTTTTTTTCCTGAGAAGCCACTTCAATGTAATACTAAACCTCTGGAAGCCCAAAACCCATTTCTGCAAGGTTTTCTGTGAAGAACTCAAGTTCCCAGAGAAAGGCTGGATCAAGATTTTTCCTCAGCTAATATTTTTGACATTGCAGTGTTTCTGCCCAGCTGAATGGCTGGCTTTCTCATTGAAAAAGTTACAAAAAGAGGTATTTATCAAAGAACAAGAAGTATATTTGTGAATTCCACAAGGAGCTTGAAGCACAGAGCTTTGTCAAGTAGATTGAGTTCCAATAGTACTCTTTGAGAGAAGATATCAAACAGGAGAGAGAGGCTTTCAGGACAATAAGCATTTTAAGTACTAAATGCAGGTTTAAATATGAGGTAATGTTTAAATGCCTTCCTTTGCAACTGCAATATTTTTGAAACTGAATTTACCCATCAAAAATACATATCTAGGAAACGGAGACATTAAATTTCCAGATCCCAAAATTATCCCCTGCAGGAGGCACAATTCATTAAGGATTTTCTCCATTGAGTGCAAGCCAGATCTGTATCTTATACATGAGGTGGGACAGAACTGATCGGTTAACTCATTCTTGAGTTTCCTGCAAATTTCAAGAACTGGCTGCCAGAGAAAAACTCACAAGTTGAAGGTATATACCGTGAGCTTCCCATTAAACTTTACACAACCAAATCAAATAACATTGGCACAGAGAACTGCAGCAACAAACCTCAGCAAAGATCCTGGTGTTCGTACCTTCTCTCCCATCTGCCGCAGTGTCTCCATCTAGGAGCACATCTTCATGCCAAGTCACTCTGTCTGCACCTGTAAATCACTTCAGGTAATGGCTCTGGAACTCAAGCCAAGAGCACAGCAGTGCTCATGTGCATGTGGCTGATCTGTCTTGGCCCCATGACAAGGTGGTCCCTTCCAAAGCTTGGGAAGCAGCTCCTGGCCTGTGCTAAACCCGCAGCATGCCCAGACGCCATCTGCGACAAGGATGGCTGGCTCCCACCGAAACTGTGCTCGGGTCCATGCTAGCTAATTATCTGCACAGCTTCCTGTATGGCAATATTTATGTTAATTAAGGGCCTTGCTAATACTGTTGTTACTATTACCATGATACTATGTTCCACCCCAGTGCAGAGCAGAGGATGTAATGGCATTTTGTAAATAACTGAACGAGCCACACAGTACCCATTCAGAGAAGAACATGGGTTTTACCCAATTTACTATCTAGGAGACTGTGGGATCAAAAGACTACCTAATATATTCTCCTTCAAGGAAATTGTGCTAAAGAGCCAAGAATAAGGCATGGGATTCCTGATTCTTACTGCTCACATTTAGCTGCTGGGCCACTGCCTATGACGTTAAATTATTCATCATTTCTCACAGGGAAGGCAGGCATGCACTCACAAGAAAAGCCGGGTGCAAGAAAAAGGGTTATCAAAGTATTCACACACTCTTTCAAAAGAGTTAGTTAGCTGACAAAAATATGCTGCTCTAACACATTTTCATGTGTAGGCAGCAATTCTTCTCTACATCCTAGGGCTGGAATCCTGTGTGGGGAAAACTGAACTGCTCAGTATATGTAAAAGACAAGCCTCATTAACTCTTGGACATCTTCTCATTTCTTGGTCATAAATCCTATTACCTTGTATTACAAACTGCCATAAAACTCACAGATAAAAGATAATTTATGCTCAGTGTACAGAAGCTAATGTTTCTGTACTCCTGAGAAGCACACAACCAGAAAATGAGAAAGTATGTATGTGAAACCTTAAGCCATTCATATTGAGCATGGCTAGCATGATAAACATGACTCTAAGGGCCTTATGCTCTTCAGCCAGGGTATAGTCTAATGGTAATTGATATTACCAAATTTCAAACATAAAGTGTATGAACTCTTGCATAAAATATCCTGCTTATTAAGACTGATTACTCTTTATTAAAAATTCAAGCTTTCTTCCCTCCCCTACTACAGAATAAAATATAGCATCTATTTGGTACACAGGTACATATTTTTCTTTTTTCTTTTCTTTCAAACTCCAATCATCACACAAGAAAATGCTTCAGAACAAGCATCACATCCTAAAATTCTTACAAAGTCCCTGTTTGTGACTCCTACCCTAATTAGTGTTTCATGGCACACAAAAAGTAACAGCCCTTGAAGCTGGCAGAATCAAAGGCAGCTCCATCTTTTATTTGCTTTTTCTCTGAAGCAATTTAAATTCTTCAGACTTTGTCACCAATTTGAATGGTGCTGGTTATCTGTTCAAAGGAATATTTTGCTTTAGTGAGGACTGAGCAAACCTGCTCATTTAGGCTGCTTGTCATTAGTTTTCCTTTCCCATTGAGACAAGAGAAAATCTTTCACTGTCAATTTATACATTCTGTAGCTACAAACTATGTTCTCATTGTTTGGGCCCTTCCATAGGTGCAACTCATTCTTTGCCTGCATTATTTTCTTAAATTTTTTTTAGTGGTGTGATATATATTGGAATTCATTTATCTAAATTTGCATACTTACAGTCTATATATCTACATTTCAGCCTCCCACCCAGTTTCTCCACAGAGATCATGAAGACAGGTATTTATGGGATGTAATTATTCCCGTTTTTTTTTTTCTCTTTCCTTAGAGGAGCTCATCCTTAAAGGTCAGAAATGAACATAAGAGAGTTCATTTCCTTGTAGTTTTCTTTGCTTTCCATAACAAAACATTTTTATCTATTTGAATTGTCTGCCTATCTGTTTCCCAAGAAATGCCTCAATACTCAAAGTTCTAATTATTCTTACATTCAATACTTGGATAATATTATTAGCTGGTGAAAAAAGACTTTGTTTACCTGGTCCACCTTGCCTGGTAATCTGCACTGGATCCCAAATCAGGCATTGTCCTTGCTGTCTTCCTCTTACAACCCTGAAGACTTTTAGCAAGTTCATAATGTTTCCTGCAACACTGTGAACACTTTACAAATGTGTTAAATATTGATGTATTTCTTCTACCATAACCTTCTATACCAACATTGTAACAATTTGAAATCTCTCACTTTTTAATAGATTAATAATTAATAGGTTTTTCATGGCCTTCGATATCTACTCACACAATCTGCCTCTTAGTTTCTGCACTGGTAGCTATAAATTCAGCAGCTTGACTTGCTACTCCCCTTGGTCTGTATCCTAGGGGTCTTAGGGAAAACCAGCTTATCTGCTGTATCCAAATGTTTTAGATTCTGCCTCGGTACACACGACAGAGAACCACTCTCCTGCTACACCAAACCAAAGGCTAACATTATTTGGAATCAAAATCATAACTATGTTTTGCCCATACATTTTATTCAAAGAATCCCATAAAGATCAGATTCTTCTTCCCAAGAGAGAAAGGTTTTCATTCTACATTTATAAAAAAAGCAACATCCTCTCAACTGTATCATTTGCATCAGCATTTGAATCTCAAAACCTTGCTTCATTTATTGCACAGTTTCCAGACTTGCATTTCGAACTGTCAGTGGGTCTCCTGCTGTGTTAAACTCCCTCCTACCTTGATTTAAATTACAGTGGGAAGAGGGGGGAAAGAGAAAATGTCACTATTGTTGCTGTTTGGGAGAGAAAAATATCTGAAAGCTGAACTCCATTAAAAAAAAAAAAAATAAAAGAGAGAGAGTTCTTGCAAGCATAGGATCCTTGTTTCTCTCAGTTTATAAACTACTCACTTTTTAAAAGAATAACAACTGTGCAGGGTTAATGTTATTATCTGGAGGTACCACAACAGTTGACTGAAGATGCCAACAGTGACAAGTTTAAATCAAACATGAAAAGCAATTTTGTGTCAAAGTTAGCACTAAGATTGTTTAAATGGCCTGCACCTATATCTGCCCCTTATTTCTGCCTGAAGAAATAGCCTGAAGTTTCCTACATAACTCTGCTCATCTACAAAAAAAACATTAAATGCTTTTTGTATGGCATTATTTAAAAAAAGAACAAAGAAGTTTCCAGCAAACAAAACAATTAGCAACCTCCCATTTCTATTTAAAATGCACAGATCACGACTTTTTTCAAGTTGCAAAGGGTTTAATTATTCATGGAAGACTCATGAAAGCAACCTTAGGCATGGGATTTTAAAGCCACTTATGGAAAAGATGAATGAAAATAATTAGAAATCTTTCCAGTCTTAGCAAGAGTTTTGTAAGTTAAACTGGAAATTGTCCACTTTATTTCAGCTCTTCAGCATGTTCTTAAAAATATCCTAAAGGAAATTTAGTGGTCAGTGACGTACTGTACACATAGATCAATTACAAGCAAGTAACTCCTCACTTTTAGATTTTAACCACAGTTATCCTTTATTTCTCTTTCCTCCTGACTGTGCTGCCTTCATATATTTAGCTGTGCAACTAAATATGATCAGAGTAGTTCCTCATCATACTGGCAAAAGAGGTCCTGTGCCTACAACCTTTCTTGCAAACACAGTGCTTCAAATTGTTAATAGAGCACCTGCCCCTGTGGCTTCAAATCTATAATCTCATTGAACTTCATTAATGCTTTTCTCAAATTACAGTGAAGCACATCTGGTGCAAGGTTGTGTCAAATTTACCTGTGAATGTTATTTATTTTAATAGAATAAGCTTTCCAAGAGAAATTGGGAAAGTTAGCTAATCTTTTAGAAACCTTGCCAAGGGGAAAACATATTTTCCAAAAAAATAAATGAATCACTGTTAGAGAACAGTGTTTGATGTTTAGATTTGCCTTTAATTTAAATCTCAGAAGCTGAAGATCAGCAAGATATTTTGTGCGTGTTGTTTTGTGAATCAATAAATGCAATAACAGATCTGAAAAAACCCCAGAAATAACACATCTTAAATAAATTCCCCTGTTGATGCTAGATGGATTTCCATCATAATGAACTGCACCATTTGGACTGCATAAGAGCTCTGCCTGATGTGTGTCAAGAACTGCCTCATAACATCCTCTTACATCTTTTCTTTGTTCCTCTATTGAAGACCTCTGTATGGTACTCACCATGCAAAATGGGTGTGTGCTAAATTTAGACTTACTGGAATCTAATTTAAAAGGTTAATTTTATTTTTTTCCCCATTTATAATCAACATTTTATATCGACCCAATTCAGTTTTCATGCTTCCTGATTTTCTTGCTTCTCCCATTTTAAGCAAACCTCTTGTTAAAAAACTAAACATAATCTTTTTCAGAGGAGGAATTCAGAGCCCACCATTGCTGTCAGCTTGCCTGCAATGTATTTTATATTTCAGCTCTGACCCTACAGAACACAACTGATAAAGTGAGCATTTAATGGAGCAAGACCTACCATGTCAGTGTGGGTGGAAGGTCAGTTTTATTACAAAGTACTTTTTCACAACACTTACAGGCTGAAGCAGGTAGATCAGTGAGCACTCCTGGATAACTATCACTGGAGAAGGAGTGATATTTGTTGCATGAAAAAGCGTTTCTACCGATGCCATTGTTTGATCAAAGCGTCCTCCGAGCCCGCCCAAAGCCACAATGACATCGACCTAAAAGACAGAACAAAAAGACTCACCAAGAAAACTCTCAGGAATGATCTTTGGACCCTGACAATCCACAATGAAAACAGCTTGAGGGAAGAAAAAAAAGAAAAAATAACTACTGACTGTAGAAAAGCAAATGTCAAATACAATTATTTACTCCCATTGCCTATAAATACCATTATGTGATTTTTAAGCTGAGTACTAAAGCACCATAAATCTATGGCCAACATGTGGCACTTTTTAAAAGGATATAAGCATTTTCCCTAAAATGCAGGCCAGTCTTTGAAGGTCTGTCCCAAATATATAGAGTCTAGGATGCATCACTCCACACATAAGCTCCTTGGGTAGGCGTGCTATATCTGAACCACAGAATCCCCAGTTCTTTACATAATTTCATCATTATACTCACAGTAGACAGAGCAAATAAAGGAAATATCAGGTTAGGCCATTATGTGTCATTCTCATTCCATGTACAAGCAATACCACTCAAAGGCTGGCCCTGCCCAAGACTAAAGTGCTACTGCATAGGAAGTTCTGCCCCAAGTGACTGGGACATCACCTCCCAGCTGTCAGGGACATCCAGCCACAGGAGCACTCTCCAGAGTCAGCCAAACAGAAAACACCTTCTGACTGCTTGCAATACACCATGGGGCTGGACTGCTCCTGCTCAATTCTCTCACACAGGTGCTCCAGACTCTGAACACTATTTCCTACAAGCAGAAAGGGAGTATTCAAAAGGCTTGGTTAAGAGCTTTAGGGTCCTTAAATAAAAGGTCACTGAGTGCAAAGTATTATTATTATTACTTCCATAATGTAGATCAGTTATGTTCAGTAATTGTATTTTAAAAAGCTAACACTAAGTCATGTCTAGGGCCCTAAGACATTGCAGCTCTGAAGTCTTGAGAAGCTGATTTGACAATGGCCATCTGGTTAACTTTCCAACTTTACAGAGCTTAAGTCTATGCTTACTGTGATTATGTGAAATTTTACTCAGCCCAAGAGCCGCATAATGGTGCTCTGTGTATCTGGAATGATGTATTAATAGCATAAGCTTCTATTTTTATTACCAGATCTAGGGCTTTATGATTCTGTTGAATATTGTTTTGCATGAAAACTAAGGTCTTGAAGATATATACCATCCTTTTCATCCCTACCTGGAAAACTCTTCAGAGGCCAGAGTGGATCAATATAACACATTACACTAGCAGCAAACACTGAAACAAAAAAAACCTATCCTTGTACTGCTGACAGCATGTATTTTCTGTGCAGATTACAGATCACACATACAAAATGTACAACCAAGAGAATATGAATGGTAAGAAAACCTACCCTTAACTGGAAGACAAAATAGCAAAAGGTAAAAAGCATGTGTTTCCAGCTAAGCCATAATACCGTGATATATTTTCCCTGTTATTGATTCCACTTTAGAAACAAACTGATTTTGTTTGACTGGTGATGACTGTGAGTTAAAAGGGTGGATCAATTCTCTGAAAATAATACTACTAATAAGACCCACCAACACGTGTCAGATCCCTACCAGAAAACTAAAATGCTCTCCTCCTTCCCCAAGGGAGGCCATGGTGGAAATCAGCTGTATTAATCTGGAACCACAGAGAACTTAAGGTGGCTTGACAAAGGAGCAGGATCCACATGCATGCTGCTTTTCTTCTAAGAAATGGGGCTAAAGCTCAAATATTAGCCTAGATTAGTCTTCAAGAAACCAAGCAACTACTGTATAGTTTCTTGGTGTATATATATCTCAGCATACACAA
Organism: Erithacus rubecula; assembly: GCF_903797595.1. Classification (NCBI taxonomy): domain Eukaryota; kingdom Metazoa; phylum Chordata; class Aves; order Passeriformes; family Muscicapidae; genus Erithacus; species Erithacus rubecula. The sequence goes on along the minus strand of NC_136689.1, from coordinate 50,435,999 downwards.
ATTTGTTTGTTTTGGCTTTGATGATTGGTACCAATAGAAAAGGTAAGAATGAAAGAAATACATAGTTCTTTTGAACTATGGAATTGAAATGATGCAGTAACATTCTAAATGTGTCTTCTTTCTCTTGTAAACCCTTCTTTGTTATCATCACACATATGCTTCCCATGAAGTACAGTATCCAGCTCAAGAGATGAAGTGCACAAATCCACAGAATTCTGTGGCAGTGACTGCCAGAGCACTGAAAGTTAAAGAAAAATGTTGCAAAAAAAGTACTTCTTATATTTTCCAGTAATACAGAATCCTGCTCAAAGGCCTACCCCTTATTCAGTTGTAACAGTGCAGTCTTGTGGACTGGTTACCAAAAAGGAAGAAAATCAAACCAATATAGCATGGAGTAGACATGTTGAAAAGGCATTGATAAACCAGAGGTATGGGGTTGAGCTGTTTTGGGAGAAGGATAATAAAGATATCTGAAAAGGGAATGTATCTATTATTCAGGGTTTGCATGGATTGTGAAAATGAAAAACACAAACATGTGACAGGTATGCAAACAAACCCAGCTAGAGTATGAGAGAAACAAAGAGAAAAGCTAAAATTCTATACTTCTATGACAGTTTACAGTACCACCTTTTACTGGATAATCTTGACAGAAGTGACAGGCATCCAGACGTTGTAGGACTTCTAGAGCCTTTATTTGAAGGTCTAGGCATTCACACTTTGTTTATTAAAAAAAGCAAAAAACACAGAGAGGCCAAGTGCAACCAAAACCTCACGAACCTTTTCATCCTAAAGCTATCACCTCTGTTAAAACCATCCCTTCAGAACACAACACAAAAACCACAAACTAACAAAACAATCAGTTCCTTCCCTGCAATCACTGCTCCTCTAACTCTGACAAGAACTTAAGAAAATGGATGTGCCATGAAAGCATGTACACAACTCCTTGTCATTCCAGAACCTAAGACAAAGTGAATACCCAAGGACTGGTGCATTTAGATATTCCCACACTACAAAGAGGAAAGGCCATTTGTTTTTTGCACTATGATTTCCTGCATACCACAGGCCACAGAATTAATCCTGTTACTGCTAATGAGCCCAGCAGGCAACATTTAACTAACATGCTGTACTTCAATTGAAATGCTCATGCTTCACTTAAATGTCCCATCACCAGTTCCCTTACACAATTTGTTTTCATACTGTGTTGTTCATTTCCTGAAAAAAGAGGACATAAAATCATAAATAACTACAGAGAACACCTTAGATCATTGCAGCTACATTTTCTTGGACTATCTATAAGCTGAATTAAAAGATCTAAGGGTAGGATCCAGTCACCTTGAAAAGATACACCCATATGTTAGTATGTCTTGAGAAAGTTTCAGAAGTCATTAGGAATGAGCATGACAGTCAAAAGGAGAAGGGAAGCATACAGTAAGGTTTGTGCTGGTAATTCATGGATGTATTTTTTCCTTCTCCCACAAACTGTAATTTAGAGGGTGCAGTAACCAAGGGGAGCTGAGGCTCTCACTGTATCAGAATAAAATTGCTCAGGTTCCTGCTTCCACTCTCACAGAGAATATTGAAATGGACAATCTGCTGTAAACTCTTTGCAGGCTTGCTAAACACTGTGAAAGCTGGCCCAGCTGACATTCCTCCTTCTAGTATAAATGGGTTAAATGCAAAGAAATTTTCTATTTTTGACTGAAGAATGCACGTTTAAGGACACAGGAAGCTGTGAACTGCCTGGAGTGGGTGAAAAGAGTGCAGTACCTAGCTTTGCAATGTCAGCAACACCATGACACATAAGAGTGAAGTCCAACACTCAAACTTATAGCAAATGAAACCCACTATTTTCAAAACCATGCTCATTATCTTGGATAAGAAATCCTCTCCCCAGGGAAAGGACAGACAACTCAAAAGACTTTCTTCCCCATGAGTTCACTTGTAGCCAGACAACTTGCAAACATACATGCCTAAGTCTCAGGGAAGTGGGTGGATGAAAGGAAACAAATTTACTGACAACAATCAGCAGCACTGAAGAAACTGCAAAGATCTCCCCTTAAAGGAAAAACAGAAAGGAAAGAGTAATCAAAATGATGTAAAAGTTCTGGAGTCGTGACGAAATCTCCCTCTCATGGGGGGAGATGGATCATGGAGACCATCCACTGCTAATATTCAAGATACTAGTATGCCAGTTACAGGTTAGATACCTGATTGTAACATGGTGGGGTTTTAGCACCTTTTCACTTCACTGAAATCCTTTCATCTTCCACAGTCTTTCTTAATTTTCTAGAATTCATAAGATTATTCCTTTAACTTAATTTTTAAAGGAATATGACATAGACAACAAAATTATTGTAGTATATGCATAGCATTTTGGAAGTTTATTATATGCTGAAATATATATACATACACACACATATACATATATATATATATGTGTCTCATGCTGAAAACTGAACAATTAGGTTGAACAATTAGCGTGAATGGTAGATTTATTATTGCTTTATTGGTTTGTCACTTCATCAATTTTGACCAGCTTACAAAAAAAGCATCTTCATCTTCATCAGGATGTGGCTTAAATTATTTTCTGGTCTTCACATCAGCTTCAGGACCAAAGACAAACACATCAAGCACTTCACTTGATAACAAATGGGCCAGAGTAGATTTTAACTCATTTGCCCATAGCTGTGTCAGAGCTCTAGTGCTGGCCAGATAAGTATTTTTTTATATCATCCTCAAAACTGCAATATAAATTTAATGGAGTACTAAAATTCCACAATCCAATGTTAAATATGTAGCAAGATATTGTCCACTTGAGTTGATTATACTGGCTCCCTAGCTCAGTGTTTTACATAAAAAGTATGACATTCATTTCTGTAGAAATGAGATGCTGAACCACACAGCAGCACCTGAACTTTGCTCAGGTAGAATCCTCTCTACTTTAGCCAGAATTTTCTTATTGCTTCAACCATCTGACTCTTCCCAGGAACAAGAGGTCTCAGACAAAGGCTGCCATCCAGTGTGTGTACCTGAGATGATAACCTTCAATCAGCTTCATCCCCACCTCACTGACTATACTAATCTATATATTTTATTGTTCCAGCTCCCTCACAAAGCATTTATTGCTTTTTAATCTTCATTTTTTTACAGTTTCACCCAAGTGCTTTCTCTATTGGCAATGATTGTTATTTCAAATAAGAGGTTAATTCTCTTTGGTAATGACAATAAGTATGCAAACAGATTGCATTTGTCTGCTTAAAGCAAGAAATAAGTATGATGGTAAAATGGAAATGAGAAAGATAATCTCAAAATCCAGAAATAGACTTGAATTGCTGGAAACATTTTAAGTTTAGTTTTACTATTGACTTGTGTTTACATCTCTGGTTGAGCAACTACTTCATTTCTAAAACTGAAGCTTTGGCTTTGCCCTCTCTTGCAGGTAAATGGAATGTCTGAGGGCGTATATAACATAATCTAGCATTAGTTTTGTGGAACATAAACTTCATAACCATTGACTTAATTCTTTATTACTTAAAGAAACCTAATTGACAAAATCCTTGTGAACTATTGGATCCCAAGCAATGTTAATTTGACTTCCTGCTTTTGTGCTGAATGTTTGTATATGACCTTGGTCAAACAATGCTCATTGTACCTGAGGTAGAGAGGAGACACCAACAACTCCTGCTCTGCTACTGCTGGTCTGCTGGAGCAAAGCCCTAAAATTCTTTCTGCGTGTGAGATCGGGGTCACTGGAATTCCTTATTGCCTAAGATTTTCTGGGTGAAGGGCTTGTCTGTATGCCTGAGTGTTGCCATGCTGTTCTGAGTAGGCAAAAGCAATAGAACTCTTCAAGCAATCTGTTTACTGATGCATTGGAGGAAAATGTGTGCTGGTTTTGATCCAGACACATTTATTTTGTGAATGAACAAGGATTCCAGGACTATCAATCATTTGTCTTCTGAAAAATCATAAAATCTTTTCATCTTTTAAAACAATATGAAAAAACATTCCCAAGGTAACCTTTCTCTTCCCATAACTTAACTACTGCAATCCACAGTGTGCACTATGGTATCACCACCATGGAAGTGTGAAATCAATAACTAAACTGTCATATACCTAAGAAAGGAAGTCCTGGAGCAATGCAAAAGGCCCTTGAAAGACTATACTAAAATAGTCTAGCAAATCAATGATGTAATAGCTACTTGCATCCAGTGCCAAAAGCTGTTTGGCATGTGCTATGGTTTTAATAATTGTGAATACTCCCTCCAGGAGTTAAAATAAGAAAATACAAACTAACTACAAGCTCTCATCGATGAACAATTCAAAGAAGGAAAAGAATCTTCCTCGAGAGAATCTGTTCATTGTGAGCTTTGAATCCCACATTTCTCTTAACTCTGGCTGTCAGTCTATACTGTAGCAGCCTTCCTCCCTCTCCCTCCAATACATTTCCCTTGATCTCCTTTACACTTCAGTGGTGGGTTAATCTCGGCTGGCTGCCAGGCATTCACCCAGCCTCTCTCTCCCTCTTCTCAACAGGACAGGGGGAGAAAATGAGACAAGGGAGCTCATGGGTCAGGACAAGGACAGGAGATTGTTAATTATCAATTACCATCACAGGCAAAACAGACTGACTTGGGGAAAATTAATTTAATTTACTGCCAATTAAAAATCAAGTTAGAGAGGAAAAAAAAAAGCAAAACTAAACCTGCCTTTCTATCACTCATCTTTTCTACAGGCCCAACTTCATTCCTTCATTCCTCACTCCTCTCTCACCATTCCCCTGAGTGGCACAGGGAAGCAGGGGAGGTAGTAAGTTCATACCAGCTCCTCTCTGCTGCTCCTTCCTTATCATGTTCTGCTGCAGTTTGGGGTTCTCTCCACAGAATCCAGCCCTTCAGGAATAAACTCCTCTGCCATGGATTCCACACATGCTGTGGCTCCTGCCAGGGCTTGTCTTCACAGCTTGCAGCTTCCTTCAGGGCACCTTCATGCACCTGCTCTGGCACTGGCCCCTCCACTGCCTGCAGGATGGATATTTTCTCCACCATGGTATTCCATGGGCAGATTCCTGCTCCAGCATAGGCTCCTCTGCACAGGCTGCAGCTCCCTTGGGACAGATCCACCTGCTCTGCCCAGGGTTCTCCAGGGGAATCTGAGGGCTGGAGCCCCTGCTGCCTCCCCCTGGGGCTGAGATGGCCATTTTGTCCCCCTTTCCCCCTCTCCCCTCTGTGCCTGGGCTGAGTGGCTCAGCTGTGCCTCTCCTCATGGATGCCCATGAACTCCACCAGCACCCGGGCACACAAACCCGATAGCTCACTACTGTGCCTTTCTCTCCAGCAGGCTGAGATGAGAAAGTGTATTTCCCTTCCCACCACAGCTTCATGTGGTTCTGCTTCAGCTCCTGCTCAGATGCTGGTGCAGGACCCTTGGAAATCCCACAAGGGAAGCTAAACAAATCCATGATATTGTGAGGTAATGGGATACAATTTCTGTAGGCAGGAGTTTCCATATGAAACGCTCTGTCAGCTGCTCCCAGACACTTACATGAACAGGGAACACTGACTTAAACACTACTGAGAGTTGAGACCTTTTCCTCTGACTTCCTAGACCAGGTGTGTCTTTTCTTTAAAACTACCTTTTAATCTAACTGCCTGGTTTTGTTATCAATTTTGTCATACTAAGTCTAGGTGTCAAATTTTAAGGAAAGAATCATAGATTTTTGAGGAGAAACATTCTATAGAAAATAAACTTCAAGAATCTCGATTCCATTATATATGTATGTGTGTGTGTCTATATATATATATACACACATACACACTTTTCTTTTTTTTTGTTCCATCTGAGTTAAGAGTAACAACTCAGGCATTTTCCCATTGTAACATTTACAGTGAAGTCTGTATAAAAGATGCCACAAGTAAAGCAGAGCTTTGGAAGATCTCCACTCTCCTGCAGCAGCATTGCAGAGGACGTAACAGCCTGAGGCACTTGTGTCCTGCTAAGGTGAGGCGTTGGCTCTGCTATTTAAAATGTTTAAACTCGGGTTCACACAGGTCTGAAGATCTCCCAATAGGTCCCAACAGAACAGTAATATTTTTAGCTGGTCTGAATATTAATCTTCATGATGAACAAGGGGATAATAACCTGTCCTATTATACTCCAGGGACAGACATAAGACCTGAAACTAAAGATGGTAAATTTTTCCTGTGTCTCTCAGGCTCTATTCTGTGAATGGTTCCTCTTTTGAGTGATTTCACTGAATACCTGGGCAGCACACAATGACTTTTTTTTCTAAGGGAGTGCACACTTGCAGAAAGAAGTCTTGAATTTATACATTTGTTTCAAAGAAGCTGGCCGTATTTTTACACTGAAGCAAGTACATTACGGTTTGGATATCAATTTTCTTTTTCAGCATAGTTTCAGTATTTCTAGCAGGTAAGTTAAACATAGCCTGAGTAATTACAGAATGTATTTTATTTTTCTATTCTGTCTTCTAGACCATACACATTTAGTCAGACATTTAAAAAGAAATGAAGCATGATTTCTTAAACTGGAGGCACTTGTGAAGCTGTAAACATTTTATGTTCACATTTAATTTGCAGAAAATATTGAGCTTTAATTGTTCAGTACTTAGTTGTTCAGTTGTTTAAAAGGGAAACTCGATGGGTTCTTTAGGCAAGTTGAAGATACCATTCCCTGTCAGTGGCAAAGTAAAAGGCAAATGATTTAAAAAGGAATAGCATGAGTATCAGGACTAGCAAAGCCTGGCTGCCAGGGCGGCTCTGCTATTAAGACCCTTCAGTCCCTACTTTTCTTGAGCTTGTGCTACTGCCTTTTTTTACTGTAGGAATACTGTAGGGGCCTTTCATATGTTACCAGGCTGCCTCATTTTCTCAATATTTGGTAAGAGTTAAATTACTCTACACCCCTCTGCCCCTTCTTGAACAGCATGGGTATCAGCAAAGAGGCACAGAGTTAAATGTCAGTAAAAGCCAAAACATTGCAGGAAACAATGAGGCCCCAGGACTACAGGCGAAAACATTTCTGTATATTACCAGCCACACACTTTTACTTTCCAATGGTCTTAATCCCTCTGCCCCAATCCTCCTTTCTAGGTAAGGAAAAGAAAAAAAAGAGGAAGAGCCACCACCGCTTCAAAGTCTTTTACAGATATTATAATTTCACTGTTTCTCTTGGCTATTCCAAGGCCAAACAATATTACAAAAAAAAAGGGACTATGTAATTGCAAAGAACCCTAAACAATCCAAAACCAATAAGGAAGCATTCTTATATGCAGTACTTAGGTTAAACAAGTTTCTTTGAATAGGATAAAAAAAAAGCCACATGAGAAGTTTATTTGTTGACTGATTCACCCTCTGCTTTAAGGATCAGATCACTGCAGCTCATGAAGTTATGAAAGTGTGCTCTCTAAAGCCAGTGTTTCCTACACTCAGGAATGTAGAAAACTGCTAGAAGTTTTTATGAAACTATCTCTACAACAGCCAAAAAACTGTCATTCTTGACAGACATGTCAGTTTAGTAAGAAGAAACCATATTTGGGTGTAAAAAATGCTCTATTATAATCTGCAGTTAAAATTCATCATACTAGCTCAAATTTCTTAATATGCTGAACAATAAACTTACATTCCATTAACCAAACAGAATCTAATAATTTGTAACTTATGGGAGACTTCATAACACCACAGTATTCATGTGTCAAGCAAAAATAACCAAAAACCAAATCCAAGTTATTTATGAAGATCTCAAGCAACAAACGGAGCTCTCAATCCTTGAACTGCAAAAAAATTCCTGGTGTAAAAAGATGTGGCTGTTCAAGATCTCCCAGTACAATATCCACATCCAAGACTGTGTCAGTGCAAGTGTGACAGTCTTTTGGGGATAATGACATGTCCTTGTAGCCTGATCACTTTCCTAGCACGGGCAGTTATACCAGCAACAGCTGCTCTCAGGGAAGCTGTGCTCCTGCAAAGCAGAAGGGGCTGAAAGGGGGAGAATCACATCTCCTATGAGAAAGTTACAAACAGCAAAGTTGGTGGTTACAGAGGAAACAGTACATCACCTGTAGTAACATCATACTTTCTGTTTCAAATATATTTGGCCTTTGACTAAGTTGAGAGAACAGTTGCTTCCTTCCTTATTAGCTTCTGCAGTCCTGTTAATGAGCATATCCTTGATCTCTCTAATCCCTTGAACTACCTAAATAAACAGTGTTTTTCCCCTTGTTCTTCCTCTCCCAAAGCTTGATATGGGATTTAACCTTTTTATACAAATCAACTGAAATCAATGTGCTCTCTGGAATCCCTGCCCTGTTTGTGTCTTAAAAAAATTGTCATCATAGGTCCAGTACAAGCCCCAGTAGAGCATACAAGGATTACATAAGAAAATTCCCTGGTATGTGATGCACTGCGCTCTTGCAGACACCCATATTGCATAAAATTATTTGAAGGCAAAGATACTCAGTGTGTCTTGGTGCTCACAGCTATAGTGGAACAGGAACACACCTTACATGATAATACGGTTTCTCTTTGGGAACTGGCAAGTTCTGATATCCTGTTTCAAACAAGATGCATTTTGCCATACAATGGGAAACATTAAAATAATTCAGCAGTGGTAAAGATGGATTAGATACTGTGTTCCTTGAAGGTAAACTTGGACCTTAAGAGTTAAATGGTCTTCCAGGATATGTCTGAACACCCTACAGGAGGGATTTACTCATGTTGAAAAGTATTATGAAATTCTACATCTTAGAAGTGGGAATTAACAGGAAACACTTCAGATCCATTTGTTTCTTTTGGACAGGAAAGGTTTATGAAGAAGATTACTATTAAAAATTCATGAAAAATCTTTTGATGCAGCACTTGACAGAATAAGAACCTTTTCATTACACATATTTAACTTCTCCTAAAATATATCTCATTTGCATTTTTATTCTCCTTCTGTGAAACATTAAGAAGAAAAACTCAGTAGTACCACCAAAACTGAAAAGATTATTCTCGACCCTTCCTTCTATATAGGATTTGGTGATAAATCCACAAGTTTCAATGTCTTTATGGTACTTATGGTCCTTCAGGTCCAGTGGTGAGGCACTGGTTCCAGGGAGAAGTTATGGATGCCTTGGTAGTGTTCCAGGCCAGGCTGGATGGGTCCTGTGCAGCCTGGTCTAGCTGAAGGTGTCTCTGTGGGCTGTGGGCTGGAAATAAACAACCCTTAAAGTCCCTTCTAACTCAAATCATTGTGTGATTCTGTGATTCTTATAAAAGCTTCACATTTCAACTCCATGTCAGCTTTGGGATTTTCCAGTCTGCCTCTCCCCCCTATTTTGGTGTTTAATAACTTCCCTGTTCCCAGTAACAGACTGTCCTCATTCCTAGGCTTTGCTTTAAGAGCCATTCCCATTACTATTCTGGATATCCAAAAGTCATCAGAAATGAAACTAAGTAGTGTTCCATCCTGAAATTGCCAACTACCAATGTGAGCAGCAAAATTCTGATTTAGTCAGGAAATGAAACCAATCTATTTTCTCCTACAGAAGTCACATCATCAGGAATAACCTCAACTGATAGACAAAACCAAAACTGAGCCAAATAGAGCCTGGTATTTGAAATAATTATATTGTTTTTCTGTGGGACTCTTCTTTATGTAAAAAATAATCTCTTTTAAAGTATCTTCTTTGTTTTAGGGTACTTTGGGTTTTTCTTCAGGGCCATTTTTTCTCATATAAAGACAAACCAGAGAGGGCTTAGTAAGCTGTTTAAACACTGCACAGCTGAAGGTGATATATGAACATCACTGTCTTCTCTTTGGCACTTTATAAACACAGGACTTCACTAACTAGTTTAGTCTTGCTCAACATAAAAGAAAGTGGACTGATTCGACATTTTTTTTTAAAGTAGAAAGGGAAGAATGCTTGCATTCACTTGAATTAATACCCTAGACTGCTGACTGATTGAACCTCTGGAGCATAATTTTAAAATGGAAATGTTAGTAGAGTATCCCTTTATTGCCAAGAGTTTTTTGGAAGAGTAGGTTTGGATACTTTCCCTTTTTCATATTGACACTGGTGCTTTTATCAATTTAAACACACTAACATTAAAACCACTAAAAGGCATGTAGGTTTCAATAAAATTCATTTTTTATATCTTCAGCCCATATAACCAAATGAGCTGCTTTAACTTTTTTTAAGCAGAAAAGATAATAAAGCTAAATGAAAAGTCCCAGAGCTTAGTTTTAAGACTAAATGGTATTTTAGATGAAACAGTTAAGGAAAGCACCATTTGTAACTCTGAGACAATGGTTTAAATCTATCTTTATAATACAAGTATTCTTCTTGGAGCTGCAAAATTGATAAACACACTTTCAATTCTCACTGGCATGAGTTGCTACAAGCTGAGACCAGAGATGCTGTTATTGAAGAGCATTTGATGAATATTGGGAATTTGGAGGATCATTCCCAACTATACCACTAGCATGTTGGTAGACTGAACAAATTGCTCTGTACTTCTGCTTTCCAATCTGCAAATCAAAGATAGTAACACACTTCTAATGAAAGATCTGTTGAACCCTAAATAAGAGATATTGTAAGCTTGCCTATCATTTTGCTAGTTCAGTTGGTTTCTTGAAATAGCTCATGTTGAGAGAAAATTAAGAACACAAAGTAGTACCAGACAGAAATAAGTTTATTTGAAGGTCTTGTAATGAAGAATGGAAAGTACTCACATAACTACAGAATGAATAAAATAGTGATTAAAGCAGTAAAGCAAAATGTGCACACCTAATAGACCATAAACAATGTGAAAGACACACACAGCAGCAATAAAGACAGAGTTATTAAGACATTTAGAAAGCACCAATTAGGGCCAGGAAGGAACACTGCCAGAATAGGTGTGCATTTATATACATATTTGCATGTGCATGTGTGTGCATGCATACTCACAGTCATGCAGAAAGAGAAATATCTAACAGCCTTAAGGTTGGAAAGAAACTTTAGGAACCAGATTCTCTTGGTGGTACTTCATTGCTTCACCCTTCCATGCAATTCACAAATGAATTACGGCTGTGGGGAAAGAAGATTAAAACTGATCCTAGCTTGCACTTAAAAGGGTACTGCTTTTCCTATAATTCACTGCAGTATGTAATTACAAATACATATAATTAGGTGACACAGATCTCACAAAATGACCACAATACTGCTTTCTGCATGACTTGGATACACAACCAAAATATGCAATGTAAATCAGAAATTAATTACACTTGGGATTCAGAAACTAATTCTAAGAATGTTTACTTGAGAAGTATGGAAAAAGCAGTCATGAATTTGGCTAATTATTCCAGAACACAGAATTACTGCTCTTTATATTGAACAAGGAGTTCATGAACTAACAAGATGGTTTTTTTCTCCTGGATTTCTATCTCAGCTGACCATCAACTCAAGCTGCATATTTCCTTGTGGTAAAGAAATTTCTAAGGCTCTTCTCAAACTAACTACCAGTAAAAATCTAAGCTAACATTTTTTGCATCCCTCTTTACAAGTAGGGACACTGAGTGTCAACCTCATCTGCCTTTTCACTCAGCTGCCTCAAAGAGAGCTGTTTGACACAGTTACCATTCAATATGCTATTCTTCTATTCAGAAGTTATTTGTTCAAAAGCTATTTGGAGGAGTGGGAAGAAATAAAATGAGGAAGATAAAGGCACAGAGACATGGAAAGTAAATTACACAAACTTAATCCCTTTGGAACAAATATTGCCTGCATATGTTCAAGTGAAGTCAGAAACCTCCATGACATAGAACATCTGTAGAGTTCTGATATATCAGAGCAGAATTTTATCCCTTCAGTATCGCAGATAAATGCTAACTTATTCTCTAACCAATGGAGGGATGCCTGTTTGAAATACCTTAGCTACTCACACTTGAATTTCATCCAGACAAACTACCTCATGGGATTGTGGATCCATGGTATACATTAAATGCAATTAACTTCCCAGCTTAACATATTGCTACCCAGAAATAGCAGCAAACACAGCACGACTGTGGCATCAATTTTTTAAGGATACTAAAGAGATACTTTCCTTGTTTAGTAACTTCAACTATAAATCATGGGAAAACAAATCTGTCGTGTCTCTTTGTCTTATTCCACCTTGACAAGTGCTTTAGACAGAGTGGGGAAAAATCAAAACTGAAGACAAACATAATTTTTCTGGCACCAGGAAGACGCATTCCACCTAGTTAATACTCTCAGTTAAAAGGAAAGCTTTTTTGATATTTTGCAGAAGGAAAAGAATTCCACTTTGTGACATGCAAGTTTGTCCTTGAAGTCAAAAAATATAAACATAGATGAAAAATCCCTTCTTTATTCACTTTTAATTTTCAGACCCTGGACCTCTGTTTCTTCTGGACCTCTCAGGTGATGACAGAATTCAATGACAGCCCTCTTTGCTGAAAACATTTGCATTTTTCTTGAAGACTTTAGATATATGGCTAGAACAGTCTATTGTCTTACCACATGACATTTTTTGTGGCAGAATGTTGCCCATAAAGAAACCTAAATGAAGTTCAAATGTAAGTATTTAAAGAGGATATGGTTTCAGAAGGGCCAAGAGTTTGTATCCATAAATTGAGACCAGAGTATTCTGCAAACACTCAGAATCTCTGTGTCATTTGGGGACCAGACATCAACCTACTCTCTGCATTATCAGGACATTCTGGAGAACCACCAAACCTCCTACTAAAGAATTATATCCAATGCTTCCGAACAAAGGACAAATTAGAAATGAACTAATAATTTATAGAGTTGTGATACAGTTTTGTCTTATATTTGCTTAAGTTTCACGTTTTATCTCCCTAGGTGACTAAGAAATCTCAATGACTTCTTCAAATTCCTTAGTCAGAGAATGCAGAAGACCAAAAGCAGAAATGCATTGTGCTTTATCTAGTGTGCATGAATAAGATAGCATCTTATTATGTTTTATGGAACAGGCACAGCAAACAAGAAGTATCTAGCATTTAATGAACATCGTGCTTAGTTTTAGAACACTTATATGTCACTTCTTGCACCTCTGAAATACTCAGATTGTATTTAAAGCACATCTCTTACATGTAACAGCATACAATTATAACTGAACTGAAATCTTAGGTTTAGGGCATCGGCATGATCACTACCCAACTACTGCAATTACACTCAGGCTTGTATTTTACAAAATATCCTCAAAGATTACAATGTGGTATCCTTTAGCCAACTTAACATGGCTTTACTGTGAGAGTGATCCTACAAATGGACTACTTGTAGTACTACTTACACCTGCTGTAGCTGTCATATTGTATTGTCTTATTTTAACCACACATTGATTATTAATCACAAAACCTCTTGTAATAGCTTAAAAAAATTCCCTCTCTAGAAATAGCCTGTATTGGATAATGAACTGAATCCAAGAAACATTTAAATTCTTCTTCATTGTAAGGGCATTTCTATTAAGAGGAAAGCACCTTGCTTGCCGATTCAAAACAAATCCCAGACATAGGTGGCTCATCTGTTCCAACGACACTCATTACCATTCCTTTCCTAGATGGAAAGACACCCCTCTGAGCTCTTGTGATGACAAATTATAGGGAAAAAGAAAATAAACTGTTTTATAAAGAGTTTCCTAGCTCACAGCCAGACAGGTAAGTGTATGGTGAAACCATCCCACCTCTGTCTAAAATGATGGGGGAAAAGCCCCTGATGAACAATAGCATTGTATTGAGATGCAATTGCAGATGGGCACTGTGTGACAGCACTCCAAACTGTCCCATGGACATTTATTACCTTTAGAAAAACAAGAAGTTTTAAAACAGCTTAAGGAAAAACTGGTGAATTTTTTATCATCCTGGAGTGAGGAGTGAAGGAGAGAAGGATAGCGACATTTTGATCCCAGGCTGCTTTATTGCATTATGGTGATCTCAGGAAATCAGGAAACTTTCTTATCCTGCTACAATGAAAATGGAAAAGAGGTTTACATGTCTCTTTTCATGTTGTGCTATTGTTTTAATTTTCTTACACACCTCTTGTGTAAATCCTTTCCTCTGGGTAAAGGACACAGCAGCTGCTCCCTCTCTTCACTCATACATGAAGAGCAGAAGAGAGGGGTCAGTTCAGTTCCATGGGGAGGAAAGGGCAGCAATCCCAAGAGCACATCTGCCACTGACTCATAACATTTGAAATTCCCAAGGAATTTTAACTGTGCATCTCAGAGACAAAACAAGTGGGCTTCTGAAACTAAAATGTGGAAGGGGAGGGGGAATGTTGCCTCTCTTGCCTTTCCAGTGAAATGAACTGGACAACTCCATATGGCTTCTTTTAAGTTTAGTGCACTGGTTGCTCTGAAAAGCCTGATTCCAGAGGAACATTTTGCAGAAAGACATATTGCTTACCATTTGTAGTGTTGGTAGGATAAGATTTCCCCTCTCCATTTCACCTTTTAAAGGGGAGAGAAAGGGGATGAACATGAAGGCTTAGTGTGCCAAGACTTGAAAATATATTTACATGCTGAAGTTGGACTCTTGCTTTGAACACTATCCACAACAGCCTTCTGCATTTTGGGTAGTTCATTAACAGAAATCAATACAAGCTGCCTTTTAAGAAAGTTAACACTTGTTCATCGACACGCTTTGCAATTTCTTTTAAGCAGAAGCATCAATGCTTACAAGGTGTATAGTAAATTATGGCAAAACTGCAGAATGTCAAGGCTACAGAAAATAGTTTAATTTCAGTGCAAACTTGAAAGATAAACTTAAATAAAATGAGAAAAAGAGTAGATACTAAGAAAAACAGAAAATAAATGTGTTGTGTTTACCTGGAGGCCTTTCTTCTCTATCTTTTTCTGGAGTATTTGAAGGCACTTGGTGAAATCTGTGAGGTCCTGATCCATGGTCTCAATTAACTCACATCCCTAGTGACGAAGAAACAACACAGAGAGAGAGACACACACCAAAAAAAAAAAAAAAAAAAAAAAAAAAAAAAAAAAAAAAAAAAATCAGCAATTTTTCAATTTTGAGAAAAAATGATGTCTTGGGTGAAATTAACTGCAGACAACTCCAAGTCTCTGCATGGAGATGAATGATTAAGTAAAAGACCTTTGCAGAGTCCAAAGACAGTAGGTCCCAGCTGAACTAGGTACTATGAACCAGCAGTTTGACAGGTCCAGGAGTATAAATTCACAGCCCATTGAGTACATCTGTGAGACTGCATAAGCATGTTTTACAGTGTCCTGCTGGATGGACAAGTTCTGGTGTAGTGAGCCCTGGGTGATCAGTAATTTTCAGGAAAATGACTGTCCTCTCTGGTGCTGCACTTACTGTGTCTCTGCTGCATACATTCAAACCTGGATAAATATGAGTACACAAAAACATCCCAGAAACAGTGCAGTTGTACTGCAGTTAATTTGCAGTGATTCAACAACAGTTTCCTTGCACTGGGGTATTATGGCTGAGAATATGTTAGTGAAGTGCAGGAATTCAGATTTCTTAACTGAGAGCTAAAGCAATTTCTAAGCCTCTGATAAAAAGCTGAGTAAGGAAAAGTGGAGTGTATCTACCACATAAAGTCACAATACAAAGAGGTTTAAAGAATAAAAAATACCCAGTAGAGCATTGTGGATTAAAATAAGAATCATACACACTGGATTTAGAAGTTCCCTCTCCTACCACTTCAAGATCCCCTTAAAAGCCTCCTAGCTTTGTCTTACTTGACGGATTTTGTGTTTCTGCTATACACAATAGCAACTGATAAGAGAAAAGCATGCAGAATATGTGTGCCTCTCAGTATAAAGTACATTACTCTGTTACATAAGAAAAAACTCCCAAACAGCAAAGCCAACATAAAAATGTTAAAGTTGCCTTTACCTTGGTGGTAAAAAATAAAGGTAAAGAACACAAAATTTCCCAGATAACTGAAGGCATGGAGTTTAGTGATTTGCATGCAACAAAGTAACAAGCCTTCAATAGGAAGACACACACTACCACTGAAATGCTTCCCCACACAGCCAGAATTCATATAAAACCAAATTAAGTCATCAGAGAGTAGGGGATTTGGATAAAGCAGAAGAAAAAAGCAAGAAGATAATAGCAGGTTTTCTACTGAACTTCTCAAAAACCTCTGAAAGGAAACTGGTCAAAAGTAGCAGCCTTTCTGAGATCTGATATTGCTCTAAATACTTTCTCAAGTAGTAATAATAGGCTTGCCAAGATGAAACATGGTGTAGCTGCAACAGCCCATGTAATCAGAGACCTCCATTGCAGAAGTGATGCTGCTTCCCCTGCAAAGCAGTGAGGGAAAAGGTAATTGGATTCTGCACTCAGTGCTAAGCACAAAACTCTTTGAAGAGCTGCCATATCTCCACTCTTCTCTAGAAAAGGCCGAAATGCAAAACTGGCAGGAGGTGAAGTGATACAGGCCATCTGGAGCCTGTAATGAACATGTGAGTTTGGCAACAGCAGCCAGAGACACCCAGGGAGCCCAGGAAAGGTACAGGGCTGTTCAGTCCCACCCAGGAAAGCTCATAGTCAGATCTGAAAACTACTGAAGGGAACTTGTTTATCAAAGCCACTAAAAGAAAAGGTGTTTTAGTCACTAAGGATGGGGTGCTCTCAGGCAGTCTTGATATCAGCATTGATAGTGGGAAGAGAGACCAAGCTGTGAGAAACTGTGAACAGACAGGACCTCCATATTTCTCAGATAGCCTCCCAGCAGCTTGAGAACATGACAGATGAAGACTAAATCAGTGGCAGGGACAGCTACTGCTCAGTGTGAGAGAAGACACAACCTCAGTTGCCAGCTCTTAAATTAGCAGTAGAGAAGTCAAGCTTTTTATCTTTTGCCAGGGCCATTCCTTGGCTTCACAGCCCTGGCAGAAGTAAGTGGTTTACAGATACCAATTTATGAATTCTCTCCTTCAGAACTTCACTCTCCCTCAGAACTTCAAAATACTCCTTCCTGCAGTCATTAACAATCCTGATCTTGAACAGCAAGGTTTGTCAGCAGAAGGTAGGCTGCAACTCTATTTTCCACACAGGGAATATCAAGGTGTCAGGGTTTGTTTTTTGTTGTTTTTGTTTGTTTGTTTTTAAAATGATGGTCTAAATAAGTTTAAATAATAATTTATTATTTTATGCTACTACTAGAAACTTTTCTCTGGAGTTCAATTCTTGACTATCTTCTCAGGATGTTCTTTGACAAAAAAACCCTATTCTAGTGGAACTGCAAGGTACTACTAAGGCAAGATAACATTAACATGGTGATTGGAAGGCAATGAAGGTCATTCAGCTCCATGAGAAATTGGTGATGCACAATGTATGTTCAGCCCTGCTACTGTCTTCTGACAGATATTCACAGATATTCACACAATAAAAGGCCTCAAACACTTATCACTGGAATGCAATGTAAATATGTGAATGGGATGTCAAATGCACAGTTCATTTCAGGTAGGTTACTGTACCTGTGAGTACAGTAAGAGGGTTCTGGGGCATATAAGTGTCTGGAACTGTTTACTTATTGCCCCTACCTTTAATGCTTTACACAACTACTGCTGTAGATCATCATATCAAAAGATAGAGTGCTACAATTAAAACCACCACTTTCTTCGAATTAAACTGTGATTTCTCATTCTCTTTCTACATTAAACAGATAACCAGTTGCAGAATTGGCAGAGAATTTAGTACTGCTCCTTTTGTCACAATGCCAAAGAGACTGGCATGGTCAGACTGAATGGGGGGAGGGGACAAGCAGCAGAACTGAAATGTTCCTGCATCCTCTTTACAGTCTTGCTGAAATTAACATCTATGCAGTTCATGTTTGCTGATGGTATAAGAGCCTCAGATAAATCTCTTGCTCCTGACATATCAAGTCCAATATTTTATGCCACAGAATTGGATGACAATTGTAATGCAGTTCCTTTCAACCTTCATTGCATTATTCTGGAATGACAAAAATCTTCAAGACAGAGCTATCCAATGCAGTCAGAGTTTAATGAAAGGACAGTATAACAATGGCAAGATAGGCAATAACACTTGTAGTTTTATAGATACCTGCTCAACTTAATAACATTAACCTTTGGTAAGAAAGTTAAAAAGCCAAACAAATTTAACATTAGGAAAGGTTAGAAAAATCAATAGCACACAGCAGGAAAGAAAACAATAGATTGCATCTGATGACAATATAGCTTTGGTGAATGATAGGATGAGACACAGAGTATGAGGCTTTTGCTGCTCTGTCTTATTATAGCAGCTACGGGAGGCACTTTGCTAAAGAAGGAGGAGTGTGTCAGACACACATAATAGGATTGTTGAACCCTATATTTCAGACAGACACTGAATTCAGACAGGCTCTGAAATGTCAATCTGAACATCTCGGCATTTCTCCATTTTTAGAAATGTTACACATCACAGGACATTGTGTGCTTGCAGAAGGCAGTGTGTAGTTGCCTATTCTACCATGTTCTTCTTAATCTTTTGTTAAAAGAATGCAATGTTATTTTCTTTCTGTAATCTTTCTGAGTATGAGAACATAATTAGAACAGATTACATAAAATATCCTAATGTGTACTCTATCTCCCAGGTCTTCCTATGGCAAACCATTTGAGACTATCTTTTGAAGCCTCTGTCTGGCTGTGCTCATTGGGTGCACCATTGACATTCAGTTCAGTCCTTTAACAATTCCTCAGCACAGAGGTTCAATTTTGAGTTACCAATCTCAAACAGATGTGCTTATGCATAGTGTTAATGGCACACATGCTCAAGCAAAAAGAGGAAAAAGGAGACAGCCTATAGAGCCTCTCAAAATCACAGCACTGACAAATAATTTTTAAGAAATCTGTATAAATTAAATGTTATCTCCAAACATTTTTATTCCCCTAGACTTCACCTGCACAAACAGTAATGCACCCACTTAATCATAATATTTTACTGACCAACTGAGTAAGAGCTATAGATTCCCAGAACTATTTCATTTGGAAGGGACTTTTCAAAGTCATCTGGTCCAATCTCTTGCTAAGTGTATGTTAGATTTGCTCAGGCTTCTCAAGGCCCTTTCCAGTCCAGGTTTAGCTGGAAAGGGAGTCACATCTCCCAGGATGGAGATGTCACTTCCCTGGGCAACCTCTTCCAGTGCTTGACCATTGTTGTGAAATTTTCTTTCCCAGTGTCAAACAGGGAACTCTTGTATTGCAAATTGTGGTTATTGCTTCTTTTCCTGCCTCAGCTTAAGGAAGAATCCCTGTTTTCTCTCTGTCCTCCCATTAGGAAGTTTCAGACAGCAACATGGTCTGCTGCTCACCTTTTCTTCTGGACGTTTGAACAAGACAGTTCACATCAGCCTTTTCTCATGTCATATTCTAGACTTCCCTACAACATATTTCCCTCACTTGTACTGTATCAGCATGAAGTATTTCCACCCCAGAGAGTATGAAGAGGTCATTTAAGAGCAAGGAGGCATAGGGTTCCTAGGTCTCTCTTCCTTTTAATATTAATTTCTGGTAACAGGGAATTTCATTTTGCCCCTCTGGTATCCTCTTCCTCTTTAGACCACTCAGAGAATAACCCCAACATTCACATTCCTCACACACTAGTTGCAGCCTCCTGAAAGTTTTAACCTCCCCAACATTTTCATACACAAATGTGAAACAGACAAGCATTTACATCCTGAACTGGACTCAATGCAACTGATATTGAAAAACAACTCTAGGAGAAAAAAATACATGGATTGAAACAAAGTACTGCTCTATATACAGAAAAATGAACAGAAATACGGATATGACTCTGGGTCTTGGACCAGGCCTAACAAAGAAGATAAAATATGTGGATGGATGCCCCTACAAGTTCAACAGATGACAGACATTATGTTCTACCACCTCATCTGTAATAGGAGCATGGTTTTTGAGGCCAGAGTATTCAATCAGTATCAGAAAAAAAAATAAATATATATAGTTGGGGAAATTTTTTTTTGCAGAAATGGCAGAAACTCAGACAGTGGTTGTTAGACCAGTATCCCACAGTTGATCCAAAATACCTCTACCAGAATCAAAGTCTAGCATGGGATGAAGATGAGATAGGCCAGAATGTCACAGGACACTTCTGAAAATGTTTAAAGATACAGGATTGTAGAGAGACAGGCAGAACAAGAACCTCTAATTTGAGCTACTTACAGCCATAGAAGTTGCATTGATTTCCTATAGGTAGTAAATTGCTGGAGGCTGAGTTAACATGATGGCACCAAACTAACATGGCTGGTTTATCTCTGTGAATTACAACTGGCGGGAAATTAGTGAATTGAAGCCTTTTGCATTTGGGGAGTAGGATGCAAGTAAGAAAGGCAAAGCTGTTAAGTTCACTGACTTCATTTGGGAATTTCAAGTACTGTTGAAAAAAAGTGCTGAACAGCTTCTCTTTAACTCAGTTTAATTGTATTAATTGTTTTTCCATTTTTGAAATGGAAAACAAACCAAGTATGTGCAGTTGGTGAAAATCACTTTTGATATTTAAACTGACAAAATACTTAAGTGAAATTAATTTTCTTTTAGTTTTTGGATTCAAATTCAGATGACTGCCTGGCATAAGCACAAACCTAATGCTGTATGGATTGCTTGGCCCTCAGTCCTAGGGTTCATGATGTTTTCACTCACCAATTGCACATTAAGTGACACTGATATTCAGATTGACTAAAATAATTTATGGATCATGCTGAAGCCTATGCTCTGAAAGCCAAACAACTGAAATTTATACTCAGGTGAAAGCCCCATTACTGAAAAGCAAACCAAGAATATTCAGGTTTGACCATGACTTCTAACATTACATAACATCACTTGATTTATTAAACAAGTACTATCTCGTGGCAAAAACAAAATCAGTAAATACATGTAAACATAAGTACAGTTCCACAACCCAGAAGCTACATGAACTTGTCAAATTTGACAAGCTTTTAAAACAACAAGAAAAAAGTGCTCTGTAGTTGAAACTGACTGCAACAGCTGCAACTTCTCCTCCCTTTCCCCTATTTCTATTTTGATGTGATCTTTTTCACAGTAAATAAAATGTTTCCTGGTTTTGTTCGTAATGAGGCAGCTTGTGGCTTCTGGTGGAAGCCAGATTTATTTCTTGATACCATATATTTTATGTTGAGATAATGGCAACAAAATAGCTCATCTACATTAATTAGGTTGCCTCCTTTCAAAAGAAAAGGCTATTGTTCATGAAATAGCAATTACTTAAAAGAACAAAATATGAGTCTGTTTAGTTGGTATCTGACCAATACCAAAGAGAGTCACTGCACCTTCCTTGCCACCTTTTAGATACCAAAAAGCAGAAACCCAAATGTTTCTAAATCTAAAAAACAAATAGAAGCAATCTGCCCCCCTGCTCCTATAAGTAAAAAAATTAGTAAACCAACAAATCCCACAAGTGGACCAAAAAACCCCTGCACAGTTAATGTTCCATTTGCTGGGAAAATTCCCAGTATTTATCAGTACTGGAGCAAATTCTTCTGAAGTCTGGTGAATGAAAGCATACAAATACTTACAGGTCAGAAAGTGCAGTAATATACACATCACTGCAACACCTTTATAAGATGGCCTCTAACATATTTTAGAAGTTTTAAATAACTGAGCAGAGAAGTAAGAGTGTTGCGTGAGAAAGGTCTGTCAGGAACTGCAGTCTCATATTAAACCCATATCTCTCCATACCCATTTCTGGCATTTAAACAGCAGACCTACTCTTGTACATCCCTGTGCAGACCAAACATGCTATTTTTCCAATCTGATGATTAAAACTGAGCACAGTACAGCAGTGACAGCAACCTGCTATTTTTGGATCTTCTCTGAAATTTCCCTTATGTGCCCTTCCTTGACTGAAAAACAAAGGTTCAGAGAGAGGAGTTTTAATTGATGGTCAGACTCTCTGAAATCAGCACTGTGAAAAGCTTCTGTCTATCAAGATGGTTAGGGCCTTTGGATCCTTACCTGGTGATAGGTCTGATTACAGTACCTTGCTTTTCCTGGAAAATAAGTTGACAACAGTAATTGCTCCTCTGTGTGCATTTACATACTAAGATATGAGATAGATCTTGGAAGGGAAATCAGAGTGCTGGAATTGCATCAGTGTCTGACAAAAGGGAAGCAGGTGCTACTGATTGTAGGCAGTAAGAGCCACTACCCAGTTGTGCTGATGACAGTCTTTTTTTGTTGACTCCGATGCACTTTGAACCAAGACAGAGAACTGTAGCATTTTCAGAAATGGGTGACTACACTTAAACACATACTAAAACTATCTTTGGCACTCACACCGATGCAAATAAGAGTCAAGCACTCTTCTGAAAAAAGAAAGAAAGCAAGAAAGAGAAAAGCTGCCAAATCCTATCTGTGCCTCACAAAGCTGAAGAAATAAGACATGCAGTATTCCTTGCAATTCAACCATTTGAGCTGGGAGGGAGTGAGGCCACCTACATTTTAAATATCCCACACCAATTTAATTGCAGTAACCAAACAGGTTTTTGTTTTGGCTTTTGTGATTTTATTGTTATGGTCTTTTTTCTTTTTTATTTTAATTAAAAGGGCTTCAGGTTAACAACTCTTGCTTTTTATCACATAGGATGACAGACACTCTAAAGAACTAAAGTTAATAAGCAGACACTGTATTTGAATTGACTTCAGTTTCCAGACTAATTGCCAATTCTCAAGAACATTTCAAGGTAAGAAAAACAAGGAGACAACAGCAAGGCTTGTACTGAGGTGTTTTCAAAGATCTGAGCTGACAAATTTTAGACATCCTAAACACTATATTAAAATGTTCTTTTGCCAGCAGCCAAGAAACCCATGAACACCATGACTGTAAAAAATGCATAAAAAATAGCCAAAGAGATGTTAACTTGGATGGGATAAAATTCCCTGCAAAGCATTTCTAATCATTAATTTTATTTAAATAAATATGACTGGCACACCTAGTCCCTTTCTCTTGCATTTAGACAGACTTTATGCAACAGAATTTTTGTTTCTTAGCTAGTATTTCCTAGTATGTCCTTAGTTTCAGAGATAGGAGATTTGTAATTGCTGTGAAATAAATTTGGATTGTGGAGAGTAGAGCTGCATTTTAAATATTGATTACTAGACAGATTTTATTGAGATCAGGCTCCAAATGTGTGCTAAGGGCAAAAAAAGAGGGTTTTCTTACATAACTCTGTCTATGAGTACAAGAAGAGTACAAAGAGATTTGAAGATTTGGATTGCCTGAAGACAGCAAATTGAAAGGAGAAATATCCTCCTATTGTGGATGAAACTCCAAAAAATGTGTTATCAATACAATCCTTTTTTGTATCTTTGGTATTGGGATATTAACAAAAAAAGGAAAATTAGCCTCAAGACTGATCCTTCAGGAAAGACACTGATTACTTCCCACTGCTTGTTAGTTTTCTTATGTATTGCTGCCTGCCTTTAATTTGTGTCTCAAGCTCTAACTTGGCTAGATATTTGATTAGATAATACTCCTTTCTTTCCTTCTTATTGTTCTGGCTGTTTCTAAAGTGTAAGTGCTGTATATCACAAGGAATAGAAGATACTTTCTGTGAAGAGAGTTTATTCATTGTCTATATTATCCCATCGTTTCAGGATCATTTAATATAAATCAAAAGGAGAATGCCGAACTATACAAATCCTCAGAACAATGAAGGTCAGCTTCTGTGTTCCAAATTGTAAATATTATGCCTGTCCTCTCTTCCTCCAGTTTTTCTTTCCAGTCATATTTCTCCTACTCAATGAAGGGAATGGCTAATTTAAACTTATGGAAATCTCTATTGCTTTCTCTAGGCAGATTGTCTACAGCAGCCAGATAATATGAAAATTCCAATATGTGATGGTGCCTGAGAGAGGCAGGAGCTTACACTGATAAAAACATGGTATCTCCCCACACTGCCACACAGGTCTACATCCTGCTTACATATTTATAGGGTACCAGAAACAGTAAGGCAGAATGAAGCAATATTTGTTGTTATCCATTCATACTCCATGTTAACTACAGATAGAAAATTAATATATAGAAGAGATGTTGCTTTTGGGAACTAATTGAAGGAAAGTCTGCACCCATTCCTCAGCAGCTTCACATCAGAAGTAGCAATGTTGTAAAGAGTGCCAAACTCAAAGGCACATTGCTATTAATTTAGTTATATCTTCTGTATTGAAGAGAATTTTGTGGCTCCAAGAATTAGAAAGGTTGGATAGGTTTTACAAACATCCAATCTTGATGTAGACCAGTTGCACAGGTTACACAAACTCACAATAAAATTAAATTGTTCAGTATTTTAACAACTGATATTGCAAAGCTAACAGCAATGAAAATAAGTAACAGTAATAATTATAATAACAGCATCAGCAGCAACTACCACTCAGCTTTACAATCCTTTTCCATCAAAGATCACCAAATTATCTAGGAGCAATGAACAGAAATAATTGACATGCTGACATTTTGACAGGGAAAGCTTAGGAAGTTAAAGCACTGCCCAGCAGAGCAGTTCTGACTTCATCACTAGCAAGTGTTCCACTGAATATGAACACATTTCCAAGTGAAATGTAGGCTATTAGCTATATTTCCACATAACTGAGATTGATTCTTGAATAATAATAGGTCACACATCATATTCATGCAGTTCCTGCATTTTTTATTTGTGGAGGATTTCAAATCACAAGTGAAATTGCTGAACAAACATTCAGTCCTTAGATCTGAGAGCACTTGATTACTGGCTAAGTTGGACACCAGTTTTATCTTCAAGGCCTACTTTTTGGTAAGCAGAAGGTGTGGCTTTAAATACAGAGAACACCCTGAAATTGGGCTGTATATCCTTCTCCTCGTCTCTCTTTTCTACATGAAATATAAATGACTGCTCAGGGAACTGTTCAATTAGAAATCAGAAAATCCAAGCTTATTGTACTGAAAATACTTCCATTTATACGTGACATGCTTTAAGCTTTGAACAGGTGACAAATATGACATTAAGTAAAATAAACAACATACATCTAACTAACTGCAATTACTCTGCAAGTAATACAGAGCTTTACAACACAAAGTTTTGCATTGGTATACCCTAGATGTCTCCTAGTGGGATATTCCTTGGCTCTCTATAGCAGCAGTAATTCCTGAAGTGTCACTTCTAGCTCTTCTTATAGACAGCCATGATCCCTGGCAAAAGCAAGCTAACACAACATGATGGGTACAAGCATTACAAAGGCACTATATAGTCAGCTTCTTGTTCTAACAGGTGTCTGTTCAGAACCCACCCCACTATTCTGTGAGCACTGACTACAGTCCCCTGGACAGGCTGTATGTTACAAGGATAAATCACAGAACAGAATGCTCACCTCCAGAAAGAAAGGGTCCCACTCTGATGTTTATTAATGCTGTAGGGTATGCCTAAAGTGAATTACATGGAACTGAAATCTAAATGAAAAATCAGATCCCAAGATCTTCCCCTACATGACTGAGAACAGGATTTGGCCTCCTGCATGTTCTGTTGACAACGGACAAAGGAACCAACAGGGCATATTCATAATACAAAATGCAAGCTGTAAGAGTGGTGGAGTTTGCACCACTTAATTAGTGGTTTGTCTTAGTCTCTTCTGCCTGCACTCAGAGCCAGGATTAACAAATACACAAAGGAAACAGACTTTCTCATGTTGGGGCTTAGTTGTTTATTAAATCTTATCAGAAAGTACAGAGTGTTCAGCAGCCCTTCTAGCTACCTGCTAGAAGCAAGGATAATGGATAATGGAGCAAGATCCAGCTGCTACAAGGTTTCTTAAACAGTTCAAAGAGAATTAACACCTATATTATTTATCCTTTTAACTCAATAACCAAATTCCATGACCCTTAGTGTGACACTGACTGATCAACCAGAAACTACTACCTGAAAACCATGAAGAAGATGGAAGAAGAAGGAAGATGAACACTGAAAAAGACAACATCCAAAATGCTCCATCTTGTCCTATACCTATTATTATACTATAAAAACTTCAAATTTAAAACCTTTTGCCATGTGAAAGCACACACTTCTATGTCACCACACACCTGTGATTCTAACTTCATCACTCAAATTTAGAAGCCTTCTCCAAGGCCTCAGGTTGAAAGCAGTGTTCTCCAGGAGGTCAGTGCCAGAAAACACAGAAAGCTCAAAACCTCATGTTTCTGGGATCCAACACAACTCATTTGCAGTTTGTGCAAAGAGCTGGAATGGCTCTGAATGCAGCAAAAAAGCTGAGTTGTGCTAAAACAGAACTGCAAGTGTCAAAAGGACCTGGGTGCACACACAGGGGCAGACAGGTCTAACAGACTAACAGACAGGAAGATGCAAGGATGCCAAACATTTCCTTGACTACAGCCTAGACAAAGCATAAGGCTCCAGAGCATCCAGCAGTGCCTTGACCTTCTCATAAGCTACTCAGGCTAACTGACCAAACACTCACCAGTACTCAAGACAGTAAGGCACAATATAAAATTTCCATAACCCACTCTAACACATAATCAGATCTCTAAGAGATCTGGGAGCTTCTCCTATTCTGCTTTCCTTCATTCTACCCATACTCTATTTTGAACTACTGCTGTTAGAAAAAAAAAGAAAAAAAATCAAGATCTGCTTGTATATTTTGATAGGAGACTAAAAAAATCTTACAGCTTCAAAAAGCTGTCAGAAGATGCATCAGAAGCACAGCAAGGCTATATGTGCACATTTTGAAGAGGCAATTTTAAATGTTTGTTTTAGCTCAACCAAGTCTTCCAAACATATTATTTTGTTATTATACATTATTATTATATTATTTTCACTAAATTTTGTCTGAATGGTAAGTTTGAAGCAGATCCACAGAGAACAAGACATGAAGATACACAGTCTCCCAGATTCTGAAGTTTTCAGAGTATTTGGCACTTTACTAACTGGGGTTTGTAGACAATGGTCTCTACCACAGCCAGTGCTGGGACTGGAAACCATAGCAGACCTAACCAAGCTTTAGTGGGGAACAGAGCTCAGCCTAGGCTGTACCTTGTTTTCTCTGGTGGGTCTCAGTCTAACGAGGTCTAAATACTGGCCCTGCTCCTGGGAGGCCAACCAGCTGGTTCAGAGCTAGGAAGGCTGACCTAGTTCACTGCAAGGCACAGAACAGCCCTATGAGCAATCAGTGACACACCTTATCCTACCACTCAAAAAGCTCTCCATGCACAGCAGTTTTAAACAAAGATCAGCATTAGTGACTGCCCTTTAACCCACTTCGTTAAAGATTTGTCAGACACTTCTGAAGGTATGAGGACAGTTGCAAGGAAAACTCTTCTTAACATACTCCAGGGCTGGATTTGCTGTGAAAAGGCAATATATATGCACTAATCAGATGATAAAATATGGAGATTAAACTAACCTTTAAGTTATCCTGTCCATGCCTCTAAAGAGAAAGTTTTTCTCCATTCTTTCTCAAGTGTTGTGTTCAGTTTAATTAGAAGATTTTTTCAAAGCCTCAGAAGTTTTACTTCTTTACAGAAAAAATCCCCAAAACTACCACACCACAACTGATCTCACTAGGTATTTTTCCTGATATTTACTAAAAAGTCTTTTGCACACAGGCATTATTCAAGTATATCATCCCAGTCCATGTGTTGCCCAGTTACACTCTATCTCTTTCCTAATCTTCCTTCAAACTCATGCTTTAAAATCCCTAGCATCCATACAAAATACAGATGTAAAGCAAATACACTTGCAACACCTGCTATATAGAAAGCAGCATTTTTCTACTGACAAAAGGCATTAGAGCTGCTTTCATTTTTGCAGGAACTCATTGTGCTTTTCCTTACATAATGGAATGGCAGTCCTGTGCCTGAATTGGACCACAAAATTATTTTTTAAGAGGCTTTGCTTTTCCAAGCTGCAGATCATATTCTGAAATGCCAACAGATTAGAGCACATTCAGACTCTTAATAGTTTTCCCTTATACATGCAAAAACTTACCCAATATCTTTCATTCTATATTTAATTAGTAGACTCCACACATGGCTTATGTAGACAATGCCCTACTTTATAATCCACATCCAAAGCATTCATAAGGAAACTGTCTTGAGATAAAGGCACCAACAAAACATTCATCAAGTAAAGGATCAGCCACTTATGCTGTCTGGTGTGACCTGGGCAAGTAGTAGGTGACACTTGGGCTCTAAATGGCTTCTAGCTTCTGTGGGTCTTAGGCTTGATTTTGGCCTCTCTTCACCTCAGTTCTGCAAGGTCTGATCTCTCTCCATCTCAGTCCTGCAAGTGTGCAATAAATTAATACTTTAAGCATGCACTGTGAAAATAAGTGAATAAGCACTCAAGAGGCAACCTATGGCACATACATGCAGAGTGGCCATTTCCTAATTGGATAAACAACTACTTAAGACAAACATCTACCTCTTCACCACAATTTTTAATGACATAGCCATACATCTTGCTTTCTCTATACAAAAATTCTTTAAATATTTCATTTTTTTACCTTGACATTTACAAAAAGAAGTTAGTCTAAAAAGGTAGCAATCATCATCTGTTCTGTCTCCCCATTTTAGCTATCATAGAAGCTTTTCCTTCCTTTGGAAATTCAAAAACTAAGCATTCCAGAATTACATACTGCGTCAAGTAAAAATAAAAATATCACAACAGAGGAAGTATGCAACACACTTATTTCTTCATTTGAACAAATCACATTGGAGATACACAGTGGAAATTATTTTGCAGCAGATTTAAAGCAAAAACTGATTTTTTTGGTTTAAAATATATTATTATCAAGTAAAAGAAGACAGTTACTTAATATCTTCTCTATCTAAACTTCACAAAGAACTATTACATTTCCAGACATTGTATGTGGTCAGTATTTCTATTCTTTAGATACTTTAACTAATTTCAACTCTTGTGCATGTAATACAAATGAAATTCAAATCAGCAGTTTTCAATCAGATACTTTTTTAATGTGGCAGTCTAAAATTGGTATCTGTATGCAGTCTAGCAGAACATAAAATACATTGTTTTTAATGGATTCACTGGGGAAAAACTAAAACTACTGATCGCTTCATTCAAATTATGATTAAGCAACTAAAGATTTGGCTAGATTGTAAGAATGGAAATAGAAGAGAACAATCACAGACAGTAAGACTACAGCATAAAGAAAAAACTTTGTATTCAGTATGTTTTGCAAAAGACCATAGTACATCTCTTCTTACAGTAGAGCATTTTCCTTTACTCTCAGCAAGCTCAGCCAAAATTTAGCTAATATTAAACATCAGGCAGTGTTATAGTTCTAGACATTTTAATTAATGACTTATTTGCTCCTAATAATTTGTCTGAAAGTGAACAGAGCTCATTTTTAAAGGAGCCAAGATTATCATGTGTAAGAAGAAATAGAATTCCTCATTCAAGAAGAAATAGTAGGTCACCATAAATAACATCTGCACACTTACTGTAAATCATTTTGGTGACAGAAGGTACTGCCATGCAGTCTGATTAACATTACCAATGAAGCACAGCCAATTTTGATGTTTGTATGACAGATTGCTGTTATTAGCCAACATTAGGATGTTTGATGTAGTTGCAGAGGGCTCTTAGCCCCCAAAATCCTTGTTTTGCATTGTCAGAAAAGCATCTCTGTAAAAAAGTTAAATTGACATAAGAAATGGAGGTGAGCATTTTATTTTACTTGCATATTTTAAAGTTCAAGCCACATCTTTTGTAACTGATCTTGAAAATCAAATTATTGTGCCATATTCTGAGTGCATCATCACTGGGGGCTGCAATCAGAACTCAACCAACACCTATGCTTTGCATAATGCAAACTGATCTGAGCCCCTCTCCTGCTGAGCTAGAATAACTAAGAGCAAGATCTCCCTTTGCTTCAGGAATATATTCCATTTTCTGCAAGTTTCTTAGCTAACAAAGTAGAGCTTCTTCATGTACAGATCACTGCCAGGAGGGCACAGTAATTCTGGCCCCATTCTGTTAGTGGCCTCATGGCAACACTGATGTAAGGAGCAGGTTCTAGCCTGTGAGACAGGTGGCATCCATGTTCTTTGAAAGACATGCCTAGACTTGAGGGCCAAAGAGCTACATTGCAAGGAATTCAGCTGCTTCTTTCTGAAGACATGGAAGATTAGGAACAGTAGATATAAATAAAGAATTCGAGAGTCAATAAGCATACAATAATAATGCACTGGAAGGCTTTTCTAGGGCTGGCAAAGCAGGGGACATAACCAAGAAAGTCCAAAGGCAGTATGAGTCCTGAACACTACAGCTGGATTTGCTACCAGCATTTGCACCATCCCACATTCATCTTCTACTTCATTTTTCATGTGTCTCACCTGCTTTGAAAAAATAATGGATTATTGCCTCAGATAATTATTGTTGCATATCACATTCCTCTCAATGAGGGTCCTGCAAGTGCTCCCAGTCACTGTACAGCCCATCTCTGAGAGGACTGACATACTGCCTGCTTCTCTTACACAAATTCCTTTTCCTTAAAAGCTATGAACCTAATAGCTATTTAACAATGAACCCCCTATTGCCCTGGAAATCTCCAGTGACTCAGACAGAAGTAAATGATCTGAGTTGATATTTCTGCCACACCACCCAGCTCTTGATTTTTCCTGTTCTGTTTCAAATATTCAGTTATTTGATTCCTCACGTTTTAACTCACTAACCACTTTCCTAGATTTCTAGCTCAGAAGAGGAAAAAAGACAGTATAAACCACAAATTGTTAAGAAAGTAGCAACCTATGCAATTTTTCCCAATGATGGCATTTCCCTATTCACTAGCAGCTTATTTCTATTCTTCATAATTTAGTTTTCCTGCCTAAACCTTTTCATTAAGGGCTGCTGCAGTACCTCAGCCCTCCAGCCCCTTTGTCAACAACTACATTCCAAAGCAAAACAAAGCATCATTTCAATGACATCCATTCTCTGCCCTGGCTTCCAGCTGAAAGGTGTCCTTCCAGCCACCTGAGTTTCCCTTGTTGGCACCTCTTGACCTGACAAGCAACAGGGATAACCCGGGCTCCCACTGCCACCTTGCTCTGTCCCCAGCAGCAGAGGTGTCACCCATCCTCACAATCAGCTGTGAAACAAGACTGTTTTTTAACACTTGGAAGATTCCTCCAGCCTCTGGCTTAGCTTAAGAAGAGACAACTGGATGGAGTACAGGAGCTGGGTGCTGATTAGTCCAGTACTGAACCTGTACATCCCAGTACAAAGAGGGAGGAAGGGAAGAACACATATAGACAGATACACTCTACCTAAGCCCTTAGGATCTCCTTTATTCGGTTTGTCCAGTGACTGTGAAAGAACATCAATGTGTGAATTGAATTTTAAGAAGCACTCAATGAGGCAAACAAATTGTAACAACACAGGGAAGGCAGAGTGCTTGACCAATCTTTGTAAACCTCTTTACAAGCTGTCCTGTGCTCAAAGCCAGAGCCTTCACCTTTATAAGTGAAGAAGAGGGGAGAGGCAGGGAATAAAACCTAAACATATGAGGCTTACAGGTACTGTGACACCACAAATGATTACAAAAACATCATGCATTTGACTCCTGAAGTGCAGGATGCACAGTGAAATCAATAAAGCAAAAGGGATGAGGGAAACAAAGTACTCAGAAACACATGGACATGGATCAGTGAGTTAATAAATTACTTTGGAATGCTGGGCAAAGGTTTTTTGCAAGGCATCTCTGATAAACTGAAATGCTAGCAACAATCTGCACCCTCCCATTTCCTTTAACTGTGTCTCACCCTGAAACTAATACCATCTCTTCCTCTGTTAATGTTTTTATTTCTTGGGCCATCCTTCTTCTATACAGAGATGCAAAGCAGCACTGACAAGATTAAATCAAGCACCTGCTTTTAAGTAAGCTATTAGTAGCACTCAAGGGAGGCAGGGGGCAGGGAGCATAAATACTGTTTGATTGTAGTACAGCAGTAGCTTTTCTTCTCAGTAGTACACTTACAGAGATGGCTTTTCTGGATGAAAAATTATTCACAGCAGATTTTATTACTTCCCATACTACAGAGTGATAAAGACGACTATTGGAATAATTACATTATGCTATAATTACATATAGTAACCAATTGTCAAGGGCATGCCAATGCTCTGGAAAGTATTTTGAATTCTAAACACTCTGTGTATCTCTCAGGCAGCTGTTAAGGGTTTTCCTTTATTGATAATTCCAAGCCTATGGTTTATCAGCATATATCAAGTGAAACCCAAGTGCACAAGCAGTAATCGCTCCACGAGAATTGTTCCAGAGATCTTTGCATCCTTTTCAAGTTTGGGAGCACCCCAGGTCATGCTGCAGAGGCATTCAGGTCAATCAGGATAAAGACATCCCAGGGGACACCTTGTCAGGGTGGCCTCAAAGTTGGAAAGGAAGCCTGTGCTGGCAGCAGAAGAGGAGTCAGGAGGAAAGACAAAACATGGTAGTGTCTTTGAGGGAATTTAGCCAGAAGCACTGCAACCTGCAATTCAACCAGAAAGAAGACACATCAGACAGACTTTGTTCTGGAACAGCATGGCAAGGAAACTTTATATTTGATTGGGTAGAAATAAAAAGAAACAAAAGGTAAAAAACAGTATTTCTGTCACTGTCTTTCTTATCCCCCTTATGACTCCTTAAGCAGGTCCTGCCTTAGTTAAGGAAAATAACTTCCCTCTTTTTGCACTGAGTGGAGAAAAGTTAACATCAATTATAAATAGCATTAAAATATCAGTCACAACTACAGGCTTGTAACCCACTCTGTAATCACAAACTGGATGTTTGATGTGGAAGCTGCTTGATACAGAAGGACGCAAGAGAGCAGATAAAAATCTGCATCTGTTTACACCAAAGATGCATCTCCACTTAATTTTGAGTACAGTCTGCTCAGGATACTTATCCACACTAATCAGATTAACAGATCTGTGGACTGTCCTGTATGATGGATTGTCTGAATTTCCCACCTAACATTTGCATAAAATGTAGTGGCTGGTTTGTCTGGAGGTGAAACAGGAGATTTGATCTGAAATTTTGTTTGCACTTTTTTGTAGTTCAAAGGCATAAGTGTTTGAAGTTCCTCTGAAAAGAACACATTCACTGTAGTACTTGCTCACCTGGATTGGTATATATAGCTAAGTGAAAAGCAAGCTTCAGCTCTGTAAGTATGAAGATTCTTTTTTTCCTTGAAAAATATGTCTTGCAATGCACGTATCAGCAGTTAGGAAAAGGCAGGACAAATAATTAAAAAGAACAAACAGTGTACAGTTTAAAATTGTCAGTTTATTGAATATATAGAAAACAATGTCTAAGATCTGAATCTATGATTCAGATATATGTTGATGTAAAAGATTAGGGCATATTGCTTTTTCCCTATTATCTTTAGCTTTTGCTGTGTTCTTTAAACCACCAAGAAAATTATAATATGGTTTGGATTGAAAAGGACCTTAATGACCATCAAGCTCCAACCCCCCTGCCACAGGCAGGGACACCTTCTATTAAGGTGCTCAAACTCTCATCTAACCTAGCCTTTAACACTTTCAGGGATGGGACACCCACAACTTCTTTGGACAACATATTCCAGTGCTTCACCACCTTCACAGAAAACAATTTCTTCCCAATATCTAATCTAAACCTGCCCTCTTTAAAACCATTTCTCTTGTCCTGTCAATAGATGCCCTGTGGGAGTCCAGGGTTTTTCCCTGGCTCCTTTGGGGGTGCAAAAACCTCCCTGGCAGACCCCTCAGAGACCCCTGAGTGCTGCCCAGGAGCTGCAGGGGCTGGATTTGGCTCCTTGGGAGAATCTGCCCACATTGAGAGAAGAGACACAGAAAATAATGATGAGTAGAGTGTAAATTAGAATGTTAGAACGTAGATAAATAGGTTTTCTTGAATGTTTATGATAAGGGACACATGGCCAAGATGGAGAATTTGGGGGGTGGACACCTTTTCCTCCTTCTTCTCCATGTCATCCATGTTGGGTGACACATTGGCCTCTTGGATTGGTTGGGGTCAGGGCTGGACCATTTAATAAAATTGTATTGTATTGGTAAAATTTTGTAAACATGTAATACGTAGTACTAACTATATAAGATAAGCCCTGCCTTGACCAGGCAGATTCCACCATGGATGCCAGGCTAAGCAGACCGCTGCTGGCCAGGCAAAGTGTCCCAGAGATAAGAAATAATAAACTGTCCTTGGAAAAAGAGAAAACCGTCTCCGGCAGTCTCTCTTCGGCGGCTTCGGGGAAAACCAGGTTTTGAACCACCCTTCGTGTCCCTCTGGGGTGATCTCGGAGCAGAGGAGGAACCCCAGACTGGGACACCTGGCGTCCCTGGCTGAGCATTGACATCTGGCATCCCCCTGGCTGGGCAGTGACATCTGACGTCTCTGGATGCACCACAGCCCACAAAGGTGGGTGCGGACCCCCAGAAGGGCAAGCTCAAGAAGACGCACCGAGATGGAGGAGACCCCCCCAGGCAGAGACATTTGGCATGGACCCTGGTGGATCCTTGTAGCCTGCAAAGGCAGGTACAGACCCCCAAAAGACAGAGCTTCAGAAGAGGCACGCTGTTGAAAAGGACTTTGGAGGAGATTTATGGCCCTCTGCCAAGAAAAGCCGAGTTCCAGACGCGAGTCGGAGAGGAGGTGTCCCGGGAAGCCTCGCTCCTGTGCACTGCTGGTCGGTTTCAGGAACCTCCGAATCGATTTTGGACGGATTGCTTTTGGGTAAGATGGTTCAGAATCAGACACATCATAGGATTCCCACCCAGCCATGACCAGGGGGTGGGAGGTTTATGGCTGCCTTGCTATCAGCAGGCAGAGAAAGCAATTAAAGTTCCTCAGAGACTGGGGAAGGATTCTCACCTAGCTATGAGCTGGGGGAGGGAAGTTTATGACTGCCTTGCCAGCAGCAGGTGGTTCAGCAAGGGCCTTGCCATCAGCAAGGCCAGGGAAAAAATTAAGTTAGAAATATTTCCAAGTGAGTTGCAGGACATACATTTTTGCTATTTCACCCCTTCAGAAACCCTGACCCCAGAAGGCGGGAGGGCGCTGCAGGCGACTCCCCGGGCGTGGGGGACAGAGGGGAGGGGGACGGGACCACGAAAAAATGCGGGCTCGGTGCCGCAGGGATGTCCAGGGAGGGGTAACCTGCGGGGACCGGGACACAGAAGGACAGGACCATGCGGGCGGGTCTCAGCCCAAAGGGGGGAGGGAGCGGCAGCCTTCACGCTGACCGGGACAAAAACAGGAAAAAAGCGCGGATTCGGTGCATTTAGCTGCAAGGGATGTCCAGGGAGGGGCAACCTGCGGCAATGGCCGGGATGCAGGACAGCGAGAATTGCGAAAAGACACAGACAGACCTGTCTCCAGCTGTCAGAAATGCTGGGGGAGGAGATGAATGCCCTGTTTCAGGGAAACCTGAGTTGTCCACATTAGAACTGGCAGATTCTAATGGGGAGAGAAATTTATGCTTTTTAAGTCAAAGGTGAAAAAATTAACAACTTTGAAGCAATTGCAGGCAGCTGCCCGGACAGAGCCGGACAGAGCAAACCCAGGCACAGCAGCGTGAGGTCACAGCCCAGGCTCACCGAGAGGGGGGGGGAGGCACAGCCACCCTGCTCCAGAGGCTCCAGCAGCACCCCCACTGCTCCCCCTGTGCCTGCACAGACCCAGTGCTGCAGACGGGAGGGGAATGGGGGGTGGAGAGAGGCCAAGAGCTGCTTTTTATCTATA
Source organism: Erithacus rubecula (assembly GCF_903797595.1). Classification (NCBI taxonomy): domain Eukaryota; kingdom Metazoa; phylum Chordata; class Aves; order Passeriformes; family Muscicapidae; genus Erithacus; species Erithacus rubecula. Next base: position 50,400,222 of record NC_136689.1, on the reverse strand, counting down.
CTGTGGAGAACAAACAGAACAAGGGAACAGGACAAGAGAGTCAGTTTTATTTTCAGTTCTTGTATGTTAAACTAAAGGTGTTTGTTTTTGCATTTTTGTTAAAAAAATAGCTGAAACTTTAAGAATGGTAAAGGTATTTTAATAGTATTAGGTATTTTAATAATTGAAGGTATAATAAGGTATTTTGTATTTTATTTGAATATATATCATCTATATTTAGTGATTTGTTATTGGTCAGATATGAGTGGACATTTATTTAAATGTCAACATTGAGTTTTAATTTTCCTATAGTTAATTGTTTTAGAGAAGCCAGTTTATAAGTATTTGCAATATTGTCAATATAAATCAATAGATTTTGAGTTGGATTTTAAAATTTAAATTTAGTTTCTGTATTTAATTTTAAAAAACACTGTAATAAGATTGTATGAATTCTATATTACAGAATGATTTTGTTTTCTGTTTCATTGTTTAATTTGAAATCTTTCAATACTTTAAGTAAGTTTTGGAAAGCCTCCAGACGTGTCCTTGAATCAAATGTATGAAGATAATCAGCCAAGTTGTAAACTTAATGTTTCTTTATTTTCCTTTTATTAATTCTCTCTTTTATTTTGGCAGGTCTTTTGTGACCTGGCACTGTGCTATCTTATGGTTTTGAATATTTTGCAGAATTCCAGAAAATTATTTGAGCTTCATTCTCAGAAAAAAATTTTAATGTTATGGTTTTCCTGAGTTGTTATCATAGAAGCACTGCAGTGTCTTGCCATGTTCAAAGTATCTTACTCTAAAGATGAATTTTAGAGGAAATGAGTTGCTAGAGGAGTTTGATTTCTTTTTGAAATGTTTAATTGTAATTTTGTTGTTAAGAGTTGTGGTTTATTTCTTTAATAAGAAGATGTCAGGAAGTTCTCTTCCAATTAGAGTTTAGGCTCTGGCCAAGCCTTAATTCTGACTGAAAGAGAAATTGTGTAAACCCAGGTGTTTTCTGCATCAAAATAATATTCCAATCGTTTGGATTGACAATTTGACTTATCAATGTAACAGCTGAAGCTGACTTTGAAGTGAATTTGGTGTTCATTTTCCGGAGATGACCATCTAATTCCTCATTGAATCAAGGTTTGTCAGCTGTCTGCAGACCCTGAGGTGATGACACAGTTTTTTTTTTTTAAATTGATAATTATCTAATCTTGTAAATGTATGCCTGTTATTTGAAGTATTGTTAATTATTGTATTGTGATTACTTGCAGAAGATTGTAAACATTGGGTTTGTTTTTTTGTTAGATAATAGTTGAAATAATAATTGAGGGAAAATTTTCCAGTTTTGATCAAAAATATAGAGACAGAGAAAGTTGAAAAGCTTACAAAGTAAGCATTTGGGGGAAGGGTTCTGTTTGTGTCTCCACAGAGAGAGGACAGAGATGGTTGAAGCCTGCAGCAAGATTGAAATACCACAACATATAGCTTCAGTTGCCAAGGAGCAAATGACGGAAGTTCTTCAAGAACAACATGAAAAGATTTTTGCAAATTTTAAGAAGAAAAAGAATCCATCTAAAGGACAATGCTACGACTGTGGAATTTTTGGACATTTTGGGAAAAATTGTCCTCAATCCACAAAGACTTCCAAGCCACCAGAACTTTGCCCTAGATGTCGCAGAGGAAGACATCTGGCAAGTGAATGTTATTCTCTGACGGATGTGGACAGAAAACCATTGCCACTGCCAAAAAACACGAAGTGCAGGACCATCTTGTGCTACGACAGAAATGATGGCAGTGCAACAAGGAACAGAAATAACACCGGCACAGACAATACAGTTGTCGGGGAGCGTCAATCTGACTCCCTCAGCAGGGTGTTAGGGGACATCCCCTGTGACAGGGATTTGCTGCCCAGGAACGCAGTACATCCTGTCAGCTTCAAAAATGACTTGTTTTTTTGAATGAAGAATCTGCATCTATACGTACAGGACTGAAAGCACCGTGCCGAAAGAGACAAGATTTTTTGATAATAGGCAGAGACCGGTGCAGCAATTTTGGACTGACAATGTATCCTACTGTTGTTTCAGTAGACTGTTTCGAAGAGATGACAATTTTAGCAAGGGCTCTTCGACCCCCATTAACAATTCCACAAAATACTCAACTGGCAAAAGCGAGTTGCATCCACTGGAGCATCAAGCAATGCTGGTGATGGGCGAAGGGCATCCACACTACAATGACCCATGTCGAAGTACACACGTTATGGTTGAAGTACATAACCTGTGAACAGCCAACTATTACTTGGGACTTGATATACCATAACAGGAAAACAACCATCACAGGGATGGTGAACACCGGACGTGACAGTGATTTCATATATTTTTTGACCTCAAGAATGGAACTTAATTGTACCTTTGAATCAAATCACAGGCATTGGAGGAAGTTTTGTATGCCTCCAAAGTGAAAATTCAATAACATTCACAGGACCCGGACAGAAGACAGCTATTACTCGTGTGAAAGCCATTCACTGTATGGGGAAGAGATCTCCTTTCACAGTGGAACATGTACCTGACAATGGATTTTTAGTAGGACTTACTGTGGCACTCGCCACTCCACACCGATACGTGGACTTTTTACCATTCCATTTAGTAGTGTTGGGAGAAGAAACACAGCTATATGGTTTGATTTTTCATTGGGACGAACACAAAAAAGACACTCTTTTAATTATAGAATGGGTTTTCCTATCTTACAGATCTCCAAGGACAATTCTTACAGATTCAGAAATGACAGTACAAGTGATAATAAAGGGAAGAACAAGGTTGATGACAATAATGGGCAAGGACTTTTCAATGAATAATGCGGCAAGGACCACAGATTTCTACAATACCAATGAATCAAAAAATGGATGAGGCAGCAGCTTGGCCTCAATCTCAACAAGTAATACCTTTGAACAGACAAATTCCTACAGAGACACACAGACCTGCAACAGCAGCTCAAGATACTTTAGTTGATTGGACAAATATTCGAATGGACTTGACAAGAAGAAGAAAATGTCCTGCAATTGGGACTGGTGAAATAGCCATGCCAGTGAATTATGACCCACAAGGACAAAACCAAAGATGGAAAGAATTAAATCATGATTTAGTTAAAAATTTTATTAAGCCAATTAGAGATTATGGACTGGGATCTTCATATTTTAAACCGTTTTTAAAAGGTATTCTCAATGAATATGACTTGACTTCATGTGACATGAAATCTCTTGTGTCATTGATACTTACTGACACACAAGGACTTATATGGGAGCGCAGATGGAGAAGAGTTTTGAAGGAGCTGCGAAAGAAATACCAAGGTGGTGCTCATGCTAACCTCACCATGGCAGAATTAGCAGGAGACCCTCCTCACAATGATCCAGTACAACAAGCCGCCAAGATTCCAAGGGGAGTGTTGGCAGACATCAAGGAAAAAGGATGTGAACTTCTCTTCAAACAAGATTTAAAAGACTTAAGGACTGACAGTGAAAAATGATTGTTTATATGCTGTTGTATCTTATTTTTTGTCAACTGTATTAGGTGAAAAAAAGGATTTACCAGTGATGCAGCCAAGGGAGAGTGTTTGGGAAAGTTTAGCATGGACAGTGGGGTTGGAAACAATTTGTTTGAGGCATTCCAGGCAAAAAAGCCATTTTCAACATGTCTGGTGGGATTGACAGTGAAAGAATGGTCCATTCTGGAGGGCATCCCTTCATGGGTGATGTGAGTTGTGACAACTCCTGTGAATGGATGGCATGTGTGGGTTCAATTTCTCCCTGTGGCTGTTTTCAAACCAAAAGAATTAGAAATTTTTAGTTCAACAATAGATTTTGGAATTGTATGTGATGTTTTAGGGGTGAAAAAGAACCAAACAATGGATGTTACTCCGAATTAGAATGTATATAGCAATTATATTGTAGTCTCAAACAAACCATCCTTCCGAGTTCTAGCACAGTTATTGTGCCTGGATGGTCTGTTTGACCTTTTTGATCTTTTACCTTTGTAAAAAGAAATTTTGAAAGTAGGTTTTTATATATTAGTGGAGCTTGTTACTATTCTCATTGCTTTGCCATGCATCATCCCATGCACTCGGCACACCTTGAACAAAGCTGTGAAAAGGGCTCTGGACAAAACCGTGAAGGAAGTCTTTTTGCTGCAAACAGAGGGGGGAGATGTGGGAGTCCAGGGTTTTTCCCTGGCTCCTTTGGGGGTGCAAAAACCTCCCTGGCAGACCCCTCAGAGACCCCTGAGTGCTGCCCAGGAGCTGCAGGGGCTGGATTTGGCTCCTTGGGAGAATCTGCCCACATTGAGAGAAGAGACACAGAAAATAATGATGAGTAGAGTGTAAATTAGAATGTTAGAACGTAGATAAATAGGTTTTCTTGAATGTTTATGATAAGGGACACATGGCCAAGATGGAGAATTTGGGGGGTGGACACCTTTTCCTCCTTCTTCTCCATGTCATCCATGTTGGGTGACACATTGGCCTCTTGGATTGGTTGGGGTCAGGGCTGGACCATTTAATAAAATTGTATTGTATTGGTAAAATTTTGTAAACATGTAATACGTAGTACTAACTATATAAGATAAGCCCTGCCTTGACCAGGCAGATTCCACCATGGATGCCAGGCTAAGCAGACCGCTGCTGGCCAGGCAAAGTGTCCCAGAGATAAGAAATAATAAACTGTCCTTGGAAAAAGAGAAAACCGTCTCCGGCAGTCTCTCTTCGGCGGCTTCGGGGAAAACCAGGTTTTGAACCACCTTCGTGTCCCTCTGGGGTGATCTCGGAGCAGAGGAGGAACCCCAGACTGGGACAATGCCCCTGTGAAACTCTCCTTTGGAGAGGAGCTTTTTATTTTGGATTCTCTTGAGGCCTATCTGATTTGGGGGGAAAAAATCCTGGAACAGTATTAGTAGCAACAATCAACTCAATATGCCAATACTGAAGAAGGAATGTTGGTATCAAGATCCAAATTAGGCCCATCCTTATACCATATTTTTAAACAATATTTAGTCTGTCAATTGTCAAATTTACCAGTAAAGTCATTAAAATGAAATACAAGCTCTTTCCACAACAGATGAAAATCACATCAGGCCACATTAAACTGGCTATTAAAACATGCAGAAGAAAAACAGCCCATTGATTGTAAAATCCAGTGTTGCTTCTAGACTATTTATTATTGCAGATTAAACAGGCTTAAAAAGGAAGCAAACAAAACAATCACCTGTGCTGTTTATGTCTAATGATTAGAGTTACAACTTGAAAACCATATGCCTGAATTCTTTCTTCAGTGTCAGGCTGGTTTCATCAAGTTTACAGAAGCACCTAAACTGATCATGCAAAATGGAGAATGAAAAACTATCTTCTAAAAGAAAGCTTTTTATTCAGTAGGTACTCAGCAGGAGCTCAACTCAGAAAAAAATTTTGTTATTATTTTTAAATGACACATTTACCATCCCAGAAGACTCTGTCTAAATATGCTTCTTGTCAGTTTATTAATTTTATGCATCTTTTCATTCTTTCAGAAAATGGTGAATAATGCTTCTCAGTTTTTGGAGTTTTTATTTTATATATTTTTTTAAATCAAACTGCTTTCAGATGGAAAGTGGAATCAAAATAAAATGCCACAACCACTATTTCCCATTTTTGAAAGAAGTTAAAGATTTTAGTTAAAATCTAAGACAGGTAGGATTGTCCTTTCTCATCAAATTTAATCCAGTGCCATCACTGGAAGCATGTCATGATATACTTCTCACAAATTTAATTCTCACATCCATTTAAAACCACTTCTGCTCCAACTATAATTTTTGGATAATATTTTATTTGAATGAATCTAAAAAGAAAACTTAAAAAAAATCTTCTCCCTTGTGTTTAGCCCTTTATGTATTTAACCTTCAATTCATTAGGCTAAATGATACAACCTCTTCTAGTCTTTTCTCACAAAACAGGTTGTTGTGCTCCCTCCTCATTTTAGCAGGTATTATTGAGCTTGTTTCAGGCTCATGTTCATGTGTTTTGGAGATGGGTTTTCAGAGATGTGTGTGGTATTCCAGGGATGGCATAAACCTACAGTGGCCCTGAGAGAAATCCTGCTGCTTCCTGTGAAGTTTTCCTTCATCAGGAGATCACCTCTGTTTCTGCTGCTGACAAACCATGAAATGACACATCTGCAGCATCATTAAGACAATCTTCTCCCATACATGGACGGTGAGCCTGAGCTCTGTGTGGTATATGGATATTGAGGCTCCTGACCCAGCTTTTCTGTTCAAAGTAGGATGGCAATAGGAGATCAAGCAGGTTCATTGTCCAGGGTATAACTGGCACTGTCTGGTAACAACAGTGATTTTCACTTCCATATGCTTCGTCCCATTAGCTAGTGCTTTTCCCCAGCTTCTCCTCTTGCCTCTTGCTCAAAGCTTTAGCAGGTTTTGTTTTGACATGGAGTGCTGTCTTCAATAACCCTGCTGCCCTCATGAGCCAGTTTGACTTTGGCTTTCGGCATTCTCTAGGTAACAAAAGCTCCTGTTGTTACATGTGGGGATGACAGAAGAGAGCTCTAATTCACTCGTAGTTTTGCTCACCATCCCTTTTCCTCCTTCCATGCTTCACACTACTTAGTCTCCTTTTGGAGTTCACATGGCAATATTTGAAGTCTTCCTTTTGCTTACAAACCAGTTCCAGGTAGAAGTTGTTAAGACAAAGGGGATGAAAATCTGCCTTCTCTTTGTTTAGTGCAAAAGCTCCTCTACAGGTAGCTTTCTGTTTTCAATTTTCTCAAGGTATTTTCCTTTTGAAATACAGTTACATAAGATTTATAAATAAACCCCCAAAACTGAAGTACACTACAGACCTCACAGACTTACTGTTCATCTCCACAGTTCACAAGTCAACTTCTGATCATTCTATGCAGAAATTGCTTTGGTCCCCAAGTGTACCAGAAATGTTTTACTGTCTACCAGAACAATACTGAAAATACCACATAATCTCATTTCTTCAGAGACTGCATGCTGAAATATTATCTGCCATCCACCAATCATGTATACCTGGGTTTTACCATTTAAATTACATTTCTCCCCTCATGAGTAACATGAGTACAAGCCAGATGACCTTATTTTTAGTTCATCATAAACATACAAAGTAATTTCACATTAAACTTCTTTCCTTTTTAATAATGTAGTATTTCTATTTAATACTTGCCTGCCACTTCACCATATTTCCAGTAAACATGTAAAAATCTACCTGCATAGCAATAATTATTGGTTTAGTACTTCTATTTTGCTGCCAAGTTTCTTGTACAATAGTCAGCAAAACATTTTGGTTATTCCTTGCTGACTTCATCCAATTCCAATCCACATATTATTGTATTTCCCCCTGTTCCATGTTTTAGCCTCCAGTTTGTGTCTTCACTTTTTACTAAATAAAGCAATTTTATATCCTACAGAGACAAAATATGCTTATCTACCACATTTTGCTTTTAAAAATCAACTGATTTACTGGTTGAACTCAGGAGCTAGGGATAATGTTGATCACTTCTCATCATAAGGCCCTTCTGTACTTTATCATCATCTCATAACTAATTTTTATTCATACATTGAAAGAAAAAAGAAACCATTTTACTTTTTTAAAAAATCTAAGCATTGAACTGAAGTTAAATGGCTACAATAAAATAATAATAATAAAATCTTTGACTCTACAGAAACCCCCTATCATAAGCATCTTTAGCTTACTCTAGATTCAAATACTGAACTAGTAAGGTGGCCAGCTCTGTCTGTTCCCACTAATTTTCAGCAGTTCATATTTTAAAAAGCTTTTTTATTTACTTTGTATGATTTTAACTAAATTGAGAAATTTATTAAGAAATTGAATTTATTAATTTCAATTAGGTCTACTTTTCAAAAGAAATGTATAATTTTAGTGAAATGCAAAACCTGTGGTATTATCTTTCAAATCAGGTTTGTTGTTTTAAATTTGTGATAGTAATACAAAAGGTAGTTGCTAAATATCTATTAACTGCTGAAAAGTAGGTAGATGGCACTGTATGTTTCTAAATCAGATGCTCACACAAGTGTCTGACAAGAAGACTTCAACAACTGTCTTATCTGCCAACACAGCAACTGGAAGAGACCTCCTGTCTCATCACACTTGCTGCCTGCAGTCCTAATTAACTGTATCCTAAACACCCTTCCACTGAATCATCAAAGACCAAAGTTGGGCTCCCTACACTCAGGCACATAATTTGATGTTGAAATGTCTGGGGTTTCATAGCCTCATCAATATGATTTTCAAGGATGGGACACATTTGGAAAGCATGTCTGTGTACTGCTCCACTCATTATTACACAAATACATTCAATGAATGCATTTTTGAGGGTGAAATTTCAAAGTCTGGCTCTTCTGTCATGTTTTAATTCAGATTTTCTGTCCAACTATAATGATCTTACTTTATTCATACCTCAGTCAAAACTCTCAGCAAGAAGGCTCAGGAGCCATTATTTTAAACTAGTGAATCATTGGAAGTAATGATGAAAAAAGAAGATAGGAGAGTGGGATAGCCCATAGTGAAAAGACATAGTCAATCTATTAACAGATAACAGAATTGGAAAGCCTTAGACCTTACAGTACCTTTTGTGCAACTTCTTTAAAAGTGAATTTAACTAAAATAGAGGCAGTGTAAACACCAGTTATATGATACAGGTACAGCTCATCTTAACAAACTTTCCCAGAATTTATCAAACCATATCAGATTTACCCTAACCCTTCAAAACAACTTGAGTTTAGTTTGCCACTAAAAGTACATCACATAAGTGATAAATAGTGCTCCCTAAGGGATCCTAAACTTTTCATACTATTTCATTCCCAAATCTAACTAGTCCACTACACTTTCCTCCTGCTAAAGGGAGTTCTGGGTTATCCCAAAGCATCTATAAACTGTCAACCCACACTTACATTTTTCACACTACATAGAACCAAGTTCAAGAAGAACTTGTCAAAAAATGTCAAATGCAATTATTCTCTCTCTCTCACATCACTTTCATTCTCTACCTATGAATCTGCTCAAACTTCAGGTCTGCAAGGCATTCAGACATAGCACTGACACATCAAAGATTACACAGAGCTATCCTGTATTCTGTACTGGAGGACACAACCACTGGAGAATCACTGGTTTTCTCTCTTAGTGCCATGTAATCTATTTATTTCTGTGTACAAAATCCTGAAAGCCTCACCATTTGTCATAAATCTGTCTTAAATAATTTCACCTAAATCAACTGAAAATTTATCAATTACCTCCTTTTATTAGCTCTAAGAGGTGAACTGAGATCTTACTGTGGCTTTTGGCTTTCTCTCTGCATATGGCTGGCTTGGGGAGAGCCCATCCCGAAAATCCTGTCACAATCAGAGAACAGGCATTGACCTGGATGGGAACAGCACTTCACACCAGGACACTGCTGCATGGCATTACACTTTATTTGGAAGCCCAATGCTAAGGACTACAATCAACAGCTCATCACAAACTGCAGTCAATTGGAACAAAACAATTATGTTGGATGAAAAAGTGTTTGTAAGGACTTTCCAGTGAATCAAGAAGGCTGTTTTGCATTTAAGGCACTGAAACTCTGAAGGTTCACAGCCAGAGGGGTGCTCTTATACAGAAGGAGAGCAAAGGGAAAGAAACTGAGTCTGGCCACAATCAGCTATTTGCATTTCAGGTACGCAAAAATCCATAGAAATGGTAAAACTGGAGGGGAAGGCTGTCTCTTTTGGCTGGACTGCTTCTAACTGTTCCTGGATCGTGGGAATGGCTCTTTGGCAGTCACTGAGTGCAGCCCAGGGCTGCAAACCACAGTCAGGGCAGTCCAATGAGTGTGGCACAAGGACTGAAGCATGTAGAACCTCAGTAAATAAAGGAAAAGCACGTGCTTGAATCCATAACTGCCTGGGGAGGAGCTGGCTTGTCCAAACACTCAAAAAATTGCAAAAAATATTTGGAAACTTCTCCCCAGTCCTGTCCAAGGTAAAAATCAAACATATTTTTAAGCTGGAATATGTGTGAATTGATTTTACTGTTGTTGAGAACAATGTCCCCTGCAACACCCTGCCCTGCAGACCTTGCTCAAGCCTGGTGGAGTCACAGCTCTTTTGGAATCTCAATGGAGCTCTTAAGGAAAAACACCTAAAGGAGCAACAGACCTCCTCAACTCCCTCGTTTGATCTTATGAGTGGGAGAGTGTAACAGAAGTTGAGGTGTGCTCTTCACGGCTTCCTCCTCCCATATGGCCCACTTCCAGTCTGGGATGAGCTCAAGATAACAAGAATAAAATATAATTGAGGAAAAGAGACCTTCCCCACGTTCATCTGTGAAAGCTGTTGGTGCCAGATCAGAAATGCACTTCTGCAGGTATGTTAGCTATTCATGAGTACATTTACTTGCTCCAAAAAAATTGCAAAACACAGGCTATAGAACATGCTCTGAGGCTTGAGTGTGCTCCACTACTGTAACTGTTAATATTTCCACTAGGAAACATAACCTAAAGTCCCAAAGGCTTAACAGGCTAACTGAGTTCTGGTAATGTTAACCAGCAGCTTCTTGTGAGCTGACAATTCCTTACTCAAAGGGTTATTATCAAATTTTTTTTTTTTTAACTGAATTAGTTGTTTCAATCAGATTGACAATTGTTTGTACAAATTATACATTACCACAGGACCCACTGTAGAATTTGGGCAAAATAGTTTTAACACATTTAAATTTACTGTAAATGCATTCAAATGTTCATTGTTTGTAATATTTTTAGTTCTTTGTAGGATTTTTTATTCTTCACAGATGACTCTCCCATGAAAGCTTAGTCAAAGATGGAATAAACATACTTAAAGTCCTATTTTAAATTAAAATAAAGTAAAAAATATTTTAAAAACCAAACCAAAACAAAGAAAACCAGAACCAACCACTCTGTACTCCTACCTAATAAACTTAAAATGTTACTTTTAGATTACAAATATATGGTGTTTGTGTGTATGCTTTTTATCCCAGTCACTTTTTCACAACAGCAAAAAAGTGACAGCACATTTAATTTGCTGATGTGTCTGGGAAATTTTTCTATTTCCATCCAGTTCTCTTTCCTGCTCTCTGCTCCCACCTTTATTTTTCTCTCTTAAAATGCTTACCTTCCTAACTTTTTAGAGAGTCTCTACTTTTTTTCCTCAGTTTTTATTCCTCATTTTCCTCTCTCCAACATTTCATTTTTCTCTCTTAACTCATGTCATCACATATGGGACTGTTTCCAATTCTAATTATAGCTCCAAATCTATTTCACTTACAGAACTTTTTATCAGAGACTTCTTCAACTGAAGAGAATCCAACAGCAAACCAGAGTGCAAAATAACTCGGTCTTAAGACTCACCAGATTTCAGCTGATTTTCCTACACATCAGCTTATCAAACCTTCGTCCAAGACTTGTTTGCTGGACTCTGCTGAGCACTCAAGGGAAACAGCAGAATTGAAACAGCAAAACAAAGCGTCAAATGAGCTTGCTTATGAACAGGAAAACAGCAAGGGTTCAAAAGTATATTACAGTCAGAAAAATAAAAGGAGAAAGTACAAAGAAAGGCTAAGGATGAGAAATACTCTAATTTGCAGAAATTTCCCTGTCCAGCTGTAATTAAAGCTGCCAGAACTGGAGTTCTTTCATTCCCCTCCACCCCCTGTAATGGTATTTCTCTGCCACTAGTATCTTTTTTCAAAAATTACATCTTAATTAAGTTTCTTCCTGGTATATCTGAATGTAACTTTTACCATCTTGCACTCAGTGGAGCTACAAAAATAGACCTTGTATTTTGCATGATTTTGGCCAACTCAAAATTCAATGAGCAAAAATAACTACCTGAGCTCCAGAGGTCGCACTTGAATTTTCCTGTGGGACTCTACCTCACTCTTGGTTTATAAACAACTTCACACTTCCATGGCTTGATGAACAGGCAAGTGCAAATTTGGTAGCTTTAGCTCATTCCCTGTCTCACTGTAAAGCTACAAAACATTTAACTTCTCTGCTTGGAGAATACACAATTTTCCCTCTTTTCCACTTGGTGGCTGGTAGAGCACTCATCTATCTATGTGAACACAAACAGAACAAATGCAATCTTATTCCATCTGGACTGTCATCTTTGAGGTTTTGTAACTGGATTTCTATATGTGAAGTACAAGCACCTCAAGGACAATTTTACGGAAAGTTATACATGCTATTCCCGGGCCACGTGTCCCAGTTTATTGTACCTTTTAAAGTTCATAGTTGCATCAAAGATAAAGAACCAAAGGCTATGGTGGCCTTGGTGAGTTTGCCTCTGGAGTCTGGAAGTGAAGGAGAATGATCTTGAGAAGCCCATACCCTCCTTTTAAAGCAAGGGCTCAGCGCGCTCACAACAGGTCCCTCAAAGGGCTCATCCTCCTCCTCCTTCAGCCCACTTGCACCACCTGCAAACCTTCCTACTTCAAAATGAGCAACAGATTGTATCTTTTCACTCTGCTTCTGAAATGAGTGCTGACTGCTCTTTGACAAGAGACACAATAGAATCATCTGCACAGGCTGCTGCTTTAAATATTTAAAAATAGTAACATCAGGATTTTAGGGATCTCTTTTCTTGGTTAATGATCATGTTTGAGTACCTGTTTCTGGCCAGACTTCTGCTTTGGCTGGCTCGAGAGCTGCCACACAACAGAATCAAGCTTATAAATCCCATAGGACATTTGGACTGAAATTGAGTTTGCAGCAACATTTGATGAGCCATGAGGCTGTGGGTTCTGCAGCTTTGCTGGAGTCTGTTCTAATTAGGAGTCCATAGATAGAGGCACTGAGCCCTGTACTCTGGGAAAAATTTTATCTTAAATTCTCTAAAAAATAAAATTAAAAAAAAAAAAAGAAAAAAAAGATGGGTGTATAAATTTACACCTAAAATTACCTATAATCTGAGTCTTCAGCCTCTAGTACCATATCAAAGTTGTCTTTTTTGTGTGAAGAGGCTTAATCACAAAATAACTGTTCAATTTCCTTCTCCAGATTAAGCTGTCATTGTTTAAAATACCTTTTTTGTTCCTTGCACTGGAAATGAAGTTAATTCAATGCATTTCTATTTTTTAAACTTTTCTGTTATTTTCTCCATCACAGGCTGACAGATCAGAGTAATAACTTCTTTCAGAGATTAACACCAGATTAAATTTTTTAAAACTCTTGAAAGTAACTCAAATGTCTAATGCAATATAGATTCTACCCTTTCCCTTCCTCGGGCCATAACCAATGGAAGGGAGAAATAAATCTTATACTGCAACATAATATTAAACTGAAATTGGATGCAAGACTAAAATACCACCACCATCATTTTTGTATATGGTGCACTGTTTTCTTGCATATTCTACCATCAAGCAGTTGAGCTTCAGCTAAAGCACTTGCAAGAAGAAAGTGAGCAACTCGTAACATGGAAACTGTCATTTCAAACCTAAGCAAAAGAAAGATAAACCATCTCTAATAAAAGTTTGATCTCTTAATTTCTATATGCTGTCTTCATAAGCTAAATTTAAAACTGCAAAACACTGCAACGGAAAATAGAGTAATACTTTTTTTAAGGAATGAGAATTTGGCCAAATTCAATTCTCAAACCTCCTAGGTAAATTAAGGACTGACTCAGGCTCTAATAAACATATGTAGTAGCTCTCACTGACCTCAAAACTCTCAGAATCTCAATGATATTACATTGATCTTACTACAGAAGTAGGATTTGCCTGTTTCTTCAGGTGCAAAAGGAATGATGTGCAACTCAAATAGAAAGAATACACATTACTTAGAAACATGCAGACCTGAAAAATTGAATTTGTGTTGACTTCCCCACCCTCTCCTCCCAAAGCTCATCTGCATTTAAACAGATACAGTTTTTTGGGAGCTGCCACCTTAATGAAAGCCTAAACAGTGATCTAGAACCTGACAGAGATTTTTTGGGGGTTGTTTTTTAAAGGCATGAAGGACAGCACAGTGCAAGCTCAGAGTCCTGAAATCCTTTGCTTTAGAAAGATTCTTTTCAATGGGACATTTCAGACATTTTTCATATATTAACTGAGCAGGACATTAAACATTTATACAGGCTGTACATAATTTTAGGCTGTAGATTTGATGTCATATGCCATACTTCACTGACTGGCTGTGCACACACCCCCACATACCTAGGGGAATACCATTCACTAGGCACAATCATTCCAATACAAGTAGAATAGCACTGAAAAGGTGGTTCATGCATATTTATCCACTCTATCATAAAAGAAGAATTCAGGAGACTCAAATATAAATAGATATAGTTATATATATTTATATAGATATTTATAGATATAAATATCAAATGTATTTCAAAAAGTAAAGCTCAAAGCCAATAAACCATCCAAAAGACAGATTTTTCTTAACTGAAAACAAACTAGGGAACACATTACCAAGGGTAGTGGGGTTTTTTTTTGTTGTTGGTTTTTCTTCGTTTTGTTTTTTGTTTGGTTTTTTTTGGTTTTTTTTTGTGAATACTTGCATTCTCATTAATGTAATGTGAACAAAAGGGAGTAGACTAATTTTGGGGAAAATTAAATCAATCTGTGAAGCTATTACACAAAGATACCACCTCCGATGTAGGAAAACTTTAAGTAATACATTAGAGAGCAATGAAAAAGTGTATCAAAGAAGCCCCACTGTGCATACTTTTGCTTTCAACAGTATTCTGTTCTGGCCCAGCTGAATGAACCTTTGATGTGACCTGGTGTGACTGTCTGTCATGTTCACCTTTACAAAAGGTGCCACCAAGCACAGAATCTCTTACAAATTTATGACATATCCGGAACATTGAGATATTGCTACTTTCATTTAGCATGAATAAGAAATCCACATAACCAGAGTCAGCTAGACAAGTCACTTGGAAACACAATCCTGACAAGACCTATGACATACTATTCAAGAATGGAATAATTTGTGAAAGCTCCTGTTGAATAATTACATGACTAATGCATACAGAAAGCTTCCAGTCTAAAACCCTAAATTGCATATACAGTCATATACAGTTTGAACTATTCATAGCAGGACCATAGCAGATTTATAAATTGTTTTGCCTTAATGAACCTCTATCTATTTTAAGCCAAAAGGCTCTTTAAATAAATTTACATCAGTAGAAAAAAAACTACAACTTGCATCTAAATCCAGGTGGCTCAAAGCACCCTCAACACATCAGAAGCAGAGCTGAGGTAGTCATAGCAGTTTTTATACATGTCAAAGATGTCACCAGCAGAACATATTAAACAAGGGATTGTTTGGAAGCTTAAGTACTGAATGTCAAGCAGAAGTAGCCAGTCCAACAGCACGACTAAATTGTTTCAGATCCACTTGCACAAATTTTAGAGTTCCTTCTGAAACTATAAAACATTTCACAAAGGAATCAGGCCACAAAATGAACCATGTTTTTCATAGAAAACTCTTCAGTCTAACGAGAATGCTTTAATGAGTCAAGCATTTTAATATCTGAAGTCTTATTTTGTACTAAAAATTAGTATTAGAAGAAAATGTAACATTCAGGGATAAAAAAATAAATTAAAACAGTCACATAAACACGTAATGGTTTTCTTTGTTTTAAATTATAGTAATAGAGCTGAGGTAAATCAATTAACAATGATTTCATAAAATTATTAAGAAGTTTGGCCTTAGAAAGCAAGCAGGGAACATGGTGTAAAACATGAAGTTTATCCAGAAAGTTTATAAGCTAGAGAAATATAAAAGCACTACATCAGTGTTACCAATATATTTTGTAAATCTAATTGTAGGTGCATCATCATAGAACAAAAATACAATACCCACACCCTACCTATTAAACCTTTTTACAGCCCTGATAACCATTAGCCCTGTAAATGAAAATAGGAAAGTGCTACAGCTGCAGAACTGCCTGCAAAATAAGCAGCTCTATGGCCTTAAAAAGAAAAAGAATAGAAAATAAGTGGATTTGTAAGTAAGTTCACAGCATTTAATTACAGATCTGAAGTAGAGCCTACTAACTCTACAGCAGCCTTTCAAGGCACAAGATGTTTGCCAGGAAAGCTAAACCAGATTTTTAATAAATAGCATTGCCTGGATTTCAAAGAGCATTGGATTCAACCTTCTGCTTCCAGGCATAAAATACAGATTTAGTGTAATTTTAGATAATGTCTTTGGACTTAAGACTTCAGAAACAGAACCTTGTTTGAGGCATAACAATACAGATGGCTGCTTTAACTTCAAAGCAATGTTTAAAAGGTTTCAATAATAGAAACATTCAGCTAAAGTAAGAAAAAGATGAAACTGCAATGGCGGAAATATCACCACAAATCCTCCCTGCTTTGTGCAGTGTCATTTGCAATGCACTTCAGACTGTACAGAGAAAGAATGGCAGTGCATCTATTATGAGATCACATGAACATGCATATTTATCATGAAAGTACTTCTTCCCACTTTCTATTTTAATAATGACAGAAAATATACAGAATAAATAATACTAAATTGCTATTCTTTATCCTTCATTTATAGTGCAATATGATTTTAAAAAGAAATTTTAAACATGACATTTCATTTTCAGCTGTGGTGCAGTTTTACCCAGTCTTAACATTATTTAACTCCAAAAAATGGGGGAAATAATCTCTAATATTTTAATAAACAAGTACATCCTTGACAAGTCAATGAGGCAAAACCAAGATCACAGAAAATAAATGTAAAGCTGAATAACCTCTGATACACACTTACTTATTCTCTCCCAAAAGGAATGCCTAACTCTTCACTTACACATCCCACTGAGAAGTCTGTTACACAGTTACTTTCCAAACAAAACTTTTGCCTTTAGATCTCTTTACTACTGCATACTACACCTAACAGAGATAAAGTGGATTTTTCTGCTTCATGCTTATGAACTTTACTTAAATAAGGTTCCCCAATACAATAGTAATTGTCCTCCTAAAGGGAAAATGGAAACATTTGTAGTATAATCCCTTCTCAAATAAAAACACCAGAACAACTGGCTTAAATATACCCCATTCAGTAAAACCCCTTGGCTTTCTGTATGCCATGTCTTCCTGTAGTGACAAAAATCTTCTTGCTTTCATCACTTAAAGGAGGTAGAAAACCTTCAAAGCAATGTCCTGGCTTGAAGCTGGTGTGATGAAGAGTCAGGCTGTTACTGTGCTGTGATGATGACACATCTGCTGTGAACAATACTTCCCACAGCCATTAGTTTCATGCACTGAGTTTAATATACCCCACTACTTACCCAGCACTACACTGGGCTGTCTTTGACACAAACACTTGCATATGGTTATGTTTTATTGCTCAATAATTAACATCCATAAACTTTACTATGAAAAAGTAATTCTTAAGCAATGGCACAATATCTTCAGATAGGTAAAAAATGTCACAGTGTATTAACTTCTGTCAACACAGGTAGCTTTTATAAAATTATAAAAATAACTGATAAAAGAGAATACTTGAAACAATACAGCAATATTATCTAATGATAGTGGCTTACTTTGTCTCTGGGTGTGATCTGCATGTGGGTAAGGAAGGATGATATGGGAAGTAACCCTAATTGGCAACATGATGCTTCATTAAAGTCAATGGTATTACACTGATAAACTCACCTGAAGGTCTTCCACAGCCTGTTTTAAGTAGCCCTAATATTTTTTGGGTCATGAACACAAATACAGCATTTCCAAAAGACAGTTACTTTGGAAATTGTCTGGACTACAGAGGGTGCTTTAATGAACAAGATGCTTTACAAGAGAAGAAATATACCCCTCTCTCCAATTTCTGTGCTTTCTTACATTTGTCACTCAAGATCTCCTTAGACACTCACCCATTCTAATTTTCTGACTAGGGGAAATTAATTTAAAAATGCAAATATTTTTTCTACCATGTACACGCAAACTTAAAATTCTAAAGTCTATCTGCATTTTCCTCAGTCTTGTATGAAGACCTCAGGCAAGGATTCTGTGGGCTGGATTATACCTTTAAAATCCTGATGAATTACTTCTTCCTTTACAGCCTATCAGCTCAGTCCTTGCACAGATGTATTATTACCTCTGTATGAAGCAGAATGATTCACTATGTGTTCATAGAGAAGATGTAAAGTGCTCATCAGTAGTAAGATGCAACTAAGCAGACAAAAAGGATGCCAGAAAAGTAATCCCTGTGAAACAGGGTAATACCTACTGTATTACCTACCTACCTCCTACCTCTTCCATGTCCCCTCTCTCTATTGAATGGCCCCTAACTTGCATTCTTTGGTAGGACTTAACTACCTACCAGCATGCTGTTCATATAACTGTTAATTGCAGAATCATAGAATGGTTCAGGTTAGAAGAGACCTTAAAGAACATCAAGTTCTAAACCCCTGTCATGGGCAGGGACACCTTCCACTAGGCCAGGTTGCTCAGAGTCCCATTCAACCTGATCTTGGACACTGCCAGGGGTGGTGCAAACACAACTTCTCTAGGCAACCTGTCTCATCTTTCTTTTTGTAGGTGTAGAAGGAGAGATTACAGGTGACCTTGCCCTTGATAAGTCACAGTTGTACTAATTATAAAGAATAGCTTGGCCCTTAATGGGTCACAGCTGTGACTTATAAAGATAAGCGTGATAAAAGGGGTGGGTTGACTGCTCAAGGGAGGTTAGAGGCAGAGGACCTGGAGGAGCTCTGAGGAAAAAGGAAGTGAAGGAATGTATCAAAAGGACTGGAGGAGTGACTGAATAGGGGAGAGACTTGCTGTAGCAAGGAATCTGCTGTGAGGTCAGTCTGGGTCTGCAGTTAGACCCTGCAGTGGGCGTATGCAGTCAGAGTCGAGCCAGACAAAAGCTTGTGGTCAGAGGTGGGAAGGAAAATACAGTCGTATTCCAGCAAGAATTAATCTGCCTTCAGAGTCTGCAAAGGAAACCTATGGTGGGAATTTGCTGCATTTAAAGTCTGTGATTAGTTGGAGTCTAATCTGTAAAAAGAATAAACCAGGACCCTTTTCACGTTGTTGAATAAGAGTCTGCATTTTGGCTCATTTCTACCCCAATGAGAGATCTGCTGCAATGCTTTTATGCTCCCTTTGGGTACTGAAGGGCTGCAATTAGGTCATTCCAAGGTGTTCTATTTTCCAGGCTGACCTATCCCAAGGGTCTTTCCTCACCTCCTGATCCCTTCAGCCCTAAGCATCTTTGTGTCCTCTTCTGGGCTCACTCCCACAGCTCCATGTCCCTCCTGTGCTGGAATCCCAGAGCTGGATGCAGCACTGCAGGTGGGGTCTCACCAAAGAGGAGCAGAGGGACAGAATCTCCTCCCTCACCCTGCTTTGGAGGCAGCCCAGGACACGTTTGTCTCTCTGGGCTGTGAGTGCCCATGGCTGGGTCATGTCCAGCCTCTCATCCACCTGCACCCCCAATCCTTCTCCCAAGGCTGCTCTCCATCTGCTCATCCCCAGCCTGTGTTGGTGCTGGGGCTTGCCCAGAGTAGTGCATTTTGCCACTTCCCCTTTTACAGACTCACAGAAGAAGCTGAGTTGGAAGGGACCCACAAGGACTAATGAGTCCAACTCCCAGCCCTGCACAGCATCATTCCTGAGAGTCACACCATGTGCCTAGGACTGTTTTCCAAATACTTCTTGAATTCATTTATTCCCAAGCTGTAATTTAGGTTCCTGAACATTTTTTTTGAGCAGTTCTCCTAGACATGAAAAGCATTACACATTTCTCCATTCTAAAAAAGGAGGTAGAATATGGAAATAAAACAGTGCCCAGAGAGAGATTAAAATCCCACTTTATGCACTCCTCCAGACCTCCTCTCACAGTATGAAACCTTGTATTTTAATAATTTAATCCTAAATCCACCAGGGAAGAGTTTAGGCAAATTTCGTCCTTACACATGAATTAGAAGCAGACTAAGTCAACTACCTCAGAAGGATAAAATACTTAATCCTCTTGCAGGTGCAGCCTGCTGCAAAGGTAAGCTGGTCTGTCAAGGCAAACTCTGAATTTGCAGAAGCCTGCTGTCCAAGATACCAGAGTAAAGAACTGTGATCATCATGAAAGCATAAACAAGGAGGCAGGTGAAGTGTTAAATACCAAAGGTATTTATGTTAAATACCAAAAAGTCAGGTAAAGGCAGAACTTTAAGCCCTAAGACCTGAGAAAAGTGAATTTACATTTATGCTGCTCACTGGAAATAAATTAACACAGACAGGAATTTATCCAATACCTCATTAAGGAGGGCACTCCACCAGTGCAGCAGAAGTAGTTGACTGTAATTCAATGCTTCGGTGGGTGAGGAAAGAGACAGATTTCTCTATCTGCAGCTTTCCTTTAAAAAGGTAAAGTTGTATCCTACATATAGCACCCTGAGAAACTCTCTCTAGGAAGTATGTGGATACACACCAGGTGGGAATCATGGTAAGTCAATCTTTATTTCTTTGTATGTCACCATGAAAAAGAAGTCACAGATTTTTCAGGAAGTTTTATCCTAGTTTCTAGATATTGTAATTTCTACCAACATATGATCTATTTTTTTCACCTGATACTATGAAAACTGAACCTCCTGTGTTTAAGCATTAGTACAGTGACATAAAGTACAACTTCTGAGTTTCTCAGGTGTTTACAACTGAAGCCTCAAAGGAATAAATGGGCACAGAATCGCTTCATGACCAACAGCACTAATGGCTTGGATCTTACAATGATCTATCACACAAAATCTCAAAGGGATTTCATTTACCTTGACCTTGTAGTACTCCTTGACTTCAGGTTGAATGGAATCAAAATCACCACTGATGTAATCAGGCAAAAAGCTGAAAGGAAAGCAATGAGCAGTGAAATTAAAAATTAATCCATCTTACTGTATTTAATATTTATTTTATCAAGTGTACTGAGGAGTACAAGCATTCATCTTCTAAAAGGAATATGACTTCCTTAAAAGCATATTAAAACAAGCTGATGTGATACAAAATAAGGTAACAAACAAAATGTAAAACTGGACAATCTATTGTCCTTTTGCTGAGGGACCTGCATATTGCTTATATATCTCTCCAGGTCAGTAAGACTTGCATTTGCCTGGTCCTAGAAAGACAACTTTCAAATATCTTTCAAATGTATCATTCTGTCAGCAAAGTGTTTGAAATAGCATGTCAGAGTGCTGTACAACAAACCTCGGAGGACATAATTTGTCAGAAGATGATGATGCTTCTTGGACAGCTGGTATGCCATAAATGTTTCAAGGACTTGTATTTTAGTTCTCAGTGATGTCATCTCATTTCTAGTCTTCTTGATTATTAAAAACACTCTCAAAATATGGAAGCTAAATACTAAGTGAGTTTTAACTCCCATTAACTTAATTTCAACTCCTAACTACCATTTGTATAGTAGTATTGCTGCAAAGCACATGGAAATAATTTTTGCATATTTATCTTAACTTGCCACATGTAGATTTTTTAATTGTGGAATGCAATTAAAAAAATTATTGTATAAATTTGTGTCAAGTTCCTAACAAAACTTCCCCTGTGTATAGCAAGAACAGTGTAAGATAATATTTTGGAAAAGTCCACAATGCCCCCCCAAATACTCAACATAACTTTCCATCTTGAACAATTCTTTGAGTTTTAAGAAGTAGCTGATAGGTGAGAGTGTTTCCACTGTTTCAACACACAAGGCTGCACTGAGTTTTGAAAGTAAAGTTGTGAATTTAATTAATTTAACTCTGTGGCTACCACATGCTACAAGGGGCATGAGAGCTCATCAACAAATTCGTTTCCAGCTTAAACTGTGTTACAAAGAATTGAGGACAGTATATTGGGACATATTTTTTTCTGCCACATGATTTCAGAAGAACACTGCAGGGTCTAGAAACTCCTCATTTCAGTAAAACACATAAAAATCTTATGTTCTGTGTCCATGCAAAGATTTCAAAGGAGAGGTGTGGTCACTGGCCACCATTTTCTTTGAAAACTGAAAGCTTCTCCAGTAGAAGCTGTAAGTAAGTTTCCTGTGAGTCACATCATGTGCAACTACAGCATTTCAAATTCCTCTCCACTATTACTAAGGTTGTTATAAAATGATATATTCTAAAAAATAATCCCTCTAAAAGTGATGGTCCAACACTCACTGCAGCCAGAAGAGCAGTCCCTGCTGCACTGGGTTTGACTGAGGACACAGGAATCAAGTAGCAGAAATGCAAATGCTTCAGTGCTCTGTTTCGTATTCCTCCATCAGTATGGTTCAAAACTGAATAGAAAATTAGGTTTGCTCCTTCATTGTGAAGACTGACTTTTCCAATGTACAAAAAACCCCACATTTTTAAAAGTTAAAATTTAAATACTATTTTTTTTTACCTTTCCATCAGTTTCTTAATGAAATATTTGCTGAATATGACAAGCCTAAAACCTGCAGATATTCTCTTTCAATTTGTTATTTTATCATTATTTTCTCTTGATTGAAGCAGAGCCATTAAAAGTAAACTCATTCTAGGCGTTTTAGTGGTGGCCCTGAATGCAAACCTTGGAGGTGTTCCAGTAGGTTGGGCATGAAAAACAGCAGCCAGTTGTCATGGAAAGCCAGCTTTCCAAAAGGATTTTTGGTGCTGTTGTTTGGTTTTGGTTTGTTTTTTTTTTTTTTTTTTTTTTTCTTCTAGAGCAGCTACAAATCACAGTGCTTTTAAATAATCAACTATTTCTCTTGCATGCTTCAAGAGACATAAATGGGAGAAAAAACAGCCAAAACAGTATTTCTTTTAAGGATCGAGTGCTCATTCACAGCTTTTGTTCTCATCCAGAATAAAACAATTTCCAATCAAAAAATTAGTCTGAATTTTTCCAAGCAGAAGGAACAGGCATTTCACTTGTACCTCCCATGGGCTCTGCTGAAGCTTCTGGCTGTGCTTCCTGAACACATCTCCTCTGCAAGGAAGCTCTGTGTCCATTTTCAACATACCCTCTCTAAATTACTCACTTGGAGACACTACAGAAACTTCTGGTGACTAAAGGGAACAAGGAATTGTGACTAGAGACTTCAAAATTTTGAGATGTCTAGGCCTCCCATTAATGATCATGAAGAGAATTCTTTCTTCATTTTTCCTTCCCTTTTAGAAACACCAGAAACAAGGAAAGTTCAGAAAGTCATGCCTGATTAAAAAAAAAAAAAAAAAAAAAGTAAATTGCAACTCCACTGTCAGCCTCACAGACATGAAAAAAAAAGTCTGTTTTATCTTCAGAGAGAAGATGGCTACTTTTTGTAGCTCATTGACTATGCAAACCAACAAAAGTAAGGCAACATTCAGTACAGAGTCAAAGGCTGCACTGACACAGCCCTTTTTGAGTTCTGTGGAACAAATTGTCTGATCCAGGTGAGCAGATTTGAGTCAAGGCTCTTTCCAATTAACTCAAGTGAACAAAGTTCATTTTGTGAAGAATTCTTCCTGACTGACTAACCTCAGAGATTAGCACTGGTATAGAAATAGAGGAAATAGATGAGAGAGAGGTATATGAAGGGGAAAAAAACCCTTCATACTAAAGTAACACAAGAATATTTTGTAATAATTGAGGTTTCACTTGCTTGCTTTCATATAGTTTTCTATTTACTCCTGAATATAGACTTCAATGCAGGAGAACAAGCTCGGGAGAATCATCATCAAGCTTGTTTCTATTTTAGTGGAATAATTATGCCAGGAGAAAAATAATAAGAAAGGCCTCTCTGTAAAAGTTAAAACAGCTGCCCTTACTTAAAGTACAGATTAAAACCAGGTATTGTATTAGTCTAACCCATGTTTTCCTGCCCTCTGAATTCAAATTCATGAATAATTCTCATTCTGATGCATAACTGTACTGAAGTACTGAAGATGTCATCTTTCAGTGACATATCTGACACACATCCTTTAGTGAAGGAGTTTAACTTTTTGCCCATGATGGAAAAATATGTCTTTAATTCCTAGTGCAATTTGAAATTTTAATTCCTAAACAGTCCAGATGATACAGTCTACCGCATTTCAGAACCATATTTTATCAGTCTCATTTGCTATTAATTATCACTATGCATATAAGGTCATGACCAGCTCAGCTGGCTTGATTCTCTGCTGCTTTATATTGACATTTACCAGGAGTGAGCCAAATCCCTAATCCTAATGAGACTGAAAGTATAAAATTCATGTGAGATCAGTCTAGTCTACCAACTCTTTTTTAGAGCTGTCAAGAAGTATAACACCAGGCACTGGGCAACAAAAAATCTTCAGAAGCTTGGACCAAATGGAGTTTTTCTTACGCTTTTCAATCTCTTTTGGGTTTTTGGGTGTTGAAGGGTTTATTTTGTTTGGGTTTAGGTGTGTGCTTTATGTTGTTTGGACTTGCCTTTTTTGTTCCTCGTCTATTTTAGAATCATACTGCATCCATCTAAAATGAGTATGAAGTCAGGAGGGCCAGGATTACTTTCAGATAAGGATCCAAAGGCGCTTCCCCATACCAGACTACTTATCTTTATCTATGTAACAAGTAACTTTTTAAAAAAATAAAACCCCTATAGTTTCCATATGCAACCTTTAAAGGTTTAGCTAGACTGTGAAGAAAAAACACTATTTCTCAGCAGTTTGGAGATGGATCCCAGTAGATGATTTATACAAATTGGATAAAGGCTGAATGTTGACTGAGTTTTATGAACTCCCAGGATGCTGGGCTGGAAAGCAGGGGTGGAAAAGAGATTCCAGCAAGTTTGACACAGTTTCCAGATATCCCAATAAATTTTTAGTCGCCAGTACCAGAAAGCAGCAATTGATTCTTACCACTGACAGATTACAAAATAAATAGAAGCTATTTAAACTCTGAGGTTCTTATGCTAAACAAGCAAAATTGTGCCTTTTGCCTTGAAGTAATACATCTAATAGACACAGCAACATTGTTTTTAAATATTCAACACTAATGAAGTGTGTTAAATTTAAAACACCAGAATATTTTCTTTTTTATTCACTCACTTAAAGAATTCAATGTGAAGTGTTAAATATGCGTTTTCTCACAGTTATGAAAAAGAGAAAAAAACAAAACACAAAAACCCCCACAAAACTAATACAATGTAGAAGTTTATACTAAAAGATCCATGCTGCCTTCTTAAATAAAATGCTTGGTCATAACTGCTCAGCTCTATCATTAATTCAAAGTTACAGTTTCCTAGTACTATTGACTTTTCTTGTGATGTAGCTCCTTTGGCACATAATTGTATGCAATTAACCTTTTTTAAACAAATGTTAACATCAGAGTCATGAGCATCTAAAGGCAGTATCTCCATACCTTTTGATTCCTACAGCTGCAGCACAGAAAATAGTCTCATGCAGACAAACTGTGTCCCCCAGCTGTATCATCTGAGGGTATGGAGTGGGTTCCCTATGTTTTTTCTTCACTAGTAAAAATACATTTCAAAATGGATGTCTTTTACCCTGGAGTAACAGGCACAAACAAGCTACATTCCTGTGGAAAATAAATCAGTGATGATAAAATGCTGCAGAAGCAAAGTCAACTCTGACTTTTGTAAGCATCTAGTACTTGGGAATATAGAAGATAAAACTCTCTAGCACTATTACAGGATAAGCATTAAAATCACAGTATAACAATAAAACTCTAACAAACAGAAATTAGTACTCTCAACTCTGTGTTTGCTAGCTGTTAAGGTGCACTTTCAGCGTGCCCTCCTGATGTCTTGACAGGAAGAGTAAGTGAGGGCTGTTCTCATTAGAAGGGTGTTAAGTCTGATTCAATCTGTCAAAAGTATACCATTATCTGCTGCAAAGATCAAAGTGCCTTTTTTACTCTCAGAGACGTGTACAGCACAAGCAGGCACCTTTTATACATTGTCTCAGGGCAGCATATTCAGATGCTCCAAGTAGTGGCACAGAGGTGAGTTTCTGGGTAAAGGAGAAATGTCAGATAGTGAGATATATTCAGAGTTAATGTCTATTCAATCTATAAATACCTGCAAGGTTGTCACAAGAAAGGGTCATGCCTGCAGCTCAGAAGCCCAAGACTAAAATACCAATGGAATTAATGAATTCAAACTGGCCATAGAAAAGAATTTTGGTTTGATCAATCTTGAACAGATGCCACAAATAATTCCTTAACTTATTATTATCATAAGCTATGATAACTATAATATGAACTTATTATTATCAACTAAAACCCCCAGAAAACCTCAGTTCTTAGCTTGTCCATCCTCTACTTCCCAAGCAAGACTCTCTTGAAGACAGTTACTTTTTCTGACTCCATGGTGCTCATTACTGCTGTTTTGATCCCCAAAACCTCCCTTATCACTATACAATGTTTGCAGTAGGATGGCTCTGACAATGATGTGACAGTTCTGTATGAATTTGGAGTGAAAAAAAATCAAACAAAACACCCCAACTATTTCCCACATCCTCTTCAAACCCTTAACAAAACCCTAATGTCCATTTTGCAATTGCTCACACAAAACAATTCCAGAACATCATTTCGCACACTACAATAAATCCAGACATGATTTAATAAGACTTAAAAAAAAAAAAATTAAAAAATGGAGGGTGTACAATGTAAACACCAATTTAAAGAAGAAAGCAAATATATGCATACATCAAGCTACACACAGATAACCTAAATTCTTTGCACAGACTGTTAGCTATCTGCATATTAGTCAGGTAGTTATGTGGTTAAAACTACTTCAAATATTAGGCAATCTTGAAAAACAGCCTCTTTTTTCCTTACTTTTTAAAGAGCTTAGTGTTAAAGAGCATATACGTATTATTTCATTTGGAAAGCCTACAATTTAAAGGAAAAGATAAAAGTGTGTGAAGATATGAAGGCAATAATGCATTCATTTATGCTTGTCTGGTATGTAGTGTCACCTTGCAAATAATATAGTATCTAAAATAAATGGAAGAACATATTACCTTCAGCTCCAACTGCTATGCAAAGCACACATCAGAGAGACATCTTCCAGAAGGGAAAGCAAACTTTCTTCCATTATCACTACAAATCTGAAAAAGCTTATACCCTGCCTCAAAACCTTGTGTGACAAAAAGAGTGTTAATGATAACTACAACTGTTGCATTTTTCTTTTTAATAGACAAAATTTGAGAATTTTTCTCCAGTTGCAATTGATGCAGTATTAAATTAAGTCATGCTCTGAGATTTAAGAACTACTCTCTTGTTTGCCACAGTGCTGAACATCCTCCTGTGTTCAGGTAAATATATGTACTTAATGATAAACTGAGTATGTTCAGAACAAGCAGCTCCCAGGGACTGCTACTAAGTACCTGCGGTATTTCTTTTTATTACCCATAGACTGAAGTATTTCTTAAAATAAAGGACAGCTGATGGCAATATATGATCTTAGAGTGAATTAAAGCTGAAGCTATTCAGCACAACTCAGCATTGCACAGGCTCAAGCACCATGCCTTGCTGTTGGATCCTTGGCAAAAAGAATTTTAAAAAAAGGAGCTAAGCCGTGAGTTTTCATTCTTGCATAGGGCAGCATGGCTCAGAGCAGCACATTAACCCAGTGGCAAAAAATGCTCCAGTGCCTCAGCACAAGTCATATGATTTTGAATGCTAGCAAAGCATAAATACTTGTCTGGAAGTGCCAGACTCCAGTCTTCTAGGACTCAAAGTGAGAAAAAAGGGGGGAGAATAAGCACTGCAGCTTCTAACAGGAGAGGGCATCTGACTCACTGAGAAGATGACAGGACCCCCAAAACGGTCTTCCCTCTTCTTGTTGAAGCAACAGATGGCAGAATTTCCTCAAAAAAAATTGATAAAAACAGCCATTGCATTAAAGAAATGTAAATTATTTATTAACATTTTATACTGCACGTGAAGAATCAAAAGGATGGGATCTAAAATGCAGTAAGCTTAGAGCAGTCACAAACTACCCAAACAGATTTAGAAACCAGTCTGAAAAAGGTGGCACTAGAAGCCACAGCAGGCTCAGGGCTTCATGGAGTGCCACCCAAGTTAGATGTTGCTGCTACAGGGCAACACACTTTTCCAAGACAAGATAAACAATTCCTCTTCTTTCCCAGAAATGCTGGAAACATGCATATTATAATTTTCCACCTAATCAGACAGTTATTAACAATGTCTACAGTGTGGCCTGAAAATTGAACTATACAATTTCAAAAGCCAGTTTGAATGACTAGTATTTAAACTTGAGGTGTCCTTTCTGTGAACTTTCACACCACCAAGAACACTTAAAAGTCAAGCACAATCAAACAGTTAAGAAGTTACATGTGAAAGATGTTCACTAGGATTTCCTTGCTTCCATTACTTTATTTACTCTCACCAGAGTACCTTAAGTACCTGTTCCAAGTTTAACATCTGTTACATACTTACAAAATCAGGGAAAAACATTTTTGCAGGGGAGGTTGAACTTGAAGAAGCCTTTTGCTTTTTCAAGGCTAGAACTGAAGTAAGTAGCTTGCCGCAAAAATCCTCTAGAGCCCTTTGTACACAAAGAGTCATGAGTGCAATAAGAAGAGATTTATCCCCTTACTAAGGAACTTGTTCCAAGCAAAGGAAATCTGCAGATTTTCAAAAGTCCAGATTATGCTTCTCCTGTTTGGGCCTGCATTTTCTTTTCTGATGGTCATGTACATATCATTTTATAGGTGGATATTCTCTTTTGTGGCCGCAAAAGACACACCTCTACACTTAGCTGTAAGTAAGATGACAAGCCATGAAATGTGAATTGTCATATAAACATTTATTTAAAGAACACCTATACAGAAGATAAGTCCTTAGGAAAAAGCCAAAACATTTGATCACAACACCATTAATGAAAGTTGATTCTGTAGAGTTACTGAATATGCTTCTTATCCTAGGCTCTGATTGCCCATGGAACAGCCACTGAGCAAATAATTTTTATTTTTGGTGAAGATATGCTTGAGTACCTTAAACATATTAATATAATCCTTCAAGTTTCAAGCCCTTACACTGATAAGGTATATAATATTTTGCAGAGAAACAATGCATTGAGGATCCTGAAAACACCTGGACTATGCAGAGGAACAAAATGTATCACTCAATGATTTTAGGTGGTGTGAGCCCACATGGCAAGGAATGGAGAAAAGACAGAGAACAGCAGACAGCTGTTTGAAGTCTGTTGACTCTGTATGGCTGAAACTGGGTAAGTCACTGGGAGGCAGAAGTTTTATTAAACCTTTTGCTGCTGACCTCTGCTGCAGCTTCTCCAGAGCTGACAGAGAACCAGAATATTCCAGCAGAGCATTAGCATTTCAAAAGGTACCTGCACCTCTTGCCTAGCACAGCACAGCAGCATTAATTAGAGAGACAGCAGAAGACAAATGCGCATACAAAATGCGAGCTAGTTTCTATTTGATGCTGAGTAACCTCTACCAAAAAGCACCCTCCCTTTCATCAGATAAACTCAAGGGAGCATTCTCCCATTTCTACACAATTTAGTTGTAAAATGGATGACCCTATATAATTTTCTGGAATGTGTGATTTAGACAATAACGTATTGCAAAATCTAACAGAAATTCTTTTAAGGTTTCTACTAATTGAAAAGATGAATGGTAGACTTAGAGCTCTGAAGGAATTGGTGGAAAACTGTTTAGTATTCCAGTTTCTGTCTTCAGTGGGCTGGAGCATCACAGCTGGGTAAAACTTCTGCAGCTGGCAGAGATCCTACTCACTTTAATCCTTGTTTTGCTCTTCTGGCTGTGTCACCACCTCTACAGAGCCAAGGTATCAGTGCCATATCTTAGTTAGCAAGGTTTACAGTTATGAATACACACCAGCAGTTCTCTCTTTTGCAAGATTAAAAGTATATCAAACAACTGTTTTCATGAACACAGCTGCAATTAAAATGCCTCTGATGAAGCTCTAATTAAAGAATAAAACCACCTTTTATAGTTACTTGGCATATGGATGAAATTATGAAACAAAATAAAGCTGTTACTCTCATGCATCAATAAATCTGTCTTCTGATCACAGCCTGATGTACTCAATTGAATTAGTTTTTCTACCAGGGTTTTATTTGTTATACTTTTTATAAGGGAGAACGAATGAGGGACTAACAAAATATGTTCATCTAGGGAAAAATCAGTTCTCTTGACATTTTCTTCTGTAAAGCATTTAAACTGCTATACTGAACAGGTAAGTTCATAACTATGCTCTGCATCTTAATAGATGCAAAAGAATGTCTGGTTGACAGTGAATTGCCAGACCTAAATTTTTATTTATTTTCACTGCTCATTAGTGAACAAACCTATCTAATGAAATACAGTAATGTAAGGAAACTTGCTGCAGTATCACCCTGTCCACTCTATGGGATGTCTGCTTTCCCAGAGACTCCCAAGTACAAGGAAATGCTATTCTAGCTGTTAAAATTCTCCTTTAGTTTAGCTGCAGTCAGATTCCTCCTCCTGGCAGTCAGGGCAGCTTCCAATGCCAAGTGAAAAAAAAAGTGTGTTTTAGAAGTTAGCCATTGCCACCCCCAACACCACAGGGAAGCTCCCTGCAGCTCCCTGGATGGCTAATCTGAAAAGAAGAAGGTGTAATTACACAGCCATGGTATCCAATGTAATGGTGGGAAATACTCCTTATGGGGCAAACCACTAAATTTTGCACTGGCCAAAGTACCATGTCAAAACCTGCTTCCTTCACCACTCAAAAGTACCAGCTGTCACAGAGATATTCAGAAGATACAATCTTTTCCCATCTTCAGCTGGAATAACTGATCAGCAGCTAATCAAGCCAAAGTAACTTACAAAAGCCGAGGACCACGTTTGTATTAATTATTTCACAACTTAGCCCACAGGTGATAAATATTAAAAGGATGAAGCAAACCATATCCTTTCAAATCTCTCATACCTGTGGGGTGGCTACTGTGGACACATGTTACTCGTTTGACCTACCAAAATTTCACCTTCTGCTTATTAAATTAATTTTACCAAGGAACTACTGATCGTCAGCTCAACATAAAATGGCTTTCATAATCCCAGGAGTCTGTGCTGGCTTTTATGTTTGCTACAGACTTGGCGTCCCACCTCAGGAGAAAGAGCTAATGGCAATTCACAGAATCATGGAATGATTTGCATTGGATAGAACCTTAATGATCATCTAGTTCCAACCTCACTGCCATGGGAACCCACTACTTGGGTTGCTCCAAGTCCCACCCAGACTGGTCTTGAACAATTTCAGACATCAAGGCAGCAAAATTCTGCAAGAGGTCAAGTAATCCTGCAAGTAATCCTTCCTTCAGATCACATTATATTTCTACCATGTGGGGCCTTAACTACAGCTATCAACTAACAAGCACCAGAAATCTGCATGCACATGCTAAAATCCTCACTAGGTCCCAGTCCTTCAAACCTGCACACATATAGACTCACCTGGCACACACAATCAGCATCTCTCCTCTCCAGGGAGAGGAAAGCTCTGTATCAGCTCCACCTGAAACCAGCACAGCTACATGCAACACAGCTGGTGAGCCAGAACACACAAGGCGTCCAATGCAAAACTCAAGCTCAGAAGCAAATTCATCATTACATTCAGAATGGTAGAGCAGAAGAGGATGTAAAATTATTTTATATTTTAATATATTCAAAATAGAGCAATTTTCCACATAATCTTTGCTAAGGGGGGAAAAAAAGCAACCCCCATCAACTAAACACAAACCATACACAAAAAAAAAAAAAAAAAAGAAAAAAACCCAAAACCAACCTGCAAGCATGACCCAAAGAAATCTAAGGGGCACTGTGAAGGGTCTCCAAGGCTACATTGAGAACTTGGTTGACTGAAGTGTATATAAATCTGAGCTAGCTTTAAAACAGCTCAGAGATTGGTAGTAGTTATAATGGCAGTGCTTGCTGTGCTTGTTTCCAGAACATTGCCAGCTTCACATATGAGAGTCTTAACACTGTTCAAGAAACAAATGTGTGTGTCTGTCCATCTCCCTGCCAGCTCATCAGTCAGACTAGAGTGATACAGTGAATTTCCAGCACAGCAAGTAGGTTTATGCTACTACTGCTATTAAGCTTTTAATACCCAGGCTGTGGCTGGAATCTACCTACCAAGCTCCTACTGCCTGTTACTTAAGCTGGCTGGCCTTATTAATGTTTTATCAAAAGCAAGGAAATCACACTGTGGAGGGAAGGTTTGAAGAGAACCTGAGCCAGTCCTCCCCTTTGTATCTGCCTACCTGACAGATATGAGATCCAGGCAGGTCAATGCATAGATTTGTGCTTATTTATAAGTGGCAATCACAGAAAAAAACCTGTGCGCTGGATTGAGGTATTGGAAAAATCACAAATGTACACATTCTCAGTCTCTCCCCTCCTCAATTCTCCTCTTTTCCCTCCTTTTGTCTATGTGGGCTAAAAGCACTCTCAGACAGAAAATACCTCATTCTTGATAAGTAACCCATATTCCAAAAAAATCCTTGTCTTAGCCTCTGCATAAGATATTTTCTATCAAGTAGAGTAGCTTAAAAAAATTTAATGCCAACTCTGATGCTGTTGGTGCTCTACTTATTATGAAAAAATGTAACAATACCTCCATATGAACTTCACAATTTATTGTGATTAAAAAATTATATAACCCTTAACTGCTATTCTACTAAGTTCTATTATTGTAATAATCACTTTCATTTAATCTTTTATTAAATTTCAACACATTAATTAACTTTTCTTATAGGATAAGAACTAGATCTTAAGGACACAGATCTGCCTATAAATAATACAAGAGCAATGATGAGCTCTTATTAAAAGCTAATCCCTTTATATACAGTGATAGTAGCTGTTCCTTAGGGAAGCCATTCAGAGGTCTAATATCCCTGCTGCCATCTGCACCATGTACACTACAAGAAGGGAGAGGAGAACCCTGAATGGGTGCAGCATTGGAAATGCTTTGGAAAAGACTGGACACAGATGAGTTGTGAATCAAACACTTTGAATCAATGTATATTGAGATGCTCTGGGAGTAGCCTGAAGACTACCACAGGTGACATGGAGTATAACCATCATTAGCAATGTCATTCAACAGAAAATGTCATTCAACAGAGTGATAGTGTGGCCCGTTCCTTCAGTCTAAAATTCACTACTAGATAATTCTTTTCACACATTTTAATACCAGAAGGACATTAATTCTCAGGTTGATAAGTTTTTTAAAAATGTGTAAAGTTAGGAGGATTAGATCTATCTGCCTGCTAATGAGGTAAGAGATACATATTTTACTGTAATGGCAGAAAAACTGTCACTGAGGTTACTTTTGTAAGTGCTCTTGAAAAGAAATGGAAAGTTCTCCTGAAGATTAGCAGAGAACTCTACTTCATTGCAAACAAAGCTGTTGCTTAAATCCTGTTAAATACCTGTTAAGTTCTGATGAAAAACAAGCCTGCACCAGCCAGCTACACCCAGTCAGCTGGTAATAAATTGGAATTTACATGCTGATAAAAAGGCACTAAGATTTTGGACCATTCCCACCTTCAAATTCTGCTCCTTGTACTCTAGGAAGTGCAGCACACTCACCTTCTCTAGGTAGCAATGGACCTCAGGTGCAGTACACGCAACAGCAGTTTCCAGAGATCCCACCAGAAGTGTTTCAGGCTATGTGGCTCCCTAATCCTATAAAAACGCCACCTCCCTTACTTAGCAGGAATGTCCATGATATAGAGGGAGGTGGAGAATATCTTCATTCCAAACCATTGGTCATGGCCAGGTCCAAGACCCAAGGAGGGCAGGCTGCAGCATTCAGGAACCAATGCAGCTTTTCCAGAGGCCAAGCTGTGGAATCAAAGGGCCAGCTCTTTTCAGTTGTACTCCTGGCTGATGTTGGTGCATGGAAGAGCTTCAAGGAGGAGTATGTAGGAGCAGTTTTTCCCATTTCTCTTTTTTTTATAATGTGGGAAAAACAGTTTGCAAATGCAGCTTTCAGATGAGAAAATAAAATAAAATATTTAAAATTACTTTTTAAACACAGAAGAAAGGAATTAAAAGCTACAACCTACTGGTAAATCATGCTTTTGGTCTCTAGATTCCTATAATATGTTTAGAGATTAAAATAATTAACTCTTCAGAGATAACAGAGTGGAACAAGTCAGTGAGTATATGTCAGAATTGGCTGATTTTCAAAGAAGGTTAGGAAAAACAATAAAGAAAAATCTACACTTGGATTGACAACTTGTGTATGGTCCTGTGCCATGATCCAGCCTAAGGCACTTGAACAGGCTGAAATATTAAATCCCAGGAGCATGAGAACTAAAAGTGAAATTTTGATGAGCTCTTAAACAGGGTCATGAACATGACTTCTGCTGGCTCTACTAAAAGAAGTCAAAATTTGCCATGGCTTTCCCATTGTGAACATGGCAAAGGAAGCACTTTCCCCTCTGATTAAAAATGTGATCCTGCAGAATGAGGAAGGCATGATACTCCTGATGAAAGGCCTCTTCAGCATACTGGGAATGCTATTAGAGTTCTTGAAACCCCTAATGAG
The DNA here is from genome assembly GCF_903797595.1 of Erithacus rubecula. Taxonomy (NCBI): domain Eukaryota; kingdom Metazoa; phylum Chordata; class Aves; order Passeriformes; family Muscicapidae; genus Erithacus; species Erithacus rubecula. The sequence continues at coordinate 50,365,722 of NC_136689.1, read as the reverse complement.
GTGTATTACGATCACATATATGACAGCACTGACCACTTAATCCCCATTCTGTCACAGGCAAGCTGGAGAATAAAAATTACACTGACACCCAAGGGTATTTTATAATAGAACATGAAATAAAACAATAAATTTGCAGATGATTTTGGCTTTGCCTCATGGTACTGCATTATGCACCAAATATTCCTGGCCTCTCATTCATTACTATTTAATTACAATTTCTTTCAGACTTAATTAACCTCTGAAAGGAGTTTGTGACCTTGAGACCCTCCTGCACATTTGCAACGTGCTGTTGGAATATTGCTCTACCTGGAAACACTTCCTTTAATGATGAGATTTAATGAAACACAGGTTCTTACAGGGAACACACAAAATACGAGAACCCTGTATGTGGTCACTTAATGAATAAGAGCTAGAGTGTATAAATTAGAATCATAAATCAATACTAAATTAACATTAAAAGATGCCACAAGAGTATCCCCAGAGGAGAGGGTCATTACAGTAAACATGATCAGGGATGCTCTTCCCGATTACTTTCACTGTGAGGCAGAGAAGAGGGAGTAAAGAAATGAGAAGGGATTTGTCCATTTAATTCCTATTTATTTAAGCCAGCAGAAGCTTAAGTATCCCACTAAGCCAAATGACAGTGTAGTACAGTTCCAGCTCCTGTCTTTCTCAGAAAGTGCTGTTCAAGCTGAAACACTGTGACTCTGAATGGAAATCGGAGAGCAGTAACCTTTTCACAAGATGAGAGGTAGAACCACAGCTCGTGCAATTGCTTTCATTGCTTTGCTGCAAAGCTTTGAACGAGGGATTAATGTTGGCCCCTTGGTGCCCATCAGAGCAGACTGGTGCTTGGAGAGTAGGTGCTGGTTCAGTGACCCACTAGCCAGGAATGTTAACTCTTCAAAACGGATTCTTCACCATCCTGAGAATTCCTTCTGAGAGCTAAAAATCACATATATCCATGCATGTTCCTCATAGAACTCCCTCTTGAAAAAAAATCCCAAAATTACCTTATGCACAGGTTTTGGTTTTTTCTCCCTACAATTGAATGCATCAGAAAGAAGAGATATTGACATCCACATCTGTCACTTCATTAATTGCAACCATTTGTTGTCAAACCTCACAGATGATGCTTTAGAAAAAAGAAAACAAACAAAAAAGAACTGGATTCTTTACTGACTCTATTCAGGTGTCTTTTCGGGGCAGCCTGTCTCTCATTACTCCAAATACCTTCATGTGCACGATTCCAATCTGATCTGTCACCAATATTTAACACCCCTGCTGCAGCTTATAAAATTAGAAAACATCAATCCTCCCACAGATACTGCTGGAACTTGCAGAGGAAAATAACAAAGCCTTCCTTTCTTTCTTCCTTCTTCTTTCAGAATAACAGTAGCTCCACTGAAGTTATTAACTAGATTGATTCCAGAGACTTTTCTTCTTTTCAGCTTTAGTATAAAAAAAAAATTCACTCCCTTCCCATCTTTATTCTTGCGCCCTGTTTTTCTCCCTCCCTTCCAATTTTTTCCTTTTTTAGATTATGTCTGTCCCTAACCTGTTTAGGTCCTCCTAACACCATAGCAAAACCCCTGCTGACAAAGAAACAGAGATATTCAGAGCTCTGTTGTATTGGTGCATAAATGATCCCAAGCCCCTATAGACTGGCTTCACTTCTGTGCAGAGGGGATGAGAACCACAGGAACTGCTCTGGATGCATCTGGATGCCCACCACTGAACCATGTCATTGGACTTGTAACACACAGCAATTGAAGAAACGATACATCAGTAAATCAATCAATCAATCACTCCACTACCCACTCAAAAGCTTAAACCTCAAAAGAACTAAAGCTGACCTAAAAATCCTACCAGTCTCATAGAAACTATTTTGAGCTACATCCACATACCAGTCTTATTTTTATGCTGAAATAAAAAGGCACAGCCTTTTATCCACTGCCATTGCTACTCTCTCTGTCATTTTTTCATACATCAAGCACTCTAAAAATATACCTTTTATAACGTTCTGATCCTTATCCATCTTCTTCACTTGTATATTACTAGATCTCTCCACACCAATGGGTTAATCCAGTCCAAAATGCAAATTCCTACATTTCCATTCACTTAAATAGTCACTCTAATTTATGAAAAACACTTATAATGAATAAACAAAGGGGAAGAGCTATATGGTTTTTTTTATTGCTTCTATTCTTTTATAAATTTTCAAGATACCTTTTACACAGAGATCAAAAACACCAGAGAAAATGAAGACCAAACTGCATGCACATGTGTACTCTGTGGTACAAAACATCTTATCTACACATCCTCATTAGTCCCATGATGTAAGTACCTTTAACTCCCCACTCAGCTTAATTTCAAAAGGAAGAAACTTATTCCAGCTAGAGTTTCTTAACCACCAGGGAAAGCCAGGCAGTTTAAGAGTTAAGCACTCTGTGAAGGCGAGATATTCCTCAAAAGTTAGACCAAGAATAGACCAAAAATTATTCTTAGACCAGGAATAATTTATTGTTACAGGATTAATTTAATTCCTGATGTTACTGCTACTATTCTAAATAATCTAAATATTTTGATCACTATGTGGGCACCTCAAAGTTGCTTCACATACAGTAAGCAGCAATAATTTCCAACTATTGCCAATGCTGAGATCAGAGTACCACATGCTCAAATAATATTTACACAGTTATGACTTTTATTGTTTGATTTGTGGTGATTTTTTTTTTTTTAAGCATAAGGGATAAAGATGGATTATGTCCCAGTCTCTGGGAGACATGGTTACTGACAAAGCAACAGTAGGATTCTTGCTCTTGTTTCATCAATTTCACAGGCTGTTGGAACAATACCAGGCTGCTGAAAGCATTAGATCCAGCTGTGGTGATTTCCCTCCTTGCAATCACCATGGAAAAGTGATGCATTATGTAAAACATTAGTTATAATGCAAGAACTCAGGGAAATGCATGCAGAGGGTGTAATTGCTCAGGCATCTAGTGCTTAGTATCTTACCAATTAAGTCAATAGAACATTCTGAATTTGTACAAAAGACTATCTGGTCCCTATTCAACAAGCAAAGGCTCCATTTATATCTGTACTGTGACAATAAAGAAAAGTACCTAAGTAACACTAGAAAGAGAACAAAACTGACAAGCTTGCATGAAATCACAGTTCTCCTCCTTCACCAGGTTCATTTCAAAATCCTGAAAAAAGCCACAACATAATTTCTACAGGACCTTCATGCTGTGTGCCCACCGAGATAGTCACTGGTCACTCTTGGTTTGTTTCTTCTCTCCCTAGACTGAAACATAACTTTCAACCATGTTCACATGCATTCTCTCCCAAGTATTATTTGTCTGACCCTTTTTATTTTGTAGTCAGTTTAATATTCTTTGGTACTCAGAGGAATAAATAAGGACATTGCTCCAAAGTCAATAAAAGCAGAATGTGTCTTTTCCTTAACCCACTTCTGCAATTTCTTTGTACATATACACATACACATGCCCCTATTGGAGCAAAAATAAACCTAGTGCAGGACAGATGTATTTTTATTCTGAATTTTTCCATGTTCAGACTGCCTTGCAACACACAGGTATTTTGGTGTATGCTAGAGTTGTCATCCAGCCCTTTATCTACTGCTCTCTCATCTCTCTGAAGTTCACTCTTCTAGTCGTATCCTTGAAGTGCTAATCTGCTTCTGAGGTGCTCATATGTACACAAGGGCTTACAAAAAGATAAGAAAAATGGAAAATATTCACAAGTAAAGGCATTGCCCACAGCATACAGAAGATGCTCATGCTGGTATCAGTAACCATCTTAGAGCCTTAGTGCATATTTCAGTAGAAACTCCCTATTTCGTAGCTGAGTTAATAAGTCAGAGCTGAAGGATGTGCTGATATTGGTCCAGAATTCTGCAGAGACAGCAAAACCAGTGTGCAAATAGTGTCTAGACCTGCCCATTTAGAATGTCCCACACAGGTAGAAAAGCATCAAAACAACTCCAGTGGACCTTGATACAATTCCATTTATTTTAAGACACTGTAACCTCAGATCTAATCTACCTGCTGTATGACAGACATTATTCTGTACATTTATTTGGGATCAGTAGGCAAGATATTTCTGTACAGCTTATACAATTTCCAAAAGCCTCTTGATTATCTTTTAACATTAATGCCTGATGTATTTTCATTTTATCTGCTATCAAAAAGATCTTTCTTCCCCTGCTTAAAAAACCAGAATTCTCTACATTTCTCAATAACTGACATTCACTACATTTTCAGGTATACCAATAAAACTTTTCTTTTAAGTCTGTATGCAAGAGACAGCAATTTATCTCCTTCTTATTTAATACAATTAACTCAAAGCATTACAAGACTTTTCCTCCACCATTTTGCAAAAATGGAGCCCAGGGTGATAGCTAGAAAAAGGCCAGTAGTATGGTAGTTGGAGAGGAGTGTGCACACCCATGAGTGTGATTTTTGTATGAGCTATGAGTTGAAGCAGATTTGAGTTTCTCTGAATATAACTGTATCCAGGAGCAGCTTTGGAGGTACCATGGTGCACATCATCCACATGCTTGAGCAAGTTAATTCTGGTAGCAGAACAAAACTGATTCTCTGACAATTCAGAGCTCCAATTTTTTAACAAGGATTGTTAAATCCTTGTCTTAAATTATGGAATTTGCCAGGCTGACTGGCAACCTTATCTAGTCCAACTTTCAATCAATCAGCAAATAATTGATGCTCAGCCCTTCATGTGGATGACTTTGCAACTGGCTCTGCAGTTTTTGCTCTCTAGTTTATCCTTGTGAGAAGAGGCAGAGGGTATTTATCACTTGACCCTAAAAAGTAAACTTATTAAATATTTTCAGCTATCAACTATATGCAGCTTTGATCACAGTTTTAGAACACAGTTCCTTGTTCTTGACAGCATTTTCAGTGAAAACTGTGGCACAAAACATTTTTAAATGAAAAGATGAAAAGAGTCCATTTGTAAAATGAAATCACTCAGTTGGATTTAAAAACAAATCTTACCAGAACAACTAGGAAAACTAGTTTGAAGATGAATGGATTTATATTCTCAAGTTTTACTTCTCATCATATTCTACAATACATAAAGTCCCCCCCATTTGCAAGCTTCTGGCTCCACTAACACTAAATTTAAACAGATTTAAAGAATACAATAATCTGTTCTGAAAATAAAAGTGTCTATTTGAATGCAAATTATTAAATGTTAGAACTTCTGGCTTTCATACAGTTATAAAAAGAGAGCAGACTCTACCGAAGAGAGAGAATAGGAAAGAATACCAAGTAATAAACACCCAGAATATGTTTATGCACCAACAATCACTAATAAGTTTACTGAAAGAACATTTTAGAGACAGCAAAAAATAATCTGAGTAATTTATCTATAGGTATTTTTTGTGTTCAGTCCCATTAGACAATATACTGTGATTTGAAGTCAGCTGCAAGGGACTATTCCTGCTCTTCCCCAGAATTTTCCAGGCTATGAAAAAAGGAAAACCAAAAAACAAAAAAGAGAATGGGTGTTATAGCACTAGTAATTCCTCCCTAAATGTCTGAAGTGTAACAGGGCAGATTAGTCAACCATAACGTAATTTATTAACATGCATTAATTTTATCAACATGCATGCATTGATAGCTCATGGATTTCTGTGCTCCCTTATTGAATACTGCTCTTGGCATTCTTCTCAGATCTTAAAAAAGCTTCTTTCAAATCTAAGATCATTCTTGCCATGTCCAATATAAAATCTGTACTTCGAATTTTAAATGACAAGTACTATTGCATCAAAGATCCAATTTGGTTTGAGGCTTGTAAGAAGTTTCTAGTTTTGCTTTGTTTCAAGAATAGAAAACTTCCCATCCCCAGACTCCCCCAAGCATTGCTCCATAAAAACAAACACTGCTGGCTTAATCCTTAATTTCTATTGCTAGTCAGAGTTGCAAAGGAAACAAAGGCATACATTTCATCCTAACACTACACATAAAACCAGCTTCTCCTGGACCCTAAGAATTACTCTTAGGCACAACAGACCAAACCACTATAAAGTGCTGAGTACTCTTCAGCTAACTCAGAAGTCTTTCTGAAGATGGTTGTTCCAGATGTGACTCGATGCACAGATATTTTATCACTGCAAGTCCTAATCTCTAGCATTGGGGTGGCCATAAATGATTTTTACCATGTCATAAAGCCAGAAATCACCCAGATGGCAATGACATTCCTCTACTTACAGTACACTAGGGGCAGAGATATGGCTGTTTGAAGAATAAGACGAAGCAGTACAAACCTTCAGATTGAAAGACCTGGGATTAATTGAAAGTGTCCCTTTATTCTCCTTTCCCCCCTTTTCTTAGCCTTTTGTTTTGTTGGGGTTTTTTTCCCCTAGAACTACTGTTCTGGACAAATTGTGACCCTTTGATTGCCTGGCTGGCAATTTAAACTTTATGGTGCCCTTACTGGGACAGAGCAGTTTTATAGGCAAAGCACCTCACTAGCAGCCAGGAGACATTGTTTCTAAAGTTGAACTGTGCACCTGTTTTGTGTTTGCTCATCACTCCCTCTTCCCAGACTTTTGTCTTGGTCCTTCTTATCTACTCCTAAGCAAGATTAGGAGTTTCAGTGACATCCACAAACATTAAGTGTTTGTTGATGTGAGTAAAACAGGGTCCTAATGCCGCCTTTGAATATCATGAGGTATACAAGAAAAGAAAGAAAATCAGTGGATTTATGCCAAAGCATGAAGATCCCTGGAGCATTCATGGAGATAAGTCTGCTTCCACCTAAGACCAACTATTCATTATTAAATACTGATCTCATGAGGAATGATACCTGGCCCTTTGATAGGCTCATCTTTTAGCAAGGAAATATCAGAAACTCTGATGAGATCATGTGAGAGAGACCATTTTATTTATTCTTAAGAATTATTTTCCTGCATTTTAAAGGTGACTGAGAACGTGAGATGATTTTGTAACTCACTGCAAGCCTTGGAGCAAATTAATAAAGGAACAAAATAAAAGCCTTGGTTGCCAGTTCTCCATTTTAACCTGTAGATAATACTCTAAGTCTTGCTCTATACAAAACCTGATACATCCACATCTTCCTCTTGTGAATCATATCCAGAGGTTCTACTGAGGACTGTTTTTTCTTTTCTACTCTTCTCTTGTAAAGAAAGCATGGTCCTGTAGTAAGGGAGTAACTTGCTTCCACTGCCTCCTGACATAAAAGAAACAAGGATCCATACATCCACATATACACATGTATCTCAGGGATGAAAAGCCAGCCATTTCACAGCTTCTGTAGGGGCATGATGAGATCAAGTCTTCTTTCTGTTACAGATCTGAACTTCAGGGGGCACAACAACAGGCAGCACTGTCACTTCCCATCACTTTCGTTATAAATATTACTAATGATTCTACAATTACCATCTTGACTAGCAAAAGCAATAGAAATTCAATATGAAGAATAATTAGATACTGCTACTATTTTTAAGACCATATGTTTTATTATTATCTGCCATTTGATTTTCAGTTTGAGAGAATGATTAAAAAAACCCCAAAACTAGTCCATTTTCTCTTATGTTTATGTAGTAAGTATACTTAGAAGCACCTCCAAGTAGACCCAGTAGTTGGTGTCTCTCTCAAAATATATCTCTGCTTCCTGTGATATGCAAAAGAGTACTTCTGCCCCTCTTAAAATTCTCAAGTGAATCCGAACTAATGGTTGTATAACTCCCAGATTTTTCCTTTTTACCATATGATGACTAAGTTAATAGAAATAACTCCTTTACTCCAGAAGAATACATACTCTTGGGTCTGGCTTATACAGCTGTCTAATATGAAGATGAACCCAAGAGTAAAAAAAAAAATAAAAAATATAGATCAATAATTTCCAACGCTCATAATTTCTGTGTTTGATTCAGAGACCAAATAGGTCTGATATGCCTAGTGATATTATTGCCCTAATACTTTCAGGAAACTCCTTCCAATACAGGAAGCTAATTTGGGTTTAAATTGAGGACTGAAACTATGCATATTTTATGATATTCATGTCTTGCTATCTTAATTCTTCACTGTTTCTGAAACAAATCTTGACTTCACAGTGTGCAGCTATTGGAATATAAATGTATTTGAAAATGCAATTGAGTGAGAGTAATTAAGTTGAAAATATAAATGAAAAAAGCAAAAATTACAGGATCATGCGGTATCTTGAGAATCTCTCATCTGAAGCAAGCACATTATGTAACTTCAAATGGATTCATCTTTCCAAGCATTAAGAAATAAATTTATTTGATTTCTTTAAATTTGTTGGTGCCTGGTTGTTTTATCAAAATTTAAAAATGAATCCCAAGTCAGGTATTTCCTAAAGGAGAAAACTGTGGATAGGAAGGTTTTTCCTGATCACTCCTGCAGAATTTATTAGGATAAATGCAAGATTCTAATTTTGATCTTTAAACACTGCTATAGTTTTTAGGTCAGGAAAAGTGGTCTGATGTAAAAGATCTTCTTTAACCATTTGACAAATAAAGCACTGCCTCAGCTTTCAAATTCCTTGGCTTTTGGACTCAAATCAAAGAACTCTTCACCACTAGCAACAAAGGTTCTAGCTTTGACCTCACAGTTTCAGAGGCTATATTTTTTTAAACATTACTAAAACATATTCTCATATCAACATGAACAAAGCAAAAATTTCACAAGTATAACATCTCCAAATCATACAATGAATCGACTTTAAAGACAAGAGATGATCATTATACTCTTCATGTATAACTCTATAATCTCATTCAGTGTTTTCTGCATCAGTGCCCTAAATTTTGCTTGAATATGTCTTAAAAACAATACTCAGTTTAATCAGAAGAGTTCAAGCAAAGAATTCGTCTCAGCTGTACATTAAGTTATGTCAATGGCTAATTACCTCCATAAGTACCCTATTTCTAATCCAATATACAACACAGCAAAGTATGTATGAATTTCTCAGCCTAATAATCTTATTAGGGACCCACTTTTCCATGAGTAGATTATTCAGGAAAAAAGACCGAAGATCATATTTTACAGATGGGTTTTGCTAGCTGTTGTGCAGATGTTTCTCTTTTGATTGCCTTGACAATAGAGGCACTGATTCTCAGATAAGTCAGTGTAAGCTATAAATAGCCAACTAAAGTAGCCAAGGCACTACTAACACACAGAAATTGCTAAAATGAGCACACGAAAACGTCCAAATACACAGACACTGATTCATCTTTCCACTTTTCACGCAGGCAAATATATGATGATTACCTTTCCTCATGGAAGTTACATCAGCTTAGGTTTCCTATTCAAAGGTTTAACTTTTGTTTAGCTTTCAAACTTTGATGCAAAATAAAACCCAGGAAAATGCACACAGTTTGGGAGAAAAACAAAGAGATCTGTGTACAGTTGCAGAGCTACAATTTTGTTGGTATCACAGAAATATGATTGAGCGTTGCAATGAGGATATGTAGGCTTTTCAGGAAGAACAGGATAGAAAAGCAGGGAAGAAGAGTTGTGCTTTCTTTAAGAGAGATGCTGGAGCACACAGCACTGCCTGGGAATGGATGAAGTTAGGCAAGCTAAAGCTCAAGTGGAATTGTATCTTGACAGGGATTTAAAAGATATTTTTGAGGTGTGTGTTTGAAATTTAGCAGCTGCATCAATTGGAAATGTCTACAAAATTTGTTCCTAATTTTTAAAAACTCCCATAGAGCTTCTTGAAGCTACCTGCATTTACAGCCAGTTCAGAGAAGAATTGTAGAATAGGAGTTGCATTTTCATGCATTACCTGAGTTCACTTCATTTATGTTTAATGTATAGAAAATGCAACCATTTTCCAGTTTTATTGCTATTCTTATATTTTATACAGTTCACAAGGAGAAACTGAAAGGGTAGTGAAAGTGATTCTCTCTGCAACTGTAGGCAAGCCAACAAGTGTCACACAGTAAATGTGAAATACTAACCAGAACTTCAGAAACACAGTATTTTTCATGACTGGTTTATCATTCCTCTTGTAGAGCTCACTGTTCCCCTCTTTAAAGAGATGCTCTTAACAGTGCAAAACCTGAGTACACAATGGATTTAACATCTATCTGGAAAACAGCATCTGAAACACAAGTAGTAATGATTGCTTTTAAAGGTTCCAGTGTGATGATAGTTTTCAATGCATTTTCACCTTTGTATACCCTAAAGCCAGTGACACACAGGTTAATCAATGTCTTGAGATTTAATCAGAAAGTGTTGAGAAACAAGTTCTGCAGTGTGATACAGACAAACAATAGCTTAATGGTGAAGTGGAAGGCAGTGCTTCACAATGATTCAAGAAAATTCAAAATTGGATAGGCAAGGCAGACAGAATGAGGCAGAGAAAAAACCCATAAAGATCAGCGACTCACCTTTAACTCTGATTAGTTGCAAATGTTTAGCAATCAAGAACGATTTAGCAGTAATCCTTATTTCTAAATGGGAACTGGTGTTAACAGTCTAAGGAAAATAACCTTTTTGGACTGTACAGTAAGTGAGAGAAAAGCACCAGCATTCAGTCTTTATTCACTCCTCCATTTTCCATGTCCCCTGCACTGACAGCTCTCAAGGACCAGCCTCTTTAAGAGAAAGTTATCCCATGCTTTTGGTTACTCTTCTTAGCCCTCATGCTCTAGAAGGCAATTTGTTTTAACATATCATTGAAAACACCTGGCATGGTTTCTTCTTGTTAGCACTTACAAAAATGAAGGTTTTCTTGGACTGGTTTGTCTTTGAACAAAAATAATTACAACTCAGATATTTTGAGGAAATGGGAAAACCAACCAAACATCATAAAAATGACACCACAAACACAGAGGAAGATAGATAACATCTTACATATATTAATCTCATGACAAAGTCTCATTGCTATGTCAGCCTGTGCAGTGCTATGAGAAGAAGGTGTGAACTTCCTTTGCTTGATGGGTGTAGCACAAAAGCAAGTCAAGATATTAGTGGAGAAAACAGGAAACGGAGGTGCGGGCTCTTGAATCACCCTTTGCTGCTTTTCATCTGCCAGCATAGGCCAACATAAAGAAAAGCAGGTTAAAGAATTGTTCAGCATAGAGGAAGAACTAGAGCAACCATGGTAGCACCAAAAGTAGGCTAAAGAGGTAACACCTCAATTAAACACAAGCATCCAATGACACAACCAGTGGAAAGACTATGCATCATCCCTCTGCATCCCTTCTGGGATACTGACACAATCAAATCCCTGTATAAAGTGCCTGAAAGCAAACACACCCAGTGTGGGACACCGACAGGAGGAAACAGAGACCCGTGTGCAGTCACAGATCCCACTGCAGTTTTGGAGATGTAGTGGGATAGCTCCCGTGGCTGGAATGTTGTCATGGAGGGCTACAAGATATTTAGGAGAGAGTCCTGGAAGGTGTGGCAGTGGAGCTGCCCTCTGTGAGTGAGGCAACATTTGGAATGTACTGAACTCTGTCTTGGTGAGGATGATGAGTGAGTTGAGGTCTTATGGGTTTGGATAAATTGACAGACTGGCAAGGATGATGCTGTTGTGGGTGTTTGCCTGGGCAGGAGGAGGAGGTTGATGAGGCCTTCTACAGGCAGCCTCAAAGTCACAGGTGCTGGTTCTTGTGGGGGATTTTAACTACCCTGTCATGTGCTGGAGAAACACAGTGAAGCACAAATGATCCAGGAGGTTCCTGGGAAGCCTTGATGACTGCTTCCTGACACAAGAAATGGATCATCCCACAATGAATGGTGTGCTGCTTGATCTCATACTAATAAACAGAGAAGGCCTTTTGGGAGATGTGAATGATGGGCACAGCTTTGGCTGTGGTGACTATGAGACTGTGGAGAACCCTATGGGGAAGGAGGAAACAGGACAGTAAGACTGTAATCATGAACTCCAGAAGAGCCAACTTTGGCCTCTCCAGGAAGCTTTTTGGAAGAATCCCATGGGAATGAGGCCTGCAGGAAATTGAGATCCAAGAGAGCTAGTTGATATTCAAGGATCACTTCCAGTCCCAAGAATGTTGCATCCAGGTGAGAAAGAATTCAGGTCAAGGGGAAAGAGGCCTGTGGATGACCAAGGAACTCCTGTCATTACTTGAGTGTAAGCAATAAATACACAGGAAATGGAATCAGTGTCAGGACACTTGGAATGAATACAGAGACGTTGTCACAGCAAGTATAAATGAGATGAGGATAGTCAAATCCATCTGGAATTAAAGCTGGCAAAGGCTGTCAAGGACAATAAGAAGGGCTTCTTCAATCCATTGTGGTCCCTTCCAATTTTACCCATTCTGTGATTCTGTAACATGAACTTATCTCCAAAGGAAGACATCAGTACAACAGCACCATACTGCAAGCTGTTCTTTTCCCAAAATATTATCACTAATTCCTGTTCTAAAGGATTCTTCATAAAATTTAGTGTCACTGAGAATCAAGCTCAAAATATCAATCAAATTCTTTATTTATATCTTTTGCATATTATAATCTCTCTAAAATTAAAGGAGCATTGTTTTTTAGGTTTTGATACAACACAATTAGATACCAGGGCTTTGAATAAAGTATAGTTTTAAAAAGGTTGAGACAGCATTGAAAAACAATTACTACATCAGTAGAGTCTGAGCAGACAGCACTTTAACAATGGACAGGGAATTTAAAGAAAAAGACTTCACAGAAGTAAATGAATATTCTTTCCAGCAAAATTATTTCTTTAAAGACAAAAATCCAAATTATGCATGTGTTCTTCTTTTGTTTCAAAAGAACTAGTTTGAAGGTAAAATATACCTACCCGAAGCAATTAAGATGAGAAGAAGAAAGATAGAGGAAAAGAATACTCCAAGGGCCAAGTATGTAAGACTGAAAGAACTATAAAGTCAAAGTATAATCATCCATTTTTCCCTGAATTATGTTTATTTAATAGAAACATAAAGGTGTGCAGAACAGATGAATGGGTTACCAGAGAAGGTAAAGCAAAAGCTCTTGAATGCTGTCCTTTGGAGAGCATCACCATTATCAAAGAGAACTGTTTGCTACAAGTCAGTCTTGAATTCAAACAGACACCAAATTTTATAAAACATAGTCTAATTCTTCCCAGATTCCAGTCTAGATTTTAGCAGTTGTAGAACTTTAGGTAAACTTCTCACAGGTGACAAAGGAAGAAATTTTAATGTCTACTTTTGGACTACAGTCTTCCTCTCTAACTCTTGCCTTTATTCTGAAGGAGAGGAGGAAACTGAGCTTCTTCATGTCTCCATCATATACTTTCCATGAGATGAAAAGCAAACTATGTGTCAGATTTTGCTGTATGAAGAAAACTAATTTTAACCTTGTAAGTTCTATCAGGTGCCTTTCTCATTCCTTTGCTCCAAGACTCAGTTTATAATTTCACTTTTATGAACTATTTATTTATGAACTCTTGCTCAAAAAACCTGAAAATCCTAAAGACAGGCAAAAAGACTTGCAAGCTAAGTTTGCATGATGTTCCATGGTTCCACTGCAAAAACAATGAATCACTTGAATGAAGTATTTTGTATCACAACCCCAGCTCAACACTTCTGGTGAAGAAACCTGGGATGTTTTACAATTTTTAATGCCATTGCAGAAAACAAGAACATATTCTTTCAGTCATATTTTCTCACCTAGTGTACACATTTATAGATAATCTCTGTACTTGCCTTTAATCATTTATAATGACCTGATGCTAATTGAAAAATAATTTTTAGAAAAGTCTTCCTATTTTATTACCCATCTCACTTCACTAAGCAAGTAGATTTCCTCTAAGGCCTCACGTGAAAAATGAAGAGGTCATACTTTATTTCAGCTCGTGGTGACAGGCATCAGATGTTCCTCTAGGCAACCCTAGCTAGGGGCACAGCAAATTTTTTCAGCGGCCTAACTCTGATGGATGCACAAAATAAGACAGACTGAGAGAAGAGCTTTCAAGAGGAAAAAAAAACCAGTGTGCTTCAGGGAAAATGGTGTTTCAGGCTACCTGTGTTTTTATAAATTGTAGCTGGGAATAAAAATTTAAGATAATGTGGAGAAAGTATTATACTACCTGCCACAGATCATTAAAGTACCATGCACAGAGCAAGCAGCTGTATAAGTAACTGAAAAATCCTGCTCCTCCACATTTTACTTTCATTGAGAAAAGATGATTTCAATGACTTCAAGTGTATTGCTCACACACCTTTCCTGGCTCCCTTCCGTGATGTGGTAGAGATGATTGGCACCTCCATCAGCACAAGCTCTCAGGGCAGCTGCAAGTGAAGAAAAAGAACATCAGTGCATTTGCATTATAAATAAAAATCCACAACCAGTAGACAGTGCTGTGTAAACTTAATTGTTCATAGTGGCATAGGGAATAGGCTTGAGATCTTGTATGGATTTTAGCTTCCTGTACTTGACTGCTTTCCCTATTTATCTAAACAGAAATTTGAACTGTTTTTATCAGACTAGTGCCAATCTTCATCTGACTGTGCAACTGTACTTGCAAATAGCTTATTTCTATCTCTCTGAATCTGCTGCCCAGAAAGCTTAAAATACAAGACAGGTAAGTATTAAAAACCTGAAAAGGCCCACCCTCCATCTATAGATGGATCCTCCACCTTGTCACAAGTGGGAACTTGCACTGTGAACACAAGTGTCTTCTCACCCAGGCAGAAAGTTCCCTATGGTGGCTATACAGCAACCTGACTTAATCATGACAATACTCTTTTTCTCTTTTTTTTCCCCTCCTATGACACAAAAATGATACCTTAAATACACTTCCTATATTGTTCCACAGACTGTTTGAATCTTCTGATATAAAGTAGGTAGTTTAGGTCTTAGCTTTAAATCTTAGACTATCTTGGTACAAAACCACAATATTTTTCGACACTTCCACCTAACTCAGGGACCACAAAGGGCATATGCCACTAATTCCAGTTGATTTAAACAAGCAGAGACATGCTGGTCTCTTGTGATGCTTTTGTTTAAGGACTTAAGCTAGAGAAAAAGAGACAAGTCTAACGCTATTATTACAAAATCAAACATAAATTGGTATCTTCTATACATAAGCTTCCCTATTAATCATCATTTAATTCAAACACAGCTCTTTGATGAGGTTTTTAAAACCTGATAAGCTATTAAAGATTGAAAATTATCATCTTGTTTTAGCAATCTTTATCAGTTTTGCTCTGAGATGCACAAGTTCGATAACTACAGCACACAAGATAAAAGAAGCTGTTACTTCCACACTAGAGCAGAGTGTCTCTTCCAGGCAAACAGAGACAGACTGGTTATCCTGAAACGGCTGAAAGTCAAAGGAATAGGGGGGAAAAAGAGGAGAGACAAGTAAATAAAGGTACAAACACTCAGATCAGGCACTTCTTGCCATTGAAAATCTAGTTTTCAGCTAAAGCCTCTTTCCATTGGTGAACATTGCCTTTCCTTTTCTTTTTCAGCCAGAACCACCCCTCAGCAAAGATACAAACCTTTATCTTTCCTTTTGGTGTGCATTAGATGGGCAATCCACCTCTTCCCCTACTAGGCATCCTATACAAATAGGGACAACAGATTCCCCTCTATATCTGCTCTCATCTATAAGTCATCCTTTCTTATGTGGGTGCTCAACTCCCACAGGGAATGTTTGTAAATTAATATCTACTGTGCAGTACTATGTGACCTTGGATAAGGATTTTGTGGGGAGATGGAAGGGGAAAGAAGGGAGCAGGACAACACAAAAGCTATCAGTTAATCACAGGTAATTTTGGGTACCTCAGCTTTTTTTCCTTCAGGCTGAAGCCATGAGCAGAGCAGGAGAACAATCAATGTACTCCTCTGTACTGTTTCTAGCAGAGCTTCTCCAGTACCCACTGTGGCAAGCACTTCTGCCCTCAGCCTTCTTGTAGAGACCATGCTCTGCCTCCTTACACCACTTCACCCACTCCTTACAGCCTCCACCCAAACCCATATTAACATGCCAAGGTCAAGCAGATTCATTTCTGAGAAATCTTATTAGGTGAAGTAATTTCTAGATATTCTAGAAGCTTGCCAGCCACTTACCATGGTGAAGTGCCTCATCCAGTCTGATGAATACAACATCACAAGACAAGAACAACACTTTCTGCCTGTTCTGTTTTACTGTGAGATTTTACCTTCTCATTTTACTTGAGGTTACAGCTGAAAACAGATTGATTTGATACTTTATTGCCTTTATATCTGTTGTCTCAGGGAGTTCAGCTCACACAGAACATAGTAACAGCCCATTGCAAGAAGAGCGTGTAATACCTGTCCTTAAGTCAGCTATCCTGTCCACTGGCTTATTTAGCAGACAGAAGACATCTAAGCAAGGCTTAGGACCTAAGGTACATGACCTGCCTAAAGGATTTTCCCAGGCATTCCCAGACAGTCACAGCTTTTTCCTTCTGAAAACAGTGAGTTTTCCATCTATTTTCCCACATTAACATAAAATAAGTAGCTTATAACTTCTGGAAAAAAAAAATAATGGGATGAGATACATAAAAAGAGATTGAAATCTGTTCTCGGTATCAAATATTTTAACACAGGCAGAGCCTTAATTATTGTATATTTTCTCAATGGACTTACCACAAGTGAAGCCTGGCCTAAGATCTCTTCATCTAATCTTACAATTTTAAAACAACATGATCAAGAAAAAAAACAAACCAAACAAAGCAGTACAAAACAAACCAGTCTTCAATCAGTCTGGTACATGTAAAAGTACTGAGATTCTCCCAAAGACAGGAAGGTACCTAAAAAACAGATCTATGACTCTTGGATGTTTTCCATACAGATATGGTGCTACTATTTGATATCTCAAATCAAGAGTTGCCTTATATAACTGCAATTTAAAGCTGTCCCCCACATATTTATTCTTATTCATAAGAAAAAAAAAAATACTTCTGTAGCATTGTAAAGTTATTTAGAGAAACAATTTATGAGGTACTGATCCTTTACCAGCAAGTTAATAACTTACAGTGAAATCAAACAAAGCCCCAGTTGCATTAAGGAACTAGCAGGTAATTAACAGATTGGCTGGAGGCCAGTAAATCATAATATTTCTACAGTTATGAACTAAGCTTTGCTTGACAAAAAGTAATGATGTATGTTAGCTGGAAGAATATGTATCATTATTATCTGGAAGTGTTTAAGGAGACAGCAATTCTAAGCTAACAGTTTGGATGGAAAATTCTCTATGAAAAATAATAGGAACTGATTTTATACAGTGCTTTTTATATTAGAGACAAAATTGCTTTACAAAACAACCATTTGGCCAAGGTGCACCATGGCAACTGCGTAGGCAAATCTAACAGTCTCTAGGCACTTTGCAACAGCTCACAGGAAACCTCACTAATTATTTCAGCAGAAACTGAAGGACCTGAACAAGATTTGGGCTTTGTTTCCTTGGCTTGGAATTCTGAAAACAGAAACACTTTCTTCTGAGATGTTTTCAAATTAAAGTAAAACAAATAAATTAAAAAGTAGAAAGTGACACGGATGAAGTGCTAAGAGACACAAATGGGTAAAAGGCAAGTTATCTTCCAGGGTGACCAAAGTGGATGGTTGGGCTTATAAAGTGAAGAATAACTTAAGTGGCCAGTCAGAACACCAAAGGTCTTGCTCTTACCATCTCTTCTGGCCCAAAGGGTACCATCACATTATGGCAGATCCCTCAAATTTGCTAGGTGGATTGCACATGGAAATATGCCCTTGCTTGTATGTCAGAAAAAACAAAATCACCAAAGGCTATCTAAGGGCTAGAGGCAGTTAACCCTGCCCCTGTGAATTGAGACATACTAAGGAATGGTTGTCCAAGTAGCTCACTGAGCTCCAGTGGGTCTGGAGGGCCAACACCTTCAGCAAAATTCTTGTGATATGCAATTGGGAGCTGTAGCTTTTTCAACCAGCAAAACTAGAAGCAGAGGAAGCCTGTGCTTTTGGCCACCCAGCTCAGCTGCAGAGCCCCATGGTGCCATTTCATGATTCTGCTATTAGAAGAGATGATGCTAAGAGGACAAGGACACAAGTGCACTGCAGAGCCCCAGCTCAGCATCTTAATCTGCACTCCTTGACATTACCACAAATTACCACCTTTCCAATCGGAATATTCTGTATTCAGCTCCACTCCCCAGAAATGCCTCCCTCTGCCAAATTATCACCTTTTCTATCTGTTAGAGTCCTTTCTCATATAACTTCAGTGTCATTCAGTGAACTAGGGCATGGAGACATAATCAAAAAATCAACTGTTTTATTGTGCAGAAGGGAGAACTCAATGACACTGTCAATAACTGCTTCCCAAGTTACTTAGAGCAGAATGTGTTCAGTCCAGCAGTGTCTGAAATTATGGCAAGAGTTAATACCCCTCATCTCCACCTATGAACCACCTAAAGAACACATTATCAAGCCATCTCATCTAAGAGTTTCTCACAGGCAGCATGAAGAAACAAAAGCCTTTCTGAGCAATGCCCTTCCTTTTAAATACGCCACATCTTCTGCTAGTAACCAGTGAAGTATTTCCCTTTAGTGACTGAATTTGAGGCACCAATTTTAGGGCCAACTATTAGTTTTTACAAAAATTATTCAAACACAACAAAAATATTGGAAACCATTTAGTTTATATTTACCCTTTTGGTAAATATAAAAGAATTCCTGTCCCTGTCAGACAGGATATGAGCAGCATATCAAACACAAAAAGGAAGGTCTTCACTGTGAGCTAACTAGTTTTGATGCTTTTTGCAGAAAAGGAGCAAGTATGTGATCATATTGAATAGCTCTGCAAATTCAGGTAGGGCAAAACACTCCATGGAACAGATGTAACTATTGCAGAATAAGATGAGTGCATAAAAAGGGAATATATTTATAAACATTGCCAATACCTGGGAAAGAAAAACATAACCTTATTATTCCTATTCTATTATTCCTTCCAATTAGCATTTAAAATATATTATTTTTTAAACAGATCTTGAAATCCGTGGTTTTTGCTTGAATTCAGATTTGTGACAACTGTCCTTAAACTGCTTTAGTAAAGCACGTCTGTTCCTTCTTTAATTTTACACAACTTCTAGGCATACAATCTCTTTCCCTCATTCATTTATTGATTCAGTAGCCTGGTAACCATAATTAACCTGCCAGCAAAATCTACGCATAAGAGAACTCTGCTTAATTAATGACTTGGAGTGCTGCTAGTAATACATATGTGAAATAAATGGTAGATATGCAGAGAATTGCTTGGTTGGCTTGATGCATAGGGCCAACACATTTTTGTCCCAGTATTACTAAAAAATAGCAGTTACCAACAACAAAATGTGTAATCTGTATTTATGCACTGTCTCATTTTCTCCTTTGTCCTGCAGAAACTGCAAAAACAAATGTAACAAACCCATGGCTATGTACAGCTGCAGATTGCTAGAAAGCAGATCTAATTGCACCTCAAACTATTCCCTCCTACCCATGTGTTTCCACCTGTGCTATCAGGACTGTTTGCAACTGCTATTCTATATCAATTACAGGGCACTGCAGACATCCCTCTTCTGTCAGCTGCAGCTCTGCATAGCAAATCAATAATAGTCCATAATAGTCTTCTGCTTTGTGGCTGGACACTGGTCTTGCTATAAGGCTTTTTAACTACTTATGATAGGTCTGTCCTTCCATTACAAATGAGTGGTTTGGCTATTTAAAGAAACACCATCAAAGGCATTGGTAAAGCAGGGTTTAATATGAATTTGTGAAAAGACAACTTTATATAATTTGATGACAAGGTTCACTCTACCACTTGCTACAAAGATGAAAGCATACAAAGGAAGATCAAATTAGAGCAATTTGAAATTATTTACATGGAAGCTGGGAATGCTACAGGGGGTAATGATGCAAGGGATCCAGATGCAAAGAGAAGGGTGAAAAAGGACTTAGCAGCCCTTAGTCGTTGAGTAATTAATATTTACAGAGTAATTTGATACAATTATAACAATTATTAACTATAGACTTGAGATGGTAATATTCATATTATAATCAGTTCATGCGCACACAAATAAAACGATGTCTACACCCCTTTGTATTTGTGCAAAGGTACCTATCATAAATTACTCTTGAATTCAGTGGAATGCTGATATCAAATCCCTTTGTTTTTGCCAGCAGGCAAGGGCTGCACCTGGAGAAGTGTGGAGATGGGATGGAGTAGGGATATCAGCCCAGGCCTCATTGCCAGCGACAGTTCTCCAATATCGCAGACTTGAGGGCTTGTGATCTCTGAGGTGTCACTCTCAGAGGACTGCTATTCTCAAATTGTTTGTGTATCCAAGAAAGATCCACCAGCTACAGATCTCTTATACCTAAACCATGACCTCTAAACTACCCATATCGAAAATATAGGTAGCTAGTAGTCCTGAGGGAAATAGACCACCAACACTGGAGCTAGTCATCTGCTCTCATATGAACCAGACTGGATCTCAGATGTAAAATCATTGTACTTTTGGTAAGGTAATTATGTTTTCTATAAAGCTGCTGTGCTTTTTAATCACTCTGCTTTAAGCTGTAAATGCCATAGAGATCTCAGCCAAGCAGAGGCAGAATTCACTAAACAATTAAATATGAGAAGACAAGGAAGAAACCGATGTGAGAATGAATTAAGAACACTATTTTTTTAGTGGATTGATTAAATATTGAGCTAAAGTCACACAGATAACACTTCTCTTAAAAAAGTTCACACAGAAATGAAACACATGGAAAAGGAAACCATTTTTCCTGCAGACAAAAACGACCACTGAATTCTAGCCAAGAATGTTACAGCCATCAAAACAAAATCTTACTTTAAAAGAAAATTCTAGGAAAACTTACATCTTAATGCTCACTTGGGGAAAAAAAAAAAAAAAAGGACAGAGCAACCCTTTAAAAAACAAATTCCTAAGTACCAAAAAAACCACAAATTCAAGCAAAAAACCTTGAGTACCAGTAAACATAGTAGCAGTAATGTGCTGTCACAGACAGAGGCAAGGGAGCAACTGCAATTTCACTAAAAATGAGTTTCTGGACTGTCTTCAGGAGCACTTCAATGGAGAGTTCATTACAATGATTCATATTCAAGGCTTCTGGGTTTGGAGTAATCTCTTGTCAGGAGTTGGATTTAATATTCCTACAAGCCTTACTTAACATATGATTTTGTCTTCTCTTTTCTGTCATTCTCCCATTCTGTCAAACCTAAGAGCTCTGGTACTCTCTGAGCTGCTTTACACCCATTGCTGTAACAGGCTCCACAAGCAAAGCAGCCGTGTGCTGTGTCACAGAGAAAACTAGGAGGAGAGAGCTCAAACATAAAGTACTTGCTGCCATCATTTCCATTAAAATCTCAGTGACCTTTTCATGACAAGGCCATGTGGCTTGATGCCACTGGGGGAAGAATCAGGAAGAAGTTTATTCTTTTTATTTTCCCAATTTTTTTTCTCTCTGTTTGAAAAATGACAGCTAAAGCTACAATATAACATTTCATCAGCTTTTCTTTTTGCCCTGAGCAGGCATCTATTATTACTAGGTAATAGTAAGAAAACACTGATCAGGGCATAGACAAAAAAAAAAAAAAAAAGAAAAAAAAAAAAAAAAAAAAAAAAAAAAAAAAAGGGAAAAATGCACTGAAGTGCATAATACTAATCCTGACTTTTTTTCCTGATACACTACTTGTTTTGAATGTATTTAAAAAATAACTTGTTAAATCTAAGATCCTCACAAATCAGACAAGCTGCTGAAACAAAAGCAGGAAGTCCTACCTGGGCCTTGAATCTGTATTTTCCAGAGTGAGAAGGAATACAAGCTCTCCACAGCCATATATTTGCACTTTATTGAAGTCTGGTCTGATACCAAGAATTCCCCAGAGATGCACAAGCCTTTCCTGTAGTGCCACACATTGGCCCCAGGGTTGGCTTGGATGCTGGTTTGCAGACCTTGCCTCTGAGGCCCCTGATTGCTGATGAAGGTCCAACTGAGTCTCAAACATCAAACCCCTACAGACACAATGCTGCTGATCCTTCACCATACATCCCATCAGGCAGCCTTTGCTCTGCAAGTACAATGCACCTCACTAACAAAACTTTACTATAGCCTGTCTGCCAGGGTCCTGTACTTACAGCAAACATCGACACTGAAATATAATTGAAGGTGAAGTAACTGCAAGACTGTGCAGCTAGCTTTTTCTGCACCCATTACCTGGCTATCAAGTGAAATGGAGAGGCTTCAACATTAAATTGATTTCTGAAGTTTAAAATCATATTATTTAATAATTCGTTGTAACCACCATTGACTTCAAGCTTTGAATGCAACTTTTTATTTCCTCATTTCCTATTTTCCCTTGCTGCAGCACTGATTTCTGACAGAAGGAAAACAAACAGCTACAAACATGATGGAATACTCCAACTGCTTGCAATTTTAATTGCAAGTCAGCATTGTTACCTCAAAAACTTTAGTAAGAAGCTGACTCTATTCCTATATGGAAAAAAAACCTGACTAAAAAAAAAAAAAATCACCTTTATTAACATTATACAGCTACATTTGTTGCAAAGAGAAAAAAAAAAAAACCACAAGAACCTTTTTTTTTTTTTTTTAAATCTGGCATTGCATCAGCAATAATAGACTTCATGAAATCACTGCTCCCTACTCCAGGATGTATGTGGAGCAAGTGGGAGGTGATGTTTGGAAAAGGGTGGTCAGCTGTGCTAAAACAGCAATGAAGTAGTTTTCTACTGCTGCTGGTCACCAGCAACTCTATGTTCTTCAGTGCTCCTCACCACAGACAGTGCTACTGTCTCTTCTGCTTCCCTTCAACAAAATGCATTAATAATTCAAGTCAACCTGCAAGTGTAAAGCAATGAGCATGATAAGTTCATATTCATGTCTGTGATTAAATATTTTCAGCTAATGCATTTATATTTCAAATTTTGTTTGCTTAGATTGAATTTGCAATAGCTGGCAACTTATAAAAAAATTAATCATGCACTTATTTAAAATTGCACAAAGTATATTAATTCTCATGCTACTAAAACACACATCTTTCCTTAGAGCCCAGAACAGATTTCTACACAACCATTCTGTATCATAGTCTAACAAAAACTTTTGTGTGCCAAGGAAATTTCAGGACTTATAAAAGTCAGAAACTCAAATTTTGTTAAAAGCCAACTAGACTATTATAATAAATTTCTGAATTAATCAAGCATGTTTCACACCTACTTGAAAACTCATTTAAAATATTCAAGAGAATAATCTTAGCCTAAAAGTTGTTTTGAAATAAGCATCTAAAAGAGGGACAAACACAAAACTAGACAAGGAAATATTGGGATGGTAGATACATTTTCTTAATGCAAATGGAACTGATCTTTATATTTTATTTTCTAATGTCTTGATAACACAACCTATTTTCATGATACTACTCTTGTGTATTAGTAATTTTCCCTACTTTTAACAGGTAACTGTTCAATAGATGTTCAAGCAAACAGTTGTAACAACATCCAGAGAAATGCCAAAGCCCCTCCCCCCCAAACAGTTATTATTTAATTTATGACAGTTTTACTCTTGTTTCTGACTGACCCTCACACCTTTCCTGTTGTGTTAACTCCCAGATTTGGGCAATGGTAATCTGCAGTAGAAGTTTATTTGAAGAAACTGGACATGTAAGACTACAAGACCTGATCTTACCTACTTTATTTAATATTTGGAATAACTGCAAGTACATATGCACAGGCATTTGCACTGATCTAAACCAGAATGGTTTCATGGAAGCAGTGGATTTGCATTGCTTTTACTCTAGTACTGGCAGTTTAACACAGTTCCAAGGATGAAAATGAACATGGATATTACAACGTATTGCTCCTCTTAGGAAAAAAAGAAGTTTTAGCTACTTGCATCAAGACTAATATTTTTCTCCAACATCTTCCCACACAAATTAGATCTAAAATTGAGATAATATTCTTGTTAGGCACTTCCTTTTAGCAAAGTTTTCCAACAGTCAAGAAAGAAGGTCAGCTATAGCATACTGATAAAAAAATCAGATCTATGATATAATTTTCTTGAGCACATTTCTTTCATAATTTGCTGTTTAATAAAATAATTTAAGAACCCCAAAGGATGCACAAAATAGGATATTTTCATTCTTAAAATAGTATAAAATATGTAAATTAGAATTTTTTAAAAAATAATCAGCACCAACAAGAGTTTTTTGGAACTTTTTAGCTATCTTGTGAAATAATATGTTAAATCATCACGAGACACAAAGAAAGCTCATTCAGACCATCAGAATCAGTTTTAAACCAGACTAGAAGCTGCATTTCTGAGTGCTAAATGTGATTTCACATTTGAATTCTCTTACATAACACAAATGCAAAACCAATGCTGTCATCTGTGAAAAAAATCAACATCTATATGGAAAGTCTGGTTATGAATGAAGATGGCATAGAAGTAATGTCCCAGCTCATAAAAGTGATGAAGAAACAAGTGCATTGATTTCAAAACCTTTCTTTATTAAGGTTATAAAAGAACTTTTAACAGGAAATTTACAAGTAAAAGTATTTGTAGGAGGCAATCTAGAGTTTACAGTAAAAAACCGAGTGTATATTCTCAAGGGGAATAAACTTCTGTGACAGCTCTCCTCACAGCAAGGCTGCAAACAGGTAATTAATTTATAGAGCTTTGCATTAAGTAGCTCCTGTCCTTTATCTCTGGAACAGCCCTACAGCAATTCCCTAAGGCTTCACAAAGGGAGAAGGGCCTAGAGTGAATGGAAAAGTAGAGGCTCAGGGGGGATTCCAGACCCTGAATTTGGAACTCTTCAGTGTTCAAACTATTCAAAACCTGATTTTAGTAGCAGATTTGCCCATGTCTAGTTTCAATTACAAATATAATCAGTGCACTGCACATGACTTTTATCAAAATGCTACAGTTGCTGCTCCAGGCCTTAAATTTCAATGTGTTACAAAGATAAACAGGCCTAAAAGTGCAAAATCAAAGAACTTTTCCCTCTCATTTTGGTCAATACTTTTTCTTTTGAAGAAGAGAGGCTGGACTTTAGCACATATTGAAGTCTGCAGTTCAGAAATGAATTCATGCAAACCAGGTACAAATTTTTTGTTTTGTTTAAATTACCTCCTATCTAACTGTATTATATCCCCTTTTAAAGTAATGCTAATATGGAAGCATTTTGCCATCCCCTGAGGATAAACCAAACCACTTAATCTTTATTGACCAGAAATATTGGCCTTTTCTTTGGGGCCAATTCCCCTCCTAGTTGAAACCTGTGCATAACAAGACCTTAGATTTAGTGCACCTGAGCTTATTCTGAAAATCTGCTTTCAGCACAGGTTCCCTGTGAAACAAACAAGCAAAACCCCAAGACACAGCCTTGTTCAAATGGTAATATATTACATGTTGTATCTGCTGCTCTTTGTTCCCAAACTGGTTCAGTGAAAAAGAACCCCAAGAACTATTTGGCAGCTGTGAGCACTACTATAAAAAGTGTTCCATTTCAATGTTGCTCCTTAATTGCAAATTATCACCCTGTTAAATTTCCCCAAGAAATATGGCTTATAAAAATGTCTTAAGTATATCTAATATATCCTTATTTAAATTAGCCAAGTGTTGCCCAAGAAGAATATCAATACTCTATTTAATTTACAAGCTCTGTCCATACTAAACACTCCATTATCAGGAACAGAAAATATTAGAAGATAGAATGTTCAAATGTGATTTAAATTTCTGTGCCAATCCCATGCCACCTCATCTGCCAGATGTGCTGGAGATTCCAGATTAGTACACAATATTTTCATTTAAAGTACTGTTCCTGCACTTAGTGTTGTTTAAATTAGTATAGCTAGTGAGGAGCTGGTAAAATGATTATTTAAATTTTATTTTTACTTGCTTAATCTGGATTCATCTTTCATGTCCCTATGGTACCATTACAGACTGGGCTTTGAAGCACAAGAATTATACAGAAGTTGGTCTTTCACCTGGCACTTAGATCCCTGTTTTAAAAGAAGAGAACTCATGTATTCTCCAAATACCCAGTTTTCCTTCTCTGGGCTCATCCATTCTTGACTGAGGTTTTAACAGCATCCTTATATAGGGGAATTCTCAGGCCTGAGCCTTAAATATTGAATATTAGGGAGTTAAAACCACAAACAAACATCCAACCACCCTACATAAAAAAACCCAAACCAAATCCAAGTGTACAACAAACACATATCAGTATGTGTAAGAAAGGATTTTAATGTAAAATATTTATCTTCTCACTGCATTTTACTAGTTTACTTCCTAAAGTCTCTGTTGGTCAGGCATTAGCTAAGACACTCAGGGTCAAGTTCAACCAGCTCACTTCAGCACCATGTGTTTAAGGCAGGACCTTTTCTCATAAGAGGTTTGATGAAAGAATTGCTCTAACTCACATAACAATACAAGACTAAGTCCATATGGGAGATGACTGGCTGTGTGCAGAGTTGAACATCCACCACGGGGGGACTGTTCTCCCTAGCAAGGAACAAGAACAGTGATGCCCTGATTTCACAATGCCACTCACTCTCACACAGACCTGGAAAGAAACCTCTGAATCTTCAGTTCACAGGATGCTACACAGGTACCATAAAGGCATCAAGCATGGTTTTGCCAATGCAAAAGAAAAAGATTTGCATAACGCCTCGCCATCTGCTTGGTACAGTCACCAGAGCTTCTAATGGATTTTGCAATTTGAAGGGGGTTTTTTGCTTAAAGATCCAATGATTTCTCTGAAAGATTAAAAGGTGACCAAACTGCCATCTTTATAAATTAAAATAATGTGAAAAAATGAGAACTAGAGATTCTGGTTCTTTCATTTATCTTCTTCACAGGTAAAATTGAGTACTACCAAGTCACAGCCTATCAATAGTCCCCTGGCAGAGAAAAGAAGTCTCAGAAATCTGATTTTACAGATCGCTTCCCAGTCTCAGAAACATTTGATGTTCTTTTAGAAAACCATAATCAATAGCTGTGACTAACTGAAGAAGGCTTTGTTTATGTGATTAATTTTCTTCTGTAGCCAACCCAACACCTAACTTCTACAGTTTAAGAGACTTACCTGGAGGGGCATGAAATAGTATTTGCTTTTACCCATAATTTGAGAGGTTCCTGCATGCAGCTGGTCTTAACCCTTCTCCATTCTGCCCCCATTGCTGCTCCTCATCCTCACTGCCTCCTATTCCAGGATCTGCTTTATGAGCCACATAATTAGCTGACTTAAAATCTAGCAATTGTGAGAGAAAAGTGAAAAGTGTAAGCAGAAGAGCATGGAACTCCTGGGGCTCTGCTAAAAAAAAAAAAATAAATTCTGAAAACAGAGCAAAGAAGACAGGTTCGTATACCTGCAAGAATAAATATAAGCAAGAATAAAAGAGGTGAAGGTCATGCTATTTCTCTTGACATGCAATAACCTCGTGCACTGTCCTGTCACACTACCAAGGATGAGAGCACCAAGCCAAGCTGTTCCCATGCCAGCAGCTTGTCAAAGCCCGTATCATACCTTGGGCAGGTTCAGAGAGGAGGCAAACAGGCCTTGGAGAGAGTGTGTGTGCCCAGGGAGCTGCAGACACAGCCCTGCTATCACTCTCTCCGTTTGAATGGCTCCCATGCCACTGGAGAGAAGGGAATTGCATGTACACTATGCCTGGTGCAAAGATGCTGCCTCCTTCCAGCAGCAGACAAGGGTCACACTGAGTCATCTCAGATGCTGCTCTCCCAGCCACCAGGAACCGATGGGAAAGCCTTTGCAGGAGGAGGAGACAATCACTGGCCCCCAGGGAGGCATTCATCTGGCGTGAGAGTAATGAAGGGGGACAGGTAGGAAATCAAATTCTCTCTCTTTTCTTCCCAGGCATGAGGGGTGCATTTCCTCACATACAGTGAAAACAAGAAGCAATGTTCAGAGAAACATTTATTCCCTAACACAGCTGAATTCACCAAAGCATTCCCAGTCTCTCCTTTTCTAAAGAGGAATGACCACCCATTCAATAGTAAAATGATGCAATATGCATTTGGGAAAAAACCCCAAAATCAAATCTAAATAAGAAAATCACCACACCACTGGTCTGTTAAAACACAAGAATACTAAAAAAAAATGCTTATATAGAAGAAATATTTAAAACTAACCACACAGAAAAATAAATTAAAACCCCCCAACAACCCACTACAAATAATTAAAGTTAACCTTTTTACTATTTACAATTACTATTGCAGTCTATAAGAGACATGCTGCAAATTTTAATAATATTGTTTGGAACATCAGTCATTTTGCTCTTGCTGAAATTCATTTTTGATAATGCAATAGTAACATCTCAGGAACGATATTAAATTTCTACTTTATATTAAAGGAGAATTGTATTAGCATGGTACAGTGTGTGTATCTCTGCTGGGATTACTTTCCTGCTAAAAAAAAACAATGTTATTTTTCTATTACTGATATAAGTTATCTATTTTGACATTGGAAAATATATAAACTATAAACTAACAAAATCTCTCATCCAAGAGGATATCACTAAAGTTTCCCTCCTGATGTATTTTCAATTCCTAGCCAGCAGACATTCTGCTAATTTTTTTTTTGCACAAACTCGTTCGATTTACAGCATATCTGTGAGCCCATATAGTAAAGTTAGCATGTCCAGTTCAATTATTCTTGCTCAATCTTTGACCAAACTATTGGGAAATCTGCCTGCAGAAAGAACAAAAGATTGCAGCTGACAGACCTATGTCTTTCTGAACAAAACTCAAGCAGCCTCCTTTCAGTATCTCTCTCCATTCAGTCTTTCCATTTGGCTACCAGCACCCCGAGAGACTGAGTCCCATGGCAGCTTGGAGGGAGAAAGTAATGGGAATTAGAGTTGCATTTATATTCAAACATATCTGTACTTTGCTGACATGATTTTCCAAAGCACTCAACCTCATCCTAACACTTTAAGAAGTGGGATCACTGGTTTCTATTCACCTTTCACACTGATGAGTCACCTTGAACATCCTCCAGCTGGCCCTAACCCTCCAATTTCTTGTCTGAGTATGGAAGAAATGAGTTCTAACAGGGATTTAAAAGGGGAAGAGAGAGGACCCACCTTATCTGATAAAATCTGCCTTCTGCTAGAAGCTGCAAACAGCTCCAGATATGAATTAGGGAGGTTATCAAAGGCCAGGAATCATGCCCCTCACTAATGGATCAATCTCTCCACTAATGGATCAAGACTGTGGTTAGCAAATACTGGTACTTCAGCAAAACCCAGGTTTTAGCCACATAATTACCTCAATTCACTCCAAAGGGTACATTTCCAAACACACACCCTAATTTGCTGTTGCAGAATGATGTGCAACTTACAGTGCATTTTGTACTGGTTCTAAAGCCCACTAACACACTAACATGTGCTGAAGTGACACATCCCACCACACCTGCAGAGTAGGGTAGATTCCATAAAAAGAGATTAAATTTTCAAACAGTTGGTGCAGAAAGCAGCCATAGGCATTAAGTTTTGAACTGGTACATGAATACCATGTGGGTTTAAACTGCTGCCCTCAGGGGCATGGTTTGTTTTTTTTTCCTTTTGCAGTAACACCAGAATCGGGAAGAAGATAGGCAACATGAATATATTCTAGACAAGCTACTGCAATCACCTGGGGAGCAACAAATGACACCTTTGAGCCAAGCAGCAGCTTTCTGTGAGGCCTGCCCTTGGCAGCAGGTGTCGCTGCAAGGCAGAAGTACAGCAATTAGGAATATCTTGGGACACAGACCAGAACTAAAGCAGACAAAGATGCTTCATGGTAGGCAGGAAGAACATGCTCATCCCTGACAGCTGGTAGCTGTGCACTCCTCTTGTGCTAAGTGTTTTGGCTGCAAACATGATCAAACAGTAGATTGTTAGTATATACCTGCCTAAAAAAACCATGGAAACTCTTAGTGTTAAGGTAACAGCTTGCATAGCAGCCTTCTTTATATTTAGTTTTCCACTTACTGAGTGCTCAGTCCTCTTGACACATTCAAGAGTTTAGAGCTATTCAGTACAAACGGAACTCCATGAAGCATCTAGCTGTTTAATCTTCCCAGGCCAGCTGCAAACTACCCAAATTGTGCCTTTAAGTTCTTACAGTGGGCCTTTTAAGGAAGAATAAATTCCTGTCACTCTAGTGTCCAGCCATCTCAGGTTATGGATATTTCATCTTCTAGGGAGCACTGTCAGCTGGATTACACCTAGCACAGAACATGAGAAAGACATCTCAGCTCTTGTGTGTCAATTCAGCCACAGGCTGATATTAGAGATCACCATTTTTGACCCCCTTCAAGTCCTTTAGGATTCTGTAATATGTTTCTCTTCACACTGCAGAGAAATTGCAGAGGCTAATGTCTCTGTGAGGGGAGGAGGCTTTTTCCAGAAGGGTATTCAGCCTGCTGTCAAGTAGTCTTTCCCTTCCACTCTTTCATGACTGAAATATTAGCCTTCAGTTGCCACTGACACAAAAAAAGCCATTTTCTGCTATACCATTGAGCCATTTTACAAAGAAACTGCCAGCAAAATTAAGAACTAGTCTTTTACTACAAATCTAACAAAGCAAGAGAAGTATTTAAATAATGACAAGGCAAGAAAAATACTAACTCATAGTCCAGAGATTCCTAGAACTACAGTGCCATGATTTACTTTCAAAAGAGGGCTGTTGATGCTAAGAACAGCCTACAAGGTCTTGACTTTCCCAAATGGTTTTAAGCCAGAGATATAAAACTCAGTGCTCTTATCACCACTACCACGATCTACTACTAGAGGTGCTAACTTAGTTTTAAAAGAACACTTAGAAAGCAGATATAGACTATAGTAAGCAAAGGTGGTGCAGAATTAAATGGGCACTTGGGCAAACCCTGAAGGTTCAGGTGATCAGAACTGCTCAACAAACTGAGCAAGGAGGTATTTCCAGCCATTGCCTGGCAGAAGCTGGTAAAATAGCTTTTCATCAAGGAATACCCTTAAAGCTGCATGTAGAGCATACAGGTATTTTTGTTTTGTTACTTTAAGAAACAGAAACCACTTCTACAGCTAAGCTTTTATGCTGCCCTCTCTGAAGCACACTCAGTTTTCCTGCAGGAAGAAGTGTAAGAACTTGGAGCTGGAAAAGAGTTACTCCTCATCCAATGAGGCACTGAGGTACTATTTCACACTGCCACCAGAGCTGATACCACCACACCATGGTGGTAGCTAGTGACACTAAAACAAACCAGACTGCAGAGCATCAGGCAAGCAAAGTACCATGCTACTTATTTTTTACTCTTCTCTCTCTTCCACCCCCACCCCACCAATTTAATATAAACAGGAGCTTGGCCTAAGACTTTTTGTGCTTACAGTGGCTGGCACATCAACCCTCTCCAGGCCCTACCTTAATAAAGACAAGACAGACAAAGCAGAGAGAAAATGGATAACATAATATCTACAAAACACACAATACCCACTGGAAGCAACCTGTAGGTTGCTAATGCCAATCCCTAATGCAGCAGTACTCTCTTACTTATGTCTGTACAGTATCTAATAAAATAAAACCTCTGGGAAAGAAACTCATCATCTCCTTCTGCTCCTCTGTGTAAGCAAGACCCCTTGTTTACCAGTTCAGCAAAGATCCTGAGCTGTGACCAGAAGAAAAGGTGCCAAAATTATTTGCTGTGCTGTGGAGTGTGCCCAGACTGTGACCAGCGAGGTGAGAGGTGATGGGCTCATTGCTCTACTCCTGCAATAGTTTTCACCAGCAGCACTTGGTCTGTGACCTAAGGCAGGTGTGCAGCTACAGCAGGGGTGGGTGCACCCAAAGCAGGCACAGCACAGCCCTGCAGAGAGTGCTCAGGTGTGGGGAATGGGATGCTCCACTGCTATATCCATCTTAGGGGGCAGAAGTCAAGCCTGGACTCTGAAAATATGACCTGAATCAGGTCACAGCAGCTTATATATACCTGTGAAGCAGCTTCAGAAGGGAAAAGAAAACCCTGTGTATACTGCAGTCAGGGAAAAATAAGGTTGCAAAATGTTTTATTTCCCATAAAGCATAGTATCAAGTTAGTGATTATAGTCCAAACAGGCACCAATTTTATGTAAAAATTGAATTTTTACTGGTTTTAATTTTTTTTTTTTTTTTTTTTTTTGTTGGTTGGTTGGGTGTTTTTGGTTTTTGGTTTTTGTTTTTTTAAGATGAAAGAACTGCATGGCCTGTTAAAATCTGATTTTCCTTGGGCTTAAGAAATGGTCATCTGTATACATAACAGGCACATATTGCTTGCAATATGCCTCTGACAAGTTTCAGGGAAATCTGTTTCAAAAACATTTTTAGTAGTAGAATCAAAAAGCATTTTCAAATTGAATGCTTCTGTTTTAAAAGGCATGACTTTTAGATAAGTGTTTATGGTAATGTATGGAAATGTAATCAAAATGTAAGAAAAAAAAGGGGAGTATAATGTGTGCAATGAGAAAGAAAGGATCACTGCTTAAAATGTTCAATATCCTACATACACTGTTGCTTGAAGTATTAAAGAATATTAAATTTCCACCTGGGTTTTTATTTACTATTTCATGGCAACATTAAACCAGCCTTTTTAATAGTTTTGTCATTTAAGAACATTTCTCTTGTCCCCTTTTGTCTAGTAGCACGGACTGTTTTAGAAACAGTTTTATGCAATCAAAGAGTAAAGCACAGTTAAAAGCAAAACTAGACTTTGTTACTGCAATTGCCATATCAGAAATGTGCCTGTGGGTGGCCAGGGGACCCTCAATGTTCTTGTGACATGGTCCATAGCTTGGCCAATATCCTGACCTGACTGGAACCCCATAATAAAGCAAGCAGTGCTGTGCTGAATGTAATTCTCCCACAGGTTTGTTGTGTGAAGTTTCCAAGGTATCTTACTGCTAGAACAGTGAAGTTTCAGCTCCAGCTCATGTGAATCCACACAGCTATTTAAAATCTCACTGCTGAGAGGCACCTACATGTGCACTGTTTGTTCATACTGCACATCTTCAGCTCTCATTTTTAAGCCATCTGTTGCACCAAAGTCCAAATGATTTTTAACAAAGGCAGAATGTTCAAACTAACAGTGAAAAGAGAGCTGAAAAGTCCATAAATATGTATCTCCAAGATATCTGCCTAGCCTTAAAAGGCATGCTAATAAAATCAGAAGGACAAGTAAGGTACAAGAAGCTAAATAAACATATTTTTTTTCCCCACAAAATAACATTAAAATATCCATTTAAAAATGTTAATCTCAACTCTATTTATGGGTATACATCATCTGTATCAAAAAGTTGCTATGCCCTTCATGATATGAACATGTGAGTGTGTGTGGCCTTTAGTATCATCCGTGATATCTTTCTTTAGTGAGGTTTTTATGTTATGTTCAGTTACTTCAGCTGTGCCTTCTGCACACATTCACTAGTCTTCTCAGTAAGCATATACTCCTTTTACTCAATATTAACACAAATCAAATGCTTTTCTCACATAAGTGTTAAATTTGGTGCCATAACCTGGCTACATAAATGCCAGAAGTCAAGAAGCACCAGAAATCAGTGCTTCAAAACAAGCTTTTTTTTTTTTTTTTGCTATATTTGGGATACTACAAACTGAGTAATTTCTTTTTGGTCTTTAAACTGCATTAAAATGATACTGCACCTCAGGTTCAGGAGAGTTGGGTAAGTAAAATACTTTAAAAACAAGCAAATTATTACCAAATTGAAAGTGATTTGGAATAAAATTTTATGTGCTATAAATATTCTTACAGAAAGTCTCCTTTGCTTTTGTACTTTAAAATGAGCAATGGAAAACAGACTGAAGGATACACTCCTTATCTTTTGAATGCAAAACTAAACAGTAATAGCTGGGAAACAGACAGAATCAAACTTCTTCTGATAAACTAAGCTATGGAGTTGTTTGGATCGTGTTGGGATGTGATTGGATAAAGGAGGAATGGAATTAATCCAATTCCACCTATTCCCCATCCAACACAAATATGTAGCAAGCCTCAAATTACCCATGTGTGAACCTTACAGTACTCCTAGTTTTCACAGAGATGCCCCTGAATCTCTGTTTCTACTCTATAATCAGCTTACCTTGAAGACAAGAGAGCTTGTCACACTACTATTAACACAGAAGGAAAAGAAATATTTAAATCTCACTCCTAGTCATCAGATATAAATAAATAAAAAGGTACCATTTAATCATTAGCCTAAAAGAAGAATGACAGTAATACAGACACAGAGAAGTCTAAGTAAATAATCTTATTTTTGTTTGGTTTTTTTTACTCACTCCCAAATTGAGGGGGACCATTAAAAGCCACTTTCATCTACCATTTGAGAGTTATGTGGTAATCCCAAATACATGAAAATAAATTCCTTATTCCACTTCTTCTTCCTCCATGCTTTTTGCTTTTATGGTGGTTGTAACTTTGCTACTCATAAAGAGCGACAGAGAATGCAGTCCAAATGCAGCAAAGTCAGCACTAACTGATAGAAGGAAATCTCATCACACAAGGGAAAGTTACCAGCAAGCTTAAAACCCATCTAAAATTAACACACAAATCCACTTCCCAGCAGTCCTGCACTCAAAGCTAATTCCCTCAAGGACTGCTCAACTTAGAAAAGAGGAAAAGGGAAAAAAAAGAGAGGAGAAATAAGTAAGGTGAGAGTCTCTGTGTGTATATTTATGTACATAATTTATTATTAGCATAGTCACTGAGCAAGCAAATTCCTATGGATTTTAATATACAGCTTTACCATTTTGCTTGTGAGTTTTAAATATAGAATTTCCACCACAGCTTCCAAGTCATTAATATAAGAATCCCAAGTAAGAAAATAAAATATACATGTGTTAAGAACTATATCAATAAGAACTTTATTACAGACCCACTCCAAAAGAAACAGGGTAATCCAGAAAAGTTTAGAAGAAAAAATTTATTTCCAAGTGAAAAAAAATGGAAATTATTCCTTTGTAGCTCATGTAGCAGCAGCATATTTTACTGTCTTCTCTACTGGAACCTTCTACTATAATTCTGCTATCCCCTTCTTTGAGAGGGTCTTTTGACTCAACTAGAATCTTTAGGGAGTATGCTAAATAAACCAACAAAAACAAACAGAAAATACACCAAACCAAGTTCTGCACTTTTTATTTATGCATGTACATACAAATTGATTCTATGCATATTAACATTGTATATACATACACACTACTATGTTAAAATAACTTTAGAATTTTTTCTGAAAGAGAAAAACTTTTCTATATTTATGTTAGTTTCTTATGGAAGCAGAGATAGATATTTATGTTCAATACAGTATCTTTTTCAACAGTAAATGTTCTTTCAGACATATTTTGATTAATCTTTTAGGTATATAGATCCTCATATTAACTGTAGTAAAATTCAAGGTAATTGATTATGCTAAACTGTTTGAAGAACATTAGTATAGCAATATTTATTTATGAGGTATCAAAACAAGGATAACAAAGCCCTTGAGTGAAAGATCTGTTTTTTCAACAGTGTTGCTGACAATTATTTTTGAATCATCCATATTCAGTTGGGTTAAACTCACCAATGTGACACCAATCCACAAAAACAGCTGGAAGAAGGATCCAGTAAACTCCTGTCCTGTCAGCCTGACCTTGGTGCCAGGGAAGGCTATGGAACAGATTATCCTGAGTGCGAGCACATGGCACTTAGAGGCCAAACAGGGGATCAGGCCCAGCCAGCACAGGTTTAGGAAAGACACCTCTTTCCTGAGCAGCCTGATCTCCTCTTATGACCAGCGACCTTCCTGGTGGATGAGGGCAAGGCTGTGGATGCGGGCTAACTAGAGATCAGGATACTTTTGAAACTGTTTCCCATGACATTCTCCTGGGGAAGCTGGCACACCATGGCTTGGATTGGTGCACTCTTTGTTGCATTAAGCACTGCCTGGATGGCTCAGCCCAGAGAGTCGTGGCAAATGGCGCTGCATCCAGCTGGTGGCCAGTCACCGGTGGTGTCCCCAAGTATCTGTGTTGGGCCTAGTCCTGTTTAATAACTTTATAAGTGATCTGGATGAGGGGGTCAAGTATAAATTAATGGATGACACCAGGTCAATCTGCTGGAGGGTAGGAAACCTCTGCAGAGGGATTTGGACAGGCTGGAGTGACGGGCCATGACCAATATAATGAGGTTCAACATGGCCAAGTGCCAGGACCTCCACTTTGGCCACGACAACCCCAGGCAGTGCTGAAAGGCTACTGCCCACAGTGGGCTAGCTGCCTGTCAGGGAAGGACTGGGGGTGCTGGTCAACAGCAGCTGAATAGGAGCCAGCAGCGTGCCCAGGTGGCCAAAAGCCAATGGCATCCTGGCCTGGCCAGCAATAGTGTAGCCAGCAGGAGCAGGGCAGTGATTATTTCCCTGTACTTGGAACTGGTGAGGCTGCATCTCAAATCCTGTGTTCAGTTTTGGGCCTCTCACTACAAGAAAGACATCGAGTTGCTGAAGGATGACCAGAGTAAAAAAGCTGGTGAAGGGTCTGGGGTGTAAGTCCTATTAGGAGCAGTTGAGGGAGCTGAGGTGGTTTAGCCTGGAGAAGAGACGACTTGGGGGAGACATCATCACTCTCCACAGCTACCTGAAAGAGGCGTGCAGCCAGGAGACAGTCACTCTCTTCTCCCAGGGAACAGGTCACAGGATGAGAAGACATAACTCTCAAGTTGTGCCTGTGAAAGTTCAGGCTGAACACCAGGAGCAACTTCTTCATGGAAAGGGTTGCTAAACATGGGAATGGACTGCTCAGGCAGGTGGGGAGCATCATCTGAAGCTGAAGAAATTACTGGAAGTAATGCTTCCTGCCACGGTCTGATTGATGAAGCGAGCATTGGCAGAAGGTTAGACTCAATAATCTTAGAGGTCTTTTCCAAATTAAATGATTCTGTTTATTAAAAGTTATCAAAAATACTTTAAGCCATCAGATACAAAGAGCATCCCCCACACAGAGAAGTCACCATCAGGGAGTTGTGGTTTCCCTACTACAGGCATTTCCCCATAATGCAAGGGAGCAGAACAGACAAAGGTTCTGCACAGCTCCAAAGGGTTCATTTTACAGTAAAGCATTAACAAACTGCCACCACCATGAAATCAAATTCAGGTCAGATCTCAAAAATTATTTACATCAGTACCATTGCACATGTGCAGAGCCTCACAGAATTCTCCTTGGGATGATGTAGGTGGAGAGCTCTGCTGTGGTCTGCAGTTGACACATTGCCCAGAGCACACCAGCACAGAGGCTGAGTACCCAACACAGGTTCCCGGATGAGGGCACAAAACACTCCACAGCAACCACACGTCATTTCACACTCTGCCATACACATCGAACAAATGCCACCTTTAATTAAGGTCATGCTGGAGAAGCAACACCAAGTCATTTTCATGCTCTCTAGCAAGCTTAGATGAACTATGCTCTCCATCTGTGATTTGGAAGCAAGAGACAAGAACAAAAAAAAGATCATCTATTATTAAGTTAAATAAAAACACATGAATGAACATAGCTTCAAGAGCCCCTTGCTGACTTAAAAGCAAATATTTTTTTATGAGCTATCATGCCTGTTTAGGAAACTTAGAGCTTGTTATTGTTGCTGTTAGTAAAAATAAATATATATAAAAATAACTCAAAAACAAACCCTAGTAAGCTGAAACTTTTTCCACCCTGCCCAACAGGATATTCTTACTGAGTGCCAGGGGCAAAAGAGGCATAGTTAAGTCCCAAATATCACCCACTCTTTCCCAGCTCTGCTGCCCCAACCACACATTTGATATTTGGCTGCTGATACTGTCTGATGGAGATGTGGTCATGCATCTTTTCTATTCTTTTCCTTACTTTCCCACCTCCCCCATCACATTATTCAATTCTGTGTCATGAACGTTTTGTTTGTTTGTATGAGCACAGAGCAAGTGAATTGAACCCACATCGTCAATTAAACCAAAGTCAATTTGGAGAGAAATACAGAAGGTTAATTAACTGCTAATGATTTTGGCATTTATTTAGGTTAGTCCCTAAACTTAATTTATTGATGTGACAGTATATTAATGCACCACAATTTATAAAAGACACTTGAAAAGCAAAAAAGGTTGGTCGTGCAACATCCAGGGTTGCACACTAAAAAAACATACAGGTGTAATAAAAACTGTTTTAAAGTAACACTTTCAGATTACAAACACTGAATTTCACACCTGAAACAACATATCAGAGCAGACTTGCTCAGAGAACCAGCTAAGCCTAACACAGTCACAGGGTATTCTTCTCTGCTAGAAAAGATTAAGTAGTTAAATTCCTAAATACAGCTTCAGAAACCTAGTGTCAGGCTGCCACTTCCCAAGCCCAAAGCCCTCTCAGAGGTCATTTCATGGCAGTGTTGATGCCCTGTTTTTTCATAGCTGCTGGTAGCACTGAAAATCAAGGACATGAAAAATCGATAGATTTGAATGAAAACTGCTCTTTCTATGAGTACAACATAGGCTGTGGCACAGACAGCATAAATTTAATTCACTGAAAATTTACTTCAAGTTAACTTTCATGTAAGAAATTAAGCCAACTGTGACAACGGCATGAGAGGATAAATAAATACATGATTCTCAACCACTTTCAGTCACGGGTCAATCTTTGAGTCTGAGGTTCTCCAGCACAGCCAGGTCAGGCTTCTCAGAAGCACAGGTACAGATCACAGCATGAGTAAGGAAAGCACTTCTTGCTGCTGAGGTGGGAAGGGAAAACAGCATGACGTCGATGAAAACCTGAAAGTTGGCTTTGTGTAGCATGTAGGACTTAATAAAAGAGCAAAATTAAGATCTAAAACTAAGTAAAAGTAACTCCATAAAGGAATACAAGTACTTTCTTACCAGTTTTAGGCTTAATACACGCTCCTTCTATCCACCGAGGTCAAAGCTGAGATAAACAGGCAACATGCTGGTGCTCAACACAACATTGGGAGAAGGAGTCACACTTCCATTCATTTATGTACCAAAGTCTTAATTAAGCTTCTAAACAAGACTCTTTTGAGATTCAGCTTAAAATGCTGGAAGGTATATGTGAAGATTTCCTGTAATAAAGGTCATGCAGAAACAGTACAGGAGATATGCAACCTCAGGCAGAAACATTTGTCTGACCACAGCCCTTTTCTCACTCAAAGTCCAATATTGCAACTCCACATTGTAAATTCTAAAGGATTGACTCAATCATGAATACTGTAGTCAGGACATTCAGAACAAATTAAAAACAAAACACAACACAACAAACCAAAAACTTTGGCCCATTTTAGCAGACAATCTGCAGTGCAAATGCAGAAAGGGTAAGAAAGAGACCAATAGCAATCAGCATTTATTGCAGTAATCTAGTGGACTGAAAAAAAGATAATTGTTAGTAGTGAACTTTCACCCAATCTGCAACCAAAACAAAAGTAAATGGAAGATGACGATAGGAAATCATTCAGTAAAGTACTTCAAAAATAGCCCTATTGGTACAGAACATATTCAAAGAAGTGTGGTTGCTTTCATATGCCTTGAATAAAAGGGTGCAGTAAATACATGAGTATTAAAATTTGTTGTTATTAGGAAGAAGACATCAGAAAAGAGCAGTTTTGCCTTGTGGAGAACAAGTTTGTAGCCAGGCCAAGAACCCCTGCAGGAAAGCCACAAATGAGCAGTGACACTGGGAGAATTGGTGCATATGAGCTTGGAACACTGATCATGTGATTAACACATGAATAGCCTGAATATACCCATTTCTATCAAAGACAGACCACACCTGCTTAAAAAATACCTGAACACAAAGAATAACAAGCTTGCTTTCACAGCACGAGGACAAAACCAATAGAACTGAGCTACAGCTGTATTGCCTGTGTAACTCCAGGGAAGTAATTCCACACCTTGACCTTTTAGTGTCCTTCCAATTCAGAGTACTTAAGTGACTATCCTAAGCAGTAATAACAAATAATTGTTATTTACCATGCACTTTTATGTAGCTATAATTATCCCAGAAAAGACACATACACAAAAAACCTTAATATATGCCATGCCATAAACAAGATTTTATTGGCTGGAAACTTGTGATGGATTAGTGCTGCACCAAATGCAGCTCAGGGGCTGAACAGATTCCAGTTCTCATTTCATTCTGTAGTATACCAAGGCAACTGTCAGGTAGAGATTCAGATGCTTCTTTCACACTTGAGGTTTCTACCTGTCAGCCACTGCAGCTAAGTGTTGCTCTTGTGTTAGAGTGATAACATGCTACATGTAACACCGACTGTGCTGCCACAGTCACACATTCTCCCAGCTGCTAAGAAAACAGTGGTGACTGCTCAAAACCAAAGTGTTAGGTCATCCTGAAAGTAAGCTTCATACCTGCTTATTCCTGCTTATTCCTGTCTTCATTGTGAGAGGCAGAGTCACTGAGGGATCACTGCAATGATTCAGTCTCATCATCCCTTAACTCCCTCAGATACAGAAGGATGATGCATCTTTTGGTGCCCTGCATTGAGAATTTGTGGATTTGTTTGTCAGGTGAATGCAGGATTTTGTCTGAGACAATCAGGAATAGATACTACACATTACCATTCCCACATCACCTGAATGACAAATGGCTGCAAAACTTTACTTCTCATCCTCCTCAGTGTCCCTGAACCCATAGCTACCCAAACCAAACCAACTTCTGGCTGTTCTGTGATATTTTTCTTTACATCTAATACAGGACACAGATGTGAGTGAAACAGAGCTAGAAACCCAGAGAACAATTACTAGTGTCTTGCTCCTTTGTGGAAATGAATAAATGTGGAAGAAAAGACAAAGAAAAAATGAGAAATTGTTGCTTTTACGATTCCTATCCCCTCCTCTGCCAGCTGTCTCTGGCAAATTCTCTCCCTACAAGAAATCTCTGATGTTTTCACACAAGGCTTTTACACGTTGTTTTAACATGGTCTATCTCAGCCTCTCAATACATGCCCGAGTGCTCCCAAATTCCAGGACAGGCTGTAGTAGTGGACAATAACATGTCTGAAAAGAAACCACGGTACAGAAAAGGTGAAAGTGCTCTGCTTGCAGGTTTCAGACATTATTGGATATGTTTTATTGATCCAGCCATGCAGAGCTCTGAGCTGCTATCAGGCAGCAGCAACTGCTCAAGGCCAACACCATAGAAATGGAAAATATAGAAGCTTGAAGATCATTTTGCCATTTTGAAAATCATTCAGTTCAAAACTTCAACCTCTCTTTGCTACAAGCTTGTTTTGAAAATCAAAAGCCATTTTTCACTTGCTGCTCCTACCTCTCTTCTTTCAATAATTGCACAGCAAGAGCACTCCAGAATCACTGTTCTCAAATGAGTAAAGGTGGTCCTTCTTTCTCCTCAGACCTACAGTAACAGTTAAGATGCTTTCTATCTTCCCTTTAAAGGCAAATGAACAAAAAATCCCCAAAAATACTCCTAAGCAAAACTCACAAATCTTGGGGAGAAAATCAGAAGCAGTTTGATTTATCTCCCTCATTACAATGCACATTGCTTTGACTACTAATAAAACCACCTTCTAGCAAAATAATGAAAAGTGCATGAAGAAGGCTGTGGCAGTAATATGCAACCTACTTCTGAAGTTTAGTCAGCTGAAGAAAAACTGGCAGTCAAGCTTCAGAAGTAAGTGACGTGGCTTTTGTCGTTACACTCACCTAGCCACCATGGATATTTATTTTTACCTTAAAAACTTTTATCTCAAATGTTTAAGGAAAGAAAAAAAGCCAGCAAATTTATCCTTAGCTGTAAAACTAGGAAAAACTTCAGACATGGTGAGCCAGACAGCTCCACGATAGCTGAAGCTCTCCTGGAGGAAGGAAATCAGATACCTGAAACTGCCTCAGCAACTAATTTCTTTACATCATACAGCAATGAGAATGAAAACACATCATCCCCAAGGTATATCCTTTGACAGCAGATAACTGACATATGCTACCACTTGCTACATATAATACTTCTGTACTACTTAGCCCTCTGGACTTCTGATCCTGGTACCTTCAACAGATCCATAACAGAAATGGAGAGCAGGAACCAGGACTCATCAGACTCCTGTCAGCGTTGCAGAATGGACATGAAGGTAAAGGAGGAGCCTGCAAAGAGATGTGTGAGACTACAGCTCAAGAAGGTTTATTAATTGCAAAGCTATGCTGGCTCTGCAAGAGAGCATCACACACATCTACAGTCTTCCCACCACATTAAAAGGTTTGATCAATCAGCTGTGAGCTCTGACAGTTTAAAAAATAGTAAACATTCAAATACTCTGCCAGTATTTAAAAAACAGTATTAGCATACAGATAGTCACCACAACTACCTTCTGATTTATTAGCAATTGCTATTGTTTAGATTTATCAGGATTTCTGTGAGTCCTTGAGAAGTATCTTGAAATAGCAGACAGTTTTAAAAGCATGTATCCCTTTTCTTACACATGATAATAGCAAAAAGAGCATGCACAGAAGGTTTCAGGGGGCTTAGATTGGTAAAGGAGCAGAAGTGCGGAACTAGAAAAACAGCCTGATTATAGAAGAGGCTGAGACTCTGCTCTTCAATGAAGGTCTTTCTCCAAACTGCCTGCTTATAACAATCTCTTACTACTAATGAAACCTGCCCCCTTGACACTATATTATTTTTTTAAAAAAATTACAGTCAACCCAAAGTTTGCTAATAACAATTTCTTCCTAGGTACTAATCTTCCCTAATCAGCACTAGCAGACATCTCCAGTTTCCTAAGTGAAAGCATATACTTGGAGGTTAAGTTTTTTGTCTCAATTGTCAGAGCACCTAGTATCCTCTGATCCTCTCGAAGCTATCATCCACCTAAATTATTGATTGAAACACTGTCATTTTTTTCATTCTCCTACTCTTCATATATCAAGTGAAGACACACTAATGGTATGATACAGATTTTGTTTTCCTACTTTTTATGAAATATGAGGTGTCTTTTTTTGGTAAGAGGTATTAACCTGAGTTGCTGAATAAATCATAGAATGATTGGGGTTGAGAGGGACCTTAAAGACCTTCTAGTTCCAACCCCTGTGCCATGGGCAGGTAAATCTTTCACTAGATCAAGTTGCTCAAAGTCCTATCCAGCCTGGCCTTGTGCACTTCCACTGATGAGGCACCTGCAACTTCTCTGAACAAATTGGTCCAGTGCTACACCACCCTCCAAGTAGAACGTTTCTTCCTAACATCTAATCTAAAGCTGCCCTCTTTCATTTACAACTATTGCCTTTTGTGCAGTCACTATCTGCCCTTATAAAAAGTTCCTCTCTCTCCTTTTTATATGCCCCTGTAACATACTAGAAAGCTGCACTGAGGTCTCCCTGAAGCCTTCTCTTCTCCATGCTGAATGACATGAATTTTGTGCCAAGGGAAAGGAGAATAGGAAGAAGACAAAGCTGGCATC
Organism: Erithacus rubecula; assembly: GCF_903797595.1. Taxonomy (NCBI): domain Eukaryota; kingdom Metazoa; phylum Chordata; class Aves; order Passeriformes; family Muscicapidae; genus Erithacus; species Erithacus rubecula. The sequence continues at coordinate 50,322,237 of NC_136689.1, read as the reverse complement.
CAGAGCTGAAAAAGCTCTTACAGAGAAACAGGATAGTCAATCCTCTTATTGCTCAAAATTGAAGAACAAGATACTGCACTATCACTTTTTACACCATGTCCAGACAGAAAAATGGGGTCATATAGTAACAGACATATATAAAATCATAAAGAAAATATTCTCCATGAGACTTGCACCTTTAGCATATGCTTCACCATCTTTACTTCTTTCAGCTGCAGAAATTCAGGGACAGATACACAGGGGAGTAGCTGTGAAAAAGAATGAGCACTCAAACCTTCATAGCAGGTACCATCATTCAAAGATTCTCAGTAGCTGGGAAAGAAAATAAATAAATTGAATAAAAAGCTGCCAATAGGTTACATATGCTTTTACATCCAATGGCAGTGGTCATGCTTGAAGTGTGCCTTGACCCACCACAACAAGTGAGCATGTTTGCTCCCCAAAAAAATTTTTCTCCTCAATAGGACCACATGACAGCCAGTAAGCCAACTAATGCAGAAGGTGATAACTTAGGAACAACATGTATGTGAACTGGATAAAACAAGACCGGATGCCAACTAGAGATTCAGCTGTTACACTTAACTATTGATATCTACAGATGCTAATTACATACATATTCAAGCTCATACTAACACTACAGCATTTCAAGCTCTCAAGGCACCTTGTGGTGGAAGGTCTGCGGATGCTTAACAAGACAAATGCAGCCTGTTTGCTCCGGCTGCTCTAAACACATAGTGAATTTCCCCAGGTCCTCGTTTGAATCTCAGACCCATTTTTTTTTTTTTTTCCTGCAGACAGCCATCTGCTCCTATCATTAGCATGTTTCTCTGCATCTAAGGACAGGAAGCCTTTAAGATAAAAGTTTTTCCAGACGAGTGTTTCTTCCATGTTTGTCCCTGTTTTTGTCCTCAAGGATAAAAAGTGTTGATGGGAAGAGTGTGAGGTTTTGTGTGTACTAGCAGGAACATGCATGTTCTGCTTTTGCCCTGAGTACTGCAAGAAAAACATCCAAATCCTCAAAGACAGGCATTTTTTGTAGATTTTTTTGGTAGAAAACATCAGTTGATGTTTTCTATCCTTTAGTCCATTTATTTTTCTCTGATAATTTTATACACCCATTTTGATAGTCCCTCAAAAGTTATTAAAGACAAAACCAAGTTTTAGGTTCCCTCAATATCATACATTCAGTTTGATCTTAGAAATAATCAGAGATTTTATATCATATTACACATCCAATGCCAACATCTGTAACTACAGAGTTCCTCTTCTTCTCACCCAACCTACACGTTTGCAATTCTTGTACCCAAATGACAAATGGCAAAGTCAACTCCAAAAACTGAGTATCTCCTAGTGTATCCTTGGCATTAGGCCAAAGAGCAATTATTCCAACATCTCCCACATTTCAAAACCTATGCACAGTTTCAAGCAAAAAATTGCCAGTCATCTTCACTCTTATGGAACTGCAGGTTCCATTGGAATCCACTCTTCACTGAAAGCACTTGATAGATTGGTTACTGTGCATGTAAAAAAACCATAAAACTTCTCTGAAATATATCTCAGCTAAATCACAATCCCTCCCACCAAAGCTAAACACTTTGTTCTCTGTATATTCTGAAAAGTTTTCTCAGCACTGCCAAATCGGAACTCTCCTCATATCAGAAATTCCTAGAGCACTGCCAGTTGGAGACAGGGAGGAATATGCTTTTTTGTTGCTCACTCTGCATATATTTCTGATACCACTGAATGCTTATGACAAAATCTTGTTTAACATTATCATGCAACCACAAAAGACCCTTGAAATTCCTCTGAGAGAATTACGGAAAATATAAGAAAATGCGAGACAGTTTACAATTAAAGTATTCAAGCAATCAGAATTACAGAATCTAGATCTAATACTTGAAATAAACATTAACAAAGAAATGTGCTGTCTTAATCTCAATATATGTTTGCTTTAATTGTGTCATACTATTTATACTATTAATATTTATATGTTACAACTAAAATGTAGTGCTTGGCATAAACTACAGGGTTTGAATTGATTTGATTATTTCTTATACCACTTCACATATTTTATTACTTAACTGGCTAAGATTTACTTCCTTATGTAGTGTCTAGCTGAAAACCTGGGCACTCCCTCTAGAAGAGAAAGGCTATAACTTTGTTTGCTGGTGTCAGCTATACTACATAGTATTCCCATGGATGCTCATATTTCCTGATGTGACTATTTTTTATGCCATTCATGAACTGGGATCATAGGGATGCCATCAGTAAAGAATCAGGTAACCATTTCAGTCCAACCATATACTTAAATTGGGAGTGGGATTAAGATGTCTATAATCTTCTACTTCTATTACAATGACAACATGCACAGTTGCCTTCTGTCACATGGGAAACATTTATAATATTCTCACTCCTCTTCTATGTTGCATTTCCTGCAGAATTGACTATTTGAGCTAATTCCACATTGGGGAGCCAGAATTTTTTATCCCAGTTCCATTAAACTTGCTTCCTACACAAATCAGATTGACTGAGTCATTCAATACATTTATATTAAATCTCATAATCACTTATTCAGCATTGACTTTTTATACAGCTAACTGGAATTTAGTCCCTTTGTACAGCCGTTAAGATATTCCCATGAATATTACAGCATAAGTGGAAGCAATAGGGTATTAGCACACTCTACTACTCACTCCATCAATTTATGTGCTGAATATGAATTTGGAAACTCCTATGAACTTTAATGTGCACTATGTGCACAAACATCCACTGTCCTGGCAAGATATTTAGCCTCCTTAAATTGCAAAGGCATAAATCACCTGCTTCAGCCACAGAAAACCCAGAGAACTCAGTATTACTGAAAGAAGTGGAATTTGTATTTCCTATACAATTTTATGCAGTCAGCCCACAAAAGTTATGGTAGATAAAACTAGCTAGAAGTAGTGAGCCTCATGCATGGTCAGACTGACTGTAGCCCAATTTTTGGCAAAAAATGTGATTAATTTATGCACAAATGCACGTTTTGATATTGTGCATATTAACCATTGATTTCTGAGGTCTAAGTTGTCTTATTTTTTTAGGAACACTGAGAGCCCTCAATACTCAATAACATTATTGAAGAACTATTAAGATGTTTTGCACTGCTACCAAGGAATCAAATTAATTAAAGTCAAAAAACCAAAGATGATGCTCTGTTAGCTGCTTCAGTTACCAGAATAAGCAGGAAGAACCAGCGTGAGTCATTCTTGCAGTACACTGGCATGTTTAGTAGATGCACAACTTCCTTTTCCCCCATTTATCTCCTTCAACCCCTATATTTATTTCAAAAGAGTTTATTCATTGCAGATTAGGTTTTGTCATTCTTGTGAGTCATGGTCTATTCAGTGATAACACTGATAGCAAACATTGAGTATTCACTTACACATATAAAATGTTCATAAGCTAAACCAAGATATTTAAACAGCAGTTGCATTTTCACAAACAACCTACTCACTTCTCTAACATCTCTTCTACACTGCCAGAGAAGAGGGGCATCTGATTGATTTATACCTCACTTTCACATTCTCTTGTCACTAGGCAAAATGCTATAAAAGAATCTTAGTGTAAGAAAAAAAAATCTTGACTGGAACTTGTCCTATGGTTTTGAGTCTGGAAGCTGTGATAGTATCTTCATAACTTTGATAAAAATAATTACTATACTGCAAAGATACAATATTGCAGATGTTATTCAGTGAGTCTAAGAAAAACCTTCCACAACATCTACTTTTCTAACATGTTTCTTTCTTAACACCATATATACAATCACTATAAGCAGATGTTTTCCTCCAATTCAGTAGCATTTCTAGTACTCAGTGGGACATATGCACTGAGTTTTTTGAGAACAAGTAGGTTAATATGATGCTCTTTCAGTAATGATATTAGCTGCTCAATGTTTAAGTCCACCCTCATTGCTACTTGGCTTAGACCACTCCATCAGGAAAAGGTGGACATATTCAAGGGATTATTTTCTTCTGAGTCTTAAAGAAGAAAAACTCCTTCAGGAGTTATTGCTTCACACATACAGGTGCATGATACCTGTTTGTGAAGCAGAGCTTTGCCAGCCCCATGAGAATTGAAAACCAGTAGCTGCCTTCAACAGGTTCTCAACGGGGGAGTAAAATCTATTATAATTTTAAGTGGAGAAGACTCACAATGGAGACTGAAGGAGAAGAAGGAAAGATAAGAGCTCCTTCTGGTTTGGCTGCCAGCAAGGTCAGAGCAAAGAGAGGTATGCAACATTAGCAATGCAAAACCCTCAACTCCAGAAGTCACTTCCCTCACAGACCCACACTTGGGTCTTCAAAAATCATCCCAGGTAACATCTACTCACTGCCTTCTTGAGACTTACTGCTTGAAAGGATGGCATTTTAGAAGCAGAGTAGAGTGAATCAGGAAAGAATGATTTTCTGCTGCTTGTTGGTTTTGTTATATGAGGTTTTACATACAAGAACTCACAAAGCCTTTTTCATTCAAACCAATAACATCAAGAAATCCTGGCAAAGTACTATTCCTTCTTGCTCCACAGCTCTGAGGGGTCCATGTGAGCACAACCAGTTTCTTTTGTGAGTGTAGCATAGTATTTGACGGCACACTCATACAGCTTCTGTCAAATTCAGCCACTGAATGAAAGAGGTAGAACACATTTAGAATAATAAAGTACAGTGAAAGTGAGCCAAGAGAGGGTATAAAATTTTCATGTGAGACATTCCAGAGGGCAATAGCAAATTTTAAGGGCCTGTCCATCAAATGACTACCAGAGGAGTAATTCTCTACTTTGCATAGAATCATATTAAGTTGACTTCATTTTTTATATATACTGGCAATTAATACAGCTTCAGGTAGCACACAAGCATTTTTCTCTTGCACATTCAAACCCCTAATGAGCCATGAAATCTTGCTTGGATTCTCCCCCCAAAAAATTAACCCACAGAATGTGTGGCTAACACAAAAGACTGAGACAGAGACTAACCACATCCCATATTTTCTACTCTTCTAGTAGTTCACTAGTAGTGGAAATTAAGACAAAGCACTTCCAGATTTCACATGAATGAAAAGAAATTCTCATATAAAAACAAACATACAACCCCCTCCCCCCCCCAAAAAAAAAACACCAACTCTCCTCCTATGAAGAGCATACTCAGTTTTAGTTAAACTACAGAAGCACAACAGTGCACACCTTATCTGGCTATTTCCTAAACTAGGACTGGCGTGAGCCCACCATTCTCTGTGCCCTAACTTTAATTTTCACTTTTCTTCACAGAATTAGAAAGAAAAGAAGTAAGTAATCAGGGATACCACTAGTTTGGTTCTTTTTTTGTTTGTTTTGTTTCTTTCTTTGTTTTGCTAAGCCTTTTGTAGAATAGAGAAGAATCAACCCCATGATGTACAATAATGTGCAAGGATATCTAAAAGCCTACATTATTGTATTCCCTTATATTATTGTGTCCTAACTTCCACTATGATATTCTGCTATGGGCATTAATCATTCCAATTTAATTTAATAAATTTAATAAATTTAATTATTTAATTTAGATTAGAAAAGTTTTAAAAGGGAACTTTACACTTCATCTCAGGCACAGAGATCTCTTCCTTCTTTTTCTTCTACAGAGAACATGCACATAATTGTTATGGGTCTTTGTTCCCATTGGTCAGGTTACACAAAACTTCATTACAATACTTCATTCTCTCTATCCACTTGCACTTAGCACACCCCATCTTTGTAAAGGAGGGTCAGCCATTGCAGCTCTGTTTTATTTATTTTCATCAATACTGGTGTGAACATGTATCACATTTGAGAAAAACAACAAAAAAGGATGGGCTGGTTGTTAACTGTTACAGAGGAGACTAAGGAAGTAAAATGGCAACCATGCAATGCTGGTAGTTCTCTTAAGGAATAAAACTTCTAAAATCTCCTTTATGTTGCTGACAACGTGTTTTGTACAAGACGGGTTTTCTGGCGTTTAGATGAAAACTTATGCTGTAATTTCAGTGAGACACTAGGTGAGAAACTAGTGGTAACACCTCTCTCTCCTTCAGCTAGCTACCTATATTCACAAAGCCTAGTGCACCTTATCATTTTGATACGTCTGTCCCTCTCTCAACATAAATATAAATTGATCAATCAATTCAAAACACTTTTTGAAAGAAAAGCACCATAATCACATATCTCTTACATGATCTAACTTTACATGGACGTAGAAGGAACAGGCTATTCTGTTAATTCTCAGCAATTAACCATAGCTGGCACAAAGAACAGCAACATCATGTCCACACACAGGCACAGTGAACCTTGGCTTGTACACGTGGACTAGTCTTCTGGAGCAAGATAATTATGTGAAAGAATGAACTGTGGTGTGGTCAAGGGCAGGTTGTAGATAATGTTTTGCACTGAACTATGGCCAGATTGATCTAATGCTTTACTCACCACCCTAACTGCAGTGCTTCTGGACAGCCAACTTTCTGGGAATCTCTTATTTTATTTTTTGAAACAGACATGTATCAGAAAGTGTTATCCACTATTCAAAAAATATCCATGTTGCCAGACTTCCTTTTCATTTTGCACTGGCATTCACTACCAATGTTCAATTAAGGAAAAAGTCCTCTAACTATAAATAAACCAGCTGGGTTCCTTAACAGCCTGTTCATTTGCTTGATTTCAGTTTTCATTAGCCTGTCCAAGACTGCAACTTTTATTTGATGTTACTAAGAATCATTTAATGCATTGCCTAGTGGCTTTTCCCAACTTAAAATTGTTTTTTTTGGCATTTAGCAACCACTAGCCAAAATACAAGTATCTAAATTATTAACATTTCCAGGTCAGAGAAACTTAACATCATAAAAAGGGGAGTACCTTGTGATTCTTGCTTAGGTGTGGGCTTAACCTGTTTTTTTATTTGCTGATGATTTAAACATAAATTTGTAGAAATTTTCCATGGTTGTAAGTTGCTAAGTAATGGAAATGACTTGTACTCAAGGAAGAAGCACTATAGAAAGCTGCTCAACAAAAGAATATTCCACGAGTGAATGTAAGGATTGCTAGTGCATGGAAAGCCTTATGCTACCTTGCCACAATATGGACATAAGAGAAAACAGAAATGAAAACTGTAATTTCTATCCATTGAAATATATATTTTTTTAATACTGGGTATGTCCAGCACCACTGACTTAGTAAGCAGATAAATTATTTTAAGTTAGACATTTTCTAGGTAATTACTGCACTCCTTATTATATGTGGATTCATGGAAAGGAGTGTGCACTATCCAGTGTATACTCTTTGCCAAAATATTTTTTTACAAGTGCAGGAATATAAAGTGCTATGTTAAATACTTGCACAGGGTCTGACTTGACAGTGTTCCAAATCAGACGCTGCTGAAATCACCCAAGTACCCGCCAAAATTGCAGGACTGGTGCCACAAGGAGCTGAAGTGTAAATTTGATCACAGTACTTGCAGCACTCTTTGTATGTGATCAGCCCTTACCCCACCAAGCCTGTTTTTCATAATCACCAGCACCCTGTTCTTGTATAAAATGACCATCATCTATCGGCATCAGACAAGCTCATTTAATATTTTACTGAGTCAATCCAGGTGCATAAATAATCTACACACACTTCCTTCATCATGGAGGTAAGGCAGACGCAAATCTATGAATAATTATGATTGCATAAATTACAATTGCATATACTGCAGCAAGATAACCATAAAAGCCCAATTAGTTCACTCATGATTTCCCTGTGGGAAATCTGTTCATTTTTGGAGGCAAGATTGTGCTTCTTTATAGAGGGTGTAAGCATTATTTTAAAGCTGGCATTAAAACTCACACCCATTGCAATAAATACTCTTTACAGTGACATAGTGACTGAGAAGCTACTAGCTAGTTGAAAAGCTTACTACATTCCTGAGAAGTCCATTTAAATGTGAATCCCATCTCCAGTTATCAATTAAGATGCAAGGATCTGACCTTAAGCAGAAGTCGCAGCCACCTCTGGTGTAAGCATCCACTGACTACTCAAGCATGATACCAATTAGTGAGTAAATTCTTGGTGAGTGAATGCAAGGTTCTCCAGGGAGAAGCCTGAAACATCCAGGTATTAACTATTTATGAAGCATAATGTGAATGAAAGGGTGGTCCTGGAAGAGCTGTATTGTCAGAAACTAGGCAGAGGGCATGCAGGGGATGAAAAAAAACAGATGCTCTTAGCAAGCCTCTATGTGTCAGATGGAAGACAAGCAGAAAAAAACCTCTGGTCTTACAAGTATCAAGGGGAATAAAGGTTTGAATACACATGCTGACCCTGCCTAACTGATTCATCCTGCCTAACTGATCCTAAAAATCTCTGCATAGCTATCAGAAGGACAAGTAGAAAACTACCCAACAGGATGAGTTGGGTCAGTATGTTAGCATCAGCACTGAGTCACCTTTCTGGAGGTGTTGCTGCCTTCCCCTTCACCAGGAAAGACTTTGTCCCCAGCCTATAACTCTGCAGGGGGTTATTGTGGCCAAAATTCAGGACTCGGCATTTGGACTTATTAAACTTCATCCCACTGGACTCTGCCCATCCATCCAACTATTCCAGGTCTCTCTGTAGAGTCCTCCTACCTTCCAACAGATCAACACATGCTCCCAGCTTAGTGTCATCTGCAAATTTATTAATGAAAGACTCAACACCCTCATCCATGCCATCAATGAAAATATTGAATAGTCATGTCAAACTTTCTCTATTTAGTAACAGGATAGGGACAATAAGGGTAAAGCCCTGGAGACTGCAAAGCTATCATCTAATTCTGAACATGCTGTGGTTGTCATTTTCCTTGACCACCTCTTTTTCTGTAGGCCTTTGTCAGAGAGCAACATTCTCATCAGGACTTTGTAAAACCCAGATACATATTAACAAAGTATCTAGAGCTGCCCTTTTGTCTGGGAGGGAGATTGCTAATGCTCTTAGCAGCGCTTCTTGAAGTCTGCTTTCCTTGGTGAATTTAGGAACAGTCTAGTGTTTAAGATTACTTCTAAATCATGCATTTAATTTTATTGCTTTTTCTTTAGATCTATAGATTTGAGTGAGCGTTAATACATCACTCATATTTCATTCAGTGATTGCAGTGCTTCACATTCTTTATATTCGCCTTCTAGAAATGTTTTGGCAGCAGAACTGACTATGCCAAAATGCATAAGAAAGGGTAGAAATAATAAATGCGCTATCAATTTGGCTGACACAGTTCAACATTTTAAGTTTTGTTTGTGACCCACTGTTCATCTCTGGCAATTTGAATATACATATGCAGTGTCCTTTTTAAAAATGTGTGGGACAATAGGGAAGCTCTAGTGTTATTAACATAATAAATCTTTACCAAAACAGTTTCCTTTTATATTGCAAGGGCATGCTGCTGCTGTGCTCATTTAGATAGTAAATTTTGAGGTGTGAAAAATTTGTTGAAATCTGCTGCAAGTCTTAGCAGGCTTGTAGGGAGGTTTTGTGGTGGCTTTGAGGTTTTTTGTTTGGAGCTTTTTGTGTGTGTGTGGCCTTTTTTCTTTTGTGAGTGTGCTACCTTATCCCACGGGTACTGCTTATAATAGAATGAATAACTGCACACTGAACATTTGTCCTTGCTGGTGCAGTAGAATCAAAATGTCTAGGCAACTCCTTCATGAAGATTGTGCAGGATGCTGTAGTTGATAATCCATATTACTAGCCATAAAAGGTTGGGCAAAAGATCTTGAAGACACTTTAGAGCAACAAATTTACATTTTATATGTTGTGTTTGCAGTAAAGAAGTATTAAGCTCCTTCCCAGGTCCAGAAGAATGGCACAATCAATGCCTACAAACTGAATGCACTTCTAAAGAGAAACTATAAAAGATTTTGTTCAGAATGTTTTAGGGATGTTTAAAGTCTATTAATTTTCTTATTCCTAGTTTGTTTGTGATGTTTTTCCTAGCATTCTATTATAATAGAAGAATATCACTGTTTCCCATTAATTAGTATAGTGGTCTGAAGGGGGCCTAATGATGTGTTTTCCTTTATACATAGACAGTTGCTGAACCTGGAAAAGAGGATTTTGTGTGAGTGTTGTTTTTTTTCTTACTGAGAGGGTAAAGCCACTGTAGACATCCAGATGGGAGGTAGAAGTCATTTTTAGACCCTGGTAGATACTGGATATCAGTGGATTTGATGATTTCATGATGAAATCTTTAGGCCCAGAGAATGGTAAGAAATAGGGCTGTCATTCGAGCCAACACCACTCTGATACAGACTGAAAATTTTTGAACCTTGGTTCGGGAAACCCCTCCATGTGAAGAGGTCAAAAGCCATTTGTCTGCTCTCTTGGGAGAACAGTGATTTATTTTCCTGTAATCAGTTAGGAGTTATTGATCTTGCCCTGGTGAATATAGAAAAAGTAGGATGTGAAAATGAGACACAGATTCCCATGAGGGCACTGAGTTGTCCTGACTTCTCTGTGGAAGAACTCCTCTCTGAACATGGAGGAGTGATTGCTTAGCCACATGTTTCCATAGGTCACTTCAGAGATTTTTCTAAGTCTAGAGGTGTTTCTGGTTCTCATGTCATACCTCATTTTCTGTTTGGGATTCAGAATCAGAATTGTGTTTCAAATTGTACTGCGAGTACATACCCTGCCTGTATTATTTCTGAAATGCCAAATGTTTCCAGATACAGATGGAAGCAGTGGAAAGGAACCACATTCAAGTCTAAAACATACATGTTCTGAGCAACTAATACTGTGATGATGTGTTTCTGGGGTATCTTCCTGTTCGCTCAGCATTTGAAATACTGTGCTAAAATAAACAAATTGCCACAGTGTCCACTAGGGACTGAAAACAACAATTCGTTTACTTGTATTAAAGCAATGTTTGTTCAGGATGTTATTTTTGTCTATGGGAAATGCTGTAGATCTGGCTGATTTTGTTTAGAAAAGGTATTCTGAATCCATGCTAGAAGCAGCTGAGGGAGAAGCTGAATGTGAAGTTTGACATGCTGTATTTTCATGGAGAATATACGACATTTGGGCATTCCAATAGAAGTGCTGAAGTTGCAATATACCCAAGCATAAATAAGCATAAGGAATGCTTTTTCCAAGTAGCTTGGAGAAGCTATGCCATTTAAAATTGGCAGGTTCCATAGTTTTATTTCTTTGGAAAATCCCACTCAAATCATGCTAAAAATACACGCTTGTCTAATTGAGGACCCCATACTTTCTTTTCCTGTTTTACAAATGAAAGCTGGGAAAAGATCCTGTCATGCTAAGATGTGAGTATCCATATATCATGAGTCTTCTTTTTGTGCATGGTGTTGTTGAGATTTGTTCAAGCAGTGATGATTATCAAGCTTTATGGTTTCAAGACTTACATAGAGTGTTTGAGTGTGATAAGGCAAGAGGCCAAAAGCCTTCATCAGTTGTGAAGGTTGTGTATAGCTATGTGGTAGTCTTCTTTTTTTGTAGGAGTTATTTATGTTTAGAAAATAGATATGGATAAATCTTCTTTGAGCCTTTGTTGGCACAAGACTGCAAGTCTTGTAACCACTGGTTAGCTTTCCAATAAGTTCATTAAATCTTGGCTTGGTGCCTATCTCCTCAAAGTATGATGGGCTGTGGATGATGAGCTGGCATACCATTCTGGATGTCATCTTGTGTAGGAGCATAAAGCACTAATTTGCATGATGATAGAATCTCAGGTTTCCACAAAAATGCTCATCCAGACAAACCCCAAACAGCAACACCTTCCTAAGTAATACTTCCCTTGGATAAGAATTCTTTGGAGGAATTCACTAAAATGAATTCTGAATGTTAGGGGCCATTTTTCAACCTGAACTTTTTTTATCTGCCAACTTTCTGTTGGAGTTTAATCTATTAAAGTTCCAAATGAGTGTGAATTCCAGTTCATTGCCCACTGATATTATTTAGGCTGTAAGACTTGTGAAATGGATTTTATTGACATGTTAAAGTTAACCCTCTCCTATGTTCCTTCACCATGGAACCCTCTGAATGTACAGGCTGCAACCTTGTCAAAATCTCCAATGTAAAAACTTTAGAAATGTAAACAAGTACTGATGGCTTGGGCTGAAACTAAATTACATTTATGTGACTCAGAATTTTAATTCTTTTCAGTAAATTCTTGAGGAAGGATTTAATAAATTAATGTTTGATAGTGAGGTATTTATTCAGATATTTTACAGCATTCACTTTTATGTGCAGCCATAGGCACTTGAGACAGAAGTCCTATTCTTACTCATGTCAAAAGTAGCTGTTTCCTTGACTTCAGTCACAGTTTCAAAAAGAAGTGAATATCTCACTGCTTTCACTGCCCTCACTAATAGACCTCATCACTCTCCAGTGCAGTGAAGTCTTTGTGTGAATTATCTTTCCTTAGGAGAAGAAGGGAGAAATTTCCAATAGGATGAGCTATCTATACAGTATTAATAAGACACTTTATTTCTTTCCTCCCTCATCCTACCTTCACAAATGCTATAATGGAAAACAGATATGGTCAACTGCTTCAGCTGTTTCCCATTCTTTATCTGAAAGTTACATTTTTATAAGTAGCTCATAAAAGAGTAATAAATTCTGATTTGCTAAAAGCCATCTGGTTAATGGATTGCTTCAGAACTATTTATAATAGGATCTGTCTATGTAATTAACAGTTAAAGGCACAAGCAGTTTGTTTTATAAGATGCATACTTCCATTGTTTATTAATCCTTGCAAGCAATGTGTGGCTACATTCTAAATACCAGGACAGATTTTGTTTAAAACAAGTGTAATATTGAGTTTGTAATTTGAAATACCATTTACAGCTTCATCATGTCACCAGAAATTGTCTCCCTTCACCAGTGTGTGCTGTTCTGGAAGGATTACACCTTGGATTTAAATCTAGTGGTTGAAAACATCAGAACTTGATGAAGGCAGAGGCAGTGATAGGGCCTGAATTTTGTCAGCCTGAGCAATGAGTTGTAGAATGCATGGGTGTAAATCTCATCTTCCATTCAGTTAGAAGGACAGGGGCACTATGGAGAGCTCAAAACAGAGATACAAAACACAGTGTTTTGTTCTGTTGTCTCTATTGGTGTGCAGGGCTGAGTTTCAGGTAGTTTGGCAGCCTTTCACCAAGTCCAGCCTCAACTCTCCTGCTTGTTTTGGCATACTGTTGCAGCTCCTCAGGGACTCACATGGCATAGCCAGCCACATATGTGGAAAAGTCTTAGGAACTACCACAGAATTTCTTCTGACTGACAGGATGTGTGTGAGGAAGAGTCAGTCTGTCATGAATCAACCACTTTCATAACTTTGGAAATAAAATGAGAAGGACCTAAAGATGTCAAGTGGTTATGTCCTTGGTGATATTCAAACCTTTATCTGAGAGGTGGAACAACTCCTACTACTTCCTTGGACTGTGCATCCTCTTTGTAGTGCTCAAAAATCTCCTTCAACTTAAAATTATTTTCTTAAGTGTTTCTTTAAAAGTCCTCTGAAGATCCAGCAAAATAAAAATGCTTAGCTGATCTTGTGCGAAAAGAAAAAGACTGCAGGCACACAGCAATTTCAGAGAAGCTGGCAGGAATTTTTAATGTGACTGAAAGTGTCTGAGTGACAAATTAGTAATAAAAATGTCACTAATTAGACCATAGTAAAATCTTGATAATCAAAACTACTTGGGTGAGACTAAATATATTCAGATTATGGGTAGGCCAGATAATGGGAATCAGCTGAACAGAGAGACAAGCTGGCAGCTTGTTACAAAGGGAGGCTTAGAGACATGGTGGGTGTTTTGAATAAACAAGCACCTAACATAATTACAGAACATAGTCCAAACGTAGCAATGAAAGGATAGTTGAATGAAGAATTTTAAACAGTGGGGAAACATCATCTCCCTTGAATTAAGGAGAACAGAGGTAGTGCTAGAACTTTGTGGTTTTATTGAGACAAGTAAGCCTGGAAATTAGGGCTTAAACCAGACTGAAATCTGCTCTGTTCTATCAAAATGGGTCCTGTGTGCTCAGAGGCCTTTTGAGTCTCCTAGTCTGCTACCAGCACAAGTTCATTACATGGGACATCAATAGGATTTGGGTCTGCAGCAGGATAAATTACCTCTTTAAGAGGGTTTGGGCTAGCTGGTTTCCTGAGGTAGCAGGAGAGCTCTTTAGTAGGATATATACTATAGGTGACATACTTCTGGGGAACGGGAGGAGACACAAGGCGGTTTATTTTATTGTTGAGCAGCTGGGTTAAGAAATGCGGTTTAGTAGAAAATGTGCACGTCCAAAGAATAAAGGAAGAATCCAAAGTCAGTATCAGCTACTGTGTGAGAAAGAAAAACCTCGTTTTTGGGGAATGTCTTTCAAGCAGAAGCTTTTTGATTCATTGGTTGGTAAGTTGAACTGACTTACAGGGATGCCATGATCCTTAAACTCATTTGTTCTGCTGGTTCTAATGCTGCATTTTTGTCCTTTTTACCATTTTTTCTCAGGTGAGATTGTGGGAGAAGTAGTACAGCAAGTACCTAGTTTAGTGCTTTCACATGAAGCAAATTTATGGTGTGGACTGAAAGGGCCTTTGGTATGGAAAAGAAAACAACTTTGGGAAACAGTGCTATAGAACATGCAGGATAAAATGGCTCTGCTAGGAATGCCAGCTTTTTAACCAAAGCTAGTAGCTTCTCAATCACAATGTCATTGTGAAGGCTACATATTACAATGGGTGCAAGTTTTAATTTCAGCTTCAAGGTAATACTTACACCCCCCAGAAAATAAATTGTGTGAAAACAACCTTATTGTGTTTTTAGGAATTTTTTAGGTTTTTTTTTCGTAGCTGATCCAGCTTTGCCATGTCATAGCAAGACTAAACTCAAGTGTGATTCCTTTTGTTGTTCCAATTTGCTGTTGTAATCACTTGCATCTTGTACTGGTATTACTGAACTATCCCTTCTATGTTGCAGTAGGATCATTTGTGATGATGGCAATCACAAAGGACAATCACAAAGTAATGCTGATCTGTTCTTGAAAATACCACTTTTAAACACCATTTGATTTGAAGCATCCGCATTTCCTGCCCAGGCAGAAAGGGACCTGGGGGTACTGATTAACAGCCAGCTGAACAGGAGCCAGCAGTGTGCCCTGCTGGCCAAGAAAACCAATGGCATCCTGGCCTGTATGAGGAACAGGGTGGAGCATAGCAGGAGCAGGGAGATCATTCTTGCCCTGTACTCAGCACTGGTGAGGCCACACCTTGAGTGCTGTGTCCAGTTCTGGCCCCTCAGTTTAGGAAGGACATTGAGACACTTGAGTGTGTCCAGAGGAGGCAACAAGGCTGGTGAGGGGCTTGGAACACAAACCCTGTGAGGAACGACTGAGGGAGCTGGGGTTGTTTAGCCTGGAAAAAGGAGACTCAGGGGTGACCTTATCACTCTGTACAACTCCCTGAAAGGTGGCTGTAGTCAGATGGGGGTTGGTCTCTTTCACCAGGCAGCAACTGATAAACCAGAGGATACAGTCTCAAGCTGCACCAAGGGAAATACAGGTTGGATACTAGGAAAAAGTTTTTTTACAGAAAAGATAATAAAGTACTGGAATGGTGTGCCTGGGGAGGTGCTGGAGTCACCATCCTTGGATGCATTTAAAAAAAGACTGGATGTGGCACTTGGTGCCATGATTTAGTTGATGTGTTAGAGCATAGGTTGGACTCGATGATCCTGAAGGTGTCTTCCAATCTGGTCATTCTGTGATGCTGTAATGGAAAAGACTTAAGAGTAGAAGACAGCACTGAGATTAAATAGAGTAGACTAATTATAGACTCCCAGTGACCAAGGAAACAAGAGAAAATTACCAGACATCTGGGCTCCTATTCAGGCCTCCATATATTCTCACTTTTAGATACCTAGGAGATATATCTAAATTTCTAAAATCTCAGATCTCTGTCCATTGACTGAGAAAAATATTGGCATCAACCTAAGAAACTAATAAACTTCTACTAAATATCCCAAGTTAAGAGAGATGTAACTGGAGTACCCAGTGCACTACTACTTAAACAACTTGATACCTCGTTAGTGTGAGATTTAGTGGACATTTACTATGTCTCATGCACCCTCTTATGCTTTCTCATCTTCTTCATGAAGCAAAGGGAAAAACAGATTCACAAATGTAAATTTTAAAAAAAGGAGAAACTGTAACTTTTGCTGAACAGTTGATAAGATCACAGCTATTAATATTATAGGCCCACCAAGGACAATGTATAGACAAATTCGAAGAACCAGTCTACTTCCTTAATACATTAATATACTCAGGAATTAAAATTGGCTACAATCCTTCTTGTTCTGACCTTTTTTCCCCTACAAATGAGGGATAACACAGTAATTCTCTATGTACTTGGGCACGTTGCTCACCCTTCTCTCTCTGTCCATGCCTTTTCTTGCTTTCTGTTCCCACCACAGCTTCTTAAACAGTTACTCGACTTCAGAAAGCAAATCAAAAAAAGCAGAGTCTCTGAATCTCTGAATAAGTAAGGAAGTGAACCAAAACAGACAGAGATATTCAGAGGGTTCAACCTGCTCAAAGTTCTTTGTAAGACTACTACTGCCAACAGAAGCTTTTTCTGATGGTCTAAAGCCTTTCCTGCAATGTAAATACACCTTTTGATACCTTAGGACAGCCTCGCATTTATTTGTCAAAATGATTACACAGCTCAGTTAAACAGAGTTGACACATGATTTATGCCATGCTAAGGGCAATTCATTTGACAATGACCAAATATTGTGACTTCTTGAGCACATTTTGCTGATATTAATCACTTTCTCTAGAAACCTGATCAGCAATCATGTTCCAGATCTGCAATTACTGCACATCTTTTTAGCAATGAAAAGTTTTAAGTCTGAATGACCACAGAGATTCCTTCAAATTCAGCATCCATCACAGAGGACATAATTTTTCACATTCACTTAAAACTGGGATAAGAAGAAAATAACTGTAAAAATGAGAGAGAAAGAATTTCTACTCTACTTTAGTGATACAGGCTTACCCACAAAATTCTTCTGACTGCTAAAATTCTTCAAGTTTGAAAGTTTTTAGAGAATGAGAAACTATACTGCACTGCTTATAAACCATACAACTGCTTTGTAAAGGTTTATTCGTAGTCATGCTCTATGCAGGGAATAAGGGACTTAATATTTATCCTCTTAGGAATAGAAGGTATAATTCCTGTTCCCTTTATCTTGGATTAGCTTTCAAGACAGTAAGTGGATTGTTCAAACATTCAGTGTTTTCAGTAGCTTTAAATCACCATGAAACATAGGCCAAGCCATTAAGGTGTGCTGCATGACTGCATGTCTCAGCTGCTCAGTGCTCAGCTTCTCTCCCAGTCCTGGATGGGTAAAAGGGAAGGTTAGGAAACCAGAGTCCATTTAAGGTGGCAATTTAGGCATCCCAAACCAAAAGATAATCAAAGTAGTTTACTTCTGGTGTGATTTGGGCCAGAGACTGCACTTACATGACTTTTGCCTTGTACCTCAAAGGACTTCAAAATCCAATGGATCCACCTTAATTCTGTACCAAAACATGAGCTCTGTTATTTTGTTGAATCATATATTTTCACAGGCTAAATAACTTACTCATAATGTTTTGTAAAAATCTGAAGTTTATTAGTAATGTGCAGAAATAGCATATCCCCAAGATAATTTTAAGTGATTGTGACAGCATGTTATGAATTTTTAGTAGTTTTAGGACACTTATGTTACCAAATAAGTCAGTCTAAATGCATTCTGAGCCTTTCCAATTCTTGCACTTCAAAATGTTTGGGGCCTCTTCAAAGACTTGCAGTGTCAAATTAGCCCCTCTTTCTCTTTCCCCCCTCAAAAGAACCACATTTCAAGTGTGCTGTTCTGTTATTATCCAATTTAACCTGACAATCAATTACTCATAGCTTTTATGCCTCACAAATACCAAGCTAATAATATGGACAACTATGGCCTACTGGAAGCTAGGGCCTAAAGGTAAGGGTTTGTTGTAGGCAACATCAAGAACCTTGACAGACAAGTGCATGTTCAGACAAGGGAAAACCTAGTTACCTGCTTAATGACTTACACTGCCAGAAACAGAACTCCCAAGGAGCCAGACCATGGGCTCTGAGCATAAGCAGAAAGGATTTGAAGGAGCTGGGGTGTTTCAAAAGAAAATCCAACAGAATGAAACTCATACTCTAAAGTACCAAATTATTTCAGTGCTAATGAAGCTGACATTGAACCAACATTGAACCAACATTTATTCTTGTGGTTACATCTTATCCAGGACATCCACGTTAACATAAGGTTTATTTCAGTGAAAAGAGAGGGAGGCCCTCTCATTAATGAAAGAAATTTATGGAGGTCTGAATCAAATTAATTCAAAATAACTGAGGGAATACTGATACCAATAGCTTCTACATCAGGCTGTGCTAGTCATAAAGCTTCCAACAGTAGAAGATAATTAAAAAACCCTAAAAATTATAGGTTGTCCCCATAATTTCTGAGGTCAGTGGAATTTTCCCCAATGAAAATCTTATGACAATGTTTGGATTCTGTTCCAATATGATTTACTGCTGATGAAACCAAAGATAGGCTGATATACATCACCATTGTCTCCTCAGAGTATTACAAATTGTTAAATTGCAAGGAAAAAATTGTTAGTAGTCACAATAATGGTTCCACTTCTATGTTTTACATTTTTGGCTGACATCTAACCAATTACACATTAAAAAAATAATTCTACTATGCTGTTTCATAAATGTAAATGCACAGACTATTTTAATAACACATTTATTTAATGCTGAAATTTAACAAAACAGCCTCCTGTACAAAAGAAAAGATACTAGTAGAGCAGAAAAGCTGGCTATTTTCTGACTTACATGAATTTACAGTTCAATCTTAATACTTGATAATATGGATGAGCACAAGACAGCATGTAAACCATTCATACAAGAAAACCAGCAATCCAATCCATATTCTTAAACTACTGCTGTCCCTTCAGGCACTGAACACACTGAAGGATGCACAATCCATCAGTCAAGTAGCTAATAAATACTAGCATAGTCTCAACATACTACAGAAGAGTTAAACAGTTCACTGGCTGAGTTACTCATACTGCAGTCATGGTAATAAAGTAATGAAAACATTTAAAATTCAAAATCTGGAAATACAACAAGACTCAGGGAAATTAAAAGGACAAAATCCACTTTTAAAAAGTGGTCATCATTTGAAATCACCATTGGATCAAGGTGAGCCACTTGTACCACTGTAGGTTTCTTGGGACTTTTTTTCTTTTGTTTTCTTTTTTTTTTTTTTTTTTTTTTTAATTTCCTTATTATTAAAAAAAGGTTTGTCTGCCTTTAGGCAACCCTGGAGTAAGAGAAAAAGGAAGACTATAACACAATGGTTTGATCCAAAGGCCATCACAGCCAGTGAGAAGACCCTGACACTGGCAACTCTAGATAACATCCATATTTTACAGGACCTTACGCTTCACCCTCGTAATGGATTCATGCTAAGCTCTAGCTATGAAAGTAATACTTTTGTCCTGTAGTAACTCCCAGAGAAACAATGGTTTTAAATGCTTTTCACTGTGTAGCTTGAGGCAGTGAAAGAGTTCCTTTTATGGGATTAAAAGGCTGCTCTTTTCTGTCACAGGTCTTACTTATGCTAACCTCATGCATTCACCTCTGCTCCTGGAGCTCATTCCCAGGTCCATTGCTTTTCTTGAATCACTAACAAAATGAGCCATGAATCATCTTTTTTGTCTACTGTCTTATGCTGCCTTTCTGCTTGGGGTGCTCTGAAGCACTCTCCTGACAATATTTTCCAAAGCTCCTTCTTTCAACAGTCCTCTGGGAAACATCATGGTAACCAGATATATAGCACAATGCTATCAAAGGCTTCTATACAGCAAATCTTGTGACAATAGAACTTCCCTAATGGGATTTGCATCCTGGCTTCATAGAAACAGCACTGTAATAACCTCCCGTTTTTCCTTGTGCTGTAATCATCTGTTATGCTTCTCACTAGTACTTCAAAGTAATTCTCTGTTGTTCTGTTACTCTGAGCTTCAGCTCAGCAGGGTTTAGTTTTTCAAAGCATCGCAGAGGGGAATCTTAATTACTTTTTTTTTTTTTTCATTTTTCAAACAAAATCTCAAATCCATAAAACAAACAAAAAATTATTTTAGATCTCAGAATTTCCTGCTGCTGGATTTGCAGAGAACTAAAATCAACAACAAAATATATTCAGCCTACTGTATCTCAAAATTTATCTTGAGACTTCATTCTGTCACAGCATCTACTATGGTGATGGAGCTTGAACCATGCAAAAAGGCCTAGAAGATCAGCTCTGTTCTCAGCTTTGCCAATAACTATCTAAAAATTCACAAATATGCCCAAGACTTACCTTTTAAATTGTCCACATCCCCAGGCTACATCTCTCAAGAGGCCAAATTCCTAACCAGAAAGGCACTTAAAACATATATGTCACAAATAGAATAATTTTATCGTATTTCTGGAGTTTAAAGCTTGGTTTTCTGAAGACAAATTTAAGCTTCCAGTTCACTACTGAAAATCTGGTTGATATCAAGCTTATACAGAGTCATAGGCAAAGTGTAGTCTACAAAAGTTCTCTTCTCAAAATCCCTTCTTCCAGTGCAAACTACTGCATGTCCTAAAATCCAGATCCTACTTTGTACCTTGAGTCCTGAGTCCAGTTTTTTCTTGTCTCATTTCAAAACAGACATTGAAGTGCTGGAGCACGTCCAGAGAAGGGCAACAAGGCTTGTGAAGAGTCTGGAACACGAGTCCTATGAGGAACAGCTGAGGGAGCTGGGGTTGTTTAGCCTGGAGGAAAGGACAGACTTTATCACTCTCCACAAGTGCCTGAAAGGAGGTTGTAGACAGGTGGAGTCATCCTCTGCTCCCTCTCTCCAATTCACAAGATATGAGGATGTAACCTCAAACTGCTCCAGGGAAGGTTTAGGCGGACATCAGAAGGAATTTCTTCACAGAAAGGGTTGTCAAATCCTGGAATGGGCTTCCCAGGGAAGTGGTAAAGTCACAGTCCCTGGAGATGCTCAAGAAATGACTGGATGTGGCACATAGTGCGGTGTGCCAGGTGGTGATCAATCAAAGGTTAGACTTGATGATATTGGAAGTCTTTTCCAAATGGCTTATTTCTAAGCTTAAAGCATGGTGCTAGCTAGCCCTAGAGAGGGCCAGATTTTCTTGTTCCTAAAGTAGTTCATTGATTCCCTACCCTTTAGAACACTTGAAATAACTTCTCTCAGACTCCTGTAGTTGAAGGACGCAACTTGCATGCAATCCAACAACAGCACATCACCCTAACAAAATATTGTTTAAATTAAGTGGGATAGAACATAAAATTGAAGTTATTAAATACAAAATAGAAATTATATTCCTGTTTTGTTTCAAATGTGGAAAAATAAACTTCATATTGACATTTTAAGAGTCTAATAGAACTGAGTCCCTCTGTCCTCAGTGGAGAACAGTAGTTTAGCTAAGGCCAGTAGTGAGAGTTACTGCTAGTCTGGATGCCTGTAGGAAATTGCAATAAAGCATAAATGTCCACGTGACATCCCAATAACCATTTTTTACAAACATTTTCCTATTTATTAATAGTAGCTGCTCTGAATTCCCTCAAGTTTTATGTTAACTGCCAATTCTGGGTCCAGTACAAATCTGAGATATATTACAAATAAGTTCAGATAGAAATGAAAATAAAAAGTGAGAAAAAAGCTTACCATATGCCAACCAGGCAAGCTCATTTAGAACAGATAAAAGGGTAAGTGAATGACTGCACAAACTAGTAATTCTAGAAGTGTAGGTGAGTTCAACCCCTAAAGACTAAAGGAAAAAGTATCAATCATGGAGAAGAAAAAAATAGCACCAGGAAAAGTCAGGTTAGTTCCCCTCCTCTCATTAAATTACAATATCCTTTCTTCTGCTCTGAAACATTAAAACTGTTCCAGCTGATCTATTACTTTCCACTCTGTACATCTGAACTGATACCTGAACTTTGTATTGCCACTTGTATCATATTTCCCTCTATACATAGCTCTTGGACCTCAACTGAAGACATTCAAAATATCAGTCACCAATTACATTGCAGTCACCTCCAGGTGCTAACCAACCATTCATTATTAGCATTTTCACCAAAGAGTAGGCTGGTCTTGACAGGAAAGCTGCCTGATGTTCAAGACAAGATTTAGAATTGAACAATTGCTTTGGTTGTTACTAATTGGTATTTATAGAGATGGAAAATTGCAAAAAACTCAGTTTATGGATATTCCATCACAATATAAATAGTCTAAGAAAATACCATTTACTTGAAGACAATTTAACAATTTGGATTTGACTTACTAAATTGCTGCTGTAGAAGAATGTTTTCTGTTATCTCAGTATATAGACCCTCCACACAATATAGAGCTGAAGTCTCCAGGGTAAGCAACGCTCCTCTTTCTGGAGCTCCTCCGTTTTCATGATCTGCAAGGTGTCATAAAATGCCCATATACTATACATATGAAGTGGCTGCTTGTGTTGTCTGTAGAGCAGTATAAGACAGAGCTAGACCCCAAGTTCCTTCTCCAGAAAGAATGGTCCATGGAAGAGGGATGTGCACTTGAAGGACAGACATTTTTGCAGCCTGGTTTCATAGATGTCTCCTTTCTATCAACTTGTCCAACATTACATACACCTCCCACAAGTCAGGATTCAGTGACCCCCATTCCAAATGGATGTTGGTAGCTAATTCTAATACATTAGCCAAGAACATTTGGCAGTACGAATGGCTAAGATGTAAAGTTGTTCAACATGTTTTAATTAAAAGCTTTCAAAGAAAGTGTTTATTTGTGGAAAGAAATCACAATCCTTTTGAGGAAGGCACAGTAGCCAATCACAGCCGTTGTGAGAACTAAAAAATACCCAAGGACACATTTTCCTACTATAAAGCACAACTTCATCAGATTGCCATAGAACATTGCCATTTCACACTGACTTTTTAAGTAATAATCTTAATTTCCAGAGCATAACTCCTTGTTCTTTACCGCTGTCATTGTCAACATATAAGAGTGGAAAGTACTCTGCAATGTACAGCCATTTAACATCCTATCATAAAGCAGGGACATAAGAAAATTCTGGATCACTTGAGTAGCTTGCAGGGGTAATGTTTTCAGAAACAAGAAACAATTTTCAGATCCTGAACTTAAGACAATTTTCACTGAGGTGATTTCTCAGCCCTGTAATAATTCTGCCTCTTCCCTAGGGAGACATCAAAAAATCAGAGCACTTGCAATCACTAGACATAGCTGAAACTCTTGGCATAAGTCATTGCATTTCTGATTAAAGAGATTTTAAAAAGCAGAATCAGAGTCTCGGGAACTTTCATTTGCACCCCAGAAAGCCCATTCTGTTTTCAGTCACTAAAACCTGGGCTTCTGTGCTTTTCAAACTTAACAAAAAGACAGCTTCAGACTTTCAACTCACAGTCAATTCTGTGAAAGATATATTTACATTGGAAATCACTTGAGAAGTAGCCCCTGAGATTAATTCAAACTGGATTTTTCCACAACCATATTTTTTTTTATTAAACAGGATTCAAAGCAGGAGGTAGAAACTTTGCATAAGCAGGAATTTAGGATGCATGACAGTGTTCTTAAGGTAAAGCCTACTGGATCCAGTCTTCCTTATAGAAAACTCACAGACAGAAAAATGTGCAGCTCTGAGAAAAGTAGGGCCCTGACTCTTCAACATGACTTCCTATTCCCCTTCACTGACCTGTTCTTTTTAATTTCTCTTGTGATTTGGTTTTTCCCCTTCTCACTATATGCAACTCAATAATTCCTTCAGGGAACAATCAGTGTTTTCTGCCATATTAGTCTTCATCCTGCTTTTGCAAACTATCCCTTCTTCAGTATGCATCCATCTCACTTTTAGGACAGCACTAATACCAATGACTGTACAAAACACCAAACAAGTGAATATATTCTAGACTGATTAATTACAGTAATGATACATAATAGACTAATATCATACAGTCCTTAGCTTGTACTGCTTCACTATTGTCACTTACCCAGTTTGTGTGGCAAGAATGGTAAAATACCTCTCTTGGAAGTGATGAAATCTTGTTTCAGTGTCCTTCATAAAGCACAAGGAAGGAAGTTCATGCAAATTTGGACTGACTGAAATAGTTCTTTTGAAAGTATGTCAGTAAAAATAGATTTCATAAATGTGTGTAATAAGACAAAGGTTAATTAGCTGCAACCACTTTTTCTTGGGGTCAAGAGGAGTTACACCTGGGATGATTTTAGCCTAGAATAGCCACTTATTGATGTGATTTTTTTTTTTAACTTACAACATCTCACATCACACCACTTTTTACTTGACACGAAACTGACAGAGCCAATGAAAGAACTTATCTTGATAGGACACAAACTACTTGGAAATAACACATCTCAGCATTCTGTACTGAGCATAAAAACCCAAGATTCCTGTAACCCCAAAAGAAGTGGGACACTATCTTATTTTTCCTTTGTATTTTGTCTCCCTTTTCCCCTGTGTTTGTGTAGATGGCAATATTCTATGGATTAGCAACCTCATTATTTCCTTCTCATCTCCTTTATGATATCTCAAACATATATAGCTGGTCATCAAGCACTGTTCTTATAGATGATTCCCTCAGAACTACTTTCAGTTCACACACCAAACCCCCCAGGTTCTCCTAGTCCTGCAACAGTCCTGCGCTAAAGCACCTTCAGAAGCAGAATCCAAAAAACTGCTGACATCTAGAGTAGTCCACCAGCAATGTAAACCAGGCATTGCCAAAACCGTCTCCTGGATTCACTAAGGTTTGCTGAAGAAAAATATTTCACGTTTACCATGTAACCACCTCCATCTGTCATTTTACTTTGACAGAAAACATCCACCTATTTCTTAAAGTAATCTACCAGCAAAAGACTTAGTAGCTTAATTAGGACTTCTGCTCCTCTCACAAACTCTTTGGAAAACTATTTACAGCACCAGTGATCACTTTCAACACAGTTATGCTCAGAGAACAGGAGCCCATTGAGGCAGCTTTAAATAAGATAGTCTTTGGCCTACTTGATTTTATTCAGCTTCTTATTTCAACCCTTTACAGAAGCATTACAGTTTAAAGGCTCATTAATGTTACAGTAAGAAGCACTCTATGCCCCAAGGTTTGATCAAATGAGGAAGATTTAAAATTTTGAAAGACAGACAAAAAAAAAAGTCTGATAACAAAATACAGCACAAAAGTAACATAAGACACTAAATACCCCTTTCAGAAACTGTTCATGTCTGGTTTACTGCCTCTTTTTTTTTTTAACCTCAATCCTGGAAACAGGAAAGGTGGGACAAAGAAATAAGCTCAAATGCTTCACCTTGTTTCCTTCCCTATTTAGTACAAAGCAGGTATTCCAGTGTATCTTTTGAAATGAAAAAAAATGTAGATTCACATCTATAAAATAACTGGACAGCCCTTCCATGGAGCGCTTGTTACTTTCTTGCTGATTATGCAAATGAAAGAGAGTTTGTTTGGGGCACAGCACTTGCTCAGCTGTTTTGAATCATCTTGTACGTATCTCTTCCTTTCTTTTATCACTCCTCTGGCTATATGGGTACCTAATTTGGGTTTATTGGAATTAAGTGCTATGAATACATCCTGCTCACTTCATCCCTTATTTCAATTCCTTTTAACTGTACAGCTACCCCCTGCCAGTCCTTATGCCTATGGTGCAACCAAATAGCTCTATCTGATCCAGTCAGTTAAGAGGAATCTCTCTGCAAGGTTCCTGTTCTGGGAATAAGTTAGAGACAGTTCCTATGGCTTTTCAGAAAGCTTCTGAAGGATGACGTTCCTGGAATTAATAGCTCCAAGCTCCAAGGAGGGATTAATAGCTCCAAGCTTGTAAAGATTTACATATCTTCACAAAATGTCAGTAATTCTGAAGCTATCATACCAGAGATGATTAGCACTGTGCATATTTAACAAAGGGGTAGTGAAATCTGATTTGCATATTTTTGACAAGCGTGCAAATTCCCCACCGCTTTCACAACTTAATACCTACACGGTTCATTTTATTTTGATTAAATTTAACACATTTCAATGATGACCTTTAAAAAAATGCTCACTTCCAGACTCTTAAATGCACCATTGATCTGCTACACTTTGTCAGCAAAACAATGATCATTCCTAAAAAGCCTCTGAAAAGCTTGTCTTACACAGATCAGTGCACAAAGTTCCCACTGACGTGTGCAATGCAGGGATGCAGAATTTGCATAATCAGCTCATTTGCTGCATTCAGCAACAAGGGACATACTCTGCCAATTCACACTCTCACCAGAAATTGCTCTGGTAAAGAGGAAATCTCCACGTTGCAATTCAACAGACATGAAGTACATTTGCTGGGTAACAGCTAAGAAAATAAGCAAATGAAGATGTATGTAAGTTATTATTACCTCTGCTCCACAGACAATGAAAATGACCTTTGTTGAAAGGCTGGTTCAGAATCAGAAGGCAAAACTTCAGGTTCCCTGTAAGACAAATGTTGGTTCTCATTAGCAAGAATATTGATTTTTTTGTCCTTTTTATTTCATTTCAGCCAGATTACTTTTAGTCCAACCATATCAAGAATAACTCCACTAATTTCCTTGCTTCTCAGGTTTTACCACTGTCAGATTGAGAAACTCTCAGAACTTCATAACATACCTTTTACTTGGTGGGGTTTTGCTAAATGTTTAATGTATAAGAGACTTTTACTTATGAAGGCCATCCTCAACAGGACCCAACATCTATACAGCTTTCCCATTTAATCTCCCACTTAGTACTGCTGCCTGGATGTAGCAATTACTGACATGAGTTTACCATAGTATCTGCTAATGGGGAAGACTGGAGGAGACTCCATAGAAAGATGTCTCTGACTACATCAAATATTCTATCCTCCTGCAGGATGCAGAACTCTTGCTGCCATCAGTGGCTTCTGTGCCTGTGTTTTCATATTATGTAGAAGCTCTAATT
Source organism: Erithacus rubecula (assembly GCF_903797595.1). Lineage (NCBI taxonomy): Eukaryota > Metazoa > Chordata > Aves > Passeriformes > Muscicapidae > Erithacus > Erithacus rubecula. The sequence goes on along the minus strand of NC_136689.1, from coordinate 50,295,135 downwards.
GTTATAGATATTTTACAAATAAAGAATGAAAGGCCATGACCCATGAGCTTAAAATCAAAAGCTAGTAAAAGCAAAAGTGTACTTTAGCCTATGTTATCTAGGTGATACTGGAGACTAAAAATCTCAGTGGATTTACCAGCCCAATTTAACTGAGCTCATAAAGCCTCCTGCCCCTGCAAAACGTGCATGGCGAAGGTCGATATTAAACCTACAATTAGAAAAGCCTTAAAAGAAAAAAAAAGAATGTATGATATAACATACTTTGAATTCAAAGAGTAAATATGTAAATCATTGATGGCTGCCTGCAGTGGGATTTGCATTATTTCACTTCCTAATTATCTTGCCAATCATATAGGAATACAAGCTTTCCTTGGAGCTTGATATCCTTAGGCAATGAAGTTAATGAATATTATTTGGTCATGTGAACCCACTGTAATTGAAAAAAGAAAACCTCTATCACTAGAAAGTCTTTTGAGAAGATCTAGTATAGCAGGAGGCAGAAAGGCTCCAGTAGAAGCCTGTGGCCTAAGCCATATCATATTACCAAGGAAAATACAGCTGCTCAATGTGCTGAAGTTCAAAGAACATCTAGAGATGGGAGTTGGGAGGGGCAGTCTTTAACATAATTAACTAAATGTGTGATTAGGAGAACGAAGTGAAGGTTAGCACACTGGGTTACCACTATTCTGCATCTTCTGTACCTTTCCCTTTGAGTGATTTAGGGCTTCCCTCCCCACTGACCCATTAGATGCCTCACTTTCCTAAAACGGAAGCAACAGCATTGTCCTCCTTCATAAGGATCAAGAGAAACATTAACTAAGACCTAGATGATTTTTACACCAGTAAAAAGTGTACATGATTATCATAGCTATCTTCTGCCTGGTTTTTTCAAATACCTTCCCTCAAGTCTTCTGCTTCCACCTTTGCTGACATCGTCCCCTCTTCCATTTAATTCATGTATATATAGGGGAATAAATCTTCATAGGGAACAAATGGAGAGGTGAAAAGACCAAGTAAACAAAGGAAAGTGAGAAAAAGTTTTTTCTTTGTGCAGTCTGAACAATTTTGCCTTGTCCTTGAACTTTAAGAGAAAGGTAGAAAACAATACATTCAAACTAAGTACCAATTTCCAGCTGCCTCACAAAATGGGACCTCAGCAGCAGATCTCCTAATGATTGTTAAGTGAGAAAGCCTGCCAACTCCTTGTATTAAACAGAATCATCTAGTGATGCCCTCCATTGAAAGGAGACAGCAAATATCACAGGTTCTGTTACTGGTATGATAATACAAGCAGACACAGGTGCTTTAAGCATCTTCCTCCTGGTGAATCACAAAAGGCATTTCTGTGCCTGTTTTAAACCCTTAAGCTATTTTAGCTTATGAAAACAGCCATAGATTTCAGGGTTTTTTTCAGGAATAATCTTGTTATATATATATTAGGGTACATTTTTGAGGCCAAGGCCTGGCTGTAGGGTGTCCACACTGAGATTTCAGAGGCTGATTTTCAGAGATGACACTTCCAAGAGCTTTCAGTGAGGCCCATAAGAGCTGCTGGGTCTTACCTGTTCAGTTGTTGCAAAGAAGCCAAGAAGAAGATGCTCACAGCACATACAGTTAGGAGATGGGGACGGGGGAGGGTGCATGTGTTTAGAGTTATTTTTTAAAGTACAGTTACAGGTTGAAAAAGTAGACAAATGGAAATTATTGTTTCACCTGCTTTTAGAGAACACTCCAGTCATTTCAAACCAGTCATTTCATACAATTAAGGCATGATAAAATGCTATGATTAATACTATGATTAATGCTGCGAAAATGTGCCTAAATGTCAATATTTTAATGATGCCTGCTGAATTAGTATAAAGCTTCACATGAGACTCAGTCCTCAGTAGATATAAAACAGTAATAAAATTGGGCTGCAATAATTTCCAACCATTGCCATAAAACTATTAATAAATTGGGACATCTGATGGCAAAGACCACGTCAACAGACAGAATATACAGCATTCATCACTCTGAGAAAAACTGATGAGAACTCACTGTGCCACTGCTCTGAGCACTCTACTGGCTATTTATTTGAAAACAAATCTACTTCAAGGCCATTTATCTCTAAAAGCCCTTAACAAATTAGGATGCATCTATCTCCTGGACTGTCTGCCCATCTATTTTTCACAAAGATAATTAGCACCCTGACCCAACCATTACTCTATTTAGACTAATGGGAAAGAGGTTTCTGTAAGCAAGAAATCAGTAGCAATGTCCCCGGATACGGCTATCTCCACTGAAGAAACTTTTATAAGCCTTTTGCTAAAGGCAGAACAAGTTCCTCTCTTGCATAGTTTCTTCTATTTTTAGTATCATTTTCTCTTTCATTATGTACTTTTTCAGCTCTTGCAGCCTGAGCAGAATCAACCATCTGCAGCAAAAGCAGAAAATTATAAATTGCTCTCTACAAAACCTCCAGCTTATACTTGATATTTACATCAATGCAGAGAACAAATGGAGTCAAGCCCCACAAAGTCCTCCTGTAGAAGAATTAGCCACACAGGAAGGCCTGTGAAGTACAGGCCCACAGGAAAGGAGGATTACTTACATTTAAGGAACCAAATTCTTCCCTCATCTTGTTTTTCTATTTGATGCTTATAAACCTTGCAGACTTACAGGCATAACTTATGGAGTAACTATGAACATGTGCAGAACTATGTGAACAGGCAGTTCTATGAAAAAATATAATTAAAAAAACTTCTAGCAGACTTCCAAAATTCCTAATCTTTGAATAAAGCTGGATCACTTTTATTCCTGTTGGAAACCTTTCCTAACTTACAAATCCATCAATCAATTAATCAATCATTAATGCTTACAAGTTTCTATACTCATATCACCAGCTCATTCCTACAGAAAAATGTTTTCTTTTCTTCTTTCCAAAATTATTGAGTTGAACTTCTTTGATGAAACTTCTCATGGTTGCTTTGAAAAGGACTTTTATCAAAAGTGTTGTGAACATCCCTGATAGCCTATGCACTGCCGATGCAATGACTTTTTGCCACCTTGTAACTCAGAAAAATTCCAATATATTTTAGAGCACAGATTTGTTATTCTAAAAGCCTTCTTAGCTTCTCCCTGTCATATCATGTTCATCCTGCTATTTTATAAATATTTATAATCTCATTATGCATTTTTTATTGATTTCCCTTTGCCATGTGCCAGTCTTCAGGCTGTATGTCTGTCACAAAGCATATGTAAAACACATATATATTTTTAAAGATGACCTTTTCTCTGGTAGCTAATAAAATAATATATACCACTTTGCTTCCTTTTGGTGTTAGAATGATGTCACTAGGAGTTTTTCTGCATACTGTGAGAATCTTGGTATTGAATTTTCTGAGACGGGGAAAAAACTTTCAATGTTTCAAACAAGAGGGCCTTTGGAAAGGATCACTGCTCCTCCCAGACTTTCATATTTGATGCAAATGGTAACACACAATGGGGCGACATGCTGTGCTAAGATGCAGGCACGTCTCAGGGTGCTGACAAAGTATCCATATGGTTCAAATTCAGAGTTTCAGCCACAGAAAGTGGCTTCCACTAAACAATTAATGTTTTGGGATTTTTTTTTAATGTCTGGATTATTTTTTTGGTATTTGTGTTTTACTGTTTGCCTGAAGAGGAAAGAGGAGCCATTCCTTTCTTTTCCAGTGATCTATCAAACATCAACAAAGAAGCAGGTTCAGTTCAGAGGAAGAAGTAAGAAAGAGACAGGTAGCATAGGGGCAGAGCTGAAAGTTGGAAGTTGGTTATAAGTTTCCAGAAAATTTCTGTACTGCTAGAAATATATCTAAATACACAAGATACTAACCAAGATCCATTGAAAAGACTCTGCAGTTACACACATTCCTGATCATATAGGTGGAGGTCCAATCATCCAACAGTTTCTGAGAGATAAAATTCTGAATGATCTCACTGAAAATTTCTTTCTGCTCATGTTCCTGCATTCACATCAGTCTACAGATACACCAGAATATATATAAATATACCATGACAGCAAAACCAAACAAAAACACCAAACCAAATAAAAACCCCACAAAACAATACAAAACAAACAAACAAACAAAAAGAAAAAATATTTGGTTTCAAGTACCATAACTGACTCAAAGAATTCCTACCACTCAGATCAATTTTAAATGAACAGTCACTGCCCACTTAAATGCTGGAGTATGTAGGAAGGGACAAAGCTGTTTTTCACAATTCCAGAAAGAACTGGTAAGACAGCAGAGGCAGCTCTTTGGGCAGCTGAAGTCCCTTCAGCCACACAAGAATTAACATCAAAATTGTGATTCTATGGGTTCCAGATAAGTTAGATTTACTGTGAGCCTATCACAATAAACCCTAAAGAAAGCAGTTCATGAAACCAGGAAACATAACAAAACCACAGTGACAGTTGATCCAGCTATTGCCACAGATCACCATCATCACTGTGGGTTTTCAAGCTAAAACAAAGCAGTTTGGGAGATCAGGTCCAAAATGATACCAGTTTTCTGCCAAGTACGCACCTGTCTTCAAGTGTTAAGTCCAAAACTGATACTCTTATTATTGATGTGGACCATTTCATTCAGGGATTTGTTCAAGAGCTACCATTCACTTCCCAAACATACTGAAATGGAGCAATCTCTCCACCAGGAATGAAGTAAATGATTGATTAGACAGAAACTGTGGGAGAATGGGTTTGTCAGACTAAGGAGCATTCCCCATTTCCTGAAAGGGCTGCTTGACATCATGGTTGTTTTTTTTTTGCTTTCTTAGACATTGAAACACCCCACCTGTAGTTTCCTACCTGCTACACACATACAATTCCTAATTTACTTGCTGATACAGCATTCTTGAAAGCTGACTTCTGATTCACAAGACAAGATTCTGATTTTATCAATTCATGTTTTTGGCAGCTCACTATGAGCACTAGCAAGTAGCAAGTAGCATGGCAGAATAAAATCACTCTGTAAAGCAAAACTGTTGCTGAAGGTGTATTCACATTGCACATGTTTTGGGAGAAAGGGAGAGAGGGAGGCTACTTCAGGTTGAGTCTAATGGATTTTGTAGACCCATTAACAGTAGGAGAGTGTTATGTGCACTCCTGCAGCACATTTTTATTCAAAAGGAAATTAGTTTATATATTCTAAAACCACCCCACAATGTAAAGCAAACCACAGCAAATAGGCAGGATTGTGAAAATTGTTTCAAAATTATATCCTTGATCCACAGTAAAATGCTAATCTAAATATGCCAATAACCACATGGCTTTTGACTTTTGAATTTTTATTTATATTTTTTAAACAGAGCCTTTACCAATAATGTCACATGATCAGTTTAACTTACATGACAATTTTGCAATTTTATACTCATCACAATTTGGCTGTAAACTTTAGATTTTTATACTTAAGAGCCAATCTGACACTTTTATCTATCATTTAGGGAAAGTGTGAGGTGGATTTAACTCAAAACTTATATCTATTGCATTATAAATTCTTGGAAAAGCACATAAAATCCTAAAATACTACTTTCTAAGGTTATCTTTCAGGCTAAAATTTCATTTTGAACGGAACAAATACTGCACCTTATACAAAAACACTCCTCATTCTGCTGTGTTCTTTCTTGAACCAAGATTTCCCTCAAATGGCGCTTCCTTTCATTGGGAAACTCAGTGTTCTCTTGTGATACCAACAAATATAAAAAAGGATCATTTCACAGGATCATTATGCAAACCAAATCAACACTCTTAAATATAAACATTTCACATTTTAAAAGTTGCACAACTCCTGAAAAACTGCTACTCTGAAAATGGAAAAACTTCAAGTTAGTAAAAGCTACTTTATCTGTGCTCTTGTTGAAAAGGTAGTTGCCAGCTTTAATTCAGAGAAATAGTTAAGCTTAGACTATTGTACTAATTATAGCCACTGCTTATAAAACATTGTGTAGCTGCTTTTTTCCACACTGAATCCCAAGCCTCCAAACAAGCCATTTAATTTTCCTCATAACAGTGACAATACCAATAATAAAGCAGCACAAATTATGCAAAAGGATCACAGACTTTACAAATACGTTCTCAAAATTACTGAATGAATAAATCAAATATGCATACCCAACTGATTTTTGTGCAAAACCACTGTTATTCCTGTCAGTGCATTTTAGTGTTCATTTTTTCATGTAAATTCCATTGATTTTTAAATATTTTGCAGCTCTTAATTCTCCAGGCAAATTCCAGCAAGAAGAGTAGGAAGAAAAGGGGATTTGTGCAGTCTTATTAAAAGCTGCAATGTGTTATCCTCTGGAGAACCCTCTATAAGCATTTACGTGGATGAATTCAAACCAACTAATTTCTCACAATAAATTACAAACAAGGCCATACACATGGGATAATATACCCACATCATCAACCACTGTGCCTAGAAGGGTGTCATGCCTTGCAATGAAATTTATCAGTTAATGCTGATGCCTCTCTGGAGAATGTGAGAGCTGCATTTCTGATCTCAGCGTGTGATGGGGCACGTCTTTTCATACTAGGTCCTACAGTCTATAGCTGCATTTCTGAGTGCTTGGGACTTCTGCTCAGTATGTGTCAAACATCTCACTCTGGTCAAGCAGAATAAGGTCGTGCAATCCTCAGTAGTGAATCTTCAGTTTTAGATAACTTGTCCAGCATCACAAAGAAACCTCATGGCAGGATGGCAGGATTCAACTCTCTAAGGCAACACAGAACTCAACTGAATCATGAGAACTGACTATTTAAATAGAAATCATAACCACACTTCTTACTTGTAGGAAATGGAAAGATAGAAACTACAACAGATACTGAAGGGTTTGATTTGCAGCCTTGGAAGAAGCTTGGATTGATGTAAAAATAAAAGTACACAGACACAAAGCAGAAAAATTACAAACCTATGTTTCTATAGCTCTAAGTAAGAATATGTGATAAGCAAGTAAGAAACTCTATTGGGTAAGATGGTCAAGGGTTTTATAGTGTAGTAATGTAATTGTATAGAGTAAGCTGAGAGTTTAGATGCTATAATAGAAGCATATGTGTGTACATGTAGTAGTAGCTCATTAGATAAAAGTATACACAGTGTGGTAGAATTAAGGTGATAGGCTAGAAAAACAAAGTAAGCTTTGTGGCAACTTCCCATTGGATTAGAAAATTATATAATGCCTTGTAACGAAGGAACTTGTGACTACTTTGAGCTATGGCTGACTTCTTGCTCCTCTAAAATCTCACGGCCTTTGAGGCCAATATTTATCTGAGCAAAAAATCATTTTCAGGCTGACAGTTGCCCCATCCCTTCATTAAGGCATTGACAATATTTATATTATATACACAGAAATTATGCTTGTGTCCCATTACCAACTCTCATTTGAAACTAAACACAGGAATCAGTCACTTTGGGGGGGGGCAGTAATGTATATAAAACATAAAACAGGCTTTTCAAGACACACACTGGCAGATGCACCATTTGCCACTGCAAGGCCTTTGGTTTGATTTACCTCACACCCTTGCTGCTTGTCTCAAGAGATGTGGCCAGACTGTACCCATCATTCTGCACTTTGTGCAAATTGGACTTTCATTTCCACCCAAGCACAGCAAAGGTCAGAATTAACTGGAAAAGCCAGTGGTTTATTTAGCTGAGGTGTTGTCACCTGTTCACTTACACTCTTCCAGTTTATAAGATAGGACTCAAATTGTCCAACAATCCTGAAAAGGAAGATTTCTGATATAGGCACAGACAAGTAGAGGTCTACAATATTATTCAGATATGTTTTATCTTGTGGAATTGAAACTATAGCTAAGTGAGGCTGAAGAGATGAATAAGAACTGCAATAGCAGGAGGAGAGACAATTTTGTGCAGAATGGGAAGACCGGTCCCCAAGGTTGAAGAATCCGACACAACTTTCACACTTCAGGTAAACTTTAATAAGACTACGTTAATTTCACTGCAACTACATTACAAAAAATACTAAATGCTTTGCTTCATTATCCACAGGCAAGTCATAATCTGAAACAGCACCCATTTTACATCTTGTAAGTTCAATATCAGTCGAAAGACTTTAAGAGACAAGAACTAGACATAAAGGCTTGCTATAAAAATATTGATAGTGATATGGTAAAATTGATTTTATTGTTTAAAATTTCTAGGCACAGAACACTAGATTGGAGCTTAAATCTGCATCAAAGTGAAAATGAAAGCAAATCTCGAGAAAATCTAAACAACTATTACTATTCAAGGAAGTGCCAACCTTAAAAGAAAACCAGATAGGGGCTCACTTTCTCACTGTGTAATAGCCAGGTCTAATATAATGCCCTCCATGCATTTTAAAAACACAACATCAACACCATCTGAATACGTTATCATACTAACAATACTTGTTATCTGGGATGTCTCTATTTCCAAAGAGAAAACCAGGCATGCAAGCTCCCCCAGCAGTCGATATCACCAGCTCAATCTGCACATAGCAAGGGCAAGGTGACTTCAAGGAATCACAAGGCAGAGCAGGCAGATGTCAGTAGTCTCACTGAGTAAATAGGTAAGAAGCACAGCCCCCTCAGCAAACAGTACAATGCCATTTCTGTGGTCAACAGATATCTTTAGATATTTCCTACAGGATTAGAAAAATTTAATATGATTAATTAACTGTTAATGATTCACATATTGGAGTACTGGCCACAGAGTAAGAACAAAAAAGTGCCTGACTGCACAACATTTAAAACCCCTGCTTGCTGTTACTAAGCACTCCACTGACACTTCAGTTCCTGGCATGAACATCTTCTATGCACATAAAAGTCTGAATTCTATTAGCACCAAGTTACACTTTAAAAGGCTGACAGAACCTGATGCCTCCTTTGATGTCAAAACATCACCCCTATTTACCAATGAGACATTTCTCTACTGACCTCATTTGAAGCACATGTTTCAAGTAGCTGTTTTTGAAGCATACCTATTAGATTCTGCTTCACAATCTCAGCTGTCTCATTTTTAAAAACTGGGAAGGAGCTATGCCTTTTATCAGCATGGATAAAGTTAGTGTGTGCCCTCATGGGGCTGATGACCCATGTTCAGGTTCCCTCTCAATCAGAGGGAATTCACATGAAAATTCAGACAGCACTCTTCTCCCCAGACATGACAATATTCTTAGAGAAGATTCTTCCCTCCCTACTACAAAATTAAATATATTGTGGAATTCTTTTCATAAAATAGTTAAACAGGAATAGCGTGTAAAAGTCTGATTCTGCAGTCCACTGACCTGAACACAGTTTGTGCTCCAGCTTATTCAAACTTCTCTTTCCCACTTTGAATACATCCTCCAATTGCTTCACCATAATTTTACAGGATTATATCCATGTTTGCCTCCTTCCTACTGTGTGACATTTCAGGGCACATTTCATGTGTTTTCAAATAAAAGTGTAACCTCTGGTTTTGCAGGATAATTTTCAGGCAAGAAGACTGGTTTTTTTTTGTCTTCAGAAGATTTGGCACTAGCAGGTAAAAAAGGAGGGAATAACTTTGTGCAACACAGCATAAAATGTTCAAATCCAAGAGAGCAGGATTTTAGATGCTTCATTCTTCCCACTTCTCATGGTATTCCCACTGCCAAACTCAGCTTGATTCCTCCTCCAGTACATTTACACTGATGGATTGTACTCTTTGCATACAGTTTCTCCCTCTGTCCTATATATACAGTCCCACTACCATGCTCAGGACAAATATACCATCATTAAAAGTCCTGTGTGTATCCACTGAATAGCCCAGGAGCTAAACTCCAGTATAATGTTGTGAGGGCACACAGTAAAGTCTCATTTTCAGAAAGAGGAAAATAGGCATTATGTGACTGTAGGAAGATCACATTCCATTCAGCAAATGAGTCAATATGAAAAAACAAAAAGTTCCTTTCTGCTTCTCAGCTTTATCTTATAAGACACATTACAAATCACAGATGGCTTCTGGCCAAACTCCAGTGTGGACAATTACAAGCTTCTCTTCCCCTACTTCTGTTCAGCCATCCCAATGAAATACAGAATCTTTTACTTTCCTAAACTCATGTGTGCTAATTAAACACTTATTTAAAAGCACAAAGCATTCATCCAGGCTACGATGGACTTTGGAGATGGTTGGATTTTATATTTAGTAAGTTCACTGAGTTTAAAAAAGTTGAGCAAATTGTGACCCCCATAACATTAATTATTTACTTCTCAGACATAATGGATCAGAGTGATGAGTAAACTTCCATTGACTCCCAAGATTTCACCTCATATGCTTTCATGAAAATCCATGCTGAGACAGTTGGTTCTGCAACACCTCAAACTCCTTTGGGGTGCATGCCAGAGAGGATATTTGTGCCCACAACACCTTTCCAGTCTTGTTTTTCCAAAGTAGATTCCTCTGTACTTTGAAGGGAGTGGATTTGATACAAGGTCCAGAGTGCCATCCAGAAGCTTCAGAAAGGCAAAGGGGGCTTTCCAGGTGGTTGTAAAAATAGCCCACATAAGCTATGGGAGGGTGTTTGGGCCTCTGAAGTAAGATTCTGGCAAAAAAATGGTGAGGAGGGGAACCATTTCTTATACTACAAAAAGAGTTTTTATAGGAAGGAAAGACAATTACTTTTATTTCCCAACCTTGACAAACATTTCACTCCTAAAATTATGTCTTCTGATTTCACAAGCTACATTTTATTATTTCTAGAGTTTTGACTTTTTTTTCACCTGATGAAGGCAGCTTAGTTTTGCTGCCTGTTTTAGAACATTCTAGAAATTTACATCCACTACTGGCTTCTTTTTTTAACAAAACGTTTTTAAGACCTACCTGGATATATTTTATAAATAGATAAATCTACACTTGGAGAAAACAAGGTTAAATAAACAAAAATGAAGATAAAAACCACAAAGGCAATGAAAATTGCATTACATTATCAGTCAGGTAAGGAATTTTTTATGTAACCTGGATGAAGTTCCTCTTCACATTTTATTCTGTAATATGTCATTGTGCTGCATCTGGCAGAAAAACAAGACCTAAAATTAAAGTTCTGTGGACTGAATAGCTACAAAAAGCTTACTTAAATCAGAAACTAACCAACAGCTGCATCTTGGAATCAAAACAATGGGGTGATAAAGAAAGAAAAAGAGAACACTATCAGAATATTGATGCTTCTTCCACGGGTATAAAATAATTACTTAATGTTGAAAATTTTGTAATGGGAGCTATTCATTATTGACATAACTTTTAAACAAGATTGACAAAGCCGTTTACAAGTAAATGGCATGACAGTATTACTGTAGTCTGTCAGAACAGGACACCATATCCAGCAAAGATCAGCTCACAAAAGAGTAGGTCATGCCTGTAAGTAGACTACTTACTCAAACAGACCCTCCAAATCGTTATGACAAACTGTTCCCATAAGACACCTGTCACATCAATAAAGTTTGGTAAGTTTAGTCTATGATAACTGCTTTTATTGTAAGTACTAGTGCTTTTTAGAGTCCCTTGTTTTGACATGCTGAACATGATATATAATTAAAGAGAACTGTTACTTTCTTCCCTTTCTCACAATACAGTAAAGCCTGTAAACAAACATAAGCTCTGGGACCATTAAGAGAGGCTCTTGTTTGCAGACTGTCCTTCCAACCAACTACTTAAATTTCAATGCTAAAACTGTCAAGCTTAATTAAGAGTTATGGGGCATAACTATTTCAAAACCACAAATCTATACTGTAGAAAAGTATAAAGACTACCTTAGTAAACATCTCTTTTTAAACAAGCAGTATTTATTACTAAGAAGTAATTTAAGTTCCTTATATACAACATTGTATTGTAAATAACTTTATTGCTTCTCCTGAAGTGAACATAAAGGCCATCATAAAGTAATTCCATCTTGATGTCTTTTGGTTTATTTGACTAAAGTGGGCCTCAAAGCATATTCTAGTTCTTACACTGCTACTCCATCCAAATCCACCACAGCTCTTTGTGATCCTCCAAAATGTTTTCAGAAAACTTCCTTTCTTTCCGGCTTCTTTTAATATCTTTTTTTCTACAGTCTCTGACTTTTGAGTGTGCACAGCTGTTCATATATCCTCACAGCTTCAAGTAGAATGATACAGCAAAAAATGTATCAAGAGCTCACCATTTAAGCACTGCCCTTTGAAAACATCATCAGCATTTCCCACCTGAGACACAGTGACAAAGTCAAAAAAATCCACCAAAACAGCACTGTAGGGCAGGCTTAGATTTAAACCTTAAAGCTACATTATCCATTTCAGAAGAACCACATTTTTATTTCCATTTTAACAGTGCTTGGTTCTTCTACCATAACCTCTTCAAAATCAGTGCTCCAGGGAGCACCCGAGTCAGAAAACCTTATGCAACCTGAGTCATATTGGTACTTGCAGCCAGAAATTAAAATTTAACAGATAACTGATTACTGTGCTTCAAAGGCTTGAGCCTCACAGTACTGGACAGATTTTAAAATCAATTGAATATTGCCATTTTCAGTTTGAAAAAAGTCACACATAAAGCCTTATCATTAGTTTTCATACATTTAAGGTGATTTTCTGGACTTTGCAGCAAAGGAGTTACCATTAAAAATGCAAATCCTAAAGGCTTAAACCTTCAAGGGTGATAGAAACAGTATCACATTTATTACTATTTCTTAATCTAATGACTTTTGTAATATGATTGCATGAGGAAATCCTTGGCTTTCTCCACCTGCTTCATGGACTAACAGATTAATTCAATTTACAGAACTGATGATCATGTAATAGTCAGTCTAGAGGCACCCTCTTAAGATAAGTGCTTAAGGAAACTTAAATGATTTCTATTCTGGTGAGCAGTTTTTTAATGTTTTAAACAACATTTGAGTCAAGATACAGAGGAAATAATGGCTGAATAGCTAAAAGCATAATTTATGGGGACTACACATAATTGTAATATACTCTTATCAGCTGTTTATCAGATCCAGAGAGGCACAAACAGTACATCCTGGTCAGCATGTTAGTGCCTTTGGAGAGAAGATACTTAGAAAAGAGATACACTTCTCTCTTCTTCATTACCCTATCTGGAAAATGTGGTTAATAATAATGCTTTGAACTTAAATTTTCATTTGTAGATTTGAAATCACTTTATAAAGGTGCATAAGCATTATTATTCTCATTTCACAGTTGGCCTCACTAAGTACAGAGATTTGTAGCAATTTGTATGAGAAGCAGCATCCTCCAGTGAATAAGTTAAGACTCTGAAATTATGTCCCCAGGGTTTTCTTTCCAGCTAAATTGTTAATTTCAGACTATGCCAATATTCACTGTGGCAAAACCAGACACAGTCCATTTGAAATTGGAGGGTTTCTACATAGGAATAGGAACACAAGACAGAAATGCGTAACATAAAGAATTTCTGCCTTACATAGATCTAGCCACTTAAAATTGACTTTCTGAAACTCTGGGGAGATGGTCATCACAGAGGTCATCAGAGTGTTCAAACCCAAAAAAAAAAAAAAAAAAAATCAAAGAAGTAAAATGGCATCTTTTCAGAAGATAAAAGGAAATAATAAAATACATAGCAGTAGACAGTGCAGAGTTTGATTAGGAGAACTCCTTAACCACCAGAATCACAATCTTCTCCTCTCTTGTTGACAAGTGATCTTTCATCCTGATTTTCTGAGTAACGTTTCTCTTACTCAATATTATTCCTCCTCTGGAAAACAGCTTCTGCACATGGCAACAACCTTACCTATGGGTTTCAAATTTTGTCACAAAAAGCACTTTCCTGTGGTAAAGATTCAGAAAAATACTGAGTACATGTCTGTTAATGGAAATAATTTTAGTATATTTTATTCTCAAATATCAGTTTGTCACTTAGGTTAAACTTTAACCAACATGTCCAATTTCTAGTTACACAAAACTAAAGGCTAAAAATGAGGAAGCAGTATGATATTTTTCCTTTTTAGAATTATAGAAATTATAAAAATCAGACTAAAAAGGCTAACATGTAGAAAGAAATATTTTCAAGGTTGCAAGCTTAAAACTATTATGTATTCTTCAAAAAGCTGCTTAACTTCAGAGCCAGGCCAATAAAGTCAAAAAAAATCTCTCATCAGCTTCAGAACTGCTCCACTTTTTTCCCCAAAAGTCAGTTGGCCAAGAAAGGATACCAACACGGTGAAGAAATTAAAGCGAAAATATGTTTGCAGGCTTTTAACTTTAAATAAATAGAGGCCTTAAGTATTTGCAAAACTGGTATTGTAAAGAAAAATTACAAGAGTTGCCACTGAAATCAACCTGCAATAGCATGTACATGTGAAACTTGACACATGGGAGAAAAACATAAACAAAAGTGAGCTGTCAAAATGAATAAAAATGTTAAATGTTTTTAATGCAATAATAGTTTACTAACTTATATACAGACTATGCGTATAATATAGTTAGATCAAATTACTTCTCCAAGCATAATATGTTGGACAAAAACCAGAAGATACCAAACTGGGGTTATAGTAAATCATGATTTTGCTACAGATGTTTATACCCTTGCAAAATTTTGTAATGCGTAAGTCATAAACAAGCAGTCAAATAAATTAAATGTTAGTAACAGAATAGCTTTTTTCCCTTCTTCTACACTTCTTGTAATCACAGAAAATCCTGTTCAAATTACTCCAAAAGAAACCCGGCTGCATCAGTCCTCTCTTCAGTTCCAGTTTTGCCAAGGCATAAATCCATGATGGATTCACATTAATTTATTCCTAGGGCGATATGCTGTGTTTCTGGAGACTTTAACAGTGTTTGTGTACATGTTTACCTCTCCTTGACTATGCCTTGACTACAGCCACAGTTGGTCAAACTACAGCCCGTGAATGTGTGTTGATGATGGTGGTGCGCAGAGCAAAGCCTTTGGGCAATATGCAGGAAACCAAAGACGGTTAGTTTGACCACCAGGATCAAGATCTCCTGTTCAGTTCTGCAACACAGCATGGCGAGTGACTCTCCAAAGGAGGTGATCTCAGTGATAGCCCTTTCCCCTCCCCAGCCAGGACATTACAGGGTTCCCCACCTGGGAGTGTCTCCTCTACACAGGACATTACATCAGGGAAGATGGTGCAGGCGAGCCTTGCACTATGCAGAAAAAAAAACCACCAAAGAGAAGTAGCAGAAATTGGGATCTGCTATTTTAGTGTACTTCTGTGTTAAGAACTTTTGCTTTAACTCCACTACAAATGCACTACAACCAAATCAAGGCTTCCTGTCAGCATGATATACTGGGAATACACATTCCCTTCAGTTTAACAACTCTCAGGCTTCTTATGCCACCTCCCACTGCCTCTCTAAAGCCACAAAAAAGATCGCTATCGACTAATATGACAACACCTAACAAGGGTGCAGCTGATAAACTGTAAGTTTGATCCTGTCTATAATGCTCATATGCCTCCAGCAGATGCTTCATCTGTCTGACTTTGAAACAGGAGGTAGCATTACAACTAAATGCATATGAACTGAGAAAATCAAATAAAATGTAAATTTTTATTTCAGAAAGCATATTCAAAGAGCATTTCTAAATATCAGTAGAATGAAAGAAAAGAAGTATGAACACTGGTATCTTAAGGATTGGGTTGATTTTCTAGTTTTGCATGTGAATATAAATAAATCTTTAATCAACATTTGTAATTTCTGCACCAGGACAAAGTTGGAGGAAGCAGAAGTTAAAGGAGGATAATAAAGAAAGCAGAAAGCGTAAAAATAATTCATGCATGTACACATGTGCACACCCCCACACATTCAGCAAGGTCTACTTTGCCATATGGGATTACTGCTCTGTATTTAGTTAACGCATTAAGCACCAATAATTTTTTTTAAAAAAGAGATGAATATTACTTTTCCAATAAAAATAAGTCAAGGATTTAAAATAGAAAAGCCTTTTTAATGAAAAACAAATGGCATTTAAAACTTAATAGCCTTTAGGTCTGATAAAAAAGCCAAAGCCTTTATTTCAAAAAAATAAACTTTCTTTAATAATCACAGACACTGAAATGCACAAAAGGCATCGCTTGCAATGCAGTGAATCCTACTTATGGCAGTCTGGCTATGGCAAATGATAGAATATTAATGGAAGAAAAAACATATGCCTAGAAGTATCTTCCATCTTTTCTTCAACCCTGGTATGCTTGCTGACTTTTTGGTTTATCCTATCCCAAGATGCCCTCCTGCATGCAGTCTTACTACCTTGAACTTATTGAAATAATCAGTACTAGCAACACTACTCACACACTACACTTACCTTCAATAGCTGCATTTGAAGGGCTTAAAAACACCAAAAGGCAGATAATACACAGGTCTTTTTTTCAGTCTTCCTTAATATTACTGTATTAAAAAATATATTAAATTCTTATGTCTTATATATTCTAAGAGAACGCCTTCCCTTACTTCCTTTTCTGCTATAATGATGATCAGATAAAACTGGTGAGCAACACTACATTTTTTCTCATTTTCCAGAGAGAAGATAATGGTTTAGATGGATGTGCCCTATCAACTGCAGCATGCAATTTAATGAGTAAAGTTTCACAACTGTAGTTTTAAAATCAATGAGGTTTCAATGGGGAAAAAATGAAACAGCAGAGTGCAGATGAAGGTTTACTTCTAACTTTTGATTCCTTAGAAAGCTAAAATCACCACCATATACAACACAATAAAACTACATATGGCACTTGCCCTGCAAAAATCTTGCTGAGGCTTTTTGGTTTTGGTTTGTTTTGGTTTTTTTTAAAAATAAATGTAAACCTGTACTTTTCAAAGCATTTTGAAATTCAAATGATGATTCAATGGACTGCTAAGTATACCTCTATAGACACACAAATGAATATTTTCTTCTAATTACCTTATTTCTCTAATGTGGAACGTGAAAAAAAAATCATATAACTTCAGCACTAAAATAAGAGATTAAAATGCCTCATTTGGCACCAAATGCTATCATCATAAAAGAAATGAGGGAACCTGAAATGTGTTTCCACTTTTTGAATATCCAGTTCAAATCTAAAAGCCATGAATGTCAAAATAATTTAGATCTGAAATGAGTAACCATCCAAACATTCTTGAGTGACAACACAAAAATTGCTTATAATGTGTTCTGACCTCCAAAAATTGAAAAACACTAGCACTGTAGTGGAAACCTGATGCTAGGCATCTATCCAGAAGAGGGAGTGTTTACAAGGTCACCTGTGAGCCAAGCTGCCAGGCTGCTGCAGTGCTTGCACAATGAACTAGGATGGATCAGTTAAAACAATTACAGGATAAAAGGTGCTGATCTTCCACATGAGTAGGGTTAGGGCATTTCTTGGGTATGGCAGTTTATCACTTCATCTGCTCAGCATCTTCAAATCAAACAAAACCAAAATCACCCAGTTAATTAAGTAAATGCACAATGGCACTGATACCACCTTGCTGAGATGGGCTGTTTCTACACAAGGAACAGTTTGTACACGAGCTGGATATCTGCACCTGGCTTCGGGTATCTTTACTAAGTCTCAGCTGAATGCCAGCCAAGCTGCATTGACACCTTGGGTGCACAGCAGTTTCCTTGCAGTGCCAGCTTGGACCCAGCTGCTGTACAATTCCACTCAGGCACATATTCTGCTCCATTCCAGCCTCACCAACCCTGGTGATCACAGACAGGGACAGATGTAAAACTGCCTCTCGGTCAACATCTCCCCTTAACACATGAAAACAGCACTTCAGCAGCATTTATTCTACAAGATTCAGGCTCTCTCCTCCCAAATGCCTTCACTTCCCCATCCAGACCTACCTATTATGCACTTCTTCCTCCAGGCCTCTCCACATTGGAAGAGTCTATGAAGCAGTAACAGGAAATTCTGCTAATTAGACCTTACCAACAAATTCTAAGATTCTTTAGAACTGTGGCTAGCATGGTGATGGATTTGGAAAGCTGCTGTCCTGAAAGATTGTTAAATCTACAAAACATTTTCTTAAACCTTATTTTCCAAAGTTCCCTATACAAAGACCTGTTCATATTTCTGTCAAACTCACAAGTAGTTCATTGCACTCATCATAACAAAGTTTTCCTTTTGCTAAGCAGATGTCAAGAGAAAATATAATAATATTTTTGTTTGAGAGAGGAAATGCAAAACATCCCATGACCCACCTACCATGCTCTTCCTAAATAACCTTTCAAGTATTTACACTTCCAAATCTTTGTGGGGTTTGCTTTAGAGAATGCAGCAACTCTTGGTGATGGTTCTGGACAGAAATTTGGTGTTCAGATAACCCAATTCACTGCCTGGGCTAAATGCAGACAGCATTTAGCATCTTCAGCTATTCACAGAAACAAGAGACAGCAGTAACAACAAAATTAACACCAGCTGCCCCCTTCTCATCCCCCCCAAACCTTAGGAAATTTTAGTTGCAATCTCCTGATTTTTTATTAGAGGCTTTTGTATCCTGTCTGTCAAAATATTATGGACATACTGTTACATAAAAACAACCCAGATGGAGAGACAGTAAACCAGCACATACTTATTAGCCTATGGTTTTGTATACGCAGATAAAAAAGAATAAAATAAGATCAAATAAAGATATTGACACATATCTTACATGTTCTTACAAACTGGCAAAGCACTGTGGGCTTCTATAGAGCCAGATGTGACAGAGAGAGATAATTGTGAGTTGTTGATCTTCTCAGTGAGTGCAGAAGCAGCATTCTTTTTTAACCTGAACTCTCGATCACGCACATGTTTAATAAGTCTGATATTCCAGTGGAAATGTGATTTGATGTCTTTTGAAAACATTTCAGCATGACTTTAAATTATCCCTCATGGGGGACCATTTTACTGCAACGTGCTTTGTTTACTAGCTCTCTGCTTCCAGCAAGCTGCTTGATAGATGCCAAAGATGAAGATGAGCTCTGTAATGCATGCTTTTGGATGACTAAAGACTAAATTCTCTGCTTCTTGGCATAGTTTTCCATATGATCATGATTCTTATAGCATTCATTACCGTGTAGTAAGGCAATCTATATTTCTGTCAAATCCTGTTATTTACAATTTATGGAGAATAAAGATTAGAAAAGAGAGATACTTCAGTGAGCAAAACAACACACACAAGGAACACTTTCTGTTCTAATTTTTATTCTCCCCAGTGACCTTATTATCCCTGTCCTTAAGTGACAGAGGGATCATTAACAAGTCACACACTTGCAAACAGGAATAGTGATTGTACAATAAAGTACTTGGATATAAAAAATAAAAGCATTCCAAGATTATAGGAAAGAACAGCCTTTTGGCAAAAAGATAAACAGTTAGTATATTTTTATTCTTTCTTTGCACATTCATTTTGTACTATTACCGGTTTTAAAGTAACAGCTATAAGCTCCACTGAACGTTGGAGTTTCACTGTAATGTTACTGCCCAAGAACATAAGAACAGGTGCTCTGGATTTGAAGAGCTGATAACTAATTAGATCCAATAGCAAAAGGGAGAGAAGGGTCGATTGAGACACTGAAACAAAGTGCCACTTGCCATATACTTTGAATTCTGCAAGCAACATAGACAGGTACAAAACAAAAAGTAATTATCTGATCATTAAAAAACTCTGAGAGACCCTATCAAGACAAATTCATGTCATACTTCTCAAGCAGCTGGTCAGGCACATAGAAAACACAAACAAGAAAAAGCCATCAAAGTAATCATTTGAACAGTTAATTCTACTGTTTCTAACCAAATGCCTCTAACATCTAAACATCATGACCCAGCTATATCCGTAAATACTATCAGTGATCACCATTCTTATGGACTCTTCTTTTTGACACAGAACCTTTTATTTCTGCTTTCTTTATCTCAGCAAGGGAATACTAAGTTTTGAACCAAAATTCCATTTTCCAGAAAAAAACATTTCTTAAAATTATATGATGACAGATCTACTCAATATAACTTTAACAAAAGGAAACTTTTCCTGCCACTTGGTTCTCCACTGAGAGTTCTAAATAAAACCAATTAGCTTTCACAGTTTTTCTTACTGCTTTAAGATATATTAAAGGTCACAACTATCCCGGCTCGATGCAAGCATGTCAGTTGCACCAGATAAACTCTAGACAGTCAGCTCTAGTCTATATCAGAGCTCACAATTATTTGCCATTTCAGTTGTGTGAAACTTGGCAAATGTGTAACACATCAATGACAA
Organism: Erithacus rubecula; assembly: GCF_903797595.1. Taxonomy (NCBI): domain Eukaryota; kingdom Metazoa; phylum Chordata; class Aves; order Passeriformes; family Muscicapidae; genus Erithacus; species Erithacus rubecula. The sequence continues at coordinate 50,274,935 of NC_136689.1, read as the reverse complement.
AGGCACGAACCATAAAGTGACACTGCAAAGAGCTGCTGAGTAACATTACTCACCTTATCTGCCTGATCTGCTCCTACGTCCAACACACAAATACGGGCAGAAGCTTTATACAGCACTTCCAAGTCTTTTTAAAGGAACATCAGGTGGGGAAGGCAAACTTACTGCTAACCAAACTTCACAGAAATAATCTCAAACCCATTGCATAACAACCAGAATCAAAAGAAAAACATTTGTGATCTAGTTATCCTGGGATCACTTTCATTTCCATTCAAGATTATAACTGACTGCAGCAAGAACAACATTTTTGTCAAAACACAGGTCATTGCAGCTACACAAACATGCAGATTTAGGCACATCAGCAATTCACTGAACTGGCATCTGAAGTTCTGGTAACAAATTGATTTATTTTTGACTATAATACATGTACTGTACACTTGTGTACTACATCCCTAGCCAATGCAAGACTTTCAAGCTTGATTTTCAAAATAAAACACTGACTATATTTTGCTTTCAGTTCATGCCTTACTCATGAACAACCTGTATTTATAAGCATAAGATTGAGTCCACTAACGCTTCCTCATCACATGTATCTTAAAATAGAATTGTTATGACAATGGTAATTCGACCTCACATCCCATTTCAGGCAACCAATTTTGTCATCTCCAATTCCCAGTTCACTGTGGTCCTTCTCATTCCCTACAGTCCTCAACTATCTCTCTTCTATAAATCCTGAGAAGCATTACACATCTGGCATCAACCTAGTGTCTCTTCAGCAATGGGCTCTTTTGAGAACCAAGGGTGACTTGAAACCTTTCTCAGTCATTTTCACTTACATAAAAACTATAGTAAAATGAGATGCTCTTATATTGAAGTGGTGTTTGCAATCAAGATTTGTCTCAAACTCTGCAACTATGAATGATTTGCAAGAAGTATTCTTTTATTTAAAGCTACTCATAACTCATTATTAAAAGATTATGCAACTTTTTTTACAATTATTTTCCATATGCTTTTATTGAAAATTATAAGTCATGCATTGTTAACTGATGACTAAATACAGACTCATTTGCCTATTTTTAAGAGACAGGATCCTCCTGTGTTTCCATTTATTATGTTCCACTTCCTCAAATTCTTCACTTTGCACAAGTTTTTCCTATAGCAAAGTAGAACTGGGCACAGAAATAATTAATGTCCTCAGAAATATGCCATATAACCCTATTGCAACATATGGCCCAGGAAAGTTTTGAAAACAAGCAAGAGAAAATGACTGTTGATTTTGGAGAAAATAAAAACCAAAACCACAAGTAAACAAAAATAAAACACCCAGGCTCCCCCCAAAACAACAATAACCATTAAAATGAAAAAAAAGGAAAAAAAAAATCTCAAGTAAGGAAGAAATGTTTGGAACCAAATTGCTGAGGCTCATTTGTGAGATTTGGTCAACTCAAGAAGCAGCCTTTAGGAACTCTAGGATGTTGAAATCTGGTGTTTGTCTTTTTTATCCTATAAAATGCAATCCTTGTAGATTTCTAGAAAGCCCAGGCTAGCCAAGATACTGAAGTGCTTTCATAATTCTCACATTATGCAGAGATGTGGGCAAAAAGTAAGGACAAGCTTTGCTTAATGCCACCACCTGCATTAAGCCCCACGACTGTGTGATGCCTCCCAGCACTTCCAGCAGGGTGCACAAGGAGCACCTTTGGCTAAACTAAAAACTGTGGACAACACGTATCTTGGAAAATATAACAATGCCATGAGATATAGAGGAAACAAAAATCAATATTTAATGCAACATTAACCAGAAGCAACAAATGAGTCCAAACCAGTGTAACCACAGTAAAGTCAAGCACACAGATCAGTGTTTTCTTCTAAAAAAGTTTAATTACTTTATTCCACATTACTTTACAATTGGTAATGTGGTGGGTCCCTGTGCAACAACCTGTACCTGAACGGAGAAAACAGAGGCAGAGAGGTAGCCTAGGCAAGGAAGGATATTCCAAGCATGAAAAAGTATTAGACAGATGTAAAAATGTTCAGTGATATGGCTGAATCCCTAGGAAGCCAATAGAATGTGACTAGAATCAGAAAAGGTCACAAAGACACTGACAAGAAAGATGAGTTTGATGCAAGGTGAAGGCACTCAAAAGTTTCAGGAGAGAATATGGCACCAGCTGGGAAGGAGGGAACTCTTAACACACACACACTGCCTTTCACACAGATACTCTATCTTGGTATCCTTTTGTTAGACTGAAAATGCTGTCTATGAGGAAAGTTCTCTGACAAACTTCTCTCACAAAGATAAACCAGTAACACTCTCAGTCTTCCTGCATCTTGGAGGAGGCTTCATTTCTCACTGCATTTGTCAATTAGTGTACACCAGAACTGGACATGGTATTCATACTGGAAGGCAAAAGCAGAGGTAGCAGAAGACTCCCTTGCACAGACATAGGCTCTGCCACAGAAATATGTGAATTCATATTCACTAGAACCATTGTTTCCCACTGCAAAGTCTTCCCTCTCTGAATTAATTTTGTTTATAACATTTATACTGGATTGTATTTTAATCACTTAACCCTGTGTGCAGTTCACCCAGAGATCCAGATGCCATTGTACACCATTCTCTTCCTTTTCATTGCTATTTCCCACTCTATCAATCATTGTGTCCACAGTCATTCCTAGTGATAATTTTTCATTTTCTTTCATTGCAGACAAAATATGATGAAGCATAAAACCCTGCTAGATTTCTCAGTATCTTTCTCTAGAACCCCTAGTGAATTTTCTAGCATTTGGTTTAATTGTAGATTTAAGGCTATAACTATTTATTTTCAAGGTATGTTTGTTTTCTTTCTATATACAACCTTACACTGTTTCTGTTTGGCTTAGAGAGGCAAATACATCTATTTACATACATACTTCAGAACCGGGTTAATTTTACTAAGACTCTAAAAATGCCCCAAAAGTATGTCCAAAGAGAGTAGTCTAAAGTTGGACTACTAATACCAATAATATATCTGAAATAGATAGTTCAATAGAACTCTTACCTGCTTTCTCTACTGCAAAATGATCTTTAATTCACAGAGGAAAAAGGTTGAAAACAGGGAATTACAAAAAGGATGTAGAGGCTCCTTTTATATTTTTGTTGCAAAAATTATTTCATCCAAAAGAGTTTTTTTAGATCAAACAAAAAAAAGTTTCACTGTGATCAGCATTACCAAGGATCTACAAGTTTTCTACAGAAACAATTGTTCTTTTCATCAGAGGAATAATAACCCAGGTTTGCTGTTTTCAAATTTTGTATGTAAACAATATTTGCCAGAGCTTTATACACAATCTTCTGGGTGCCCAGTGCAGGACCAAAGGCAATTAGCACAAGAACTTTCCTTCTGAATATCAGGAAATACCTTTTCACTGAGAGGGCACTGAGCACTGGCACAGGTGGCCCAGTGAAGTGGCAGAGCAGTCCTCCTTGGGCTACTTGGAGCTACTCTGAACTTGTCTGGAGATAGTCCTGAGCCACTGGCTGCAGCCCAGCTGCACTACCAGTAATCTTTAGGCTAAACCCTTCTATGATTCTTGATGCAAATGTCTTATCTACACTGAAAAAGAACATACTATAAAAAACTTAAAGTGCAAAGAGTGATTTCTCTTCTAGATAGAAATGCTATATTTGCAACAACAGCTAATGGGGTTTTATAAGAGACTGACAGTGTAAACTCAAGTATACAGTTAAAAACTGGTGTTGTTACACTGCTTTATTCTGGTTGAACATCTGTTCTGTAGTTGGTTTGTGTATTTTGTTTGATTTCCAAACATAATGTAGAATGAACAGAGTTTAAAAGATTGTTCTGAAGAACAGTATGAACAGAGCTATGGCTAGTGCATGAAGAAATATTACAATCACAGAATAACAGCAATCCCATGGGTGGCCAGCAAAGCATAATTTGGATCTCAGGATTTCACAGTTATGTCCCATAGCAAAGAATCCCATAGCTTTGTGTTATATGCCATCAGTTTGGCAGTATTTTGAAATCGGTCTCAAAAGAATGCAAGTTTCTTGACTCTGCACTGTTAAGCAGAGAATGTCATACATCTCTTCTAAATAGGAGATGAGTCCAGAGTTATATAAATTCAAAAATTAATACAAGAATATTGGAAAGGAAGCTCATGGGGATTCTTTCAGTTTATTTTAAAAGGTTGGCAAAATTTCTTCAGTTTTTAGTTTTAAGCAAACACTATCAGGCTGAACAGGTCAAAGAAGGTTGAATGGAGTAATTGAGTACAGTTTAAGAACATGAGCACTTTGTTCTTGCTGATAAATTAGACAGCTGCTCTGAATTACATTTCATGCTGTTTTCACACAACATCTAATTTCCTCCTGCTAGTTCTAAAGCTACTTGGAACTGTACACAATTAACTCCACCACCTTTCCTTTATCCTTCAAAAAGCATAAATTTTGTTTGCTTACAGTTCTCTGCATATTTTCCTTTTTCCTTTAATATCATAAAAAACATAAGCATTTGTCACAGAAGAAATGCATTAGCAGCATAATGCAAATTCTAAAATGAGTAAGATATATGATCAATTAATTGTATAAGAGTGTATATCCTTGTGTTACAGAATACTCATGTAAATGCAAGCTTACTGCAAACTGCAAACTGGAGCTCTTCTCCTGTTTTCAAAACATTTTGAACAACTCAGTCTTTTTCCCCTGTATTTGGAAATAGTACAAAAAGCTAACTTTTTTTTTTCTGAATACAATTTACACTTTTTCATCAACCTACTTTCAATTATGCAAATTGCAATAGGAATGCATCTAAAATGAAGCAGAAATTTTTTACTGAAAAAATGTGGAAAAGTAGCTGTGATAAAAAAAAAAATTATAAAAATAAGGTTGCTCAAAGCCAGTTTGATACAAAGATACAAACAATACATGCTTTTAGGAAGAATATATTTTTGACATGGTAAGAATAAAGACCTATAGGAGGACCTATAGTACCTATAAATATACTTTACTGAATGCCTTAATGTCCAGGTTCTGGAAAAGAAAAAGTTTTTGCAATGATAAACAGTAAAGGCACACACTTAATTTTAAATACAGGCTTAAGTTCTCCCTCCTTGCCCAAGCCTGAGTGGGACAGTTCCATGAACTGCACAGCTACACTGAAAAGAATGGGTCACATTTGCTTCTTTTGAAAGACATCACCAAGAAATTTATGCCTAATTCACAGAGGTCAGCTCCAATCCTTTCAATTACTTAAACAGACTGTGTTTACTTGTGGGCTATTTAAAAACAAAAAAACAAAAAAACAAAAAAACAAAAAAACCCATTAAAAATTTATTCAAATTTTAAATCCTCTCACTGAATATAAAGCCTTATACTTAGACATACTTTTCACCTACAGGAGTGTAAACCAGCACTAAAAGTAAGCTTATTTAACATGTTCCATGAAGTTGTTAATTCTCTTATGGTGGTGTCTTTTAATGATGACAAAAATACGTATGATTTTGGATGATAAGTTAGCAATAAGATTCTCATAATAAATAAATAAATAAAAGGTATTTCTGTTATTATTTTAGTTAATATGAAGCCAAAATAATGCATTACCTTGCAATTTAAGTTTCATTTTGACATTCCTCTAGCAAAGGAAGGTGTAAGCAAATGTTAAATAAGTTTCGAACAGTCTAGATTCTGAAGTATCAAGCAGATACTCCTATTACAAATGCAAATTGCTCTTTCTCCTGCTCTCCTTACTGATCCATTTAAGTATTTTAAAAAATTTGCTTCAATACATTTTTGATACTTAAAAAATAAAAACAAGGCAGAAGAAAAAGAACCTAATTTTAGATTCTACAAGGTTATTAAGAAGTATAATATTGAGTTAAGAGCACTTATACCAACTCATTCACCACATCCTCACATTTCAATCACCTTTTCCAGGAGCTAGTAGCATTTGAGTAATATTTGTTCACAGCAGTTCTGAGTCACCCCAAAGATGTAGATCTTTTGGTTTTTTACTTGCTCAAAATACAAAGAGATAATCTATTTATTAAGTTGGGGGAAAAAAATAAGCCCAAAAAAACCCAGGGAAGTATCCAGATAAAGTTATTAGGGGTTGTGCTCCCTTAAGTCAGACTAAATTTTGACCTTAAGCATAAGCATTTTCTCCCAGTGAAAGTACTTAGCAACTTAATTTTATGGTAGGATGAGTTTCACAGTTTGTCTTGCTATCTTCCCAGAGATACCTAGTTTCATATGACAGTTCTCAGACCAAATACCATTGGTGTACAAATAATTTCGATAAAGCCATCTATAGGCTTTGGCAAAAAAGCCCAGGTAGAGTGATTTCTAAAGTGTTAATGAAAGGAAAAAAAAACCACACCAGACTTCACATCTACTCTGTTGAGGTGATTGCATGAATACTCTTGACTCATTATAAGACAAAATTGCTCATCTTAAACCATTTATGTATTTGTTTCAATTTATTTATTTTAATCCAAAGCACTGAATAATATTCCAGATGAAGTCACCATGAGGTAGTCATGCAAAAAATACGGCAAGACTCCACTTTTAATATCACATATCTGTGATTTATTGATCCCTCACAGAATCTGATGGAGGATGAGAGACTCTTAATTAAAATAAGTGATTAAATGCAAATCCTATCCAAACCTTTCATGAAAATCTTGCTTCAGAGAGTGATTTGAAGAGCCATAGCAAAGCTGAGTCAGTATGCTTAGAAAGAAAAGGTGTATTCCTAACGAGATTAGTTGCATTGAGGCAAGATACTATTGAATATAAAGGCAATTTCTAATTCTCAGTAGGAAACAGCTGACAAAACCAGCACTGAAGAATACTTTTTTGCTCTTGCAAAATCAGCAAAGCTGCTATTCTTAACGTCTTTCAGAAAATTTCAGTGGACTTTAAATTACTCTGGCATGTCCCTTTGTTTTATTCACTCTAATGACAAAAAATTGTTAATCTTGTTTAAGTGGAGCTGTTCCATAACTGTATTAGGGGAAAGTATGATAGAAACAGATGACAGTGAATATTGCATCTCACTTCAAGGTGATACCTTGGCACTGCAGAGAGCCCTTCTGTTAGAGTTTAGGCAGTTAAATATATCACTGATGTGACCTCCTAAATTTCAGGGAATGAGCTGAAAATGTATTTTCTTATTAAATTCCATTTTGTCATAAGTGAAACATGATGGAAAGAATTTAGTTTCATAATTTCTCATTCTTCTTAAAACAGTCATAACATGTTGGAATCAGTGACTTTTTTAGCGAACTTTTCCTAAGTATCCCCTTCCTCCTCAATTTTTTCTTGAAATTTTACTTTAAGCATATTTATATATTTGTTTACATTTTCCTCTTTCAATCTTATTTTTATTTATATAACAATTGGCACAAAACATTAAAGTAAAAAATATAATCCCAGAAACAAATTTCTTAATGTAAAAGCTCAAGCATGAAGAAAAAAACTCCTAAACCAGAGAATTAAGACAGAAAGAATCTTAAGAAAATTTTAAATAAGTCTGCTTAATCGAATATACCTAATATGAAGAGGGCAGAAAGCACACAAATAGTAAACTTACTGAAACAAAAGCAACATTCAGAATTTGCATGAAGGACAAGGTGTTACTGTCTACACTGGGATGAGGAAGAGACTTTAATGTTTATGCAAGTACATAGAAAAGAATATGAAACCAGAAAGACCAGGAAGTCAGAAAGACAGAAAAGTAGAAAAGTAAGTAGAAAAGAATCACAGAATCACAGAGTATGGTGAGTTGGAAGGGACCCACAAGGATCATTGAGTCCAGCTCCTGGCCCCGCACGGGATCATTGCCAGAGTCTCATCTTGTGCCCAAGAGAATTGTCAAAATGCTTCTTGCATTGTGTCAGGCTTGGTGCTGTGACCAGCTCCCTGAGGAGCCTGCCCAGTGCCCAACCACTCTCTAGGGGAATGAACCTTTCTCAAATATCCAGCTTAAATCTCCCCTGACACAATTTCAGGTCATTTCCTTGAGACCTGTCATTGCTCACCAGCGAGAAGAGACCAGACCAAGAGAAGAGACCAAGTAACCTCAGTCCCTCATCATCTGGCTTCCCTTCAAGGCCCATCACCATCCTTGTTGTTCTCCTTCGGAAAGTCTCTAATAGTTTAATATCTTTCTTACATTGCTGTGACCAAGACTGAAGTGCTTTGGAGAGGAATATTTGGATAAGAGACAAACACAAAAGAAAATAAATACAAATCTATGGGGTTTACATCATTCAGAAACACACTGCAGACACCCATCTGCAAACCACTTCACATCAAAATGTGCAGATATGAAACAAAGGCTCAGGAGCCACAGCTCAGGAAAACCAGGAAAATGTCTGTCACTTATCAGAGGCAAGTTTGAAGCTTCACATGTGCTCAGCTGCCTCCCAGGCAGAGGCAGGCTCCTGTGAGGCTCCTGGCTAAGGCAAAGGCAAAGGCAGTGTCAGTAAGGGCTGTGCAATCCTCCGTATAGGTCTCTCAGAGCTCTTCTGTAGGGTATAAATAGATAAACCACCCTTGTAAAATAATGACTGGATTACTCATCTACATACTATTCAAGTCTCATTTCTCTTGTTTTGATGAGAGTGTTGACCTTTAACCTCAGACTACTCTTCCTGCAAAAATATTTTATATTTTTACACCCCATTTTCACCTCAAAATTCTCCACTATCTCTAGCTAATACTCACTTCATTGGATTTAATGACATACACAACATTTTTGTTGTTAAAAATTTCAGTAACCCAGTAGGAAGAATTCTGGAAAAGTACAATGTGCTGCAGTTGTTGTTGTGAAATTATTAGTGATAATTGCCTTCTAAAGCAATTCTGAAATATGAAGTTACTCAACTGGAATTTTTCTTGAGCATGATAATACCATATTTAAAAATCTCTTCTTGGTTTCATACAATTTACAACATGATAAGTTCACTGATTTCTATTGAGTTGGTCCTGACTTATATAGTAAGAAAAAGATTTGCATTTGTCTGGCTGAAAACCACCTTGTGAGAAATTCTTCAGTTGCACAGCTAATAGTGAATTATCATAAAGGAGACTTTAAAGTATCTACCAATGACATCTGCACTCATTTTTTTAAATACAGCACTATCAAGTGAAGAACTCAAGCATATTTTTGGTGAATGTGAGTTCACTGAAGAAAATCACGTCAGAATAAATGTTTTGAGGGGTGTTTTAATTTTTTTCTTTACTAGTTTACAGGACAAGGAATATGTCATAAGATCTGGAACAGTCATAAAGCTGCACAGGATTTTAACATTAACTACAGAACAAAGGGACCAGAAGAAGACTAAATAGGACACGAAGTTCACTAATAAGCAAATGATACTGATTTTTTTCAAACAAAATGTTCTAAATTTAAGAAAATGTTAGTATGATAGATCCTCAAGGATCAGTGCTACCACTAATATTTATATTGTAATAACTGCAGCATAAAATATAGTTTACTAATGATTAAGTCAGAAGGTATAATCAACACAAAGAGATTGATACCTTACGGAATTTAATGCATAGCCCTGTGGCATAAAATAAAAATAGGATGAAACTTAATAGAACCAAAAGCATGAGAAATGCATTTCTAGGGTCTAGTAAAAAAAACATGCTATGTCCTGGGAGCTGATGGACTGCCAAAGAAAAAGAAGTATGTAAGTACACCAACTGGTCACAAGATCATTACAAGTCACACAAAGACAACCAGGTTGTATAAATGATAAATACAACTCAATGTTGCATTTATCACAGAGAGAACAGCAAATATTTTGTGTCAAAGATACAAAAACGCCTATGGAAGATTCCATGCAGAAAAATGTTCACACATGAATTGCCCATAAAAAAGGAAATTAGAAGAGAGTTCCTTGTTATCAGAACAAGGGCTTTTTGTAGTATCAGCCAAACTGGAGAGAGTAAGGGACAAAATCCACCTGCTGTTACATAAAAATGAAGAACTAGTTGAAAGTGAGAAAAGGATTACATTGCGTGGGATGAAATTTGTGAGCCATTAGATGACCCAGCCAACCTTTTTCATTCTTTTAACCTCTACTTTCTAGTTTATCAAGGCATTGCAAAAGTTGCACTTACCACATATCCAGCGAAATACATTATTTAAAACCTTCATTACTAGTATTTTTGTTTCCAAAACAGATGGCATTTGCAAAGTACAAAAGTGCCTGACCCATACCTAGTACAACATTATATAATCTAATACTGGAAAAATAATACACTGTAATTCTTTTTTCTCCCATTTCGGAATATATGCACTATGATGAGAACTACTGGGGGAATCTGAATCCAAACCAAATCAAAATGTCCAGGAAAATGTGTTCCAGCTCTGCAGACTGGACTCTGTGAGGTGCTAGATTCCAATAATCCATCTGCTTTTCGACACAAGGTCAAGAGACTTTCCAAAATTGAGAGTAAAAGAACAATCATTTATTAACTATATACATAGTGTCAGTCCCTCTACAAAGACACAAAACAAAAGTTGATTTTTCCTCTTTCTTAAGTCCCAATATTGCATTCCATGGTTCAGGTGAACAATTCACGAGCTGTCATTTCTGGAAGTTCTGAACAATAATTAAACCAAAGAGGACATGATGTTCTGTCATGAATTCTCTCGAGATCTGCACTCAATACAGATTTTTCCATAGTTAATGCACAGTGTTGACACATAGTTATGAGTATATTTACTTGGTTTTTATTGCAAGATTGGTTATCAAACAAGTTTTTATCACCCTGCTCTGCTGGGAAATTTGTATCACAAACTGTAATGCTCCATGACTCAAAATAAGCTTGTTATTTTTTAACATGTCTATAAGTAATTACAGGGGTTTTTTTTTAATTTATTTTTTTTTATTATAAGTAGAATTCTGTGCTGCAGCCAGTTTATTTACTTTTTTCTGAGTTCAGGTAATGAAGTAGGCACTCTGCAAATATACTGAACTCTTGAAAGATAAATTTCTACAATATGAACTATGAGCCAGATTTGCTTTGTTTCTGCACAGCTTTCACTTCTCAAGTGGTAACAAAATAACCAGAACTATTCAGTCATTTTGGCTGGTTTGGGGTTTGTTGGGTTTTTTTCATAAGGCAGAGAAGAATCTAATCACTTTCCTGTATCATTTTCCTCAGCACTTTGCCATAATCACTATCAACATAATCATATTCCATTTCCATGCAAGGAGTTCAAGCACTTTACAAAGCATAGAAGAGCAAAAGGTCTTCTGTCCTTTAGCTTGCTGTAAGATGTGCTTTAGTTCCACAAGAAATACTTAACATCTGAAATGAGGTCAATATGAAGCACTGTAGTAGTCAAATGCCCTTTAAGATCTCAAATACTGTGTATTTATAGACGAAAAAAAAAAAGTAGCAGTAATGCAGTTCTAGTAACAGAGAGAAACAGTGCATTTCATTGCATTGAAAATTATTCTGATAGGATTTTATGGATATCATAAAATTATGGAATATCCAGAGTTGGAAGGAACATAACAAGGACAGTCCAACCCTGTCTCTGCCCTGCACAGGACAACCCCAAGAGTCACACCATGTGCTCAAGGGCAATTTCCAAATGCTTCTTGAATTCTGTCAGGATTGGTGCTATGACCACTTCTCTGGGGAGCCTGTTCAGTGCCCAGACACCCTCTGGGGGAAGCAAACCTTTTTCTAATATCCAGCCTAAACCTCCCCCAACATATCTCCAGGCCCTTCCCTCAGGTCCTGTCACTGGTCACCAGAGTGAAGAGGTCAGTCTCAGACCATCCTCTTCCCTTCATGAGAAAGTTACAGACTGTTACTCCTCCAGTTAAACCTGTACCTTCAGTTAGTTAGAAATTAGCTACTAGATACTGAAATAAAAACAACTTGGGAAGTAGACAGAAATTGCATATGCATGAAACAACATTTATTGTTATTCAGCATCCAGTACTTAATGAACTGAACCAAGGGTGCATCCAGGCTTTTAACAGCAAATGCTATTTATTTCTCCATAAATTTTTCTAATCCCTCTGAAAATCTTACTACTTTTACTTGTCCCCGTATCTGTGGCTGTGAGCTTGTACAATTTAATTGCAATCCACACAAAAATTAGTTATTTTGCTACAAACATCCAATATGTTTGATATTATACCCTGAGCTTTGGTATTAAAAAAAAAAAAAACAAACCAACAAAACAAACAAAACCACCACAACAACAAAAGACAACAAACAGAAAACACTTGTTCCGGTTTAATTATGATTTTATAGGCTTCTACTATATTTCCTCTGTCTTTTCTTTTCCAAACTGAAGTCTTAATCCATTTAGTCTCTTGCATGGAAACACTCCACTCCACTGATAGTCATCATTACCCATTCCTATACTTTTTTGAAATCCAGCTGTACAAAATTTGCCTCTGTTTGCCCTATACAATCAATTCGGTCTGATCTGATCCAGCTCTCATCTAACCCTGTATGAGATAAAACACTGGTCAAATTCAATGATGAAAGTTAAACTCCTAACTATATATATGCTGCAACACCTGTATTTAAAGTAATTTCACATTTGATTATACACCTTAAAAGAAAGGTAGGAAATGCTGAATTTGTGCTAGCATAAGTGGGCACAACAATAGCAAAATTAACGAGAAAATACCAAGATATATCAGGTGAGAATCTGTCACTAGATACATCTTAATTAGTAGAAAACAGCTTAATTATACATACTTTGAAAGTATCCCTTCCCCATAATGTTTTTACAATGCACAATAATCTTCTGTATGCCTGGATTGTTCAGTAAAAATATGCAAATTAATATAAAAAGTATGCCTATTTAAATTACCTTACATTGCTCTGCCCTCCTTTTTAAAGTATAGGTATAAACTATTGCTTAGATTTTATGTAAGTGCTGTATTATTTATTGAAGTAGTCTTTCCTTGACTGTCACAATTTTGTTGTCTTACAAAGAAATACAAGTAGATGGTAAATTTAAAGAACATAGGAATGAAAATACTTCTGTAAGAAGCATGCACATTTATTTTATCATGTGGAATGATAAAATCTGAGTTTACAGAAGAAAATGCATGCAGCAGCACAGAGCAAACTGGGATAATTTTTGAGAAAACACTATCTTTTTGTCTCAGAATAAATACTCATTAGTAAATCTGTTCACAGGAAAGATGAGGTTTGATAAATACATTTGTTTTCAAAATCTCTGTTCAAATATCCTAACTCATAATTCTCCAAGTGAGATGTTTCATTGAACAAGAAAGTTCAAAGCACGAACTTGAACAGTCACATTTGAAATTTTAAAAAATAAAAAAGATAATTTAAATAAAAATGCTTTGGTTGATCTTAACTATAATTTAGTAATGTCTCCAATAATTTAACTTCTGGTTCCAATTTAGGACAAAGGTGTCTTTTAAGGATTTGCCTGTTTTTCCAGGACAAAGTAATCGTCTCTCAACTCCAATATACAGTAAAGGCACAAAGTATCTGTGAACACAGGTGCTTATCTTACTCTTCTGAAAATTACACATAAGCACAATGATACAAGTAGCTTTCTTTTAGGAAAAAACTGATCTTTTAGAATTTCATAGTAGTGGGTAATCTGCTTCTCTGGATCTACTGGGCAACAGGGAACCACCATTTTTTGGAGGTTTGTTTGGTTTGTTTTTTTTTCTCTAAAAAAATGCAATGTGTTCTATTTTTAACCACAGATTTCCACTAAGTACCATTTTCAATGGATTTTTTTTTGTTTTACTTCATCTACATCTGTGACAAATACATAATAAGCACTGCACTAACAACTTGACTTTTCACTGCTTTGTCCCTCCCAAAATACCTTGCAACAAAGAGCTTAAAGTGTAGTGGATAAACCTCTCAACAATATAATTTTCCTGGCAGAACTAGACCCCATGCAGAAGCACTGAACCTCCCAAGAAGGGCCTCTAGTCTCCCCATATCCACAGGTGACTTTGGTGGCATACTGCTAAAACAACTGGAATTTGAAAACCAAGGAGTATGTCACGATGTGCCTGGCACACACACACACACACACAGAAGAAACCAATATTCCCATTAAAGATGCTAAAGAAAGATTGCCAAAGCTGATGAGGCAGTGTATCAACTTCATTATATTTCTGCTCTGCAATTTCAATGAAAGGAAGGAAATAGTAAAGAGTATTTTAAAAGCTACACCATACATGCTTGCAGCACCAGTTTCGTCTACACAGACTAATTCTTTCTGATGAATATAAGCAACAGAGAGCAGCAATACAGTAGTCACTAAGGGAAACAATCACTACACTCACCACTTCTGTAAAACTACCAATCACATCTGTTGTTTGCACTCACCAAAAGTTTATTGAAAATTTTAATTTTGATTTAGAAAACAGCACTCAGTTATTGCATGGCAGTTGGGGTTTTTTGGCTTTCTGCTAGGTTGTTGTTTGGGTTTTTTTTTTTTTTTTAAAGACCTACATAACTGCTAAGCTCTTTCACCAACAGGGAATTACTCAGATTCTTTTAATAAAAAATGTCTGGAAAGACCATGAACTAGTGGTATTAAATTTTATCAACAGGCTTCTCAGCTTTATTCTTACAGACAAGAAACCAATGCAACAATAAAAATGCTAATTGAGAAAGTTTTTGGGAAGATGCTGCAGACAATACAACTACATGCACGGGAAATTAATTCTGTAGATGATGTGTAAAAGATGGGTTATAAAGTTAACGAGATATTACTTAAGGCAAGAGAAACAATTAGACTATTAACAGTGAAGATAAAGCAACATTTTGCCATCAAATATAATGAAGCTAATTAAAAGTGAAATGAAAATTTAGATATGAATGTGAAAATAAAATTGAACAAGATAAAAGGCCTAAAGAGTTCACAGGCTCAAAATCCAAACAAATCTGTCCAAAATCACAGCACCTATAAAGAACCTGAACAGTCTGTTAGTTTATCATTTTTGCACATGCTAAAAATCTGAAAGATCCATCCTCCTTCAGGGCGTGGATTGGTCTGCTATTTTTTAAGACTAGAAAGTGATGTTATGGGCACCAGAAACAAAACTATAAGGTACGGGTGTAATTGCAAACAGAGTGAGTAACGCAGTAAGCTGTGCTATGCAGACAATGATTCTGAAGAATCTATAATGCTTAAAGGGAAGATTCTTCTCCAAGGAATGTTGCAGGCACATGCAACAATGGAGCAAGTGAAATCTATAGCTATTATTTGGTATTGTTTCACAAGATACTTTTCTGACACTACAGAAGCATGACAGATGCCAAGTCCAATTCTGCTTATACCACTAGTTCAATTCACATAACCTGATGAAACAACAGGAGATTTAGACTTATCAAGACATTTTATGAAATAAGCAGTCTTTCTTACTCTGCCATCACCAGGTGGGACTGCATGCAAACATTTCAGTCCCCTTGGCTCAGAAGAGCTTTTGAAGCAGAGAATGGAATGATTTCAAGTCTCTGGTAAACAATGCCAACATGTTCCTCATGGCAGTCACTCACCATCTTTCATGAGTCTGTCTCTGCTTTTTGTTTTGTTTTCCAAGTATTTGCTTGTTATTTCTTTACTGTTTATTCACTTTCAAAACTCTGAAGGCCATCTGCTCCTCTCCTCCCACTGTTTTGAACAATCCCACTACTAGCATCATTATCAGATGATGATGCTGTCCTTACCCTCTGCTGCTGGCTTCCCTCTGTCAGTACCAACATCTTGTTAAAGTCTTGTTCACGGATGTCCTGCAATGATTTCAGCCTAAAAGACCTATGAGCAACATTTGAATTTTCAATGCTTTTTGTTAAACCATCCCACTTTCGTGAAAAGTTCACTATATATTATCCTTAAAAATCTTTCTGATTAACCAGGTGCCACAATTCCACAGGCATGGACTGGCAGTTAAGGGTTTGCATGCCATATTTACTAAGCATGGTGCTGACCACAGACATCTCACCTTCCCTTGGTGCTTCCCTTCCCTCTATGTTCATAGTTTGTACAACAAATATCCTAGCTGTTGTCCTGGAACTAGTATGTGAATTCTTTTAAATAAGAACTAGTCTATATATTAGTTTCCCCTAACCTAGAGGCCTCATCTTTCAGGACATATTTTAATGCAAACACAAGTTTTAATTCCTTTTTCCATACCACTTGCTAGTCTGTCTTAATAATGCATCCCTTATGCTCAGAAAAACTTAATGAGATAATATGGAATGTCTTTGGAAAATTTCCAGAAATAAGAAGGGTGACAACAAGAAAAGTAATAACAGAGCATCCTAAAAGCAGTGTTCCCTAACTGCAGAACATGCAAGAAGTGTAATAAGATAAAGACACCCTCTCCTATTATCTAGAAACATCCCTTGCTAATTTGGCCTTTGAAAAACTTGAGGCATTGTCTGTGTAACATCAAGCAAACCTGTAATGTTGTATAAAATATAATTGCTTAATAATGACTTGTTGAACAGTGTGTTCTCAAGAGAAAAGGAATAAACATTTTCCCAGTCATTACCTTTTTAATTCCAATCAGCCAGCCTATCACTTACTCTGTATGTTACAATGACCAGGTCTTCAAAGAGTAAAGACTCTGCCCTCAGAATGTAAAAGTTACTTTGCTAATCTGAATCACATGCAGTCAACTACCAATCTGTAGTGGCAGAAGAAAAATGTACAGAGGAATCTCCAGACCACCTGGTGCTACAAGCACTGACCACGTTTATTGAATCCCATGCACTTCTCTGAGAATTGCAAGGCACAGAACTTAGTTCCATGGACCCCTTGATCTCTAGAAAGTGAGACACTGAAAGCAGGGAGTCAGTTGCTCAAATCTTAAGTTTTCCAGTGACACACCATGTATGTGAACAGTTACCAAAATTTCAGTCTATTGTTCAAATCGGGGCCAAAATGAGACCTTTTATAATTTTTACTCTGATTTCAGTTATATGAATGCTAGCATTGGAAAATTAAAGACTTGACTCTCACCTCTCCAGTCCCAGCTTCGGACTGTCTCCAAGAAAATGCTGAATAGATATCTGGAAGGTGTGATTTTCAACTAAATTATATTTGCATATAATGCTGCATAGATACTCTTGTTTCAGCTCCCACTAGTTTTACTTTAGTTGAGATTTGGTTGGTTTTTTTTTTTTTTTCAGTTCTTTTTCTTAGGGACACATTTAAGATGAATGGAGGAAGCTGCTTTCACATTACAAAATAGAGCCCATAAAGGGATTTGTAAAAGTTTACTTACCCAATGAGGCTCATGCCTTTTAATAAGCTTTCTCATGTGAATAATATCAAACTGCCATTTCTCTCCAAATTCCCCAAACAAATTTAAAAGCAAGGTGCATTCTTCCCTTGCCAGCACAATCAGAGACTACTGACTGAGTGATGCCACTTCTAGACAATACCATTTTTATTCCTAGTATGCTCTTATGGGATTCCCCAGGGAAATGTACTTATTTCCAGCAAACCATAGGAGCACACAGCTGGAATTTTAGAAATATTTCTTAAGAACCCATCCAGAGAGAAAAGATTTGAAAGACAGTACACATTTCATGATGACCCAGCAATGCCAGAGTAGCTCACTTGCCAAGAAGTTGAATACAAGTCTGCACAATAGGTGCACCCCAGGGTAACTAAGCAGGAAAGATTCTTTTCCATACAATCATGGCTGAAAATAGACATTCCATTTCATACTTCTAAAATGTTTTGATAAAATCATAGCTATAGAATAAAAATGGTTAGACAAGGTACTGGAGGGATTATCAAGTTTCTAACAAATGAAACAAAGCTTTGTGATTTAGTTAAATCCTATGGACCACTGGGAGGTAAAATAACAACCATTTGAAATTGAATGGTCTGCATTAGTTATGTTTTATGTGGACACATCAGCTAAGCAAGCACTGGATTGGCATGTCTACTTTCAAGTTCTTTGACTTTGTTTTCAAGGAAAATCAAATGCCATCTACCACGGGGGACAGAATTAAAGACATTGGACAGAAAGGTGACATTAAGCAGGCTGTATGCTCACTGGACCCCATTCACAATCTCAAAAGAAGCTGGATGCATTTGGTAAAAAACGATTGACATTTATGTTTCTCTCAGTAGGCCTAATTAGGTCTGACATACATCCATTCACACTCAAATAGGCACAGAAACCTTCAAGGTTATTTTCCAATTATTTCCACCTAGAGTGCCTCATTCTGAAAGGACTGGGAATCTGAACCTTCAAAAGAAGGTACAGGTGCTGTTTCTGCATCCTCTCTTAGCAACTGAACACTTAATAAGAAAAGTACATGTTATTTAAAACTCATGACTTTCAAAAAAGGATTTATAATCTCAGCATCTTTGATCCTATTTTTACTTGTGATTGACAGAACTTTTCGTCACACAAATTGCGTAAGTACTGCCCAAAAAGTCAGGTTTGTTCATAACACTATTATTAATGTAGTAACATAAATATCCATTTAAACAGCATAAAAGGTGCTAAAAGACAGCAAAGTAAATTTTCACACATGAAAGAATCAGATAAAACAGTTTCCCCAAAGAGGTTATGAAATATTAAAGTCAAGATAAAGGTCACTTGAAAAGACACATCACATTTAGCGGTGTGTCATGGGCTGGTGGTAAAATCCCCAAACCAAATGAATCTCTTCTCTTTGCTTGGCTGAAAAAAGCAGAGCTTGCTCTAGGTTTATATAAATGTTATCATGAAATGCCAGATGCCCATCAGTAGCTGCATTTCCACAATGGCCAGATTACCTCTGAAAGGACTGAATTCTTAATTTAGTTCCTAAATACCATAATATTCTGAATGATCTTTCCTAAAAATATGGTTTAGTGTGATTTTGTGACAGATTTTGTAATCTGCTGTATCATGAACTGAAAACACCAGTCAAATCAACAATCTGATGAATAGATTATCTCAAAAAAACAAGCCAAAAAAAACCTCTTGGTAGGACCTGTATATTTTTTTATACCACATGTGTTCAACTATATTTGCTTTGTTCCTGATGACAGTATTCGAACTGCCAGAAGCAGAGGCTATAATCTAAGAAATAGTAATGACATCCTTTCTGCAAGGATTTAAGGAATGCTCTTTAGGGTTCTTAAAGCAAACAGAATTATCCTCAAACCCACTACTGACATGAACATTAAAAGAAAGTAAAAAAGTGCCCTTATTATTAGCTAAACTTCAGAACTTTTCAACATTGTATTTCAGAAAGTATAATTGCCTCCAATTTGTTGATTAGGAACTAAACAATACTATGTAGCATAGGACTCAGGAAAGAAACCTATGTACCCTCAGGTTCATGATAATTGGAAACAAAAAAACCTGACAAAATGCAACAGTTTGTGCAGCACACAAAAGCCTTTCCCAGAGACAACTGCATAAAAGTGGAATAAGCAGCAATACTAATGTTTAAGGCAAATAATCTATTTCATGGCTATGAAGAAAAAAATTACAACTTTGTACTGAATAGCTGAGAAACAATGAACTCAAATGAACATCTGTAGTGTCAGAACAAACTCTCCTAATACATACAAAATGTTGTAAAGCACTACGATGTCAAAAACTAAAATGAATTATCAGGTTTGTAGAACAACAGAGAGTGTTTTAGCTATCTTCTGACTTTCTATATACATATAATGATCTGCAGAATACCTCTTTTGTACCTAAGCTGTTTTAGCTGCTCTTTTTTTGGTTGTCAATGCTGTATAAGCTGTGCCTCTGCACAGGCTCTGGGCACTTCCACATTGAGTAGACTTTGTGAAGTGCCAGGCTCAGACAGAAGGCTGATCTCTGCAAAATGAGACCTTAAAACATTCAAGGCAGAAACAGCATTTTGTCATCTACCTCCTCTACCACAGATGTCCTGTGAGGACTTGAGGGTGTGAAAAAAATAGAGCAACAATACATTTCAAGTTCACCCTTCTAGTTGAACCTAAACTTCAGAAGAATTAGGTGTATATAAATGCCTTCTTAATAGACTTTTCTGTATTACATTCAGAGAAGCTTACTGTGTCTGCTTCTGTAACATACCCTAGGTATCTCATCCCCATCTTCTTATTCTAGAATTCCAACATCATCATTTTAGGATTTGGTGCCACTGTGAGCACATTTGAATCCTTCAATTCATGTTTCACTCTCTTAAGAGATTAGCTATTTGTTTGCAACCTCTAAGGAAGCCCATAGCATGAATGACAAGATGTCAGTAATAATGAGGAAAACTAGTTTTATGTCCATAAAGAACAAAAAAAATTCATTTTTGTTCTCTCGGGCAGAATGTTGTCTTTCCTTAATAAAAAGAATGGCTTTTGGCATCTATCAAGTAAATCCAAATCATCTTATCATGAGAGATTACTTATATTTATTCCTACATCTTGCTTCATTTCTTCTCTCAGTTTTATGACATTATCTTCTGTGCCATCTTTGATCACAGCCAGCTGTGAGAGAGCAGCAGAAAAGACAGCATTACTGCTACCTCTTTTTCCTTCCCTAGGAAAATCAACTTTAGCTTTTGGTACTCCAGACTATCCAACAATTTAGGATATATAGTCCAGGAAATAGTCTTCCCCAGCCTCCTGCTCTCTCTTTGCGATCTCTAACATTTAATTTCTATGAAGCAGTTGTTATGAATTAATAAGCACTGTCATTTCATAAACCTATCCAGGGTTACCAAAACAAATTAAAGACAGAAGGTTAAGCATAAATCACAACGTAAGCAAAGCACACATCTCTTGATGTTAGCTATCAATGGAAACATTTCAGTGTCATACCCTTCCCCTAACTGCTGCAGGTTAGTAGCTCAAACTTTATGTATCTAGCAACTAAAAACCACAACTAACAAAAAAAAACCCCACCAAAGCCTGCAGTTGCATAGTAAGAATATAGTTTCAAAGCCCCAGTTTGTGTGCCAAGAATGTGTTGTGGAGCCAGTGGTTTGTTGCACACCACCCCTCAAATGCTGACATGTTTTGACAACGCTGCCACCAATTCTGATTTTCAAAGCTGAAGAGAGA
Organism: Erithacus rubecula; assembly: GCF_903797595.1. NCBI lineage: Eukaryota > Metazoa > Chordata > Aves > Passeriformes > Muscicapidae > Erithacus > Erithacus rubecula. Next base: position 50,253,873 of record NC_136689.1, on the reverse strand, counting down.
GTAGATGTTCACCTCAGCCATCTGCCAATGCAGCAGATGAACATGATGCAGACATTCCATAACCAACGTACCTCAACTCAACAGAAATCCTGGGATTTAAGACACACTCTCACTGGAGATAATGACTAGAAATTACAGTGACAGCAGATTTTTTCTCTAGAGTGACATGCATGAAAACTAAATATATTAACTCTTTCATTAGAAAGTGGATTAAACTATAGAAAATCTCTGCAGATGCATTCTCTTGCCAATTTTTACCCTCAGAAATGAATAATTGGAGCTTTTGAAAAAAAATCTAGGGGCTATTATTTGAAAGAAGCTTTCTTTTTGAAAATGTATAGTATCTTTTGGACATCAAGAGAAAGCATATTCCTAGAAAATTCACCACAGTCTATAGAAGACACTTGTGTTTCTCATCAATATAAAAAATCATCTGTAAAAGCTAATAGATTATGAGAATTTGTTAATATTCAGGGGATTTTTCAAAGTAATCCCTCTGAAACCTCTATAAATTCAAGTGCCAATTATCAGCAGTATGGAAACAGATCAAATGAAATCACAGAGGCAGATTTCACCATGTGGAAAACTCATAGCAATTGCTATGCACAGTTTTTTCCCCTTATTTCAGAGCTTACGGAGCTTCATTCGTCATACCTCTTTTCACTTATTTGTGAACTTTTGACATAATCTGTGATTTAGCTAAAAATAAATATTATTACTGTACTGCAGAAGAAAGCATCATTAACTTACAATATAGAAACTATAGACCACCAGAACAAATCCTGCTGGTCTGATTAGCGCAGATGGAGCCAGTCTGATTATCTGAGTGCGAATGGGGGGCAGAAACGGCCTGTCCTCCCTTCAGAGACCAATATGCACACAGGAAACTGCCTCTGACCCTACAGATATGATTCTTAAATTCCCATCTCAATCTTCTACAGTTTTGTACATTGAATCTTTGTACATTTGGTCTATTTTTCCAACCCTAAGTAGAATCAGTTCTCTGATCTGATTCTACTTCTTTCCTCTCCATGTACCCTTGAAAAAGGAAAGGCTCCTAGCAACAGGGACTACATCTTCTCAAGTAATGTATTCCAGTGCTTCCTCCTGCTACCTATATGTTTTTTGCCAAATATCTAACTCAAGCCATCTTTGCTATAGTTGAAATTCATTTCTTACCCAACTTCAATATATTGGTGCATATTTCCAAGGTCTGTAATGCATGCTCTTGGGAAAACTATTAATAGGACAATTCTGTACAGATACACTGTGAGCTGCAAAGGTTCTTCCACTGAATAGAACAGCAGGATTTCCTTCCTAAATTCTCCTCTTTTCATAGCTCCTTCTCTCAAGGAATGTAACAAAATTCCTTTTACCTAGTATTTGTATCATAAGGTGTGCATTTTCCATATGTATTTGCCGCTTGGGGAAAAGAAGAAAAGCAATGACAAAACAGCAAAGTATAAGATTACAAAACTAGAAGTCTATAAACTCTCACAAAATATTACTATCTCTTCCTATGTATTAACTTTAGATTTCTTCTCTACTGTTCTAATTTACATTATATGGGCTGCATAACTACACTAGTTTAGAGTTCAGCCTCTCTGTTAATACTCTGAAGCCTTACATTTACTCAGTTCCAACTCTGCTCTCAAAGGAAACTGGCTATTTATTTCAGCAAATGTATTCAAGAAATGTAAATCTGGACAAGAAACAAAATAGTTGTGCATGATGTTATATAAGTTCAGCATAACTATTTGTTTCACTGTCTAAATCCAAGCTTTTTTCTTTCTCCTTGTGGGATTCACAATTCTAATATTTATAGATAAATAACAATAGACTCTATGGAAATAATTTCAAAGCTTTTGATAGCTCACAGTAACCAGCAGTAAATTCAGCACACTGTGTAGTAAAATCTTACTGCAGTAACTTCTTCTTGCTACCTACGAATAATAACAAAATACTGCTGGGGTTTTGGGTGGGCTTTTTCTTTCAATTTTAAAAACACAGCTTGCTCAAGGTGTAAAGAAGTATCGCCCTCTCAATTTCTGAATTGCATCACAAGAGCTCTGAAATCTGCTCATTATTCTACTACACCTTCTTTGTTTCACATGACTGCCACTTAATACTCCATGCTGCAGGTTATACTCATCCCCAGATGTACCCATTGCTTTGTTTCCTCACAAGTCTGTCTGTTTTACTTAAAGAGAAAGGAAAAGAAATCTCCACTTTGGCAGACAAAGTGTTTCAAATTTATAGACTAAGGGGACAGAAAGGATCACTGTGACAATCTAGCCTTTTGTATAAAGGATAGCCTGAAACTCATTCTTGTTTCAAGCTGAGATGCAACTGACTTCGGCAGATTCCACATCAGTGTTTCCCTAGGTACAGTATTCAAATGGTTGGTTATTCTTTCCCATGTTAAACATCAGTACCTGATTCAGGAATGAATTTGTTGGGCTCCTATGTCCAACCTCTGAATCTTATAAATACCTTTGTCTGCCTGACAAAATACAGCTACTGCAATACCAATGCAAATAACAGATTACACTACGTGTTACCTAAAGAGCATTCCTCCTTAAGTGCATCCCTCTAACACCACCTTACTGGAGAGGCTGACACAAAGCTTTTGGCAACAAGCATGCTATCAAATATCTATTGTGACCCCCTAGGAAGCACATCCTCTCCCACACCATATGGCCATGGCCACGGAGTGGTACTGCAAGGCCACAGCCCAGCTCTCATCCCTCCCTGTCCCCTCTGGGGACACCAGACACTGATGGATAATTTCACACACACTTCACACTTCATCAGCAGGGAAGACAGCTCCCCACAGTGAAAGAAGACACGCCGAGCATGTCCATGTTACAACACACTGTCCATGTTGCTGTCAGAAAACCCTGCTCATGGAGTACATGTTCAATACGCTAAAGGAACATATTTTTTTATTTTTATTTTTTTCTGTCTAGCATTGCTGTTGTTCCTCCCAAGTGGCAATTGCTTTCTGTGTAACTGGGCGTACACTTGGGGCTTTGTCAACATACATATGGCAGCTGTGGGTGTGAGGAGAAACAAATAAAAGGTAAACATGGTCACAGAAACATTGCAAAAAAATTACACAGCAGATCAAACTTCCTACTGACTTTAAGAGCTTTGCTGGCACAAAAATTTAACTTATGATCATCAACTTATGACAGGATAGCAGACTAAGAGAAAATGAGAAATTCTGCCACAGGGTCAAGTGACAAAACCTGTTACTATGAACCAGGTAAATACAGCAGCAGCATTACTACTGATGGGTACATAAGAACAGTAGAGTCAAACAGAGGCACAGGGAACTAAGAGATTGAGTTTCCAAGTGAAAACCCTACCAACAAGTCAGTTCAAGGAAGAACATCTGATAGTAGTGCTTTTATTTCCCACAGCTACAAAATTTAAATCCTCTGTTTATAGCCACCAAAGTCATCAGAAAGGCCCAAAGCCTGTGCATACAGTACTAAATGGATTCTGTGCAAAGAAAGCAGAGATAATAGGAAAGCACTCTTGATAACAGCAGGAACACACCAGCACCCCAAGACAACAGAATATAAGATAATACCAATCTACAGTGAAAGTTATAGCATAGAATCATAGAAGGGTTGAGGTTGGAAGGACCTTAAAGATCACCTTGTTCTGATCCCCCTAAAATGGGCAGGGACACATTCCACTAGACCAGGTTACTCAGAGCCCCATCCAGCCTAGCCCTGAACACTTCCAGGGATGGGGCCTCCACAACTTCTCCGGACATCTTATTACAGTGCCTTGCCACTGTCACAGTCAAAAGCTTCCTCCTCAAACCTAATCTAAATTTACCCTATTTCACTTTAAACCCATTCTCCCTTGTCCTATTACATGTTCTTGGCAAAAGACCCTCAGTAGCTCTCTTGTAGGGCCCCCATAAAGTACTAGAAGGCTTAGAGGTTGCTCTAAGGTCTGCCAAGAGCTTTCACTGCTCCAGGCTGAAGAACCCTAGCTCTCCCAGCCTGTTTTCATAGGGAAGGTGTTTCAAACCCTTGATCATCTTTGTGGGCCTCCAGCAGATCCATGTCTTTATTCTGGGGTCACCAGAGGTGCACACAGTATTTCAGAGGGAGTATCATGACAGTAGTCATTAGATCTATTTGAGGCAAAATTTTGTGGCCATACTTTTCAAGAATACTGCTATGAAAAGTCCAGAAAACCAAACATTAACTTGCCCTTAACAAAAGTTTCCTCAGTATTATCCCTTTTCTTCTTTCTTTCTTTTCTTTCTTTCTTTCTTTCTTTCTTTCTTTCTTTCTTTCTTTCTTTCTTTCTTTCTTTCTTTCTTTCTTTCTTTCTTCCTTCCTTCCTTCCTTCCTTCCTTCCTTCCTTCCTTCCTTCCTTCCTTCCTTCCTTCCTTCCTTCCTTCCTTCCTTCCTTCCTTCCTTCCTTCCTTCCTTCCTTCCTTCCTTCCTTCCTTCCTTCCTTCCTTCCTTCCTTCCTTCCTTCCTTCCTTCCTTCCTTCCTTCCTTCCTTCCTTCCTTCCTTCCTTCCTTCCTTCCTTTCTCTTTCTCTCTTTCTTTCTTTCTTTCTTCCTTTCTCTCTTTCTCTCTTTCTCTCTTTCTCTCTTTCTCTCTTTCTCTCTTTCTCTCTTTCTCTCTTTCTTTCTGTGTTTTTTAAGCATCAGTCAAGCTCTTCTTTAGGAAACCTGAAAGGCAAATTTTCCATTTGCAGCAGGAAATGGCAATATAGAGACAAACACTTTGATATCAGAACTTCATCACCGCCATTTTGCCAGGTTGACTCATTATGAAATTAGGTGACGTACTGCCCAGAGCTATTTCTGTTGCATCCACAGCAGCTAAGACACTGCACCATTTCTTCTGGCAGTCCAAGTGTCCAAGCAGCAGACCTTTAGCTGCTTGACTCTCAAGGTGCCCTCTAACATGTTTTCTCTTTTGGATTCATAGTATGGCAAAATACTGCTTAGATGCATATTAAACATATCTGTAAACTGAACAGCTCCATATGAAGATCCAGGCTATACTCACAAGGTTGTGCTTTACCCTCTGCAGCATGCAAAACACTAATTTCCTGAAATGAAAGTGTTGTCCAACTCAAAGTATCTGCATTAGAGGCTGTCGGTTACATTTAATGCAGACAGAAATCCTAATGCCTTGTAAGAATTACTGATATACAGGTTAAACTCCCTGGTATAAACCTCACTTCAGCCTCCAGGGTTTTCCCATACATAACTCTCATCAAGAGTGCAAAGTCTCAAAATGGAGCACCTGGAGATTGATGCTATTTACACAGCTGCTCTGTGACACATGTCAACCCCAAGAATGTCTTGAGTGATTTAAGTCACATCATCTGCTGAACAACTGCCCACACGCAGTTTCAAACCAGTAGCCTTTAAACTCATCCTGAAAAACTACACCTTTAGCCTTAGCTCTGGTCTGTGGGTCAGTGCTTCGCTTGTCATGCTTAAATTAGCTGTAAGTATAAAAGCAAATAAATCTCACACACAGATTTCATTGACATACCAGCACCCTTCTGCTTTGAAAGCTGAATCACAGAATTGTTTAGGTTGGAATGGACCTCTGGAGATCATTCAGGACAACCCTCCTGCCAAGGAAGTGTCACCTAGAGCAGGTTACACAGGAACTCATTCAGGCACATTTTTGACATCTCCAGAGGGGAGACTCACAACCTCTCTGGGCAGCCTGCTCCAGTTTTCTGCCACCTACAGTGTAAAGAAGTTCTTTCTTATGTTGAGCTGGTACTACTTGTGTTTTAGTTTATGGCCATTGCTCTTTGTTCTGTCACTGGGGGCCACTGAAAGGAGGCATCATTCTCTTGGATCTGCCTTTGAGATATCTATATGCATTAATAAGATCCCCTCTTCATTTCTTCTCCAGATGAAACAGGTCCAGCTCTCAGAGTCTCTTCTCCTAAGAGACATCCCAGATATCTGATCATCTTTCACTGGACAAGTAGTTGAATGTTTTTCTTGTACTGTTGATCCCAGAACTGGACACAGCACTCCAGATATGGCATCAACGGGGCTGAGTAGAGGGGCAGGATCAGCTCCCTTGACCTGCTGGGCACATTCTCCCGATGCACCCCACAATACCATTGGCTCTCCTGGCCACAAGGGCACTGATGGCTCATAGTCAACCTGCCACCTACCAAGACTCCCCGGTCCTTCTCAGCAAAGCTGCTCTCTAGCAGGTCATCCCCCAACCCATACATGTGATTGAGCTCTTTCATGTATGCTTACACAGAATACATTATTCTGAATTGTGTCTGTGGGGAAAAAAGAGAAGAAAAGAAAAAGAAAAAAGAATGCCTTTCCTGACACACTTTGCTGCGTCTACACCAAGCAAGTCCACAGACACCTTCACTGACACTGTCATGGAAGTCAAAGCTTTTCTAGTTGGGTCCCCAGTGCTTTGTAACCAACACATTTGCCTTCTGGAGTAAAGCCAACTTCCTTCTGTCAGACACACAGACAGTTTCTATCACCAAAGTTTTACTACTGAACAATTTGGTCAAAAATTGCACATATAAATATTTCTTAACTACTCAATTACTGCTGTGTTGCCCAGTATCAATGCTGACAGGATAATTCAGGGTAAAGGACACAACAGAAAAAAAGAGCTACAGTAAGAGAAAACAAGAAATAAAACCAAACAGAACCCACACCACCAGTCTCAACTATAGAATAAATAAATAAGTTGTGAGGGTACAGGCTCTACTCCTACTGAATTCACTGGCTGACTTCCTATTTATTTCAATTGGCCTGATAAACACATGCCTCCCTCTAGCTTCTGTCCTGCCAGAGAGGAAGCTTGGCAGACAATCCATCAACATAAGCTACAAAGAATCAGCAGTAGCACTGTGAAAATTCAACTGTCATTCAAAATAAAATTCAAAGCTAAGAAATTACAGAAAAAGCCTTCCAGCAGCTTCAACTGCTATTGGATATACAGCAATAGATTTAATTTAAAGCAATCCAAAAGCTATTAAGTGTGCTCTCTATGTAGAATTTAACTAACAGAACATTCATGCAAAACTTTAAATTCTCAATTCTCTTTTTAATTTCGCAAAGACAGTACTATGCAAACACTGTTAATCATATTCCTTATGTTTAAGGTCAGAGTTGAATGGATTGGAGAACCTGTTTCCATAAATTCACATCTAATTCACCACAGCTATATTTTACATAAAAATGTAAGGCAAAAATCTGAGGAACTCTTTATATTTAAGTGTGGTTAGCTATACTCCGGTAGAAGGGACAACTGATAGTGCTTTTTCATCTTGAACTTATTTGGCTATAGATCAGATTAATTAACCTTGCTGGACACATTGCAAATTCCCTTCTCAGTTTAGAATTCAGAGAAAGGAAATGTTCTATGCTATATTAAAGAGCAGATGTATACATCTGAGTTCTCTCCTGTTGATTTACTACAGGTATTGGATAAGATCTACTATTGGGTTGTTGAGATTTTTATTTGTTTGTGGGTAGGTTCTGGGGTTTGTTGGCTTATTTGCTAATCTGTGTTTTTTCTTTTTAGTTGGAGGGCAGAGGTAAAAAAGCATCCCCTCTCCTTTTATCCACATTTTTCAACAATGGTACTTTGAGACTGCCACAGTTATCTTTATGCCACACAGAAAAAAGAATTGTTATATTTCTAACTAGTAAATTTCCCTAGACAAAGTTAACAGTGTTGTTCTTAAAGGTCCTGACCCCTGAGCTTATGTCCAAACCTAAAACTCTTTAGAAGTGAAAGCTGAGGAGAACTGACTAATGAAGAAAAGCTGCTAACCCTTCAACTTGTTTTCAGGTGGGTTCTTTATTTGGGGATTTCTTAGTTCGTTTTTTTAAAGACTTTGATTTTAGGTTTCACTCTTGATGCTGCTATCTTTTACAAAGACTAAGCCTTGATTAATATCTCATGATGCCCAAACCTAAAGCAAATCCACAAGGATGCCTGGGATTTGTTATTCTGGATCCTGAAAAATCTCAAATCTACCTGTGTTATGTTTTCTCCTGTGTAAATAAAGTGCTTCATTCCTATGCTTCATATTCAATTTCTCTATAAATCAGACTTAGCTGAGCTTTGTAGACAGGAAAAAAAACCAACAAAACCTCTTCTGTTTTCCACTTCCAGAAAGTAAAATTAGCTTTTATATTTATGTATACACACACAGATTTGAGATACAGCATAATGCTAAAGGTGCTGTGAATCTGCTGTAGTGTTTTAAAGGCTGATCAGAGACACGCAAGTGAATACAGTAGAGGAGAAACAAAAGTTGAAAGTCCATAATTCTCCTTGACTTCCTGTTCCTTCTCAAGATTAATATTTTGCTCTTTAAACACTAACAAGTTTAAATGGTTTTCAGTAGTACTGCAAACATTTAATTGGATACAGGCAACATGAACATTTGATGATGGAACAAGTGCATTTCCCACCTCCTTATCTAGTGTTAAATCACAGGAGAACAAAAAAAAGAAGAAACAAAACTGCAGGAGATCAGCTAGTATATTTCCTGACTTTAATCCTCAGCTGATGGAAAATAACAAGCCTTCCAAAAGGAATTTAATTTATTCAGGTGCTTTACTATCTGGAGAAGCAGTAATGAATGTTTTTGTCTCAGAAATTCCAGTTACATCATTATTGTTCTTACACTCAAAGAAGTCTTGAAAATGTTGTTTTTTTTTTTTTAGTTTGGGGCTCTTTCTGTTAGGCTGCTTATTTGTGGGATTTTTGGAGTGGATTTTGTTTTTGGTTTTGGTTTGTTCTTTTCTTTTTTTAAAATATTTTTTCTTTTGGTGTTTTTTGACATGACCTCAGACCCCTCTGCCATCCTATTTCCACTCAAAAGAGAGCTATGCCCTATTCATAACTGCAAGATATGGAACTATCAGTAGACTGACACTGCACAACATGAGAATTCAACATCCACATAAACAGCAACAGAAGTGAACAGTTTCAAAAGATGGCCCTGTGTGTATAAAAACAAGTAAAATAAGTAAATGTCTACTCCTTTTCCTATTAGCTCCAATGGTTAAAAGTGCCTTGCTAAAATGGTTAAAGATGCCTTGTTATCCCATTCCAAACACACCTGCATAGAAACCATAATATAAATAAAAATAAAGAAGTTCAAAAGCTTTCCATGAGTGAAAGCAAAGATCTAAAAGGAAATCTTGAGGTTAACAATTAATATGTCTTTAAAATGCCATTCTGCCTATAATACTTCACTCATAAGTGCATCCATAAGTAACCTATACAATAATACTTAGTAAACAAAAGCTCACCCAGCACAGCAGATCAGCAAGCAGCAGGATCTGAGGAGCTGAATATTAACAGCTATTTCAAAAACAAACTAAAGAGTTTCAGGTAGCTAGATTCCATGAATGGTGCTGCTACTTAAATGAAATGAAGAACATGAGCCGGTCAGCAACATTCACAGAAAGAAAAAGCATTTTGAAAGTATTTCAGTTAAAAAGACAGAACAATGTAACAGCCGTATGGAAGTGCTTCCTAATTTTATTAAGGAATGCCAGTAGTAGTCTTTAAAGAACTGACACCCCTGCTAACATTTTTTCAGTTCATGTGAATTCAGTAACAGCTTTTGAATGACCTGATTCACCTGAAAATTTCACTAGTCTGCCCCAACAGCTGTGGCACAAATCCTGTAAAATTGCAGACCTATCCAATAGTTTGGGACTCCACACCTATTCCATACACCTTTAATATTCAGGAACTAACAGAGACCATCAGGTTGATTTTTTAGCCCCACAACTGTCTTGATTTCTATCACAGAGTTTCATGAATTAGATTGCAAGATAATGCATTACAGATACCATGCAGACCTCTAGTAAAGGGACATTTAAACAGTCATTGGCACCTGTACCAGGCCAGAGGTCATTCACTGAATGGCAAACATCACTGTTTCACAAAATAACTTTGAATCCTTAGTGTCAGATGAAAGGGAACATTAAGGAAGAAGTTCAAGCCCCAGGCATTTAAAAGGAATATGGTGATACAAACCTTTCAGAGATAATTCGTTTACAGCCAGTAACATTTCCAGGAGAAGACACTCAGTAAAGCAAGAGACAATCAAGCCTGCAGAATGATGGAAGAGCATTCAGAGCATATTGTTGCTTCCTCTTGTTCTCTTTGCTTTAAATTCAATGGAGAATTTTATAGTCCCTTTGCACAAAGTGATAACTATGTATTTTCTCCATAATTCTGAAGCAGTCTTTGTCTTATGTGTTGTGGATCTGTCTCTATGGCATATAGATGACCTTGCTTCAGTGAGATAGAGTCAGCACACTCACTTCTGAGCAAACCAAGTTTTAACCATCAGTTCTGAACAAGGTGTAGTTCACGAGTGCATTTGACTCGGGGCATAGAGAAGTGGGGACAGGAAAACCAACTCTTCCTGATAGCATAGGCTCCCCGTCACTCAGAGCAAGCTCAGCTCCAACATACCTTCTGGAAGGCACAGAAGAGAGCAGAGAGATAAATAAGATTTGCTGCTTCTTTGCAGCACGTCCACATCTACAAGGCAAGAAACTCATATTGGGAGCTGTTGGATTATAAACTGAGCAAGATATCCTCCTTCTGCATCACTCCACTTGATAAAACCAATATTGAGCTGCACTTTAAGGACTGTGCAAGGCAAGGAATCATTAATCACATCTGAAGATGAGCGAGAATCTAGGCCATGCAGGCAATGTAAAATGTTCCCGGTGAGAAAACACAGCCTAGCAAACTGGCACTCTGCCCTTCTCAAAATCTCAAGTGGTATTCAGGGGCAACCTTATTAGAGATGCTACAGTACTTCCACTGTTAAGCAGTCACAAGCATAGTACACTCAGCTCCCAAAGTTCATGGTATTAAAATAATAAATTAGAAACACTTGTCTCTCTGCAGAAGTGCCTGCAGCACAGTCTGGGACAAGCAGCAGGAGGCAATGACAGTGCAAGAAAAGGGTACAAACAGCAGGAGGGAAATGTCGAGTCTATCAGAGGTCGCTCCAGAACAAACAAAGCTTCTCTTGACATGAATTCACAGGCTGTAGTGTGACATCATTATCAGCCTTCTAGAAGAGCCTTGCCTGTGAAGCTTCTGCCTGACCCTTTCACACAGCATGCAGGTCTCTGTGGTGGAGCCTTCTGTGAGCCTTTTTAAATGTTTCATTCCATGAGGAATTGAAAATGCATTTGAAGACATAGAATTAAAGTGGAATTCAGTCTGAATTTATCATTATCCATTCTGAACTATGTTAATAAGCAAATCAACATAGTTCTAAAGTCCACGGGATAGTGTTCTGACTGTAGCATGGTGATTTGCAACTGTGCTTCAGCTGTTTGACTAAATAATTTTCAAAGTCCCTGAGCATACTAGTTAGCACTGCAGTTCTCAAGTATCTACTACTTGAATATCAATCAGGTGAGATAGAGAGAGATGTACAATCTAAGAGCTCACTCTAACTACACTGACTAAAATTACCAAGGCACACATGGCCCTGAAATTCCAATTCAGGTGTCTAATATTACAATATTCTAAAACCTGGGAGTGTTTTACTCTATCCTGTATCAATAAAAGCATAATTTCTGAACAACTTTATAGAGAGACAAAATAATTAATAATTTCCAAACATAGCTGACAAATCTTTCACAGTGTCCCCACCATAAACACAGTCACACATTGCTATACATTATATAATTTCTAGTATTGAAGGAAAGGAGCAGGGTCCATAGTGCTTCAATGGCCTCAAAAGGGTTTATTTTGCAATCTCATGTTTAGCTTCTAAGAAGTGCCAAGTTCTTCTGATTAGCTTTATACTGTTTGGACACCTAAAAACTTATCCCAATGAAGCAAAAAGATGAAGGAACTACTAGTAGGTACTTTCTCCAGAAGAAATTGGGAGGCTCATTTTACCTGTCCAATGTTGAAAACCTTATTTTTGAGTTCCCCAAGGAGGTTACCAGAGCTTAAATGGTCAAATTGCCAAATAAATCTGCTCAGCCTTGAATACTTTGAGCAGGCTAACTCAGTTGGTAATGCTGGCAATGAATGTATGTAATGATGACAAGGATCCTGATGAAGTACCACTGTGCATTTTACAGGCACAGCCCATATAACCAACTGATTTGTAGGTAAGTAACAGACTTTTCTTTTAGTAGTAGGAGCCTCTGGTATGAGAAGGCTGTGGGTCATGAGAAAACTGAACAAACATCTCCAGTTGTCAAATCCAACCAGATATAACCAAAGAAAGACAGGCAGCTCCTGGAAACTGAGGACATATGGCAGTTCTAACATTATACAATGTCTATCAAAGGCAATTATCTTAAAATACAAACAGAAATGCTGGTACTTCCACAGGGATAAATTTACAGAACCACAAAAAGTTAAGGGGTTGGAATAGACCTTAAAGATAATCTAGTTGCAATATTCCCTGCCATGGATAGAGACATCACTCACTAAATCAGGCTGCTCAAGGCCTTATCCAACCTGGCCTTGAACAGAATCAGACAACCTATCTGGGCAACCTATTCCAGTGTCTCACACCCACACAGTAAAGAATTTCTTCCTAATATCTATAAGCTAAATTTCCGCTAAATTTGAATTTGAGTCCATTACTCCTTGTCCTTTCACTACAGTTCTGCATGAAGAATCCCTCTCTGGCTTCCCTGCAGGCCCCCTCCAGATACAAGGCACTGGCTATGAGGTCTCCAGAGAACCTCACAGCAACCTCTTCTCCAGCCTGAATAGCCCAATTCTTAGCCTGTCCTCGTAGGGCAGGAGCTCCAGTCCACTAAGCAACTTCTTAAGGTAGCTTTTTGTTTGGCCTTACTACATACTCACTAATCACTTACTGCATACAAGAGGACATAATGTCCAGTGAATCAAAGTTCATCCACTAAAATCTCACCTACACGCTCATTCCCTCTTTCTACCCAAAGCAACAGTGTATCACATACACACAGTGTCAAAATACACATTTCTGGCAGGAACACCGTGAGTGCAGCTTTACCTGTTAGCAGTTTTGACCATATCCTGAAGAAGTTTTTAAGAATCAGAGCAAAGCATCACTTAAAAAATGTACCACAGTGGAATTTAAACATGCTCTTAAACTGCTAGCTGTAAAAATGTACTGAATTGTTGAAAGTGTGCATTCTGTTAAACTCTGCCCTTCCTACAGATCTTACTAGTAAATAAATAACAATATTTACCTCAATGCAGCAGCTGGTGTCTGTGTCAGAACAGAATAGAAAAGAGCAGTGTCAGTTAGAATTCAGCTGCTATGCCAACATTTTTATGCAGCTTTAAAGTCACGTTACAGAAAGATAAAAATATTTATTGTTTATAATGATATCATTGAACAACAAATTGGACCCCACTGAATTAGACACTGCAAACAGAGTGAAGAAGAGATGCCTATTCCAAACTGTGTACAAGCCATTTGGATGAGTCTGTGCTTATTACAGGTGCTCCATCTTCTAGACACATAATAAGGTTAACGATGTACATTAATAAACCTCACCTCTCAGGTCTCAAAAATAATATCAAAACCACAATACGGCTGGATAGCTTTGGAAAACCAGAGAAAGCCCTGAATACAACCCTCAAAGCTTTGCTGCGCAGAGCTGAAGGGCAAGGCAGGGTGCAAGGGTGGCTCCAGGGCAAAGCACACGGGCAGGAGGCGGGGAGCCAAAGGCACAGGGAGGATGGATGCCAAGCCAGGGGGGGCCCTTGCTCCAGGGGGCAGCCAGGAGATCGGGGACAGACAGGCGTCACCGGAGCGCTCTGCTCGGCCAAGCCGGGAAAGCGGCGGCAGCAAACAGAAAGTACCGGCTGAACCCGGAGGGTCTGGGTTTAAACGCCGATTTTGAACTCCAGACGGGGTTAACACGGTACCAAAGCGCTGTGCTGAGCCCAACACTCAGGCTAAGCGGGGCAGACATGCGGCGAGGCAGACACACCGCGGTGTTTCCGCGGAGGCTGCGGCAGGCAGGGCTGGGGCTGGAGCGGAGGCGCGGCCGCCCCGCTCCGCTCCCCTCCCCGCGCTGCCCGGCGTGCCTGGGGCGGGAGGTACCGTACCGGCGGGCAGGAGGCATTCCAGCGGCGTGAACGCGCGCTCCATGGCCCCGCGGGACGGGCAGGCACACGCTAAAGGCACGGAGAGCCGGGCGGGACCGGCGGCGCGGGGCGGGCGGGGAGCAGCCGTGCCCCTTCCCGCTCTGCCCGAGCAGCACCTGCAGCCACACGGCCGCGGCCGCGACTGCGCCCGCCCTTGCAGGCGATAGGCAGCGGCGCTGCCCGGGTACCTTCGGCCGCGCGTCGTCCTACATCCCCCGGCCAGGACCAGGGACCGGCACCGGGATGGGGATGGGGATAGGGATGTGTGCGGGACGGGGCGGCAGGGCCGGCCGAGGGAATCGATGGCCGCCGCAATCCGCTGCTCGGCGGTTGATTCAGCAGCGGCGGGAATGGCGGGACACGTTGATTGGCAGCGGCGGGGGCCTATGGGGTCCGCGCTGAGGGGCGGGGCTCAGGGGTGGCCCCGCCCCGGCAGCGCCTGAGGGCGCCCCGAGGAGCGGGAGGGATTGAGGAGGGGACAAGGACGGGCAGGAGCGCAAGGGAAGGGGTAAGGAGTGAGCGGAGGAGTGCCCGGCCTCTGGGCACCGGAGCGGTGTCGGCCTCGCTACAGCGGCGCTCGGGGAGGCCGGGAAGGGCCGCCTCGCGGCGGGCGCCTGCGGCGCTGGACCGGGCGCTTTGCTCGCAGTGAAAGTCCTCAAATCGCTTTCTGCCCACGGAAACTGGAGAGAAATAAAAACCGTGCCGCGGGTGCTCATGCCCTTGGGATGCAGGGGAAGCCGTGCCGGAGGGCTGGCAGCATCCCGGCTCCGCTGGCCCCGCCGGTGCCATCTGTGCCCTTCCAGCTCGCCCGGAACGATGCGGCAGTCCTAGGCGCAGCTTTGGTTCCAGTAACACCGCAGAACTTGTTAAATACATAGTTTCTCCTTGCTCACAACTCTTAATTGAGGCGTTAATCTTCTTCAAGCACAAAATGGACAACACTGCTAAATTTAAGTTTGCTTTGAGAGCACAGGGGGCCGAGTTTTGACCCTTTAAATGTGTCAATAATGTGTTTCCACCTCCCGGACCGGCCTTTGTCCCTGCAGGTTCCCGTCTCCAGCCGCTCCGTCAGGGACAGGGAGGCATCGCCCCTCTCCCGTCCCGGCACGGCGGCTCTCCCGGGAGCTCGCAGGGAGCGCAGCGGCGCGGGGCCCCGCAGCAGAGGGCAGCAGAGGAGCGCCGGTCCCTCCCTCCTTGTTTTCCTCCTCCCTTTTCCCCCCCCGTCCCGTCCGTCCGTCTGTCTGTCTGTCCGTCCGTCCGTCCGTCCGTCCGCCGCCCCGGCAGGGCCGGGAGGGTCCGCAGAGCCCCGCACGGAGCTCTTCGGGCGTGCCCTTTAACCAGACGGGAGGACAAGGTCTCCTTCTAGAGGCGTCATGCTTTAAAAAGCGTGAGCAAGGTGTTTTCCAACCTAATAATTGTGTGATTGTCGGTCAGTGAGGGTTTCCAGTCAGATCGGAGGGAAGTGGGACCAACGTGCCAGCCTACTCCTCAGTCCGCCCTGCTAGGCTGAGATTGACACTCACATCAACGTGATTTAAGTGACTTCAGTGACTGGCGAGTCTGGGCCGCATTTTTAGGACAAGGTGGAGTGGTTCCAAACTGAAAGAGGGCAAATTTACATTGGATATTAGGAAGAAGTCCTTTATGGTCAGCATGGTGGCGCTGGAACAGGTTGCCCAGAGAAGTTATGGATGCCCCAGCCCTGGGAGTGTTCAAGGACAGGTTGGATGGACCTCTGAGACACCTTGTCTTGTAGAAGGTGCCCCTGCCCACGAAAGGGGGATTGAAATGGTCCAGATGACCTTGAAGGTCTATTTAAACCCACACCATTCCAGGATTCTGTGGTTATCACATTGACTGTGGATGCACCTTTGGTTTTAAATGATGTAAGCACCAAACCTTTGCTTTGGACCTTTCTGATAAGCTGCCCTTCCACCTACAAGAGACTACATTGTATAAGCAATTTTGGTCCACAAAGACTGATAGAAATTTAGAAGTATTGGAAGCATTCATGCCTTGGCCATGAGAGAAATGAAGTTAGTGGAAAACAAGGAAAAGACATTAGGACATAAAATGATTACTGTTGTTTACACTATAGAAATAGAAAATGGTTTGTTACACTTTTGTGCCATTTAAATTTTTATTCCGTCTCCATTGAGAACTTGAATTTCAAAGGCTCTTGGAATGTTGGCATCATCTCAGTGTCCTTCTTCAAGCAGGTTAAAAACAACCAGCATTAAGAAGAGAAGAAGCAGCTTGCTGCCTTTTCCAAGAATCAAGACCGTGTGGGGGCTACCATGAAGCTCTCCTCCTCTTAATTATATTCTCTTCCACTCTCTCTCCACCCTGCTTCCTTTCAGTTTTGACAGGCCCTTTCCAATTGCCTGGTAATATTAAATCTTCTCCAGGATAGCTTATTTTTCTTCTTCACTATTTTTTAGTGTCTCTGTCATTATTTTTTTAAAAATTCGCTGTTGAGGTGGGACCATTTGCTACAAATAATAGCTCATAAGCAGGTTCTCATGCATGAGAGAGTCATACTTGCTGAAACAGAAGGTCCAGTTCAGTCAGGGCCCTTTTGCTGTTGGTATTAATTTACAAGTCTTTTTCCTGTTCCCTTCTTTTTTAAAATTTATTTATTTTTAATTGTACATGCAACAATTTCCATCACTGCATTCCCTTCATGTCCCAGAAGATGCTTTTTCCACCTCTGTCACATCTGGGCTTCCAGGCAATACTTCTATACTTTACCAGCCTTGGCTGCAAGAAAGTAATTGTATCTCTCTCTGCTAATCATAGTAATGCATGATTCATCACAATAGCATTGCAAAGAGAAATCGGTCTTGAGAGACCAGGCTAGTACTAGTATGCTTTAAATCCTTTCAATATGTAAGGGTCCGCAAGCTAAGGCAAACTGCCAGCCCACTACACAATTAGGCAAAGGGCAAACAAAGCAGACACTCTTTTTCTCACTGAATTGAGTCATTCTTTCATACTCTTTCCTTCAGATACAAATCTCTCATCCACAATATAAAGTTCTTTTTTAGAATCAGCTGCACAGGAATAGCTTTAGTAGATGCTATATTGCCCTGATTTTGAAGGCAGGACCTGACGGCTATTTAATACTGTTTATCAGAGCCTAACAAAGTTATCTAGTAGAGGAACTGTAAATAGCAAAATTAATAACTCCATGCAGACTGGCATGCTGTCTTATGGATAGTTCCTTAAGAACACTGAACAGTCAGGAGGCTGATTTGCTTTTTTGAAAAATAAGCACTGTCAACTCCTTTTTGCACTTTGCATCTATGCTAGGAAATCCATTGAATTTTTCTGTGAGAGGCTACCATTTAATAAACTTAGTAATTTTTTTCTTGTCACACATGAGAAATTCCTCAGTAAATATTGCCCCTGTTTTTCCAGGTATCATATAGATTCAGCAATACATTTTTTCCTCTAGCTGGATCTCAAACCACACCTTTTACCCTGTTGTTTTCCTCTGGTTGTATATGTCTACATTGCTTTACAAGATTTGCAGAGCAGTGTACAGAGAGGCTATTCAAAAAAGACATCCCTGGAGCACTGATAGTGTGCTTTGATTACTGCTGTCTCCTCTGATTAGCTAAATGGAGGGCGAGTGACCTCAACCCCAAGTGGGAAAATAAACAGGCAAGCAGATGTAGTTCCTGAGTGACAGATGGGGCTGTCTGACAGAGAAAGTTTCAGAATGACACACAGGAAAGGTTGAAGGAGTGTTCAGACCTTTTCAACCTCCTCTGCTAACTAAGCAGCTAGTCATGCATCTCACCTGAGATATTATCCATTAAGTTTGTATAGGCTTGATGACTGGACTGCACAAGGAGAAACTGCAATTTATATATATTACTATATGCATTTATATATAGGAAAGCGTATTCCTATCAGACTCCAGATAGCTTCCTCTTCTTTAGGAAAACTGCTGGAAAGTGGCTGTTGGGCAGCTTCTGTGGAGCACAGTTATGACATTACTGGCACTGCTCTTCAGCACCACTAAAACTGATCAGGTGGGAAGGGTTGAAGGGTGATTAGGAGGGCAGCAGCTTTTATTTACTCACAACATATCCTGGGATTTAGCAAGGAAAGAAAAGGGAAGTCGAATTGCTAGGGGATTTACACAACAGGGCTAAAGCCTGCAGTGTTTGCTGTTCTTCCTAAGGATGATCAATCTCTGTGTATCCCAGTACAGATGCACTGCTGAGGCTAACTTGTAGTAGCATTAGCTGCTTTCAGAATACCTTCTTTCAGATGAACTAATCTGATTGAGATTGAAAGATTTAGAGGTATTTGGGGACTTTGTCCAGCAAAATGATAGGACATGTCTCTAGCATTCACAGCATAATGCCTCTCTCCCAGATGAATGTCAAATAGGTCTAGTAATGCCAGACATCATCATTTAATGCTTTCTTTTTTGCCCCCTCCCTTCTTCCTTTTTTCACCAAAATGAGAATTGTATCTCTGTGCTTGACTGAAAGTACTTTAGGTTCTGTTCAAGGGCTATAGCAGATTTCATTAATTGGCATTCTGAAGCCTTTTTGATTAGAAAGTATGTAGAATCAAAACTACCCAGGTACCTCCAGAAGTCCCTTTTGGTCATGTCTAAAACAAGCTGCTTGTGCAGCAGGAGGCATTTGTTCCTCCAGCTACTCTAATTTTTTTACTAAAACAGAACAGTCTTTACAAGGCTGTACATCGGGATTCATGTAACATGTTAATGTTAAGAATACTTTCTCCTTCTCCCCACAGCTTAGCTTTATACTAAAGGGAATCCAGAGTTAAAACTAGCAAGGTGGGATAGTTCATTCTGGTACCTATTCTAGCATTTGTGTAGAATAATAAGGTTGAGAATGTTTAGCTAACTCAGCTGTCTGGTTGTCTGTACATCCCTAAGCACTTGATAATTCAAAAACACAGGCATCAGTAGATAAAAGGGATGCTTTATTATAGATATTATATCCTTGCAGTTCTCCCATGCCAACAGTTTAAGTCCTCACAGCCTTCTCAAAACTCAAGCACCAATTTGAAAGGTACAGACATTGAGGGAAAAAGAAACAAACAAAAGACCTGCAAACACAGGCAGACAGAATTTAACACATATTAAGTTCAGGTCCTGTAACAGTTAATAGAGCCAACTTCACGTTTGTTTCAAGTCCTGAAGAGATTATGTAACTGTAAAAAAAAAAAAAATATGTTTCTAAAATGGTATAGGACAGACTGGAGATAAAACATAGGAATTGTCTTAGGCCACAGAGTAAAGCCAAAGAAAATAGTGAAATAATCCTGTGGCTCACCAGGCAGGACACTGCATTCAAAGACTTGGGTTGTAATCCACTCTCTACTACTGATATGTGTAGATAAAAACAAACCCTATGGATCCAAATCCTCTGGTGTATATAATGGCTTAGGAATTAACTTAGCTTCAAATAGATCTATGTCATAGCATTCCATGCCTTTGTTGCCTCATCTGTAGAAGAGCATCAATAAGGTGCTTTTATACCCATTTTATATCCATACTTTTAAATCAACCTAAGATCAACAGCCAAATACAAATTAATTTGTATTACTAATGAATAGACAGATGGCATTTGTTTAAGAATCAATTCTATACAAATTGAGAAGAAGATTTATTATGTTCATCAACAATATTCTGTCACAAAGATGGATGAAAGGTCTTTCCTCTTTGGAAAGAGGATTGTGTCTTGAAGCGATAACTTTTAGAAATAATATTTGCATTAAATCAGCTGTTATCAAGACACAATGAACAGCAGTAAGTAGAGATTGGGCAGGCTAATATCTATGATTATATTCTTGACTTCATGAAGTCAGGAGACTGTGGATTCTTGAGATGATAGGCAAGCTGTTTGGTTAACCTGGCGAGGAATTCCAGGGAGGCCTTGGCTGTGGTGACCTGATAGCACAAGAAGATTTAAGGAGGAAGAATCCAGTGATTTGCTGCACTTTATTTTGCCTGGAAAAATTGTCATATTTTGACTGACACATACAGGAGTTTTCATTGTCTTCTCAGCGTGCGACAACCAAAATGGAGAACCACTCCACAGTTTCCCCTCAGGACTGTCTCCAGCACAGTCTGATTTCTCTTGTAAGTGTATTCCACAGCACTAAGAAAGGCTATGTTTTTAGTTTTTGATGTCTTTACCCTGAGTCTTGTTAACTCTTCTACTTCTACAAACACCTCTCTCAGTAGGGGACCCAAGGAGACAGCATTTGGGAAACGAATATTGTGTGTATGGACTGGGTGTGAGGTGTGATGAATACTGTCCTGGGTCACTGGCCATGTCCAGTGTATTCAGAGTGATAGAAAGCAAGTTGCAGTAGCTCCACATAGTGGTTTATCAGGTTTTAATTCATCCCTGTCCTATGGGAGTGAAGCAGTCTTGTAAAACTGTGAAGGGCAACTTTTACCATTAGTCACTTGAGCATGCAGCAAAGTTGAGGTGACCCTAAGACTGTGGAGACCAGAGGGTAAATTTGGCTTAGGATAAGAACAAGGCAAGGTCCTGCTCACTAATAATTTCTGTCACTTCTGCCTTAGCTGGGCTGATTTTGACCAAGGACTGTATGGTATTCTCCATGGTGTCCTGCCTGGGTGATGGAAAGTGATCAGGGCCATTGATTACTGACATTTACAGCTGTATTGACCTCTCCAAGTTACTGTTCTAAGTCATCAAAGTAAGGGAAGAAATGTTGAGTCCTGAAAGAACCTAAATCTGTCAGCACTAGTGTTGTGAGGAGGAGCCACTTAGAGGGATCTCTGGAATGGAAATGATAGCAGGCACCCAGCTGCTTCAGTGTCTTTGTTAGGTTCCATAAAAGTGGCAGTCCTGTCTGACCAGCTGTTTAAAAGGCAGCAATAGAGAAAAGATAATGGCTGCGATTCTGTCCTGAGAGTCTGAGAGTCTGAACAAAGCTGCCTGAGCCTACCCTTTCCTCAAAGGCTAAATCTCTTACAACTTGCTTGCTAATTCTGTCATTGGGTCCCAGGTGGAGAAAAAAAGAAGCCCTGCTGGGACAGAGGGCAGCCCTCAGATATACTTGCTGGAGTTGCTATGTGAGGAAAGCAAACTCTTCTCTCATTTGCCCAGCCTTTCTCAACTAGTGCATGCCTAGCTGGAGATGCCTGCTATTAACTCTTCTTTAACTGAGAAGAAAAAAAAAACAACTGTATAAAACAAGGGAACACCCATAGCAGAAGAGCATTGCTTACAGCACAGTATGTCATTTAGTCACATTTTAGATGCTACTTGTATTACATATGCATATAGATAAACGTGGTGTATCTTTTTTTAGTTGTGTTGCTTAAGGTAGCTGTAGGCTGACATATGATAAAGTTCAGGTTTAAATCTTCCAAGTAAAACACTTTGAAAGCAAACCTATTAGGGCTAATAGAATGAACTCACAATGCCCGTGGTTAAGAAGGAGGGGGGAGTGAGACACTCAGTAAATTGTTCACCAAAGAGCCTGTCACCTCTTAGTCTGCAGCTGAAGGCCTGCCAATGGATCATTCTATTATCCGTAATAAGCTTAAGTGGTATGCATATCAAATGTAAAATATCTGTGTCAGTTTTGTTATCTGTGATCCTGGATCTATCTTAAATGTATTAATAAAGAATATATAGAGTCCAAGAAGGTGCAAAAGCATTGTACATATACTGCTCACCTAAAATGCTTAAAATTTAAAAAAAAATTAAAAAAATAAAATAAAAAAAAAAAGTATTTTTGTTCCTTAAGCTACTCCATGCATAAAGAACAGTACATGTGTACAGTACAGTATGTACATATTTACAAAGTAATTTCTAGAAAATGTGTTTAAAGTATAACAAACTTGCCAAGTCAGTTGTTTGGGATTTTTATGCCACTCCACGATAGCCATTTACTTAAGGCTTAAGCTTATTTTCCAAGCCCCTAATACAAATTAGAATCCTATGAGATTTTTGCTGTACTTGATTACATTCTTCCCTTGGGGACTTTGTCACCTTAGAAAATTCATCCAAGTACTTTAAGACATTTTAAGACAAGCTACCACTTGCAGCTGGGCTGCTCATGCATTTGATGAAATATGCAGCACATTTTTACTTCTGTACAACCACTGCTTTTCCTAGCCTCCCCTTTAAGAAATTGTGCTCAGCATGCCACAATATCAATCATATTTGCTTGACACCATTTCATAGATTCATAAAATGTTTTGTGTCGGAAGAAACTCCAAAGACCATCTAGTTCCAAGCTCCCTGCCATTTCAGATGCTTTAATTCCAATGTCTGTTGCTGAGGGAAATCCTGCCCCAACAGTTCCAAGCCATGTCCTGGCTTCTACTGCAGGAATATTCTGAGTCTTATCAGGTACATTGCTAAGAGGTTTCTCACCATGAAATCCAAATATCAATGAAGAAGATGTTTCAAACTGAGATTCAATATGTATCAGCCCAGTCATGGGGATACAATCACTAAAGATCACTAAAGCAACATTATTATTCACATACCAAGGCTCAGCTTATGAACCGTAAAGGACAGACAGAAGGTTGGCAGCACAGCTGGAAAAAGGAAGAAATGGGTAAAGTTATAGCACATAGCTCAAGGGTGTTGTCTCCCTCTATGAATTAGAAGTCAGAAGGGAAGACCAAGCCTAACAGCAAGCTATGGCAGCTTGCAACTACATAAGGATAATATAATTCCTGTGAGCTTATAGGCTGATGTTAGCAGATGCTCATTTGTAAACTAAAGTTTATCACATCCAAAGCACTCCTTGTGAAAACGTGACATGTACTTTTGCCTGATTTATACTGGATTACTAATTTTATCTGTGAAATCTGTTATGTAGATTGGGATAAATTCACAAACATAACCAGGGTCTTAAATACACATCTTTTGGAACACCAAATTGTACTGACTTAATTAGCATTGTGTCATGCTACCTGACAGTTTTTATTTCAACTACGGCAAGTTTGTATTTAGGCAATTCTTTTAGCTCAGTGCTTCAAAGTATTTAAGCTTTTAAAGGCTTAAAATTAATACTTTACCTGAACATAACTGTGGATTAGGATCTCTATACTTGGTATGTTTCCTTTATTATTATTTTCTCTCACTTTAACATTTGTTTCCTCATGCCTTTCTTTTTCTCCTGGCTGTTCCCTAAGTTTTCCTTCCCTTCCGTTGAGTTCTAAGCTTCTCTTCCCATGGGCCCTCCTACCTGAAATAATGGAGCAGAGTAACTTCAGCAAAGCTGATTAATATTATTTCTTGCCTTGGCCAGAAGTGGAGAAGGGAATATTCTTGCAAATATCACCTACTTAAGATGCTAAGCCAAAGAAGTCTGTGTTACACTTGAGGCTATACACTGCAAATGGTGTATCCCAAGAAAAGCCAAAGCTGTTTGTGGGGAGGAGGAAATTGCTGACTCTCAAAAAAATTCTTTCCTAAAGATATTTAATCTGGGATATGACTCCTGGCTCAGCTCAATATCATTTTAATGCAGGCTACAATTATAAAAGATGCAGTTCTTTGATTTCTGTCCCCCTTACACCCCATTTCTCTCATGTAGGTATACTCGGTTTTTTATTTTTGGGCAAATCTATCAAGTGAGGAATGACCTTAAAACTTCTTTACGGAGTAGATTGGTGGGGCTGTTAAATCATTCACAAATTGTTGCAGGCTGTGAATTATGTTTTTGTTTTTGCCAGATGCATCATTAGAGAAACTGATTTTGAAATGTAGTAGATTTGCATGCCCTAAGTATAGGAATTGTTTGCACAAGAATATTTTATAAGGAAAGAGAGAAGCCTGGTAGGCCAGTTTTAATTAGAGGTGAATTTTATTCCAACAGTCATGCTCTGAGATTTACAACCAAAACAAAACAAAAAAGCCCTCAGTTCAGTAGAAACTAGAAAGTAAAGATCTAATATTGTGTTATTTACTTCATTCTCACTATGGAATACATTTTAGTACAATACTGTAATGTAAAATATTTACTTTGACCATGGTATGGTAGATGTGAGAAAGAAGTTAATATAGCAAATACTGTAAATAGCACATACACTACCAGAAGGCAGAAAACAGGCCATAATAAGTCATACAGTCTGCAGTGCCTATGGTAATTTAAAAGCATCCTGTATACTGGAATACAAGCTTGCCATCAGAGCATAATATGTTGCCTCAATAACAAATCAAATGAAGAGAATGATGTGGAAACATTTTTAAAAGTCTCTGTTGTTATTCTGAAACTCTATTCATAGACTGCAAAAGCAAGAAACAACCTCAGTGCTATTTTTTGATAGGTTAAAATGATGTTTTAATCTGTTTTTGCAAAGAAAAAATGCTTTTCAAAATTTCAGAAAGTAAATAAAAAGGATCTGTACTCATGAAATCATGGGGAAAGGTAAGGGGAAAGGTAAGAAAAAGAGAATTTGGTCTTTCATTGGAATTTCTAAATTTGCAGCTGAGTTTTCATCAATGTTGACAGAGAAACAGATTTCTTCCAGTTTCATGATAAAAAAAACATGGCAAATAAAAGAAAATTGAGGCTCACATGTTAAAGACACCAGAGAATCCTTCTGGACCAACATCGCTTTCTGAGCTTTGCAGTGTGGAAGAATAGATTTATTAAGCATTGTTAAGTATTTACAATCATTATATTACATTTTAGTATTTTAGAATTTCTGCCAAGTAATGGAGAATAGAGTTTGGGGTTAAAGGGCAGAGACCGAGTAAATGAAAGTTTTGAGTAGGAATGTCAAAGAAAGGGAAAAAACAATTTATCCTTGGGTCATGACATGGGTAAGGTCTTACTTCCACTAATCAGAGAACGAGGCACTAAGCTTTGTTTTGCTTCAGCTTGTTGGAATCAGACCAAAAGGCAAGTCAAATTATGTTAGTTCAGCAAAATATTGTGCATCAGGTTTACTTTCCTTGGGTTATTTTTTTAGCATCAAAATCTTCTTATGAGCAAAAGTTTACACATTGACACTTGAGCTAAGAATTAATTTTTATTCCAGTTACTATTTTAGCAGTCCAATAGTCCACAATGATGTCATTAATGCAGAAAAACTTAATTGATGGTGTAGTTATGTTTTTTTGTACTAAATGGACTGATGCCAATCCTGTTTACTGTTTAGGTATACCTATGAGTCCTAAGCTTGACTGTTTCTGTCTCAGTCATCTCACAGTGATGGTGAGGAGTCACATCAGTAGTGTTCTGAAGTCCTTGCTGGAAAGACCTTCATAGCAGGGCTTTGTTTCTGTTCAGCCTCAGGTCTTCTTGGGATTAATTTTGTTCATTTTTCTCATCCCAGTCTCGCTCTTCATCAGCTCCCAGCCAAGGTTTGAAAATTGCACAACAGGCTCACTTAAGCAAAGGGCTGCTGTGTACACAGGGACAAGGGGGTCTGCAAATCCTTCACTGTCCATGAGGTTCCCAGCAGAAGCCCATCAACTTAGGTGGCTGCTGGCAAGCATTAAGCCAGCTGCAGCAAGCCTAGGCCAATGCAAACCCGTTTAATTCCTGAGACCCTGTGCTGTCAGATCAACATAAAACTGTAGCCTTTTACTAGTGATTGCAAAACATCATATTCCCTGTCCTAAAAGAGCCCAAATAATTCTTATTGGGCTACAATTTATGCCATATATAATTGATTAATGTATAAATCAGCCAGTATGAAGATAAGACAGCCATTAAAGACTGGCTGTTTGGAGCTGTTCCCCAAGGTGATATCACAATGGCTGTCATTCACATTATCTCTGCAGTGCAGTGGGTGGGATGCTCAGGAAATCTGTCCTTGTTACAACTGACTTTCATTTTAAAAATAAAGAAAGTAGTTCATAATATGTTTTTTTAAATTTTCTTTTCTGTTGCAAACACAGCTCCTCTTCAGTAACTTCATCTGCAACTCCTGTAGAGGGATGGACATAACAAATACAACAAACTAACTTGAAAAATGAACAATAGTAATGAGAAGTAAAATGTAAATTTAACAAAGTAGGAAATCTGGCTTCATTAGTTCCAGGGTCACAAGACTTTAATGTGTAGCACCTCAGGCTGGATAAAAGTTGTCCATAGCCTTTTCTAGAATGGTTACAAAAATTAAGATCATCAGTATGTTTGAACTGTCATAATAGGGACCAATAACTCTTGTACTGGATTACTATATAATATATGTGATGCTTGTTTCACTGAGCTCTTTGGTAGTTAAAAAGAACTCTAACCTCCAGATTAGTCCCCCTCAACCAACTAAAATGGATACAGTAACTGCCAATCCAATGGAACTGCAGCCCTTCACAAAGAGCTCAGATTTCATTGTGCTCATTTCCTACTTTTCAGCTGACAGCACATTATTACTTTTCCTTTTGGATGTCTGATTAAGAATAAAATTCAGGACATATGTAGAGCAGTGTCACTAACAGCACCACCTAGCAGGAACTCTACAGGCACTGTAGGATCAGGAAACATTTATTTGCCTACCTAGTGGGAGTTTCAAGACCACTTCCAAGTATTAATCCCATAAAGTGACCAGGCAGGTTAGAAAAAGAAAGAGGCAGCTAACCACAAAACAAAATGAAATTGATTGAAGCAGTTCATATCCTTACCCAATCTTTCATGCTTTAAATACTGCCTTTGAAATTAGATGACCAGGACATGATCAGTGGACAGATCTCTCACATAGTCCAAGACTGGAGATGTTTGAATCATATGGAGAAAAGGTTGGAAAGTACTGTTTAATCCTCGTAAACACACACGCACGCACAAAAAAAAGTGAAGTCAAGAGACAGAAGACTGTTGGTTGTGTTTTAAAGACACATACCCTAGGAAGTCTGATCTCCTGGTTAATTGTTCTGGAATGACAGTATTAGAACATCTTTCCCCCTCATTCTCCATCCCATCCATTCACTTTAGATCTTTCTGCAGTCAGAAGCTATACTACTCTCTGAATCCACAAAACACCATGTGTTGCTCTTTCCCTCTTCTTGGCTTATAGCCAACACTCTGATTATTTTGGACAACCACTGCTCCTGAGAGAATAAATGATAATCACTGTTCATTTGTCTTCTACTATTGAAGCTATGTAAATTGGACCATTGCACTATTCAAATGAAGACAAATTTTGCCAGTTCCTACTTATTATTCATTTCCACAGCAGCTTCTCATCAGAAAGTTGTATCCACATGGTTATGAAAAGTGGGCTTAAATTTGGAATTTTATTAGTGTTTACTTAAAAATGTTAATGCCATTGCCAAAGACTGTTGGAAAGAAATTCATTCTCCTCCCAATATCTTTTAAAACCTGAATCTATAGTAAGCAGATCATAAACCATAATCTAACCTCAGTGACTATTTAAAATAAGCTCAATTTAGTCAACTCTAAATTTCCAGGAGCAAGAAAACAGAATTAAGCCTGCACTCAAAGTTTTATTTAGAAGAGGATCTGAGTAATGCAGTAACTGAAGCTACCTATGAGAGTACTCCTGAAGACTCAGCTTCTTGTCTGTACTCCAATGAATTGTTCAGTTGTTAAGTGATTTAGACAAGATTCTCATGGCTTAGAAGAAAAAAAAAAAAGAAGGAAACATCTGTTAAAGTTTCTGCATGGAATTATTTTTGGTATAACAACCTATATGGTGTAAGTAAAGAACTTGTCAATTCTTTGTTTTGTCTCTCTTAATATTTTGGTTTTGGTCTTCATGCTCAATATTATATCACCTCCTTTGTCAGTACCAGCAAAGCTCCCTTCTGCTCACCAAGGAGGAGGACAGTCAAATAACCAGCTTCAAAAAGAGCTTTCTGAATATATTTCCATGAGCCAATTCCTTTTCCCCCCCCCCCCCCCCATAAAAACTTAGAACTGTCTTATCCAGTGTTTTCAAAACCTAGGGAAATTCTGATGCAATAAAAGGTGGGGTAACTGGCATGTCTGGAAAAGTGAATCCTTTTGAGAAAAATTCAGACAAGTGCTTGAAAGGAAAGGAAGTCAAGAAATTTCTGTGTAAATCTGCAACATTTGCAGGAAAAGGAGAAAAGTCAGAAAGTAGTAGTTGAATGTAGTAAATTTAAAACAACTGGAAGGCCCTCAAAGCAGCATTATGAGTCAGAGTTCTTGGTTACCATGAGAATAGTGGTAGTGAGAAAATATAAGGCAATGTGGTATTTGTTTAAAACTGTCAAATTTCCTCATCCAAATCAATCTAAATAGGTTCCACCAAGTTCCCAGTCAACTACCTCTCTTCAAAATGCATCTTCCTTGTCTAGAATAGTGAACGCTGAAACTTGAGCTAAGCACCATCTTGAACAAATAATGATCTTCCAAACTAGTGAATGTTCTGGATTCCAATACCTTGTAAAAACCAATAAATCAGCTATACACTATTGTATTTACCACTAAAAGAAAGACACATCTGAAACAACATACAGAGTTACTTTCCTATTTGATATTAGTTTAAAAAATAAAATTTAAAAAAAGTAATAAATCAATGAGTTAAATCTAAAATAGGTATTTTTTTAAAGTTTAAATACATGCAGTGTTATTATATCTTAAAGTCCCTGTTTATGAGGATAATAATCATGCATTTTACAAAAGGGACAGTAGAATTGATTAAGAGCAGTCAGAATTCCTCATGTGTATGTTATCAAAGAGCTGGTGCCTCAACATGTATTTTCACTATGATTTTCTGTAGTTCTTATCCCTGATTTAGAATGAGGAGCTCCCTTGTAGTTCTGAAACACTGTCAGCACCTCAATCTCAAGTACAAATCAAGGCAGAGTGTCAGTTCTGTTGCAGACAGTAAATGGAGATAGGTGCAAATGGCAAATTATGGTTTGCTAAATAAGCAATGCCTAAATGCTCTCTAAAATGAAGATCTTGCCATACTTCAAAAAATAATCTACTTTAATTGCTGCTATTGCTACAGCAAACTGAAAAGCAAATTAATACAATGCTACCACTTTAGAAGATGGATTTAGCTAGATATTAACAATACAAGACCAGTACTCTTTTATTCATGCATCTCACTTAAAGCCATATTTCTCACCCAAAGCCATGTAACAATTTTGGGCAAAACCTCCTACCCCTATTTGAAACAATTAAGACCAAACTGCAAAAAAATAAGATTAACCACAGCAAAGCAACATACCTGCTCCTGCCAGTGAAACTCCCCCAACACAAAAAAAAAAGGCAAAACCCCAACCAAAACAAAACCAAAGGACATCCCAAGAAATTAAAAAAGCTTAATTAACACTTTGAAGAAGCAAATTTGAAGGGTTTACATTCTGACATTCTGTAAGGATTTGTTATGTTCTGACTAGTCTATGCAGAAATAAGGCCTCTAATTATATTAGTGATGGCATTCCATGCTGCATTTATGTGAACATTATTTCATCAAACTCTACACTTTAAACCTACTTGAGATTTTAAATCTGTGCAACTTGAATAACAGGTCTTTCTTATAAGGTGCTATCAAAAGATTTATGCTTTAATACACTTCCAGATACTTTTCTTCTAAAATGTTCTCAATAAAATTTTTGCAGCATATTTCCTGAGAGAATTTATTTTATTCCAAGGTGGGAGCAAACACAATGTGCCAGCTAACATCACAAGCAGAAAATTTTGTTCCAGCCAGCAATGTGAAATGAGGCACTCTAAAGGTACACAGGATTTGCACAGGGAAGAGTATGAAGTTGCCTTATGAGAGCTCTTTACTACTTTTTCATACAAATAAAGGTGCCTATGTAGAAAAACATACACTAGAAAAGCCAGTTTTCCTTCATGTGATGCATCAGTAAAGAGATTTTTAGAAACCAAACAAACCATAGACCCAGAGCATATTATGAGAGACGACTTCATAGTGAGTAAGAAGCAGCTATACTCACTAGTGTTGCCTTCTTACTTTTGAAATTTGTTATTTGTTCCTCACAGCATAGACAACACAGTCCATGAAATCTTTGCCAGTCTACAAAAGCTTGCCAGTTAAAGTCAACATGGAAATATTATGAAGAGAGGGACAGTTATCATGACAGATGGACTGTACATAATAGATGGCAATTTACTTCTTCAAGGGTAATTACAAAAGTTGTTGGAAAGTAATCAGGCCCTTATTTGCCAGCCAGGAAGATAGAAGGCAGCTGTACAAATATCAATGCTCATTATGAAGTGCAGCCAAAAATGAGAGCTGAGGATGAACTGAGCATCCTGGAAAAAGATGTCTGAATGCATCATTGCTTCCTGATGAAAGGACTCAAAGGTGGTCACAAGAGTATTTGGAAAAGGATAGTCAGATAGAAACTGACTGTTTCGGTGGCTGGCTATTGATGTGGATATACCACGAGAAGTTGCAAGGTTTTTTCCTGGGCCCTTTCAGTGTTTGCTCAAGAATCAAGAATGATGAAATGGAAAATGAAAATAAGTTTGTTACATTGTCTGATGAGCTCAAGGTGCATGTAACTGCCAGACACTGAGAGATTGGGATCAGAATTACAAAAAAACTTGAGGCAATTACATGACAAGATATATCATAGGTTATATATGATACATTTTTCCGGGAACAGTCAAATTTCACCCATAAGACAGCACCTTATGTGCTTAACCACGGGGAAAAAATGGATATTAAAGTAGAGTTTAAAGACATGAATCAATAGTGGTCTTCTATTACAAATAAGAAGATGTGCAAATTAAAGTGCTGCCTATCAGCATGGGGACATATTTTCAGATCACTCATAAACTGAGATAGATGCTCTTGAGTGGAGGTTTTTGGGCAGTTTTGAGCACATTTGCTAATAAAGATGTAAAACAGCTGGGCATAACAGAAGCCTAGGAAATATATCTGGACAAGAGAGGGTTATAACAACAAAAGAATTAACCCCATAGAGCTGTTAAAATATGTAGCAGGCTGTAGAAGAGAGGAGAAGCATGTCCTGTTTCTCCTTCTCCCCAAGGACTAGGACATGAACGGAGTTAAAGTACAGCAAGTAAGATTTATGTTAGCTGTTAGGAGAGCAAATAGCGGTTAAACAGCATAATACACTTACAGGCAAGACTGGGGGTCCTTTATCAGCAGGAAATTTTAAGAACAGGTTATCACTGAGAATGGTTTATGTACAGCTAATACAGCCTTGGGAGGTGACTGTTTTTATTTTCCTTGATTCTATCCTTCTTATGTGCACACACATACTATGCATCCTATGCATATTCATGTTTGAAAAGCTAATTAACTTCATCAAATTTGATCAAATTAATTTGATTGCAATTCTCATCTGCTCTTTCAAATCTTCCTGTACTGCTACTCACTTTCCATATCTCTTGGAACCTGTCGTGTTTTTAACTTCATCTTTTTCATTTGCTACTCCCCTTTTCCTTCCTTAAAAGCTGTCATTTTTCTCCTCTGAAAATGTCAGCTTCCAGGAAATTGCACAAAAATTAGAGACTGATAATTTTTGACCTGGAAGAATGAAGTGTAGGAACACAGGATGCATTTGTTCAATTTGTTCTATCCTTCAAGTCATACTTTTTAATGTTCAGTAATGTTTTTAAAAGTAATTTCCAACTGTGTATTCCTCTCCTTTCCTGTTATTTAGCCATCAGAACAACTTCACTGCCCCTCACTTCATGACAAGTCTGATCAGAGGCTTCTAAACCCCACTGGCAGCTCTCCTGCCAAACTAAACCCTTTTGGTTGCTCCACTTCTCTGCATCTCTGCTGCAGCTTTGATCATCTTAGGTTCCTGCTACAGTCAGGAGAAACATAGAGGCATTTGCAGAGGACAAGGAAGCCTAGGTGTGTCTCACATCTGCCCTCTGGAAATACGTCTCTCTCTTGACAACAGAGGGCTTAAATTGTGAACTTGCCTCTGGGAAGTACCATACCCTGAAGGAAAACACACTGAATTGCCCTCAGAAACCTTCTTTCTTTCAGGACAGAAAGTTTTCCCCTGAAGCAGGGACACCCTCATGATGCCAGTTAGTTGGCACATTCTAGGTGCAACAGGGAGAAATTTATATTTCTAGAAAACGTCTAGCCTTATTTACAGAGCTTCTACAAATAACATATAAACTGAAAAGAGTATAGCCCCCTAATGAAGGCCTTCCAATCAAAAATTTGTCATCACAGGTGAAAGTTCCCTTATGTGGGAACTTGAGACCTGCTGATAGAGAGCATTGCCTGGAAAATAGCAGAAACTAAATGGGATACTAGGCTTTGGAGCATGGAGACCTGGAAAAAGGCTACAGCAATGCAAAATGTTAAGTGTCTTCTCAGTAGAGAGCAAGCACTTAATGAAATGGGAACATCTGATAGCCCAATAGACAAATAAGACAGGCAGCTATAGATTACACAGGTTTCTGTTGACATGATTAATCATGACAGCACAGCTCAAATGGATAAGAACATTACTAGAATCTCTTTGTTTAAGTCTTTGTAATTTATAGTGTCTGCATTATAAAACAGGATTCTCAGGAACACATGCTAACAACACATAGTACCAGAATTTTTTTTGCTCCCTTTTTTTTTTTTTGGCAGCGCTGTATCAAGCAAAAAGTTTCAACTGTCTATAAGAAGATGATCCTTCAGTTCTTCAGATTCTTTTTCCTTGATGACTGAGTTGAACAGTTTTGCTTTTTGTATGAAAAACATATATGTAAAGTTAGAATATCTCATTGTTGCCATGTTTCTGAATGACAATTTTCAAACCCAAACAATAAATAATTCTTTGGGCTTTTTTTTTTCCTCTTTACTTAAAGGAAAAATGAAAGCACATTCAGCAGGATATTTCCATTTCCCATGAAGCATCACATCTTCAATGTACATTGGAATGAAAATTTTCTGAAAATTTCTGATCTGCTATTGCATGACTATTTGTGGTGACTGCAAAATGAGCATGATAGTGGGTTTTTATGACTTATCACCTTCACTACTCTTAAGAGTAATTGTAGCAACAGGCTTATTTCAAATGACAGCAGCCCAAATTATCTTGTTTTAAAACTGGTTGCAATGTCTATGCAAACATGACCATAAACAGTAAAGTGGAAGGAGGAATTATTCAGTTGAACAGGAACTTTGAAGTTTTATTTTAAAATTCTCTTTGAAATCACCTATAAAAATGAAATCTAATTTTTGAGTCATAAAGTTTTTATGTCATCAATGAAAATTAGGTTGGCACAAAAAGACTTACAAATTAAACTATCAATAATTTTGACAGCTAGAAATATGTGAGCTGATCATTCTTCAAAAGAAATCTAAACTACTCTAATATCTTCATTTGTTTTCAGCTATTGTTTCTGATCTGGTCATCAGTTTTCTCTTGAAGATATTTGCCTTGATTTGTCATTTTTTCATGACAAATAGCATAAATAAAGAAATTTAAGAGTCAAGCCCAAGCTCCAACCTCTGGCAATAATTACATTTTATGTCCAGATAAGAAAGCTCTCATGCCATTGAGCGTGACAGATGACACACAGTCTTTTCAAATATAACTGGTCTGCCATTAGAGGAGAATCTGCTCTGGCTTCCTATACAGTTATTTGCTTGCTAGGCATAATTGGCTCCATGAATTGACAGTCTAGCAACAGAGTTAATTATTTTATTTTGTTTGTTTTCCCCGTCATTTACAGCAGCTTTTTTTCTGCCTCTAAATGCCCACAGAACTGGGCTTTAATCAGAAAACACCTCAGGATCCCAAATTTTTGAAACTTAAAAAAACCCAAACCCCACCACCAAAAAAAAAGCCCACAAAAAATTTTAAAAACTCAAACAAAACCAAAAACCTATAAGAAAAAAATCTCTTGCATTCCACATTATTATCCCCAAAACATATTAAGAACCACTATGCACCTAAGAGTCAGATTTACAATGTGGTAGTTGATGCTTACTGGTCATCACATCAGATTGCCTCATTTTACATCCAGTGGAGAACTCCTACTGCCCAAAAACTGCCAGAAGTTTTGCATTGGCATTCTGATATACTTTGCTTTGGAAAGTGAGTCTATTAGAGATAGAGAGAGGGAGAGAGAGGGAGAGAGAGGGAGAGAGAGAGAAAGAATTGACTATTCCATACATATGACCTAAATATATAAATGCACACACTTATGTAACAAGATCCAAAAAAAAAAAAAAAAAAAGGTGGGCTGCTGATTTAATTTGAGCTGAGATGGTTTTGTGCTCTCTGATGACTCAAGAGCTAAAAATACAATGTTTACACACTGTTTTCAACACTCAGGTTCATGGGTAATTTTTTATTTTTTTTATGACCTACATTCATTCATACATTTTGCAGCAGTTTTAATGCCAGTAATTACCTGGATCTTTGCATTTGTAGCTGTCTTGTTCTTCCAGGGAACTGAAAAGAACATGGATATGATCAGAAATACTCATCTCTTACATTTTCAATAGATCCTCTTCAGCTGCAGCATTCTCCAATGTGCAAACAGAATTCATGAATTGTGTATTGATATAAATTATTGAAATCACAAATTATTACAGTTGTACCATCCTCTGCTGCAATATTAATAAAAGGCATAGCAAGTGCAATGAGAATATGCATTTCTCCAGCAAGTTCTCTGCTAAGGCAAGGCCAATAACCTGTTCTTCCCTTTCCTATCTGCATTTTTGTTGGTACTCTTTCCAAATTCTAATTAAAATGCATCATACCTGAACAGAACAGCTCTCAAGTACAATGCATGGTTTGAAAATACCTACTTCAGGTCACTCCTGCTTGAAGTGCTACCCAAATTGTCTTCATTGTCTTTCAGATACTCCTGATGGTTACCAATCCCTTCCTGATCTTTGGATTAAAAAAACACCTAGACATGACCCTCACCACATTTTGGAGAATCTTGGGAAACAGGCAAATGCCTGAATGGAATTTGCTGATGATTATTCCTCCAGGGCTGGGTCTCCTGGGGATAGCAATAGTAGGACAGCAGGAGAGTAGTGCTGTTGAAATTGTGCCACAGATAAGGTTGGCAGGTCCTTAATTATCCACACTTGAAAACCCAGCTAAGTTCTTGTGGAGTTTGTGGCGTTTGTTGTGCTTTTATGTCATACTGTCAGGACCATAAGATAGTGATTTATTTTTTGCTGTGCTCAAAGTTAATGGGAAGCATAAAGCACTTATGTGCCATGAGACACTCATGCTGTATGCAGAGGGTGAGAGGGACTGCATACTACCAACATTTTAGCTTCACAGTGTTTTTCACAATTCCTGCTGCCTAGAGACACTGGACATACCAAGGTGCAATTGTTCAGTTGGCCTGTGGGTAGTGGAGTCCATGTGGCTACATGAGTTTTTCTCTGAAGTCCTAGTAACTTCAGAAGAATGATAAAAATAACTGAAAGTGAGATAGAATAAATGAGATGTGTAAAAAAAAGATTAAAGGAAAAAGGGATGAAAATGTACTATAAAAATAATAATGACCAAAATGGAAACTGCATTCTGTACTGCTGTGGGGTGTGTGCATCCATTCAAGATAACTGATTCACTAAAGCTAGTCCAAGGAATAACTCCCCTCCCCCCAATAAACTCACACTGTGAGCCAAGCACAATGGGTCCAAAATGCTCAGTATCAACTCTTCTATCCCACACATCTACTTGCTTTACACTGCATCACCTGTTGAAGTAGACATAACTTTTGTTGAACTGATATTTTGGTGAAAACAGCATTCTGTGGTGGTGTGCTCAATGCAAATAAAGCTAAGAGTTTCCTTTCCAGATACCATTTCGGGTATAAAATACTCATCCAGAATGTGATATGTTTTCTCTATCCTGTGTAGCCAGTCAAGATCAATTCTGTACTCTGGTTACAGCCCCTGTGACCATATTCCCTTTATAAGTCCATTACCAGTTAGTTAATAGAGATTCAATTTTGGATTTCATATCCCTTAAATGCATTTGGTCTAAAATTTTAGGCTCTTCAAGTCTGGCATCTGAAATGCATTCCCTTGTGTGTATCTGAGCACTGACAGATCTCCAGAAGAAACATCACATGGTCCAGTTATTCGGGACTTTTAAAGTCAGAGCAGAACTGCTGAGGAAAAGAGAAAGTAATCACACCATTTATCTTTAAACCCAGATTTAGACGCTCTGAGAAATGAGAGAATGGAGCAATGGAGAAAAGCAGATATTCTCTAAAGACCAATTTTGCTCAGCTAAATTAGGGTCCTTTTCTGAATTACCCTCCAGAGAAATATTTGCTTTCCACTGACAATGGAGGGAGTCCAGGGAAAGCAGCTGGCAATGTAAAATCACCACAGTCATGTGTGAATATCCCTCTGTGTCAGGGGAAAAGCCAGAACCATACACAGGACCACTGAAAAATGACACATGCATAGTTGCCATCCTATCCCTTTACAGCCTTGTCTCTATCATAAGGTGTCTTTCTTTCCCAAAGCATCTCAAACCATCATACCTCTCCTCAATTCATTTGAGAATCTCCCTCTTTTTTCTCTCCTTCCCCCTCATCCTTTATGTGATTGATGTGGGAGATTCACTGAAAGTCACTGGCTGACCACTTATGTCACCTTGCTCAAATTTGCTCAGCATGAAATTCTCAAGCGCTAGCTCTTTCACTAAAAATAAGGATGCAGCCCAATGGTTACACTTCCAGCTGGAAAAAAGACTTCAAGCATGTTTTTTACTCTCTGAAAAATGCCCACCTTGAGCTAAACTTACTAGCAAATCTGAAGTGAATTTCCTGTTGTTTTCATTGAAAAATCAAAGGGACAAAACAAAAGCCTCTGCAAATTTTTCTACTAAAATGAACCTCTGATAATTTACATAATGTGTGGCTTTCTTTGCTTTGCTGAAAAGACTGAAAGTTTGGCTTCATAGCCACCCTAAAACAATTAACACAGGTCCAGCAAGTCACCAGTAAAAGACATTAATCTATTTTCCATTCAAAAATGGGGCAGATTTATAGCAGGGCTTAAAAAAGTCTGGTTTGTAAAACAATAAAATATAGACAAAATATCATAAGCACTCACTTGCATGAATAACAATAGAGAGAAAAAGGCTTATGTCATGATGTTACATTGTAGTCTCAATACAAAAAGACAACTTTGCAGAGAAGTCAAAACTCAGGTTTAGTAACAGTGTCTCATGAAAAAAGAAGTCAAGGATAATTTTGAAGTTATTTCACTGCTTTTTATTCTTTGCCATTAGTAAAAAGGGGTGTCAAATATTACAAAACAGACAGAACTCACACAAATCCTATGAATTTAAGGACAAATTATTTCAGTATTTTAACAGTGTGCTTTGTAGTGAGAATTTTCAGCCCCTCTAGTAAACTGGCAAGGCTGGTTCAGCTTTTTGTTTTCATCTCTAAAAATAAATGAATAGCAGAAATTGACCTATTGCAAAGTTAATTTTATATACAGCACTTGAACATCCCCATATGAAACCTCCTGTAGAACTTAAGATACTGTTAACCTTTCACCCAGTAGTCCAGATGTGTTGACATCTACTTGTGGCTCTGCAGGGATAAACTGCATGGCAAAATCAGTACAAAGATTCCAATGCTAAGACAGAAGTCTTACAGAAATCAGCATCCAAAAAATGCTACTTCCTTTTTGAGTTTCTCTGGATGTAGGTTATTACACAGCTCATTAAAATCTGTTTCTAATAGAACATTACAAGTGTAAATTCTAAACAGTAAAATGTAGGTGAAATTGCACATCATTCTAGCTTCCTTGTGAAGTTTTTCAAAGTTGGTTCAGTACAAGATCTGGGAAATTTCTGGTGCTGTTCAATAAACTCCTTTAATTCTTCCACAAAGTAAAATTTAGAACTAAATTCATTCTACATTTCTGCAGGGTTGTAACAGAGATAAATTTGGCCAATATGTATTCATTGCCCTGCTAAACACATTACAGTAGTTTTCTTGTGATATTGCAAGGAAGAGCCAAAAATAACTTGTTTTTCCAGTGTCCTCATCTACTTTTACAACAAATATAGTTGGTGAATATAAATTAATGGTTATTACAGCATCTGCTCTGCATTTCACTTTTTTTTATAGTGAAAGGCTGACTAGACTTTTTATTTTGATATTGCAATAGTAACACACCTGCTGGAGCCCACTATATTGCTACTCTAGGGAAAGATGGTTAATTGCATTTTCTGCCTATTAAAAATAGAGGGATTTAGACTTAGTATTGTTTTCCATAAGGTTTTTTAAACATCTTATCAAAGCTTTAAAAAAAATAAACTCAGTCCTACTTTCTGCTCACCAAGACAAGCTCTGCCAAAACAAACTTATTGGAGCATGACTCCCATCTAATAAGTGTATTTTCAATATAGAATAATAAAAATTCCAACAATAGCATTAGTTATGACTTCCTTACATGCACTGAAATGACACTTCACAGGAGGACTAGAGCAGTGACCAATGCAGTGTGAACTGTAAGACTTAAATCTTGCTCACAAACTAGAATGCAATTTGAAGTAAAAACTGCAGGCTGTAACTACTGGCAAAATCAGGGGAAGGGTCCATTTCTCTTCATTTCAGCAAAGAATAAAAAAAAAAATTAGAGGCCAAAAAGTTAAACTTACGTTTGTTTTACAAGCAGAATTTTTTTCACTTACTCAGTCTAAAAGTGCATACTAAAAAAGCTATTCACTTGGTGGTGTCTAGTGGGTTGGCAAGGTTGGATGCTCTTAGTAAGAACTGACCTAAAAGAAAAGAAGCAGGTATTTTGCCCTTCTATGATGGAAGAGGCTAGGGAAAACAAAAAGCTAACCCAAAACGCAGAAAAGAAAGGCAAAAAGGAAGATAATCGAGTTGGAGTCTTAGTCTTTGTTTACCTTAGCAATAAGTAATTTCTGTGGATGACACCGAAGGATCTGGTTAATGTGCCTTTTAGCAGCCACCCAAAAGAATAAGAAACAGGTGTTGATGACATTAAAGCCCTGAAGGGACTATGGCAAATGAAAAGCAGCAGTGATCAGGCACCCACAGTAGGAACAGCTGCTTGATGAGGACCATAAAAAAAACAAAAACAAAACGAAATGAAACAAACAAATAAAGAAAGAAAACCCCTAGCTGGAGTAGGGGGAAGAATGATAAAAGAAAAAGAGCAAAATAAAGTCAAAATCTGGAAATAAGGTGACAAAAAAAAAAATAGCAAGCCAGTTTTTATTGGCCAATGTTACAATTACCAGTGGAGCCATTACAAAACTCACAGTACCAACTGTAACAGCTTTGTACCATTTTCCCAGGTTCCTGGGACTCCCTCCTCTTTCACAGACTGCAGCAGTGGGCCCCTGTTCCAGCATGCCTCCTACCACCCAGTGTGAATTAGGAGCCTCATTTTACTGCCTCCACCTAGACAAGAGGGAAGGTGTTTATGTTCTGCATGTAGGAGACTGTTTGAAATCCAAATTGAACTGCATA
The DNA here is from genome assembly GCF_903797595.1 of Erithacus rubecula. NCBI lineage: Eukaryota > Metazoa > Chordata > Aves > Passeriformes > Muscicapidae > Erithacus > Erithacus rubecula. The sequence continues at coordinate 50,214,307 of NC_136689.1, read as the reverse complement.
AAATTGACTTCCGTACAGTTTGAGGCAAGTGCTTCCTTCTTCTACAGTAATTGCATGGTGCAATCTATCTCTGAGTAACAGAGCCACCAAGCATCTTGGACTAAATCGAGGGGAATAAAAATAACCAAATGCAAGCACATTACAATGTTTTTCAGCATCTGAAGCATACAATTTGCATTCCAGTATATCCTCTAATGGCCGTGTCCTGTAGTGTTTACCTGTATGATGTGTTGTTTGCATTGATTCCTCTTATTGTTAATGCTAGCATGAGACATAATTCATTTTGTCAAAGTGTATGGAATTACATGGCTATAAAGACAAAGTAAATAGAGATGTAGGATTGAGTAAGAAAGTCTGTTTTCACAGTGAAACTAACATAAAACTAGCCTAGCTCTATTTATATTCATATTCAGACACAGTTCCCTCTTTAAATAAACCCACCCCAGAAGCAAGCCTGTATCTTAAACTGTAAGTATTTCAGGTTGACACTGTGGTATTTGTACAGTGCCAGAATAATATAACTGCTGTTTTCAAACACTTCCATGGTAGAGATGAATCCTATGAGTAAAAAAAGCTAAATAGAAAGAAGAATAAACTGCATATGGATGAGAGGGAAAGAAGAAAAAGTAATGAGCATACAAGTCAGGCAACTAACAAGAAGGTTGAGGGCTCTTCAGGGATAGGAATGGTAAATGGCATCTTACTGTTTGTCTATAATATCTTAGTGTAATACAAAGGCAAGTGCAAGATCTCTTAAGAGACCTGAGGATGTTATAGTAATGCAAATAAGAACAGCTTCTAGTTCAAAGCTCTAACCATTAATGATGGGGGTTTTTTTTGTTTTTGCAAATAAGCCTCTAACAATAGATGCTATATTAAAATAGCTGCTCCACAAAATTACAAAAAAAACCCAAAAAAACAAAAAACAAAAAAAAAATGCTTTATCAGCAGAAGTAAAGACATTTTCAGACGCTTGTAGTAGAATTGTATTATAAAACACAGGGTAAAGAAATATGAAAGAGAAAAAATCTATGTTGATTCTTCTTGAAAGGCAGCCTACTGCATTATAAAATATTTGAGCCATGGCCAAAATAAGACACAACAAATATTTAGTGACAAGACATTTTGCATAACAGAACAGTTAGTTACCACAGGAACTATTTTGGAAAGGCTTCTTCTTCACCCGTCCTGAGTAGCCAACTTGCTTTGTCAATGCAACAATGCTGAGTGCTTCAGGCTCTTTTACAGGGCCACCAGCATGTTCCTGAGGTCACTGTCCAAGGCAAAAACATCAACTTCAGAGGAACAGTCTCCAAGGACAATGACCATTTGCTTGTTGAGGTGATGAGGATGAATCAAAACATCTTCTCTAATTCTGTAGTTCAAAGAAAGTTGATCTACTGAGAAATCATTTTGAAAATTGCAGTTGGAAAAAATTATGCGATGCTATGAAAGAGGCTAAGATACAGGAGTTGGAAATGAATGCAGTGTTCTGGCTCTTCTGGGGACTTCTAGCTATTGCTTTATTTTGTTTTCATTTAGACATCTGTTAAATGGGAATAATTTTTCTTACATACTTCACAGTAGTGTTTAATTACTTGCTTAAAAAGTGACCACGGATTGTAAGGCACATTATGCTAGAAAAGCACATTCTGTAACTGAAATCTTAAGTCTATGGCTCTCATGAGTTATCTTCTATCCAGGACTTGCATTTCATTTACAAAAAGCTATATTTTTATGAGCAGTACCTGAAAGATGGAAAACATTTGGGTGTTTCAAGAAAATTAAGATTTCTGCTCTGTTAAGCTACATGGGAGTTGTAGCTTACCAGGAACATTCCATCCATGAAGAATTGCACTGAATCACCAAGAGCTGACACCTCATAGGAGATCCAGCTTGGACTGGAAGTTTGTTTCAAAGGAAAGGCAGACCTTGGGGAACATCCATTTAAATTTCCAGACAAAATGTTTGGGGTAGTGGAACCTTGCTTGTATTCCTTCAAGGTAAAAAGCAAGATTTTACACACAGACCACACATATAAACAAACCAGTTTTTGCTCTGTGTGTGCTACATGTCAAATATATATGTGTGTATTTATAAATATATATAAATATGAGCAATTGTGCCAAAAACCACAAACAATTCAGACAGTTAATTACATTAGATAGAGCAATGATTAATACATCATGTAAGGAATAACTATGTCAGCATATTTCTGCTGCTGAACTTCACACTGACAGCCTTGTACCTTAGAGTGGTGCCTTTGAATTAGCTAATTCTGCAAGCTCCAGCAGGAGTCATTCTTCTAGAGACATAATTCTTATTTTAGGAAATAAGAGATTACTTTATCTGATACATAAGAGAACTATAATCAGTCCAACTGGGGAAGCAATTAACACCTTTTTTCTTCTCTAGTGCACCAGAAATACAGTAATAATTTTGCTAAATTCAAGTTCTACTTGGTATTCAGAAGTAGATGAGCTATGGTAGTCCTTTCTCCATCTACCTTGACTGTGGTGTAACATATGGTAAACAAACAGGAATGTATTTACCCTGTTTTTTAGCTTCATTCAGGTTTTCTTTTCCTACTGCCCCTGCTGGGACATGCAGCTGAAGAGCTTACTTTTCCTAAATCCCCCTTTCTAACAATATCAACACTTCAGTCTTAAACTTTATGTGCCCCAAAAGTGATGTGATGCTCAGACTTTTCAAGCACTCAGGAATCCTACTGATTTTAAACAAACTGAGGGGGAAAAAATCAAATAAAAATCAGTCTACTTGTTTAGAGCTTGGTTAATGCTTTAAATATGTAACTGTGGACCATCAGATTGGGCTGTTTGGCCTAAATAGCCTAAGACATGCTAAGATGAGCAGTTAAACTGCCAAGAAGGCAGCTAAACTGCAGCAAACACTGCAAAACAAAACAACCCAACCATATGCTCAAGGTGCTTTGCTGGGGAAAGAGAGAGGCTCTGTTGTGCAGGCTGGGGCTGTGATCAAACATAGTACACCTGAAGTGTTTCACCATACCAAAGCTTAATCAAGAGATCCCAGTACAGCCTGAGCCCATTAACTCCAGACAAGCATGAAGTGTGAAGCTACTGCTGCAAAAAGAGGTGATTGCTGTTTTGAAATGCATAAACAGTAGCATTACCCAGTGAGGAATCAAGGGAGCAATAGAAGCACTATTCTACATCAACTCTGTGAGACCAGGTCTGCATTTGTACACAATACTCTGGTGCTGCCATTACCTTCGTTTGTGTTATGCCAAGATTTATTTTGTAAGTCAAGTTGGTGCTGGTGGAAAAGCACTGGCTTCGACCCAAAATATGAAATAAATCAGAAAGAAACCAACGAGGGCAACTAAAGTGATAAAAGACTGAAGAAATATGTTCAGTGCAGACTGCTAGGAGAGCCAAGTGTGCACTGTGCAGAGACAACAATTTGATAGCATGCGTGTTCCTGGAAAAGATTAATTGTGAGTGCAGTTTATTCTCAGTTGTGAACATGGACACAAGAAAAGAAAAACTTCAACTAGTTTCTCAATATCAGAGAGAGTAAATCCCTGTTTTCAATGGATTCATGGATAACTGTTTATGTAGACTCACTGTACAGAATCATACAATTATCTTGTTTCTCCTCCTCAATCTCTTCTCACCATAAAGTTTGAAAGGACTTCATATTTGTAAGGGGTCTAGCCATACAAAAAAATGCATCTGAAATTAGCAAATATTTAAAAAACTCTAGGGGTAAAGTGGAAAATGATAGCGAACCAACTTACTAAATGCAAGATTAGCAGTAGAAGTATATGAATAAATAGCAGATTCTTCTCAGCGATAAACCAATCCTCTATTAAGTAGCTACATTATGTCAGGGGAGGAAATGGATAATGCATTCTGGCATCTCCTTATGTCATCCTTGTATTATTACAGGAGGAATACCTAAGAATAGAAGTTAAATGGCCCTGTCAACTCTGTTTACTTCTAACTCTAGATCTCTGACACTTGGCAAGACACTTTTTGAGGAGGGTAAATTTTAAGGGCTGCAACCTTGAAACTGCAAAACCTGGGCTTTTCACAGCATCTAACTTTGAAAGGAAAGTGGAAAAATAAAGCCATACGGACTGAATTTTTAAAATGTATTGGTGGCACAAAGTACAGGGTCTTAATGTGACCATGTATGAAAAGGCACCAAGCAAGACTTAAGAAAGTCAAAGGACAACGGTTCTTTTGCTCTTTGACAGAACAGTTTTGTAACACCAGCCACTTTATAGAAGTACACTGAAGGAATACATCTGTTGTCAGTGACATTTTCCATGGGAAAAAGTAATAAATAGATGGCTTTAACTTCAATAGGGAAGCCCTTGTTTTGGACAGTTTAATATTATTAGATGAGGCCCAGAATAACAGGTCCACCCATTTTCAAAATCAAGGAAGTTATCAATGCTGTGGTTTAAGCAATAGCTTAAAATGCAGTGGTTTTATAACAAAACTGAAATACACAGCTGTTTCCATGTAGATTATCAATTGCTTTCAGAAAGTTGCTCCTGACATCTGGATATTTATTGCTTGGCCATACATACAGACTACACCAAGTTGATTTGCTGGAGGGCAGAAAGGCTCTACAGAAGGATCTTGACAGGCTGGAGCAATGGGCTGAAGCCAATGGTATAAGGTTCAATAAGGCGAATTGCCAGGTCTGGCACCTGAAACACAACAACAATGTTGCGCAAAGCATGACAAGCTGGGGGAAGAGTGTTTGTTAGGAAGCTGCCCAGGGAAGGGACCTGGGGCTGCTGGTTGGCAGTGACTCAACACGAGCCAGGGTGTGCCCAGGTGGCCAAGAAGGCCAATGGCATCCTGGCCTGTATCAGCAATAGTGTGGCCAGCAGGAGCAGGGAAGTGATTCTTACCCTGTACTTGGCACTGGTGAGGCCACACCTTGAGGTTCTGGGCCTCTCACTGCAGGAAAGACATTGAGGGGCTGGAGTGCATCCAGAGAAGGACAACAGAGCTGGTGAAGGGTCTGTAATGTAAGTCCTCAGACAAGAGGCTGAAGGAGCTGGGGGTGTTTAGCCTGGACAGAAGGAGGCTCAGGGGAGATCTTCTCTACAACTGCCTGAAAGGAGGTCGTAGGAAGCTTGGGCTTAGTCTCTACTCACAGGCAACCAGCGACAGAACAAGGGAAAATGTCCTTAAGTTGCACCAAGGTTGGATATTTTGAAAAATTTCTTCCATGAAAGAGTTGTTAAGCCTCAGAAGTGGTGGAGTCACCGTGCCTGGAGGTGTTTGAAAATGAGTAAATGTGGCACTTGGTGATATGGCTCAGTGGGCATAGTGGTATTTGGTCGAAGGTTGGCTTCCATGATCTTGAAAGCTGTTACAACCTCAATTATTCTACGATTCTCTTTTATGTATTTTCTGGTGAGTTATGGCTCATATCAATTTTCCAGGGTTTTATCACTGTCTGTTGGCCAGATGGCAAGTCAGCCTGGAGAATCTTCTCCTTTTCTTGTTCTTTGTGGCCTGGGCATGTTTCTTTAATGTAGAAGAGTTAATGGGTTTCCACTTTTTGCCAGCCTCCGTGAATAAGCAGAGAATAATAAAGTCAAGTCACATAAACATTAAGTAAGCTGAATGTGGTGTAGAGCACTATCCAAATGTACTCTGGGTTAAAACTGTAGGAGTGTTTCAGGATGGGTGTTATTTTCCAATTACTTTTCATCCCTTGTGAGTTTATTTTGAGTATCTCCTTTCCCTTGTAAAAAGAAATGGAAGAAGGCACTCACCTGGAACTTCACAGGCAATCATTCACAAGGTAGACCCTGAACAAAAGCAATGCTGATGAACTGTAAGCTGACCAGCTTTTTGAATACAGACAGATGAACATCAGGAGTTGTTATCTGCCAAATGAATGTCAAATTTGACCCACTTTATCAAATTTTTTTTTTTTTTGGTCAGTTTCTGGCACATTGTTTAGTATTAAGAGCATGTGTTCCATCAGATTAACATGGTGGGGGTGCTGGATCTAAGCAAAGAGTTAGAGGGCTGGTGGTCTCAACTTGTTCATTTGCACATCCTGATTTACCAGCACTGTGTTTACTATAAATGCAGTCCTTCAAATCATCCTTTGTTATACTTCCTAGATAGAGTATTTTAAATTCTACTGCTAGTCTTACTGGTGCAAAACCAGTCCTTCACAAATATGATGACATATTAAAAAAGTCTGGAAGCACAAACACACTTTTGTCTTTTTTCCTGCCTAGATTTTGCAGGCTCAAAGGACTTAAACCTGACATTCCAAATATCTGTTATCCATTGTATGTGTCTGTATATATTACTTTAGCTTACAGGAAAATATAGCAATACTTTTTTTGTTGCTGGGAGGAAGGACAGTTACTGGACAAAGAGGATGGATTTTTCTTTTTTTTTTAATAAACACAAGCATATCCTGAAAGAAATTTTAGTGACTGATGACTGTTTTCAAACGTTGTGAACATTTGCCAGACCCAACATGGCACCATAACAAAATTGGTATAGTTTCTCTGTGATCAAACTCAGGGATTTGCAAACCTTTAAAAGGCAGAAGTACTACCTTAAAACATTTTTTGTAGGATCCTATGCTCTTCTTTTATCATGTTTTTCATTAAAAGTGCAAAAAAGACAATGCAAATGATAGACTACTATTCAATAACCACTGGCTTTATTGCTTGCGATAAAAGAATTTCACTTGGTTGCATTCACCTCACATTTGGGAATAAGGAAAAAGGGAAAAAGCAGAGCTTCATAACTAGCATAAATGATCGACAAAACTTTCTTGCTTGAATACAAAATACACAAAACATTGAACTTAACTGGATGCTAAAGAGCAATTAGGGATTCTTTGATAATTTGAGAAGAATTTTAAAGTGAAAGCCCCTGGGAAAGAATTTGCAAAATCATAAAGAGGCCTTGATTTAGCTAAGTGTAGTTGTGGCCTTGTTTTATCTGGTCAAAAAACTGCTTTCTTAAAATCAGAGAGTCTTGGGAGACTACAGGAATATCAGAAAGAAAAACATATGGCCAGGAGTGAATTAGATAAACCAAAAACCTGATAGTTTTATCCAAAGGAATGATAATTCAAATCAAGGGCCCTGAAAGGGCACCTTTATTTTTTCAAATGAGTCTTCAGTTATTGTCTTCTTTTGACAGTGGAAGTATTGCAGTAGCTGTGATATGCTAATGTATAATGACGACAAGACTGAAAGGAAAAAGTTAACAAATAAGGGGAAGACAAACTTTCAGACACAAATATTCTTTCTTCAAGTCTGAAACAGAAGCAGCAAACTTCAAAGTCAAATTCAAACTAAAAAACAGCTCCTCTGAATTTTATTCAGATTATATCTTTCAGATTAGGACACTGCCTATAGAGCAGAGAGAGACAGGCATAAGACTCTGCAGGACAGAAACAGGAAGATAATTTTTGTTGAACACAAAACAAAAAGGCGAGGCCTCAGAAATAGGGAAAGTTATATAATTACATAAAAGTAGTATCACTGATGAATAGATGTTTTTAATGCCTAATAGAATAAGGAGTTTTTGATTTTTGTGTGTCATTGGGAGATATTTTGCATGGTGTATTTTTGAACATTTATTTTAGCGAATGATAAAAAGATGTGCAATAAAAGAGATATATTCTGAATAGGATGACAGTTCATTTCTGCAGGAAAAACCCTTATCTTCATCATTGCAATATTGTTTCTACTCCTGATAGAGTGAAGAAAGGATATAGTCAAGGTAGCAGAACAATTGTGTTACCAGTAAAAATACGCAGATTACAGACAGAATACAGACATGTATTACCAAATTTAAGAAGTAACTTATATAGTTGTAGAGGCAGCTACTTTTCCCACATTGCTAAGCAGCTAAAGAACAAGGAGTGAAGAAAAACACTTGCCACCCAGTTTCAGATCCTACCCCTAAATTAGTAGCCAGTGCTGCCTCTTTTTGTGCCTTTGAGAATTTAATTTCACCCAATCCAAATATTTTCAAGGGAGATTCTAATGGACTTTATTATAAATAGTTCAAATAAATAGAGATTGGAATTTACTAAATCAGTTTTTTAAGATCTTTACAGGAAGACATTAAGCAGACTCAGTTAATTATTTTACACCCTTCATTCTCCTGAAATATCTGTCTGTGGCCATAAATCAAAAGAAGAGAAAAAGAGTTCATTAAATTTATTAAGTGGATAAACTGTTTCTTATTATGATAAATGCAAACTGTATTTAATTGGCAGTCAGCTGAGGACAATATTCTTAAAACAGATGTCATGGAAGCATAGCAAAAGATTAAACATAAACTTAAGGCATTTCATTTAGTGTTCAAGGAAAGATGATTGAATACCTTCAAAGTTGTCACTGAGAGCTATAGATTTATCTGAGAGATTTGGAACTTTTTGATCAAATGAAGATTCAAAGCCTTCCCAACTGTGCTGTATTTATGGAATTACTACACAAAAGGATTTACTGGTTTGGAGGTGGAGATCAATAACAGTTTGTGAAAAGCCCAAGTTAGAAACATCTTGAACTAAGACAAGCGTTCAATATAGAGTTCATCGCTATAGACTTTAAATTATCCAGTATAAAAAGAGGGACTGATGTTTGACCTTCACCAGTTCCTCTGTGAGGAAGGAAAAAAAAGGTATATTTACTGGAAAAAAGGATGAAAAAAGGCCCTAAAATTGAAGTGAGAGATTAGGCACACCAGTTAAAGGTGATGGATGGGCATTTCCAAGCAGGCCTTGGCAAGGCAACACAAGGCCTGATGCTCATTTATAAATAATTTGTTACTGTTCGACTGCATTAGCCTTTCTCCAGAGTTCAGGATTCTTTGTCAGACAGCAAAAAAATGTTGCATGTTCTACTAGTTAAATTGCTAGTCTATCTATAGGTGAAAATTTTGAATGAAATTAAGGATTTAGGCCTTCTTTTGGCAAATGAAAAGGCTGCTAAGGGCTCCTGATCTTTTTTTGTTCTTATAGGACAAGATCTTAGCCTCCCTTTAAAAAGGGAGTTTCTTGCAGTAATTTCTGTGAGACCAGAATTTCATCCAGTCTTTGGTGAAAGCGATGCAAGCTTAACTGGGTATCACCAACCGGTATCTCAGCATTAAAAATTGTTATTTAGTGAAGAGTCTCTATGCCCAAAAGAAAACTAAAAATTTCAATAAAGAGTCTAGACAGTGACAATTCAACATGAGGTGAATTAGAGTGGATGGGCTAGGAGCTTGTGATTGGTGTGAGATTTAAGGACAGTGGTTTACACCCAATACCTATCCAGTGGCAAATTGTGTTCTTCTGGGAGCAGTTCCACAACATTTTCCAAATCCCAGCTCTCTCCATCAAGAAGCAGGTTTGCTACTGAGGACAGAGCAATATTCTGGAGTACAGGTCACCAGTGTTTCCTTCTTCATTTTTTTTAATAGGAGGAAAAGAGCAATTCTCATAAAAGTGCAATGTGTTACTGACACAACCCCAGTGAGGATAGGGGATCCCACAGACAAATAAAAAAGGCAAAGTTCACAGTTTTGCAGAGGTAAAAGAGCTTGCTTTGGACATGATGTTGTGTGTTTCCTTAACAGACGGTAAAATGACTATGGAGAGGAGGTGGACCAGCTCTAGATTACATCAGCAGGGACTGTGGTAGCAAGAGCTCAAACTGGTACCTGTTGTCCAATTCAAGCATGGACAAACCACTAAAACTTGGAATTACCAAAGAAAGGAGGACAGGAAAAGATATATGTTAGCCTTACATGATATAGACAGATGTGTGAAACTTTCTCCTCCATGAAATCAAGCTCACATCAATTATTTCACTATCTTGTCTGATTTTAAACTATTTGATTTTGGAGTTAGGGCTGTAACCCCTAAAGAGAATAAAGTAAAGGAGAGCTTCAAGAACACCTAAATGATTCAGGAATCTCAGACTTACTTGACTTGAATGAGATTTAAGAGACTCAAAAAGCAATTTAGCACTGTGGGAAGATGTTGTGTACATTGCTTAATCCACTGAATTCTAATTCCTATAAAAATTCAAAGTACAGTATGACAAAATATCAAATCAAGACCTGGTAGGGAGTTATCTAAAGCAAAATCTGAACACATTAAGATGGGGTTTGACCAAAGTTGTAATTATTGTGATTTTTCTCATTTCCTCATTTTATTCACTACAGCACAGAAGCAAATTTCTGTCATAGTTTAAAACTGTCTAGAATACTTTGTGTCAGAACACTAAGTCTCAGAAAGTAAAGCTTTCCCTTCTTAGGTATTTGTTTTCATACTTCTTTGGAGTAGTCATAAAGCAGCTACATTACTTCACTCTAAAATTACCATTAAATCACGTGAGGTGTTGGAAAACTGTCACAAAATGAAAGAAGGTTAAAACAATAGTCACGAGAGTACAAGCTTCCCTGAATTTTGACTGGTTTGTTGGTGGGATGCTCCTCTACCACAAAGAAGATAATTGCTTTATTCAGGGTAATGTGAGAGCAGGCCTAGAGAGAAAGGAGAAAGCAGGAGAAGGAGAGCAGTGGAAGGTATGAGCAGAGAGAGAAAATAAGTAAAAAACAAAAAAAGCAACAAAAAGAAAAAAAAGGAAGAAAAAAAAACCAACAACAACAAAAACCCCCAAAACTCAGTGCTGAATTCCGGCACAAAAGTGTCCTAATAACACCAAAGTATTTTGCTTCCTTTTACTAAAACTTTTTTCCCACTTTTTCTTTAAAATAACACAGATGAGATATTTCCGAGCAGTCAAAAGTGCGAAGGTTAATGAAGTATCTCATTAATCTTTCATAATTGTAGCATGCCCTTGTGACCCTTGGGTCCACAGTATAACAGCAGTATTTGGGCTATGATTCAGAAGAGCCAAAAATAAGATCAAAATCCTGTAAATAAAAGCCCAGCATGCTTCAGAATAGAGTGCCATACCCTCCCATGGCTGGGAGGCATCTGGCTTCTGGGAATACGCTGTACCAGCTGTTAGGCTGTATGGCTCAACACAGAGAAGGCAAGCACTTTATCTCTTCCCTTTCTGCTTTATTTGCCAATGTGTTTGTGATTCAGTAGTGAAACACTTGGTAGATGGTACCCACAAGTACAGAGGGGGAGGGCAAGGTGCAGGACAGGCAGGGTGGGCTGCCATGGAAATTTCTGAACCAGCATCAGACTCTCACCAAAAGTGTATCCTTTGGAAAAAAAATGAGAGTAACTGCAGACTGCTAAAAAGAGACAGAGGGAGCCAGGTAGCTTTTGGAGAAGGGAAAGCACTCATTAGCTGGAGGCAGAAATCACTGAAAAGGCAGCACAGCCTGTCTTCTTCCCTTATTAAGAAATGCCAACCTGCAGAGGTTCCTTGGGCACACGGGGCCCCTGCACCACCTTGTCACAGCTAATGGGAAGGCTTTCAGGCCAGCCAGGTGCTCTGGGGAAACAGAACTACAGCCAGTGGGGTATGACTTGTTGGTGGTCACTGTTTCGCTGTCTAAGTCACATTCTGATTTTCCTTCTTTTTTTTTTTCTCCTTTAATTTTTCTCACTACTGGAACAAAACAGTTGAACCAGACCACTTCAGATGTCTGATAGGTGATACACTTCCTGCTATCCTTCTTGAAAGATTAATCCAAACTACAATCTTATCATTCTACCCACAGGCTTAAGTATGTTTTCACTCTGAAGGGTGTAAAATTGGCTTGCTATCTCTGTCTGATAGAGCAATACAAGGAAATAATAGCGGGTCACTCCTTCTGTTTATTTGTATCACACTGTTGGGTACAGATTATGACATCCATTGTTAGGTGATATCCAAACAAAGCATGAGAAATAGCACCTCTCCTTGCAGTTGGTCAGAAATGTGTGATCAGGGAAGGGGAATTTAATCAAAATAGGCTGAAGCATGGAGTAGGGATGTTTACAAATACAGTGCAGCTCTGAGGATTCTCAAGCCTGGAAGATACTCAGCTTGTCAGTCAGGGGGTTAAGTAGCCTAAATAGAGTGCTGTGTGAATAGCAGCCCTCTCTTGGTGCCTAACTGGCTTGGGAACATTTACACAGCATTGCAAGTTATCTGGTAAGCATAGCTAAAGCTGGTTTAAAAAGCTCATTAAGGAATTCTGTAGCATACCTGGGACTTGATCCTGAATCTCATGTCTCTCAGCTTTGCACAGACCACTGGTCATCTCATTTAGCTCTCCCTTCCCTCCCTCCCTGCCTCCCTGCCTCCCCCAACTCATATTTAGAAAGCAGTGAAGAATAACAATTCCTGTGTAGCAGAGCCTGGACCCTCCCTCAGAGACACCTCTGGTACGAGAGAGTTCTTGGTCTGTGCTAGTGAAGACAAAGCAACCAAGGGCGACTAACAGAATGTAAACTACAACTCTTAATATCATGCAAGCAACTGAGACAACCTAGTGTGGATATTAAGACCTGATTCACATATATAAAAAATACCCAACAACATAAAGCAAAGCTTAAGCTGAAAGTAAAACTGCATGAATTAATATTTTAAATGTACAGTACTTCACATAAAAAGGTGACAGCCCTTATTATTGAATGGATCTCCAGCCTCAGAAGAGACAGGGCACAGATGGGCACACCCACAGCATGGCTCATGCAGGGACTGAGGGTCCCAGGCTGAGCTGGGACACGTCCCCTGGGCCCTTGGTAGGAGATGATGGGGCTGGGGGTCCCAGGGGAGGCCAGTCCCACACTGAGGCTGTGAGCACCCCCAGGGCCCTGTCAGCACTGCACTTCAGTTCTCACGTGCTCTTCTTGGTGGCTGGACACTTAGGAGACCACTTCCCTCCTCAGGAAGGGAACAGCAAGGTCACCCCTCAACTTCCTCCACTCCAAACCCGACAAGCCCAGTGCCCTTAGCCACTCCTCCGAGGACATTCCTGCCAGCCCCTTCCCCAGCTTTGGGCATTCAAGTACCTTCACATTCTTCTTAAACTGAGTTGCACACAGTACTCAAGGCTGCACCAATGCTAAATACAGCAGGATAATTGCCTCTTTTGACCAGCTGTGTCTGATGCATTCCAGGATAGGCTTTGCCCTCCTGGCTGCCAGCACCCCGAGATCGCTTTCTGCAGGGCTGCTCTTCAGCCACTTGTCTCCCAGTTTAGTCTCATGTTGCTCCATCCCAGGTGGAGAATCTGGAATTTCATGCCACTGCTGATTGCCCAATGCTCCAAACTATCCAGCTACCCCTGCAAGGGCTCTTGTCCCCTGAGACAGCCAGCAGCACCTCCCAGTTTGTTTTCCTCTGCAGACTCACTAACTGTGCATTCAATTCCTGTACCCAGGTCATCCATACAAATATTGAACACAACTGGCTCTAGAATTGCACCCTGAGGAACACCACTGATCCCTGGTCACCAGCCAGATGTAGCCCCATGCACCATAACCATTACCCTTTGAGCTCTGCCCTTCAGCCAGTTTTTTACCCTTTGCACCATGTACTTGTTTATCTCAGCTGGACAACTTGTCCAGAAGGATACTGGAAAGGCCACTGTCACTTTTCAATTAGATTGGGTTTTACATACAGGTATGTGCAGGAATTATGGCCTTCCCCCCTCTCTGTTTAGCTTGCTCACGTCATAGTCTTGTCTCTGCATTTATTACTTCTCATCTACGGTCTGAAACCAACTGGCTGGGGTACAACTAATTATCACTGGGATCAAGAACTAGCCTCAAGATCCCCTAAATAATAACAGCCATGGAAAGGTTAATAATGGTAACAATAATGTGTTGTTGTGGGGGAAAACACCTTCATCATTACCTATCATGTTTGTAACATTTACTTGGAGACACTAAGAGTCCTGGAGACTTCAGTATAACATATGTTCCTGCCACATTTCTGGATGCTCAAAGGCTGGTGAACACATAAAAATGGCCTCTTGTATCAGAGACCAGTTGCAAAGTCATTTAGGAGTTCAGAGGACTTCCTAATGAAAATCCCATGTAATTCACTGAAGGCAATATTTTTAATTATATCACATCAGAGCTGCGATAGAGCCACATTATTTGGTGGTAAGACAAGACACACAATACACTAGCATTCCTGCCCTCAGGGGTATCAGGCAGTAACCCATTTTATCAGGAAAAGCAGAAAGTGATGTCACATTTAGAAAAAAAGACCTTAATTTATAAGTTACATAATTGTATATGTTCTAAAAAGAGAAAAAAAAATTTAAAAAAAAGACAGGAGTAAAATAAAAACTGTATTCTGCTGTGAACTCAACAGATATTTCACAGACTCATTGCAAAACATTAAAGTCATATATTTGTAAGAGATAATAGCTTCTGGATTTGTTAAAAAGCTCTTATTACTCCAGGTTTATAAGAAAGTTCTTTCAATTTAATCACTTTTGAGACTAATGGAGCTAATTTGACTTTGTCCTAAAATCTTCTAGCTGGTTTAATTCAATATATTCATCATTCATATAAAAGTCTCTGAACAAAAGTCTTTGCCAATAAATGGCTTTCAGAGATTTAAAGCCTCATTATTTAGGAAAAATAGACATTACCAAAAGTTACCCAAATCTCTCCCCATGCATACTGTTATGTAGGTGATTTAAAACTTGCATAGATCTAAAACTGGTTTGAAAAGCTAAATATTATGGATTTGGGTTGCTTTCTGTATCAGCTTCATAATTTTTCTGGTTTCAAGAAAATGCACGTATGCTTTGTTTTGTATCATATAATTAATGCACTGTAGTTCTGTAAGTTGAGCAGTGCATCTGGGCTGAATAAATTATTTGAGCATGAATCAAGAAACATGTCTTCTGTCCCTTTTATCTAGAAGCCTTTCAAGTAGGCTGTCATCGTATCATGTAATGAATGAAAAGATTCCTTGACATTTAACATCATCCTGATCATAGTAGTTGCACAATGAAGGGTTAGATGACACAACAAGGATTTATATGGCTTATCATCTAAATAGCTAGATTAGATGCATCTGAGAACAACTTGCTATCCCATTCCAATTTGTCACTTCAACTTAAGTTGTTATTGCATGACAATCTCTCCACACATACATCTTGGTGCAAACACAATGCCCTCATATTCATTTTTCTTTATGCTGCATTTTGTTTATTTTTATGTTTATTTGAACCGTCTTTATTTGAACCCAGCCAATTGTAAAAAAGCTCTAACTTATCTCGTTCATATTTACTTGTGCACTGCTGATCTTTCCTTTGAGACTCAGGGTTTGTTTTCTTATTTGTAGAGCACTTTTACTCTGGCTGGGTTCATACATTTACTCATGGGCTGGCAAATGAACTGTATGTAAGATTTTCCACAAACAGGATTGGTAAAGTAGCAGCAGAGACCTTGCAAGAACCAGACTGAACAATGACTCGACTCGGTGTTGTGGTTTAACCCCAGCCCAAGCCCCACATCTGCTTGCTCACTCCCCCACCAGTAGGATTGGGAAGAGAATTAGAAGGGTAAAAGCCAGAAAATTTGTGGGTTGAGATAAAGATGGCTTAATAGGGAAAGCAAAAGCCAAGTACAGAAGAAGAGCAGAACAAGGAATTAATTCACTGCTTCCCATTGGCAGCAGGTGTTCAGCCATCTCCAGGAAAACAAGGTCACATCACATGTAATGGTTACTTGGAAAGACAAACATCATCAGTCCAAACACTACACCTTCCTTCTTCTTCCCCCCGCTTTGTTTACTGAGTATAATGTCATATCAGTGTGGTCAGTTTGGATCACCTCTCCTGGCTGTGTCTCCTTGCAATCTTCCATGCACTCTGACCTCCCTGGCCAGTGTGGCAGTATGGAAAGCAGAAAAGGCCCTGGCTCTGTGCAACAACTGCTCAGCAATAACAAAAAGATCTCTATATTATCAGCCCTGTGTTCAGCACAAATCAGAAACACAGCCCCATATCAGCCCTTGTGGAGAAAATTAGCTCCTCCCCAAGCATACCAGCATACATGGACCTGACATGATATTATTTTCATTAGTACAAGACCCAGAGTGATACAATTTAATCTATTTCAAGCAACTTTTTTGAGGTGCCTGATGGAAACATAGTAATGAGAGATACTAATCCTAATAATGCTGGTTCAGTAGTAATAAAGATCATCGAGGTGGCTGACACTGTTCCTTTGTGCTTTATGTTAAAACACTCTTAGCTCATTCTGTCCAGCTGCAGTTTCTGCAAGGCAGAAGTGCATCACTTCATCTTAACATTGCTCTTAAAATAGGAACTGGGAGCGACATGCTTCTTCAGAATGTAGAAGCTGTCAATATAAATTAATTTTATGGTTCTATCTGAGTTTCTGTGGAGAGGTTCAGAGCTTGCAGATGTAATTTTAGCCTGGAAAATAGGATGCCTGGGAAATAGGACACCTGGGAAATAGGATGCTTTTGTGCATGTGGCTTGTGTGGACTTGCTTACCTGTTCATCTTTTCTCCATCACCCCCATGCATTGGTGGGTTTCTGGATGATCTGACAGCAAAGCACATCCTCCAGCCCCCCATACTTCAGGAAGAAGCTCTGAAGGAACGAGTCTGATGGCACTGTTAACTTGATTTGAGTAGGAATTTGGACTAGAGACCTCCTGGGATCCCTTAAAACCTGAGCTGTCGTACAACCTCAACAGTCAGCAGTAGTTGAGAATGCTGATGATACCTCATACCAGCTAGCAGAGGGGACAGATTGTTAAAGAACTTCAATGAAAGTCTAACATTATTATTGTTGTGGTGAAGGTATACAAATGGAGGATGCAAATCCATAGGGAACCAGACTTCATTAGTGTTGATGTCCTCCCCAAAATGCTTTTATCTTATAGTTCCATGGGCAAAGTTACCTTAATCTCTTTTAGGGTCTTAAAAACTGAGGTGCATCAACAGCAAAGCTTGCAAATTATGAAGAAAATGAGCTAATTTCCCATTTCTACTTTTATGCAGAGAGTGACATAAACCCAGCAATAACCTGGCATTTTATTTGATAAACTTTTTTCTTAAGTATTTCAAAGAATCCTGACTTGCAATGATGCACAATCTGAAATTAGTTCCCTGACAGTCCCTCATGGTATCAGTTTCACTTGGGAAAAACTAATTAAATGTGAGTTCTCTTTGATGCAGGAACTAAATGTGCTATAATCGCTCACCCTACAGGCAGCCCCTGTGCTTAATTATACACACCATAGGCATGGCATGACCAGAATCCATCAGTTCTTCCATGGGTGAGCAGTAGCAAGCAGGCATGCCACCAAAATGAGACCAAAAGGGAACTGCTGATGAAGAGCTCTCCTGTCCATATTCCATTTTTAATGATGTTTAGGCACTGATTATCCCCCAAAATATGTAGGAGGAGCAAAGTTAAGAATATGGTCGCCAGAGGCAGTTTCTGTACTCACTGCAGCACTTTCTCACTAATCAGAGAAAGGAACTTGGCCAACATTTTAAATCCCTAATAGAAGACTTCATCTGGGTTCCTCAGATGGCATAGGTTTGAGGCCAAGCTGGTAAGGCTTTCTTCTGTGTTCCATTTGAAACATGCCACACAGCAAACAGTATGCAATTCACTGCTTTGGAAGACAAAGGGCTGAGTCAACTCCACTGGATTGCTTCCTCCCTGCTCCTCCTTAGGATATGGTGTGATAAGTTGATATTTGCTTACTGTGATTCAGCCTTAAACAAATCCTGAAACTGCCTCTTACAATCAAATATATGCATCTGTCATTGAATGTAACTGATCTATGAGAACAATCTGAAAATTTCAGTCACTTCAGGTGCAAACACAAATAGCGGATAATGATTTTTTTTTCTCATTTTTTTCCTTATTTGTAAATCCTTGATATGGCCTTTGCTAATGCTGCATCTATCCTTTTTACTACCCACTTGATGTGTGAGTAAACACAGCATTTACTTAAGCAATAAATTACTCCTAATTCCCTATTAAGAAACCAACTAGGCCAATAAAAAATGGATCCAACTACTTCTTCAGTGACAGCCAGTTTTTAACTATTTTCACACCATAGTAGTCAGATTTAGACAATGTCCATTTCCAGTCATCCTGCTAGAGCCCTGCTTAGAGGATTATACCTTTTTTCAAACCAGAAAGCTGGCACAGGTATTTTGGGGCTGTAACATGCAAATGCCTGAACTAATCCCTTTAACAAAAGGGCAGAGACAACATCTGAAAGGTCAGAACCTCAGGTAATTAACACAGACAAGGAGAAATGCTGACTTCGGATTCTAGATTTGGTTCTGTTAATAACCATCCTAGAATTACTAGGTGGTACTAGGAATTGCTGTCAGTAGATTTAGAATCCTGTGCCTTGTGCAGACAATGATTACAAAAAAATAAGTCTCTTCCTTTTAAAGCGATAGAGAAGAGAGAGGGGGAAGAGTCCAGTTCTTTCCCATTCAGGAGAGAGCCAAGTGGGGGGAAGCAAGTCCAGAAAAGGCACAAGGTGCAATACTATACAATTGTTTTCAAGGTACAATACATTCCAACCAGCAAGGCTCAGGGTTGTATTTTGCTCATCACCTTCATTGTTAAACTTGTTCTCCAGCCTGTTATTTCATTCTACCTGCTTATCTCCTCTCTCCTCCCCTGTGCACCACTTGCACACACTGCCTTACCACTTGCACTTCTTTTTCCTCCATCTGGCTGTGCCAGTCAAGCCCCTATGCCTGTGACACCCCATCCCATTCATGGCCTCTGGCTTTGCTCCCATCTCATTTTCTGCCATCTCTTACTATATCTCCTGTTTCAATTTTGCCTGCCCTTGCTGGACTCACCCCCACACCTCCACCACTGCCTTCCCTCTTTCTGTCCTCTGTTCCTGTTCATCAATTCCTCATTGTCTCTTGCAGCCTCATCACTTCACTTGCTGCTTACCCTACAGTCTCATCAGTCCCTGACTTGCCCAGTTTCCCTAGTGTGCCCTTACTGAATTCCCTGCAGTGCCTCTCCCCTCAACACCACACCATCTCATTTTACTGCTTCAGGAGCTGTTTTCCTGTCCCATTGTCACCTTCCCCTATTGTCCCATAGCTTTGTCCTGCTCTTTGCCACTCACCTCTCTGCTCGTCTCTGCTTTCCCTTCTCCTAATGCTCTGTTTTCCACCATGTCTTGCTACTGTAATTCACTGCTTGTTCTGACCAGCCCCATTTGCTACCTTTTCTTCTCCTCCTCCTCCTCTTCTCCCAGCAGTCATGTTTGCTCTCCAGATACACTATTTTTGTTTACTGTTCCACTTACTCTTGCTCTTGCTTGCTTGCTCCTGCTCCCCAAATGATCAGCACGTTTCTCAGATCGCCTTGCCAAGCCATTACTTATTGCTGTTTCCCATCCTGTCTGTTCTTGCTGCTTCATTTTGTTTCCACCTATCTGGAGCTGCCTTGTTTGCAGACAGCCCTCACAGCTTCTCCATTTCCCATCTGCTGACCATGCTTGTTTACTCACTGCCTGTCACCATTCACCTTCGTCACCAGACTTCCCCATTTACTTCTTCTGATGCCTGGAAGACTACCTAGAACAGAGGCTGGACAGTTAAAGGATAAAGGTAGTTATTTATTGAGAGGCCTTCAAAGGGTACACCTTGGGCAGTGCAGGAGTCTCACAGAGACCCAAGATGGATGAAAATCATGAGTATTTTAGACAGATATGACTTTGGTCTATTTGCAAATCAGAGGATAATTGTCCAATTACAGCTTCAGGTATCAAAGTCACTCCAAGTTTGGCCACCCAGTTCACTATTGTTTACATTTTTGGGGGGCCTGAGATAGTAAGGCATCCTTGAGTTTCAGGCCTAGAGAGAAATTGTTTTGTCTGAACAAAATGTGAGAACAGTATGGAGTTCTAGAGTTATACACTAAAACAGTACTGATCTGAAAAATATAAAAGCTAAAATTTAAGGCATCATTTCCTCCTGCCACACTGTGACTCATTTCCATGCCACTAGCATGTATTGCTGCCCATGGCCAACTTGACACAGAACAAGCCCCTTCTTGTCTTGCTTGCCTTCACCATTTTCCCTAGCTACAGGCTCTTACTGCCTGTGTTGCCAGCTTGTTCTTGCCACTGCTTGATTGCTGTGCTTGTAAACATCCTTCCTACAGCTTCTAAAAGTGACATTTCTGGATTGATCTCTCAACCTTTTCTTTCTGTATATCACCATTTCCCTACTCTGCTTTTTCCTGGCGTCATGATATCATTTCAACACCTGACTTGCTGACCGTGGTCAGTTTTCATGTTGGACCATGTTTGACCCTGTGCTTGGTGTGTCCTCTCAATCCTTGGTCAGCCGCATACCTTCCTCCTCAGATTATTGCCCCAAATGCTGCCTGCTTTCTCCTTACTGTCCAGAAGCTGCATCTGCTGTCCATTTACTCTTCTTCCTTGCTATTTCTTGCTTCCTGCCCTCTTCTTATCAGCCTGTCAGACATGCACCTCTCCCATTGCTGCACAGCCTGCAGCTTTGCTCTTGTCATATCACCAGCACTTTCTGCCAATGATTGCTACTTCATTTCCTAGCAAGCCTCCTCATTCTCCTTACTGACTGCACTCAAAATTCACCTTGCCTGCAAGCTGTAATGCAGCTGGCCTTTTACTGCTTCCCACAGCTGTTTCTGCTCCCAAATCCTTAGCTGCTTGCCTTCTGTGCCTTTCCAGGCAGCAGTATTCAAGTCCATGGTGGTTGACCCCAGCCAGCAGCAAAAATCCCACACAGCTTCTTGCTTATTCCTGTCCCAGTGGGATACAGAAGAGTAAAAGAAGAACGAAAGCTACAAAACTCAACATAAGGACAGTTTAATGCAGTTAATAACTGAAGTTAATAAGCAAAGACAGTTTTTTAAGCACGGGAAAGAAGTGTGGGGAAAAAAAACAATGCAAAAACAATCACCACCTCCCATGTGCTGACCAATGCACAGCCAACCTCTAATCTATAGTTTCCCTGGAGGACTCTTCCCTCCTCTCCCCTATTTTCTTGCTGAGCATGATGCTGACTTGTATGGATATATCTTCATCCAGTTATGCCAACTATCCTGACTGTGTCTCCTTCCAATATCTTTCCCACCCCATTGGAGTGTGAGGAATGGAGGAAGACTAGGTGGGAAACCGATAATACCTTGATGCTGTGCAAACACTGCTCAGCAATAGCGAAAACACTGGCTTGGTCACAAATCCAAAATGTAGTACCATACAGAGAAATATGGAGAAATTAACTCCATCCCATCCAGATACAGTAAAACTTCCTGCAAAAACAGCTGATATTAATCTGTGATTTTATATTGCTGCTTGTTGTATACTACCTTGTTGTTGCTCCTTCCTCCCCTTGCATCCTGCTCCTGACCTTTTCTCACTATCCTCCTTGCCACCATCACCTCCCTTACCCAGTGCCAGCCCTTTCCATCCAGTTACCTGCCCTTTACCACCCACCCCTCAATTGCAGTGCTCCACTGCTGTCCTTTTTACCACCAGTGCTTCTCCCATCTTTACCTTCTACTGCAGCTTCTCACTAAGGGGGGGGGAGGGAGGGGGAATCTTTTACGTACATATTAATCCCCAGGCTCTGATTCCTCCTTCATTCTATCCTTCACCACCTTGTTTCCCACCTTTTCTCACTGCTTTCCTTTTTGACACCAGGCTGTGTATGTCCCCATCACCCCCTTTTGCCCTTTCCCTCTTCTTCTTTATATTGATCGTTTATCATCTGGCTTCACCTGCTCATAAACTTGGCCTGTTACAGGGTTATTCAGCCCATTAGCCTTGCTGCCAAGGTTTCTGGCACTTCAGACTCCTTCTCACCCCACTTGCTAGTCCCTCCTCAAGATACTTACCACCTCCTGTGCTTCCTTCCTCCTCACCATCACTGCTGCCCTGCTCCTAACCACCACCCTTATTCCGTACTTCCCAAGAAAAATTCCTGGCAGACCACAAGCTGGTCCCTCACAGCTGTGTCACCATCCTCTCCCTCCCTGCCAGAGATCATTGCAGCCTGATACTGCTACCTTCTCAGCCCCTAGCCACTGCTGTTTCTGTCCATGGCAGCATCCCTACCCTGCCATCCATAGCAGCACTTCATGCATAATACACAATTTCCAGAAGTACCCATATGATTTATATTCCCAAATTCTTCATTTTGGAAAACACAATCTCTGGCTCTTAACAGCTTAGGTTTTATTGCAAGTCGATGAAACTGAACTACTAAATGCCCCATGTCTGAATTTTTAAAGCTGTTCAAGCATGCACAAAATAGCCTCAGGGAACCAGCTTAATTTTCAACCATATGTGGGACACATAAGTTGGCTTTTGAAATTTCTCTAGGCTGGTCTTGTAAAAGGCCTAAATACGTGTGAAAATTTGGCCGAAGATTCCCTTTGAGACAGAGGAGAGAAAGGGAGGATAGTCTGAGTTTCTAAACAGCTTTCATGCTTTTAAAAAATGTACCCTGGCTTTTTTAACCCTAAAGTAACTAATTATCAGACTAAAGAGTTAATTACAGTACAGCACCTTTCAGAGAACCATTCAGGAGAAACATGTCATACAAAGGTTAAGTATTGAGAGTGGAGGTGTGAACTTTTTTTAAAGCATTCAGATCTTTGCTATCTCCCACGCACACTGCTAAGATGGACTAAGCCCAAAAGCAATTTTGTACAAAATATATCTAGGGAGTAGATTATAGAGGGTTACATTTAAAACCCATGGTACCTGAATGGGTCTGCTATTTATTAATGTATCAACAGAAATAAAAAAAATTAGAGGCTGAGACAGAGTGAACTGGAATTGTTTGAATGAGCTACATATCTAAAATGTAATGTGAAGGTATTTCTTATGCAAAGGAACAAGCACTTCGTATTAAATGTACCTACCTGCAGCATTTTACCTACAAAAGCTTAATATCCACTTTTCCACATGGTGTATTCCTCCACAGGACAAAAACAGGGACCAGCCATAGCGTAAACATCCAGGCTTGGAGCAGTGAGTAACCAATACCTTATTTCAAATAGGAATAAATGGAGGGAGGCTGGGAAAAGGCCAGTGGACTATCAATGAAACATATATCACCTTTTGGTGCCAGTCCTGGGGTCAGGTAAGGCTTTTCTTGAGAAATTATGCATGTTCACAACCTGTCCTTCAGATTGAAGGGCTCAGAGAAATATTAATGAGACAAAGTCTGCAGAGCTACAAGAGTTTCCCACTGAATAATATCGAACTATAGCTACTTTATTCACACCCTCTGTGGAGGGTTGACCTTGGCTGGATGCCAGGTGCCCACCAAGTCACTCTCTTACTCCCCTCAGTAAGACGGGGCAACAGAATATAGAAAAAAAAACCAAAACAGCAGAAACAAAACCAAAAATAAAAATAAGAAAAACCTCATAGGTCAGGATACAGACAGTTTTATAAAGCAAAAGTAAAGGTCATTTGCAGAAGAAAAGGAAAACTAAATATTTATTCTTTTTTCCCATCAGCAGGGATGTCCAGCTACATCTTGGGAAGTAAAGCTTCAGTACATTTAGCTCTGTGAGACAAAGATAGTAAAAAATGGTCCTTCCCCATTCTCTTTGCTTTTATTGCTGCTGAACAATAAAATGTGGAATATCCCATTGGTTAGTTTTGGTCATCTGTCCTGTCTATGGCCAAGATTTTGTCCACCTCTGGCCGAGTGGTGTGAGGGGCAGATCATTGGAGAGACAGTGCTGATGTTGTGTGTGCACTGCTCAGAAGCAGCCAAAACACTGGACAGTTATCAGCTTTCCAGGCAGTGTGCAAAGCTCAGCCCTGTGAGGGATGCTGTGAGGAAAGTGAACTCCAGCTCAGTCAGATCAGATGGATATATCCTCTCAATGGGACCACACTATAAAAGAACAATGACACTAAAAGACAAAAAACTCTAGACTCTTCCTCAGCCATAGAGTACATAACCACAGTGAGGTAATCTTACACAGGTATGAACAGACCCAAATAATTCCCATTTGACTGCATTTATTAAAATCCATCTGGTGGACTTAGCTTAGGTTTCTCTACAGTAAATAGTGTAATTCAAGGACGACTGGCTTGGGACTCTATATTTAATAGGCAGAGCTGGATTGCCCTTTCAATGTTCTGCTCTGTTCTTTAAAAGGTGGTACTTGTACTTATACTTCTCATTTTTATTTGCTACATTCACATAAGGAAGACTTAATAGAAAGCAAAAGAATCTGAGAGGGCAAACTCCTCCAATAATCAGCAAACCAAAAGCAATTGCAGCTCTTCCTCCAGCTAGTTCTACTTAGGGACTGTCATTACCTCTGTCTCTCCTGGCTGCTAAGCTATTACAGAAATACAATGATCTGCAAATGAGGAGGAAAAGTGTGAAAAAGGAGAAAAAAAAATGCAAAAAGCTGTATTTAGCAGAATCTGTCTTTGACTGTTAACACACCACTCATAGGTTTTGTCAAATTCCAATGCAGTGGCCTTGTCTCTTCATGGTACCTGAAACAGCCCCAAATTAATGAATTGTCTCTCCCATTCTAGATGAAAGATTTGAGCACGTTTTTTCAACGAACCTAATTTTGCTGGGTTATGCAGCTTATTTTTTTCAATCTTAGCTTGATCAGAAATCCTGCATGCAGATAAGCTCCCACAGTTTTAACCTAAAATGGAAAATGCCGGTGCTTTTTATATTGACTGTTTCTCCAAATTTAAATATGCAGTAATTAACATAAATAGAAATAATTTGCAGAAGCAGCTGTAAATGAGAGGGTACTTTGCAAACACTGTTTGTATTTAGCCTTTATATACAGCCTTTTAATGAGTAGGGCTCCAGAAGTGTGCACAGAACTAAAAATGGATCAACTGTGCCATAAAAATAATAGGTCATTGCCCCAGGTAGCTGATCCTTGGAAGGATTATGAGGGTGCAACAAAAGCAATCAGAATTACTGAGCCACTAAATTATTATGCAGTTTCAAAAACTCAGCATACATTAGTATAGTTTATGTGAGCTTTTATAAGCCTTTATATATAGTTTATAAGGGCTTTGTATACAGCTGGAGTTCACAGGCATTGTCCCCTTAGTAAGAAGCATGTAATTCTGAAGACCAAAATGCTTGCAGGCCAATTAAAAAGAATACCTTTCAATGTAATATTAGCACCATCTTGATTTTTTTCCTTTAAATCTGTACCAACAGAAAAAATTTCAAGAAATACTGCAAATACTGTATTAAAAATAAGCAAATCTCTGTTTCTCCCTTCTGCTATTAAGTTCTCACTACTTGCACTTAGGAATTTTTTTTTTGTGGAATAAAAATAAAAAACAACCTGATGCTCATGCAACCATCTGGCATAAAAAATAAACTGTAATTAGAAAGGTCATAGAGACTCTGGGGCTTGAGTGCATATTATGCAGAAAATTAAATATGTAAAAAAGCATCAATGTAACAAAATTCTTCCAAACTGCATACCAAGATCTAAGATTTCATCTGCTACCAAAAGCATAGATTAGTCCCCTAAACCACCACTCTACTGCTGGATTTCACCTGACTATGAGTCTCAAGATATTTTTTTCTGGTAAAGTAACACCACAGACAAGGCTTGGGCTTAAACCCTGAATGATTTCTCTTAAATCTACATTTATGTCTGTAAATGAAAGAAAACTTTTTTGTGCACATTTAATCCTCATATATGTAATAAAATGTTATTAATGATCATATTTATTAACACAACCAACAAGCTATTTTAAGCATTTAGACCCTGTGTAAAGTAACTATTAAAGGTAGAAAATACCCTAACAACAATGCAGTAATCCTATAAAAATGGGTTTCAGACACTTGAGAACCAGATATAAGCCCTTACTGAAAATAATTTTGTAAACTAGATATTTATTTTGTAAGTATAGCATTTTGTTTGTTGTCTTTTTGTGAAATATAATTTGTACTCTGTTCATTTTTAAAATCACCTGCCCTCCAGTGTAAGAAGGATATTTTCAGTTTTTTCAGTTCTTTAATGTCCTTTAGGAAAAGGTAATTCTCCAAATCTCCTTGACTCCTTGCCATGGAATATAAAGTGGGCACTTATTGTTGATCAAATCCAGCTATGAAAGAGATCTAAGCCCTAAGACCCACTTTACATGTGAGTTTTGAGGGCTTTGGTTCCCTCAAACTGGACCAGTTGATCTCTTCCTGCGCTGGCTTTGCTTTATGGGATGGAGAAAAAGCCAAATGTCAGTTGATTACATTCAGTGATGCTGGTGGATTAAATCTGTTTATAACAGTTGAAAAGGTGTATCTCAGTAGTCTGACCTTTTACAAGAGAAAGTTGATCCGCAAAGTACTGCAGATTTGTAATAGAAATTAATAGATAAAAATATATATTTTAAGAAGCTGTTTGGCTCTTAATAGGTTTTGCATCCGACATTTCAGTATTCTGTATTCTTAGTATAGGTTACTGGAAAGAGTACAATGCTTCTTACATGAATAATTGTTCCAGTAATTTGAGCTACCAGTCATTCTATACTTTCAGGAAACAGCAATGATCTGCTCAATTCATTTTGTGGCATCACTGTTATTACACGTCTTCTGGCTCCTGATATGTGAACCACAGTCTTCACCCCACAGAGTAGAATCTATCATTGCAAAAGAAAAAGGTGTGATTTCTATTAAAAATGTAAGATGAAACAAAATATTTATTGTTTTGCTTGATTCTTTGATACTTTCAGGGAAAAATCTTTGTTTCGAACTAGATGAATTCTTCTGAGACTCTTCCTTTTGCCTCACTTATATTTCTCAGTGAAGGAAAATGGGAGAAAAGCATGAATTCACATTTTTACCTTTTACAAAGAAACCCCTTTTAAGGGAATTTACCTTTTCTTTACCTCCAGTAACAGAAAGCTAAATATTTTTACGCAGATGGAAAAATTCCATGCTGAAGCTGTGCTAGTTGTGAAAATTTCAGTCTTGACCAAAATGATGGAATATTTTAAAAAATTTTTTCAGTTTATCAAGCTTAATGAATTCAACTTATAGAATTGCATGATAGCCTGTTGCACTTACTTCCTCTTTCAATTTGAAACATAAAAACATTTCCCGTTTTTTCCCTTGTAATTCAGTTTGCTATTTCTGTACATTTGATGATTTAATGTACATTTTGATATGTTGTTATGCTTCTCTCTGATTATCCAGAAATAAGACTGATTCTGAACTAATTCTAATTTTAGAACTTTATGACTTTTCCTACTAATTAATTTCTCCACCATTTCATATTTTTGAAGCTAGAATTTTAAATGCAGTGACAGGAATTGTTGTAGTATTCTTTTCTTTCTAGAAGACATAAATCCTTTAGGTTTCCTAATTAAGAAAAGCTGTTGAAGTGGTAAATTTAGCATTAACAATAAATATAATACCTTAAGGCTAAGCCTCCAATATTCCATCTATTTTAGCACAAGGAAAGTTTGATAACATGTAGTTAAGTCAGCTATCCAATACAACTGTTTAATGCCTGAAAATCCAATTACAGTCTTTGTTAGGTGTAATTAGAGACACTTCTTCAGTGTTTTAGCCAAGGCTTTTAAAAAGTCCAGTAAAGAATCTATTGTCATCAGTCTTGCACAGGAATAAGATGGTCACCTCAAAATTAAGGGACATAGACAAGGCAGAGATGTTTAAAGGTTTCCTTTTCCTCTGCATTCAACACCAATGATAGGCCAAGGAAGTCCCAGTGTCCTGAGCTTGCCTAGGAGAATGATAGATTCCTAGTCAACCCTGAACTTGTGCTGATCCAGCTGAATCCCTACAAGCCTGTCAGGCCTGAGGGGATACATCCAGGAATATTCAAAGAGCTGGCTGATGTCATTGCAAGGCCTCCCTCAATGATTTTTGAAGAGTTTTGGGAATCTGGAGAGTTGACTGGAAGTTGGCTACTGTTGTCACAGTCTTCATGGAGGGTAAAAAGGATGAGTTTGGAAGTCTCACTTTAGTGACTGGTAAAATTATGGAGACTCCAGATTACTCTGGAAGGTATTGAAAAACACCTGAAGAACAATGCAGTCATTGGTCACAGCCAGCATGGTTTCGTGAGAGAAAAGTCCAGCTTGTTAAATTTTTTTTAATGAAAATGTAACCCACCTGGCTGATAACCGAAACCAGTTGATGAAATCTTTTTGGATTTCAGTAAAGCTTTTGATATCATCTCTCACAGGATCCTTCTGGACAAAAATGTCCAGCATACAGCTGGATAAACATATCATGCAGTGGCTGAGCAACTGGCTCACAGGTTGGGCACAAAGGGTTACAGTCAATGGGGTCACATCAGACTGGTGAGCTGTCACTGGTGGGGTTCTGCAGAGCTCCATCCTTGGCCCTCTGCTCTTCAGCATCTTCAGAAATGACTTGGGTCTCAAAAGTACCCTAATGTCACAGGTGATACAACATTGGGAGAAGCTGTTGAGTCCCCTAAAGGTAGACAGGCTCTGCAGAGAGACCTGCACAAAGGAGTGGGCAAGCTGGGCAAGCACCAGCCATAGGAAGTTTATAAAGGTTAGGTGCTGGATTCTGCACCTGGGATGGGGCAGCTCTGGATGTAAGGACAGGCTGGGAAATGAGACGCTGAAGAGCAGCACCACAGAAAGGGACTTGTGGGTCCTGGTTGATGGAAAGCTGAATGTGAGCCAGCAGTGCCCTGGCAGCCAGGAGGGCCAACCATGTTCAGGGTACATCAGGCACAGCATCACCAGCTGGGCAAGGGAGGGGATTGTCCTGCTCTGATCTGCACTGGGGCAGCCTCACCTTGAGTCCTGTAGGCAGTTTGGGGTGTCACAATATAAGAAGGATACAAAGCTATTAGAGACTGTCCAAAGGAGGGCAATGAAGATGGGGAAGGGCCTTGAGGGGAAGCTGTAAAAGTAGTGTCTGAGGTCTTGTTCAGACTTGTCTTGTTCAGCCTGGAGAAGAAAACACTGAGGGGAGAGCTCATTGCAGTCTACAACTTCCTCATGAGAAGAACAGGAGGGGCAAACACTGATCTCTTTGGTGACCAGTGACAGGCCCTGAGGCAATAGCCTGAAGTTGTGGAGGTTTAGTTTGGATATAAGGAAAAGGTTCTTCCCCCAGAGGGTAGCTGGGCACTGATCAGGCTCTTCAGGGAATTGGTCACAACACCAAGCCTGACATAGTTCAAGAAGAATTTGCACAGTACTCATGGTGACATGTTGTGACTCTTGGAGCTGTTCTGTGCAGGGCAAGGAGTTGGGCCCAGTCATCCTTGTGAGTTCCTTCCAGCTCAGGATGTTCTATGATTCTGTCTGTCTTGATTTAGTTCTTCCTGTTTTGTTCTCTACCAGGCAATGGTCAGGAGGACTAGAGACAATACACAAAGTAAGAAAAGCTGTGTGGAATATAGTCTCATCTCACATATTAACAGGCTCAGTTTTCAGCTGAGACTCCTAACACCAACTAAATCTTGAAGTGAAGGATACTTAGGATAGTCTAGTCCAATCTTTTGTCAAATCACAGACTGTAGACACTGGCCTGGTAATTCCTGTGACAAACCCACACCGCTTCCTTGCTCTAAGGTATTGTTGAATATTCCAAGTAGCACCTCTATAGCTACAGAAAATGACCCAGCAAGAAGAACAGGAAGTTAAACAATATTCACTTTACCATTTTTCTGTCTCTTATCATCATTGTATCTCATCCTTTTTGAAACTACTGATAGATTGTGTTCTCAAAAATGCTCTTAAAATTGAGAATCACTATTTATAAAATGGGCAATAGAGTTAGAGGGTAGATTAAGTGATTTTTCTGAAGGTCACAGTATTTATGAATAAACCACAAAATGAGCTGAAGTTTTCCGCAATCTGTCTTGACACACAATATTATTTCTCAGAAAAAATGCAAATCAGATTTTTTCTATGCTCTAAGGTCAGACAGAATTCATATCATTCAGAATAGCTCAAAACAGTAAAAAATAGCCACTCAACATAGTCAAAGTCCTCTCATGAGTTACAATGGCAAAACAAGTACCCAGTGAGCAGCATAGGCAGACTCCATTCATCATAGATAACAGGTTATCTGGGCCTTCCACCCTTATGATACAGGCTGGCCCACTTTAGTAACAAACTGCACATTAATCTTCATTCTTTTAGGCAGTGTATATTTTAATATCTCCTAAAGGGAAATCTGACAATAAGAGGCCCAGCTATACGTACATTTATATCCATAAACAACAAGTGATTGGAAACTAGAATCTTCAATCTTACAATTGAAAAATTTTAAAAAAAATTTTCTATTGGGTCCTTCTGGATCACCATCCTTTCATGAATTGCAAATGCTTTTGTGAGATAGAGCTTAATATATATATGCATACATACAGACACACATATATATGTATATATATACATAGAATATAGATATATACACACAATAGCTAACAAGAATTTTGTTTTTCAGCAGTGAAACACTGCATAACATAATTTCAGTCTTAGAAGAATAATGTCATAAAAGTTGCAATTATGCAAGCAATTACATGTGATCTAGTGTGGGTTCAGGGTTTTCAAAATTCGGCCATTCCAAATGTGTTTTTCTTTCGATGAAACAGTATTGCAATGGCAAACAGTGCCAGTGGGGTTTTGCATCCATCTTGAAAACTTCAGCTGTGGGTTTGAAAACAAACCAATGGATCAGATGCTGTCACTTCCACTGGCTTTTCAAAGTGTTCCTATTACTAAAATTTTAACAAACTTCCTGAAAGTTTTAATAAAACTTAAGTATTTTCAGTCTCCGTTTGAAACTGCCGCCTCTAATGTAATTGCATTTTTTAAATATAAACAGCAGTCTCACATTTTAAAAATATTATTTTATTCACTCTATATTTTGACATTATAAGAAACAATAGGTATAGAAATCCTAAAGGACAGATTTAATAGATCTAGGATCCCTTATCACATCTCTTTTTAGTTCTTATTTGACAAATGGCTTTCAGGTGAGCTCCCCTGAGGAGACAAGCCAGAATCTTTTTATCAGTTCCATTGCCCTTTTCATAAAGGTTCTTCTAGCTAATTTTCTGTACTATGTGCCTTTTTTCCTCTCAACAGTTTATTAAGCCTTTGGTTTACATTAATCAGCATTCTGTATCACTTTGGGTTTCAGGTAGTCTGAACAGCTTCCCTTTTTAATTTCAAGAAAAGTATTTTTGTTTACCTTATTAAGTATATCAAGCAACATTTTTTAAATTATTTCATTGACCATATCATATAAGGTCAATCTTTAGTGACTTGTTTTTTTGTTTCTTTTTTTTTTAATGAGGGAACGCTTAATGTCCTCTTCTCAGTCAGTCTCTGGGATGTCTCAGGAAAGGCCATGAAATGTTAATGTTATCTTCTTGTAACTTCCAGAGATTTATTTTAACACAGTCTATGCTGCCATGCCCTGTGCCATTTCTGACATACCAGCTTATTACATTTGATTTGGGAATTTCCATTAATGCATTTTTCCCTGCTGTATATGTCTACTGGGTGCAGGTGCTCAGGTTCTGGCAGGCAGCTGCAGGTGTGTCCATGTAAAGAGGGGATGAGCTGCCCCATGCTGAACACAGCCAGTTCCAGTGGTCCCAGGCCTGAGACTGGGTGAGGGAGGGTGAAGGGAGCAAATGGAGTGTTTTAATGCCTGTCTTTCTATTTCACAATACCCAATCCTTTTCATATGGCAATAAAATTAAATTTCCACAAGCTAAATCCTCACTGAGGGAGTGAGGGAGCTAGCAGCTGATGGAGGGGAACACCTTAGCCAAAGCCCTCCCCACCACCTTCCCCCCACCATGCTGTTGAATATTTCTCCTCAAAAAGAGGGACTGTGATTTTGTCAGAGGCAGCAGCAGACCTGGGAGATGGTTAAAGATGGCTTGGACCCACAGCATGTGCTTGGGAAGTTGTACTCACATGCTCACTTTCATTGGTATGTAGAGAAATAGACATATAAGAAGGTTGGTTCTTTATATTTCTTCTTAAGAAACTCAGTTGTCTCTAGTTTACAGCTCAGCTAAAATAAATCAAAATCAAGAGAGATCTGATTGCACTTAGCAGTATAGTTTATAAGCAGCTTTTTAAGCCTATTAATTACAGAGCTGGAGTGGTTGAAGGAAGTAGGCTGGGATAGTCTCAGAAAATGTGAACAGCATCCTTCTAAAAATTTACATAAATATTACAAAATTGGAATCATCACTCTGTTTATCCCTGAAGAGAAGAAGAGAAAATTCATTCCTCCATCTAAACTGAGTTCTTCACTTTTTCTACAGAATTTTTTTTTCATTAGTTTTGACTGTCTACACAAAACACAGGAAAAAAAGACAGGAACTAATTACAACAATTTGAATGTTTGAGCAAGAACCAAGAAACATACACCTAAAGAGACACCTGAACTATCTATTAAAGAACTATTCATAACTCTCCTCTCAGGTTCTTCCACTTACATATGCCTTTAACCACCTCCCACCTCATCAAACAGGAAGAAAAACATTTGATTTTTCTTGCCATAAATCCAAGGAATCCCCCAGCTTTATTTCCTTCCCTAGTAAATACATATGTAATAACTTTTAATATTTCTCTATTAAAATATGTAGCTTACATGATTTTAGGAAAAATAGAAAAATTACTTCTTTTGCCCTCTTACCCTAAGAAATTATAGACATGGTATAATTCTACATTTAAACATAGTTTTTTTAGAAATTCTACATTTAAACCAGATTTTTTCCCTTCATCATTCACTGCCTACCTGTAATTCAAAATAAATCTGAAAAAAAAAATCAACAAGCCTGAGCACATGAGTGCTCCTTTTCAAACTCTGGCTGCTCTATATAAGAATGATGTGTTGGACACACAGATTAATTGCTATCATTATTTAGATCATCCATGAAGTCTATATATTAAGTTACTTCACAAGAATTTTAATTTGTAGGGTTTTTTGTGAGGGTTTATTTTTGTAAATGAAAGTCTTATAAGACTTCAAAGAACAAAGGATATGCAGATTTCTTTCATTCAGACTTATTTGAGAGAATTCAAGTATTCTTGTCCAAGGGGCATCAGAGAACTTCATCATAAGGATTGCTGTGGTCCCAT
The DNA here is from genome assembly GCF_903797595.1 of Erithacus rubecula. Classification (NCBI taxonomy): domain Eukaryota; kingdom Metazoa; phylum Chordata; class Aves; order Passeriformes; family Muscicapidae; genus Erithacus; species Erithacus rubecula. The sequence continues at coordinate 50,181,211 of NC_136689.1, read as the reverse complement.
TCAAAGTGAGCTCATTAAATCATGGCTTAGAGACCAGATAATAGGGGAGTGTAAATGACTGAACTTCACAGATTTAGTCTGTATGGAAATTCAGCTTCTGCAGTCCTTGCAGTTTTGCTTTCCAGAATAAAGTAGATTCATTATTAACCTGAAGGAGCTCCTGGGGCAGTTTCTTTACCAGTTTTGGTATTTTAATCAAGAATTTAGATAAAATACACCAAGGACCTTATGACCAAAACAGTATTTTCTGAGCTATTTGTATCCTATCAAAAATTGTAATTTAAAGATGTATTTCAGCAAAGAAAGCTGCTCTTTTTCAGAGAGGCACTTAAACTACTAGTTCTACTGAGATCAAATTGCAGTTTTTCTTTAATAAATGCTGTCTTATATCAGGCTCGCAAACAACAATCTCAGCTTCAGGCTAAACAGCCACATGAGCAACCTTGTACCAGTTTGAATAACTGGGTCAAAAACTTGCTTTTCATTTGTAAGCATTGACACCTAATCCAACAAAAACGTCCAAGTGCATCTTATTTGGCAAATTAGGGTCATACATTCTGATCTTGAATAGCACTAAACATCCCTTTGCAGGTTGTGATCATTCAATATTAGGATTTTCTAAAGACATGCCTGAAATGGCAATTCCACTGGGAGACAATGTGTTGTCATTCCTAGCAGTGGGCTGTGCAAGGCAGTGTTCTAGTGCTTAGGGAAGGGCTAACTGTGTCCTGCACACAGATTTTTCCTACAGCTTGTTAATCAGGTACTTATCCAGGTACTTGGGCTCTGATACCTTTTGGACTACAGCTGGATCCCCCTGGGAGTGCTGGCAGGGGTGGGAGACAGGAGCTGGGTGTTCTCCTGGTCCAGAGGCTTTTCAGATGTCTTTCTGTCCCATCTGGGGTGCCAGAACTGATGCCTAGAAAGGCTGATCTGGAACAGAGACTAGACAGAGTTAAATGGAAAAAACAGGTATTTTTTGAAAGGCTGTAAAAGGATACACCTTGAGCAGTGCAAGAGCCTGGCCTGGCCAGGTTGAATCCAAGATGGATCCCAATCATGAGTTTTCAGTCTCATAAGTTTTGACTCATCCACATATTTGATTAAATTGTCCAACCACAGCTTCAGGTTGTGAAGTCTCAACCTCCTGGGTTGCCCCCTTCCCTTTGATGTTTTTGTGGTTTTGGTACCAGTTGTGCTTGATTGTCTAGATAGGAAGGGATTGTTTTGTCTAACTACCCTGTGAAGAGAACTTACTGACACTTAACATGAAGTTTCAGAGTTACATACCAAGCAGCAGAGAATCTGAAAAGTATAAAAGCTAAAACCCAAGGCATCACTATCATCCCCCTATCTTTCTTTTTGTTTTTTTTTTAATTATGAAAAGTATTACTTCCCTCAATAACAAGGCACATGCAGAACTTATTTAGTATGAATCACTTATTTCTGAAGAGCCTGGAGCTAGCACTCAGTTCCATAGCACTACAAACATGACACATCAAGCATATAAACCCTATGCCTACATTTTCTTCTCAGTAGGTTACATTAGTGGTAGAAGGTTATTAATACAAGATGATATAAAAAAGAACAGTCACTGAATCTACCCGTAAATATACTGCCAGAGTTCTCATTTACATTCATCTCTTACTCCAGCAGTTAAAAGTCATCTTACAGTAGGCAGCTTCTGATCACTAGCTTGTATTGTCAAGTAGTTTGTAATTAGAGAATAATCTCATAAGGCCATTCCCATGCCTTGGAAGGCTGTGCATACACAATAAATTCCAAAGTCAATCTGGCCCTAGGAAAGCATGACAGAGGAGAGCTTTGCTTACAAGTCCCATCACTCACCACGTCAAGAATATTACAGAAGTGTAACATCCAAAACTGAACTTGAGTTTTAAAAATTTAAATAACCCACAAGAATGTGATGAAAGACTTCTCTAAACAATAGAGTACAAAAGAAAAGACTGAATAGAAAGCCCCAAACCAGTGGAGAGAATTTGCAGAAGAGATTGTTGAGCACAATTTAATAAACACAATAAAGAAACTCAGTCATTTTGACAGCTTTCAATAAATATGCATTTGTAATGAGCCTACTGTCATACCTACTTTGACATGTGGATTAATTAGGACTTCATCAGGACTCCCTCTTGGCTTAGGGTAGATTTCAAAGGAATACCACCCAAATATATGTTGTCCCTGGAATGCATAACTCAGGTGGGAAACTGGGTGTGTGACATCAGCTGCACAAAAAAGAGCACTTACTAAAGAAACTGCATGACAACTTTTATGGATCTGAAAAAAAAAGATTAGGCAAGTACTAATCTGCCTTATTTTGGGCGTGGAAGTGAAGTCAAGTACTGGATCCTCAAAGTAGTCCTCTACTTTTATTTAATCTCATCAAAAGTTGGTGTTATGAGATGAGAAAATAGATGCTTATATGGCTGCAGAAATATCTTCAGTTTATGCCTTGAATGCTGTGACTTTTAGAGTCTTAATTCTCAATTCTCCTCTACAACAAAAAGCTCATTTTTTTATTTCTACTAAAACCCAGGTTCTCAGTGAGCTGATACTTTAATATTGCTATTAAATGTCATGACACAGAGTTTATGTGAGAGTTGGCAACTCTGCAAACTGTAGTGGTGCATGGAGTTGTGCGTAAGCATGTACATATTAATTGAAGATTTGAGCTGTAGTTCTCAGGCATGCTGGTGTAGAGGAAATGTTATAGTTCTATGCATTCATGCTTTCATTAGAATTCATGTAGGCTGTAGCTTGCATTTTATTTGCTTGGAAAAAAAAAAAAAAACCAACCCAGAAATAGCTAATTTCTGGTCTTCTTGTCAAGAAATTCATGCTGATGTCAAAAGCAGATCCTTTTAAGGTTATCATTTAGCAGACTAACACCAAGAGAAGATAGAGAAACATTTAATATTCTTATATTCTTTGCTTATTATTTTCCTAAGAAAAAAAAAAGTATTTTGAATTCTCAGCATGAGAGTTTATTGTTGTCTATGTGTAAAATTGTGCAAATTTATGTAAAAAAATAAAATACATGTAAACATTTCAAGATCAAAAGGTTGAGCTATCTCTTACTGTGGTTTTAACATCACTGTTTTTATGTCTCTTGTCACTGATTTCTGAACTGAAAGTTGTCAGAAGCCTTTAAGCTCTCCAAATTTCTACTCTGACACCACATTCCCCAAGTGAAAAGCTTATATCAAATTGTGGCACGAGCTCTGAGGAGAAAATGTATTTACTGTTTACACTAAATATGATTATTATGAGTCCTGATGTAGAGTGCATTAATCCTAGTGCCTCCTGGATGTCACGGCTCTCTCTCACACACAACACCCTATCTCTCACCCCAAAGACCTTTAAAAAGCGAGTCCCTTGTCATCATTTTCTGTAGAAGAGATGGGTTTTACAAGGCAGCTTATGGCCTTTCTGAACCATCACTGCCAAGTTTAGCTTAAAATAATAAATTATTTTTTGCACATTTCCTCCAGGAGTTTATGCTTCTTTTGGGCTTCCAATGACTCTGTCATTCAAAATGAAAAATGAGGTAAGGTCCAGAGTAGCTTTTCTTACCAAGAAAAACCAGCAGATTCCACTCTTTCAGTGGAAGGAAATCGAGGAGTAAATTTTTAAAGGACTGGATCTTGGAACAAATTACCAATCTGGGAATTTTCTGAAGAAGTCTCTGCAGCTAGGTCACTCATCTATTTTTTTGACCCTTAACAGAAACCATTGTCTCTCCATGTTGATTGGGAATCCATAGGAACTAGCAGGTAGAGAAGAGAAGGGTAAGTTGCAAGTTCAGTAGCAAGAGACATAAGACAACTGGACCTCTGGCTGATGGCTGAAAAGGGTAATGAATAAAATCTGAGGAGATTGCACCCAATTCCTCCCCTCATTGGGGCTGCTGGAGAAATCACACGGCTCTCTGATTTCCAGCAGGCAAGATGCAGGGCTGCCAGCTGGTCAGACAGTGCACAAAAATGGTCAAGGCCCATCACTTTGGACATCAGCATTGAGTCCAGCAGCTCTCACTGAGAAGGCTGGTGGGAATCCTCAGCCTTCCTCAGGCTATCCTCATTAGGAATAACCTCATTAGGAGTCACCTTAGCTAAGATATTGCCTCATACAAGGTAAACATGGCTTTGATATTGTTTGTCAAAGAGCTAGAAAATAGGGTCTTACCTATTCATGCAGTCTCAATCCAATCATTGCAACCACAAGTAGGCACATATGCATGTAAAAACACATGTGGATGCACTTGTATTCACTGTGTTTCCCAAGACCTTAGCTCTTGATGGGTCACAAATATATAATTTATTGATAGCAGATATTTAAAACCCACTGAAGGGGAAAAGAAATCTAAGAAATCAGAGTGAAAAACCTCCTCTTACAGATGTTATTTGATTATGAACAAGGTTTAAGATTTAAATGAAACATATTTCATGCCCTCGGAGATCTTTCTAGAGATAAATCCCTTTGAATCCATGTTACTGAAACAGAAGCTTGCTTTCCCTCCAGGAATTATGAATTGCTGAGCCTGTTTTAGTCTAATTGAGCCAAGTTGTAGACATATGCCACCCAAGTTAAATTTTTCCCACTATATAAAGTAAAATTACCACAGCTATTTTTTTTTTTTAATCTAAGCAATGACATTTGTACTTGGCAGCATCTAGCAAAAAAAAGTAAAATGAAAAATCCAACTGACCAACCAAAAAAAAAAGCACGCCAAGAACAAAAACAGAAATAAAAATCCCAGAAACAAACAATCCTCCCCCCAAACCCTAACCTCATTATCAAGATACTAAAATTTTTTATATTGCATGACCTCAACATCCTCAGGTTTTGGGAAGCAAGAACTCTAGCAATATATTTCTAGCCACTTTCTTGTTCTAGTGTTGCTATAATTTTGGAATTTTTCATCTGGGATGAGATGATCTAGATACCAGATGAGAAGGTACTGCCTCAATCCTCAAATCCAACTCCCCCTAATTAATGCAGGTATCATGCAATTTAATAACTTTCAATATGCTGTCTAGCTCATTTTATAAGTGATAAGATTTCTTTCTTATCCTTCTCTGTGCCTATATTGTGAGAAGGAATGACAGAGCAGTCATACAGCCTCCATCATGTACCTGCAGAAGACCCACTCTCTTCACTTTGTTAGTTTTTTATGGTTGCTTAGTGTCGTAGGAATATGCATTTCCAATTTAACTAGGGCACAACAGATTGCCAGGAGAGGTTCTAGATGCCCCATTCCTGAAACATCCAAGGTCAGCTTGGACAGATCTCTGAATATGATGTGGTTGAAGGAGTCCCATGACACCTTGGACTAAGATGACCTTTAAAGGTCCTTTCTGATACAAACCATTCTATGGTCCTATGAAAATGAGGGAATTCAATACATTTTTTCATTTGAAGAACTTGCACATTTTTCACAAACACAGAAAAGAAATAATTGATCAATATTTCAATTACATTGACACCAAGCAACAATACTCACAATATTAAGGATGTATTCTTAACTGGAACAAAATAAAGCCTTTTCACAGGAGCATTGTAACATTGCTAACAACCAGATGTGTATCTGTCAATTAAAATCTTTAGTGACATACCCCCACAGAATTTTATCAAAGTATATGCTACAACTGCTAAAGAAGTTTCCCCTTGTTAGATATGGGAGGAATTTAAAAGAAAAGCTAATACAATAAAGAACATATTTTATATAAATAATAAGTGTAAACTTAAAAAAAAATAAAAAACCCTTCTAATAGACTTTTCCAGAAAAATGGGTCTTTCCACTTTGGCCATTTGCACACAATCAATCTGTACATAAGATACATCTGCAGAGAAATTGCATGGGAAGAAACAAAATCAGGATATCAAATTTTTAGTTCAATATGCAAACATCAAAATAGTTTGGTTTACCATTTCCAGAGCAGCTTCTCCATTTCATCTGGAGACAAAATAGAATCTTATTGACTATTTAAGCTCAGTGTTTAAGATTAAATACCATAATGAATGTAGTCGATGGATATTTTAGGAACACTATTTCCCTAGCAATGCATGCTTGAAAATGGAGCACATAAACAAAACCACACACAGAATTATCCAAAAGAAGCAACTAAACGTGGAGAAAAATATATTTTGTGTTAGTCAATATGCATGCACTGGAAATCCCAGGAGACAGAGAAGTACAAATAAGGCCAGTGGAAACGCTCAAGTTAAATGAAAAGGTGCAGAAGCAGACTCAGACTGCAAGCCACTACAGACTCAAAAACACAGTATGAAAGAATCTAGACAGCAGGAGATTTTGTTTGGCTTCAGGCACTGGAATGAAACACAGATAGATTAATTCTTCCCTTCATAAAGAACCAAGGAAAAATCATGTAACAGGTGAAAAAAACCCAAAAAAACCCACCAAACCAGCTAAGGAATGTTTAAAGGGGCCCTAAAAAGCAAATAAAGAAGTTGACAGAAGAATGACATATGCAAGTAAATAAAGCTGACAGTCCTTAACAAAGAATCATTGAATTATAGAATGGCTTGATTTGGAAGGGGCATTAAGGATCAGCTAGTTCAAACCCCCTGCCATGGACAGAGACACCTTCTATGAGCCCATGTTGCACAAAGCCCCATCCAACAAAGCCTTGAACACTGCCAGGGACAGACACAGAAAAAGAAGTCCACAAGTTCTCTGGGATACCAGTTCCTTAAGTGGAGAATTTCTTCCTACTATCTAATCAAAATAAAATTTCAGTTTAAAGCAATTACTCCTTGACCTATCACTACAGGCCTTGGTAATAAGTCCCTCTGTTTCTGGTGACATCAGTTGTCCTCTGTTCATATTATGACCTGCCCTTGAAGGGGAGGATAACTAAAGTCCTTGTTAATAGATCCCTTGGGGTAGATTAGAGTGAAATGGCACTGAATGATGGATGTTTCTAAAGATATATATAGGTAAGATTTATTTTAGAACAATTTGGTTGCAATGGAAAGGAGGCATGTAGCCATTTTGGTTATTGTTACCTATAGTAATATATAGCTATATAAAAACATAAAAATTACACTTAAGAAAATGTATAAGGAAAAAAAAGAAAGAGAAAAAAGGAGAAGAGTAGAAAGATATCACTGCCCATGGATCCAGCAACAAGATTTGATTGTTGGAATTTTTCTGTCCAGTCAAAGTGATGGTCACATTCTTGCTCCATGGGTGGTGAGGGAAAGCCATGAAACACAAAGTTCATTGGGTTAATACACAGTTAGGTTTAGACGGAATGCCCAATCACCTCCCTTATAGGGAGAGTTTACGTTGTCTGTTGCAACACTGTGGATCACTCTGCAATCGTCTGGTGGAAGGCCCCAGAAATTAGTCTGGGGGCACTTTGGGCATCTGATGATTCATGACCTGCCTCTCACATAGCAGGCTGAGCCAATTATGCTCCATCAGAAAGGATAGATACCGCCAGGCCTATGTGTGAATGTGAATGCTGTGTATGAGTGTGACCTTCCTGGGGTGGAGGGGTTTTACAGGATCTGCTTTTTATTGGCCTTCTCCCTTATAGGGATCAAAACCCAGCTTGTCAGCTCTAGTGCTAGGTGTGCACCTCCTCTGCATCTGGCTTGTGACCCTGCACGTCAGCAAAGCACCTGCTGCTTTTGCAAGGGGCTGACGGTTTGAGTCATTAGCATTCGTCTCTCACACTTCATCCACCTATGCTGTATCTCCATCCTAGAAGGCCAACAAATTTCCTGAGCATGACTCGCCCTTAGTGAAGCCATGTTGGCTGTCACACATAAATTAGTTGCTTTCAATATGTATTAGCACATATTCCAGGAGGATTTGCTCCATGACCTTGTGAGTCACAGAGGAGAAAGTGGCTGGTCTATAGTTCACTCGGTCTTCCTTTTTTCTATTCTTAAAATGGAGGTTATGTTTCGCCTTTTCCAGTCAATAGGAACTTTACCAGACTGTCACCACTTCTCAAATAGGACGGATAGTTGTTTAGGTACTTCATCTGCCAGTTCCCTCAGGACCCACAGATGCATCTCTTCAGTTTGGTACCTTCGATATTTTGAAAGGTTTTCTAAGGTTCCTTAGATCTTCTCAAATCTCATCTTCTCCTACAGTAGGTGGTTCTTTATCCTTCCAGTTCCTTCTTCGACCTCTGCATCTTGGGCAGTTTGGCTGGAGTATTTGCAGTGAAGACAGGGGCAAAAATGTCATTGAGTACCTTAAGCCACTCCTTATCCTGGATGACCAGGTATCTTGTTTCCCTCCAGAGAAGCCCCTCATTTCCCTAGTTTTCTTTTTATCACCAACATACATCTAGAAGCTTTTCTTTTTGCTCTTGATCTCCTTGGACATGTTTAATTCTATTGAATCTTTGATTTCCTAACACAGTTCCTGGCTGTACAACCTCTCTGTATTACTCCCAGGCCACTTGTCCTGGCTTCCACCTTCTGTAAGCCTCCTTTCTATGTCTGGGTTTGTTCAGGAGCTCTTTGTTCATCCAAGCAGATCTCCTGACATTTTTACTTGAGTTCCTTTTCCTTGGGATGCATTGCTCCTGAGCTCAGAGGAGGTGATCCTTGAATATCAACGTTTTCTTTGGCTCATCTTCCCAGGTTCCATGGTTCTTTACCAAGAAAATCCCTGATGAGGCAAAAGCTTGTGCTTCTGAAGGCCAGGGCAGAGAGCTTGATGTGTGCCTTCCTTGCTAAGCACCTCAAATTCCAGACAAGGCTGACTTGGAGAACTACATTCCCCGCTAGCCCCTTGTTGTTGTCTTTTCTCTCACTTGGAGAAGGAAGTTATGATCAACAAGATTCTTCCAAGAGTCTCCTGGATTGCTCATGCCCTACTGTGTTGTCCCTCCAACAGACATAAGGGAGGTTGAAGTTCCCCATGAGGATCAGGGCTTGGGAATGTGTCTGCTCCTATCTGTCCATAGAGGGACTCATCCACTCTGTCCTCCTTGCTGAGGCTCACATGTCCCTGCCTTCCCTTTAATTCTGACAGACAAATTCTCAGTCAGTTCCTCGTCCACCCCTGGCAGAGATCCAGCTAGACACTTACACAGAGGGCACAACCTCCTCTCATCTTCCCTGCCAAATATGGCAGAAATGCACACACAGACTTGGACTAATTCCAAACACGGAAAGAACAAACTTACAAAATTAGCAGGAAGACATAGGAGAGATGATGTTGTAGGGAAGTGGTCTGTACAGCACAGTTTTCTCTGTATAATAAAAAATAAATATATATCCATTTAAGCCAAGAAAGAAGCAGCACCTTTGGCATGAAATTAGAAATATACTTGTAGCTGTTCCAATGAAAAAAAGATCCCACCTGACTCCAGTTTAGGAAGCTAAATTATCAACTCTCATGTTCAGAATACCTTCTTCCTACTTTCCTGGATAGAGCAGCTGAGCTCAAAATATGCTACCAAATGATGCAATGCTGGGTCAGCTTATTGTCCAAGGAACAACGCTGTTACATTGTTCTGCTGCTATGAAAAGGAAATTTCTGGAGAAGTTCTCAAGAGGCTGAAACTGCCTCTAATTGGAGTAGGAGACGAATAAGAGGCTGCTGTTATGTAAAATAAGTGTTCAGGACACCATCACATATTTCAATGATCATTATAGTGAGAAGATAAAAATAGAAACAAATATTAAAGTTACTCATAAAACCTCAGCTTTAGTTTCCCTTCCCTATGCAGCAGGCATCTAACTCATGTCACCTTATCTCTATAACCACCCCACTCCTCTCTTTTCATCTCCAGTTCCCAGTATCCTCATGTCTCTGCCCTAGTACTCTTCTGCACCACACCTACCTCCACCAGGATCTTGTAGCTTGAGCTCACACCTCTCCTGTATCTCTTCCTCCTAAAGGGTGGGAAGCATGGGAGAAGTGACAACCCACAATGTCTAAACTGCTTGTACCTCACCTCCCCAGCCCCACCAAGGCTGAAATATCGGGACTTTTTGTCACACAAGACTGGATAGTCTGAACTAGTGTGATCATAAAGGAAAGTACTATCAAATAGGCCAGGGTGTAAGGAAGGCTCATCATATCTGGAGAAATGTGGTGCCCTGATGAAAAAGCTTTTTGGCTCATGCTCAAAAAGTCTTTTTGAGAGACTTTTGACATGGCTAAAATGGGTTGTTTTTTATGGAATTAAATAGACCATTTGTAGGTAATGATTCACCACCTCAAGTGCTGGCACTAAAATACGGGGTTTGGTGGATTGAGAGAAGGAAAGGATACTGTTGGTGGTTCTTAAAAACTATTTTCAGATTTATTCTTTCAAGTGAACTAAACATATTTCCTCCTAATCATCATCTTATAAATAACTGTGCCATGTTGGTCTAAAGCTTTTACAAAATATTGATGGATACAAACAGCTGGAGGTGCATGCACAGCATGGAAAACTCTACCCTGAGGAGTTTAGAGTTGATAAAATCCTCCAAACACCAAAATCAAGGTTATAGGAGACAAATCAGGTTGCTCTAAGGATTACTGAAATCTAGACTGTGCCACCCACAGCCACACAGATTATCCAGGACACCCACAACATGCTCTCTCAGAGCCTGACTGATGCTTTCCTGTTCTGTTTTTCTCTGAAACAGAATTAAAATTCAGTCAGGCTGAAAGGAGCTTTTTACTCTGTGTATAAGGGGGAAATAACAATAACTGTGCAATTCATAAAAACCTTCTAGTGTGTATATACACAGGCATGCCTCTACTGATAAATCCAAAACTGAGGTAAACATAGAGGAGGCATTAAGTTGTCTTTTCCTGGAGGGAGACAAATCTGCATGACAAGTTTATTGGAGCATTTTGCAGAAATCCGGGATACTGTTCAACATACACAGAAAGCTCTTATTAAAGGCTGCAGTTCACCATAAACAGCAATTTTGCATGACAGTGTTGTGCATTCGTCATCAAACATTGTTTGCAAACAGAAAGAGGATTCCATCTGCTGTTATTTTTTACAATTATATAAATAGGAATATTTTAGCAGATAGACATTTTATATATATAAATATATCAGCTTGAGGATTGTAAGCCAGAAAATAAAGTTAAGATGAAATAGAAATTTACCTCAGAAAATATAGCATTTTTAAGGGAAATTCAAGGCAAAGAGTAAATTATGTTCTGAATAAAGTAAATTCTGATAATAAATTTAGCATACTTGTCACTTTCTAATAAAGAAAGAAAAAATGTTCTGTGGAAATGCTTTGAAGCAAAATATGAAAGCATCTGCTTTCCAAAGGCTTTGCCAAAAAACAGAGCATCCAAACCCACAGTGGATTTGAATAAGCTGCCACTGAGCTACAGAGGAGTTTCAGTCCACCTTTTTTAGTATGCCCACTCTTTTCTATAGAATGTGTTCTCTGGCCCTGGGATATGGGGAAGAGAAGAGAGGGAAATAACCTATGGGAAATAATCTGGGGAAGATGACTCCCAATGGAAGAGGACACAGATTTCCAATGCAACTCATTTAAACTATCCATGTGATATTTCAGGACCAGCATTATTTCCTCTCTTTGCTGAAGCTGATATTTTCTATGAGAAAATCCTTTCACAATTTCCCAATCTCTATGACTCTTTGAGATAAAAAGCCATTTTCTGACCTGCTACTTTGCTTACTCTCTAATCATAAGGCTTGACAATAAAAGTAGTGTAGCACTTCAGGCCAGGATCAGTGGAAATCAAGTACTGTTCATGGATTACTTTCTTGTAAAGATCAGTCAGTCAATTATTAGCATGTACATGTTGGCAGTAAAAGTTTCAGTTGACACTGAGAAATAAGTTTCTCTGTCTTAATTTTCTGCTGAGGAGTGTTGGGTACTTAGAAGCTCTGAAAGGATTGACTGTCTCCAAATTACTTTCACAGTACCACTCAAAATGCTGCACCATCACTCAGACAGCATTTATTTCTCAAGAAGCTACTGCACATATTCCTCAGCTTTACTCCATTTTCTCTCCCATGCACAGAATACAAAATTATAATTAAGACAAAGCACAGTCTGTTTATACAAAACCTAATCCCAAAAGCACAACTTCTGAAAAGGCCTTGTGAGTAAAAAGAATACTTTCAAGTCAGTGAATGCATGTGCTCTGTGATTCTGGGCTCTGAGGCCTGCCTTACAGCAGCAGTTCATCCTCCAGCATTCCAGTGATTACAAAGTTTCTTGCAATGGTAGCATGTGTTTGCCAATTAACTGCATCTAGATGTTTCAGTAGAAACGTACTGACAAAATGTTCAGAAGACTTCTTGATTTAGCTTAAGGCAATGTTTCTTGCTTCAGAGAAGATGCAAAATCTGTAACTCTCACTACAATTAATAAAATACCAGCTTCCATACACAAAAAAGGACTTCTGGTTGTATATGTTACTCTATTTGTTCCTAAGTATATCCATTATCCAGACTTTTACACCTCTTCAGGTGGCAGTGGTATTTAAACACCGAGATTAGTTCTTACCTTACTGAAGAGTATCTCATCAGCTGAGTAGTACAATATATTTATAGTGCAGCCCTCTGCCATGCTCTGCACTGTCAGAAAAGTCAGCGTGGTTTCCCCCGAGAAGGAGCTACAGCTGGAACTGAGGTTATTACTAAGGGCTCTTCTATTCCCCCACTGATAGTTCAGGGCAAGAAATACTACAGAATTAAGACCCTGAGACAAGTTGCTCCCCTAATAACAAGACTGCTGCTACCTTCAAAGTTTAAATATGTCTCTGGCTTTACATAAAATTCTATGTTTCCCTACCTCATCAGAAGCATCAACTGGCATATTTCATTTTTTATTTCTAATTTTAGATGAGAGCTGGAGGGAATAAGAATTGAACAAGTCAACTCCTCTACAGTTTTACAGTTCCAAATAATAATAATAAAAAAAAAAGAAGTTCCAGATAGAAGACTTACTGTTAACTAAATTCCATCTTTTTTATTCCTTTGCCTAAGTAGTCTTTTTCTCTAAAATATATTCTGAAGTACTTGACTCAATCTGACTTTACAAGGTTTAAAGCAGTTTTTAAAGGGTAGAGCAGTACTATAAGCATTACTAGGGAGTTGCCTCCAAAGCCAGTAAGACTTTTAACTGGAACTGTTCCTCAAGGTTTGATTTCTGTGCAGTCAAGAAGTTACTCTTTCTCTTGATAGGTAAAAAATGCTGCTATCAAGACACTGCTTTTGTTAGCACAGAATTCACAATATTAAGCTTAGGACAGCACATTATAAGTTGCAATCAATTTCCTTTTATCAAAAAGCAGATAATCACTTCCAAAAGTTCTTCTCAGTTCTAGTATGGCAACACAAAAAGGAAATTCTTTTAAAAGATCTTTCATCCAATTTCTAGTTGCATATCAAGTAATTAGACAGAATTTAAGTGTATTTCTTTTAATGACACTTCAAAATTCAATATTCAGAGTGGTATTTCAAGATAATTTTACTTAGAACAGACCAACAGGTAACATACAACATCCTTGTTTTGTGAGCCAGGTTGTTTTCCTTTACAGATGCACTGGTATCCCAGGAATTTCTTTCATATGCCAAAGGTCCTCAGGGTTTTTTTTTCCCAGTCAGAACCATTGACAGAATTTATCTGCCATGGTGGTGCCTGAGCAATACATTCTAGCTCCATACTGAGGCATTTGAAATGCATCAGGAAGTAGAACAAAGCTGTCTGAAAGGATCGTTTTCTTTTCATAAAGAGCCTGAAAAGAGTGGAACATCAACAGGGAACAGGAACAAGAGTAGTGGTATTAATTGAAGTGGGCATAGGAAAGTGAACAAAAGGTAGACAGGAGAGACTTTCAGTTGAACCTTCTGTGGGGAAGGGACTGTCTTCCTTTATAACATGTTGGTATATCACTTGCCATTGAGGTGATCAATCTGATGCTCTGCAGGTGCTGTTAAGTATGCAATGTACATCCCCCACTGCCAGTTCATAGGTGATGAAGTCTTGCTTCAATGCCCTTCCACAGCTGTGGCAGTTCAGATTGAGATGTTCTTTTTCTTCAGTGTTGACAGAGTTCAAACAGAAAAAGACAAGAAAAACACACCCAGAGAGGGAACAAGGAAAATGGACAAAGATCTTAAATGGCACATTTAGCAGAAGATGTTGTTTATTGTGGCTATTTGGCTGTGGGGTGAAGACAATGTAAGACTAATCTTACTGTAGGTTTTTGTTAAATTATTAGCTTAGATGCTATGTTTTTGATGGCACAGTAATATGAGTGAAGGTAATTTTCAGATGGAAATGAGTATGTCAACCAGTGCAATGGTATCTGAGTGAAGCCACTCATTCCAAATTATGTGTGCTTATTCCTACTCATCTGAACTGCTATTAATGCTAGCCCATAATCTCCCTGTCAAAAAAAGTATAGCAAAAAAACATGAGAAAAAGAAAAAAAAAAAGGAAAAGGAGAGAAGAGAAGAGAAGAGAAGAGAAGAGAGAGAGAGAGAAGAAAGAGAAAGAAGAGAGAGAAGAGAAAGAATAGAAGAGAAGAGAAGAAAGAGAAGAGAGAGAAAGAAGAGAAGAGAAAGAAGAGAAAGAAGAGACGAGAAGAGAAGAGAAGAGAGAAGAAAGAGAAGAGAAGAGAAGAAGAGAAGAGAAGAGAAGAGAAGAGAAGAGAGGAGAGAAAGAGAAGAGAAAGAGAGAAAGAAGAGAAGAGAAAGAAGAGAAGAGAAGAGAAAGAAGAGAAGAGAAGAGAAGAAAGAGAAGAGAAGAAGAAGAGAAGAGGTTTCAGGAAAGAGAAGGAAGGGAGGGGAGGAGAGGGGGAAGGAAGGAAGGAAGGAAGGAAGGAAGGAAGGAAGGAAGGAAGGAAGGAAGGAAGGAAGGAAGGAAGGAAGGAAGGAAGGAAGGAAGGAAGGAAGGAAGGAAGGAAGGAAGGAAGGAAGGAAGGAGGAAGGAAGGAAGGAAGGAGGAAGGAAGGAAGGAAAGGAGGAAGGAAGGAAGGAAGGAAGGAAGGAAGGAAGGAAGGAAGGAAGGAAGGGGAAGGAAGGAAGAAGGGGAGGAAGGAAGAAGAAGGAAGGAAGAGGAGGAAAGGAAGGAAGGAAGGAAGGAAGGAAGGAAGGAAGGAAGGAAGGAAGGAGGAAGGAAGGAGGAAGGAGGAAGGAAGGAAGAGGAAGGAAGGAAGGAAGGAGGAAGGAAGGAAGAAGGAAGGCAAAGGAAGAGGAAGGAAGGAAGGAAGGAAGGAAGGAAGGAAGGAAGGAAGAAGGAAGGAAGGAAGGAAGGAAGGAAGGAAGGAAGGAAGGAAGGAAGGAAGGAAGGAAGGAAGGAAGGAAGGAAGGAAGGAAGAGGAAGGAAGGAAGGAAGGAAGGAAGAAGAAGGAAGGAGGAAGAAGGAAGGAAGGAAGGAAGAAGGAAGGAAGGAAGGAAAAGGAAGGAAAAGGAAGGAAGGAAGGAAGGAAAAGAAAATAAAAAGAAAGAAGAAAGAAAGAAAGAAAAGAAAGAAAGAAAGAAAGAAAGAAAAGAAAGAAAGAAAGAAAGAAAAGACAGACAGAAAGTAAAGAAAGAAAGAAAGACAAAAGATAAAGAAAGAAAGAAAGAAAGAAGAAAATAGAAATAAAGAAAGAAAAGAAAAGAAAAACATTGACATGGCATGATGACAAATAGGCCTATCTGAAAAGAGTAAAGTGTACCTGTTAATTAGGGAGGCATAGGTGAAATACAGAGAGGGAGAAGAGTAGGCCCAAAAGATTTCAAAGTATGCTTAAGCGCATTTTCTTCCTTCTGCACATTTAGTGTCTGAATGATTTCTAAGCTTGGGGAGAGATTAGTCAGAGAAATGCCATCTGAAATTCCAGAGGGAAACCATATTAGGTTTCTGGCTTGTGCAAATTTGCTGCTCTTGCTGTAAGGTACTGTCCATCTTCCCTAGGAGGTATGTATTTGCTGTTCACCTAAGGATGCAGAAAAGTTATTCTTTCACTGAGAGTTCAATGGTTTATTTTCTTCTGATCAAATTGAACAAATGTGATTGACAGAGCCACTGGGAGCATGCACACCTGTATAGAACCTATTTGTTCTGCTCTTCCTTCCTTCTCTCACATCACTCATTCTTTTTGATCAACAGCATAAAATGTTAAGAAAGATTTTTTTCCATATTTTTTTCAGTTAAAAAAAATCAAAATTATTTCCGTAGCAGTGAAAAATATGTGGTCCTATTTACAACTGAGGCTTGTTTTTCTCTACACAATGGCAAAAATCAACCTTTAATTCAATTTTCTGCTCATGCTTTTATAAAATCTGCTGCCAGCAAACAGTCCAAGGAGTCTTAGATGAGTTTCTTTTAAGACATGTTACTACAGAGATCAGGAAAAGAGGATCAAAGATATTTTCACTTTTTCTTGGCTATCAGTGTCCTACATCAGATTTTATCCTACTTTTGCCCCATATAATAATACCCCAAATACAAGCCTGTTTTGAAGGTTTTTGTTCTATCTACACTCATCTCTATTTTCTTATTTTCTGGCTGAATGAATCACAGAGAAATTAGATTATTTTATTTACAAATCAAAGGTACATTTCTAATGTAAATTTAATCTGGTTTTTAGACTTAAGGTTTAGGAGTGTCAAAGCAGAAGCCATGGTGAAGAACAAGCTAACTAGAAAAATCAAAATTACCACAAATGCACCAAGCATGGAAATAATTGTAAGCATAGTCATTGTTAATGACCTGAACAGTTCCTTCTTGAGCTCATGCTTCCTAGCAAACAACTTGACACCTTAAAAATATCTACAGATTTCAGTGTTATTATTTTTTAACCTTTTTCTACTCATCACCTGAAGAGCAACAGAACCCAAGAGGTATCACAAAAAGAGCTTTTAATCCAAGACCTTAAAATCCAAGCCCACAAGTACAGGGTGATAAGAGATCCTTTCAGGTCAACTCCTAGTCATATAATATAGCTTTCTGTGGTGTTTAGAGCAGCTCAGACTTTCAGGGGCCTTGGTTAGGTTGCATAAGGGAAGGATTTATGTCCATGTCATCCATTTAAAAACCTCTCGGGGCAACAAAAGATGTCAGATTAAGAGAGATGTTTCAATATGGTGTTTATATGCAAAGTGGTGAAAAGGACATAGTACAATGAATATATACATAATGAAATCTTCTTAAACAACAAACATGCAAACTTGAAAAAAGTATACTTCATGGCAGGAAGAAAGTAGGAGACGAGGAAAAATATAAGGAAGACTGATGCCCTTAGACACTCAATACAGAAAAGATATTGTCCTCATATACATTCTTATTTATCTTCACCCTCCTGCAGTTGGTGTATTACCTCCTTACACACAGCAGTTTCTTTTTGTCATGGAGGCAATTCATTCCTATCCTGTCAGGCTCACTTTTTCTTTCCTAGTATCCCAAGACACTAGTTACTGTCAAAGCAGTGACAAAAAGAACCCAAGAGGTTTTTTTGCTGGCACCTCCTGAAGTGTAGAATCATCACATCAGATATATATTTGGGGTTAGGAAGACAAGCTTCTGTTATATGACCTCATCCAGCTAGAGCTTTCTCTAGATCCTTGCCAAAAAAATTATCCCCAGCCTGCCAGGAGAAACACCATTTGTTCTCTCAAGCCCAGCTAAGTTGTTTTCGATTATCTCCTTATTAAAGAAAATGATTGTACTTCATAAAGCAGTCCTAGATGTTGCAGAATTACTGCTTGAAACACAGAAATTGGAACAAATCATTTTTTATTTCAGTATTGGTATCCTATGCCTTGAGAATAATTGTAATTATTCCCTGTTGCCTTCTGTTAGTTAGACATTTTCAAAGATCTTAACTAAAATCACAGTGGAATTAAAAACACTTCTGCAGAAAAAAAAACCCACAAGACACAGCTAAAGAAGACCCTTAGCTGGCCTATACTAACCTCTCTTACAGCAAGTTTTGGAACCATTTGGTTCTGGAACCATGCAGAACAGTAGTAGAATTTCTGGCTGAATAATCTTACATTATTACCTTGGTCCACTTGTCTCTTTCCTTTTTAAAACACATATACACCTTTTTTTATTAAGGCACACCATTCAAGGTTGCAATCCTGACAAAAATTGTATGGGTGAACAGTTCCAGTGGAGACAATAAGTCCTGATTTCCAAGATTTGTGTGGAGGAGGTATCCCCTCAATTAAACAAACAAATAAAACCCCAAACCACCACACTTTGTTTCCATCTGCCCTTTCTCAACTGTCCACTTATCCACAGTGTTTTTTCCTCGCATCAACACTGACTCTCCATCCCTGGGGAAAGTAGCATTGGATACAAGAGGTATTCCCCCCCTCCCGCACACACACACTTCTAATAAAAGTGAATTTAGGTCTAGTGAGCTCAAGATTATGTCAGGTTGTATTTGTTGTTGTTTTTTTTTTTTTTTTTTTAAACAAGATAAGTGAAAAAGGTAAATTCAACACATTACTCTCATGAGTGGATATTCATAAGTGAATATCTGCAGTGAAATTTTCTTTTGAAAACAGAACACCAGGGATAAACTCAAATCACCATAACTGAAACCAGGATGATTTTTATTTTCTGTTAACCCAAGCCACACACATACACTTTGTAATTTGCAAATACAATCCACTGCAGATGTAGAATAAATCAATCTGAAAATACATATACACATAAACAATACTGGTTTAATATTACCAGTGAGAAATCTCGACAACTCAGAGGATTTAAAAACTCTGAGTCAAGGCAAATTCCAGCAGTTTCAATACTTGAAATTCACTCAGTTTCATTCTAAAACTTCCTTCTAATAGCATTTGGTATTGTGTGCCTCTATCTCTCACTTCATGTATATGTTTATATATGCAGAGAAATATATACAAACAGACATTATTTTTAATACTTGAATTATAAAACAAGCATTATTTGTGTAAGACAGCTACCCAGAATTAAAAGATAAATACTTCACATCCATTAATTACCTCACTAAAGTTAGTTAACAGTATTTTGAGGCATAAATGTACATAGGCTTATTTAGTTTGCTATATTCTGCCCAGAACAGCTGCAAACATGTGCCTTTTTATGGGAGTTCAGGATTCCATTTGGTTCAAACACCTGGCATTTGCTTTTCACAGTTGGTATTGTTCAAGCCATACTTCCTCACACATCCCCTATTTCAAGTTGCCAAGAGGGTGGTGGAAGAAAGAGAAACCCTGGAACCATGTATTTTCTAAAGCAATACAAAAGATAGACCTTGGGTATTCCATCACACAGTGGGGTTTTGTCACATTTTACCTATTAACCAGCTTTCCTCCTTCAAATCTGCTTTATTATGATCTAGTCAGGATTGAAAACTGAACAATAAATAGCCTGCATGCACTTGTTTTATTGTGCCAGTATTAATAGATGTTTTCATAATTGATTTTAAAAAGTAAAAATGTTTTCCAGCAAGCTGTTTGTACACAAAGGGAAATAATTCTGCACTTTGTAAAGAGGACTGCTTTAAGGAGTGAGAATTCCTCTATTCTCTGTCCATATTAAATCTGCAGAAAAGGCAGTAAGCTTTATTTGAATCTGTGTGCCAGCTAGAGAGTGGCACAAGAAGAACAATGCAGCTACCAAATGCAGTTCAGCAGTCCATGGCACAGCTGCTTGTAGGGTAGAGGCCAGAGAACTCACTGCAAATGCACTACAAGCTGTGTGACTAGACTGAAGCAGAACACTAAACTTCCACAGTTTGTTCAATGCAGAGCAATTTCTCAAGCCCTAGAGAGGCTTTAATAGCATCCCCTTCTTGTAAACTCTCTGTGACGTGTGTATCTGCTTCTGAGACAAGGCAATGCAAAGATTTCAGGCTGAGTTTCTTTGCAGACATCACATCTACTGACTGGTCTGCTGACTATACTATGCTTGATTCTCCTCTCTTTTCACCTTCACTAGCCCTCAACTGCAGCATGAGTTAGTTGTACTTCTGGGATTACAAACTGCACTCCAGATGTTGTACTCCTTTGTTATCCATTTGCATCCATTTGTTATCCATCATATTTTCCACACAGTAAATAATTTAGATGGAATTATTGAATGAATTTTCAAAACACTATTCTGAATATCACTCAGTGGCATTACTCACACAAAGTCTTATAGAGTTAAACATTTCCATTCTCAAGATTAAATTTGCTTTGTGAGCTGTGCATTGCAAAACTGAGCCACTTTTAAGAAAGTCAGGTTGATGACAAGTCTCAATTTGACTTGAATCTGAAGCCAGTTCTAAGAAAAGAAATTCAAAGGACACTGCCACAATCTGCAAGGTCACATTTTTCTGTCAGTACCCTACTAGAACAGTCTTAAGAATTTTAAGAAACGTTGAATTATTAAAAAAAATTCTTGAAGATAACTGCAAATAGATTAGACAATTAGGCATTTAACATCAAACACAAATTTTTGCTTATTGTAGCTGTCTCATCCATTATCTCTTCCAGACAGGAAAGGAGCAATAAATAGCCTCCTTGACAATGTATCCCTGATGCCTTCAATCTTTCTTATTATATTGGGTTTGTATTTTTGGTAGCAGGGAGATTACAGGAGTTTTTTGTGAGAAACTACCAAAAGCTTCCCCTTACACGCTGTAGACCCAGTGCCAGATGGTTCCAAGAGGGACCTGCCACTGACCATCAGCAACAGTGGCAGCACTTCTGCCTAAAATATTTAAGAGGAGGAAAAACTTACTACGCGAGAGCACTTGCAGCTGGAGAAGAGAGGAGTGAGAATGGGCAAGAGAGACAGCCTTGTGGGCAGCAAGGTCAGCAAGATAGAGGGGCAGAAGGTGCTCCATGGGCCCAAGCACAGATTATCCTGCAGCCTGTGGTGAAGATCACGGAGAGCCAGGCAGCTCATGGAGGTCTACAAGAGAGATGCACCTGCAGCCCATGGAGGACCCCCTGGAGCAGATAAACAAAGGAGGCTGTCACCCCACTTCTCTAGCCTATGCTAGAGCAGGCTTGCTGGCAGATCATATGGACCCATGGGGGACCTATGCTAAAGAAGTCCTAAGGAACTGCACAACGTGGAAGGGACCCACGCTGGAGAAATTTGTGAGAACTGTAACCCTGTGGGAAGGACTCACATTGGACAAATTTGTGGAGAAATGTCTTCTGTGAAAAGGAGCCCACACTGGAGCAAGGGAAGACTGTGAAGAGAGGGGAGCAACACAGACAATAACCTCCAGTTCTTGTCCCCTTGAGCTGCTTGGGAGAGTGAGTAGATAGAGAAAATGGGAGCAAAGATGAAAACAGGATGGAGGGAGAGATGGGGGGAAAGTATTTTGTGATTTGTTTTTATTTTCTCATTACACTACTCTGATTTGACTGGCAATAAATTAATCTCATCAAGTCTGTTTTGCCCATGGCAACAAGTGCTTAGTGCTTTATCCCTGTCCTTATCTTGAGCCAAGATATTTTTGCCTTATTTTCTCTCCCCTGGTCAGCTGAAAAGGGGGAGTGATAGAGGGGTTTAGTGGGCACCTCATACCCAGCCAGTATCAGACACACCACACTCAAAACATCCTCTTTTCTATAGCCTATTTGCTAAAATTAAGGTTTGTTTGTTTAGGCTTCCCAGATTGATATTAACAGTTCTCCAAAAATAATTTGATTGAAATGACTATTCTGGACTCCTGCATTCACCCAGTTAGTGCAGAAGCCACATCTGCACATGACTTGGAGAGTATGAGAAGTACTTCCCACAAGAGCTAAAAACAGAAGAAAGAAAATGTGCTTTTACTTTCCTGCTATTCAAACTATCCTGCTGTACAACACCTGAAACCATCTGTGTTTCCCTGCCCTAGTCTTTCTGTGCACAAAAAAGAAAATTTAGAATCATTAGTAAGAAGAGAGGTGCTGACTCAGGACTTCAAGGCCTGCCAATAACCACTTAAATTAAACATCTTCAGTAATCAGGTGGAAATGCTTCAAACTATTTTTACTCTTGTTTCATCGAAATTGAAACTTTACCATTTGTTACTCCATCTTATTAGTCAACATATTCTTGTGTGCGTTTTTTGAAGTTTCACTTCCACAAAGTTGCTTTCAACAAAGTGTCATTGGGTTCAGAACATGACTTACTGTACAATCCAATCTTCAGCTTGGGTTAAGGCTTTGGAGCAGCTCTTTTGCTAACTGTGACAGGAACAGGCATCTTACCTCTATCATGTTGCTTCCCATGGCAAAGAATTGAAACTTGATATTGTGAGAAAATTAAAAACAATAGATTGCAATTTTATCACTGTAATTTTCTATCTTTATCTACATTAATATCATTATAATAAATTAGATGAATATTATGAAAATTAGATCAACACTTTTTATTTGAAAAATCTATAGATGTATAAGAAACTGGTTTAATGTGCCAAATCCTATCGTGGGTCATGAACTCTGAAAGGTGTGTGTAACACCTGGCAAGAGTCCTGCAGGCTACTTGGCTCTGCTTCCAGAAGAATATTCAAATCCTCACACTGGGGAATTTTTCTATAAGGAAACACATTTCCCACTGGTAGTCAGTACTGTCAGATGCCAAAAAGTTTGCTAGAGAACATAGGTTTTCTGCTCACCCCGCAAGAAACAGAACTCAGGAGCATGATGCTTTTAGGTAGGGAGACAACAACAGAGCTGGCCTGAAAAGAAGACATCTGCAACTGCCAGCAGGGCATAGTGGTCTCAGTTAACTGATTAAAAAGAAAAATAGCACTGGATGGAAGCCCCCCACGCTCTTTCTTCATTGCAATGCAACACATTTTGCAGGTGCATCTTAACAGTTTAGTAACAACAAATTTTGAGTAACTCCATTAGAGTTTAGGGCCTGTAATGTTTTGGGCTCACCAGACACCTGTTTGTCAGCCATGCAGTCTGTTCCCTGCACCACAGAGGTCTAGGTATCGGGCAGCTGTAGTCAGCAAGCACATAAAGACCTGGCACCCTAGAGGATACAGCTTCTACATGTTGCTTTCCTTAAGGAAATTGATGGCCAAGCAGTGGGATTACTGTTGGTGCCACAGGGTCATGGCTCTGATGCAAATTCAAGTATGTGTGCAGGCATTCTAGGTTGAAATCAGTATAACTAAGGCTCAGACACATCTATAAATGTGTCATTTCTAGGACAGCCCACTATTATATTCACTTGGAAACAGCCAATTCATAGAATTAACTCCATTTGTAGAATAAATTTGGACAGACACAACTGAATAAAGGTATCAATAGAAAACTTTGGAAGACCTTTATCCTGCTGAGTTGTTTTCTTCCATGAATGTTTATCAGATGCCACAGTCTGCCTTTTAGGAGTTTATAGTTTATTTCCAGGAAAGCAATATACTTGTTTTCATTGTCAATCATTGAAGTAGTTTGGGTTTAGCATGTCTTTTTAGTGCTGATCTGGCATTTTTTTAAAAAAATTGTTATTTATATTAAAGCATAGTGTAGTTCCCTAGTAGTGAGGCTGCTGGAAGAGGACCAGTGGAGCTATTCATGTTAAACAAAGTAGCCATCTAGCTAACTTTGATGGAAGGGGGATTTCATATGATTTATGCCTGAGCAGATTCAACACTCTTTCTTACTGTAACTGCAGGAAAAATTCATTATTTGAATATTATTTAATGAACAAAAAATCTTGTCCAGCTAACTGTGAAAGTGTAGAAGAGCATGTGGAATAAAAACTGGAGTAAATCCTCCAAAGAACAGTTTCATAAAGGTTTCATGAAGTCACTCTTTATCCAACCATTTTGATCAAATTGTCTCTCACTAATTTTTCTTGTGTTCCCTCAGTTGCGCTGCAGCTAGCATGAAATTGATTAAAACTGCATTTTAAAGAGACTTTCAAGCAAAGTATAAATTTTCAAAAATTGTGCTGCATATACTCAGCAGGCACCAAGGAGGGGGGGTGGGAAGAAGTCAACAATTTGTAGAAACAAAAGGCACATAAGAAAATCATCATGCTGAAATATTCCAAACTAACGGCAGGCTAGAGTAAAACATCCATACTGCCGGAGCTAATTTATTTCTTTTAGCATTACCTTTATAATCCTTCACCAAGAAGGAATTTTTTTCTCCTTTTTTTTTAAGCATGAAAAATATGAATTATAATCAGTTGGGTTAGATTAGTTTTTCTTTTTTTTAGAGATAGATTTTCTCTCCCTGAATCTTCAACTGTGACTTCAATGAGTTTCTTTTGAGAAAGTGAGATATTACAAGAGAAAGAGAGAGATTACAAAAAAGTGCTTGCCATCTTCCATTATTTAGCCATAAAAAAAAAGAAAAAGAAAAAGGCAAAATATAAACCCTTGGAGAAACCTGTTCCCTAAGGTGATGGAAGAAGTGACAAGGTTTGTAAAACCTAATGTATGCTTAATAGGTAATGTCATGCACTAAGGGAGAGAAGAAGCAATTTGGGGGAAGAAAGAATCAACCCTAATAGTCTCAAGGGGAATCAGACAAGACAGATAATCAGGCTTAAAATGTCCACAGATTAATTTAAGGGTGAAAATATTTGTGAAGAATGCTCTTAGGTAGAATCTTGTGAAAGACAGGTCATTAGGAAAAATGACCTCAAGTGAACTGGCTAGATTTTAGGACAATTTCTCCACAGCATAAAGAGTGCTCCATCTGATGTTCAGAAAAGGTAGTAAACATAGGAGGAGACTGGCTTTATCAAACAGGGACTGAGCTCCAGCACAAACTAACCAAATACAAGAGTTGGAATTAAGGCAGGAAACAAAGAAATACAGATGAATCTCCTGGCTATGCTGGGGTATTATTGGAAAAGCCAAAGCTCAGCTGCAATTGAAATCAGTGAGGAACAAGGGCAACAAGAAGCCCTTCTACCTCTGTACTAATGGCAGAATAAACAAAGAAGACAGGGACTTTTTGTTCAATGGGCAAGTGATTTTATGACAGCAGATATATTTAAAGTGAAGTACTCAACCTCTCTTTGTATCAGTCCACAACTGAATCTCCCAGGACTCTGCCCAGAGAGAGGTTTGAGAAAGGGAGATACAATAGTGAAAATTGATCAAATCTAGGATCTGTTTCAGAAGTTCTTGATCTGTATCTGCTTTCCAGTACCAGAGAGAAAAACTGAGGCAAGGGCTGACTGCAAAGACAGTCTGGTCTGGAAGCTCATATGCCTTGTGAACAGAAGCTGAGGAAATGAGGCTTTTGTGGGGAACTTGATAGCAGCCTCCTCCTGCCTGCAGGAGCATTGAGATGGGAGACCCAAGATCTTTACAGAGCTGTAATGTTGGACCACCAGGATACAATGATCCTGAATTGAAACAGGGGAGATTTTATCTACACAAAAACAAACAAACAAACAAAACCAACCAACCAAACAAAAAAACAACCAAACAACAACAACAACAACAAAACAACAAAAAAAAACCAACCCAAAAAAACAAACAACAAAAAAACAGCCACTGAAAAGTTGCTGAAGGTTGACCCATGCTGCACAGTCTTCCCTGGAGGTCTTCAAGACCGTGCTGTATCAAAGGCCTAACAAAGAGAGCCTGAAATCAACCCTGATCATGGTTCAGAGTGGGAAGCTGGATAGCATGACCTCTCAGGGCCCCTGCCAAGCTGAATTCTGTTATTTTTAAGACATGGTCCTTAACACAGATGAAATTTAAAGCAATGTCCACCCTATCACTGAACTTACAACTTGTGTGAACTAACAACTAAGCTAATGCAAGTTATAGATAATTGATTTTATATGGATATTTAGACCCATAAATACATGACTTGATATTCAGAAGTAAGTTGCTTTTGAAGTTCTGGGTATTGCCTAATAAAAGTAACCAGAATTATGCATTTTACAGTCAGTATAGTACATTTATATAATATTTTATTATAGTTATATGAAATACTTTATTTTTCTTTCTATATTCACATAAAACTTAAATCAAAGGTTTACTGTGAAATAAGTAACTGATCAGCCTAATGGTGGTGCAAAACTGGTAAAGACTAAAACACTGAACAAATGGAACTTATTTTTGCCTCTCTTTTAAGATTTCATCAAGCATACTAGCACTTAAGTTTCACAAGATGCCCAAGGCTTCAGGAGCTCAGAATCTCATTTTAAGCCCTTGGGTTTGAAGACATTGATCCAGATTTGATTACATACCCAGGCAGATCACAGTGTCTCTTTTCCAACCACATAATGAAAATAATTGTGTGAATAAGTATTTTAAAAATGATATTCTGGAGATTCAGACCAATGAGAGTACATTCTCATTTTTAAGAAATAAAGAGAAAAATGAACTCATTGACAACTGAAAAACAAGAATGTTTAAACAAACACTGTAAAAAGCCAAATATCAACATATCAACACACGTATTGAGTTTACTGAGGTTTGAACTTCTTAAAGTCTCACTGAAATTATAATTTTCTAATCATGATTAACCATGTTATATATACTGTAATATATAATATAACATGTTAATGTTATATAACATTATGATGTTATATATAATACCAGGAGGAACGTTTGCCAAACACAATTGCATACTGGCAAAAAACCTTTATAAAGACAAACAAATAGAGCTATAGAGTATGAATCAAAGATAATCTGAATACTTGCAATTATGAAGGGTTTAAAGGCAGTGATGGACCAAAGACTGCATACTTTATGATGACTGCAACTACCTACTGCAAAGAAATCAAGGAGACAAGGATATGTTTAGATGGGAGCAGCATGAGGGAACCAAAGCAGACAGCAGGGAAGAAGGACCGGTTTATGGTAAGGATAAACAACATGTAGGGCCCTATTTCTACTTTTGCTGATGCCCTTTTCAAGAAATAAAGTGTTACCTAATAACTTTCTATCCTACAGAACTGAAGGTCTGAGATGAGTCACTAATCTCAGTTTTAGACACTGACCTTAGTTTTGATGTACAAAGACTAACTCCAGCTTTGGGACTCAGTTTGTCACAGAAGTTCAGTTCCTCAGGCAGAGGTGGAAGAAAGCTGTTTCATGAAAGCTACCTTAATCCACATTTCTGTAGTGAGCAGAGAACATCACATTGCAAGTGGGAAGGTGTGCATCTGAGTATCATTTCATACGCCATTTTTTTAGGAGCAATTTGTCTCCTGTAGATTTAAGCATCTTCCAGTCATGCATCACACATTTTCAACAAGTTGAAGAACACTACCTGGTGCTCAGAATTACAAGTAATTTTATGAAAGGATGAAAACTTTCAACATGCATATTTGCATTGATCTTCAAGACAATCAAGCCTTTTTATTAAAAAAATTCTTAAAAAAAAAAGAGAGAAACACTCGGATTTCACTGAACTCAAAAATCTGAATATTCCTAAACTAAAAGTATATTTTATTACATTTGCATTTTTTAAAGTGTAAGGCTATAAACTGGAAAGCACTGCACATAACATTGTGAAAACTACCAGGATGTTTAGGGGCCTAAGGCTAATTCACTGTGCCATAAATTTATTGTAAATTAGTATGTGAATTCACAGCACACCAAATTCCCATGTAGATAGACACAGAAAATCAAGAAGAATAACTTGCAAGGTAGACAGTCTCCATTTTTTATTATTTTTCTTAAATAAAGCCTTCTGCATTGGAATGCCTTAGCACACATATGGGAGGGAAATAAACCAGAGGTGGGCTGTGCTGAGAAGAAAACAAATTGTGAAGGACGACATCTGGAATCCAGAAAAAAAAGGGATTATAATGGAAAACATGGGAGAGAAAGTACAAATTAGACTCAGCACAAGAAGCAGAAGAATGTGAAGGTACAGAGAAATAAAAAAGATAAATAACATTAATAGTCAGGGAAGAATAAGTACAACAGCAAACACAAAAATCTTTGCTAGAGTGCAAAGAAAAATTCAGATAAAGCATGTCTGCAAATTTCCAAACACAAACCAGTAAATTCAGCATGCCCAGCTATAAAGCTGAGTATTTTCCAGGTATGTATGCAGCTTCCTACATTTCATTAAGATGAGCTGACCTGCATGTATTTTTATGGATCCCACTATAGACACAGGAGCCCAGACCACATTTCCTCAGATGCACTGAACTCCTCTCTCAAGGTGTCATGCAGGTCTGTTGGAACTTTGGCATATCAGACAGGGCAGACAGCATGTCCCAGCTGCAGTTCAAATGAGACCACAGCAATGCAGCTCACCACAGGTTATCATCACACTACCCTTAGTACAAATATCGGGCTTCAACTGATTCACTGGCATGTTCAGAACCAAGCTTTTCATGACACTCAAAGGTTGTGCTTGAATTATTATCCCAACACCGGAAGAAAAATAAATATCTGAAAATTTCCCCTGGGACAGACATTCATTTCCCATTAGCTCCTAGGGACCAAACGACTACCCAGCCTGAATGCAAAAATACTCTCACACCCACTCTACCATTACTGATTGTTTACTCCCCAATTCTGATAACACTTGTTCTCTTTTCACCTCCCTGGATTTTTTTCTTTTTTTTTTTTTTTTGACTCGTCAGCCTGACACACACCCTATTGTCTTTTCTGTTCCTCATTTTGTTTCATTTAATCCTCCTCTTTTAATTTCTTTATATTCTTCCCTGTCCTGTTGATTCTCCTTGTCTGTTGGATCCTGGGTGAGCAGCCTCTTCAAGGCACAGAAGCCCACAGTTATTTCACTTCTGGGCTGATGGTGCCAGCCTTGGCATAAACAGCTGATTTGGGAAAATATGTATTTGCAACTCCTGAACTGGATTTATTACAACATGCAAAGTGCCAAAGTGTGTCAAGTATTTTGTCAGGGGTACTGCCTCTCTAAGCTTTTAAATAGGTTTTAGGATTTATATAGTTTTAAAAAGTTCACTTCTCTAGTGTACAAATAGTGCCTTTTCTTCATCAAACTAGTAGAAACAAATTCAGCACTGTTGTTGGTACTTCAGTATACATATATATACACACACACACAATCCCCTAAATCTAGAAGTACAGTTGTAAAAGTAAGGGAGGTATATATTTGAGGGCTTTATTGATCCCATCTGCTTGGTGAACACACAGCACCTGCCAATAACTGAACTCCTAAAATCTTGTCCCAACATAAAACTTTGAGGGCAGGCTCTTCTATCGTAGTTTTTAACAGGTCTTTTTTTTTTTAGATTCCTCAGTGCTCAGTGTATTTCAATTGTTTTTCCATATGCAGCTGAGACAGAACAATTCTGTGCCATGAGGGGAATAAATGGATGCAAGATCTCAGTGACTGGAAAGTTGTGTCCAAATTTTTCCTTTGCTAAGGGAGCTCCTGGACCAAAAACTGCCATTACTTGCACACAGACTGCATAGTGCTGCTAGCTAAATGAGCTGAAAATCAGTGAAGAGGATCTGAATTTAAACAAATTGAAGAATGTAATTTGTAACAGAATATATGTACACTTGATAATGATTTCAAGTGCTAAAAAAAATAGATTGGCATCAAGATATGCAGTTCTGTGCTTCTTTGCTACCATTTTTTTTCTTTTCTTTTTTTCTTTTTTTTTTTTTTTTTTTTCTCTGTATAAATCTGAAGCAGAAGACAAATCCTGATACCCTGGAAGGAAAACAGCCTCCAGCTGTCTAGCTGTCCAAGAATTTTCAATCCAGTAAGCATAAACATATTCCAGGTGGCTTTCACTGTGTTACTCTGGTCTAGTGGGAGAGCAGTGCATTTACCTCAGTGACACCTTCTTCAGCTACAAGCAAGCACCAGACCAAATTTTGTGATTGGGCCCAGATCAGCAGATGCCCAGGCAGGATGTGGCCATTTTCAGAACAGTGCTAAGAAGTTTGTGTGTTTAACTACATACCAAGCTCTTGCAGACAAAGCATCCTACTAATCTTGGAGGTGTCTGCAACAACACTCAGGGTACAGGGTTTTTTGTCATAAATTTAATCAGAATAACACTGCACTGAAAAGTAGCACCTCTAGAATAAGACTTGATAGGACTTTATAATCTCCTTGATGATAAGTTTTTCATGTCAGGGAGCTTTGTCCTTGTTAAGCCATCTTCATTCAGTCTTGTGCTCTTCTTCAGGCAGGGTATCTGCTTTAACCTTATGATGAGAATAAACCATTTATCAGGCAGCTGTGGAAAAGACAGCTATCACCAGAAGCAGCTCTAGCCCTCTGGGAAAGGCATTAGAAGAGACTTTATGGAATATGTAGTTGGGGTCAGCGGAATTGGAGAGGGTGAGAGGGAACAAAAACATCTACTAGGAATATAGATATTCAACTTTGTAGAAGAGAATGAAGAATATCTGAGCCAGAGCTACTTGAAAGCAGAAGCAGAGCTACTTGAAAGCAGAAGCTGGTACTGGCAAGAGAACAAATGGTTTTGAGCTAGTTTTATTTGTGAATTAAGTCTCTGACGATGTGAGCAGAGATGCTCTTGTACAGTGTCAAACCAGTAGAGTATGTACAGACAAGAGTAAAACCAACTGTAAAATGGAGCCTCACATTAGAAGAAAAAGAATTTATCTTCTGCCATTCAGTGGCTCAGAAATTTAACTGTGGCTGCTTTCCTAAATTTTCCAAAATTCATCAGCTGGTTTTGTCTGCTGCCAAATTTTCTCATTGACCACCTCCTTCTACCACTATCCAGCAAGCCCCTTTTTATATACCCCCACTCTTCAATCCAACCCTGCTGACTTCAGCTCAGCTGCATTGATGAGCTGGCATGTGCCTTCAGTGCTCTCTTTTGACGAGAGAGCTGTTCAATCTCCCCAAACTTTGGCATTTGATGATAAAAGCAGCACCACTTCAGGTTTTTGGCAAAACCCTCTGTTCCAAAACAAACTTCCTTTATTCATGGTATGCTGCAGTGTTTGAGGAAACCCCATAAATATGCTGACTTACTCCATTATAAAAAACATCTTTCTGAGTAAATGTCTGCAATTTGTTTAAATTAACTGAACACTGGATGCTAAGTTTTTTTAATTTCTGGTTCATTTATCTGCTAATTTCCCTCCCTACACACAAAACTAACAAAATTATTTTTGTCTTTACCATCATTTGCTTCTCTTTCCCATTTTTCTTCTGTAACACTTTCCCCAAAACAAATATTTCTCATCTGCTCTCTTTTCCTCTCTCTCTCTCTTCCACTTGTTCCAATTTTTAGGATGTGTTTTACCTGCTTCCATCCCTTGATTTCCCTGTTTAATATTTCATTTTCTTCTGGCTTACACATATCACTCCACATATCACACAGTGAGTGTGATTAAATAACTCATTTTTAGTTCCTGCCTACTGTCTCTCCTGTGACTCTGCTGATCTCACAATTACTTAGTCTGACCTTGTTCATTTTTATGAAATACACACTTTATAATCCCTTCTCCAATTCAAGGTTAGGCTCCCTGAAGACTGCACTCTGTTTCTTGAACTTCACTGAAAGAGTCTTTGGCAAGGACTTCCATCAAACTTAAGATGCAACAGTAAAATATTTCTTATTCCATACTTTATCTGCACTTTTAGCACCGTTTCTTTTCTCAAAGTTTTTTGTTGCTTTTTTTAAAGACTGGCTTCTACATTAGCAAGATTAATAAGTAACAATTAATAGAACTTTTTCATTGTAAAATAAATTAAAAATTCACTTGTATTTCCTTAAACAGCTATTGAGGGCCCTGTCTCCTTTACCAGTTACTCAACTTGATTGTGCTCCTGTGGAGCTTAGCTCCATCCTAGAGAGAATATTAATCTAAAAAGAAAAATAAAATAAGGCTGATTGCTTGTATTCTGGTCTTTCAGAGAACAAAGTAATTGATTCATAATATTTTTCCCTATTTATGAATTCTCCAAGCAATATGAAGAATCCTCTTATCCATACTTCATTAAAAGTATTCTCAAATTGCTTCAGTAAATAATCTTGGTCTTGTAAATACTTTCAGCCTCCTCTATTAAAAACAAGTGCTGCAATACAAGATGCAGCCTTCCAAATTAACTTACAGAACCAGCACAACTTTTAAAGCACAATGTGCAGCTGATTGCAATACACATTTTTTGTGTTGTAAATTGTATTAAGCTTTCAAACAGGATCCAAGAATAATACCTTTTAATTTACATAACCTACCAAATACAGATTCTTAATTCTAATACACAGTTATTAATATTTCTATGAATACACAAGGATTTTAAATGAACACTAAGATTTTTATGAACATGCGCACAAATACATCTGGTTTTGAACAAACTATAAAAAAATACTCATTGGCTGTTTACACCCTGTACTTGGGCCAAAAAAATCTTTTATTTCTTGCATTATAGAACTCCAGATGTAAGATGATTAGGAAAAAATATATTTTCTGTAATATAAAACAATAAAATATGCTGGTATAGGACTTAGCACAGCAGGATTGCCATCTCTTGTGGTCTGTGAGCACTGCCTTAGGAAACATGATTAACAAACTGGAGTTCAACTGCAGAACTCATGTTACTGCTTTTTGTTTAGCATGCCATGGATTGAAAGAGGTGGAAGATGCACATTTATCACTGGTATATGACAACACACTATTTGCTTGAACTAAAAGAGAGGTAGAAGTATCATATTTAAACCCATTTATACTTGTGACAATTTTAAAATTGAATCAGGAGCAACCTTACTACAATTTTGATGGGAGCAGTTTTGCAGCAATTGCCTTTGCTTGTGGAATTATAAACATTTCTTCCCATTCTGGAAAATAAACAAAAAAGAAAAAAAATCCATATTACTGAAATCTTGATCAAGTTGTGTATCAAACTTTACCAATTTTTCACAGTTATTTAGATTGAAAAGAACTTTCATGTGCCACCTAATCTCACTTTATGCCCAAAGTAAGGCTGACTTCAGAGTCAAGTGCGGCAACCAGGGCCTTGCCCAGTCAAGCTCTTAAGCCTCTTCAGATTACTTGTCCCAGTGTTTGACCAATGTCATAATGAAAGTTTTGCTTTATAACCCATGATTTTCCTTGCAGCAGTTTGCAACGATGAACCATTGTCCTTTCAATGTCTTGTGCACCTCAGAAAAGACCCTGCCTTCCATCTTCTCTAACCAGACTCCTGCAGGTAACAGATCCCCTCCAATGCCTTCTCTTCTCCAGGATAAGCCCCGGGACCTTCAGTCTTCTCAGTATGTCACAATGTCAGCCACATCACTGTCCTGGCAGCTGTCCACTGGACTGATTCCACTTTTTTAGTCCCTACTAGTGGGAAGAGGTAAAACCAGTACTTCTAACACACAAGTGCTGGAGAACAGGGAACAGTTTTTTTCCCTCAACCCAGAAGTTACACCCTGGGCAACACAGCCTCCTACATTTTCAATATTGACTGCCACAAGAGCATGCAGCAAATTCTCCAGATTCGTCCATGTCTGTACTATTGTCTATTTAGACTTATTCTCTCCCAGTCAGGTGGTTTTACTAGACTTACAAGGTTTCAGCCAATCCACTCCCCTACCCTTTTGAGATTCCCTCGGGTGGCGGCCCTCTGCAAGTCTCAAGAGAATACATTTAAACATGCTATCCATTAATCATTTGAGATATTTTTGTATTTAGCATTATTATGCTGCATTATAACTTTGTACAGGAGTCAGAACGAAACTATTTTTCCATACCTAAGAAACCTGGTTTTGTTATTAATCATCTTGACAAAGCTATTAAGGATGTTTCTAACATAACCAAAAATCAGCATTCTTTGACAAAATTGTTCTGACAGAAAAACATCATCTCTTCTTTGGATTAACGCTTACAAATAATAGTCTAAGTCCTATTTTTAGATTTGTGATTTTGAGAGGAGTACCTGCCAGGAAGCCAATATGTTGGAGGGAAATGAAGATGGTGAAGAGCCTTCAGGGGAAGCTGTATGAGAAGTGGCTGAGGTAATTTGATCTGTTCTACCTGGAGGAGACTGAAGGGAGACCCCACTGCAGTCTACAACTTCCTTGTGAGGTGGAAAGTAAAGGCAGACACTGATCACTGCTCTGTGGTGACCAGTGACAGGACTTGAGACCTGAAGTTTTGTCAGGGGAGGTTTAGGTTGGATGTTAGAAAAATGTTCCCCCAAAGGGTGGTTGGGCGCTGGAACAGGCTCCCCAGGATGTTATCACAGCACCAAGCCTGACAGAGTTCAAGAAGCATTTGGACAATGCTATCAGGCACATGGTGTGACTCTTGGGACTGTCCTGTGCTGGGCAAAGATTTGGACTCCATCCTTGTGGTTCCCTCCCAGCTCAGGATGTTCTGTGATTCTGTATCAGAGGGACAACTTCGAAACCTGAACAAATTTCCAAAGAATCTCTGATTGAGGATCTAGTGCTTATGTTTCCTGTGTAAGAATTGCAGATTCCTTTTCCCTGCTCTGCCACTAGGAAGTGTTACAGATCCTCCAAAATTGCTGAAACAGGACAGAGCAAAAAAAGCTTTAAAGTATCATCCTAAAGAGGAGAAGTCCCCTTTACAAAATGCATACTATGTTCCATGTTTGTTAAGGTTTTGAAAGTTATCTTCTTTCATAACTTTATTCTATGAAAGAACATAGAAGACAAGCCTGATTTTAGAGGCTTATTAAGTTTAAGCAATCATCTTCCATTTTGTATGGAAACTGGTAAATTCAATGGGATTTAACATGTGCTGATCTCACAAGTACCATTACATTCCCATAAAAGAACTCCAGCTGAACATGTGGTGAAGCAGCTGAACTGGGGTCTATACTGATTCTCATAGATGTTGGAGGAATTGTGTTATTAAATGTAAATTTATTTCTCTATCCAATTTGACAAATACAGGGAGTAATTGGTATTATCTACTTTTTCAAGCATCCATACTCTCCAACAGAGTGCTACCCATTCCCTTTAAAGCCTTTCATATGTTACAAAGGCAGGAATAGGCCCCCAGAAGATCATCTGTTTATATCAGCCTTGTAGAAAACAGAGCTTTTTAATGAGAAAGGTGGGAAATGCATCAGCACTTTATTATAGTACAAGTTATGACAAAGAACTTTCATCCAAGTAGCAATCTATATGAATTCAATAGCTACTAACTT
Organism: Erithacus rubecula; assembly: GCF_903797595.1. NCBI lineage: Eukaryota > Metazoa > Chordata > Aves > Passeriformes > Muscicapidae > Erithacus > Erithacus rubecula. Next base: position 50,146,187 of record NC_136689.1, on the reverse strand, counting down.
CTGTTACCAGAGTAAATGGCAGCATGTTTCTTTCTGGTTAAAGGTGTAAAATAAGGAAACTAAACATTCAAATTGCCAGGCAATGCTCAACTAAAGTAAAGGACTTTTCACATATATTTTCACTTGACAGATCATAAAAGAGAAAATTGGTCCACTAAAAAGTGATAGTAGGGAATTGGCAACAAGGATGAAGATGGCAGATTTGTTAAACATTTATTTTGCTCTAAACTTTCCAGAGGACAAAGGAGACAGAGCTTTGTTTTCTCTTCACAGGACATACTCCAGAGGACTGGAAAACAGGAAACCTACAATTACTCTTGAACAAAAAAAGCCTCAAAATGTATTATGGCAAGCAAATTACAGCCTGGTTAGCATAGTTAAGGAAAAGGGGGATAGGTGAAGAAATGATATGAAGGACATTTAATGAAAACTTTCATGTGAATAATTTGATTCTAAATATCCATTGTGGACCCTCAGGAGTCCTGCTTAAACTAACTCACTTTCATTCTTAAGAGATAATATTGCTGCAGCAGGAGTAAGGGAACTGCAGTGTTTCACACTTACATTTTCAAAGAGTAATAAGATTCCACACTGAAGATAATTGAATAAGGCAGAGAGTTATGGTACACAGGTTAAAATAATAGCTTTAGGATAGAAAATTAGCTCAAAAATAGGAAACAGTGAAGAGGTAATAAGAGGTGTGAAGGAAAAGAGTTTACTGGTGAGGTACCTCGGAGGTCAGGTAGCTTTTAACTAATGCATGCGAACAATTTAGATAAGAGGAAATCTCACCTTTTCTGTGGCTGCTGCAGTTGTTTTATCCACAGGGATTGGACAAGACCAGAATATAAAATGGATATACAGAGAAGAGGTGAAGGTTGGTCTTAGTTTGTTAACAAAATAAAAATAGTAAATGCGACACAACTTTGATTATAGAAAGGTGTACGAGGATACCACGTGGCTGCAGACAACTGGAGTGCAGGTGATGGCAGAGCTGGGACAGCTGCTTGCAAGCTTCAATTAACAGAAGCAAGTCAAGCATTGAGGTAGTCACTCAAGTTTTGATTTATTAAACCTATGCTACAAGATAACACTTGTCAATTTTCTCATCAGCAGATGGACATGAGCAGTCAAATTCAGATCAATATCATGGTCCTCAAAACCTGTGCTGAGGGAGAAGGGAGAGAAACAATAATGAGTCACAGCTGGAGGCCCCAAGAGCTCATGTGCTCCTCACAGGAAATATCCTTGCAGCAGAGAGCAGGTCAGAACAAGGCTGGGTCACCCAGCCTACAGCTCCCACAGTTATAAATAACCCCAACTTTATAACTGAAAGGTAGTTGATCGCGTAATTACCTTTCTTATGTAACTCCCCCAGCAAGGCCCCTCGGAGAGAAGGCCCAGGCCGCTGGGATTCAGGCTGCTATTGGCTGGTTGGCTGAGTGACAGCGAGCTCGACCAATGAGGATTAACCGCACGTGCCAGTGATCTATAAAAGGACGAGAGGCCGCGCTAAGGCTTGGCTGTTGCTGCGTGACCTTTGGTCTGTGTCTGTGTCATATTCCTGTCTCCACCACCAGTGATATTCCCCAGCTTTATAGCGTTGGTCTTCAGGAGACTCCTGACAGCCTTTTTCTGAGAGCAGAACATACTTTGCTTTTCTGTAGAAGCTGATTCAGGTACAGAAGCCTTGGGAAAGCATGGGGGGGAAAAGCCTAGTTCACTAACAAAACCCACGTCAAAATCTATAGGCAGCGTGGTGGAAGGGGAAAAGCATGAGGAGGGAGGAGATGCTGCCGCTCTCTTATAAGGCTTTTACTGTAACCTTCTGGTGTGACAGTAGCTCCAGACTAAATTTTTGAGGCTAAAGTCCCGCAGGAATAATTAGCTCCTAAATTTGTGTTGAGTTACTGGTCAACAATGCCGTCTAAATTGGCATATCATGGGCAGCCTGAATTCTTCTCCAAAAACAGATGATCAGGATGAATTCACTCCCCTTATGAAGGCAAGGTGGTTTTGAAGCAACATCAGTTTAATAAGAGAGGAGATGAAGCAGGCTGCACAGACTCAGATGGCTGTAATTCATTCTGAGGAATGAACAGAGTGGCATTCAGTCCAGAAAAATGTTGGATTTCTTCCTGTCATGGTTTAGGAATGTTATTCCTCAATTTAGCATTCCCATTGAAACACTAAACCATGTGCTGGTCACTCCCTCCTTTCTCTCCTTCTCCCTCATTCAGCAGGCTGGAAAGGAGAACTGAAAATGCAAAAGGTAAAGATCATGGGTTGAGATAAAATCAGTTTACTGGGAACAGCAATGAAATAAGAAAACAAATAATAACAGCAACAATATTTGAAGTGAATAAGCACGGGCCAAAGCCCGATGCCTGCTGCTGCCATCCATCCAACGCAGAAAGGAGGTTCCCATGCAGTCCTGTCCAAGGGCAAGAATATCAGTTCCCACCTTACAAGCACATCCAGAACTCACAGACTGGCTCGTTGGTTTAGGGGGTTATGACCGTCGGTTGCTCTTAAAGTAACTGTGAACAGATGACTGTGGAGACAGATGGTTCACAATGACTGATATCATGGCTCGTTGATCAGTATAGTCTAGAGGTTTGATTTTGGTTTGAGCTCACTGTTCTTGGGGGGTTTTTACTCCAAGCAGGAACTTTCAGCAGCAATGGTGCTTGGGAGTTGTGAAAAATTTGCATACCAGGCGTTGCTATCTTGATGGACAGGCAGCAGCAGGGCCGGAAATGAGGTAGGCGAAAGGGCGGAAGTAGGAAGTAACTGGGTAAGGGAACACTATAAACTGGGTTTGAGAGTAAATTAGGGATTTTACACTTAACTGGGGAAGGAAATACATTAGTTAGCGATCGGAGATGAAACCAGAGCCACACAAAACAGACAACAAGCAAGAACCGTAATTTAAAAGAAGCAATTAACAATTGTAACTCTTTAACTGTCCGAAACTATTCACCACAATATTAATAACAGAGTGTACAAGAAAGGCAGATGATTCACACCTGAATGCTCACCATGTGGAAAACTGGGAACACATGAATCACGGCCATGCTGCCCTGACCAAGAAGACACCCCTTCCCCTGACTCTGGAAAATGATGTGAGATGTTATAGAATAAATTCCAGGTCCTGGCCATGCCTCCTCCTGCCCACAGCAAAAATTAACCCTGTCCTAGCTGGAAAACCAGAGCACTTCTGCATTAACTTACTCATTTAAAGATGAATCTTCAGGATTTCTTTAGACATGGCACAGAAAATTCTGAACTCCGCTTATGCCATTTTTTCGGTCTTAAAACAAGGAGGAAATGTCTCAGCAATGCAGATTTGATGCTTTTAGAAGGTCAAGGATTCCAACCTGCATCAGAAACAGCAGAAGCAAGGGAAAACACTTCAGCACGTATATAGTGCTGACCAAGCTGTGTAAGTAGGTGCTTTGCAGCTGGAATTTTCACAAGGTTATTACAAAAGAGAAATGACATACAATGATTTATTAAAGAAGCATTCATGCTTTCAGTTTCCTCCCTCACCAATGAGGATATTTAAAATCCATTTAGTTTGCTAACTAGTGTTATATCTGAAGTGTCTTTGCATTTCAATTCAGAATTACCCAGCCTACATATTAAAGTACTTATCCAACAAACAGACACTGACTGGCTTCCATGGAAGGTTGATCTGAGTGAGGGCAATAATTTTTAGCAGAATATGGACCTTTGTATAAACTAGCTAAAAAAGATTTTATTCAGTGTCATACTTCAGTAGATTTAATTGTAATTGGCTTGACAGTGTTTTGAATTAAAAAAATTACAAAAAATTCTATTTCCCAGTGTGAGAATTAATAATCTTATCTGTTATTTGGCAGTGCTGAAAGGCCACACAGTACTTTTTCTGAGATGAGCCATAGTCTCCATGCTCAATCTGTTCTCCAAGGTAAACAGTGATCTACCTCCTAGATTTTTATAATTTTTGATAACCTTGATGAAGGATTCTTTGGTTTAATAACAGCAAGTAGCATTTCCTATTTTCAAGCATTGTGGATTCAAACGAATGTTCAGCCTAATTAAAAACGTTGTTTTGTCCTCAGAACCTGTTCTAATCAATTGTCAGAAGTGTAGTTTGAAATAATTACTGTGCTTAAGCAAATTTTTGAAAGGAGTGATATGTCAAAGTGACAGAAAAAGCAGCAGTTTCATAGCACCATGGAATTAAAGAAGTTAAACAAAAATATCTTAACATATCTTAACATCTTAGCTTCTTATGTTAGAAATAGCTGAGTGGAGACAAAATGTCTCCTCCAAAATAGAGAATAATTACATATATGAATTAGAACACTTTTCTCTCAAGTCATTGATTTCCTCTAAAATAAACATGGATATTTTCATATTTTTTCCTGAAGTTTGCAGACATTTTCAAACAAGAAGGAGTGGCAGTGAATCATTGGCGCTGCTATCTTCTCCTGCTGAATATTCTTATTAATGGATACATGTATGAGTCAAAGAAACATGGGTGTATTTTCCATGGAAATACAAAGATTTTTACAAATGAAATATGCACAGCAGAGCATGTGTTTACAAGTATCTGAAGAGTATAACAAAAAGTTGAAAGAATAGTCTGTTTGGAGAAAGAGAAGCCAGTTGCCCAGATGCTGCCCTCAGGAGTAAGACTGATGGTTAGTTAAAATGAAGACAAGAAGACCTGTACTCCAGTAAGGCCCCAGCAGAGATGTGTCATCCACAGGAGATCCTGCATCACAATAGCAGAAGGACAGCAACAAGGCTGCAGGGCCTCTTAGGCCATTCCTTTTCCTGATAAACCCTTGTGAACAGGCGTATTCCTACCAAACAAGGCAAAAACATTTCTACCAGACAAGGGAAAAAACAGGGAAGGTTAATCCTCACTGTCCAAGATACCTGAAAGTGCAAGCAGGTGGCATCCTTAAGCAAAAAGATCATCCTCTAACAGCCACTGCCTCCTAAAAAGTAGAAAATCTTGGTTCAAATATCAAGAACCAAAACATCTTGGCTGCGTATCAGGAGCCACAACAAGTTTTGACTGAAAAGTTGGCATCTCTTGTTCTCTCTGTAACATTAGTTGTCTTGACTATAACATTTACAATATGCATTTTATATTTCATGTACGGCAATGTGAATCAACAAAGTCTGAGAAAATGAATGGGCAAAGTCCATTTACTCACAGATTTTGTAAGTCAGTATTATATTTTGCCTCGGAGAGAGTTCTGAAGAAACTTCTTCACTGAATCTAGTTACACCTGGGAACAGGTTTGCCTGGTAAGTGGAGTCTCTTCTACAAAATGTTTAGGACACAACCTAATGGGGTTCTGGGTTAAAGACTCTAAGACCTTGCTTTTATGAGAGTGCCAAACTGCACAATATCTGTAGACTTGTTTCAGTCTTGACTTGACTGTATTTTATTATTAATTTATATTACTTCATTTTGACTTTTATTACACAAATTTTAGATTATTTTAGCCATATTATATGGACATCATATTGGATAAAATACCTGAAATTGGTTAAAAGAGTGAACTATGGATGGAGTTCAAGATGGGAATTTTTGTGAAGCTTTGGATAATGCTGAAGAACGTGCTTTTGTTCTGGAAAATACAAAGTTTTATTGAAATTACAAGAAAATTTTTGAGACACATTCATATGAGAAGATTCTGACCTCACAGACCCTTAACCAGTGGTCTCACAAATCTGGCCACGGAAAAAATCCTTGAAGACCCTAAGTCTGCGCTAGAAGGCTCCTGTGAATTTCAGTATGTCTTACACATTCCCTTTCCTGAGCATGGAAAGAGTGAAGACAAAAAAGATGAGACTGATTGCAAAGCTTTCCCATGAGTGTGTTCAGGTGGTCAGTGGTGTCACAAAAATTAAAGACCCTGCAAGGATGGAATTCCCCTCTGTGCTAGATGGAAGTAGCCAAAGGAAGTAGTAGAGTCATCAATGTCAAGGTACAATGATCCAGATACAGAAAATCAAAATCCCCTGGGTCCATTGGTATTCTCTGAAATGAACTTGTTTCTGTTTATTTTCCCCTCACCATACTTTCCTATTGCTGCCTAAAAATATGTGCTTCTAAAACACAACCAAATGAAAGATTCCTAGGGATAAGAAGTCTAAGTACAAAGCTTGCAAGTACCAATTTTCCACGTGAATCATATTTTAAAATTACTTCAGAAAATATTGCACACTTCTTAAATGCATTAACTATCACCTCATGCTATGTTCTGCAAAAAGCATGAATGACATTATATATAATTATGCCTGTCAGGAAATTCTAGGCAAACCCACTCTACCAGAGACTTTCAGACAGAAGTTGCAGCAGCCTCACTGCAATGTGCATTGGTCAAAGCTCCTAAAGATTTGAGTTCTAATTACATGAGAGTGACATGGGCATAAATCTCATTTTCTCCAGTGCACCCTAGCAAGGGGACTAGACCTACCTACCAGTTATAAAGATATTAACACTATTTGATGTTCATCACCACTCTAGTAAGAAACTGATATATTGTGATGGATGACTGTTCAAGAGTCATCCCAAAGGCTGTTTGTAATCAAGATCCTGGCAAAAAAAGGCAAAAAGCAGTTTTACACAGAGCTGTGCTAATCCACAATCAAGTTGAATAACTGAGGGAAAAAAACCATGAGATAGGCTATGTTGTTACTTCTGTGAAGCTCCCTCTGCTCTGAACCTACATAAGGCATGAGGCAGCCTGTCATGCAATTTGTAGGTCCCTAATCTGAGTCAAGGGGGCTTTTGAGTGTAGCAGCAGCCAGGTATACAAAGGGCACTGTACAGTGCAAGTACTAGCAGGTGTGTGATGACTTCCATGCACTCACAGGTCACACTGCCATTGCAGGTATCAAAACCATGCAGCACAGCTGTATTGTTCACACCACAGTAAGGCTGCTGTTTGCGTCTAGTGAAATAATCTGGCCACTAGTGCTGGCAGTTTTGCCTCCTGCTCCTTTGAGCATTAAAGATTAGTTTGCAAGGGAACATAAAAAGAGGCATGGACAAGTTCAGATGAAGTGTGTTCAAAGCTGTGAATAAATCTGTCAACACAGCATAGTGCTGCACTCTGTAGAGATACCTGCACTAACTCTGAAGCAATGTCAAGCTATTGTAGCCCTACTCTTATGGAGAAATACTTCCAGCTTGCAATGCTGTCCAAGACATAACTAGAAAGCACTTTAACACTATCCCAGGTTTGTCTTCAATCATTCTGAGCTCACTCTTGCAGTGCAGAAGACTAATCTTGTTACCCTGCAGAATCTGAGCTTTAAAATAAGATGCTACAATGAAATAAGAAATCGAAACAGGTCAAAACTGCAATACTTCAACATGACTAAAGCATATTGCAAACACTTCACAGAAAAAATACAACAAACTACATCAGCTATAACTGATCAAAACAGAATTGGGCTCTATCACTTTTTTTTTGTCCTCAGTTAGAAATCACCTATTTTACCCATTCAAAAACATATTTACTAGAACACCAGAATTAGACTTCAAGATTCTGTGCTAAAAAGAAACATGTTATTTAAGCTAGTCTGTACTTTTTCTCCAGCTGTGTCTCCTTGAACGCAGAAAAATTAGGCACAATCCTTTCTGCTCTTCGCTCACACCATTCAAAAGAAAATCTGCATGAGGGTGTATAAATCCAGTTAATCAGATTTTTTTTCCTCAGAAATAACACCAGCAGAGATTTCAATATTTGAGACAAAGCAATTAAGCAAGACATTCTAGAATGGGGGATCTGCCATAGCATGCTTTATATCTAATTGTTTCTCCAATAACTGTTCTTACACACTAATTGCCAATCTCTAGCTATTTTATTTTAGTGTCATCTTACAGCAGTGTAACGTCTGACCTCCTCTATTTCCATTACAAATTTATAAGTACAAAGCATAAATAAGAATGATTAGGTCCAAAATACCTTTATTTTACTGTTTTACTATGGTCTGGGCTTAAATCTAGCTAGTAATGTATTGAACAGTCTTTGGATACCTTGAACAGCAGTTCTAGCTTCTGAAACTTATTCTCAAAGACTTTCACCTACATATATATGAACTCTGTACTTCATGGGTGGTAATGCTCACCATTTGTATTTTAACTATTTCTTCTTGGGACAGCACAAAATATCTGATCAGTGTCATGTCTGTGGATTACCTTTATTGTTTATTTGCCATTGCTCAGGTTTGATTACTTAATAGATATCATTACATCAACCTATTAATTACAATTCGAACTCAATAATTCAGTAAATTCAATAATCCTATTGAATACTTATGAAGATTATGGTAAAATTTCTAGGGAGCTGATCCAATTTTATTCATTTTCCTTTCAGCCAAGATGCTACAGTTGGTGGGCACCAGTAGGAGGCCCAGAAATAAAGCAGTGAGTGGGATATAGCTGAAAAAAGGACAAGTAATAGGCATTTCTCCAATCACATCTGCCATACTTAGAACCTGTGTAGAGCCTCATACTTCACAGGACTTCAACTTGTTTAACAATTCTGTCCGACACTAGAAGCTCATAATACTTTTTAACAGAAGCAAACCCTTCATGTACTCCTGGAAGGTTTGCAAGTCCTGCATGGCTTCATGCTGAATAGATGAATTGTACATAGACTCCTGAAGGAGTTACTGTACATAAGCCACACTGTGTTTTTCACTCTTAGGAGGAGCCACAGGAGATTTGTGGGCCTAATATTTTCATCCTCAATAGTTCTGTTCAAAATAAAGGTGAGGTTAAACTTAGGTTTATAACATAATATTGTTTAGAAGTTACAAGTATGCCTCTTTCAAAATTTGCTGTCCATTAAGGTATAATATCTAAAGCTGCTTTGTAGCAGCTGCATCAAATTAGAAAAGTAAAATAAATACTTATGAAAGTCTTTATTAACCACACTGCAGTGCACTGTTCCATATCAGTCCTTCTTTTCTAGATTGAAACAAATCCAAAAAACAAACTGTCAGAAGAGACTGTTACAAGTTGTTCCAGGAACTGAGTCTTCACTTCTTTCTAGAACATGACCTTATCACAGGCATAAGAAGTTGCTTTTTCTTTACTGATCCCATAAATATCTAATTCCTACATCAGCCAATGTAGCAAAGTAATGTTTTATGCTCTGAGTGATCTAAAGGAAAGTGTTGGGGCAGCAAGCCTAAAGAACCATCTTTGTTTCAAACAGTCACAGATGTGCAGATGAAATTTCAGTTAGCCAGGTATTTTACAAACAGCCTAATCTCTAGCTAGATTAAGGCTATTAATTTAAAAACAAAGAGAAAACATGTTAATGAAGAGTCAGACAGGCATAGGAAAGAAGGTAAGCTGTTGGGGGTTAATTCCAGTGGGCAGCTAAGTACCACACCACTCTAACTTCATTCCCTCCCTCCCGCCCAGTGGGACAGCAGAAAAAAATAAAGAATGAGAGAAAACCTATGGGTCAAGATATGGGTTTAATGAGCAAATAAGATATGAAAGATCAAAGGAGAAACATAAGATGTGGCAGTACTCACTCACCTCCTCCCGTGGAGGGACTAATGCTCGCTCAGACCATGAGCAAAATTCCCTAACCTACCCTCCTCCCAGTTTTACTGCTGAGCATGACGTGACACAGCAGGATGGAGCTTTTTGGTCAGTTTGGGACATCTGCCTGGTTGCATACCCTCCCAGCCTCTTGCCCACTCCCAATGTCTTCACTGGGCAGGGTGGAAACAGGGCAGAGTAAGAAAAGAAGGTCTTGATGCTGTTGAAACACTTAGAACTGTGTTATCAGTGCCACATGAGAGGACAGAAGCTAAAAAAGCTATAATTTACTGCCCTGCCTCTTACTTATGCTTTAACTTGCTCCTCACCAGAAAAAAGGCGAGGTTTTGTGATTATTGGTTTGGTTTTTTTTCACTCCTTTCTACCCTGCTTTTAGGAACTTAAAAATCTTCAGCCAAAGTGCTTTAATCAGTGGAAAAAGCCATGTGCATGTCTCAGCATGGAACCTGCCATACCCTGAAACTTCCATTTTATGTAAAGACTTTTTGTATAAAAGCATCAAAGAGATCAATGCATAGAAGTATAAGACCATTGTCAGATCTTGAAGCCAGTTCTGATGACAGCCAACCATGTGATGATAATGGATTTGAGAATCACTGACTCCTAATCATCCCTTGCAAGTGTGCTAAGCTACATGTACAAACTTGTGCTTTTGCTGCATAGTCTGATGCTCAGGTAAGAATGAGTGAAATTTTATAAAGTATGATGTTTTATAGGCTGCAAATTTTTTATTGTCCTATATATATTTGATTTACTTTTGAGAAAAAATATGCTAGGTGCTTTAAGTCAACTTTACTCTTTTTAAAATACCCACATAATAATGGATGTATTTCACTGGATACACATATGCAGCTGTTATTTTCAGTGTTACAAGGTCTACAATATGATACCAAGCCTGTTTCTCTGAACAGTCCTGAACCTTGCCTACTCTTAGAGAATGATCTTACTTTGGGCTAGTACTCAGCATTGTCTTTCCAAGAGATAGCACCTGAAACCAGTCATCTATGTCTCATATGAGCAGAGAAGGGGAAGACATTGCTGGAAACTCATGGTCAGTCTGAGGCTCAGATGAAAAGCTCCCCTTTATTCAAGGACAGTGCAGGCTGTTAAGATCCTACAGTCCTAGAAAAGACTTTAACTTACTTTCAGAGTCAAAGTAGGTAAGAGTTGTCTCAACTGATCCTAATCTTGCTCCTTGCTTTAAAACCTGGCTTTCTTCAATCAGCCATGCATCAGTGGCAGAAATATGCCACTTTACTTGGCAATAGGGAACTGTTGATTGATTGCTGTACAAACTGTGCTGATTTACATGATTTTACCATAGAGACTAAAGGTAATTTATTTTAGGTGACTGGGAGGACATCAGATCCTTATAGTATGCTATGAAGTTTACTTTACCTGTCTTCAAAAGAGGTTGAAATAATTTCATTTACATAGTTATTTTAAAATTGGGCCTCAGTTAAATCTCTCATTCTGACAAATTGCCAAGTGATTTTTGAAAATGGGTCATTTTGAAGACATACTTTTCTTTCAGTCCACTCCTTACAATGGCTTTTTCTAAACCAGAGATTCATATTTGCTTCATTATCATAACTGATAAAAGAAAGGTCATTAAGCAAAATCAATTTCTTTAAGGAATATCTTTAAAAATGTATGAAATGTACTTTACTGTCATTGGCTTTCAATTAAAACTGACTAAAGTCTACAAAGGCTATATTTACAAATGTGACAAATTTAAGTAAGAAGGGCAAGTGGGATTAACCAAAATTCATAATAATTCAAACTGGATACTTGCTTGCTTAATATTTTCCTGCTGTGCTCTTTTTGAACTTTCCATTATGCTTAATAGGATTTGTTTGTGATTTAGGATTAAAGGATTTATGGGGATTCTTACAGAGATCACCTGAATTTAGTGGTAGACCCAAGGCATAAAACTAATCTCTGGATATGCATCAGGTTATGCCACATTTTAGAATATTGTCTCATGGAGCTTGTTTTCCAGTTGTACTTAAACCTAAACATTCAAACCTAGAAACTGGAAAGGAGTCCTTCAATGAAATTTGATCATGTGGACATACATACAGTCATAATTTTGCCCTAAAAAATCCACTACACCAATAAAAGACAGTCTAATCTCATCAAAGTTGGAGACATTAAATTACAAAGAGCTGAGTGCCAGGTGGGATGCAATAAATGGTAGCAAGACAGCAGGTCTCTGCAGCTGACAGGCAGGCTGGCTGTCCATGGAAAAAAACTCCAAGAGAGACGACAGTAACTGTGTCCAGAAAGACCCTGCTTTCAGAAATCTTGTGCTGTCTCTGTTCTTTTAACGAGTCTGGAGTCAGGAAAATTTTATTAGCTTTTAATGGGTCCCCTGGAAACAGGTGTAAGGACAGATGAACACCAAGACCTGCAGAATTGCAGCTGCCTGTCTCACTTCAGACACAGGGGATTGGATGAAGCAGAATTACCAAAACCCTCAAGGACAAGATAAGAAAAATGGAAATATGGAATGTATTGAGTGCCAGCTGCAGTGAAAGGTGCTATACTGGGATCAGTCTGTAAGCATGACAGTACCCTTCAACATCATGTGCCCAGTGCAATTCTCCAGAGTTGTCACAGTCTAGTTATGCAATATGACATCTCACATGTATTTAAGCTTAATAACTGTAGTGCTGGTGACAACAGAGCAGCATTCTGACTGCACAAATTGTCACAGTCATCATTACACTCATCATAGTCTTATATTTAATGACAACTGAATTCCTGCATATTGTGTGGGAGTTCATAAAACAATTTACCTTATATTTATATGGAATACTTTCCCTGCTCTGCGATGTAGGCAAAGAAAGTCAGGGAAAGGACTCTGAACTGCTTTAGTTACAGTCACCAAGCAGTACTGAAATTTCCCTTGTTGCTCTATTAAATGCAGGCTGCTGTTGCTCCTCAAGTTGTCAGAAGGCAAAAGAGGGAAGTGTAGAGTTAGCACCAAGAGGGCTCTGCATGGAGAAGCAAATACTGCAGCAGCTGGAAGTTCAGCAGCACTTGAACTCCCAGACGAGGAATACTTCCAGAAAACTTACCCCCTTCTTGCCTTTACACATGCTAGAGGGAAATCCAGGACACTGGTGCAGCATCACAGGCTGTTCATCCAGACACTCTTGCAAGGGGCAGGCATGACAAACTAATTGGGAAATACACCTGCAGAAAACCACACACAGCTCCAGGCTGCCATTTTTTTTCCAAGCCCTGCATAATCTGGAGACACGCCACTCATTGAAGTATAGAACTTTCCACTACAATCTGAGTCACACTGCTCACATTTGTTTCCCATTTTCCCAGAGTTACAGTAACTGAAAGGAGAGGCAGCTTTTAAACCATGGTGAGACGACTTTGACTATCAGCACACTGTGCATGCTCTAAAAGACTGGCTCTGCTATTGTGCTCCTGTTTATTGAGATTACATGACTCTATTTAATTTTAAGAGCAACTGCAAGTTCCTTTTTTTTCTTCAAGTGCTCTCATATTTTAAGCCTTTGTATGAACCTGTCTTGGGTTGCAATACAGGATGTGACCAAAAATGTGTATTCTATCAACATCTGTTGAAGCCAGGTGGGGCAGTGATCCTTATCTCCATGGCACATACTATCTGCTAATGGGACATCTTTAAAACTAGGTGGGGCAATCATTTTATCTTTTCCACAATCCATCCTTCCTCCAGGAAGATATCATCTGCTAATGGGCCATTGAGTCCCACTGTATGACTGAAAAAATTACATCATCCCATTGGGAAATGTTCCAGCCAGGGGGAGGAGCCAAGCCTTTCCTGCCTAGGTAAAACTGAGGTTTTGGACACCAAGACACCTTTTTTCCACTGGATTCCGGAGGAAAGCCAGATCTTTCCACATCATCACTGGACCTTCAAAGAAAACTGCACCTTCTACAGAAGCACTGCTCCAGCTGAACCGCATCTGCCACTGCAGGAGGATGCAGCCACCATTTAATGGGACTGCTACCAACACCTGACCCTGACAGGTGTCAGGTTGTATTCTGACTCTGTCAGTGTTTTGGGATTGTTCTTTGTAATACTGTACTTCTATTTTAATTTTCCTATTAAAGAACTGTTATTCTTAATTCCCATATCCTTACCTGAGAGCCCCTTAATTTCAAAATTATAATAATTTGGAGGGAGGGGATTTACATTGTCCATTTCAAAGAGAAGCTCCTGCCTTTGTTGGCAGTCACCTGTCCTCCAAACTAGGACAGAACCGTAGGATCAAAGCCTTTTCTTTTTGAAAGAGCCAGGCTTTGTACCACATAGTCACCGAGGCTAATGAAAAAGCTTTCTGCCCCGCCCTTATGTGCATTTGCTATTAGGTGATAAGCTTCCCTGTCCAAAGCTCTGCAGTATTCTCCTATACAGTGTGTTCTGTGAAGTGTAAAGGTGGCAAGGTATTGAAGTGCAAAGCTGTAGTTTTGTCCGTGGAAGCCCAGCACTGCTGGATGGACCCAACTTGCAGCTTCCATCTTCAGACTAGTACAACTTTCTCTGCTTCCATATGAAGCAGTGTGTCTGTGGCACACAGATAGCCACTGCTTGTGGTGGCCTGACCACACTACCAAAGCTAGCCACTGCAGAGTCACACCTCAATAAAAGCCCAGAGACAACACTACCTACAGTGTAACTCCAGAGTACACGCAGAAGACCCAAGCAGTAAGCTAGAGCAGTGGAAAATAGACCCAGCTGTATGTACACTTACAGCATAGCTGTAAGAACTGAATTCCCCAGTCTGACTTAAACAGAAGCCACAGGGCCTATGGGCAGGTGTGGGTTGTGGTCCCGTGTGAAACCTGGTAAAGACAACTAAGGGTTATTAGAATTTTTAGGGCCTGTCAACAGATTTGCTGATGTTTGTTCTTTCTGGAGAACTTGGCAGTAAACACCAGAAACACCTAGAAGGTTGCCTTGAGAAAGTTAGCAATGGCGATGCATTGAGGGACTTGCTCCCTGCAGGCAGGTCCTTCCTGCAGGGCTCATTTCAGTCCACTCATGGCTTTCTGAGTTGCTGCAAACACTGTGTAAAACTGCTTGGCTCAAAGTTCCTCTGAAATGAGACTTTTTACTCCCCACCCAGAAATCCTTTGGTCTTCCATGCTCTTTGCTCTTATTTCACTGTACCCCACTGACCCTTCAGCTCCAATAGATAATTTTTATTATGATTTGCTCCTTGGGTACACAGATTTATTACCTTTCCTCTACCCTTTTTTCTGACTCTATAAGAAACTTCATCTGTAAGCACTTTCTATCTGCATTTCTGTGAAGGTCCTCCTGGGTCCCCTTGTTGGGCTGTTTCTGGTTTCCTTTATGCAGGAATTCTGCTCTTTGGTCTCCACAAAATATTAAATAATCTTTTTTGTCTTTGGGTCATTCAGGAAATCACGTCCTTTCTGCTAGTTCTGTCCCAGCTGTCTCTGTCTAGATTGAGACTCCCTAGCCTTTGGCTAAATGGTATGTTTGCAGAAGGAAAAATGTTCCCAGGCCTTGTTTCCCTGTGGAAGAGTGGTGTAGCCTGTCCATCACACACAGCAGGCACAGTGACAGGGTGCCTTCTCCATGCTAAGTGTTTTACTGTTTACAGTTTCACTGCCAAAGGTTAATGAACACATTGTTCCAGGTCTAGAAAATACACGACTCCTTCAGCAGTTTCAGCTCTTTCTCCCTTAAGCAATTTCCACAGGAATTGTGAAACCAGTGTCCTCTTGACCGTGCCATCCTCTTTCACTTTCCTTCATCTAAATCTTGGAACAGAATACTGTGACATTTTTTCAGACTGTATGGCAAGGCTTTTTTCGCTATGCTATAAACTTCAAAGTCCTTTAAAAATTGTTGTCGTCAACTCTGAGATTTTCTCTGAAGTAGATAGTAAGTAGTTATACTTTCCCTGTTCCTTAGCTCTGCACATCAACCAAAACTTTTCATCAGCATTAAAATAAGTATTGATAAATTATTTTCTTTAATAATTTGGAATATAAATTGCAATATACATCTCAGTATTGAAGACCCTTGCAAGAAAACTTCTTAATAGGATTTCAATCAATATTTCAGGGATGCACACCAAAGTCTGATATATGAAGACACCAAACTGCTGACTTCAGCTCAGTCCAGGCAAGAGTCTGGTATGGACTGGGTACATACAAAACAGATTACTAGGAACCTAAATAGCTACTTCTATAAATAGGTGACTGCTTGTGATGATGTTAGCTTAATGTAAGACGTTACTGCCTTCTTCACCTGGAAATTGTTTCCTCAACAGAAAGTAGCTTGTGATTACTGTGGTCTTCTATTCTGCAGACTGATCAAGTTCGCTTGAAAACTTTTCAGGGTTTATTGCACATTGTAATAGAAAAAGAGGTGTTGTGCCTCAGCTGGAAGGAAGTAACTTCCATTAGATGTGCAATATGTTGTATATGTACCTTTGTCTGGGAGGTCAGGGAAGTGGACAGTCTATGATTAGTTAAATAAAGTGGTGTGGATTGTTGACTTTTCAACTGGAAAACTTAAATTCCACTGCTCTTGAATGTTAGGTGCCAAACTATTTTTCTTTTGGATTTGGCTCCTGCTCAGAGGCCAGATTTCAGAATCTCACTGGGGAAAGGAGGCATGTTTGAAAGATGTAAGAATTTTCAGTCCTCTCATTTCAATGTGTTATACAGAAAATATCAAATGCATTTCATTGCTTGACTATATACTGTTGAAGTTGCTATTAAGCCTAAAGAGGAGGATGCTATGTATGTTTGATTTATTCTCACATGGATGGGTTTCCTTCATAAACATGTATGTCTTGTATATACTGAAATGTAAGTTACTTCATTTAATGAGTCATCTTCACCTTCATCACTCCTAAAACTTCTAATTTACAGATATATTCAGTGCAAAAGAACGGAGCTGACTTGCTTCAGTACGCTTTCTCTAAGAGTGCTGCATGTATCTGAAGGCATATCTAATGACCACATGTAAGGGGTTGCAAGTAAACTCACCCACGTTTTTTGACAATTAGAAATGAGGAAATATAGTTAGACAGCAGTGAGTGGGAGGTAATAGATTCCAAGCTGGTTTGCTCAGTCTCAGCAGCACACTGCCCATAACCATAGTACTCCTAAGTGAATGTTTTGAGCACAAGCTGAACTTATGTCCATATGGAATACATTGGAATAGCACATAGAAATGTCACAAAAGTGACTGTAAAGAAATATCAGAACTGGTTCAAAACAGTAGATTAATCTGATTTATTGCCATAGACACAAACCCTAAAGGCAAATCAAGTTTTATTACATCAAAGAAATGGGGATGTATTGAAAACCTTCTGTAAAAGGGGAAAGTTAAGGCCACCTATTCCTGAAGACTAGCCCAGAGCCAACAGATAATATTTCTAAATTGGTAGTTTTGTCTCAAAATTGAGATCAACAGTTACATCTGTGTCTCAGAAGTCTGGTTCTTTTGTAGACCCTCTGACATGTCTTCCATGATAGGATGTTGCAATTTACAAATTATCCCATATCCCATATCTTTTGCATCTGTGACTGTACAATCAGCAAGTGCTGCTTTGAATTTGTCTGCTCAAGAGACAACCCAGTGTGATCCAAATGATGGATCTCAAATCCTACAGATCCCCAGTCTCCCCTCTGGACTTTCTGTGTAGTTGCATTGCTGTTCACTATTTCCAATCAGCTACACACAACATGAACAGTAAATATCCTTCTGTTTGGGTCTGTCCACCTGCTATTCAGGCACACCTCTCCAATCCTGTCTGTGTTGTCTCTGTCACGTGAGTGCATGGATTTCGGGCTCTTTTTCTGTTTGGCACAGCTATTGTCCATAAGCAGAACTGATGTCTCACAAAGCCAGTGCTGTTCCTGGGCCTGCTGTCAGTTGCACCTCACCAGCAGATGTGAGGGCACTTTCTCAGCCCAGAGCTCTCTCACTGCCCATGGAACCAAGCCCATAATTCAAACCTGACAGGATGGGTGGACATGCAACACATGAGAGTAAAACAGCACTATGTACACAAAGGAGGCATGTAGGCTAAGCAACACAAAGAACCTAAACATTATTAAAACTATATAGTTTGGAGGCTGAACCATGCTGTCCCTGAATGATTCCATGAATGTCATTTCTGATCATCCATTTTGCTTCATTTTTTCTCTTCTCCTGCCAGCGAAATGCTGCCAGTTGCAGCATCAAAGCTGATAATCTCAAGTGATGGTTTCCAAAAAAGTGTTTACCTTTTATCAGAACTGGTTGTTGTGTCTCCCTTTACTTTTCCAGGGAAACGCAAAAGTTGTCTGGAGAGCTCTGCATGCCTAAGGCAGTAACCACTAGCATAATTCCTTCATTAGAGTCATGCCTGCTTCTGGAGCCCTTCATTGTGGAAATAATGCTTTGAAGTCTAGGGCCAGCAACAGATGGAATCAGCACCTTGAAGGGGTGTGTGCCATAGGCCATCAGGGACTGTGGAGAGGAATCACTGCTGTAATTCTCCTGAGGTTTGCACTGCTGGTACAGGGACAGCAAATGTCCTTCTGTGAGCTGTATTAGAGCTGTTTGCTTGGCTGAAGTTGACAGAACTGGATCACAAAGCTTTTTACAGACACAGACAGCCTACATATCACAGCTATTGTTCATGCACGTTTTGTCTTGGAATCCTCCTTTTAAACTTAACTATTAAGTGGCCAGTTTATCTACAAAGCTGTGTCATCTATTTATTGCTACTCTGGTGGTTTTCACATTGTTGATAATTAGATTCACTTAACAAATCCAGTCATGAAACACCCAGAAAGAATGATTTTTGTGCTAGGGAAAGACAAAAAGGGATATTAATTTTGCAGAAATATTTTTAAATCCTAGTTATAGCTCCTTGAACCTCTTTTTTCTTCATATTTAAACTTTATAGTGTAATACAAGGTACAGAGTTTCTTTTCATATTCCAAGTTTACAGCTGAACAAATACATATTAATATAGAAGCTGTAATATATTCTGAGTTAAGCTGTCATAAAATCTAGGGCTTTTCACATCATCACTTTTGAAGGTCAGTGCCACAGAGAAGAAGCATCTGTATTGGATCACCATGAACGTTTGTAATACATTGCAATAAATACTGCAATATATTTCATTTTTATACGTTTTTGATGAAGAGGCAAAAGTGCATCTTCAACAGTAGCTTTTCAAAAATTGCTCATCTGTTTGGAATGGCTGTAAAAGAGATTGAAGCTAAACATTATTCATAGATACATTACAGCTCCTCACTGAGACCAGAGCTGAAATGAGAAGAGTTTTCCAATGATATTTCATTTGGAATATTGATTTTTCTGAGCTTGTCCCACACAGCTCCTGCATGAGTGTTCCAGGCAAGTATAAGAAGATGTAGATTACTGTAGCTGGCTTTCTTTCCTAAATTTATTTTTCTTCTCCCAACTGGATTGCAAACATTTTGCTTATTTTGGGCTTTAATTCTCCTAGAACACCTAACAAAGAGGGTGAAGACTACTTTTTGCAGAAATTTTTTGAAAATGAGACTATTATTTGCTTTTCAGAGACTGCCTGAATCAATTCAGACTTTCCTGAATTGAGCAGAACACTTTTGCCTCTCACTTTTGCCCAACTATGAAAAGTAACAATTTTTTTACTGTGAAATACTTTCTAACAGATTAGGTTGCTGGGTGCAGAAACCTGGAAAAGTCCAATCAATAGATTATGAAAATGGCAGTAGACTACTCCACCTAGGAAAAGTTAGTCTGGCGAGAAATCTGATGCTGTTTTTTGTTTTTTTTTTTTTAATTTGCAGCAGATTCTCTAGTTCTCTAGTATTTAAACTGCAGAATTTACTTTAGGGTTGCTTGAGGACTTGACTGTCTCTGAAATTCCCTTATGGTCTGGTCAAATGATCTCTTTAGATCACCACAAGGCATAGTGACAAAGAGCAAGGGGTCTGTACTGTACCTGCTTCTTATGGCAGTTTAACCTTGAGGAACTGAAATCAGTCTGACTCCTGCAGTGTAGTGAGCTCCTGCAGTAATGGAACATCCTGCTTTTAATCTCTGTTCCCATGTGCCTGGGGGCTGCTGCTAAAAGGACAACTGCAGCTTTTCAGCAGTTTCTAAAATGAAAAAGTCCATGGAAAGAAGGAGAAGAAAAAGAAGTCTCTGACTTCAAGTTAGGGCTCTGTCTGCAGGGTGTCAAGATGCAGAGGGTGGTGTGAGTACCAGCAGGCTCCATGGGCATCTACATACTCCACCTTGGTGCAGCTCAGTGTGCACTGCCAACAGGGAACTAGCTGATTGGTGCCACCCTATTCTCTCTGCTGCCTTACAAGGGCTTACACAAAGTCGTAATTTTCAGCTTTGCCTGTGGGTTGCGTTCCTTGAGGGCATTCATCCCCTCCTGATGCAGGCCATCAGCATATAAAGTTTCAACCAGGTAGAAAATAGGCTTTACAGGGGACCTGTCCTTCACAGCAGCTCCAAACCTGGCACCAAAAGTTGAATGTAATTGTCCTTTTTCTTTTTTGGATGACAGACCAGAGACAGTCAAGTCCCTCAAAGAACTGTTTTTCCATTCCATAATGACTTATTTATTTCACTATACATTGGATTCTACAAGAACTACAGAATATCAACACATTGCACATGCTAGAAGAAAATGCATTAACAGTAACATGAAGTAGTTATGATTTTATGAATTCACAATCTTGTGGGATCCTTTATTAAAATGTGACAGGTTGAACAGTGGATATTATATCTGGATCTGTCTTAGATGAATAAAATGAAAATGTCAAAAAGGCTGAGTTGCTATAATTCCGTGAAGTACTGAAGTGGTTTCTCAAGCATTTCACATTATAATGTGAAAACTACATGCACACACACACTAACCAACCAACCAACTAACTAACCAACCAAATTAAAATTTCTAATAAAACTTGGAAGTTCAACCTTTTTTTGCTCTACATTTTAAGGTTTTCTAAACTCAAAGAATCTTATACCATTAATGTAAAGATTGTCCCCAAGATCTGCAAGTATCTCAAATTTGAGGTGCCTGTATCACTATTAGAAGTCTAATGGGATGGGATTTAAATGGATGGGATTTTAAAAAAAATTCCTTGGAAAATGCTTTTGTGAAAAAAACTTGTTGTAGAAACACAGGGTTTTTAGCTAATTGCTTTCTCACAAACTGGTTGATGCAGGATGTGCTAGCTTATCAAAAGTGAATGTAAAGGAGTGGCAAAATAGCCAACTGACCCAAAACATATTTTGCAGCTAGCATATTATTTGTAATAATTACAACAATGTTTTTTGACACTTGTTCAGTTTATACCAGAGCCTACTATTTGAAAGGTATGTCACCACCAGATTAATGTCTTATCTCTGCACTTTTTCACAAAAAACTTTGAAAGACATAGGCTTGATCCCATGTATAAAGTAAACAAATAATTTCAGTTGATTAAAAACATGAAAAGTTTTTTCATTCCATAGCTTATTTTTAATTATAGGAAAAAAAATCCAATAAAAATCCAGAAGGGAAAAAAAAATTAAAAATTCTGACTCTGAAATAGCTACTCTAACTGAGGGAACTCCTAAATTACAATTTAGTTCTGAAAACAATGAAGAGCAATTTTTCCAGGGTTTTATTCACTACATTTTTGCTTGAAACTGCATAGAAAGAGTGGGCATTAGTGGAGACAATAAGCAGCTAAATATTGAGCAGATTTATTTGAAAGTTTGTATCTTCTCCCACTGATGGCAGCAATAAAGCTTTCAGCAGTGTAAAACTCTCAAGAAACATTCCCTGAAACTATGGCCAAATGGGACTATTTTTCACTCAAAGTGTGTACCACGTGAGGGCCATAAACTGCCACAGGGTCACATTTAACAGTGGAACCAAGCTAAATAAAATGAGAACCAAGCAGGTAACTTAGACTCCAGCCTTCCCCACCTCCCCACCCTAATATTAATCTTAGTGATTTGAAAACTGAGTTGGTTTTGCTTTATAAATAAATAAATCACTTGCTTTGACAAGTGAATTTAGCTGGAGGCAAAATGAGATCTTTTGAATACTGTTTGTTATTGTACTGTTTCTGTCAAAAGTCCAAAGTCTAGGAATAATGGAGTTTAAGAGAGACACTTTCTTCTGAGATCTATAAGGAAGAAACAGTTAGAGCATCTATTGAGTTAAAAAACAAAGAAAACATCTAAACCCATGCAAGTGGTAGACATAGGGTGGGAGTTTTTAATCTGTTGATGTCTGTTGACATGTTCTCATTGTTGTTATGAAGCTTCTGGATACACTTGCACTCATGTCACTAAGACAGATTTGTTTTCTATTTCATTCTTTTCATGCAGTGACCACAGATGACTAATGACTTTTGAATTACATTTATTAATGCTTTGCACTTGTTTCTGTTGCTGTGTGTGTTCAGACAGAGGAAACAGAATACCCTCAGATTCTGTGTTTGGCTTTTTCCTCCTTTCACCTTGACAGCCTTAGTATTGAAAAAATAAATAAAGGAGTTTTTTTTTCACAACCAAGAAAAAGGTTTCTGCAGTACCTTAAGAAATTATATTCAATACATCATTTATCCAGTTTTACTGAACATATTTTCAAGCCATATGGTGCAAAAAGTAATGCAACATTTCAATGCAAGATTTAGGAAAACATAAAACTGTTAGGACCATAATTATTTAATGAAGATTACCTGCCTTAAAGTGGCGAACTCTAGTGTTGGACATTTTATTCTGAAAAGCCTTTGACTGGCCAATATTTCAGTTCTCTTACAGCTAAAAATCATTTTCCTAAATGATTGAAAATAATCAAACCTTTGTTCTCTTTTAAGAAACTAACATGATTCTGTCCTTTCATATTGCTCCAAAAATAATAATTAAAAAAAATACTGCAAAACATAAAAAACTCATGAAACTTAAATTCTTAATAATGGAGATTGTTGTTATAATATCATATATAATATGATATTATGTGTTCCTCATTTAAATATGTCTTTTGTACATGGCATCAGCATAAATATCAACACAGTCTGAATGCTGATATTTCTGCAATGATTATTAGTTAGGGAGACATTAAAATGTGCTAGAAGTGCAGCCATTTTTTTGCCTTTCCTACTCAATATTTTAATGTCATTTTCACACAATCCTGAAGATTTTTCTTAGATGGAGCTGTCAACAAAGTTTATAATTACCTTTCAGGAGAATTCAAGAATCACTGACAGGCCCAGAAGAATAATTGTTGCAACAATGTGGATGGAGAACAGAAAGAAGGCAGATCATGCCAGGTACTGATAATATTTTTCTTTGGGAAGACATTGGTTTTCAGTAGACAACTGAAATGTATTAGATCTAATTTGCATGAATTGCAGTAAGGCATTTAGGGGAACTCCTGGGGTAAAGAAATTGGGAATTAGGAAACTGTTTGTAAGGTGGGTTAGAAAGTTAAAGGGAGATGAGTGACACTGTGGTAAGTAAGGAACTTGCACAGTGGAGGGGAGCTGTTAGGACAACATCTCAGCTCTTAGCAAAAGCTGTGGTCAGCTTTCCTTTAATGACCTTTATGCAAGAAAAATGTTTCCAACTCTAATAATGAAATGTAAATTGCAGAATGGAAGACATCACCAAAAAGTACAAAGGGATGCAAAGACAGTTTGGAAAAACAAGAGACACAATTATGATGTGGTCTTTAATGAAACAGCTAATATTTACCAGACAAAGTCATTTTAGCAAAGATGGATGGAATGGATACTTTCTTACAAACCCTTGTGAGGAGTTTATCTAGAATTCAAAACACAACTCTAATCACAGAGGTTCAAGAGAGATGAATTCAGTGTGGCTAATAAGATGGCAGGGGGAATAAAAAAACCATGTTGCAGTCAGAACAGAGGTGTCTGCCCTACTGAGGGAACAAAAATCTGCACTGAAAGAGAATATACTTCGAGTTTCAGAGTTTTGAAAGTCTGGGCTATTCATTGTTACTGTTTCAGATGGACGTGCATTGCCTTTTTTCCTCAAGGGTGGAGGAACTTACTCTGAAAGTGTATCTTAAAAATAATCAAAACAAAAATCAATCAACTCCTCCCCATGATTTGGTGAAGCAGAAACAAGAACATCTTTCTGCCTGGTAAATACTTTCAGAAGGCTGGTCTGCAAAGCCCATTTTACTGAGTCCGTTTGTGTTCACAGTGCAGAGCCTCATACAGGCTTACACAAGCAGAATACATTAGAAAAACACTCATAAATAAATATTTCATATGCTCCTTAATCAATGTTTTCTTTCCTTTTCAAATCCAAGCAAATGTCACTTCATTGCAACTTGCTATCCAAGACGTTGTGGCATACATTCTCATTAAATTATTCCTTATTACATTACTAATTCCTTGAAGTCTTCATCTATTTCATTCCTAACCTTGGAAAGAGCAAGGTTTCTTTTTAATGAGCACCATAGCTTTCTGACTCCTTAACTTTCTTGGTTATCTTTACTGAAATTTATTTTTCCACTGTTAGAATAATCCAACACTCTGACAGTATATATCTATTAAAATTTTTAGCTTAATTTGCTGCAAAATTCACCCAATAATATATCCAAAAATCAGAACCAAACATTTTTCATCTCTCAGTTTTAGTAAGGGTTGTATATTTAAAGGTATGTCTATTCATATACGTGTTCAAATACAACAGTAGAGAGAGGACGGGGCTATTTTCTTTAAAGAAATACTTTCTCCATCCCCTGTCCTCACTTCTCTCTTCCATTGCATATATGCATTTTCCCCTCCTTCTCATTTCTTGTCTTTAATCCATGAGGTTGTAGACACTGCACAAAAGTCAGGAATAGTCTTCCTGATCTTTCATGTACCCACTATATGTTGAAAAAAAAATTCCTTCTTCTGTCTGTAAGAGACAGGCTTCTTAAGCTGTCCCATGGAGTACCAAATGACAATGATGCATGGAAAATATTCCATGAAATTAATTACAGATTGAAGGAAGTGAAGGGAGAAAAGCAGAAGACATAAAATCCACAGAATGCTTTCTAAAGAATCAATTGAATAAATATACCTGCTTGTGAGACAACTCAATACATCATCTTGTCTTCTGAAAATATGCAAAGCCATTTTCATTCCCTGGTCTTGAATTTTCTTTAATGAGTTAACAATGAGTTCTGTTAAATGAGATCTATTACACAAGCTAAAGACCTAAACAAGATTTGTTTTTAAGTGATTCACTATCCATCATCTTACTATTCAAAATTCAGCTTTAGAAAATATCATAGGTAACATCTCTCAAAAAGGAAAATTCAGTTCCTGTCTTGCTCCTCTCATTACTGCTTCTAATGTGATTTGCAGTCTGTCAACCAAATGTAACATAGGCACACACAATGGCTATGACTATGTCTGCTGAATTATCCATTCCTCTTGCTCAGTCTAGTCACTCACATCTATTCACAAAACGTGTTTGAAGATCAAATGGCTTCTGGTGGGCTTAGTTTTAGATCATCTAGATCTGCAACTGATAGCAGCCCATTTTAACCAACTGCAGCATTCCACTGAACATTGTCCCAAACTGCTAAACAAAAGACTCTCTTATTCTTGGGGGAAAGACAGCATGTCCTAGTGGAGACTTTAGAAAATACATCTTAATTTATTATGTCATGGAGTCATGCAACACTACTAAAAAAGGAAAGGATGCTGTGGCTGAAGGTACTGAATTAGTTCTTACATGACTTCAAGTTATTACATGCTTTTTGTATGACCACAAGTGATTTACCTCTCTATCCCTTTGTTGTAAAACATGAATAAAACCATGATTTCTTATTCACTTTTTGTCTCTCTTCCTTGCAGCGTGAGCTAGTAGGATATGAATTGCACCCTTTGAGTATACATGGAACTGCACAGCGAGACTTTTCTGCACTGTATCATTTGAATAAAATACCTGGTAACATTCAGAGAACTCTGATGTTTTCAGAGCACCCTTGCTACTTTGAAAACGCTCCTGTTACATTCTAATTTCTAAACAGCAGCGTGATCCCACTCATTCTAACCCTTGAAACTACTCCTGGAGAAGATGTGCAAGATTAAATTTATGAAAAAAATGCCTGCATACACTTAGAATCATAGGATAGTTTGGGTTAGAAGGGACCTTAGAGATCTTCTAGTTCCAACATCCCTGTCCTGGGGAAGGTCACCCTTCAGTGACACCTACTATGACACTTACTCTTTCCTCACATATGTTTCATAACCTCCCCTTAAGCTTTTCTAGCCATGGAACCTTCACAGCACCCTTTAGCAGGGTGCTCATGCCATTGTTTCATTTTCTGTAGGCTTAGCCATGAGTGGCTATGTGGTTGCAGATTGCCCCAAATATCAGTATTCCTCCCCTCAAGGGACATGTTCAAAGTTGCATTCAGGATAAATTCTGTACTAACTGCTTCTTCTCAAGGCTCATTTAGCAGAGATTCTTTGAAAACCATCTGCTGCAAGAAGTCCTTTTGTACCCTTCCTCTCGTCCCCTGAAGGAACCTCTGGAACCCTTCTCATCTTCAGCTCTTCAACTAATGTCGTACTGTGCTTTCTTTTACCAAATTCACTGCAGCTGCTTCTGTTTTTACACTTATGTTTTCAGAATTTACCTGTTACTCCTTTGGTTTCTTCCTGAACAGGAGTCATCTCCAGTCCTTCCTGCATGTAGGATGTCACACAGATGTAAAGGCTGCATGATAGTTTCCATTCCCCAAGTACACTTTCTGTTTCCTTTTTTTCTTTTTCTAACTTAGTTCTTTATACTATGTGTTTAGCTCTAAGTTTTCTGTCAAATCCTGTTTCAGTTTGTGACAGATTTAAATTCAGAAATGCCAAATTTGAATCTGACTTTTTTCCCAGCTTTTTAAAGCATTTTCCTGTCATTTTCTACAGCAGTAGCTGTAACATTATTGAGCTTGGACACCCTGGACTTGAAGTAAAACGCTATTTATTATCTTATTCTTCAGAATGCCATTTAACCTCATAACTGCTGAATATGGTCTTTTAACTATCATAACAATATTTAATATGTCAAATATAGTAAGCACTAAAATTTGACATCCCTGGTTTTCTACTGATGCTACTTCTAGATAGGAAAAAAAAATTGTTCAGAAGCTCATTACTCATATTTCATCAAAAGAACCTTTTGATACTACTTGGCTTGCTTTTTTTAAAACCCTCTTTCGTACACATATATACTGGGAATTATTCTTTTGCTCTCTTCTTCAAACATTTCCTATTTTAACACAACCAACTTTGTTCCAAAGCTTTTGTTGCTGCTAGCACACAAGGTTGTGCACCAGGATTTATTTTATAAATTACAGAGATTTCACTACTATTTAAGCTGATGTTCCAGTTCTCATATATAATTCTTTGAATAAATTTCACACAGAGACCTCCTTTTACTTGTTGTCCAAACCACATCCTTATTTTAATTTTAGATACATTCAGTCATCCTTAATCAGCTTTTCTAGAAGATGGTTTTGCTTCTTCCAACCAGAGTTTGTCTAAACACCAGACACTGCTCAAATCTGTTTTTTTTCTCTATCCTGCAAAATTTTTCATCCTGTTTCTTTTGAGGAAATTCCAATTCATTATTTAGACTTTCCTTTGAGTGTTTGATCTTGTTCCATTTCTGTATGCTCATAGGAGTTTTAAGACTTAGTTATCCAATACATTAACTTTTCTTGTTGTCTCTCCTCAAAATATATGGCCTGTCTTGGTTGCCTTCCTCAGCCTGCCAAATCTATATTTGTTTTTTATGTAGAAAAAGATTTTCTGAGAATCCTTTTCTCATTTTGGGAGTCCTGATTTTTGCTATAATTTGATCTCAAAATGGAAACTGCTCAGGATATCTGGTCTTGAATGTTTTATATCTGTTTCAAGTTTATTGGTATACATAAAAAGATTTTTTTCCCTCTTTCTTAGGATAATATTTTCTCTATATCTCCTCACAGCACTTCAGTAGTTGATCAGTTCCTGTTATCCTACTCAAGTCATCCACTGTTTTACAGGGCAGCTTCTATTGCTCTGCCCCATCTGATATGTTACAGTCAGAACAGAAGGATTTGGCACTTTGGACCATACACTAGGTGCCAAATTTCTTCAAATATTAATAAACTGCAGTTACATAATATTTCAAACTGGATTTTAACAGACATTTACAGCTCATTCTGTAAACTGCCCTTTTGGCATTTTACCTTTAAACAGCATAACTAAATACTTCATAAAGGAGAAAAGGTCTGTTTTTTTGGGAAATAAATGTTTATTGCAATGCATAACCAAGGTTATTGTATTTAAAAATCATTAAATACTTGTCAACAAATTTTAAGTAACTTTCAAATATATGGAGATATGTAGAGGACTTTTATATATATGTGTGTATATATATATGTGTGTGTGTATATATATATATATATATATATATATATATATATATATATGTGTGTGTGTCTGTGTGTCTGTGTTCTCACAGGTCTATTAAATACTGGCTAAATTGATATAAAAGTATTTGGCTTCCACCGATGAGCAGGGTTAGAAAATGCAATTAAAAGAAGAAAATCTCAGAGTGAAAAAATGAATGTTTTTGCTAAGACTGACATGAAGAATTGCAAAACCAATCATGTATTGTTTTGAACACCATTTCTAGAAGTTTTCTCCCACATTTTCAAACTATTTTTAGTTAAAACATTTGCCTTCAGCTGCCTGCAGCCAGAACTTCAATAACTAGAAAATAGCACAGGTCAGATTGTCAGTTGTGTATTCCATTCATGTAGCATTTTGAGTACATACCAAGTTGCTATACACAGCTGGAGTCCCTGTTTGCAGGAACCAAATGACAGTTTTTTAAAGGAGTTTAGCAGGGGAATAAAATGTCAAAGTCTTCACATTACTTGTTCCCTCCCTGCTTGAGAGGTCTCTCTTTTTTGCACCTCCTATTCTTTTAAATTTCCGCATTCAACAGAATCTGGATCACAGTCTGTAAATTGTGTCAGGTCTTTTGTCTTTCTGTTCAAGGTGAATCAAGCTTCATCCAAGTTGCTTAGTGAAACAATCTAGACTTGTCTATTAATCTGCTTCAAATACATGGGCTGGAAATAGCTCTGAGGAAAGTGATCTGTTAAAGGTATCGATCCTTATTTGGCTTTTTACATCATGGATGTTTTTCCCAGATGGATACTGCTTGCTCTACAAGTTTTGCTAGCTAAAAATCCTGCATGCCAGCATCAAGCTTTGGGATGGAGGTCCCACAACATTTGTATTTTGTGATTCAATTCCATACCCTGTTCTGATAAAAATGTGTTTGGATTTAACTCTTTCTCTTATTTTATAAAATGTCCATTAAAACAATAATTAATCCAAATTTTTCCTCCTACTTTCCACTTGGGGACCCCTCCAGCAGTTGCTCTAATTTACCCAAGCTGCTAATTCCTCCTAAAATACCTCAACCTATTGAAATATTTTGGATTATTTTTTTTACCACTAGATATTTCCAAAGGGCACGAGCCAAATTTTGCTGTCTTTTGGGTCATGTTAAGAGTCTGTATATTGCAATTTAAATTAAGATAAAGCACAATTTCTTCAATCCAAGTAAGAGGAGCTATTACTGGTGAGAGGACTATTTAGAGGAAGCTATAGCCTGACCCCTAGACTTTGGATTTTAGTAGTTATTGAAATCTTCCTTTTTTCTCCATCTACTTCATCAAACATTAATTAAACGTTTCATATTTTATATTTTAGTTTTTTTATAGCTTTTCTAGTTCTTGCTCATAGTTCGCAGCACCATAAGACTGTCCTTCTTAGAGCAAAAAGCATGATGACACTTGCTGAAGAGGTTACAAACCTTGCTTTCTTGCTTGTCTTCCAAGTATCAGTATGATTAAGAAGCTCAGGTGAGGTGTATTTTTCACCCTATATTAGCATATTTTGTTTTAAACAAACTACTAGAAGTACGTAATTTACAAGAAACAAATGGGTTTCTTTATTCTGATTTTTGTATTCAAAATTCTTCTATTTATGGTAATAAAAAAGGTAATGTATAGGAAGCATTCTCATTATTTCTACCAAATTACTTTTTGCCCCTGCCCCATGGGAAGGGAGGGATGCAGCAGAAGTTCAAGTTATTGATTTCTGTATATATTTTGGCCCTGGTGTGTACGTTTCATACTTTGAACTGCAAGTGATAGAGCATTTGTCAAACAGGAATCTGTTTCTTCTTTCATTTTTTTAACTACTTCACAATGCAAAAAGGCATAAACATACTACAGTTTAATGATACATTACCAACATGATGTACATTTAGAAATAAAATAATAGAGGTGAAACTGATTTTATGTTTTAGAAATTTAGCACCAATTAAAAACTCTAGTAAATGTTTATTTGTCCATTCTTTTATTTCCCATATAAAGCTTACGCTTTAATGCTTTAACAATGTGCAAAGAAAACAGCTTATCTTTGTAAAAAAACACTTTATAAAATTATACAACTTGACATTGCTTTCTTAAAAATAGACCTTTGTAGACATTTTGTGCATGAAAATCTTGTATTATTTGAGGCACAGCATTCCCACTGCAGTGTTGCAATAACCTTTGGTTTGCTGTTCTTACCTCCTGCTGTAGCAAGCTGGCTTTTTGGGGCCCTGCTTATTTACACAGAAAGTTTACTCTTTGTAGAGCATATGAGCAATAGAGCTGTCTGCAAAAAAGGAGGAATAAAAATGCTGAAGACACATGTTCTAGTTTGAAAGTTGTAATTATACATAATCTTAATGAAGAATTATTGTCTTGTTTCTCACCAGGTTAATTTTTTCATAATAGCCATTAAGGGCCATGGTCAGGACCCTGAGGTTAGTTCTATAGCACCTCTTATCATTGCCAGAGGCAGGGGACAGAGACTTTTCAGTGAAGAAGGGAGTCCTTCAGGTCGAGAAAACAAGCTGACTGAATGGTCTGGCATTTTTTATTGTCAGGGGCTTTCTGTATAATTAGTTTCTTTTTCTTTCACCTTCTATTGTTAGTTTTTTTGTGGTTACTGTTCATTTGCTTGTCTCCCTGCTATTTACAGTGAATTGTTCTTATCTCAACCTGTGATCTTTCTCTTCTGTGCCTCCAGCTGGAGGGCTGTGGTGGGAAAGGGGCAGGATGGTTTTCAGTGAGAACAGTAAATTATAGAACATAGTTTCTAAACCACAAGAATGATGTAAATCTATACCCAATTATTTTCTTTACACAAAAGTCAAAGATAATTTTACTTATCTCTGACAGATATCTAGTAACAACAACCACCTTTTCCTTAACTGAGTATCAGAAGGGACAGATTATTTTCTCCTAGAAACACATCTAACAACTTTTTCCAAAAGCAGTTGTCACTCAAAATATATCATGCTTGTTCTGAAAGTCCAGGCCTAAAAACCAGTGTATGTGCCATGTGTTTATGCCTAGTGTCTACCAACAATTAAATACTGCTCTTCACTGTGCCTTGCATTTCCTACACAGATGCTTTTCCTGTTCTTCCTGGTGACTTTTGGTAAAACAAAATTTTCTTTTTTGAGAAGGGTTGAACTGTGAATCTCCTAGCTGCGTAAATCATCAGAGAGAGCACTGGCATGCACAGTTATTCAGTTTATCCTGGATGTTTTTCACTTTCCGCATGGGTGTGGTCTGGAGTGGAAAGGGTTATGACACAATGGATTCTTTCTTAATGGGTCTTTCATAGAATCCTTAAGGTTGGAAAAGACCTCTAAGACCACAGAGTCCCACTGTTGATAATCAAGTCCAATTCACATCCAATCCGCACATATATTCACTACTGCCATTCACCAAAGATTTCAAGATTCTGCTGCTGGGCTGCTTGCCACTCTACTAAAAGGCTGTCAACCAATTAAATATAATTGTTAAGAGGAAATAGCTTGGAAACATCAAGCTCTCGATTTCCACATCAGCCTCAGATGATGACAACCTTCACCAACATACTCATAGGTACATTGGTACTCATAGGTATTAAATTGGTACTCATAGTACACAGGTACATCAAAGTGAAAATAATAATTACTATCTTCTTACTTGCACTCCCATGAGCAATTTGGAAAGGAGAACACAAATCTACACTTGTGTCTAAAAGTAGCAGTCATTTAATAAAAACAGCTGTCCAGGGAACCTAGGAGCATTCCCCAGAGACTGGTTTTCAAGACACTCTCCTAAGTGCAGAAGAAGAAAAAAAAAAAAAAAAAAAAAAAAAAAAGTAAGTATAGAACATGCACTTGAACATCACTTCATCGTACAAAGTACTAGTAAAGGAAGTCAAAGAAGATGCTTTGATGACCAATGAGGCTAAGAGTATGTGGAGATAATGAGAATCAGAGGCTGCAGGAGCCTTAAAGAGTTAAGGGGGCAGTTCTATCTGTAACACCTGTAACAGAGGCACTTTCCAAGAATATGAGTGGCCGTTCTGACCTTACACTGTGGCAGAGCAGAGTATTTCTCTCAATGTTAAATTTTGCTGAATTTCATGTGCTTTCCCTTAAAACCATAGATTATGAACAGTTTGGGCTAGAAACAGTCTCTGAAAGGAGATTTGCCTATCTCTCATTGTACAATTATAATATGAAGCACATGAACTATTCTCTAATTGATCACATATTTTTGACATATAAGTTTGTGCAATAAGCTTTATTCCATTTTAAAGCTATTTTAATCATTTGGTTGCTTTGCTCCTTCACCATGGAAAGCATTGTTCCAAATCACATCAGTTTGCTGTATTTTATATCAGTCCCAATAGTCTATTTTGCAGTTCGCAGAGTAAATACCCATATCCACACTGTATCATACCCAGCTGGCTTCTGTCATTTAACCAAACTGGCTTCATTGACTTCAGTGAAGACAACAGAATAAAGCCCAGTTTATACACACATAAATAAATGAATATAAATATAAATAAAATATAAATAAAATATAAATATAAATATAAATATAAATATAAATATAAATATAAATATAAATATAAATATAAACATATATAAATTTATGTATCTTCATACTGTAGATTTTTTTTTAAACAAAATCCAAATCTAGTTGGACTTTTTTCTTATTTTTTAAACTATAAAGAATAGTATCACCTGGTATCACCTACATTTTATAGCACAGTGCAAATGTTTGCTGGAGTATAAAAGTGTGTGGTAAGGGACATCAAAATATGGGACTAGTGCCATTCAAATACAAGTGCTAAGTTAAAGGACAATAAATAGGATATTAAGTCTTATTACTGCAGACATTTTTGATAAATAATATGTATTGGAATTAACTGCATTGTTAAGAAAATAGATGATATTTTGTTAAGTGTGCAAAGGGTGAAGATGAACAATTTCTTTCTGTATGATGCATTATTCCACATCTTTTACTCTCTAGGATTTCAGATGAGTCAGTAAATAAACAACGAGGCAGCGAAAACTTTCTCTGTAGACCTGGAAACTAGGGATCACAGAGGCTCTAAAATAATCATTACAAAATGAAATCAGGCCTCAGGATACAGCAGCTGCAGCTGGAGGGCAGGTAGAAAGGAGAGAGGGGAAAAAATACACTGAGAAAGAAAGAGAAAGAAGGAACAACAGACCCTAACACCTTTTACAAAAGAGATGGTGAACTTTCTGGTGTGCAGAAAAGCTTTCACTTCAGAGTGTCTGCTGGGAAATGCAAAACCTTGATGATAGCACAGTAACCATTAGTGGTTTTGAAAAGTGTATCCAAGATCATAAGGAATTTTAAAATGTATGAGAGGTGACATATAGAAACTAAGGGTCAAGCCTGTCTGCCACTTCTGAGCAGGAAAAAGGGGATTCTTAATGTAGCATGAGGCTGGCTGAAGCAGGTGCTGATTTTTTCTGTATGAATCTTGTGGTTTTTGACAGCACTTGTGACCACAATGGTGCATATAAATATATATATATCTATCTATATCCTTTATCATCCTCATTTCAAAAGGGGTGAGAGAAACATACCCAAATGCTAGATCCTAGCCTTTGGGCTTGCCAGCATCACAGGTGGAGCAGAGAGAAAGCTTCTATTAGTGAAGAAGGCACAAAGTTTCAGCTAGCTGAACTCATAAATTTTTTTACCAGCCACCTGTGGCTATAATACTATGCATGGATCACAACTTATATTTTCATTTGTCTATCTGCAAAAGATTGATGAGAGTTGTCATCTGTAAAGAAGAAAAATTGTTCAGCTTCTGGGTAAGTGTACAGCAAATCTTAAGATTTCCTGAGAAATTTATCATTTTTCTCACCACTTAAACTCACATATTTAATCCAAGAAATGAGCCACAGAAGATGCTAGAATCTCAAGCTGTGGGATAAGAAAAAGAAATGGCAATTTGTCTAATGACCCAGAACAACTGAAAATTGCATGTTTGACTTTTTATTAAAGACAAAAATACACAATAGCTAAGAAATATTTTTAAAAGATACTAAGACCCACATAGTTCTTAGAAAAGCAACTTGAAGACTTGAGTTCAAGGCAGAGGTCTGTAGTGCCTCTTCCTTGCAGTGAGGCATGTTGTCACCATCATCTGACAGGCCTGTAGGTGCTTACCAGAAATCAGTATCAGAAATCAGAAGGGAAACCCCCAGCAGACAAGGCGAGCCTGGGTCCCTAAGCTGGAGGGTGAGTAGCACTCAGCAAAGCTGTGCAGGAACAAATGGGTTCTTTCAGTGACACTGTTAAAGGCAGATGGTGCTATGAACCAAGTTGAGGAACTGGCTGATGCTCTGGGTCTGCAAGGGATGTGGGCATCTCATCCATCCTCAGTGTAAACACTCACCTCTGAATTTGCAGCCACACAGAAATTCTGGAGGGAGACAGAAAACAAGTACCTTCAACAGTAAAAATTTTTTTTGAAGTGTTTTATATTTATTAATACATACTGCTTTTCTGGGGTCTTTTCAGCTCAATTTACGACATAAAAGGTATAAGAAGTATCTCTTCCTTCTTGACTTAAACATTATTTTGGTTCTGTGTTTTATTCTAAGTAAATAGCTGCTTAATCCAATCAGCCCTGGATGATTAAATCCATCTCAATATGGCAGACATTTTTACAAAGTTAAAAATAGCCTTTTCCTGACACTGACAGGCACATTGTAGAGTATCTTAGGATATTCTGTTTTCAAGAAGGTTATTCAGCATCAGATGAACCTATTATTAACCTATTGCTGTTTGCTATGTAGAAACTTACGTGCTTTAACCAGTTTTGTCTCAATTATAGCTATATGCAAAACTCCATTTTTTAAAAATATATTTGTGTCTTTTAATAATAAGTTAAAAATAGCATGATTTTATATTTTTCGCATGCTAAAATGTGTGAATTGACTTCACTGGAATGAGGCTCTGTAAAGAAATATATATATTTATATTTATATATTTATCTATTTATATATATACATATGATGGCAGGGACATCTTTCTTTCTTTTAAGAGTTGTAATATAGCATTTATCAGTAACAAGTACTGCATGACATTGTTAAGTTGCTTTAATTAGTCAAAATATTAGGAACTGTATCCAACACAGCTATGGCAGAATCTGCAATCTTCTGCTGTCTCCAAAATAAAATCTTAAACAGACACTGACCTTCACAGGCCCTAGACAGAAACCTACAAGTGATCTGGTCTCAGAGCACTAAAATTCCACCCTTGAAGTTTGTTTTCTCCTTTGTAGGAGATGTTAAGAGCTGGTTTTTTTTCCCTGTGCTACTTGCTCTGTGGCATGTAAGCTGAACCTCTGAACCCAGGTCACTTGTAGGTTTCTTGACCAGGGAATCATACAATAAATCATAGAATGGCATGGCTTGGATGTGTCCCTAAAGATTATCTCATTCTAACTTCCCTGACAAGGGCAGGGGCACCTCACACTAGGCTTGGTTGTTCAGGGCCCCTTTCAGAATAGCCTTGACCACTTTCAGGAATGGGGCACCCACAACCTCTCTGGGCAACCTGTTCCAGTGCCTCACCACCCTCATAATGAGGAATTTCTTCCTAATATCCAGTCTAAATCTACCCTCTCTCAGTTTCAAGCTATTCTCCCTTGTCCTATCACTGTATGCCCTTGTAAAACTCTCCATCTCCAGCTCTCTTGTATCTTCCATAAGGTGCTGCAAGGTTGCTCTAAGGTCTTTCTGGAGCCTTCTCTTCCCAGCTCTCTCAGCCTGTGCTCATAGCAGAGGTGGTGCAGCCCTCTGAACATCTTAATGACCCTAACCATGCACCAGCCAGCCTGTGTTTGTGCTGGTGCAGACCTTCCATTGACTTTGTTGAGCTTCATGAGGTTTGCATGAGCCTAACTCTGAAGCCTGTCAAGAGCCACAAAAGGTACAGCGAAACAATAAAAGGTAGCTGACAAAATGCTGCAAAATACTTTCAGCGGTGGCTTTTCAGATTAGTTTTTTAATGAGAAGCGTAGGTGGCAACTCATTCATTTCTTGTCAGAATGAAACAGCTTCTTCAATTGTTGCTAATTGCTTCCAGCAGTAAATGTCTAGTACAGCAAAGCACAGAAAATCTGTCATTTTAAAGAATTTTAAAGGAATTATTTTCCTACGTAAAATGAAAGGAGCTGTAACATAAATATGTGGTTTTTTGTAATTAAAAAAATTAATACCAACAAGAAGTGGTCATCAGGGCAAAACATTATCTAAGTTATCTTGAGATTTTTGTTCTCACTGCTTATCATAGAAGAGCAAATCCTAAAATATGTGTTCACCCCTTTTATCGTCACTCAGACAAAGCTGCCATTTAACATTAATGATCTGAATGATCCTGTTGCCTTTGCAGTGAATATTTCCTTTTCATAGCTCCTTGCTTGCCTCTGATAAATCACAAAGCTAGCATTTTTGCCTATCTTCATTCATAGTTATAGATCTCAAAAATTAGCAAGAGCAGAGCTGGACACCTCAGGTAGGGCAGTCACAAGAAGCACCATTTGTTGCTAATGGGAATGGGCAAATAATTATTTGACATAATTGTCAAGTGGAAGGGGTACTCCTGTCTACAGGAGTGTTTTCTACTAAATGCTTATAGGAGACTTTAAATTATAATAATGCCACTTATTTTTCTTCTGACTAACTGGAAATTACTATTGCTTGAAGATCATTATTGCATGAGAGTATGCCATTCTGTGAGGAAACCGTGGTTTAGAAAAATGACAATTTGATCAGTTGAGCCATTCAGTCTTAGAAATCTGACCAATTAAAATACATGTTGAAAAATACAGCATTTGATAAGAGAACAATAATTTTTTGATTCACTGAAATGCAATGCTTGAATTAAACTGATCTGGTGTCTTTTTTTTTTTTTATTTTTTTTTTTTTTGGTTCAAAATGCCCAAACTTACCAACAAATATTCCAATTTTCAGTCAGTACTTACTGTGGCAGAATAGCAATTACATGCATTACCTGACCCATGTCAACAGGAGAATATATTAGCAGCTTCTAAAGTCAGGTTGCTTACTGTTATTCAGACCATAGTATGCTTACTTCTGAAGGACAAACTAGAGTAATCTTACTGCAAGTACACAAAGGTGATTTTGCTCGACAAAATGCAAGTCAGCTTAACGAGTTTGCATTTGACTGTTTTGCTTTTAAAGTTCTTCATGATGATGTATTGAATGTTTGGACAGGTGAAAGTACAAGACAAATGTGACAGTATTTTAGGCAACTTTAAATCACATTTGTTCAAAGCCCCATGAATTTTTTTTTTTATATGCTTATTTGAAAATCTCTCCTTTTGTTATAGAGGAGCAGTATTCTCTTTATTTACAATTTCTTTAGGATAGGAAGCTTGATCTCAGGTGGGGCTCCAGACGTTTTTGTTTTTTTTAAATAAATTTATATTGTTGAAAAATATTAAATAGCTAACTAGAGACAGGCTAGTTTTAAAAGCCATGTGAATGTAGAGCACAGATTTGTGGATGTCATCTACTGTATTCTATCTTTCAAATCAACTTTGTCACCTCCTCTAAATTTGCACTACAAATTCATGCTATTACCCACTTTGCTGAAGCAGTTAGCCAATACATCCTGGCAAGTCATTCCTCTTAAGATGAAAAATAGAAGTCAGGTATATAATTTGGTGTAATCTTGTTTATTTACAGAAAATAAGCACAAAGTGCAGGTTCCTTGAGAAGAGTAGGATAAACAAACAGCAGGCAGCTCAGCATCTCAGCTAAACCTACATCTGCTGCTCAGTCAAGCTTCACAGTTCAAGGAGTCTCGTTCCCTGTGTCCCCTAAAGATGATTATCACATTTCCTTTTGGATGCTCCCCACCTCCAGCATCACCTGCACACAAAATGGCCTTGGTCCATAAAGCCCTCAGTTCATTGCAGTCAGCTTTGAGAGAAGCAGCTGCTACTTAAAATTCCTTGGTTTATTATTCTCTCCTTTGTTTTTAGAAATTTTTCGAAAACCACAACACATCGCCCTCCTTTTTCTGGCTTGTAGGGGAAAGGGAATGTTTTTCTAAATCTCTGCCAATGGCATCAATCGATATTCTTGTAGCAGTGTTTCTACTATGGTGGGCTTGGCTTTGCTCCATGGTTCCCTTCACAACCTTTTTCACTGCCTGCTGTTTTATTTGTAGTTCCTAGTTTGAAAATGACTTGAAATTAAGGACTAGATATGATAGACATCTGCTCTATGTGATCTTTATTTTAATCGATTAGCATTATTTCCTATGCGTTATTAACTACAGCAGATGACCTATTAAAAGCCCCAAAACTTACTTACAGGAGAACCAGAAAACAAAGTTTGAAAGGCTTGTGAAACAATTAATCAAACAAACAAAAACCTCAAAAAGCCCAAAACAACAAAATTCTAAAACAACCACAAAACCCCTCACCTAAAACCCACTAAACCGAAAAAAAACCCCATCAACCTAATCCAAATGACCTATACTAGTTCTGTTCATTCAAAGCATAAACTTGAGCTGGAGTCAGAAATTATGGCTAAAAAAAGCTTCAGATATGAAGTTTCCATAAAAAACAGATGAAGTGAGAACACAAGATGAAGTAGGCAGACATGAGATGTGGAATATAATCAAATCAGAGCTGCAGATAATTGAGCTCTAGTGCAAAGATGGGCACAAAGCTAGAGTGCACAGACAGGGATACAGAACAAGCAGTGAGATAATTTGAAAAAGGAAGTCTGGTGATGAAGTGAGAAAAGATACGTGGTAGCAGTAAAAGTGGATAAGGGAATGAAAACTTCAGAAAGCAATGGAAGAGGTATTCATGACCTGCAAGACTAAAAGCAGAAAAACCAGAAGCACAAAACTCTTTGCTGGATTAGTAGAAGTATCTGTGACTATTCGTGTAAGGGAACTCATGAAACCAGATAAGAATAAAATATTGAAATTCAGGTGGGAAAGTAAAGAAAACATAATCAAGAGGAAACAAAATGATGAAAGAAATTGATGGATTTGATGCATTGTGAGAGATAAGACATCCCTCATCTTCTCTAGACTGAAATGCAATATACTTGTTTACTGTGAGAAACAAGGGCACAGCATGGTTCCTATTGTAGATTTTTTTGGGGGAAAAAAAAAGAGAAACCATGCATAAATTCCTGTAAATTGTGTTTGCATGCCTGATGTCTGCAGCACTTCCTCTAGGACATATAGTGAATACATAAAGAAGTTATATAAAAAAATTTAATATATCAATACTATTAATAATAACTCCTCTCCTGATCAGACAGATTGTTCCAGTCTTTCTTGTTATTATTTTACAAAGTCTACAGCAGTGTTATTACTACTTTCCATTATTGGGGATTTAAATAATCAGGGAAATAAATATAGTTAAAAGTCAAGGAAGTATTTACACAACTGGAAGTCTGAAACCTTCTGCAATTTTTTCACAGAATTGGTTTAGATATGATTTTGAATACATAAATATCAATTTGCACAGGAAACACATACCCTGTAGAGACACGGAGGCACCAGTCTGTTGAAACTTGAATTCTTGATTTCTAGAAACATATTTTTCATCTTAAAGAAAAATAAGCATGTAGTAATAATTAAATAATTTTCCTTCTTTTAAAATGGCATTTCTATAAAAG
Organism: Erithacus rubecula; assembly: GCF_903797595.1. Lineage (NCBI taxonomy): Eukaryota > Metazoa > Chordata > Aves > Passeriformes > Muscicapidae > Erithacus > Erithacus rubecula. The sequence goes on along the minus strand of NC_136689.1, from coordinate 50,106,420 downwards.
AAAATCTTGCCCTTTAATGCAAGAGATGAAGATGTCCTGTTACTGGTCAAATTACATCCTCTGACTCTTGACAGATTACAGAAAGCCTTTTTTTTTCTTTACCCATAGTCTGCTCACAAGTCTGACAGAGCTCAAATGAAACAAAACAAAAAACACCAAAAAACCAGACAAACAAATAAACAAAAAAAATTAAGACAAGGAACTCTGTCCTTACGGAACTAATTCCGTTGCTGAATGACTAAACATGAGAAGTGGTCTCAGTTGGAGAAAGCAACTAAAATTAAGGAAGGGGAGCACAGGTACTTTTAAGTAGAAGAAAAATCTTTAGGTATGTAGCCCAAAGATAGTGTTAAATTTTGTTTCCAAAAAAAGAACATTCCCAGACTGTGAATGGCTCTTAGGTGTAGCAAGATGCCCGGAGGAAATAAAAATGTTTTGGTTTAAAGTCCTTTCCTGAAGAGAAGCATTTACCCTCAGCAATTAAAAATCAGCAGTAGACAACTATTGCTGCAATATCTTTGGGTAGTTTTATAACACACCCTGCAGAAAGGCCTTGATATGTTAAAATACTGAGATGTTCAGTAACAGCAGTACAGCTTCACTATTATTGCAGCTATAGAACGAAGCCTGGAAAAGTCTTCTCTTTCAATTTTGAGTTCACATAGCTGGATACATTGTTTTGCAACCACTCATATTGGCAAACTAGAGGGAAGCTTGCTTTCTTAAGAAAGCAGTGAGACAAAGGGGGCTGAGCTTTAGACTGCATGAGACTCCACCTCATCTCAGTGGATCACAGAGATCTACTGTTCAAACAGCCTGTCAAAGAAGAAAAAGGGCCATAACATAATGTAAAAGCAGTAAAACATTTCCTATGTGATTTGATACTGAAATCACACAAGGTAGAAGAAAACAGATGAATGACACAAGTGAGATGTGTCACACAGTTGCCTTGTCATGTTTTTTCTGTATTGTACCAGCAAATGTAAAAAATAAGAGTACTCTGCTGGAAATCAGGTCCAGCATTCTGATGATTGGAGTTTAATGGATTTAGATCTTAATTTGCATTGAAAAATTTTGCTGATTTACTTAAATGAATAGAAGAGTGTGGCTATGGACTCTGAACTTGCACTCACTGAGCCAATGCTTGGTTGTGCAAGAAGTTCCTTCCTCAAGCTGTGAGGAATCACCCTGCAGTGAGGGTCTACAGGCAGAGCATGTGCTTACTTCATCATTGTCAGTGCATTTTCCTGCAAAATTACACAAATTGGCAGCTTAGGCTGCACTGTGCTTTGCAGGACCTGGACAACAAGCACACATTTCCTCCTGCTGGCTCCACTTTTGAGACAGTTATGTTGGAATAAAAAAAGGCACTGGAAATGGAGAAAGGTCCTCATTCTCAGCAACATAAATAACTGATGGAAAGTCAGATCCTAGCAAACTGTGAGATTTTCTTCCGCAAAACCCAGGGAAAAGAAAGAGAAGGACACAATTACATGCTTACTTGGCTAGGGGTAGCTTCAGTTGTAGTCTCTTAGATGAGAAAGCATCAGAAACTTTCCTTTGCTTGCAAAAAGCTATTAGCCTTTTCCTGGCAGCTGCCACCTCTGGGGTAGAGGAAAGCTCATGCCTTTTGTACATGGCAGGCTCCAGCTCCAAAGACTTCAAAGATTTCAAAGTAGCTGAAACTGAAGTGCAACAGTGCTATGACAGAAGCAACAGAAAAAAGGAGGTGGCAAATTTTTAGATCTACCTTCTTCTTATTGTACAAGGTAAGAAACTTCAGAAACCTAAAACCTACTGTTCCCTATCAAACACTGTTCTCAGGCAGCAGGCAAAATGTTATCTGAAGTGCTCAAAGGAAATCTGTTCCAAAGAGCTTCAACCTCCAATAAAAAAAAAAAAAAAAAACAAACCTGGCATTGCATGAAATGTCATTTGTTTCTTGTTTGTTTTTTTGCACAAATCTCAGAACACATTTGATCCTTCTGATAAGCTGGAGATCCTGAATCTCTACAAATGCTGGAACATGTGTTTACACCCAAATTTTTATGTTTCTCAGCATGCTTTCCTGTGCTATGTGTTCTATGCTGACTTGGCTCCACGTTTTTCTTCCTTATTTTGATACAGAGTGGTTACTTAGAGTCAAAGCTTAACAGGATAATTTTGCATTTTTTATTACTCTATGTCACTCAAGTCTGTGTATATTTTTTTGAAAAAAGCAAGTAAAAAATTATTTAGCAAACTAGTGTGTGCAGCCAGTTACAAGAAAACTACAAGGCTAACAAAATAATAAAAATTTCATTCTAAAATTCCAGCCTAAATGATGGTGTGCTAAAAGTAATCAAGCTCCAGTTTATCTTAATACAAAGCTTTCTGTGTCTGGAATGCAAAATTAAATTACCATTTACCTTTCCAGCAAGAAACAACTGTCTTTGAACTATCTGACTACAGGTCATATTTTACAGCCATTGCATTCCCTTTTTTCCTGTTTCTTTTCCCCCAGATGAAATCAAGTGATGTCTTACATCAGTGACAATACTAGCTTTGGCTATTTCTAAGTTTAGCAACGTATTCTGGATGGGATGGGCTGTTGCACTTTGGCAAGACTTACTAATAAAGACAACTATTCTGAATAATCAGCTTCTATCTGCAAAGGAGAAAATTAAGCTTCCTCTTGCTCAGTCTCCATAGATAACTGATCAGAGAATAAATAGATTGATTTTTATGGAAGATTATTCTCAAGAAATCAAGATCCTCTGTTACTCCACAGCTTATGTATGTCCCCTGGTGACCATTCCATTTTGCTGGCACAGGTGTACAGCTCTGCCATTTAATTTGCCTCCTGCTTCTGCTCCTGCTCCAGTGATAAGGTTTTGCACACAATATTCCACACTGTAACTGGTAACTGGTGGTTGAGTCCTTTGTGTGAGTAGGTTTCACACACAAAACTTTTGGGCTGAAGAAGTTTAAGTTATTTAGCCACACCATCAGCAAATGCTTTCTGTCAGATGGTATTAAACATATCTCTTCCACCTGCCCTTATTTCATTACTTGAAAATGTGGTAAAATCAGATAGTTGATCTTTTGAAACTTTAAAAATTAAGGGAATTCTGTGGCCATCTGGATTTTTTCCATGATGGCTTGGCCATAGGGAATTGAGGTGGCCAAGAAGAATGTTGGTGTTATGCCATGATGGGATGGTCTGACCACATTCCTAGAAACAGCTTTGAGTCCAAGGTTTGTCAGCAGGTGTAGTGTCCTCTAGCTTTATAATCTGAGTCTAGATGGATTACTGGTGAACAGATGCAGTTCGTGGAGGGAGTGAAAAAAGTCCAAAGTAGGTTTATATGTGGCAGCTAGAGTTGTGTCTGTCAGGGCAAAGACTCAACCTTAGTCTGATACATGCTGAACTTTTGTATACAAAACAGATTTCTCAGCTTTGCCTTCCTCATTATAAAGTCATAAATTACTTGGTCCTTTGGCTACTGTACAGCATGAAGACAGCCACAGGACAGTAAACAGACAAAGGATCTGAAACAGTGGTTTTCTTCAGATTTTCAGATCAGCTTTCTAAGTTTCTCCCAACCTACTGTGCTGTCTGCAGTTTCTGAATGTTCTCAGAAGAGCCCCCAAGAAAAGTATCTTATAAAGGCATATTACTTTTATGTTCATTTATGGTTTTGTTGTACTTTTTTTTCTTCCTCCAGAGAAGTATAGCTTTGCTCCCTGACATTCAGTCCTGTGCTTCTGAACACCAAAAGTTATACTTCAATTTCCCAGCTTCAACAGCTAAAAATAAAAGTGGAAGGTGACTGAGCAGGCAGATGCAGTAACAAAAATATAGCTCTGCTTTCTTCTATGGCTATGTTTTGTTTCTCTATGGTTTTTGTATCCCTTCTTATTTCTTTGTTCATTATTCTTTGTGCATTTGAAAAATCAGGGGGCAATTGTGATTGCTTACTGTCATCCCTGGGTTCTTGGTGGCAATTGTCAAATGTGGAACACACCAGCTCTGCTGAAGGTGTGTGAGCAAACCCTCTTTTCTATTCCCATTAGTTTCAGGTGACTTTTCCCCTTTCAATTTTCTCTTTGCTTCTAGCACAGGTACAGAGAGGGGCACACACCGAGTAGGACTAATCCCTCTGTCTTTTTCTAGTTGTGATGCAGAAAGAGGTTTCCTTGGTAAGGAATCTTTAGATTGTCTGTACTTCATTTGAAATAGCAGAATAAAAAGAAAATCAAATGCTGAGAAGTGTGAGAACTTATGTAAAATACCCCTGACCCCCAAAAACTTTCTACAAAAGCTGCTGCTATATGAAGTCTACTTGACAAAGACTGTGGGAAACTTCCACAGGATCCAAGAAACACAAGTCAAAACCAAATAATTATGTTCACTTTATGTTATTAGTTGCCAGTCTTGGAGCTGTAACACAAAACTGAATAAGGTTTTTAGTCCTCTGGAAATTACTATAGGATTTCTGCCATGGGGTACTTGTGTGTTTAGTCACTCTCAGAAATTCCTGGTTACCAGCCCCTTGCACATTGCAGCTTCTATATGAACCTGTCAGGCAAAGGAAGGTTGATAGCTACCAGCAGATGCTTCTAGGCAAAGAAGGACCTTGAATACCTGAGAGGGTAATGGGTGTGCTAACCACCATAAAAAGCATTTAATCTAGTACAGAGTGAGATAGGTGAAATGACAGGAACATTACACAGAGCTTTGAAGTGGGATGAGCAGAAGCTGAGCCACAGGATCCATGGGTTTCTGGGGCTGGGGCTGCAATGCAGCAGTTTTGCTTTTGAGTTTTGTCTATCAGAAAGAAACAAAAAAGTCAAAAATCATTAGCGGAAAATGCAGAAAAACAAGGAGAAAATTCATGGTGCACTGGTACAATGGCTCTCAGAGTGAGACAGAAAACTGAGCCAGCTTGCAGTGCTGGAAAATAAACTGCCTCTTGTTTATTTTTATTGAATTGAGGGAAGCAAAATTTATATACATTCCTTAAAAAGAGGGATTGCATTCAAGCAATACTTGACTACATCATGAGTTTCTCTTTCTAACTGAGAGAAGTCAGCAAGACTGCACACTGGCTTATCATTCATGCTAATGTGTTTGGGGTGGATTAATTAAGATTGTGCTCTGTAAAATCTCACTGTTTTACAGTGTTATATTGTGTTTTCCACCTATTTTGATATATAAAAGTTCCACTGACTGCATTAACCCTAGTATAGTGACTCAAAACTACCAGTAATATGTCTGCTTTGATTAGCATTTGCAGACCCTTAGAGCAATCCACAGACTTTCCAAACATCTGTGATTGGGAGATAAAAACAAACAAGGTATGCTTGTGTCCAAATGTCTTTCCACGTCTATTTCAATGACTTATTAAAAACCTCTTACCTCATAAATAGAGCAACAGAAGTAGCTTGACATGCTATTTACATTTTTTAATATGTATGCTTGCATTTTATCATAGCAATTAAAAAAAAAAATTCCATTACAGAAATTTCTTGCCCAGCACATGGGAAGCAACACATCAGAATGTGTGTGAAGATGACTCCATGCATTTTGGGGAAGTTGATATCACTGCATCATCCCAAAAGCAAAGACAACAAAAGTTAATGATATTTATCTTTTGCCTTCACAGAAGACTGCAGAGATTACATATTGAGGGACAATTTCACCCATCCCTGAGTGAAATTCATTCACCTCTGTATCATATCTATGCTTTGCAATGGTCCCATTATATTCATTAATGGACCAATAAAACCATTCTTGGTATGCTTTAACACTACTGAATATTTCTTCCTGTAGTACATACCAACTGAGTGAAATGGCTCATCTTGCTGTATTTTTTTTGCTGTTTCAGATGTTTATTTTTATTTTTGGCACATTTCAGTGTAAACTGCTCAGGCAGATATCTCCACTTGTGAGCATCTTGAAGATAACAGTTTGGTTCATTCATTCTATAAAACAGTCAGGTCACTAACTGCTGTGCATCCCTGATGATCATAAAGCACAATGATTTCTTACAAAGTATCTCTCAGACCACTTAAAACATAACACTGAGATTACTCTACAACATAGATTTGAACTTGATTTGCTATACCATTTCTTTAATCATTCCTTGACAGGGAGGGATTTAAACAATTAGTTGTATCAATGGTCTATGCAGAAAAGTGGGAAATCATATTGACCTGACCCAGTTCTTAAGATATATGGATTTTTTTTTAAGTTTAAGCAGATGAACAATTTTTGCTTAAGTCAAAGCATTCACTCCTGCCTGATTTTCAGCATGTGTTTGAAAAGCTTTGAACGAGACTTCAGACGCTGCTTTCAATGTCAGCATCCCTGTCTGGTCTTGGATTATAAAACAACTAGAGATTAGCTCTTTGTGCCAAAGTTGGTTTTTGCTGCCCTTACAGACTGTGAGGAACAATTTGCTGGTGAGGAATCCACACAAATCAGTGAGGTCAAGTGGTAGTCAACCTTGAAACTCTCCAGCTGTCATTTTCAAAGCTTTCCAGGCTCAGTGAGAAAACACAAATCCCTGCAGACTTCCAAGGGTGCAAGAGAAAATTTTTTTGAGATAAAACTTTTGTATGACATAGGCTGGAAATATAAACGTAGCCCACTTTATAACTTTCAATGTCTCTTAAAAATATGCATTGAGCATACTGAGAAAATCTAAGAGGAATCCCTTTGCTTCCAATTTATGCCTTGTCAGCACTTAAGGTGGCTAGTATTGGGCTGCATTCGAGGAGAACCACAAGTTCTCAGTATCTGGAAGGTGTCAGGACACTTCACAGAATATTCTAAATTGGAAGGGACCCACAAAGATTATTGAATCCATCTCTTAAGCCCATGGTTCATATGAGGATCAAACCCTCAACCTTGGCATTATTAGCTCTGTGCTGTATCCAACTCATCTAATCTCATTGTCCCTACACTTGGCATAAACTGAATGCAGTTAGGCTATGAACTAAGGCAGATTTCACAGCTGTTGCTTGATTGTTTCTTTGACTTGGTCTTTTGCATCCAATCTTCTTCAAGGTCTCTGCCTCAGGGCAGCCATGGCTCTTCCTGTGTTCAGCCACTCCTTTACTTTGTCACTCTTGGATCTAATTTACATTCCTTTAACCTTAAAACTCCTCTGTCCCTTTAAACTTCTGTTAACTGAGTCCTAGATTTCCATGATCCTTTTGCTTTTTATCCCTCTATGATCCTTTTGCTTTATATTCCTCTCTTTGACATGTCTTGAAACTCCTTTACATGCCCAATGAATTTAGTTTATGCTTTTAATTACTGAATTTGATCCACTGTCCCTTGGTTCCCCTCTCCTCACAAAACAGTCTAATCTAAAGCAATATATTTATGATCGGATAATCTGTTAATCTCCTGATCTTTTTCTGATCACCTGGCAGGAAGATATGGACCCTACACCCTGATGTGTGTTCCTCTGGGAAAGCATCACAGCATCCAGTTAATTGTGATAGTTTGTCTACAGAAGATTCTGTAAGCAGTGTGACCAAAACTGAGTAGGAGAAAGCAGCCCTGATTCTTCCTTTCAACCATTCTCAGCCACCTTCCACTTCTCAGTTTTCTGACCTTTGTCCTTGGTGTAATTTCTGTGTTGTGAGCACAGAATCCTAGAGATGAGACAGCTCTGGTCTGGAAGCAGTGACAGCTCGAAGACCAGATAACTTTCCCAGGGCTCTTTCCAGCTGACTCTTGTAAATCAGGAAGGATAGAGACTGCTCAGTGCCTCTTTGAATCATATTCCAGAGCTTAATTTTCTTGAGAATAGCTTGCTTTCTCTATCGTATTTTGGGCATATTATCAAGACCTTGGTATACTTTTCTACCATGTCCTTTATGTGTCCATTGTGCTGAAAGGAAATGTAGTCTGGAGCTGAACCAGCTTCTGCTGTTACTCAGGTACCCCAAATATGTCTCAATTTGCTCCACAGAATTTGTGAGCTTGATGTAGAAATGTTTTTGCTTCTTTTTCATTTAAAAATAATAAACCCCAAAATTTTAAACCTGTAAAATGCAAATTTAAAAATAGATATTTTTCTATATCTACTGATGGACAAAAATGCTTCTAAGCTTCAGTCAGCAGTCATTGAAGTAAATAATAATTATCTCTTATTATTTCTAGTCAGATTATCATCTGTAGCAGAGAAGTGGAAAGAGGTGATAGCATCTTAGAGTCATGAGACACATCAACATTTCCTAGGGAACATTTTGATAAAAATGGAAAGAAAAAACATTATGTTAATAATGGTGAGGATGACCTTAACATTTGGGATGCTAGGACTATGTTAGTCTTTACTTTCTTCTGTGGACTAATATCTCTTACTGTAATATCTATCATTGAATGAAATATCTATTTCAGTTATCATTTGAATTTGCAAATAGAAATTGAATAGCAGGGGAATATAACATGGACTGAGGACAGATTTTTTTCTTAAAAGGTAGAGTTTTAACATTTTAAGCTCTGTTCATCAACTGGCTACTGCAGTTATCTCCCTGAATTTTAACTAGTATCAAAGTAATGAAGAGGCATTTTCAGTTAATCACTCACTGGAACTCTGTGGCTTCAGAGTACACAAATTTATTTCAGTCTGACTGTAGAAAGGCGAATACATCAGAACATAATTTGAGAAGGATTTTCTAAGATACAGTAAGCCAGATTTTATCACTTTCAGTTACTGTAAGCAGCATCTTGAATGAAGGTGACAGGAAATGGCAATGTAGTCCAGCTATATTTACTAATTGTTTATCTGATTTCTGGCATTATTCTTCACATTTCTCCCTCTTCTGTCAAGCTCTAATAATAAATTATTTTGAGGCATTTACTGGCATCCAACTTCATGTCTTTCAGTGTCACTCCCTCTTTGTTGTTGTTGCAGTGATGCATTGTGTGTCTAAATTACAGGGCTAGATAGTAGTGGCTCAGAATCTCTTTTACCACCAATAGTAGGTCTGGAAGAATAGGTTCTGAAGGTGTTTTATTGACAAAAAGGAGCATTTAACAGCTGTTTATCTTATTGACTCATGCCCCTCTTTTGCCCTCAGAGCTCAGTGGAGGTCTCTTTTGGATGTTGTTATTATAGTGAAATTTTGAATTATTAAATAAATAATCAACCCAAAATATTCCTGGCAAGTGCCTGCATTCTCATACTAATCAGAAATCCTATTGCAACTTGTTGAACAAATCTTTGTCTCTTATTATTCTCTAGCACATCTATCTCATCTGGCATTGTTTCTGATTCTATGAGGTTGCAGGTAGTCTTACAACTTTCTTGATTTGGTGTGAATTTATTGTTTTATTAGTACTTGAGACAGTAGTCTTTTCATTTTTCCTATGGTGGGATTCATCTCAAGCCCTGGAACAAAAACCAGCAAAAAAGATTGCAAATCAATTTACAAGGTCAAATGCATTATTTTTAGCAAATGTGCATGACAACTTGCTATTGGCTCATAATATTAATCCCCCTTAGAAGACAAATGCTACAGAAAAAGATGGACACAAAATGTGTAAATTACTGTGGCAGTTTTCCACATACCCTTTGTTGATTCTTAGACAATGGGCCGCACCTCCCACTCTCCCTTGGCAGCATCCTGAGGCTGAGGACAAAGAGTAGGGAGGGGAATGAGTTCCTGTGGCCCCTGTGGTACATGGACACAAAAACAAACCCTGGGAAGCCCAGGTCACCTCTTGTTGGGGGTTGAGTGTTTTTCTATTACTGTGTCAATTGAAAGAATTTTTCCCATTATCATGCCAATGGAGCTGGCTGGTTTACACCCAGGATATCTGATGAGTCCAGACAAAAGGGGTGGGTGGGAACGGCTCCCGGAGGGGCCTCTGAGGTTTCCGGGAGGGAACTTGTGTTTCCGGCGAGCTCGGAGGAGGACGCCCGGGATCTTCAGCCCACGCGTTCGGAGCACAGGAGAGCCAGACCCTCTGCGATCACCTGCCCTGCATCTGCCCCGTTCCAGCCTCCTTCCTCTGCGGACACAGCTGATCACCCGGACACACACGGTGAGCGAGGAGGCGCCGCTCCAGCCCGTTCCCGCCCGGGACCGGCGTGGCCGCTGCCGCCCCTCCCGCCTCCTGCGCCTCACCCTCCCACCCCCCCCCCTCCGCCTGCCCTCGGGAGTTCCGGACTGGGACTAAGCACAGAGACAGCGTGCTTGCATCTAAAGGGACTGACACCAAGTTATGTATTCTGTTCTGTTAGCAACTTTAACAACTGCTGTTGTTTTCTGCTTGTACAGTTAGATATATTAGTAAAAGAGCTGTTATTCCCACCCCCTTATCTCTGCCTCAGAGGCCTTGATTCAAACAATTATAATACTTGGGGGGAGTGAAACCAAAGTCTCTGATTCAAAGGGAAACTTCTGCCCTTACTGGCAGACACCTGTCCTTTCAAACCAGGACACCTCTGCATGTGCTTCATGACAGGATCAGCCGCACCTGTGTTATTCCTGCCGTGCTTCTTTAGCCTTTTCCTGAAGATCTACTGTGAGAGTGACTCCAAAAGCTCTCCACAGAATCTAATCCATTAGAACTTCCTTTCTGGGATGTAACATAAATATCCCTTACAACAGTGTAGACATTACTATTTTTCCTTTTCATAACAGGAGGTGAAGTCCACATGCAAACTTCAATCCATATAGATAATCTAATGACAAATCCTCTCAAGTATATTCCAAGTGACTACAAATATGTCCATCAGCTATGTGCCCAGAGAAAGTCTCTGCTACTTTGTGCTCATTCTCTTCTATTTCATAGACATGAATGATGTTCATCTGTTTTCTCAAGGCTTCACTGGTAGCAACTGGTAGCTTCCCTGGGTAGCAACTCTAAAACATTCAACTCTAAAACATATCAGAGATGAACTCTAAAAAATGTCAGATTGCACATGGGAGGAATAGTTACTGTACAAAAATAAAAAAAAAGACTGACAGTGTAGCTTTTAAAATAAATAAAAATATAAAACATAAGTCCAAATAGAAAAACTATGTATGTGCAGTTTTTGTTCCTACAGCTGCAGTCAGTCATGTTTTAGGTGGCTCAGAAAGCAGCTTTCTGCATCTTGCGGAATCTATCTCTTAGTGATTTCCAAACTTGAAGCTGCATTCCTGTGTGCATACATAAATGCAGCTGTATATAAAAAAGCTTGGAAAAATCCTTTTCCTTCCTTCATAAGAAGAAAGTTTGCATAAAAAGTATTCAGAAAGTGAACCTGACAAATGCAGTATGTAAAGCTAGGAACCCTTTTACTCACACCCTATTTCATCCTTAAAGAATGAAGCATCACACTAGAAAAGCTTTATGGGAAGCAGTTTTAAGCTGGCATTGATGTTTTACTATCTGGAAATCAATTTCAACCTTGGACAGTGGAGCTTCCAATTTTATTGTCTGCTGTTGATAGAGATAACTAGCGGGACTTGTGCAAGTGATTAATTTCAGGTTTTGCCATGATGTCCAACGTCAATGGGAAGGTATTTTGTGTATACGAAGTCCTAGGAAGACCATGTTGATTATCTTTTATGAGGAGATAAGCCTCTTCCAGCCTAAAATGAATGGGCAACTGGTTCACCAGTCTCATTTATATATATATATATATATATATATATATATATATGTGTGTGTGTGTACATATTTAAAGATTAAGTCTTGCAGCTTGCTGAGAATGCATGGAGTTGGACAAGTTTATTACTGTGGATTCATAGGCACAAGCTGAGTAGTTGGAATTTTTACATTTGCTCAACAATTCTGCTAAACCCACTTTATTCCCTAAAGCACATAGCGTTTATTCTTTTTTTTCAGCAAAGTACAACTATTGATTATGAGATAGCATGTATACAAAAATCTTGCAATAAAATAAAAAGCCTGTCAGTTTAAGTTTATCAGAGGTTCAGTATAAGGAATTTTGGAGCCTTCATTAGTCGAACTCCACACACAGAGGTTAATTCAACTTAACCCCATTGACTGACAGAGTGCTAAATGGATTTAAGTTACAGTTCCATTATGTGCTTTTTTATGTGGTGAATTCAGTGTAGGGAATTTCTGAACTCAATAGAACTCAATAGAACTCAATTTCTGAACTGTTCCATAGAAACAAGTTCTCCCCATTTTGGACTGTATTTCTCTGTTCCTTTGCCTAAATGACAACTGCTGTGGAGACCACAGGATCACTGGTTTAGGACTCACCCTGGAAATTGCAGCTTTTACTCTATTTCCATCATGGCACTGTCTCAGTATGAAGCCTAGGTCTGCAAGCACTGCAAAAGCCCATCTGCCAGGAGCATGGTATATGGCCCTGGGACTTTCAGACCTCCTTATGGCAGTTTCATCAGGAGAAATGGGGGGAATGTACCCCTAGGCCACCTTGTCAGAATGCAGTTGACTGGAGAGCTGCCCCCATCCAAAGTTTGCTTTTTTGAATAGCCTAGTCCTACTCTCCCCTCTGTGGATCCACCAAGACCCTTCCTGCTTACCCTGCCGTGTCCTTGGTCCCGAGATCCCACCTGTAGATCCCAGCAGCTCTCCTGCCTTTGCCCTGACAGCTATCTGTCTGCACAGCAGACTGATGGAGCCAGCCAGCCTGGCAGGCTCACTCACTGCTCCTCTGCTGGCTTGGATCTCTGCCACATCAGTGATTACACCCCGAGGCTGTGCTTTCTTGGACGTTTGCCAGGGAAACACGGCTGGCTTTGGCTTTATTTTGTAAGAACTGTTTCCCTGTCCCTTGGCTTGTCTGTTGTGCTTGTCCTGCTGTTTGCTGGGCATTACAAGGAACCATGACAACAAGGAATCTAGAGGCAGACATTTGCTCCTGTTTTAGCCAGATTACTTCACTACTATTATTTTAGTCCAGCTAACAGCTGAACCATGGGACAGAAAATTGCTGAAGCCACCTAATACAGAGTTGTCACAGGAGCCTCAAACTGATGCTGAACAGTAGGCGGTGGGTAATTTTTTTTCCTTAAGTTCTTGTTTTGGTCTTTGTATTATGCCATCTCATTTTGAAAAACTTCCTTTTATTTAGAGCTAGGAAGGATTAGTCCTCAATCTACTTGGGAAAAACCAAACAGTACCTTTTAATAAAGGTGTGATAATAGGCAAACAATTTCCTCTTTGAGTTTTCTAGGCCAGCTAGTATCTATGCTGTGTAGGTTAATGATCTGTTAAATCACAGTGACTCTTATTCTTTCTCACTGTGTGCCTTATGGGTTTATCAATCTAACAGGTTTTCTCTTTTTTTTCTCATCCTGTCAGATTTTGAGAGTTCAGCCCTCACCTTTGACTAATTGGCTATGAGTAAAACTAACTTGAATGTGAGGCTCACAGAAGGGGAGAAAAGATATGGGATTTAGAAGAACTGATGTGCTTCCTCTTCTCTCTCCAGCAAACATCTTTACCTAGACATAATACAAACCAAATTGGCAGAATGGGGAAGATTATGTCCCTAACAGCATTTGTCATGACGTAGTATACTGTCCATCTTGAATTATTACAGAGGAATTGCAGCCAAATAATATGCAATTAGTCATTAGTATTACAGGATATATTGTCAGAGCTTATTCATTCTTGGAGCTTAGGAAAAGAACTGGCTGGTCATCAGAGAATGAATAAATGGTTCCCTGACACCTTTTTCCTTATTCCACATCTCCCCTCCCACCTGCTCTCATTTCTTCTCTCTGATTGCACTCGTGTCCTTTTTGATGAGGCATTAATAATAGCAAGGGTGCTAACCTACTTTTCTTCAAACTGTTAAAGCCACAGAGCATTGCCACAGTGCCAGGCAGCAGCTTCTGGTCAGGCAGTGGGTTACAGCAGAATTAGAACCAGTGCACTCACAATTTTTCGTTGCTTTTGCTTTGCTCTTTTCATTTGTGTTCAGGAAAAAAGAAAATAGAAAGTAGGAATGGGGAGAGGATAAAAGTTTGTTTAGAGAGAACAGAAAAAATTCCAGTTGAAAATAGTGCCATAAATTGGTCTAACCTGTCTCTACTTTGTGTTTCATGTGAATTATTCTCAGTCTGTTTCTGAGCACCTCTGAGGTTGTTGAGATGAGGTCACAGAAAGAAATGGGAGTCCAAACTCCATGCCCAGTGAATGAACATAAAATGAACCCTACAGCTCCAAGCTTTCATGACTTAGACCTGGTGGTGTGGGTTATTATTTTATAGCTATACCAGTTGCTTCCCCATTTAGGAATGTCCTTTAGGAAGAATATATTAGTAGAGATAGCAAGCTGCAAATGTTGTATTTTTATGTTAATGACTAGCAATTCTCCTTGTTTCCTTAAAATGCAGAAAATACCTGTACCCTATTTAGTGAAATTTGCTTATTTTAAATGGCAAAATAAATCTGTTCAGCATGCTGTCACAAGACAGTTATTTTTAGCAATTGTAAAAAAATTCAAAATAAATAATTTGGCAAAAAGGAAACATTTTTTACTGCTTTTAAATATGTGTGCCAACCAGGGAAGTTCTGGAATGAAACATCACAACACAGGTCAGAGTATTTATTCACTAAATCATTGCCCTCAATCTGAATTTTCTGACAATGTAAGGTAGTATTTTAGATGTGAGGTACCCAGCTTTGTCTCACAAGCTATTTTCTAGATGATTTTTGCATTCCAGTTAGCTTGTACTTCAAAAAATGTCTGAAAAAAAGAAAAGTTGTCAGGTCTATTTTAAGATTATGTTTTTTTCCTGTACAGGTATGAACAGCCTACACCTAAAATAGCCTTTTTGGGGAAAACCCAACCAATCAAGCAAAAATCCCACCAACCTTTTTAAATTAAAAAGTTTAGAAATGATATTTATTCCATTCTCTAGAATCAAAGAAACAGCTCCACAGGTAGACAGAGCATTCACTGAGTTTACTCTCAATTTTGTATACAGCAGAAAGACCTGATCTGTTATTAAACCCAGCTGAAGGCTTGTGGTTTACTCCACACAATCCTTCACTGTATTTTCTCTATTGTGATCACTGTGAGATAGGTTCTAAGACATTAGTCAAAAGCAATGTTTTCTCAAGAAAAGGACCAAGAAGCACCTAATGTCTCCTAAAATTTGTCTGAGAGCTCATTTATTTAGCTCAGGAATCTTTTGTCAGATATCAATAAGATGCACAAAGACTTGAATCAGATTACACAAAAAGACTTTCATTAAAATTAAGGTTTGAACCCCTTTCTGCTACGTTATTCCTGTCTTGCAGCTCCTTAGATTTCAAATCCACTTTCTGTGGTTTTTGAGACATCATTCCTCTGGTACAGTTCAACAAGTCCTTGAGATTATGGGTTCACTGCTATCTTTTTGTTTAGAAAAACAAGAAAGACACACTAAAAAAAACCCACATGAAAATTGGGCAAATCTATTTATGTACAAAAATCTTAAGAACACATAATGGAACCCTGGAGTTTAGCCACTGCACAGCCATGGCTAAGCATCATCCACTTAAGACAGGAGCAGGTTTTTAGGACACCAGTACAGAGGAAAATGGAGCATGGTGCAGAGCTGTTAACAGAGACTTGTATGTGACAGCACCATGTAGAGAAAATTGTTTGGTCTTTAGCACCTCTCTAATTGGTTTGATTGCTCTGTAGCAGCTTAGGAGCAGCTGTTCCTGCTTCTGTTTCTGCAGGTTACACAGACTTTGATACCTGAGCTTCTTTGCACTTGGAAGGGTAGACTGTGCCTTAAGTCCCCCAGCAAAGGCTGGTTCTCCTTCTGTATCTGGTTAGCTCATTTGTGAAGAAATGTTTTGTCAGGTCCTATGCTGATGCTGAGATAGCTGGCTTTGTACTGGGATATCAACTCTGCTCCCGCTGTCCTATAGGAACTGGAGTCACCATCTGTCACATCTCTGTTCAGTGAACTGTGTGCTGCTAACAGTCTGGGTGACACTGACTGCAAAGTTCACAGCACTGCTGTTTCAATGAACAGCCACCTTTGGGGACCTCTGTCTACACAGACATGATTTGAATATTTCCTAGGACAGTGTTTGTGCTCCAAAGAGTCAATACACAATGTTATACTGATCTGGAGTTTGATACTAAGTTCTATTTGTTAGTCATAATCTTCAAGTCATTTGCTCCTTGGCATTTCCTGCACACATCCTCAGACGTCCTTTGGGGTTCAATACCTGCAGTTCTCTCTCACCTTTCCACTTCCAAAACAAGTCTTACCCCCAGTGATGAAACCTAGCTGGTAGAATTAATGGTTAAAACAATATTGTCACCCTGATGAATATGTCTGACCAAAGATGGTTACTTTCCATCTTCAGATGGGTGTGCTGGTAGAAAATTCTCTCTCATGGACTCTTCTGAGCTTGGGTTTATATCATGATCTGGAAGAGAATCAAGGTATGATTTTTCATATGTCTACTTGTCAGTTACACAGAGGAAATCTATACTATCCAGAAAGGAAGACTGCTTTTTAGGCTCCATGATTCAAACAAAGGCCAAACTAGAGCAGGAAATATTGGATAGACTTATTTTGTATCCTTTTTTTGAAGAAAACATTTCTGTTGGCTACTGTCCTAGGAACTGTCAAAGTAATTGCTGTAGGAGCACACCTTATGGGTTTATGATCTACTTCTCTTCAAGTGGAAATACTGTATGCACACCTTTGAAAAGGTTTGGGAATTGGTATTTTGACAGAGCACCTCAGAAAACACTATGTCATGAAACATAGTGCAAAATAAAAACAATATACTAGTTAATGGTTCTTTTATTTTACATTTTCTTGCTTTCTCGAGAAGCAATGTAGTCTCAAAGTAGCTTATGTATAAATCTCTTTAAAAAATCCCTGTTTGATATCACTCCATTTCCTCTCCTCTGCCTTTCTCTCTTTGCTTCCTGCGCTCCTTTATGGGGTTTAGCGAGTGAGATGTGAGTTACATTGACAGAACAAACATGATAAATTCCTGCTGCCCTATGAAATTTGTTCAGTCGAGTTCCTCTGCTGCTGCGAATCTTAATGCTGTTCTCAGGCAGAGTTTTCAATCTGTCAGACACTGTACAGCTGCATATGTGCACCACAGCAGGAAGATTTATGGGCTCCTATTTTTAGGATTTCATGTTTTGGAACCTCCATGCTGTTCATTTCCCCAAACTGTGTTCTGCTAATTAAATCTTAAGACCTAAATTATAATGTACTTAGGAATGTTCAGCCAATGAAGCAATGAGATTGCCTGAACATTTCTTGATTGCATCCATATATATATGAAATCATTTTCTTGAAGTAAAAATTCAGTAAGGCCACATTTTGAAATTTGAAAGGAAAACATACATTGGTTTTGATGAATATTTCAATGCAGAGTTATTTTTTGTTATTTAAGCATATTTCATATGTGCATACACTTAATTAAATGATAGAATAGTTTGTAGTTTGAAAAACTCTGGATGAAAACTTTAAACAGATATGCCCTCTTGGGGATCTTCCTTTGCAGAGGTTATACAGCTGAAATTGTAAAAGTTAAAGGAAAAAGGCAGGATCAGTTTTGTGCTGCAATGGCATTGGAAGGCACTGTAAAATGTTATGCTAGCACTCATTTCACATCCTACCTCTCAAAATTAGCCTTGTTTAGCAGTCTGTCTTAAAACAACACTTCAATTTCTAACTTTTTGCCGGGCCTAGGAAGGAGTGTATTTACCTTAACATTGTACAAGAAACTTACTTAGCAGCCACTGATGCAGTCTCATTTTACCTAGAAGTTGAATTCTCAGTTATTTAGTACACATTGATTAATAATATAACATAACATTGATTCTCACCAATTTTCTTGACTGAAAGTATTAAGAATGAAAATGAAATTGTCGGTAAATTTCAGAATCTATACATTGAGATGGGGCTATTAAAAGGTTATGATATAAAGATGCAGGAGCAGGCCAGCCCTATGTGCTGAAACAGGAGCTATTGGGTAAGAAGACCACTGAACATGGAACTCTCACAGGAACTTGGGGAAAAAAAGAGGGTTTATGACTTTTGGAAGAAGGGCCAGGCAACTCAGGGAGAGTATAAGGATGTCATTAGATCATGTAGAAATAAAATTAGAAAGGTGGAAGTTAAACTAGAACTCACTGCTGTGAGAAATAATAAGTGCTTTTATAAATTTGTTAACAAAAGAAGGTCCGAGGAAAATCTCCATCTTTGTTGGAAACAGAGAGGGCACACTCACCAAGGCTGAGAGACTTAATACCTCTTAGGATGATAGGACACAGCCTCAAGTGAGAGAGAAGGTTCAGCATAGATATCAGGAATAACGTCTTAGTGGAAAGGGTTGTGAAACGTTGGAATGAACTGCTCAGGCAGGTGGTGAGGTCACCATCCTTGGTGGTGTTCAGAAAGCAACAGGACCTGGCACATAGTGCTGTGATCTAATTGACAAAGTGGTGATCAAATGCTGAACTCCGTGATCTCAGAGGTCTTTTCAACCTATTTTTTTATATTTTAATGGATGGTAGCTTTAGGGCTCATGAAAAACAAACAATGAGAAACAGAGGAGAAATCCTTGATGCAAAAGATAAAAAATGCTGTTACTAAGGCATCAATTAAGTGGTGAGAAATGAATCCATCCCAAATCAAGAAACCTGTGATGCACTGAGTTTAAGACTAATGGAAGACTAAGTTAAATTTCTGATGCTGCTAGGGTTATGCAGATTGAATGAAGAAGTAGAATAGAATAGAACAGAAAATCCTTTTCAAAAGCAAATCTTACTTTCAGACACTGAAATGAGAGGAGAGGATGAGAGAGGCTAAACTGAAGAAGCCTAAGAAGGTAACTTTGGGGCATATTAATACAGAAACCACTGCTGACCGAATCTGCCCTCTCCAGTTATCACACAGAGAAACCTCATGAATCTTTGTCCTTCTCCATTTAGTGGGAAAAGAACAAGTTCTGTAGCCCTGTCTCCTTTGCTTATGGGAAATATAGAAGGTACTTGTTACATCTTTACTTTGAAAGAAAAGTAGCTTTAGTGACTAGAAAACTCAATGGTGTGAAAAGGGAAGTAGTTGTAAAGAATCATGGAAACATTATCTGGCTAAGTGAACTAGAATTACCACCAAAACTGCTGTCTTTATTTCTGCTTCACTGCCAAGCCCTGCAACTAGATCCCTTATCACACTCCCTTCTGGCCTCCCACATAAAAAAAAAAAAAAAAAAAAAAAAAAAAAAAAAAAAAAAAGAAAAGAAAAGAAAATTGATTGCAGAAGATGTGCCCTTCCCTCCGGTCCAGAGAAATTTAGGTAAAAATTATACACTGCATCTTTGGGCTTTACTACCTTTCCTAGAAATCCCAGGGCTGCCACAGCCCAAGGGTAGTGATACCAGTGTGGATTCATAGATCTATTTAACTAACAAGGTAAAAGTGTCATGAAAGGCTTCTCTGAATCCCAGTTATTCTGCCTGATTTTGGAACAGCTCTTTCTGAATAGAAAGAGGGAGATGTAGCCCTCAGCAAAGGCATTCTTATGGCTCTTTTAATTTCCCTGACTCCCCACTGTGCTTTCTAAGGTGTTGTATTTGACAACTGTATTGTGCATTTCTCACTCTAATATTGCTTTCTACTTTCAGAAGCAGGGACAATACCACCATTTTAAAGTAAACTATTTTTCTAATCTGCTTAGAAGGAAGTGGTGACTTTTCATTTCTGGAGGGAAATTTTCAGTCTCTGGGAACTGGGGAACTGAAGGAACTCAAAGACCAGGTTATGCAATGGTACCAAGCTCTGCATGAAAATGACCCACTTGTTTCAGTTTGGGTACAGTAGTGGGAAACTGTGTTAAAAAGTCCATGATGTTCTTCAGTACTAGAGATTAAGAAAATACATGACACAGCAGTTGTGTCAGATGCTCAGATACTTAACACCATCATTGTTCAAAGAGACGGTTGGTACATATCCATATTAATATCCATATTAATATCCACATCCATATCCATTGCATTAACTGGCAATGAGATTCTGTAGAGTGAGCATTGAAATGGAAATGGCAATTAGGTATTTCTTAGTTCTGCTTAGGTGACAGCATAATCTATGTGCTGTGCTATGTCCAAGCTCCATGTATCCATGTGTCTATTTCTCTTCAACAAAATATGAATGTCTTGCAGAGCTGGTGCTGTGTAATTTGATATTAGACAGAGAAAATTCTAGATGGGTGGTGAATATTTCTAGCATTATCAGCTAATTTTTATATGTGCTACATAGAGAGGTGGGGGTTTTTTAACACAGAATTTCAGATTAGTTTATCCTAAAGTTTCCTTCTAACCTTAAAAATATGTAAATCCATTTGCCTGAATTTATATTCTTCAGGAAAAAAGGCATCTAAGCAACATGTGTTCTACAGTCCTGTCTACCAATAGACTGTTCCTTCCTAAACACAGGAGTTCAGGGTGTCACTGCAGTAGATAATATCCACATATCTGTTCTATTATAAAAACAAGAAAACTCTTACTGAAATATAATGTGGATATTTTAGCAAAACAACATATTCATGAGTGAGGATATTTCTGGCAACATAACCTATGGACAGCAAATCTGCAGAGCTGTCATTGTATCCTTGGAGATCACTAATCAAGGTTGGCAAAAGGGGCCAGAGTATAAAGAATACACCCTAAGAGTCCCTCAGCTGGAATGTAGACAGGATTTTTTTTGTGCTCTAACCTTCCTCTCATCTTGAGGTGACAGGAGGACAGTTGTTATTAGCTATAGAACACTTTCTGTGAGTTTGGTTTGTTGGTGCTTCCTTTTTTCTGGCATTCTATCAATGACACATAATGTCTCCAGTGGCCCAGGCAACTCCTTTAATCATTATTATATTCCAGAATATATGCACCATGTGCATAAAATGCCAACAATTATTTAAACACAATATCCTGCACTGTACAAAGAAAACACTAACTACATGCAGAAGAAGAGCAAATCGTCACACTCTCTTTGAAATATTGTATTAAATAACCTTACAATGCCTTATTTCTATTCAAAGTCACACTGGTTGCTTCAGGGCATAATTGGTTGGTTCATTCTTCAGTGCTGCCAGTTATTTTTCAAAATCATAAAACTGACTTTATCTCTGTAGTCTCAGTAATGTGCAGATACTGAGGGAATTATGTTTTGTGAGCATTCTCACATTAATGCTGTAGACACTGAAATTTTCACTAAATCAGGGGATGTCTTGTTTATTCTGAAGAGATCATAGTTTGGAGAAAGTTTATACTATGACAGTTTTCACATCTCTTGGAAAACCAGGGGATATTTCTGTGAACTACATAAATACATATTAATGTCTTTGGTACCTGTATCTGACTACTTTCATTTGAAGTGGAACAAATATTTGCATTATTGCTGTTAACTACATATGGCTGCTTGACACCATTAACTGAACAGAGAAAGGAAATAAAATCATGAAGTTCAAGCTGATGAGATTTTTTTCTTCAAAGAGAAATCATAACTATTTGCTGTATTTGCACCCACCTATAATAGAATTTAATGCTATCACCATGGACAACATGTCCTGTTGGAGGCTGCTATTAAAAGAGGCTGCTATTTTTCAGACTGCTTCATGATACATATACACCTGTTTTGATTCTTTCATAATTATTTTATAATTTTTAAGTTATCAATGTATTTTACATGCTAAACTAAATATAGATGTGAGTTAAAGATAGGGCAATTTTATCAGATATATTAAAATAAATCTGAAATTTTAAATCCATTTTAAACCGAAGAAATAAAGTCAGCTGCACTATTTTTAAAGTTACTCAACTGCCTGCTTTTACTGAACAAAGGTTTGTGACTTTGTTCTTTCAAAATTACTTCTCCAACATCCTTCAAAGCACAGCAAGTATTGCTGTTAAACAAAGGATCCCTGTAGTGTGAACAGCAGTTATCTCCATGTAATTCAAAACACATGCCTTTTTAGTTCACTAAAACAATTAAAGCAGGGCAAATATTGGGGATAAATGCATATTAATGCACACTCTTATTAATGAGCAAAATTTAATTTTGACTGCATTGCTGCTTCTCATGCTACTTGCGTAGCTTTATCTTGAAATTTAACATCCTTTATGTTGCAGGTAGTTGCAGTAAATGGCACTCATCTCCCAAAACACCCCTTGACCTCTCATTTCAGTCATCTCAGAAATCTGAGATGAATCTTATCAAGATTCATGAATGAGCTTTCTGTTGGTTAAAATGCTTCATTAATTATGTCTATAATAACTGAACAGAGGTTTGATGGAGAAATTCTAAAATGCAGTTTAAGAACCTTGTAGGAAATGCAAACGTGTAGAGCTCTCATGGGCTTTGGGAGGGAGGGCAAAGGAACTTAGGGAAAAAGCTGTGTTTTCACCACTGTAATGCAACACAAGGACACACACTCTGATGTCTGGTGCTAATGGTAGTGACAGAAGCCACAGCTTTCTCAGCCATTCTTTGCACCCCTGTACTGGGAATTCAGGGTAGATAAAACCAGAAGACTACTCCAGACATTCCATTTACACAAGAACAAAGACAGTTTCTCTATTTTATGAGAATAAATGATTTCCTGAAGAAAATGTCCTCAACTTGACCGAACAAAAAACCTAAATCTTTAAATTATCACAAACAGATAATTAGAAAATGTTTGTGAATTTATTTAACATACATATTAGTTTGAACAACTGAATGCTCAGAAGTCAAAATGAGACAATTTTTTAATAATATTTTTGAATCAGAGATTTCAGAACAGGACTTTCCTCACAAACTAATTTTACTGTACAAATACTTACAGTGTTCTTCAGAAATTCTAAATACTTCTTATTACGGCAGAAGAACCTTAAAAACAGAGGGTCTTCAGCATGTAAAGCCATAGACCAGTGTAAGTCATAACAAGAAGGAATAGACCTTGGTAAGGTCTGCCAGATGTTTGTGACTAGGGCAGACAGCATCTCATTAAGTTTAGTGTATGGTTCCTGAAATAATTATTTAGCAAAGTGAAAATATGTGGTCCCTATAAGTGATGCAAAGGCAACATAATTGTAAGAGATTTGACACTACTCTAGTAAATGCATCTTGATGAATATCTTTAAAAATGTGGATTTGAAGAGTTGTGATACAAGTGATGATAAAAGAATTAAAATGAGTGTTTTGTGACTTTTCTGCAGAGTCTTTGTCTTTCAAGAGTCACCGCCATCTTCTTTGTATCAAAATGAGTGCTTATTTTTTCAAAATCACATATATACCAATGAATAAATTTCAGGTCAATTGTTTTAGTGCCACCTGATTTGTTCCACAAAATCCAAACTATGCTCCCAGTTGAACTAGCTGGGCTTTGTGAATCAAATTGTCACTAGTGGGTTGTGATGGGTTGTGACTGAGGAAGTCACAGCATCACAGCTACCAACAGTCGTTCAACCACTTAATACTACTTGATGGCATTAACTTTGATTCCTGTCAAATCAAGTAAATCTCTCTGTAAGGGAGAGTCTCTTGCAGAGTCTCTTACAGTTAGTTGGTAATGTATCTATAAGCCATGAGCATAGTGTATCAAGATTTCAATACCATTGGTACTGAAAGCATTATGGATGAGGAAATAACTCTTGTAAAATATGTCAGGAAATGATCTGTTCTCAGTAATGCAGAGAGATTACAGTGTACAAAGAAATAATATGCTTTGAAACCTCAGTATGACAGACAATTTTTCTTGAGGTATAGATGTTTGTATGAGTTCATGTGAGTTTAATTCAATTTGGCACCAGGTGGAGCAGTTGGGAGGGAAATTCAGTCCATACCATACAGAACTGCAGAGTTTATTTTTGCCCTGTAAAGGGTTGTACATGTTACGATAAAAAATTTTGGTATGTGCGACTGGACTGGATGTGACAAAGGAGTAGAAAAGAGTACAATGATTTCTGCCTGTTGTACTCCCTTCTGGCTCAGGTGTGTGTATGGAAGGTAGCTGTGCTACCTGATGCACCTGGGAGTTGAAGAAGCCATCAGCATCCTCGAGATAAATGCTGAAAAATATCCCAGTAGAAAACCCAGATCTTGCCTCACTGTCTGTCAAGGTTGAATGGTGTGTGCTCATGATGGGGGCCTTGATGCTGCTTGGAAGCTGTTAACAGTGCACGTTTAATCCCACTGCAGAAGTTTAATACTGGGCCTCAAGGATTTATAGCACAACACAGCACAACATGAAAGTTGCTCTGAGAATTTCATTTGGAAAGGGATGTTTTTGGGGTCTCTTGCTGTATTTCAGATTGGTTGCCAAATAGTACTACTAGAGCTCTGTGAATTTTCATGTTGTCCCCATTCCTCAGGGAGCCTTAAATCTACTTGCAGCTTTCTCTGTATCAAAATATCAACATGGCACAGAGCTTTCACAGGGATCCATGAAAGACCACAGTCATTAATGAACTTGAACCATGGTAAAGCAGGCTATTCCTCAACAGTAGTGAGCACAGTTTCTTTGGGCATGATAATAATGGAATGTATATGCTAAATCTCACCTAAAGATAAGATGATTATTATTGGAAAATCATAACTGCTTTATTTTAAATATATATACAATATATTAATATAAATTAAATATATATATTAAAAAGAAACAATAGTGGACAGAGTCCAGAAGCAGACTACATAGAAGATTGCACTTGATGTAGTGCAGATCTGGAGCAGAGAAAGATGGGTGATATATTTTAGCCATTTTTTTTCCTGCCATAGGAGGCAGATATAGCTTTAATGACATATTTTGCAAGTCTGATTTCTTTCTTCTTAAATTCTTCTGAAATTTCCTTTAAAGATTCCCACCTACAGTCCAGAAATAGTTCATTATTTATTGGATTATTTATGATGCTTGGATTATTTTTCTTTTCAGACAAACTCAGATGCATTGCAATGTTTACTGCTAGTAAATTAAAGGGATCTCTATAAACAGTTTAGCTACTGACATATCAGACTAGTAGAAAGTTTCAACTGTTGTGGAAATAAGGAAAATAAGAAGGAAAATGGCAGACCAAATAAGCAGGATACTGAACATGTCACAGAATCACAGAATGGGAAAGAAGGGAAAATCAGGAAAACTCTTCAGCTTCAAATTAAAGGCTGCAAGAACTGGCTGGCTGTAGGAAGGCTGAGATAATGATAAAAGTGGATGTACAGCCAGGTTTTAAACTATAAAGGTCTGTTATATGGTTAATCAGTTCTGTTAAAAATGTATCTGAATAGCCCCCTTCTAATCCCCTATTCCTGCTGCCAACAAAAAAAAATTAAGCAGACTTCAAAATATATGCAAAGCCCACATATATGTATATGCATATAATTTTTACCATTCATCCCTGATAATCAGTTATTGCTGGAAACTGGATTTTGAAAGATCAATATATTTTGCCAATTTATTGGGACCTCAGTGTTCTTAAAACCTGGCCCATAACCTCCCCTCTTGGTCAAACTGGGTACGGGAATACTTCCAACATTATATATGTTCCTAATTGTTTGCTAATAGACAGGTCCTAGGGTACTAAAAAAGGAGCAGTTTAAAGTTTTGAGTTAAGATTAA
The DNA here is from genome assembly GCF_903797595.1 of Erithacus rubecula. Lineage (NCBI taxonomy): Eukaryota > Metazoa > Chordata > Aves > Passeriformes > Muscicapidae > Erithacus > Erithacus rubecula. The sequence continues at coordinate 50,080,854 of NC_136689.1, read as the reverse complement.
TAACTTCATATTTGTTATGAGCTATTCACAAGAGTTTATCACTACAGTTAATCAGAATCTATGGAAGAGCATAATTCACACAATGTAAGCAGCCTCAAAAAAAGGTCAGATATTTAGTTCTTGAAAGGGTTTTCGGTTTTATCTCTAAATTAAAAAAAAAAAAAAAAAAGTACAGAAAAGAACCTCTTGGGTGAAATTAAATTAATGGTGATGTGTAGGCAAGAGCAAGTATATCTTCTGAGGTTAAAATTTTTGCATCACTGCACAGGACAGGTACCTAGTGCCATATTTAAAATGCAGATTATTAAGTCTTTCATTAGGCATTCAATTTGGCATACAATTTGAAGTCAGTGCAACTTCTGCAATTAACTAATGAACTGGGTTTGGATCTTAGCTTTGTTGGTATAAGCAAAATCAAGTATGAATCCTACTCTTTATCCATGTTAAACATTTCCCTTGGAGGAGCTGAAGCTGGAAGTGCATTTGTCTGGAAATCCCCTAACATTCAGTTCAATGCACCTGGGATGTCTAAGTTTCTTGTTATTGTGGCTGGCTTTTAGAAAGGGATTCTGTCTTCTGAATCCTTCCTCTGTACTTTTGCTAGAGGACAATATTTTCATTTCTGGTGGGGGAAATGAGGGAAAAGAAGGAAAGTGACTCATCCAGCATCTGACTGCAACCTCTGCAGTGTTCAAAGCTTTAAGAATGGGATTCCCTAGAGTGGTGCAAGGGCAGACCAGCGCTTCTCCACAAGCCCTGTGAGCAAGCTGGGCACAAGGCAGCTGTGTCACCTGAGGCACAGGTCCCGAGAGCCAGCTGGCCCAGAACACCAGTATGCTGCTCTGCAGACAAGCTCTGTCCCTGATGCTGAGGAAAGCTTGCAGCAGCTCGTGGATCTCCTGGAGAACCCTGCTGCAGGGTGCAGCAGGAGCACCAGCCCTTTCTGAGCTGCTGCTTGCAGCTCCTCTGGCAGCCTGTCAGGCAGCTGAGCTGTTTGACACTGACAGACACCAAAGCTTCAGAAATGGAGGCAAGATGTGACATCTCCTGCTCAGATTTATGTGCATTGTCTCAGGTCAGAGTAGTTTTAGTCTGATCCTGCTGCGCTTAAAGCAATTTCATCTGAGTGCTGGCTTATCCTCACACAGATGCCTCGAAGGCAAAGTGCAGTATGTTTCAGTCAAGTCACAAACATATTTGAGTCTGGGTTGGGTATGAACTGGGGGCAAGGCTGGTGTGACCACTTAGGAATGTTAGAATGGCCCCTCTCTAATGCACAATCATTTTTGAGATATTAAGCACACACAGAAGGACAACAATGTGCAAAGAACACATTCAGCAAATTATTTCCAAATTAAGACTGTAGTTAACAAAATTAGGAATACTATTTAAAAAGATGTTGTTCTCCCCAAACTCTCATACTAAGTGTTCTTTTATAGTGCTTTAATGCTGAGGAATGAAATAAAAAGAAAGTTGATTAGTTTATGAAAGTGTGAGGATCAGCAGTGACATTACAACTAGTAATTACAAACTGTCTTTTCTTGTTGACTGTCCCAACATCATCAGTTGTGTTTAAACAGATAAGAATTAGCAATCCCACACTAAACAGAACAGTAAATAGCAAGACTGTCTTCTGAGATTTAGCACCAAGCCACAGACTGTTAATGGGAGAACGGAAGCTGTGAGAGGGAGTGAATCCTGTTCTAACTGCTAATTAATTCAATATATAAATCCTCACAGAGAGATCAACAAAACAAGGCTCTTGTTTTTGTGGAAGGTGCTTTTCTAACAGCAGAAGAGAAAATAGTAATAATAATTAGCCAGTTGACTTGGAAGGCTTTATGTGGAAAGTACACAGTGTTATGTGCAAATATGTTGCCAAATGGAGAGCTTTCCTTATTTATTGGAGTGTTCGGAGCAACAAACTAGAGACTTTGCATATTAGATTGCAATTTGCATATTTACTTAATGTTTTTCCTTTTTTTCTACTGCTTACCCTCCCTTTCCTCAGAAACAAACCTACAGCAGAGCAGCCACATTTCTCAGAGCCAGTTTCATCTGCTGACATCAATGGATTTGCACCACAGATGAATGTGGCTGTTTGTGCCTCATCCTGGTAATCATGGCAGCTGTTATGCTTGACCGTGAACTCAAGAATCCCATCATCTGTCACCGTGTTTGTCTTCCCAACAGTGTTTTCTGTCAAAATAGTTATGCTGGAAGAGCAACTCTGTGGCATGCACAGCAGGTCTCAGCCTTTTGCCCAAATCCAGCACAAACATACAAAACTTTCTCTTGCATTTTCTTGATAGTGTGTCCTATTATCCCAGACAGGAACGGCAAGAAGCTGAGCAGAAAAAAGACCCTCACCAGAAAGAAGACAGCTTCAAAACACAATTTTAGATTTGTTTGAGGGAGGACATTTTGTGGCTTCATTATAACAATCAATGAAGGTCTTATGTGGGACACAAGGTGAATTTAATCATAGTGTGTGTGTGTGCCTATGCACATTGTTGCTTCCACATGTTTGATTTATTTGCTTTGTGATGCTGATTTCAATTTTCCCCATCCTCTTCCCAGAATTTGTTCTGTACTGCCTCACCTAGGACTATCAGTTAAGAAGAAATGTCAAGGGACAGCCTGTTAAAAATGCTGTGTAGTGTGGCTTATGCACTGCAAACACACAGAGATGAACAGAACAAGGAGAAAGGCACTAAAGCACAGTGACCTCATAGCCCATCCTATGTCCTGTAACAGGATATTAAAGACATGCAACACATTGCTAAGGATTACACACATAAAAAATTCTAATTGCAACAAACACCTCGCTTCTACATGATCATAATTTTATTTTTCCTGCCTTCTCTGATTCAACTAGAAATATAATCCAAAGAGGGATATTTTAACCTAATATCTGGGGAAATTTGGCAGTGTAATAGAAAAATTTGCTTGTATGGACAAGGAGAATGTTCTTGATCAGAAGAATTGGAGTCTTTAAGCTACAAATACCATTGTTTTCCAGCCTTGCAAACAGTCTGCTTCTTAGTCAGTTTTTACATGGGACAGACTGAATAGTTTCTTTTCTGAATGCAATTCTTTTAAGCCCATATTTTACCTTAGATTTTTTTGCTACTAAGTGCAAAAATATATAAAATTTAAAAAAAACATCAACAACAACAACAAAGAAAAATATTGTAATTATTGTTTTTTCAAAGAACATATTTATTTAATTTCTTTCGTTTGAAGACTGTTCAGATCAGTTTATGTGCATTTTGTGGATTCTGCATATCTGGTTAAATGCTAGTCTTAATTTTATTCAGCACTTAAAAATTTCAGGGTTTGAGGTGTACAGGTGGGATAAGACTAGCTAGTATCATAGCAGTTATTCTCTCCTGAAGATAGTTAATTGCATAATTTTAAAATGTGAATTAAAAATTTATAAATGGCAGATTTAGGCTGTAGCTCATGGGATGATTATCTGTTTGTAACATGTAATAGTCATGCTCATGACTAGGGTTAGGAATGGGGAGTGCTGCTGCAGTTTCCCCTTTCCTCCATGAGTTACTGTTTCCCCCAGCACTGTGATGTGTTTGTGTCTGGCTGCACATTGGTCAGACTGCCTCCCCACTCAGAATATGTGTTCAGAATGTGTGTAGGGAGCTAAGAGGATAGAAATATATCACCTCTATATTAGACTGTGTGGCACTCATTTTCTCGATTCTGCCAATATTAGAAACACATTCAACTGGAGCTTGAAGGAAAAACCTTCATCTCCTCTAGTCCTCCAGGTCCTGGCCCAGAAACTTGAATAAAGCATTTATAGTGAACCCTTCCACTCCTTTGCTGTTTCCTTCCTCGCTTTTCTTATAAACATCTTCTGTCAGACACATAAATCTTCTCCCAGCTTATTTGGGCAGTTCCTTGGAGGCTCACTATAGAAAGAAACAACTCAGTCATTCCTTCAGCTCTTCTGAGCCTCCCTTTTGTGTTACTTGAAGCCTCCCTGTTTATCCAAGGGCTGCAAAGTAAGGACTGAGCTGAAGCTGACAAAGGATGTTACTTCCCTGTTAAGATTTAAGAAGCTGAACAGCATTGAGTATGTGTTCTAATCACTTAACTGAAATACATGGAATGTCTCATTAATTGAGAAGGTTTTTAAAGCAGAACTGTGCATTTGCCCCAACTCATTTTTCTCTTTTCTTGTTTTATTTTTTTTAAGAAAATAACAAGGAGCAATGAAATTGTGTTAGTCAGGTGACTAAGGATTTCTAGAAATTTCATTTTTTCATTACTTGAGATTAGAGCTGTACAAGGAAATCCAAACGACCTGACTTCAGAAACAACTCTCCGAGCTTTTTAGACAAATATGGCAAAAAATGTGTGGAAAAAAAATCACTTGTGCAATATATAAATTAATTTCATTGTTATCTACTGGCCCTTCTACTGCATTCTGTTGCTTCTAGAAACAGATTTTAGAGCCTTTCTGCAATGGAGGAAAAAAATGTTTCTTCAATAAACATCCAAGTTCTTAGATATAGCTTAATGCTGATGACATAGTTTGGTGAGCTCATATTACAGACAGACTAAAGGAAATAAGGAGTTTGCAAACTTTCACATGGGTTATACTAAGAAGAGTAGCCATACATGAAGGAGGATTTGGCACTTCTTTTAGATTTTGTTTTCTATTAGGGGAAGTAATACTGTAATGACATAATGAGAGTGAAATTATCTGGGCAGCAGGTTGTAAAAAAAAAGGAAAAGAAAGATGGTAATTCTCCTTCTTTATGTTATTCAAGATGAGCTAGGAGAATGTATTCTCCAGAGAGGCATACTTGAGGTGCTTCACAGTTCAACTAACCTGCATTCAACCAGACTGATGCCAAAAAGCACAGTTTCTCTTATCTCTTTTCTCCCCAGACATGTACTAGTGCCTCCTCCCATGAGACAGGCCTGGAGATGATGTGGTTGAAGGGTGACCTCAAAAGCTCATTGATTTCCTGAGTAAATAAGTAATTTCTTATGGCAGGCTCATTCTCTGTTGGATTAATTATCTGACCCCATTTATCCAATGGCAATTAGATTGCCAGAGCCAATGGAAAAAGAAAAAAGTAAGGAGCTTGAGTGGGACCTCACCTTCTGTGATCTGTAATTAGACCAGACTATGAATAGACCCAATACACCTAGTGTGAAATCTCAGAAGAAAGGGAACTACAAGGAAGGACTGGTGATTCACAGGATAACTCCCCAGGGCTTTGTCTGGGCAGGTGGAGCTGGTGCTGCTTCTCATCCTGCAGTTCCATCTACCTGTGCTACCTTGGCAGCTGAGTCTGGAAGCAAAGACAAAGCAACACCAGGCGATTTTGGAGCAAGAGGCAAGGGAAGTGCATGCTGTTGATTTCTGAGGAAGAAAAGAAAGGTGTGAATTAAAAGGGCAGATCGATAGGTTTAAGCCACATCTTCTTTCTGTATGTTTTGTTGTGTTTGGAAAGCATTTCTGTTAATACCAAACAGTGGAGAAAATTTCTGTTTATAATATGGTACAGATTTCTGAGTAGAGCACAGCAACAGAATAATTTTGCTTATTGGAGTTGAGGTAAAAGCTCACCCTAGAGTAATGCAAAGAAGTGAGTGTGTGTGTGTGTATGTGTGTGTGTAGCTATAGGGGAAAAAAATAAGAATGACAAGACTCTAGTTTTCCTTGAGAAGCAGAGATGCTTTTAAATGTTTCTTGCATTGGGAACTGTTATATCTGTAATGGTGGGCACCATTGCTAGAACAATTGGTAAAATATGGGCTGGCTGGAAGGAGTTACCTCAACAAAAACAGCTTAGAACACAAGATCTGAGACAGCTTGTACTGAGTCCTGTGATGTTTGACAGTCACTAAATGTGAACGAAGCAGGCTAGGCAAAAGCCTCACTATAGAACAGATTTGTGAAATAGTATTAATCAACATTTAGGATAGTATACATTACTCCATTTTCCTGTCTTTTGTGTGTTTTTCCTCTTCTAATAAAATATTGCTTGAGTCAAGTCATTCATGTTTGTAACTGAGGAAAATTATTCCAGGGAACATCACAAAGTTGAGCCTAATTTCCCAGCTTTTGGCTGGACAAGAATCGATGGTCAAGAAGTATCCCCTACTGCTTCCAGTTAAGTCCTGAAAAAAACATGTTACAGAAGTAAATTGATGCATTATGTCTGCTTCTATGTTTCAAATCAATTCTGCTGGTGCTTAAGCACATTAAACCAAAACCAAGACAAAGACCAAAACCAAAACCAAAACCAAAACAAACCTCTGGTTGACTCTGTTAGGTATAGTATGTTCCTGGACACCTCTAATCAGTATGTAACTTAAGGCAACTGTGATATACTTTGGATCAATGAAGCCTGGTGAGTTTTCAAGAAACTTTTATATTTCACTAGAAGTATGAGTTTAATAGAAATGTTTATATTAAAAGGAGAGCAAGAAAAAACCAAAGACTTCATTCCACTGGTATATGTGCCTGCCAGTTCTATTGAATTTCCTGTGCTTTATAATCATATTTTATACAGTGGTAATTGAGAAGAAGTGTAATATTTTTCTTTGACACCTTCTTGTAGCCTTTTTATTTTACTAAATTAACTTCTTACCTCAGAGTGAAGAGACTAACCAGACAGTTGTTCAAATATTGTTCTCTTTTTAAAAATAATAAATCAGCTTTAGCATCTACTTGGGATTAAAAGGGAAGGAAAAAGAAACAAACCAGAAAAATACCCATAAAGACCTCACCTACATCTATCTTTCCCACCCCTGCTTGGGCTGATTTTGCTCCCTCTGTGGAATAGGCCTAGGTGGAGATACATGTCTTTTATCTACAAATATTTTTGCTATGCCATTGTCTGTAGCTGCAAGCCTGGATAAAACATTCCAAATAGAACAGATTCTCCTGGCTGCTTTAGGCAGACCTCAGCCACAAGGTCCTTATATGCAAGCAAGGCCTAAAATTTAGGGTGTCATCTCTTTTGTGATTTAATTTTGCTTGCAGGACCTTTCTAGCCAGCGAGAAAGAGATCTGGGGAAGCTGCACAGAAGTTCCACAGGCAACTTTATTTCTACGAAGGGGTCTGACAGCAGTCCAAGTACTTAGAATATGAAGGGGATTTTATAGGGTTAGGGTGGCTTGAGAGATTGACCAATAATACAAGTTGAAAACTATCCAATTATTTTAAGGTTTCAGACAGCACTACGAGATAACACGGGGGTCTACAGGGGTGAACATTTCTCTAGCATGGGTCATCCTAAGGAAGGACTTCTTATCTAAGGGATAAATTTCCAGGGGGGCCCAGAAGGTTTATCTGAATCATCCACAATTGTCTAAACCCTGTCAATGTGGATCTCAAGAACAGTCACAAGCACTCTGGTTCCACTCGTGCTTGTTTGATGGAGTCACATTAGACTTCACATTGATAGGGTACTTCTAAGGAGAAATAAAGGGCAGTTTAGACAAGCCCAAGGGTCACATTATGCAAATGATATGTGCTCATTAACCTTTCACACAGCTGAAAACATTTGTTACCTGATTACCTTTTACCCTTTTTCCTTCCTCCCTGTCCCAAAACTTGCAACCATTCTGACACTTCTCATCAAAGATTTAATTTGATGGAACTGCTGCCATTGGCCCTCTGATCATTAAGTTTTTATTACCTTCAGAATATATAGCATGATACATTTCCTGGTAGACTGCTAAGTAATGTTTTAAATAATTAAAAATCCATAAATAATTAAACCACAACATTATATTTGTCAACATAAATGAACAAACTGTGTCCTGTGAGCAGCATTCTGAACAGATACGAGCTGAAAACATGCAGTGTTTTATGTGCTCAATAGCTGTATTTAGGAATAAATCTTCCTTTCTTAAAAAAGATTTCTATTCATTTATCCAAACTATAGGGAAGGCAGTGATTCTCAGAAGATATCGTTGTCATCAATAAAAATTAGTTTGCATTTGCATTACAACTGAAAGGAAAGAAGCCCGTGTGAGACTAAGGTCCCAGTGGGATTAGCACTTTGTGAATAAAACATCAGAGGATGGCCAACCTTTCTTGAAGAGTTTGGATATGGGATAAATAATATCCATGAGGTTTTGCAACAGAGGCAGAGTTGGAGAGCATTGAGCAACTTATGACCTTTCCACATAAACTCACATGAAATTCATGATTTTGGGAATTCATGCAATATATTTTTGACATCTTTCTCTGTGTAGATCAGTCCACCGAGAGAGAGATTAAATAAGATCTAATGAAAATACAATTAAATCATACCAATAAAATCTGGCTATAATTAAGACATTTATCTTTTTTTAAGAGACTTTTTTTTCTCCTTGGTCTTCATTTTATGTGCATTCCAACTTCAGGTTTTATTTCCTATGAGAGCCAAAGCGATTTTTGGATTGTTCAGTAAAAGGCAGTAATATGTCACTGCTCTGAAATTCTGCATTCTCTTTCACATCTCTAAAGCCTTTAACTTACCCTGCATTAGAAATGTAAACATTTTTTCTGCACTGACTTTATGAAAGATATAAAAAAGACTAAAATCTTGCTTTTGATAGGATTTTACTTAGGGGTCGATTTGCACCTCAAAAGTAAATATTATATATAGAGAATACTATATTGCATTATTTCTATATTATAACTTGTCTTGATAAAGGACACTGTGTGCATCCTTGGAAGAAAATGTTCCCAGTGTTAAACATCACCAGATGCCACAGGACTAGGAGCTTGCAGGTTTCATATTCATAAGGTCCTGAAGGCTTTACTCCAGTTGTCTCCATGGTTAGGGCTCCCAAAACATAAAGATTTGAGTGAGTTGTTTGGTGCCACACACCACTGTCAGCAGTTAGGAGAGGTGATAATGTAGGAATTATGAAATTCTCCACTTTTCAGCATGAGATAATGCTACTTTGCAACTGAATGCCCATGTCAGTCCTCTACATGAAGAATGAATATAAACAAATTCTCAAGCACTTGCTTTTGCTAGTGGTCACAAAGAAGTAAGTTACATTTTGGAAGTGCTAGTCTTTTCTTTTTTATCAGCTCTCAGTCAGAGCTTCAATTATGCTCATTTGTTGCTAACAAAATGCTACTGGAAGGAATAATTCACAATAGATAATGCATTTGTTGAATTTTTTCAGTTTCCCTACTTCTAAGCTTTAAAAATGTAGCTTTAGAAAAAGTTTCAAAATAAGCTTCCTGACTTAAAAGCACTTAACTTGAAACACATGGGCAATCTCTACTACTTCAATAGGACTACTCAGGTGTTTATGAAATGCACATGTAAGTGTTACTGGAGATGTCTTTTGAAGTTCAAATGCCAAAATAAATATATAGTTTTTCACCAGCATTTGTGTTTAACTTTTAAAGCATATTGCATCTGGCAAAACATAAAAGCACAAATTATCATATATATCAAATGTGCAAAACTTTGTGCATTTTTTTATACAAAACTGAGGTTAATTTGCAAATAATTTAATATTTATTGAAATATTGTTCCCTCAGATTTCCAATGCAAATCTCTTCAGAACTATTACTGCAAGAATATTGGCAACATATAATGTGTGGATACAGGAACAAATGATGGTCAAATCCTTTTCTTAATATCTAGCACAGGGCCATTTTTAATAGTCATATTGTTTTCTATTTGCCACCTCCATTTGGTGGATTTTCCTCTCAAGTTCATATGTGGTAGTCAGTAAGAATCTAAAGAAAAACCATGAACAGTGAAGTATAATGAAGTAAACAAGGAAAATAACTCATTTTTTTCATTATGATTATGAAGTAAAACTTTGCACTTTTCCTTTTGGTGTTTCATCAGATGACCTGGAATATTATTATGTTTTAATTTTAGTTGCCCAAGCTCATTTCCTCCCCACCTCAGTAAATTAAACCATGTGGCAGTTTGACCTGCAATATCTCTTAATGTATTTAAGCACTAAAAATTATACTGAAGTAGAAATACTCCACGTGCTGCATTCTGCCTGCTTTGTGAAGAGGAATAGGAATCAGACAAAGCTTCAGTTGTTTCTCTAATTCAGTTTAAATCATACACTGAGATTTTATGTCTTTGGGGAAAGAGGAAACTTGGTTTCTTTTTTTTTTTAAGCACAGAGAGAGGAGGTCATTTTTTTATTTAAAGCTATAGGAAGACTTTATCTAATCATGCTTTCCTTGATCTGTGTTTTTCAGGTTTTTTCTCTTTAGGAGTTGAAGTAGTTCCTCATAAACTTTAAGGAAGCTTCCATAAGAATGCGAGTTTTTAAAATATGTTGATATGCCTTATGTTCTGAAGCATTATGTTTTGAGGAAGGGGAGAAAAAAAATTACATGTGTTTTTTGACAACACACTATCGTGAGTGGTTTATGTCATTTAAAGAATTATCATGAGAAGTACTAGCAAAAGGAGATTTAATAAAAATTTGAAAAAAAAAAAGTTAAAAAAACCATGTTAAACATGTTAAATTTCACTCAAATTTTCATGTCAAAGTTCACTCTACTGCTTACTACATGAACAAAACTTTATATTGGGTTTGCATGGCCAGATTTGGGTAGTGAGGATGCTGCAGGGGTGACTTCTGGGAAAATCTGCTGGAAGCTTCCCCCGTGTCTGACAAAGCAAATGGCAGCTGGGTCCAGGATGGATCTGCTGCTGGCCAAGGCCTAGCTAATCAGGAATAATGGTAGTGCCTCTGGAGTGACCTATTTAACAAGAAAAAAGTCATTGCATTGATGTAATTGTGAACAGAGAAGAAGGGAGTGAGAATATGTGAGATAAGCAGCTCTGCAGGCAACCAAAGTCAGTGGACAAAGAGAAAGGAGAAGGAGAAGGAGAAAGAAGGAGAAGGAGAAGGAGAAGGAGAAGGAGAAGGAGAAGGAGAAGGAGAAGGAGAAGGAGAAGGAGAAGGAGAAGGAGAAGGAGAAGGAGAAGGAGAAGGAGAAGGAGAAGGAGAAGGAGAAGGAGAAGGAGAAGGAGAAGGAGAAGGAGAAGGAGAAGGAGAAGGAGAAGGAGAAGGAGAAGGAGAAGGAGAAGGAGAAGGAGAAGGAGAAGGAGAAAGAGAAGGAGCTCCAGACACCAGAGCTGATTCCCCCGCAGGCTGTGGTGCAGACCATGGTGAGGCAGCTGCGCCCCTGCAGCCCATGGAGACTATGGGGATGCAGAAATCCCCTGTATCCCATGGAAGAGACTCATACCAGAGCAGGTGAATGCATGACAGAGGGCTATGGACCTGTGGGAAGCCCATTCTGGAACAGGCTCCTAGTAGGGACCTGCAGTTCCTTGGAGAGCGGAGCACATGGTGGAGCAGATTTCCATGGTGGGACTTGTGTTCCTGTGGAGGACCCATCCAGGAGCAGGCTGTGCCTGAAGGACTGCACCCTGTGGATGAGTGACCCATAGGGCAGAGGTTTGTGGAAAACTGTTATCTGTGGGAATAGATTCAGGTTGGAGAATTTTGTAGAGTACTGTGTCGTGTTGGAAGGACCCCACGCTGGAGCAAGGGAAAGACTCCTCTCCCTGAGCAGCAGAGAAACAACTTGTGATTAATTGTAACCCCCATTCAATCACCTCCCTATGCCACTGAGGGAGAGAGTGTAGAGCTGGGAAGCAGAGAGGGGTTGGGGTGTCAGGGAGAAAAAAAACCCTGGCTCAATGGGCCTCTTAAAAGGATTTAAGGGTGTTTTTAATATACTCTGAGTTAGATGCACAGGAGAAATACCAATGAGATATTTCCAAGAAGTCAAAACAAAACAACAAACTTTACTGGCAACTTCAGAAAGTCAGAGAATGTTGGCAAAACCTTAGTGCAGCATTTAATCAACATAAAACACTTCACAAAACATTAACTTAGACCATTCAACTTCACAAGCTACAAGCCTGTCCAATTTTAGGTTACTCAAAACTCCAAGAAGAATGAATTAGAGGATGAAAGAGAAAAAGACAGAAAATATTTAGAACAGAATATTTATAGCTACCAATCCTGTTTTCAATGTTGTTCAGCTGATTAAAAATTCCAAGAGGAGGTAGAGTCAAGACCTTCTTGCCTTATGTCATGGGTTATGTACCCTTTGGCTTTGGGCCATTTTTCCAAGGTGGGGCTTCTGCTCATTTGGCCACTACAGGGCTAGACTGGGGCTCCAGGGGTGAGTGTGGAGTTTTGCCTCCAGTACACCAGGGATTGGTGTCCACTGTGGGGCTGGGATACAGGCCTAGAGGGATGGGCTGTGTGGAGCAGGGCATTGCCTCATCAGAGTGAGGGAAAAATTTTCCCTTTCTCCACTCACATGCCCTAATTTTTTAGCCGGCAATCCTTCCAATCTATCACAGAGGGGAAAGTGTTTTTATTATTTGTTTGACTTCTCATTATTCTGCTCTGATTTTGGTAGTTATAAATTCAATTAATATTCCCAATATGTCTGTTTTCACCATGTGTTTCATGACTGATCTCTCCCAGGCCTTATCTTAATCCATGAACCAACCTATCATTATATTTTCCCTCTCCTGTCCAATTGCAGGTGGAAGAGATAGAGTGGCTTTGATGAAAGCCTGGCCTCCAGCCAGAGTCAACCCCCTACAAACATACAAAAGAAAATCAAAATAGAATCAATTTAGAATGATTTACAGAAGGTCAGAATGAAAACAGTAAGGATGGAAAAGGGTAAGTGTTGAGATTGTTATGGGTTTAGGTCTTCAAAAAGGCAAGAGCTGTTGTTGGTCAGTGTAAAGTTGTTTATTTGTAGAGGCACATCAGTCTGAAAGACATAGTCCCAAATGACAAAGTCCGTGTTAAAAGCTTTCTGGCATAAAGTCCAGAATAGAAGAAGGTCCTGGTATAAAGTCCTGGGCAGAGGCAGGAGCAGCAGCCCTCTGGTACAGAGTCCTGAGTAGAAATGGAAGCTGTGGCCTGGTACAGAGTCTCAAGCAGAGGCAGAGGCTGCAGTCTGGTACAGAGTCCTGAGCAGAGGCAGAAGCTGCCTGGTCTTTCTTCTTCTGTTCTTCTCTTCTTGTTCTTCCTCCTTTTCTTCTTGCATGTGGTGGTAGTGGTGATGATGATGGTGGAGGAAGAGAGAGTGGGAGAGCTCTCACTCCAATACATGGAGTTTTATTTACAAATTACCCAATGAGCTAAAAAGATGAACCTGAAACATTTACTCTAAACCTATTAGAATTCTAGTTCTATAGTACGGAAGTTTATCCATAACTTGCCCATACAGCCTATCTATTCACACAAATAATTCTGTCTTGTTCTATCTGAAGAATGTAAGGAATATTCTTACTATATTTTTATTATGTCTAGAGCTATGTTTTTGAACTATCACCAAAGCTTGCTCTTTACCTATTTTCTAGGCTTTTTACTCTCCTAGGGAACTTAAAGTGGATTTTTACTCACTTAAATCTTTGACTTCTACTTTGTAGCTATGCAACTTAATAATATTTCTATTTACTTTAAAACTAAAGTTTACACCTCCATTTCATGTCTGTGTGGCTTAATGTATTTTAATTTCTTTAAAGGTTTTAATTCAGAGCCTGCACTCTGTTCTCTCTCTGGGGGACTCAGAGAGGCCTCTGTTTTTCACACTCCAACAGGTAAGGAAGAAAAGAGATAAGAGAGACCCCTCTGTTGGATTGCATGGTACAGTGGACCCCTTTGCCAAACAGGCTCACACTTGACAATTTATGTCTAAAGGATTTAGCAACTTTTAATCAATCAACTAATTTAACATTTCTAAATAGATTCAATAGAATTTACTACAATTAAAATGGTGACAGTTATAGATCTGACATGGCAATATTTATGCTATGTTTGCTATAGGCCATTCAAATCAATTCACACACACTGGCACACAGACAAAAAGACAAAAAAAAGAAGTATGCAGAAAGGTAAGGTTGTGAAAAATTCCCCTCAAGTGTCAGGGAAATGTTCATGTGGACTGCCTTGGTATTCATGATGGGTGAGGGTGGAGCCTTGGGGTATCAGCCCAGACCTTGTCAGCTTTTGGTGATGGTCCTCTGAGTAGCATAAAGCTGAGAGTTTGTGAGCTTCTGAGAGGAGTCCTACTAAGAGGGAGATGTTGGCGCATGCCTCCGTATTCCAGGAGAACTCAGAGGGCCTCACTTAGAACTGTTTGCAGAATCACAAGATGTTTTAGTCACCTGTAAAATTTCCATTCTCAGGTTGGTTATTGGAGTTTCCAAAACACATGCATCAGCCCACATTATTGTGAGAAGACACAAGGTTCTTGGTATCCTGCATATAAGGAAGGAAAGAATGGAATTTCTGGCAGATGTTTGACTTAAAAGAGACAAGAAAACCTTGTGTGGTGCAGGGATGCTGAGTAACACAGGTATGCAGGCCAGTTGTCTCAACCAGCACTCCCAAGACTTATCCAAGTCTGTCATAACCCAGTGTGTTATAGTTGTAAGCTTGTCCATATTCTGTATGCTGTAACCTCTCCAATTTACAGCCTGGACTTTGTCTGGCAAAATGACTGAAATGACAGCAGTACACACTGAGCAGGAATACTCATTCAGGAAGAAATTTGCTTTCTTCTGTTGCATCAGCATATAAAGTGGCTTTAACAGCTGGGGCTACACATGAGGTACATTGACAGACTAGTCTAAACCCTCTGGAATATTTATTTTCAACATCTGGAAAGTAACATGACTGTGCTGCAGGCAGCTAAGTTTCCTATACTATCAACACATGAATCTGTATTTGAGCTTGCTGGTAGAAGTCATCGGGAATCCAGGACGGGGCTTTCCTGTGTTATTTCAGAAGAGAATGTGAGCTGTGAATGGCCCCTGTTAAATTTGACAGAAAGTACAAATAGGAAGTTAACCTTGTAAAATGTAACTGTACCTAAACACTTGGGAAAAATATAATTTAAGTCCCATTTTCTGCAGTTGCAATTTTAGTTATTGAATGCTAACTTTTGTAATTACATGATACATCTGCCTTTGCCTTCCCTCTTCCACACTCCTTGGTACTGAGTCATAGATACTTCACATTTTGGATGCAGAGATTTGCACAGACACTCCCTTCTGTCAAAATTGTAGGTGAATTAGGTGAACTTTTCTCGAGTTACAGATCTTAGAAATAGGTTGTGAAAAGCATCTGTCCTTTTGTGTCAGTTCTATGAAATAACATGCCTTAAAAGTTTGCTCCTTTCAGGAGAGCAACTCTGAAAAGCCATGATTTTTGGGAAAAATCACACTGACAGGCTTTTAGGTCTTGCAATTGAAGGTTCTATTCCTTATGAAGAATGGCAGTAAATGCTTTATAAATTGAAAAAGAGATGAACCTTGATTCTGGGTGCACCAAAAGCATCAAGGAAACCTTAACTGTTTACTTTTTGGACACAAAAAGGAAACTTTCCAGGTCCTCTATACTGTCTTCCTAAATATATAAATTTGACATTATGGTCATCTAGACATACCAGTTTCCTCATACATCAAAATTGAACAAAAAGAGCTTTAGTTTGTTTATATAAAACAAACCAACCCAAATGTGAATATTACATGAGGTTCTCAAGTCTACTTTGTATTATACACAATTTTATGTTTGGGCCCTTTGCTAAGCCAAACTGGCATAATTCTACTAGTCTGTGGATAGTGATAGATTTACATCAATTTGTTACCTCTGAGGACTAAACTCATGCATTTTGGGGTATAATAGCTTCAGATCCACAAAAAAGACTGCCTATTCCTTCCTGTCCCATACATTGACCAGAAGAGAACTATGTTAGCTCTGAAACTCCTTATTTTGAAAAGAAATTAAAGGCTGCCATAGCAGTAGAACTTCAAATAGCTATTGACATTTTGCCCTTATTTATGATGGTAGCAACTTCAAGTTTTGAGGCAAGCTGCCATATAATCAGCAATTCAGATCTATTCCCTCTGATGAGCTCTGGGTGTGATATAACTGGATTTCTCTTTCTTTCTTTCTTTCTTTCTTTCTTTCTTTCTTTCTTTCTTTCTTTCTTTCTTTCTTTCTTTCTTTCTTTCTTTCTTTCTTTCTTTCTTTCTTTCTTTCTTTCTTTCTTTCTTTCTTTCTTTCTTTCTTTCTTTCTTTCTTTCTTTCTTCCTTTCTTCCTTTCTTCCTTTCTTTCTTCCTTTCTTCCTTTCTTTTTTTTTTTTTGTTTGTTTAATTTCAAAACAATAACTGAAGTAGCAAAACAGGACGTTTGTGAAATAATTAATTGCAGAATGTCAGGTCTATTTCTTCACTGAACTTTCATAGCCTTGTGAGAAATCTGCTGGAAGATTTTTACATAGTAGATGAATGGATTATGTGAGAAAGACAAGTGTATATTCTCATATCAAAATGGGTGTTGAATCTCATTTCCAAGTTTCAATACTTGCACTTGAATGATGATCTGACAGTGGTGGAAATCACTGTTTTGTTAAATTTTGGAGGAAATAGAATGTAAAACAATCTCTTGCATAAACTTTCTACAGGAAATATATTTAGTTACTTTAGAAAGTCCAAATAACAGGTACAGCACTACGTATCAAATTCTGCTTAGTCTCTGTTGCAGTCTTTATAGCAGTCACTCTGATTTAGATTATCAGAACATTTGTCTCATGGCTTTGTTACCATGTAATAATCAATGTTTTTCATTTTCCTACAGGGGACTTTTTCCTTTGAGATCATTTACAACCTTATAGATGTATTTGGCCTTCATTTTAGATAACAAAAACCTGGGGATCTCACTGTTGCTAACTCTTTCTGTCTTCACCAGACAAGATAATTTTGAATTACACACAATGGCCAGATTCTTATCTCATCTGTGCCATGGGATATCTTCTGCTATCAATAGAATTATAGTAGTTTAGAATTTCCTTAGCTTTCAGAGCCCCCTAGAGTCCAGCTGGCATGGAAACCCCATTCTAAATTCCTTTACAGATATCAGGTTAAAGGTTTATCCATGCTATGGCTCATTTATATTTTTAGACTTAAAATGCCAGTATCTTTTCATAGGATGACAGTGAGAAGTTCTACAGTGTAGCCTGAAGAAAACTTCTAGGTTTAGTGATTTCAATGTAAATCATGACATAAATATGTCAACACTTAGTAGTAAATAAGTCAGATGAGCTAGATGACTTTGAAGTAAATACACAGGAAGCATCAGACCTAGCAGAGAAGTTGTGTTCATAAGTCACCCAGACTGATGGCATTTGCCTGGGAGCTCTTAGGGAACTCATGTGAAATTACAGAACTGCTGACCAAAGCATGTGAAATGCTTCAAAGGCCATCTGTGATGGAGGCCTGGCTGACTGCCATCAGCACTCCTGTAGCCACAAAGTTTCCAGAGGATACCCTGAAAACTGCTGCCTGGCTAGGCTGACCATTCCTGGTGAGATGGGAGAGTGAATTCTCTTGTCATGAGGAGTGAATTCTCTTGTTCCAGAAGTGAACAAAATCTTTTGGGCAAAGGAGGCAGCAGGGCTTGTGAATGGGCAGTTTAGGCTCACTGATATGTTAGAGTTTTGTGGAAGTGCCAACAGCACATAGATAGGAGTATCCACTGCATTGTGCATGGGAGTTTTAAAAAAGCTTATGCCAAATTTCCATTCTATAGGTTCTGGAGGAGCTATAAGAGGGATTTTGATATGAAATGATGTACATGTGTGCATGGAGAATGGGCCCAAGTCAAGGGACTCTTCAGACACAGGGGTTGCATACAGTTTCATACAGCATTTTCCAGCTTATGTCTGCATAACCATGAAATTAGCTTTCATGGTTTGGAAGACATATTTCATCTCTTATTAGTCAGATTGCCTAAAAATCACCTGCTAAAAATAAATCTGGACATGTTATAGACAGCATTACAAGGTCCTGACTGTACCATCCATCTTTTATAAGCCTCTATGATCCTACATCATCTCTCCCTATACTGCTTCTTTTCCCTTCCCAAGGTATGACACAGCTGCATGACCTTACACCAGTCAGACATGAAAATAGCAAAGCTGTGTAAAGGAGCTGTGAAAAACCCTCACTGACAGTGGCCCTTGAAAGTGAGGAGCTGCATCTGCCCCCCTTGGTGTGACCCTCAGCTGCCCACTTGCCTGGCAGAGCAGGCTGTTCATGCTGCTCCCTGGCAAGCCACCCTTGCTTTCACCAGTCACTGCATGTACCTATAGAGTGTGGAGTGGAAATTTGTGACTGACATCAAGAGAAATGTGCTCTGTTTGTTCCTGTAGGTCCTTGTAGAGCCACATTTTAAAGCTGATCATCATATACTTTGTTTTCTCCATATTTCAGTTACTCAGGTTTAAAGAAATGCACTTAAAGGAATGTAGGTGGTATGAATTTCTTCAGAATAAGATAGAGCGAAACCCTGCAGCTAGAGATTCCAGCCTTGTCTATGCTTTGAACTGGAGGAAGTATCCAAATGATGGAGTAGAATGCCTATGGGTAAGAATTAAGGGTAAGGCTAACAAGGCTGACATCCTACTAGGAGTTTGTTATCCTCCAACCAATCAGGAATGAAGTCGACAACTATTCTGTAAGCAGCTGGAGAATGTTTCAGAATCATCACCCCTTGTTCTTGTAGGTGACCTCAACCTACCTATTAAGCTGGGGAGCTTAATACAGCAGGAAATAGGCAGTCCAGGAAGTTTTAGATTGTGTGGAGGATAATTTTTGTCACAGCTGGTGAGTGATCCCACCAGGGAGGGGGACTATGTTAGGCCTCTTTGCAAATAGAGATGGGCTGGTTGGAGATGTGGGTGGCTGGAGGCCACTTGGGACACAGTGATCATGAAATTATAGAATTATCGTTATTTAGAGAAATCAGGAGGAACATCAATAAGACTTCTACACTGCATTTCCGGAGGACAGACTTTGGCTTATTTAGGAGACTTATTTAGAGAGTTCCTGAATCAGGAACAGTGTGGCCAGCAGGAGCAGGGAGGTCATTCTTCCCCTGTACTCAGCACTGGTGAGGCCACACCTTGAGTGCTGTGTCCAGTTCTGGCCCCTCAGTTTAGGAAGGACCATTGAGACACTTGAGTGTGTCCAGAGGAGGCAACGAGGCTGGTGAGGGCTTGGAACAAACCCTGTGAGGAATGGCTGAGGAGCGGGGTGTTTAGCCTAGAAAAAGGGTGACCTTATCACTCTCTACAACTCCCTGAAAGGTGGTTGTAGTCAGGTGGGGTTTGGTCTCTTTCACCAGGCATCAAATGACAGAACAAGAGGACACAGTCTCAAGTTGTGCCAAGGGAGATATAGGTTGGATATAAGAAAAAAAAAAATCTTGGAAAGAATAATAAAGTACTGGAATGATTTGCCCAGGGAGGTGGTGGAGTCATCCCTCAATGCATTTAAAAAAAGACTGGATGTGGCACTTGGTGCCAAGATCTAGTGGAGATGTTAGTGCATGGATTGGACTCTATGATCTTGAAGGTCTCTTCCAACCTGGTCATTCTGTGATTCTGTGATTCAGATGGCAGCTGTGCATCCTTAGGGCTCTTTTCTCCCACTGACATTCATCTGAATAGCCAGTAGCTACATCTCCTGAGTTCCCATTCACAGTGAGATATGCCCTGCTTCTAAAGCTTCAATATTGGACAGATTGCTCCTGACCATAGTGATATATGATATGATAACAAGGATTGTATCTGAAATATAGTAATGCAACAGGCTGACACAAAGTAAATAACTGCAATTATTTCTGCATTTTGAAAAGAATGAGAAGTAGAATTTTCTATCACTAGGCTGAGTCTGGTGCTTTTTAGCAGTCTGTCTGGAGGAAATATCAAATGACATTGTCCTGAAAAAGAGTAAGAGGAGTGCAGAGCTAAGGTCCCTTTCTGTCAAGCTTGAAAAATATCTTTTTTG